>NW_028136409.1:0-1220000 GCF_964662115.1 Mustela nivalis
GATGAAACTGAATGCCCTTTCTCCACAAAGTTTCCGAGCCACTTGAGGGGAATCGTTGGCCTATAAGTCCCTGACTCTCCCCACGCTGCCTCGCTCCTGACAAAGGGGTCCTCTACTCTCTACAGTTTCTGTCCATGGCTACAAAGACACTTGAGGAATTAGGGCCTTGTGGTCTGACAGGGGCACTGGAACAGTGTCGTCCAAGGGACATGATATCAAAAACCTTTATTTACACTGAGCAGCTGTGCTTGTCTTTTTTTTTTTTAAAGATTTTATTTATTTGACAGAGAGAGATCAGAAGCAGGCAGAGAGGCAGAGAGAGAGAGAGGAAGGGAAGCAGGCTCTCTGCTGAGCAGAGAGTCTGATGTGGGGCTTGATCCTAGGATATAGGATCATGACCTGAGCCTAAGGCAAAGGCTTTAACACATTGAGCCACACAGGCGTCCCCTGTGTTTGTCTGAAAACACAGCCATTTGGAAATTTCAACCTACTGAGTTCCAGAGTAATTTTGTACAATGGGAAATGAAGATGGGAAGGCTATATAAGAGAATTCACAAAAGGGTATATGCTTCCCAGTGGAAAACTCCACAGGTGTGATGAGAAAAGAAATCAACTCTCACAGTAACTTAGGACCAAATGACCTGCTCCTGGAAACCCAGCTGAAGGGCTGGGAGGCAGTGATCATGCACGTAATCACTGATGTCCCCCTTCAGAACGTGTGACCCAGTGTGCGATTACGACAGTGCACATAAGAGCTTTGACACTTCAAAATACTTGTAGAAAGGGTCTTAAGTGGGCTGGTTCTGCAAGGCACATTTTCCATCAGAAGTAAAATGGAGATGACTTGTGAAACATGCCCTGAGAACACTGCAGACTGCAAAGGAGACAGTATAAAATGCAGAGAGAGTTTTCCCCAGTTTCCGTTTGTGAGGATTCCCAGACCCATCTATCCCCAGCATGAGCACAACACCAGTGCACCTGAACGTAACCTAAAGGGAGTCGCGCTGGCCAGAAGACTTCACTGTGGAGGGAGGGGCCCTCCTCCCCCAGTTAATTCCCCGGAGTGCACTGTGGGCAGGCAGGGGTACACATCCGCACACACATCTTCCCCACCACCATGTTCCAATACTATAGCATCTGTGCCAGAACAGCTATCCGCCCCCTGTGTCTCACCTAGCACCTGGGGTGAAGAGATTCCATGGGGAAAACTACTGTCACCACATGTTAATATAGATCTGCACACCTCGACAGAGACAAGAGTGTGACACCAAGGATAATCAACTAAGGAAAAAACTCCATTCATGACAGGCCAGAATCTACAGCTGGGACCACAACTCCCCCATCACAGCAAACAGAGCAGCTCCTTCTATACATTGAGAACAAACACAATGATAGGCCCTGGAAAGCCTGTTGTCCACACGTGGAAGTGCAGGTGCTTATGGGTCAGCCGGAAGCCCACCAGCATCCCCCCTGAACAGCTCTGATTCCCTCCCTGACAATGGGATCTCCTACACTCCACAAGGGCTGTCCATGGCCACAGACACCGCTGACGAGATAGGAGTGTCCGGAGTCCTGCAGAGGACCAGGAAGAGTGCTTTCTGAGAGTAACAGGACCCCTTTGAGTGAGCGAGACCAGCTCTGTGGATCTACGTCCCCGACATTTGGACAGTCCTTAGCTCAGGCACAGAGCAAATGCCTAGTCTTTGGTACTGAGACCCACTGATGGGCCGATTCGATACCCCCAAATGGGAACCAGTGTGTCTGGAGAGCACAGGCAATGCTCCCAAGATGGGTCGGGAGAGACCCTATGAGTTGGCACAGCCATCAGACCCCATCAGAACCCGCTCATGGAAGCACAAGTAAAACACGTGTGAGGTGTGGGCCTTGCAGAGAGTCACTGGGATTCCCTCTTCAGGGCTGCTGCTCCAGGGGGTGTTTTCTATGACACACCTGGCACCTGCCAGAGTTCATCATCATCTCACCCAGGGGCCAACTGGAGGGATTCCAGCTGTCGTCTTCATCCACTCAGATGGGACGCACGGGAGGTCACAGCTCACCTTCTCCACAAACACTCAAGCTGCCCAAAGCATGTGGGGCAAGTGTGACGCGGTCTTGGCTTTTCCCATTTTCCATCTGAGGACCTCTGCAGATACCCTCCCAGGTTAGTCTCCTGACCCGAATAGTAAAAATGCTCCAGCTCCCACAGGAAAGCAAACGGCAAGGAGTCAGCTGGAGTAGCTGACTTCACTGTGGGGTGAGATGTCACCCTCCTTCAGTTATGTACACACACACATACACGCACGTCCACACACACACACATACACACACAGATGCATGAGGTGAGCATCCTACCATCACGTGTCTCAAAGCATCTACAGCTTTGGGAGGAAGCACAAAATTGAAGATCTCTAACGGAGCAGGCAGAGGCTCCTGGGTGAACAGCGTGCACTCTGAAAGGGATGATCGCAGGACACACACCAAGGCCACAGGCTAGGACAGGGACCTGTCCACACTGCAATCCATTTCAGAAACGGACACAACTAAAAATGCCCAAGCACTTACCGTATGCATCTCTGGGTTGCTTTGAGGGCTAGTGCTGCTGTTCATCCTGGGAACCACTCTAGATGCTAGATCAGACAAAGGTCAGAGTTTTATATTGGTTTCGTGCCCTCCATGCCTTCCTCTCCCCATCTTGCACTCTTTCCCACACTTGGGTCCCTTATCAGAAGGTTTCACCCGTGACTCAAGTGAGTCCTTTGCAATGAGAGACACCAGTCTCCTCTTGCCTGAGACACTCCAGGGCCCTGGTTCCAGTGTTTCTGTAAGTAACCCATCACCTGTAAACAGGTCGGGGTACAACTGGCTATCAACACTAAAATTGGGGTGCTCAACACACATCAGAAAAAAATCACTGTATCTTCATAGATTAAACACCTAAGTGAGAATAGCCTTGCGTGGGGACATCCAAAAACCCTCAACATGAACAGCCCATGTTCTCTTCTCAGGCCACAGGTGGATGGTTCATTTGTCCATCCTGCATTTGGGACCTAGAATGCGTGACTGGCCAACAAATAAACATTTCAGGGAAGAAACAGATTTTGACATTTGTATAGTCACGAAAAAAGAAATCATAGACAGATTGAGCAATAAAGCTATGGCATTGCACCGATAACATGAGAGGAGTAAAATATATTTCATTGCTCAATATGGTCCTATAGATGACAAATAAAACAAAAATATATAAACCTCCATAATGAGTAAATAAATGCCCTTTTTCACAAATAGTCTTTTTTTTTTTTGTCAAGGTTTGACCACTGAGTCAAAGTGGAAAGGGCGCTCGTCTCGCACCTTCTCAGGCTCAGCTCTTCCAAAGGGGGTAGCAGGGGGAAGGTGTGGAGTGGCGTGAGCTCCACATGTCACGGGGGCAAGTGTCCTGCTGCCTGGGGACATATAAGAAAAGCACCCTCCTGTCACCCCTTCAGACAACCTGCAGGCTGGAGGTGGACACACAGCAATCACCCACAGGAACAGGAAGGACACCGTGTGGTTTCACAGCAGAAATCAGGCTGCTGCATTTCACATCGTGCTCCCTACCTTGCCACACAGGCTTCTGCGACTCAGGCCTTCCCGGCATCAGTTCCCGCCTCACGGATCCCACAGGTAGCATCTCCCTTTGCATCATGCGCAGTCTTGAACACAGAAAAAGAATGGACATCTCTAAGAATTACAACACCATGTCCTCTCCTACGCAGTAAACAGCATAGCCGTTACCTCTCCAAACACCCGTAAAAATGCACATTAAACTCTCACACCTGTATTTCAGGTAGGCGTTCTCCCTGCTCTGCTGCATCATCCTTGTTTCCCAATACCGAGCCTTCATCTGCGGCAGAAAAACACACCCACCTTCAGTTGTGCCCAACTGTGCCGCAAACGAAGATGAGGAAAAGGAAAATACTTACCCAGTTAGCCAGAGCGTTCCTCTCTTGAACTGCGATCTGAAAAAGCCAACACACCAGAAACCCATGTTCAGGGCTCTAAGGGCCACGACCATCACCTGCAGGGGGCGCCAAGGGGTCAGTGTGTTGGACACAAGTCCCATTACCTTGTGGTTGAAGGTGAGGTTAGACTCCTGCAGCTCTTCCCGCATTTTTTCCACTTCTTGTCTGTGAGGGGGATAATTGTTTTCATCAGACAAAACCCAACACTGGGTGTGATTTTCAATCATCTGCCAATGTGGCCATCCTCCTCTTATCTGTCCCCTCATACAATTGATCCTGACACAGGAAACACTTTCACCTGACTATAATTGGACTGTGGGATCAAAGCTGTTCTTACAGCCTTTTCTTCATCATTTTTCTTTGCCTGCGGGATCAAAACCGACAAAACTTCCTTACCCGTTTTCAATCTTTCCCTCAGTTATCACATGAAAAATGTCTTTTGTCATGAAGCTCTATTCTCCTTTAACTTCTATCCTCACTATGGTTCCCAGGTTTGCAAAGACCAGCACCATCAGATGCCACTACTGGGCTTATGGGAAGGACTCATCCTAGGACAAACTGTTTTCCTCCAAACACCACCTCAAGGACGCTGGTATGGAGCTAGTTTCCACAGTCAGGCCAAACTGGGGATCCGGATATGTTTAGTAACGTAATTGTTTTGTGCCTTATCATTCTGTGTCAGTTAATTCGCTCTGGATACATCCTCTAAATTTTAGTGTATATTACTTAATTGAGTCCTCAAAATGTACAAAGATTAACAATCCAAAGGGAGGGAGGAGTCAAGATGGTCGAGAAACAGCAGGCTGAGATGACATCAGGTAGCAGGAGACGAGCTAAATAGCTTATCAAAACATTCCAAACACCTACAAATCCAACAGGAGATCCAAGAGAAAAAGAGCATCAATTTGAGAAACAGAAAATCGACTACTTTCTGAAAGGTAGGACCCACGGAGAAGTGAATCCAAAGCGACGGGAAGAGAGACCCTGGGGGGAGGGTCCAGCTTCTGACAAGCAACAGAGCACAAAACCAGGAATTTTAAAAGTGATGCGCACTGAGGGATATCGCTCCAGAGGCTAAACCGGGCTGAAGCCCGTGCAGGGACAGCGTGCACCCAGGTCCTGCAGGGTCACAGAAGGCCCGGGGGTGTCTGAGTGTCATAGAACATGCATGTATTAGAGCAGGGAAGCCGGGAACAGAAAGAGAGCCAAGGAGTGACCTCTCAACTCAGCGTTACCTTGAACCGTAATCCATGGCACAGGATCTGGGGAAATCCCCCCAAAAGAGCTCAGCGATCTAAGGGTTTCAGAGACTCCAGGTGGAGCTGTGTGCCAGAGACAGAGACACTTGGTCACAGCGTGGGTGAGGTCTGAGCACAGCCGGAGGCCAGGGAGAGGGAAATGATGAGTGCTTTTCTCTGAGGGCGCACTGAGGAATGGGTCCCTGAGCTCTCAGCTCCTCCAGGCCAGAGATTGGGAGGCCGCCACTTTCATTACTGATCTCTGGAACTCTACGGAAAGTGTTCAGGAAACAAAATCTCCTGAAAGTGACCCCAGAGACCCCAGCGGATTTCTTAGCCTGGCCTCTGGAAAGGGTGGTGCAATTCCGCCTGGGGCAAAGAGACCTGCGGATCACTACAACAGGCCCCTCCTGAGAAGACCAACAAGAAATCCAGTCAAGACCAAGTTCACTTACCAAGGAGAACAGCGGAATACCAGAGGAGGCGAAAGCAAACCATGAATTCACGGCTTTCTCCTCATGATACTTTAGTCTTGCAAAGTTAATTTTTTTAACTTTACTTTTTTTATCTTCAGCTAATTTTTTTTAACTTTTACCATTTCTTCTTTTAACGTTTTTTAGTTTATCTTAACAATACTTTTCATTAAAAAAATCTTTTTCGAACCTTCATTATTATTGTTGTATGTTATCCTTCATTGTATCTAACTTCAGTTTCTGTATACACGTAGGGTTTTTTTCTTCTAAAAAATTTGGTGTACAACTTCTTCTAATAGATGAAACTACACCCTAAATCTACCACCGGGCTTGTTCTACTCTCCAGCCTGAGCAATTCTTCTCCACTTTCTTTTTCTTTATTCTCCCAACCAACTTACATATCAACTGTTTCTTTAGAAATTAAAAAAAAATTATTTTCATCTTAATAGTCATATTCTGTCCTTTCATTGTGTTTACTCTTATATATGTTTTCCATTCTTTAAAATTTTGGGAGGTAATCTCTTGTAAGAGACAAAAATACACCTTAAATTAAGTGAATGACCGTGTTCTAGTCACCAGTCTAATATGTATATATATTTTTCTTTTTAATATTATTTCATTATTTGTATTCTTTTAAAATTTTTTTCCCTGCACTTCCTTTTACCCCCTTTCTCTCCCACCATGATTTGGGGTCTCTTCTGATTTGGCTCAAGCACACTTTCCTGGGGTCTTTGCCACCCTTTTAGTATTTTATTAGCTCCTTCAAATATTCTTATCTGGACAAAGTGACAAGGTGGAAAAACTCACCCCAAAAAAAAGAACAAGAGGCAGTACCGAAGGCTAGGGACATAATCAATATGGACATTGGTAATATGTCAGATCTAGAGTTCAAAATGACGATTCCCAAGGTTCTAGCCACGCTCTAAAAAGGCATGGAAGATATTAAAGAAACCCTATCTGGAGATATAAAAGCCCTTTCTGGATAAATAAAAGAACCACAGTTTAACCATGTTGAAATCAAAAAAGCTATTAAAGAGGTGCAATCAAAGATGGAGGCTCTTACTGCTAGGATAAATGAGGCAGAAAAAAGAATTAGTGATATAGAAGACCAAATAACAGAGAATAAAGAAGCTGAGCAAAAGAGAGACAAACAACTACAGGACCACTTGGGGAGTATTCCAGAGATAAGTGATACCATAAGACAAAACAACATTAGAATAACTGGGATTCCAGAAGGAGAAGAAGAGAGAGCAGAGCAGAAGGTCTATTGGAGAGAATTATTGGAGAGAATTTCCCTAATATGGCAAAGGGAGCAAGCATCAAAATCCAGGAGGTGTAGAGAACCCCCCTCGAAATCAATAAGAATAGGTCCACAACCCGTCATCTAATAGTAAAATTTACAAGTCTTAGCAAAAAAGAGAAAATCCTGACAGCACCCCGGAACAAGAAGTCTGTAACATACAATGGTAAAAATATTAGATTGGCAGCAAACTTATCCAAAGTGACCTGGCAGACCAGCAAGGACTGGCAAGATATATTCAGAGCAATAAACGAGAACAATATGCAGCCAAGAATACTATATCCAGCTAGACTATCATTGAAAATAGAAGGAGAGGTAAAAACATTCCAGGACAAACAAAAACTGAAAGAATTTGCAAACACCAAACCAGCTCTACAAAAAATATTGAAAGTAGTCCTCTAAGCAAAGAGAGAGCCTAAAAGTTGTAGATCAGAAAGGAACAGAGACAACATACAGTAACAGTCATCTTACAGGCAATACAAGGGCACTAAATTTATATCTCTCAATAGTTCCCCTGAATGTAAATGGGTTAAATGCCCCAATCAAAAGACACAGGGTATCAGAATGGATAAAAAAAAATACCCAACCATATGCTGCCTACAAGAAACTCATTTTAGACCCTAAGACACATCCAGATTTAAAGTGAGGGTGTGGAAAACAATTTACCATGCTAATGAAAATCAGAAGAAAACTGGAGTGGCAATCCTTCTATCAGATCAATTAGATTTTATGCCAAAGACTATAATAAAAGAGATGAGGAAGGACACTATATTATACTCAAAGGGTCTCTCCAACAAGAAGATCTAACAATTTTAAATATCTACACCCCTGACATGGGAGTAGCCAACTATATAAACCAATTAATAACAAAATCAAAGAAACACATCAACAATAATACAAGAAGAGTAGGGGACTTTAACACTCTCCTCACTGAAATGGACAGATCATGCAAGCGAAAGATGAACAAGGAAATAAAGGCCTTAAATGACACACTGGACCATCACAGATGTATTCAGAACATTCCATCCCAAAGCAACAATATGTATTCTTCTCTAATGCACATGGAACATTCTCCAAAATAGATCACATTCTGGGTCACAAATCAGGTCTCAACCGGTATCAAAAGATTGGGATCATCCCCTGCATATTTTCAGACCACAAAGCTCTGAAGCTGGAACTCAATCACAAGAGGAAAGTTGGAAGGAACTCAAATGACAGAGAAAGGAAGCTAAAGACCATCCTATTAAAGAATGGATGGGTCAACCAGGAAAATAAAGAAGAACTGAAAAAAATATTCATGGAAACAAATGACAATGAAAACACAATGGTTCAAAATCTGTGGGACACAGCAAAGGCAGTGCTGAGAGGAAAATATATAGCGATACAAGCCTTTCTCAAGAAATAAGAAAGGTCTCAAATACACTACCTAACCCTACACCTAAAGGAGCTGGAGAAAGAACACCAAAGAAAACCTAAACTCAGCAGGAGAAGAGAAATTATAAAGATCAGAGCAGAAATCAATGAAAGAGAAACAAACAGGGGCGCCTGGGTGGCTCAGTGGGTTGGGCTTCTGCCTTCGACTCAGGTCATGATCCCAGGGTCCCGGGATCGAGCCCCGCATCGGGCTCTCTGCTCAGCGGGAAGCCTGCTTCCTCCTCCCTCTCTCTGCCTGCCTCTCTGCCTACTGCCTACTTGTGATCTCTCTCTCTGTCAAATAAATACTTAAAATCTTTCAAAACAAACAAACAAACAAACAAACAAACAAAACAATAGAACAAATCAATGAAACTAGGAGCTGGTTCTCTGAAAGAATTAATAAGATTGATAAACCCATGGCCACACCTATCAAAGGAAAAGAAAAAGGACCCAAATTAATAAAATCACAAATGAAAGAGGAGAGATCAAACCAACACCAAAGAAATACAAACAATTATAAGAACATATTATGAGCAACTCTTCGCCAACAAATTTGACAATCTGGAAGAAGTGGGTGTACTAGTAGAGACAATATTATCTACCACAAGTGAGCCAGGAAGAAATAGAAAACCTTAACAGACCCATAACCAGTAGGGAGACTGAAATAGTCATCAAAAATATCCAAACAAATAAAAGCCCAGGGCCAGATTGCTTCCCAGGGGAATTCTATCAAACATTTAAAGAAGAATTAATTCCTATTGTCCCGAAACTGTTCCAAAAAACTGAAATGGTAGGAAGACTTCCAAACTCGTTTTATGAGACCTGCATCACCTTGATCCCCAAACCAGACAAGGATCCCATCCAAAAAGAGAATTACAGATCAAGATCCTTGATGAACACAGATGCAAGAATTCTCACCAAAATACTAGCCAATAGGATCCAAGAGTACATTAAAACGATTATTCTCCACCACCAAGTGGGATTTATTCCAGGGCTGCAAGGTTGGTTCAACATCCGCAAATCAATTAATGTGATACAATACATTAAGAAAAGAACAAGAACCACATGATACTCTCAATAGATGCTAAAAAAGCATTTGACAAAGTACAGCATTCCTTCCTAATCAGAACACTTCAAAGTGTAGGGATAGAGGGCACATATCTCAATATTATCAAAGCCATCTATGGAAAACCCACTGCAAATATCATTCTCAATGGAGAAAAACTGAGAGCTTTTCCGCTAAGGTCAGGAACACGGCAGGGATGTCCATTATCACCACTGCTATTCAACATAGTACTAGAAGTCCACGCCTCAGCAATCAGACAACAAAAAGATATCAAAACATCCAAATCGGCAAAAAAAAAAAAAAAAGTCAAACCCTCACTCTTTGCAGATGATATGATACTATATGTGGAAACCCCAAAAGACGTCACTCCAAATCTGCTAGAACTTGTACAGGAATTCAGTAAAGTGTCAGGATATAAAACTGATGCACAGAAATCAGTTGCATTGCTTTACACAACAGCAAGATAAAAGGACCAAAATTAAGGAGTCAACCCCTTTTACAACTGCAACAAAAACCACAAGATAATTAGGAATACAACTAAGCAAAGAGGCAAAGAATCTATACTAAGAAAACTCTAAAGTACTCATGAAAGAAATTGAGGAAGACACAAAGAAATGGAAAAAGGTTCCATGCACCTGGATTGGAAAAACAAATATTATGAAAATGTCTTTGCTACCTAAAGAAATTCACACATTTAATGCAATCCCTATCAAAATCCCATGCATTTTTTTCAAAGAAATGGAACAAATAATCCTAAAATTTATATGGAACCAGAAAAAACCTCAAAGAGCCAAAGCAATATTGAAAAAGAAAGCCAAAGTTGGTGGCATCACAATTCTGGAATTCAAGCTCTGCTACAAAGCTGTCATCATCAAGACAGAATGGTACTGGAACAAAAACTGACACATAGATCAATGGACCAGAAGAGAGAACCCAAAAATACACCCTCAACTCTATGGTCAACTAATCTTCAACAAAGCAGGAAAGAACGTCCAATGTCCAAATGACAGTCTCTTCAACAAATGGTGTTGGGAAAATTGGACAGCCACATGCATTAAAATGAACTGGACCATTTCCTTACACTACACAGGAAAATAGACTCAAAATGGATGAAGGACGTCAATGTGAGAAAGGAATCCATCAAAATCCTTGAGGAGAATACAGGCAACAACATCTTCAACCTCAACCACAGCAACTTCTTCCTAGAATCATCATCAAAAGGGAGGAAATCGAAGGCAAACTTCATCAAGAACTTCATCAAGACCAAAAGCTTCTGCACAGCAAAGGAGACAGTTAACAAAACCAAAAGACAACTGACAGAATGGGAGAAGATATTTGCAAACAACATATCAGATAAAGGGGTAGGGTCCAAAATCTATAAAGAGCTTCAGAAACTCAACACCCAAAGAACAAATAATCCAATCAAGAAATGGCAGAGGACATGAACAGACATTTCTGCAAAGACATCCAGATGGCCAACAGACACATGAAAAATTGCTCCACATCACTTGGCTTCAGGGAAATTCAAATCAAAACTACAATGAGATACCACCTCACATTAGTCAGAATGGCTAAGATTAACAAGTCAGGAAATGACAGATGCTGGCGAGGATGCATAGAAAAAGGAACACTCTTACACTTTTGGTGGGAATGTAAGCTGGTGCAACCAACTCTGGAAAACAGCATGGTGGTTTGTCAAAAAGCTGAAAATAGAGCTACCCTATGACCCAGCAATTGCACTACTGGCTATTTACCCTAATGATACAAACGTAGTGATCTGAAGGGCCACGTGTACCTGAATGTTTATAGCAGCAATGTCCACAATAGCCAAACTACGGAAAGGACCTAGATGTCCATCAAAAATGAGTGGATAAAGAAGATGTGGTATATATATATACAGTGGAATACTATGAAGCCATCAAAAGAAATATCTTGCCATTTGCGACGACGTGCATGGAACTAGAGGGAATTATCCTTATCGAAAGAAGTCGACCGGATAAAGACAACTATCATAGGGTCTCCCTGATATGAGGAAGTGGAGATGCAACGTGGGGGGTTGTGGGGTAGGAAAAGAATAAATGAAACAAGATGTCACAAAATAAACTGAGGGATGCTGGGGGGAAGGTTGTAGGGAGAGGATGGTGGGGTTATGGACACTGGGGAGGGTATGAGCTATGGTGAGTGCTGTGAAGTGTGTAAGCCTGGTGAATAACAGACCTGTACCCCTGGGGCTAAGAATACATCATAGGTTTATAAGAAAATTAAAAAATTAAGAAAAAATCCAAAGGGAACTTTTCAGGAGCCAATAGTATGTAGTGTCTGAACTTACCTGTACTTCTCCATTTCTTCTTCAGTTACTTTCAGATATTTATTGGCAGCTAACAGCTCATTCTTAGTTGCATTCAATTCATACAGTTTCTCTTCTAGCTTCCTAAGATGGGAGAGATATATACATTGTCCAGTAGCCACGGTAATGAATTTTTGCCATTTATTCTTCTAGCACACCTGATGGCCTATGTTGGAATGTCCCCGCCAAAAGCACAGACTGACAACACAACAGGAAAATGAATGAAGGCCCCATTTAGGGTTGAAGAAACATCGAACTTTTGCTGCTGGCCAAGCTCCCTGCAATCGGGGCTGTCTTTTTACTTGTCTACTTTAATTCATTCACCATGTCACCAAATAATATTGCACTCTGTGCCCTCTTGGAATGCATCTTTGGTTTGAGATGGTGAAGGCTCATTTCAATTCAAAGTGAAAAGCCAAGCCTGACGAGCTACACTCATTAGGATGAATAGGGGCCCATCATTAGTCTCTGTGGGGAGCCCTGATCCTCAGACCAAGGCTGTGCCCCCACATTCAGCCCAAAGGAACTTCCAGAATATGGCTTCACTGGTATGGAAACTCACTCCCACACATCTCTAGGCTTTAGAAGTACAACCCCTGGCCCCTCGTGAAAGATCCTGGTATAAGAAAAGGCCAATCTTAGTGCTGAAAATATGTCCTCAAATAATCCATGTGAACTGTCACATACTCAGGGTGTTATCTCAGTGGAACATAGTTCAGATGTAAATCTGTCAACTCCAGTTACTCTAACTTTATTTAAAAAAAAAAAGATTTTATTTATTTATTTGAGAGAGAGAGATCTGAAGTATGTAGAGAGGTAGGCAGAGTGTGGGGGGGGGAAGCAGGCTGTCCACTGAGCAGAGAACCCAATGCTGGGCTCCATCCCAGGGGGACCATGAACTCAGCCGAAAGCAGAGGCTCTAACCTACTGAACCACCCAGGCGCCCCAAGTCAACCTTCTTGACCAAAACCAGCTTCATGGATGGTGAAGGCAGCAAACGGTGATGCTTAGAAAGTTTGGTCTGCTGGGCTGCCCTCAACTCTTTTGTTCATGGTGTTCATTCACAAGGTTTCAACAGGACACTTGTCAAGAATCTCATGCAGAAAGACTTAGGGACAGACAAAAGCTCTAGAAAGAGAAGGACAGGAGCATCTGCTTCTGGTCTCTCAACCATCCTTCAGCAAATGTCTTCTGGAGCGGCAGTCAGTGTGTGGCTCAGGGATATGGTGTTGAAGAGAGAAAGGTGGTCAGGACATTGGGCCTGCCCCAAGAAGGTCCTGAATTATGTAAATTAAAAGTAAGACTCCTTTCTTTGCCTGAATTGTGTTCTAACAGCAGAAATAAAAGTAATGAAATATTATTATTATTAAAATTAATATTATTTCAAAGATTGATTTGAGAGAAGGAAAGAGTGAGGGGAGTGGGTCTTTACCAATGAACAGAACCCAAGTGCCTGTGAGAGAGAGTGGCCCCCACCCCCAATGTGGGAAGGAATAACACAAAGCTGAGTCTCCAGGGTAGACAGGGAACAGTTTTGCTTTTCCACATGAATGAGGGACTCCAACGTCCTTATCTCTCCTGAGAAATAAAAGGACACACTGGACAAGAGAGCAAACTTGTGAGTGAATGCACCCAATTTCTAAAGGGCACATGAAGAAACATGATAATCAGATGGAGAAGAAGGAAGCCTAGGAGAAAGCCAGCCTGGCAGTGGGAGCCAGTTTCCGGAGGACACATCAGTGAATTCTAGAACAGGCAAGTGAATACAAAGTAAATGAACAAGCAACCTTTTGGGGACAGGTTGGAATGCAACAAGTGAAGCTCTCATCCGCCAGCAAAGGTGAGACTTAGTGAAACTGCAGGCTTTGGTTGGGATCCAAGAGACAGACACCTAGAAAATCGTGTGGAGGGGCACCAGGATGGCTCAGTAATTATCTGCTTAAAAGTATTTGGTACAGGTCATGATCCCAGGGTCCTGCAATAGAGCCCCACACTGGACTCCCTGTTCGGCGGGAAGCCTGCTTCTCCCTCTCACACTCCCCCTGCTTGAGTTCTCTCGCGGTGTCTCTTTCTGTCAAATAGATAAATAAAATCTCTTAGAAAGAAAGAAAGAAAGAAAGAAAGAAAGAAAGAAAGAAAGAAAGAGATAGAAAAAAAAAAAAGAAAATCAGGTGGACAAAAAATACCCTGGCCTTCTAAGGTATTGGGCTTCAGCGAATGATTTCAGTTGTACACCAGATAAAGGGACCCAGTATTGCTGGAGCCCCAGCACACTTTCCACAAAGAAACTTTCCCTGTTTCTGCAGGAAGAGAATTCCATTTTTCTCTCCATGTTCTGGACCCAAGTCTCATACTGAACAAGAAATGGACCTAATGCAGGAGTGGTCAGAGCATGTGATGAGAGTTAAAATGAAACGGAAATGTAGACTGATCCAGAGGGGATCCACGTATCAAAGTGATTAATGCTGGTACCTTCCCCCTTCTTCCCCAATGAATCACACAATAACATGTGGCAAGTCATTAGAACAGAAAGGAAAATTCAGGTTACACAAATCAAGACAGGAATGGCAGCCCAATTCTACAGAATGCATTTGGCAAAAGTACACAAAGATCCAATTCCCGAAGATCCAAATAGTTGCCGTCACGAAAATTCATACAACAATATCTATGACAACACAGCAATAGCTTACTCTTCTGCAGTCAGTTTTCGGTTTTCAGAGAACTCCACCACCATATCCAATTTTTTCTTTAGCAGTTTCAATTCTGCTTCTTTATAACTCAGGGCATTACACTGGTCTTCCAGGAATGTTTTCCTTTCTGTAAAGGATGAGTTTAATTTTCTATGTTTGTGCCATGACCTGAGAACTTGGTTTCAATGGGGAAAGGAGAAGGGGAACGCTGTGAAGGCAGAAAGGCATTCTCTCCCTGCCCGATGCAAACTCATTGCCACCATATGGAGATTTCATCCCCCAAAACAAGGTACCTTTCAGTTCTTGGTTTTTTGATGTCAAGGCTCTCAACTCTTGATCCGCCAGTGCATCTTGGGCCTTTAAGACAGATTTGAGAAAAGACATATGTGGGCACCTAACAGGACAGGATCATGGAAGGCAACAAAGAAAGCCCTTGAGGCATAAATGGAATAAGGGGCAAGTAAAGAAACTAGTTTATGTCAAAAAACGCACAAATGGCTTTCTTAGAGGAACTGATATAAAATAATATTCTACTACACATATTGGGCTTGCTATCATCCTTCACTGCTCACATATTTTGTGGGATTTTCTATGTAACTTAGAGGGTAGCACTGAATGATGTGATGATTACCCAGCTGTGAAATAAACCATACTTCCTAGGCCTTGAAATTGCAAATCTCATCGGGGTGGTCCTAAGTGAAATCACAGTTCATGGTTCAGTAGAGTTTTCTGTTTTCAGATGCCCACGCTCTACTGTGCAAACAGCACAGGAGTACACTGCACTCACCTCACCCAAATAAACCAAAAGCCTCCCAAGCCACATTATAGTACAACTAACACCTAACTTTTACCACATCCACATTCTTAATATTCTTTTCTCTCTGAGCTTGTAAGAGAGCCTGTTTACAATGAAGGGAGTCCTTCAAATTTTCATTAATCTCTTCCACCTTTTTGATGTTCTCCTTCAAGAAAACATATTGAATGAGTAACAGTGATTCATTCCTTGGGGCACCTGGGTTGCACCTGGGTGGCCCAGTCTGTGGAGTGTCTGACTCCTGCTTTCGTTTGCCTCAAGTCCTGATCTCAGGGTCATGGGATTGATCCCCGCATCAGGCGAAACACTGGGCACGGTGTCAGCCTGGCATTCTCTCTCTGTCTCCTTCAGACCCCCTCGCCTCACTCTTTCCTTCTCTCAAATCAATCTTTGAAATAATAATAATTTTAATAATAATAATAATATTTTATTACTTTTATTTCTGCTGTTAGAACACAATTCAGGCAAAGAAAGGAGTCTTACTTTTAATTTACGTACTCCAGCAAGGGAATGCTTATGTTCTCTCTTTGTTTCCGCTTGCTTCTTTGCTTCCCTGGCCTACAAAAAATATGAAAAAGAATCAGAAGTCCAAAATAGCATGTTAAAGAAACCTATATCTGTGCCTCTCCTTTTGTGACAAAGAAAGAGGCAGTACTCTACATTTGTGAAGCTTCTCTTACTCAAGGACCATTTCTGGGTTGCATGATATAGATCGATAGAATGAACTACCAGAGGGTAAGTAACCAATATGAAATCACAAAAAAATATTTGAAAGGGTACACATACCTTCTCTTCCCAACTCGCTATGTTTTTTTCAAGATCCCTGTTTTCGTTTTTAAGGTTATTAATCTTCATCTTGATTTGGTCTAAAGTAACTGAAAGGAGAAAAAAGAATTTTAAGATAATTAGCAAAAACAGCGACATTGAATAATCCCAATATATTAGCATTAGAGTACATTCTCTGACACTTGGGTGTCACTAACTTGCTAGCATTCCCATTGTGCCTGAAGGAAGCATGTTGTAGCAGCATTTGAAACCTAAGACATTCTATATCAGTGAGATTCCTACTTAAAATGTTTTTCAAACATAAAAAAAGAAACAATCGAAAGCTTTCTCATTTTTCTCCCACCTGTAAGCACCATTCTTGGAAAATTCAAACCTTGCATATGCTAATGTCATCGCCAGAGATGTGACCAAAAAATCAAGCATCCTAGCAACTAACATCTCTCTCCTCCAGTGATTCAGATACAAAAGCAGGTCCCTGCAAACAACACATAATGAGCAAAACTATACATTGTTTCTGCTCAGTGGATCGTCTACTTCCAGGTCCTACTTGGAATTCCACACAAGGAAAGCTCAAGATGTCAGGTGAGTGACAACTCACAGGCCTTCGGAAACTTTCTGCTGCTCCCAGATCGCCTTTCATGGACCCCAGGCTGGGGGCTCTGGAGGACCAGTTCTCTGCTATAAACACATTTGGGTACAATCTCCACGTTACAGAGAGTCTTTGGAGGCCCTGGATAATGCACAAGCCTGAGAAGACAAGCTTTTTTCATCACAACAGGAGAATGTTACCCTGCACCCTTAAAGGGAAACAACACTCATGAGGAGACTGATGGCAGCTGCATAACACTTGTAAGGTCTAGAACACAGACTCCTCTAAGAGCCACTTAATTTTCTCATCGTGGGGCACCTGGATGGTTCAGTTGGTTAAGGGTCTGCCTTCTGCTGGGATCAGGATCCTGGGTCCTGGGATCACATCCCACATCCAACTCTCTGCTCAGCAAGGACCTGCTTCTCCCTCTCTGTCTGCCTCCCACTCTGCCAGCTTGTGCTCTCTCTATATATATCTAGGGAATAAACAGAATCTCTTCAAAAATAATTCTCTCATCTTGCCTCAAAGTGCAAACTTCTCTTCTCCTGACCCACTGTGAGTGCTCTCCTGCTCTGAGACCTCTCTTCTCACCAGAACCACTTCCACACTCACAACAACGAACAACGACATTCAATGGTTTCCTAAGTGCCAGGTGGCCACCCAGACCGTCAACAGCCAGCACCATGGAATCACCACAATCCATGATCCCCACACACTATCCATTATCCCCGCTGGCACAGGCTTTATTCCATTCATTCTCCCCTGGCAGGCAACGACCCCTCCACATCAGACTTAAAACCACAGTTTACTTCTCTCCTGTAACACACGCTCTGCATGGCAATATCTGCCTTCTTCCCTATGTGTAGCCATTTTGCTAGACTCAGAGAGTTTTCTCCTCTTGACATTTCACCAAGAGCCAGCTCATGGTGAAGTGCTCACTCCAGATCTCACGCTGTCATCATCACTTGCCTCCTAAACATGTCTCTGCAAAATTACACCTTGTATTCTCCCTAGTCCCACGAAGAGTTCCTTCTCCTGGTCTCTTAGAGATGGCAACTCCCTCCACACTGTCACTTAGACTCCACATGGGGAAGAGAAGCATTTTCAAGACTTAAGTCAGTGAGACATCAGAAGTCACCATATTTATCCCTCATCAAATTAAACACACATCAAATACAGGTACTGAGAATTTTTGGCAAAGAAAACTGAAGCCTCAAATCTTACCTTCATATTGTCGAGGCTTTATCTAAGAGAGGAAGAAACAAAGATAAGCTGGATGACAAAACATATTATGAGTAATAATCTATAGTACAGATAGTACCACAATTATAATCCATAGATATTACAACAATCACTTTGCTTAGCAGCATGAATTCACAGGATTAACAAGGAAGATAAAATTAGAATTTCTGATGAAGTCATCATAGTTTACAATCAATTTATGATAAAGAGCACAAGTTGTGTTTAACTTATTTTTGCCCCCAAATTCTATTCACATAGTAGTCAATGAATGTTCAACCTCTTCAATTTTGACAAGGGATCATGCAGACATTGAAAAGGTATCCTTTAATTCATTATTTATTTCCCTAGCTATTTTTTATGGTAGTCACCACACAGTCTGTCATTAGTTTTTGTTTTCTTGTTTTTTTTTAATTTATTTTTTATTTATTTTCAGCCTAACAGTATTCTTTGTTTTTGTACCACACCCAGTGCTCCATGCAATCCATGCCCTCTCTAATACCACCACCCCAACTTCCCAACCCCAAGACTTAAAACCCCTGAGATTGTTTTTCAGAGTCCATAATCTATCATAGTTCACCTCCCCTTCCAATTTCCCCCAACTCCCTTCTCATAACTCCCCATGTCCACCATGCTCCACCAATAAGTGAAACCATATGATAACTGACTCTGTTTGTTGCCTTATTTCACTCAGCGTAATCTCCTCCAGTCCCATCCATGTTGTTAAGAAAGCTGGGTATTTGTCCGTTCTGATGGAGGCATAATACTCCATAGTGTATATGGACCACATCGTCCTTATCCATTCGTCCGTTGAAGGGCATCTTGGTTCTTTCCACAGTTTGGCAACTGTGGCCATTGCTGCTATAAACACTGGGGTACAGATGGCCCTTCTTATCACTACATCTTTATCTTTGGGGTAAATATCCAGTAGTGCAATGGCAGGTCATAGAGAAGCTCTATTTTTAATTTCTTAAGGAATGTCCACACTGTTCTCTAATGAGGCTGCACCAACTTGCATTCCCACCAACAATGGAAGAGGGTTCGCCTTTCTCCACATCCCCTCCAACACATATTGTTTCCCGTTTGGTTAATTTTGGCCATATCTCAATGTAGTTTGAATTTGACTCTCCCTGAGGGCTAGTGATGATGAACATTTTTTCATGTGTCTGATAGCCATCTGTATGACTTCATTGGAGAAGTGTATGTTCATACCTTCTGCCCATTTTTTGATATGATTATCTATTTTGTGTGTGTTGAGTTTGAGGTGCTCTTTGTAGATCCTGGATATCAAACTTTTGTCTGTACCGTCATTTGCAAATATCTTCTCCCATTCCGTGTGTTGTCTCTGTGTTTTATTGACTGCTTCCTTTGCTCTGCAGAAGCTTTTGATTTTGCTGAAGTCCCAAGTTTATTTTGGCTTTTGTTTCCTTTGCCTTTGGGGACATATCTTGAAAGGAGTTGCTGTGGCTGATATCGAAGAGATTACTGCCTATGTTCTCTTCTAGGATTCGGATGGATTCCTGTCTCACGTTGAGGTCATTTATCCATTTTGAGTTTTTATTTGTGTATGGTATAAGAGAATGGTCGAGTTTCATTCTTCTACATATAGCTGCCCAGTTTACCCAGCACCATTTATTGAAGAGACTGTCTTTTTTCCACCGTATATTTTTTCCTGCTTTGTCAAAGATTATTTGCCCATAGAGTTGAGGGTCAATATCGGGGCCCTCTACTCTGTTCCACTGGTCTATGTGTCTGTTTGTATGCCAGTACCATGCTGTCTTGGTGATCAGAGCTTTGTAGTAAAGCTTGAAATCAGGTAACGTGATGCCCCGCATTTTATTTTTGTTTTTCAACATTTCCTTAGCGATTCAGGGTCTCTTCTGATTCCATATAAATTTTTGGATAATTTGCTCCAGGTATTTGAAGAATACTGGTGAAATTTTGATTGGAATGGCATTAAAAGTATAGATTGCTCTAGGCAGTATAGACATTTTAACAATGTTTATTCTTCTGATCCTAGAGCATGGCATGGTCTTCCATCTTTGTGTGTCTTCTTCAATTTCTTTCTTGAGTGTTCTGTAGTTCTCGAGTACAGATCCTTTACCTCTTTGATTAGGTTTATTCCCAGGTATCTTATGGTTCTTGGTGATATTGTAGATAGAATCAGTTCTCTAATATCCCTTTCTGTATTTTCATTGTTAGTGTATAAGAAATCCACTGATTTCTGTACATTGACTTTGTATCCTGCCACATTACTGAATGGCTGTATGAGTTCTAGTAGTTTGGGGGTGGGGTCTTTTGGGTTTTCCATATAAAGAATCATGTCATCCACAAAGAGAGAGAGAGTTTTACTTCTTCATTGCCAAATTGGATACCTTTTATTTCTCTTTGTTGTCTGATTACTGTTGCTAGGACTTCTAATACTATGTTGAACAAGAGTGGTGAGAGTGGGCAACCTTGTCGTGTTCCTGATCTCAACGGGAAGGCTGCAAGCTTTTTCCCATTGAGGATGATATTTGCTGTGGGTCTTTCATAGATAGATTTGATGAAGTTCAGGAATGTTCCCTCTATCCCTATACTTTGAAGCGTTTTAATGCATCGGATGCTAGATTTTGTCAAATGCTTTTTCTGCATCGATTGAGAGGACCATGTGGTTCTTCTCTCTTCTCATACTAATTTGTTCTATCACATTGATTGATTTGCAAATGTTGAATCGTCCTTGTAGCTAAGGGATGAATCCCACCTGGTCATAGTGGATAATCTTTTTAGTAAGCTGTTGGATCCTGTTTGCTAAGATCTTGCTGAGAATCTTAGCATCCATATTCCTCAGTGATATTGATCTGAAATTCTCCTTTTTGGTAGCGTCTTTGCTTGGTTTGGGAAGCAGGGGAATGCTGGCTTCATGGAAAGAATCTGGAAGTTTTCCTTCTGCTTCAACTGTTTAAAACAGTTTCAGGAGAATAAGTTTTATTTCTTTCTTGAAAGTTTGGTAGAATTCCCCTGGGAATCCGTCAGGACCTGGACTCTTGTTTTTGGGAGATTTTTGATCACTGCTCCAATCTCATTACTAGACATTGGTCTATTCCGGTTGTTGAATTCTTCCTGGTTCAATTTTGGGAGTTTATAGTTTTCCAGGAATGCATCCATTTCATCTAGGTTGCTAAGCTTATTGGAATATAAACTGTTGATAATAACTTCTGATGATTGTTTCTACTGCCTTGATGTTTATTGTGATCTCTCCCTTTTCATTCATAATTTTATGAATTTCGGCTTTCTCTCTTTTCTTTTGGGTTAGTGTGACCAATGGTTTATCGATCTTATTGATTCTTCCAAAAACCAGCTTCTAGTTTCATTGATACGTTCTACTGTATCTCTGGTTTCTACCTCATTGATCTCAGCTCTAATCTTGGTGATTTCCGTTCTTATGTGTGGAGTTGGTTTGATTTGTTGTTGATTCTTCAGTTCTTTAAGGTGTAGAGACAGCTGCTGTGTTCTGGAATTTTCAATTTTTTTGATGGAGACTTGGGTGGCTATGTATTTCCCCCTTAGGACCACCTTTGCTGTATCCCATAGGTTTTGGACCGAAGTGTCTTCATTCTCATTCGTTTCCATGAATTGTTTCAGTTCTTCTTTGATCTCCTGGTTGATCCAAGCATTCTTAAGCAGGGTGGTCTTTAGCTTCCAGTTATTTGAGTTCCTTCGGAACTTTTCCTTGTGATTGAGCTCCAGTTTCAAAGCATTGTGATCTGAGAATATGCAGGGAATCATCTAAGTCTTTTGGTATCAGTTGAGTCCTGATTTGTGACCCAGTATGTGGTTTATTCTTGAGAAGGTTCCACGTGCACTTGAGGAAAATGAGTATTCTGTTGTTTTAGGGTGGAATGTTCAGTATATATCTATGAGGTCCATCTGGTCCAATGTGTTATTCAATGCTCTTGTTTCTTTATTGATTTTCTGTTTCGATGATCTGTCTATTTCTGAGAGAGGCGGGTTAAGATCTCCTACTATTAATGTATTCATATCAATATGACTCTTTATCTTGATTAACAGTTTTCTTGTGTAATTGGCTGCTCCCATATTGGGGGCCTAGATATTTACAATTGTTAGATCATCTTGGTGGTTAGTTCCTTTAAGGATTATGTAGTGTCCTTATGTATCTCCGACTACAGTCTTTAGTTTAAAATCTCATTTATCTGATATGAGAATTGCTACCCATCCTTCTTTTGAGGCCCATTGGCATGAAAGATGCTTCTCCATCCCTTCACTTTCAGACTGGGTGCATCTTTAGGTTCAAAATGGGTCTCTTGTAGACAACATATGGATGGGTCCTATCGTTTTATCTAATCTGCAACCCTTTGCCATTTTATGGGAGCATTTAGGCCATTTTCATTGAGAGTGATATTGATAGATATGTTTTCATTGACATCGTGCTACCTTTTAAGGCTTTCTTCCTGTAGATTGTCTCTATATTTCTGTTCAATACTATTCTTAGGAATTTTCCTCTTTTATAGAACTCCCCCCTTAAGATTTCCTGCAGCATTGGCTTGGTGGTTGCATAATCTTTTAAGCCTCGCCGGTTTTGAAATCTCTTTATCTCTCCATCCATTTTGAATGTCAGTCTTGCTGGATAAAGTATTCTTGGCTGCATATTATTCTCATTTAGTGCCCTGAATATCTTGCCAGCCCTTTATGGCTTGTCAGGTCTCTGTGGACAGGTCTAATACTATTCTCATGGGCTTTCCTCTGTAAGTAAGGAGCCTCTTAGTGCTAGCGGCATTCAAGAGATTATACCTACAATTATGATTCCTCAATTTAACTATCAGGTGTCTTGATGTTTTTCTGGAATCTATAATCTTGGGTAGAGAACATTTGGCCTCTAGTACATGAATGCTGGTTCCATTCACTAGATTGGGAAATTTTCATGAAGGACTTGTTCCACTATATCTTCTAGACTTCTTTCTTTCTCCTCCCCTTCAGGAATTCCAATAATTCTGACGTTGGATCGTTTCATGGCATCATTTCTTTCCCTGATTCTGTGTTTGTGGTTTCTATTCTGTTTGTTCCAGGCTTCCTCTTGATATTTCTCTCTATCTGTTTGTTTTCCAGATCACTAATTCTATCTTCTGTCTCAGTTACCCTAGGTTTTAGAAAATTTAGATTAGATTGGAACTCACTGTGAGCATTGTGAACATCAGCCCTGGTAACTTTTAACTCTGCCCTAACATTGTGACCATCCTGTCTTGTCCCTTTCAGCACGGCCCTAATCAATTCCGTTTGGTCATCCATGGCTTTCTCCAACCTATCTATTGCCTGGATAAATGTTAACCTGAATTCTCTTTTCGACATATTGTTTATGTTGATAGCCCTTAGCTGTGTTGTGGAAGGTCCATCCTCTGCATTTTTCTCTGTTGGGATTCCTCCTCCTAGTAATTTTGGTGAGAGATGACTGAACAGATGTAGCTGGATATATCGACCGTGGTGCAGTCAGGGTGCACTCTGTAACAATTCTGAGCAATCAGGATTCCCCACCAAAATGAGAGAAAAAAGACAAGAAAAAGAAAAAAATAGGAGATAGAGAGAGACAGGAAAGAAAGGGAAGATGAAAGAGAAGGTTCAGCCCAAATGCGCCCCAAGGAAAGATTTATGAGGTATACAAACAAAAGACAAACAGAAAGACTGATAAAAGTATATAACAAGAGAAAATATGTAAATATATGCAAATACAGGAATAACCTTGTTGAAAAGAACCCCAAGTGTAAGATTTATATACTATCAGGACAAACACAAAAACACAGAAACACTGGTGGAAGAAAAAAATGGGAGAGTGGTTATAAATTCTCTGTGTGGTCAAGGAAGATTGTTTTGATCCTTGCTGGATGTAATTGATATCTTTGTTAAAGGACTCAACTTTGCTAGGATAAAGGGATTAAAAATGGTTTACCTCTAGGCGTCGTATTGATTGGGGAATGGGGATTTCTTTGAAGTTTAACTCTATATGAATATTAGAAAATAAAAATAAAAAAGGAATAAACTCAGCTAAACTAAAAATTTTAAAAATTCAAAAAATAGAAGTGCAAAAGAGAAACACAGGTGTATGCAACAAAAAGTTTAGGTTGGAAATTTATTATGGAATTTCATGTGCTGGACAGCTCTCTGTGATGGTAAATCGGTTAAACAATTATCTATATACAAAAAATTAGGCAGAATAGTGGAACAAATTAAAAATAAAAGTTGTCCTACGAAGTAGTGGTGGTGGTTCTCTTGTAGTCTCTTTTTTTTTTTTTTTCCTGGTTGGTTTTCTTGGGGAGGTGCCTGCCACGTTGGTTTTCAGTCAGTAATGTTCCCTGAGTTAAGTCCTCCAGTCCCAGTCTAGGGGGTGGGCTCTGAGGAAACCGGTTTTTTCAGGCTTTTCTTCTCTGGAGCTTTTTATGTTTCTTCACCTTTTACCCCCCTCTCGTCTTAACCTCTTTTGAATGGTTTTTGTAGGTTTAGAGGAAAGCAAACTGTACCCTGACCTCCCTCTCAGAGAGAAGCCTCAGTCTGTTCTGTGGGTATTGCAGAGCCCATATAAACTTCCCCTTGGCTGCTGGCAGAGTAGGTTCTGAGTCACGGTTCCTGGGGACGCAGGATCTTCTGCTTGTACCCAAAAGCATGGCAGCGGCGTCTGTCTGGGATCTCCAGACCGCCAGAGAGGTCCTAAGCATGGATCGCACACTGAGATTTTCCCGCTGGTCCAGGCTGGGAGTGCCTAGTCTTTCTAGGTCTAAGAGCACCTGGCTTGCATGCACCTCTTTTGGGGGAGGCTGTGGGTCGCTTGCACATCTCAGGCTCTGAGAACGGGTGCAGGTCCAAAAGCACCAGGCTGGGCCTTCCAGCACCTCTCTCCTGGGAGAGTTTGGGGTGCCTTTGTTAGGCTCTGAAACAATGGTGCATATCAAAGAGCGCTGGCTGGGCCTTTGTACCTCTCTCAGGGGAGGATAAGGGACATGCACATTAGAGGCTCTGTAGCAGGGCTCACACATTCTGCCATCCTGTGTGGCTCCCATCCCCTTACAGGAGCCAGAACCCACGCAATCTCGGGTTTGCTGGCGGCTCTGGGACCAAGATCTGGTTTCTTTGTCACACTCTCTCTGGCTCAGAGGCAGGGAAGGCTGTCCTGGGACCGAGGACTTAGCTGCCCCTTGCTGCCCCAATTCCAACAATTTACCCCCCACGTTCCTTTGCTCTTTTGGAGTGCTTTCAACCAGTCTCCAAGTTAATGCTGGTCCCCAGACACTGGGCACGCTCGCTCCTTATTAGGGTATTACTTTCCAACTGGTCAGCTCTGGTGGCTCCCTCCCCCTTTTGTTTATCTTGCAATATCAGTCCGCCTTTCCCATTCCGCTTTACCTGCCCATTGGTGTCTTCTGCCCCTGTTGAGATCCAGATGTGTAAAATTGTGATCTCATGCTGATTTCATAGGTGATCGGAGTTCTTTCGTAGGTAATCAGCTCGCTTTAGAGTACAGGTTGAAAAGGTGCCTCTTCCAACTTTCCCACGCCATCTTGTCCCTTCTGTCATTAGTTTTTGATGTAGTGTTCCAGGATACACTGTTTGTGTATAACACCCAGTGCTCCATGAAATAGGTAACCTTCTTATTACCCATCACCAGGCTCCTCATATCCCTCTCCTCTAAAACCCTCAGTTTGCTTCCCAGAGTCCATAGTCTCTCATGGTTCATCTCCCCCTCTGACTTTTCCCCCCCTTTTCATTTTTCCCTTCCTTCTCCAAATATTCCCCATGCTGTTCTTTATGTTCCGCAAATAATTGAAACCAAAGGATAATTGACTTTCTCCACTGGACTTTTTTCACTTAGTCTATTTCCCTCACATTTTTGCAACCTAGTATCTGCACTGAAGTACAGAATTTGGCACTATTTTAAAATACTGAAAGAAAGAAAATGGAAGGAAGGAGGAAAGAATGCAGGCAGGCAGGCAAGGGAGCAAAGGCTGTGTCAAGGATATGCCACCTCTTTCCTTCTCTACAAAGCTATCTTGAAGCCTTACAAAGAGTTGGCTGTTTGCTGAATTCACACACAGTTATGACATATCAGGTGCTATGCAGTTTCCCAGACTGTTTAAATGCAGTGTCATCAAAAAGAAGTAAAAGCCATCAGATGAGATAAAGAGTGGCCCATTATGAGATGAAGCAAAAGCCATGACAGAAATGACAGCTGATGGTTCCAAAAAGGGAAGTGAGGCAATTCAGATTTGAGTCACCCTCATGTTATTATAGCTCAACAACATCTAGGCAAGACCTCACTTTGACACCATTAACATATTTCCTGTTTTAAAAGGTTTACAGGATGATGAGAGGCTGGGGCCAACCTGCAAATCTTGCCAGGATATTGGAATATCACCATGCTATCAATAAACCAGTCATAGTATGTTGTTGGGGAGAGTGCATCAGGGGAGGGAAATCAGAAAGCCATGGTTATTCCTTTGATTTCACATGTTGATAAGGAACCTCTGAGCTCCTGTGGCCTATGTCACCAGCCCCATGGGCAGGGGAAGTGGAAAGGTCGATGGCTACACCAAATATATAATATTTTTCTGTTCTCTTTGAAGGGAAGTTTTCTCCACTGTGAGGGAGAGGGGGAATAGTCCCACGGAGAAAGAAACTCAAAAGAGTTCTTTCTTCTTACAAAGGTCTGCCCTCAAATGAAACTATGTCTCCAGAGTCTAAATGGCGGTTTCCCAAAGACTCAGCCACAGAGGTGAGGGAAATCCTCAACTCCAGTGCCATCTTCTCCCTGTCTCACTGGTGAGGACCTCAGTCTATCTCCGAGCCAGAGAAGCAGAAAACCTCACCCTAACTCCCACTTACCTCCCTTCCTTCAGCAGGACGCAGTATCTAGCTTTCAACACAACCCTACAAGGCATGCTGCAGGTAAAACCATGACAGCAAGCACGAGAATCACACTTCCTGTGGCAGAAGTGATGGGGAGAGCAGGCTGGACTTTCAAGTCTCTTTGATGTAAGATAGTGGGTCTAAGGGAAAAGTGCACAAGAGGAAGAAGAGATGGTAAATGTGGGCAGAGATAGGAAACTCTAAGATTGTAACATGTTGTCTAGAAAGACAACAACACCATTATAAAAATGAAGAGTGCTTGTGCTGGCTTCATGAAGAGACTCAAAATAAACCAGAGGAAAGAATCATTGACAGGAAAGAAACTTCCAAAAGAGAAACACAAAGACAAAAATTACACAGAAAACACAGAAAACTCAAGACTGATAGGTCATTACAAAATGTGTAACACACACATAACAGGAATAACTATTCCTATAGGAGAGTGGACGGAGAGCTATTTGAAGGAATAATGACAGAGGATTGTCTGAAATTAATGGAGTTACCTAATCAAGATCCAGGAAAATCAAAACATTGAAAGAAGGATAAATACCAAAACACACACACACACACAAACAATGAACCAAAACCACCATTGTTTCCTAATCTAGAATATTCAGCTACAGATCATTAAAGAAAAAAAAATGTTTTGGAAATCTGGAGCAGGGATTGGGAGTGGGTGTGGGAAGGGGAGAGGTGAGCAGTAACACCTTACTCCAGAGAAAAGGATAAGAATGACATCACACTTCTTTTCAGAAACCATGCCATCAAGAAGGATGAAGTGTTTATACTGTTTAAAGGAACATCGAGCTAGAAATCTGTTGCCAGTGAAATGGTCCTTCAACACACACCACACAGTAAGGAAACCCGTCAGGAATAATGGCGGGCATTATTTCCAAGATGAAGGGGTCAATTCTCCAAAAAGACACAACAATTTCTAATGCGTATGCATCAACAACAGAGTGTCAGAGCACATGAAACAGAAACTGAAAATACTGCTGGTAGGAACAGATGAATCCATTCCTACAGCTGGATAATTCAAAATCCTCTTGTCCCTCATTGACAGACCCAGAGATGCAGAATATTCATGAGAACACAGGTGAACGGACCAGCATCACCCATCCACCCCATCCACTACACATTGGCAGAATACTTCATTCAACAATGAAGTATAGACATTCTGCTCGGGCTGACATGAAACAGTCACTAAGAGAGCCAAAATTCGGGGCCATACAACACATGTGAACCACCAAAGGAATTGAAATCACCGGAACTATGCTCTCAGACCCCTGTTGACTTAAACTAGAGATCTAGAACAGAAAGATAGCTGGAGAAATGACCAGAGAGAGAGAGATTCAACAGCCCACTTCTAAAGAAGACATGGGTGGAAGGGCAGGTGGGTGGACAGATGGGTGAAGGAGGTGAAGGGAAAGAAGAGTGCACTTCTTCTGCTGAGCACTGAGAAATGTACAGAATTGCGGAGTCATGTTGTACACCTGAAACTCACATTACACTGTTTGCCAATTATGCTTGAACTTAAAAAAAAAGAACATATGGATCAAGAAGGCACTTCAATAGAAATTTAAAACTACATCAATCTAGGTGATAATCAAAATTGACATATTAGAGGGAAATTTGTAGTATTGAATAGACATAAAAATGTCCAGGGTCTCTAACATTTTTTGCTTATTTATGAATGAAAGTACAGAAGGTACATTAATATACTTACAGCGAGGATGGTTCTCCAGAGGTATATGAGAAAGGCACAAGTTCCCAAGAAGGCAGTTAAAATGAGAAGCTTCCACAGAACTTCAGTCCCATGAGGGCCAAGACAGAAATGATCAGGCAAGGAAAGGACAAGCTGAAATACCATTTGAGACAATTAGGAATCTCAAAGACATTTACTGTGTATCTGTCACAAAAAATCAACTTTACAAACCCTTAGTCAGACTCCAGGAGGTGATCATACCTCTTAACTAGCTCCTCCTGGAGGAGAAGGAGCACAGAGGCATTTCCAAGGAGCTTGGGCAAACTTTTGGCAGTGATGAGTGTGTTTACCAACTTACCATGATGATGGCTTCCTTGTTGCTTCCCTATGTCTAATATCAACAAAAAGTATTCTTTGAAAAGATGTTGTGATCATATATACATTATGACACACTAAAGCTGCAGGCAAAATCTAATAGACAAATCTTAAGAGATTTTATTTTATCTACAAGCACGTTGCAACTGTTTTTTCTATAGCTAACAGAACTTGAGAATTTATAAGCCAACATAAAATAAACAAGGTAAGTCAATGTAAACTTAGAATAGGTAAGGAGTCAGTGACTTCTACTGTATATCCATGGAGGACCTGGAAAAACTCCTTTGGACCATTTCCAAAACTACACCCAAAATTTAAGGACGAATGAGGGAAAGCATGAATAGAATTTGTACTAGAGGTACAAATGAGCACATTATATGGACACATGTTTATAGATCAGGACATAAGTGAGAGAGACAGGAGGCTGCTCGTTAATATGACATGTGATTATTGCCCAATAAAAATAAATCAGAGTTACTGATTAGTTTCTGAAAACATTGTTGTTTTCTTTCAATGCTCACTCTGATTCTGAATCACAAACCCAGATGTCAGATTTCTGAAGTACATAATCAGGTGATCATGTATGTTCTAAGCATATCTGTGAGGGTTAGTATCTCCAAAAAGCCAATGGAAGCAATTCATGTTCCTATTTCTTGGTACTGTAAGTAAATCATGCAAGAGCAACTTAAAATTTAACTTTCTAAAGAGGGAAAATATTAACGAATGTATTTATTTATTTTAAAGAGAGATGGGAAAAGGCAGAGGGAGACTGAGTAGCTGAGTGGCAGCTGAGCAGGGAGCCCAACCAGGGCTCAATCCCAGCACCCTGGGATCATGACCCAAGCCTAAGGCAGACACTTAACTGCCTGAACCACCCAGGTGCCTGTGAATTCTAATACAAAATTCCTGGATACAAACACCGACGCTAGGAACACATCATTTTACAAAAACTACACTTAGAAGTATTTCAGGAGAAAAGACACTAACAATGCAATTCATTCTAATTCACACCAAGCTTGAATTTTGTGCAAGCACACCTCTCTAGAAAGAAGCTCCTGAAATCTAAAACATTTTCCTCTTCAGCCCTCACAGCTGAGGTCAGGAAAATGTGTACTGGTGGGAAACCTACACTGCCTTTAATAGCCGCTGTCTGGAAGAGAGCAGTAGCTGTCAGCAGAATGGTTGGTCATGGGGATCAAATGCACAAAAGACAGAGGCCGTCTTGTCAGGAATGTAAAACATGCCCAGCTGTGGGCACTCAGTACATCTGGCAGCTGTCTGGATGCTGATACCAGTAGCTGAGTCTTAACTAGAGGACAGCCGGTGGGGCCAAAAACTCTAGGTTCTCCGACAGTGGCCATGAGCAGGTGGAGGTGGGAACTGCAACACCAGTTCATTTAGGCAAGAGTTCAGAGATGAGGAAGGGTGAGAAAGGTGAACTGATCCATGAGATGCAGCCCAGGTAGAGGGGAATGATTCCAATCCAGACGACCAAGAAATTCCCTCTTCTGAAGACTCAAATGAAACAGAATGGGGTCTACTTTGACTAGAGGTCTTCATGTGGGATGGGTCTGCCTCAATACAAGCACCCTTCTTGACTACTGACACTTCTGGATCCCTCTTTCATAATCTGGTGCAAGTGGATCTAAAGTAGTCTACTTAATTCCAGGGGTGTTCCCTAACTGTTGGCTGACTCTCTCTCTTTCTCCTGGGGTACAGGGTTTACTTTTTCATGGCAGAGTGAAATATTCATGCTGGGAACCACGTATTTCTTTATATTTGGACAATCCTAAGGACATCCAGAACTTTATTATTTTGGGAAAATCAACACACTGCACATACTTGGTCAAAGAAAGGACAACAACTCATTCACTTCCTGATCACATCACTCCTAGTGATTTTCCTGTGACATATATCCCAGCAGGTTGTGGTCTATTAGTGTCTTGTGGGATTCTCAGGTCTCCATGGACCTGGTGGGACACACAGTCCCTGGGGACAGCCTCCAACCAAGAAGCAGAGCAAAAAGGATATTTCACTTCTTAACACTCTAGCCCCAACCCCAATGCTTAAGATACCCAGGGATGTCAAACTCTACAAATATAAACAATGCGCTGACACAATAAATGAAACAAGATGGGAATGGGAGGGAGACAAATCATAAGTGACTCTTAATCTCACAAAACAAACTGAGGGTTGCTGGGGGAGGGGGTTTGGGAGAAGTGGGTGGGATTATGGACATTGGGGTGGGTATGTGCTTTGGTGAGTGCTGTGAAGTGTGTAAACCTGGTGATTCACAGACCTGTACCCCTGGGGATAAAAATATATGTTTATAAAAAATAAAAAATTAAAAAAAAAAAAACAAACTAAACAGAAGCTGTACCCTGAATTTACCAGGCTTGCAGTAGGTTCTTCACCAGGATTCCAGGGGACAATCTAGCACCCCTAGCTCCTACTAAATTAGTGTTCCTGACATTTTTGAAGACAATTTTAAAGAGATATAATGTACATATCACACAAGCCCCCTATTTAGGACAAAGAGCTCAATGGCTTTTCCTATCTTCAAAATTCCTGCCTCCTGACACTATAAACCTGGTGCCTTCAGGTTTGCATCCTACCAAAGCTGTACTTCTTGGACCAAGCAGCACAGACAGGACCCAAAACATGAGAGAAATGGCTGTGGCCTCAACCCCTTCCGGTTGACCCTGAAACCTGCTCTGTGGTGCCCAGTCATCAGGAAGAACTCTCGTTCTTCTAAATTTACCATCAAGAACCCCATGAAAAAGCTGTGATTAAATAACCCAGTCGGAAGGAAGACACCACTAGCAGCTTATGGGCACCCAAGTAGCTCAGTCAGATAAGTGACCAAGTCTTGGTTTGGATCAAGTCATGATCTCATGGTCCTGAGGTTGAGGCCCACTTTGGGCTCTGTGCTCACTGCACAGCTGGTTTGGGATTTTCTCTTTCCCACCCTCTCTGCCCCCTACACATCAGCCCTTTTTCTCTATTCCTCAAATAATTCATATCAGAAGAAGAAGAAGAAGAAGAAGAAGAAGAAGAAGAAGGAGAATAGAAGAAGGAGAAGAAGGAGAAGAAGGAAGACATGAGTGAAGTGTCACATTTACTCACATTTGGGTAGTGAAGTGTCACATTTACTCACATTTGTGTTTGGGGAACTGGGACAGTGTAGCAAGACAAGCCAGAAGAGTAGCCTTTGCACCATCATATTCTGGTCCTCTTAAGGGGCACTGTGGGCCCAGGGAGGAAGTGGAGATGGTTGGGGGGCAGGGGAGGGTGGGGTGGGGTGTTCGAAAGGGGTGGGGAGGGGCAGGGTGGTAATTAGGGAGGGGAATAGGGAAGAAATAGAGGGTAGGATGGGGAAGGTGTTGGTCAGGAGGAGGGGTCAGGGACAGTGTCAGGGTCAGATTAAGTTCTCAAGGGGAAGTAGCACGGTTCAGAAAAGTTAGGAGGTCAGCAGGTTAGTAAAGGACAAGGTCAGAAGGACACATTAGCAGGTAAAGTGAACTCTCAGGAGCAGTTGGTGTGGAGAATCCATCCTCCACCAAGCCTTCCCGGGTTTGAACGTTTCCTTAGCAACCTAGAAACATTCTAATCTCTCGACCAATCCCCTGCCTTTGCCGCTAGTAGCTCAACATGGATGCCACAGGTGACCTCATTGGTACAAAGCCCCTTCCCACCTGATACACCAACACATGCCATCGCAACGACAGATCCTCTCTGGATCTTTAGCCATTCTTCTTATTTACTTCCTCCAACCCAGGTCCCTGTTCCCTCTACTGGGCACTCTCTCCTTCCCTTCCAAACTCCCGTCTGAGAGCCACTGGCTGAACAATGTAGAAAGCAAAGGAGAACCAAACTGCAACAATAAGCAAGTACACAACCAGAGTAGAGGTTCGAGCCCTCTCTCAGGAACTCAATGCAGACAGAATATCCACAAGATGTAGATCTTAATGGCAAACCATCTGAATCCCATAGCTGTCTCCATACATCTGTCCACATCCACATCCACTGATTTTAGGCACATAGGAGACCATTTCAGAAATACGCCCAATTTACTTTAGCCATAAGGGAAATTTCAATTTTGTTTCAGATGCATCAATTCAGGCAACTACAGAGCATCTTGTGGTAATATAATGTGCTAGAAATCACTGATAAAAAGTGAACTAGAAATTCCCATATGTTTAGAAATTCAGAAGTACCTCTATCATGGGAACAGGAGTAAAGAAATAGAAAAAAGAGGGGCTCCTGGTGGCTCAGGTCATGATCAGGTCCTATGATCAAGCCCCACATTGGGCTCTGTGCTCAGGAGGGAGCCTGCTTTCCCCTCACTCTCTGCCTGCGTCTCTGCCAACTTGTGATCTCTCTCTGTGTGTCAAATAAGTAAATAAAATCTTAAATAAAAAAGAAATAGAAAAGGAAAAGAGCAACACTGGAACTGAATGATACGAGGATGATACAATTGAAATCAAATATGTCTTCTGGGCTGGAATATCCTCTGGTATTAGTCTGAGAAGACTTCATGGTCTCAAAATCATCCCCAATTGGCTGAGACATTGGAACACCTCCAACAGAGTAGATCTGTCACTTCTCTTTGTGACCCTCCTACGCACTAGCTTCGGCTTTATATGAGGAAACTTTACAGGGAAACAGTCCAATCAGACTCTCATGTCATCTTCTGGGACCTCCAGGAATGAGAGCATTTTAAGAGAAGACTTTCACCAGCTTCTCCCCTGGCGGATCTAGGATAACAACCAGAGAGCTGGCAGCTCCATCTGTGCTGGGTAGGGACAGCCAAGCATGGGGGCAGGGCCAGGGACCCAGGAGACTAGACAAACCCCTTGTTATCCTCTCTCCTGGGGCCTGTCCTGAGCTGAACTTCCAAAACTGTGTCTCCCTAGGACTCTCAAATGTTTCCTCAACTCCTTCTGGCCCAAGACAGCTGATTTTCAGTGCTCTACAAACCACCACTTTATTATTGTGTAAATTTCTTGTAAACAGGAACCACTCTAGTACTGCTTAAATAGCACAACAGCTTGTTTTTTCTAATTAACTTATAATGTAGTTTTTGTTTCAGGGGTAGTCTGTGATTCATCAGTCGCATACAGTTCAAGCACTCACCAAAGCACATACCCTCTCCAATGCCCATTCTACAGCCACCCCATCCTCCCACCCACTTTCACTCCTGCCACCCTCAGTTACAACAATATCCTAAACATACACATACAGAAACCATAAAAAACAAGCCAACAACAAAACAAGGATAACAAAACAAAGTATTCAATTCTGCTTAGATGCCGCTGTCCACCTCAAGAACCCCAGAGTTGGGCTGCTCTGGTTGTAGGAGGAGACCAGCTATGGAAGGGGTGGAGTCAGACTATCCCAAAAGGGAACAGGAGAGAGGCCCAACCTGTAAGGGGGCCAGGGACTTCCATGGAAGATGGCCAGAGTCACCTTGATTAGAACTGGAATCGGGAGCAGGGAAAGAAGCAGGGAATAGAGTTTGGGGGCCTCAAATAGGTGAGATCAGTCATGGAGTTGAGGAGGTGTCCCCAAAGCCAGTGTCAGTCGCCCATCTATGAAACCTTTTGTGGCCCCTGGAGACAAGCCAGGAGCCTAGAGTTTGAGATCCAGCTGTCCTGCTTACCTGCTGTTTGGCCTGGTGCTCATTTTCTTCACTGAACCGGGAGTGTCCATGCCCATGTCCATAACTGTGTGGAGGACAAGAAGAAGTCACATGTTGAGAACACACACACATTGACGTCATCACCGCCAGGGGCTCAGTGTCTTTGGAGATCCAGTGCCTCATGTCTCACCCCTGTTAATGGCAGCCCGGGTGACAACCACAGGTCCCTCCTGTTTCAGGCCTGTGCTATGCCCTGCCCTTTGCCGACATCAGCATTCCGGCACCAGATGGCAGGAAGACCCCATGAACTGTGGGGTGAGCTCTGGGCCCCTGGCAAGACTGAGATATTCCTGGACAGTGGGAAAGGTGAACAAGTGAGGGATTATACAGGACTGGGCAACTGAGCTCCAGGGCACCCTGAAAGGAATGGGGGATTGGGCACCTGTGGAAAGGGCTGGAGGCATCTTACAAGATTCCTGGGTCCCCACAGTGCAGATCCCTCCTACACTCCTGCTGGTGCTGGCAGGGATCTGGAAGCACCAGCAGCACCAGCAGCAGAAGTCGCAGCAGATCAATGGGATGCTGGATGGACCTGGGAAGAATGGTCTGGCAGGTAAGTGGAATCACCAGGCTGGGATGCCCTTGGCCTCCTCCTCCTTCCCCAGCCACCTCTCAACCTCTGACTCTGACTTCACCTTCCAGCAGGGCATGGGAAAGCCAAGCAGAGGGGGACACCCGCGGCCAAGGAAGGGTCCCTCCCCAGAGCTCTGTGTCCTTCTTTCTGAACAGACAGAAGGAGTCACCCGGGGCCCCTGGAACAGGGAGGGAGAATCTGGCCCCAGAGCCCTCTCTGATGGGGCCTGGGGAGAATCCTGGAGGGACAGAATGTAGCACTGGTTCGTAGTCTAAAAAGTCTATGTTTATTAAGGAAATGGAAAAAATCAAGTTGCCAGTTGAGCCTCTGGAAGAGAACAGGACCAGTTTCCATTATTCCAATTTCTACTCTTTGCCTGGATAACTACTTCACGTCTCCAAACCTCTGTGTCCTTCTCTGTGATGTGGGGACAGCATGGATTCATTTCTCAGGGCATGGATGCAAAGATTCATCGAGATCCATCATACAAAGCTAGTTTAAACTGATACTTATACCTATCACTATCATCATTTTTTCTTAAAGATTGAACTTGTTTTTCTCAACATTATGCTAAATAAACTTTTATATTTACTTTCTTCAAAAGATTTTATTATTTGAGAGACAGTGAGCAAAAGTCGTGGGCAGACGCAGAGGGAGAGGGAGAGGCAGCCTCCTCTCTGAGCAGGGCTCAGTCTCAGGACCCTGAGATCAGGATGCCAGGTAGAGGCAGATGCTTAACTGACTGAGCCCCCCAGTCACGGAGGGCCCCTGAGAAAGAGCCCCCAGGGCTGCAGCAGTGGGAACAGCCCCAATCCCGATCCCTAGCGGGAGAGATACATCCCCAGCGCCAGGATATCCTCCAGCCCCGGGAACTCCATCTTAGCAATGCCTGCCTCCCCCCACCCCAGGTGACCCCAGAGTCCAGCCAGTGCCAGTCCCTGCCTGCCCCCATCCCTTCCTCCCATTCCACTCCCTCTGCTCCATGCAGGTAACTAGTCAGGCTCTTCTTGTGGCCCATGGTCAAGGATGGGCTGTACCCCCGCCCACCCCCCAAAAGTCTAAACCAGCACTGCTTGGAGGAGTAACGCCATAGGTGGAGTCCTCGTGGTCCGCCCCTCTCCCTTCACAGCCCAGGACCTCAGCCCTACCTAGGCCACTGGGCCTTGAGCATCCTTCAGTGCCGCCACTGCCTCTGCCGCCGCCCCTTGAGCCTCCACAGCTGCCAGTCTCCTGAGACCAGCTCCCACATGCACTGCCTCTACTGACTGCATGTCATGGAGAGTGTGCTCCTTGGGGGCATGCAGGCCTCTTGGTGACCTAGTGGCCCAGCGAGGTGGAGCGTGTGATTCCGGCAAGTGGCGATGGGCTCCAGGCCCTGCAAGTCTGCCTTAAGGGGCTGTAGTGGGGACCCAGTCCAGAAGCCGTTCCCAGGGAGGCAGTTCCCCACACTGAGGCTTGCAACTGCCAGTGCTGCTTGCTATGCCTCCAGGCTTGGAGTGCCCTGGGAGCCAGCGGGCCTCTTTCTTTTGGCCCCAGTTCCCCTGCTCCCTTCTGCTCTTCTGCCACCAGGAGCTTTGGAGCAGCCTCTCCTAAAGTCCTGGCCTCTTGCCCATACCCCAGGCCGAAGCCCCTTCCCAGGCTCCTGAGGCAGGAGAGAAGTGTGCTGACAAAGTAAAGAAAGCAATGCATACCCTGGAAAGCTAAATCCACACGTGACAACACAGAGACCAAAGGCTTAATTACACGTGCTCCATCACACCCTGTCCAGACACCAGTGCCCTGTGTGGGGGGCAGTCATTCACAATCTCTCTACTGCCTGGGACCACTGATTTTAATGATGGCATGGCATGTTATTTTGAGGAATCGTGTAATTTTCTGAATGAGTCAAGTGACAAACAGTACAGTCAGCAGTGTTCTACTACATATTCTCAGCCCATTTTCAGGGCTCAGAGGGTTAAGAATCCCCCTCCCGACTCTGGCTCACTTCATGATCTCAGGGTCCTGGGATGGAGTCTTCAGTCTGGCTCTTGGCTCAGTGCAGAGTGTACCTGACATTCTTACTCTCTCCCTCTACCCTCCCCATGCCCCCGATGGAGACTCTCAAATAAATAAATATCCTTAAAAGGATAAATAAACCTTTAAAACAAACAAAAAAACAAAAACAAAAACAAGAACAAAACCCTCCTTACCTAAAAAGGAAGGAGGGAACCATGGGGGCGAAGACGCCACCCACAAAAAGGCCCTCCTGAAAGAGCCAAAGAGAAAGTGAGAGCCAAAGGACTGCAGCACACGTCATTTAGGTGTCAGAGGCAGACCCCAACCAGGGCGGCCTCCGCCATTAAAAGATGGCGCCTGGCTAGTTGCCAGGTTAGGATTGCCTCATGAGACTAAGCGGAATGCCCAAAGAGGAAGTAAACAGCATTGGTTGCTAGCAAAGTTGTTCATTTAGGTGTGCAGCCTGATTCGCTCCCTCCTGTACCCTGCTCGCTGATTGGTCAGGTAAGCGTATATAAGTGTGTAGACTTGCGGAAATAAAGAGAGAGAAGATACATCTGAACTGGGGCTTCTTGTCGTCCTTGCGGGTCGAGGGCGATAAATGGTGCCGGCACCCTGGAACTAAATAAATAAAGGAATCTTGCAAGGTAATTCGCAGGAAAGCGGGGAGTAAAGTTCTGCAGATAAGCGGGGACATTAGCCACGTAAAAAAGTGGGAATTCCGCGGTAAAGCAGGGAGTAAAGGCCACATTCAAAAGTGGGAATTCCACGGTAAAGCGGGAAGTAAATGTCGACTGAAGTATATGCGTGTAAAAAGTTGATGTGTTAGTTACTGTCTTTAACGTCCGTGTCTGTTGTCTGTGTGTTCATAATGGGATCTGAAGTATCTAAAGTGCGGTTGGAAGAGTCTTTAAAAGACCTGCTGAAAGCCAATGGAACTTCACTAAAAGCAAAAACTGCTCGGGCCTTTTTGAATACAGTGGAAAAGGCGGCTCCATGGTTCCTAGATGAAGGCTTGCTAAACATACCTCAATGGGACCACTTAGGGGAGGATTTGAAGAAACAGGACAATAAAACGCCTTTGCAACCTGGGTCCCTGGCAATATGGACCTTAGTCCGGGGATGACTGGTGGGGCCTAAACCCAAATATGAATCAGCTCTACAAGAGGGAGCATTGGCATTGGAGGAATTGAAAGAGGAGTGGTCTTCTTGTGCCTCAGAGGGGGGTATTTCTAGTGAAGAGGAAGAAGAAATGTCAGGGGAGGAGTTAGGCCGTAAAATGCATTGCAACTTTGAACAGTTGAAACTATCAACTCCAGCGACGCCTAGTGCCCCTCCACCGTATAATCCTATGGCGTGCCAAGGAGCTTGTAGCTGCTGCACCACATGTGGTAGTGGCAGGGTTTCAAGCTGGAGAGATCATGACCTGGCCTCTGCCTTTCCAGTTTTAGAGGACCAAAAACAACCAGCGGTATCATCAGCCTCTTGATTGTAAACTAGTTAAGCAATTAAAGGAAGCAGTCATGCAGTATGGCCCTCAGGCAGCCTTTACGGTATCTTTGCTGGAGACCATAACAGGAATGAACTTAGTCCCTGAAGACTGGGGTAACCTAGCCTGCGCAACCTTGTCGGGAGGGCAATATCTAGTATGGAAAACAGCCTGGCAAGAATACTCAGAGGACACTGCCCGCCGTAATGCAGCGGCTGGAAATCCTCAGTGGGACCTAGAAATGTTAATGGGAATAGGACCGTACATGGGAAAGCAGGCCCAAATACAATACAACCCTGCGGTGTATCTGTAAATAGCCGCGGCGGCCACTAAAGCATGGAAGACAATTCAAGGCAGTGGGGATTTACAGGGTCAGCTGTCTAAGGTAATACAAGGACCAAATGAAGCATATGCTGATTTGGTAGCGAGGCTGATGCAAACAGCTGGTCGAATATCTGGGGAGGTAGAGGCAGGCATGCCATTGATAAAACAGCTGGCTTATGAGCAAGCTAATAAAAGATGCAAAGAAGCCATCAGACCTTGGAAAAGCAAAGACTTGAATACATATATTAAAGTTTGTAGGGATATCAACGACAGTGTTATTCAAGGGCAGGTTATGGCTGCAGCTATCACTCAAGGTTTACAAGGATTTCAGGGAGCTCAACAATATAAACATAAGGTACTCCTGGAGTTTGCTATTACTGCAAGGAGCCAGGACACCTTAAGCGTGAGTGCCCCGAGAGAAGGGTGTCCTATCAAGAGCCTAAAAAACCAGGTATCTGCCCAAGATGTGGGAAGGGTGCCCACTGGGCATATGAATGTCGCTCAATAAGGGATATACAAGGAAACTCTCTGCCTCCAAGAGGGTCAAAAAATGGGAAGGGGGGCCCCACACCCCAGGGCCCTCAAATGTATGGGGTGCTCCAACAGGTGGCTCGCTCGCATTATCCGCCGACGAGCCAAGGCGAGCCACAACAGGGAGTGCAGGATTGGACATCCGTGCCACCACCAGACTCATACTGACTCCAGAGATGGGGACCCAGGTAGTCGAATCAGATTTTAAGGGTCCATTACCTGAGGATACCGTGGGCCTCTTGCTAGGACGGAGCTCCATGGCATTATCAGGACTCCTTGTTCACCCCGGAGTTATAGATGCTGATTATAAAGGAACGGTGAAAATCCTGGTATCCTCCCCACGTGGAATTACAGCTATTAGTCCAGGTGATAAGATAGCTCAAATCCTGGTATTGCCTAGTTGTCACAAGCTTTTTGGAAGCCATGAGGTTACGCGGGGACAGAAGGGGTTCGGTTCATAAGGAGCTCCTCTAGCATGCGTCATGCTATGCATGGAAAATAGAACCTTTTACTCTTTTTGGATAAGAGACAAGAAATTCATGGGCTTATTGAACACTGGAGCAGATCGCAGTATCATCAATGAAGCTGATTGGTCTAAGGATTGGCCTGTGCAAAAGGCTGATCAAACACTTCGAGGATTAGGGATTGCTCATAGCCCCATGTGCAGTGCAGCTACACTGCCATGGAAGGATGATGAAGGCCACCATGGACTTGTGCAGCCATGTGTCCTTAAGATTCCCATTTCATTGTGGGGACGGGATGTCTTGGCCCAAATGAATCTGAAGTTGACTCCAGAATTATTCTATATTGAGGAAGCTCAAGCCTTAATGACTAAGTCTGGTTATCCTGGAACGGGAGGCCTAGGAAAACAGCTGCAGGGCACCCCTGAACCTATTCCCTTGACTAATTACTTCTCTCAAAGAATAGGTGGGCCGGGGCTGGGTTTTACTTAGGGGCCACTGAACTTCTAAAAATTCAATGGAAAAACAGTAAACCCGTGTGGGTTCCTCAGTGGCCCCTGCCTAAAGAAAAATGTGAAGCTGCCCACACGTTAGTAAAAGAGCAACTTGCCGCCGGGCATATTCGGCCCTCCACATCACCATGGAATACGCCTATTTTTGTGATTAAGAAGAAGTCGGGGAAATGGCGATTGTTACATGACTTACGAGTTGTTAATGAAAAGATGGTGGCCATGGGAGCAGTACAGCTGGGGGCTGCCTTTAGTCTCAGCCCTGCCCTCTGGTTGGCCCTCTGTGGTAATCGATATTAAAGACTGTTTCTTTTCCATCCCATTGCACCCCGAGGACACCCAATGTTTCGCTTTCACAGTACCTACCATTAATCATTCTTGTCTGGATCAACACTATGAGTGGGTGGTATTGCCTCAGGGCATGGCCAACAGCCCTACAATGTGCCAATTATATGTGGACCAAGCCCTGAAGGAGGTTAGAACACAATTTCCCCCGCTCATTGTGTATCATTATATGGATGATATTTTGCTGTGCCATAAAAAAGAATAATATATTGAGAAGGCCCTTTCCTTTCTTTTCAAACATTTTGAGAAATTCGGATTACACATAGCACCAGAAGAGGTCCAAATGACGCCCATTAAAGAGTATTTGGGAACTAGGTTAGAGAATACTAAAGTCAGAGCTTTAAAGATAACCCTGCGGACGGATCACCTAAACACGTTAAATGATTTTCAAAAATTGTTAAGAGATATCAATTGGATGAGGCCCTATCTAAAACTCACTGATCAGGAATTGTCACCCTTATTTGAGACACTTAAAGGAGACCCTAACCTCACCTCTCTTCGTCAGTGGACTGAGGGGGCAAAAGAAGCCATCAGTCTGATCCAGAAAAGGCTAGAAGCTGCTCAGATAGACAGAAATGACTACTCCAAACCTTTGCTAATTTGTATCCTTGCCGAAAAACGAGCTCCCACTGCAGTGTTTTGGCAATCTGGCCCCATATCATGGGTTAGTTTGACCCACTCTCCAGGGAAGGTCTTGCCCTGGTACCCAAGTGCCATTGCACAAATTATACTTAAAGGGATTAAACTTAGTATAGCAGCATTTGGTAAACAAACAGATACTATAATATCACCATATACGCAGGAACAAATAAAGTGCCTAGCAGCCTGTGATGATGACTGAGCCATTTTGATAACTATAATGTGCACTCAATTTGATAGCCACTACCCATCACATCCATGGCTACAGTTCAGTTTATCCAATCCAATCATATACCCTAGAATCACTCACCATAAACCCCTCAGTAATGTAAGGCTTATATTCACTGATGGATCTAAGCAAGGAGTAGGACCTATAGTTACCACAGAAGAGAGTTGGACCTTCGTATTTCAAAGCTCCTCTCCCCAAGAAACCGAGCTGCTCACAGTGATAAAAGCATTTCAAATGTTTCATCAAGAACCCTTCAACCTTTTATCAGATAGTAGATATGTGGTGCAAGCTGTCTCTATCATTGAAAATGTGGGTTCTATTAATGCCAGGTCTACTATCTCTGAGGCATTACAAGAAATCCAAACATTCGTTTGGGACAGGAAGGCTCCATTTTATATTGGCCACATATGAGCTCATACAACCTTATCAGGCCCCCTGACAAAGAGTAGTCTCCTGCAGAAATTGCGTGACCTTACTACCTGCACTCATCCTTGGGGGTTAATCCTAAGGGTTTGTTACCTAATCATATATGGCAAATGGATGTCACACATGTTTCAGAATTTGGAAAGTTAAGATATGTTCATGTCTCTGTAGATACCTGCTCTGGAATAATTTTCACCTCAGTGCATACAGGGGAAAAATCCAGAGATGTTATCGCCCATTGCCTACAGGCTTTCATGGCATGGGGAAAGCCACGCCAGTTCAAGACAGATAATGGCCCAGCCTACACCTCACAACCCTTTAAAGCCCTCCTACAACAACTTGACATTCACTTGATACATGGAATACCCTATAACCCACAAGGACAGAGTGTTGCGGAGTGTGCACATCTTACAATAAAAAATGCGCTTTATAAACAAAAAGGGGGAATAGGGGACACCTTCAGGTCCCCTAAAGATAAGCTCAACGCCATTCTCTTTATTTTGAATTTTTCAATGTTGGACCAAACGGGTAAATCAGCTGCAGACAGACATGGAAGTGATGCTGCTGCTCCCCCTAAGCCTTTAGTACTTTGGAAGGACATCCTCACAGGAAAGTGCAATGGACCAGATCCAGTGTTAGTATGGAGTAGGGGGTCTGTATGTGTTTTTCCACAGGAAAAGGAGGCTCCAATTTGGATCCCAGAGCAGCTGGTGCGTGCAGCCTTGCCTCAGAACACCAGTCATGATGCTGAAGATGCTGATGATAACTCTGGGGATGCTACACCTCCTGTGGCTGACTCAAGCCAGAAAGCTGTGGGCAATGGTTAAAGCACGGCCATATCCTTTACCAGTGACTATCTCTTCTCTCATATTCCCTCCTCTCCCTTTGATGCTTGGCAGGTCTGTAACTTGCTAGGAGCATGTACTGATATCTCAGCAGTGTCCATGTTAAATGGCAAATTCCTCAACTGTTTTATAAACAAAATGACTCTAGTACCTTTGAGGCAACAGTTAATGTGTCTTGTCCCAATAATATTACTTATCAGCCCACTCCCATATGCATCTTGCCACCGTTCCTTTTCCTCGTAACAAATGCTAGCGAGCTGAATGATACGTTAATTGCACTAAGAATTGCTATCTTTCCCAGTGCTGGAATGTAACTGCCTTCAAGCTGGCTGTGATTATGCGTATCCCTACCCATGTTCCTATCCCAGTTTCCATTCCAGAGGACAAATTTCCGGTGGTGCTATCCAGAAAGAAGAGAGATTTTGGTATCACAGCTGCCGTTGTGACAGCACTGGCTATATCTACAGCAGCTGCCATGGCAGCAGCAGTCTCACTTGCTACAACTATACCCACTGCAGAAGTTGTAAACACCCCTGCAGAAGGAACGGCGGCTGTCCTTCAAACAGTCTCAGATCAATGCACATCTGCAAGCAGGAATCCCGATAGTCAACCAGAGAGTGGATTTGGTTCAAGAACAAGTGGACATATTGGGGGCCCTATTGGGACTGGGATGTATAGCACCCTTCCCGGCAATTTGTATAACTCCCATAGCCTATACAAATATGAGTGACTTACAGAATGTCTCCTGACAGCTCTCCCAATACTTGCGGGGGAATCAGTCCGCAGAATTCCAAAACTACACTCAGCACCTGCTACTAGGCATAACAAGGATAAAGAACACCAGAGATGAGCTGGCAACCCTCCCAGAGATAATCAAAACATTGCAAGATGTGTTAACCTTTATGAAACAAGCGGCTAGCATAATTTGTCTGATGATAATCCTCGTAGTGGGCTTGATTCTGCTAGTAAGGAAACTGCAAATTTGGAGGCGACAGCAACATAGGTAATGGCAAGCCATGGTGCAGGACTTGTTAGCCATCGAGGCTGGAACATCCCACCAAGTGTGGCTAAGTATGCTGGATCGGTAGTCAACGACGGGTAAGATTGGTGGGGGAAATATACCAACCTAAGACAGGACGCAGATCATTGATATCTGCCGTCTGATGATGGGTAAGGATATTCCCCGCCACTGACAACCTAAGACAGGCACAATCCCTGCCATAATAGAAAAAAGGGGAGATGTCAGAGGCAGGCCCCTGGCCAGGGCGGCCTCCGCCATTAAAAGATGGCGCCAGGGGGTGCCTGGGTGGCTCAGTGGGTTAAGCCGCTGCCTTAGGCTCAGGTCATGATCTCAGGGTCCTGGGATCGAGTCCCGCATCGGGCTCTCTGCTCAGCAGGGAGCCTGCTTCCTTCTCTCTTTCTCTGCCTGCCTCTCAGTGTACTTGCAATTTCTCTCTGTCAAATAAATAAATAAAATCTTTAAAAAAAAAAAAAAAGATGGCGCCTGGCTAGTTGCCAGGTTAGGATTGCCTCATGAGACTAAGCAGAATGCCCAAAGAGGAAGCAAACAGCATTGGTTGCTAGCAAAGTTGTTCGTTTAGGTGTGCAGCCTGATTCACTCCCTCCTGTACCCTGCTCGCTGACTGGTCAGGTAAGCGTATATAAGTGTGTAGACTTGCAGAAATAAAGAGAGAGAAGATACATCTGAACTGGGGCTTCTTGTCGTCCTTGCGGGTTGAGGGCGATATTTAGGGATCCACTATTACCTGAAGTTCTACTGAACTGAGTTAGTGCTGACAACTTCCTCAAGTAGCTGCCGTTTACCAAAAGAGCTTTTAATAATCTTGGAATTTCTTCAGCATTGACAGAAGCACAGGAGAAACCTATGCCACATGAGGAATGCACTCCAACCTCCCATCCCAGTAACTGACAGGATACACTGACAAGTTGGCTGGCCTGGTCTCAGGATGTGGCAGGCAACTAAGGAAAGGTTGACTAGCCTGTCCACGAAGGTTCCACCTTTAATTGTCCCCAACTCCAGGAGCTAAATGGCAGAGTCTTCAGAAATGACCTACAGAAGTAACTACCCCTTGCCCCAAAAGAAAGGAGCGTGCACGCTGCCCCAAAAGGCAAAGGTGTACCTTAACACTGTCTAGAACGAGTTTCTCATCACTGGGTAGTTTCACATTCTGCTCTGATTTCTCAAAACACTTGCCACTGGCCACAATTATTTCACTTTTCTGTTTACTTGCTGAATTTCTCTTCTTCTCCACAGTATTCCAAATGCAATGAGAACAAGGACATTGTCTGTTTTTCCACCACTAGACACCAGAGCCCATTTCGTGGTATGCTCCAGAAAAACCTGTCAAATAAGAACAACTACCCAGGTAATTTACTGGAAGGTTACCAAGTAGACAGAAGATCCAGTCAGTATCAATAAATCACTAAGTTCAATGTAATAGCAAATACAAACAAAATTATCACCGTTTTGGGATAAGGGCGATCTTAGAAGCCAAAAGGTTGGGTAAATTAGATGGCTCAGAAGACATGTAGTTTTTCCATGTATTTCATGGAGAAGGTTTATTAAAGACAAACACTACAGTAAAACCCATGTGCCCTAAGGAGCAAAACCACTGTGGTGGATGACCCACAAACCACAGGGAAGAAGCCTTGCTCTACTCCAGGTTAGCTACACCCCAGCCCTGTTATCTGGGAGTTGTTCTTTTTTTTTTTTTTTTTTTTTTTCAATCTGAAACTCATTACCTCAGAGAGATGCATTTTTGAGGCAAGATTCGAACTTTCATGTCTTGCTAAGGATGAATGTTTACCTCGAAAACTTCTAAAGTACTTCATGACTATCCAAGGGCTATTGAGTTGTTAGGCTACCTGAATTTGAGGAGAGAAATGTCCAAACTTACAACTTCAAAAAATGAGGGAGCTCCAGAAGAAAGGAAATGTTTTACAAACAAAACAGTGTACCAACTTTTCATGCAATATCCTGAGTACCAACTTTTTTTCCTTTTAAGACATAATTTTATGACACATCTAAAGTAAATTCCTCACTTCTCCCTGCAAAAGCTCTACAAACTTCTCAAGGAGATGGTGTGCAAATAAACTCGAGTTGACCCTAGAATCCCAATAAAATTGGGCACTGAAAAATATAAAAGTTCTAAATCCATGGGAATTACCCAACAGCAAATTCTACCAACTTTCTAGTGAGTGTCACATAAGCGGTAGCTGAGGGTTCAAATGCGGCACTATGATCAAAGAGGCACTAATCATCTCCTGCTGCAGCAGTAGCTTGGCCATCTCTGCTTCCAAAAAAGACATGATTGGATTTAGAGAAGCAGCAAGACTGAAGCAAAGTACATCGAATCTAAAACCGAGTCTAAGAAGTTACTCTGCTCAACACTCAAGAACGTCCACTTCACAAAAGGCTTAAGTAAAGTTGTTCATTTGCAGGGGTAGCTCATCCTAAAAGCTGATGGCATCATCCTTCATGACACTGGCAAACCCTACTTTATCCGTCTCCTCTAATCACAGAGGAAAGGGACAGATTTTCCTCCCCACCCACAGCCATCTTCAATATACACCACTTTATTTCCTATGTTGAAAGGCTTAGGGTAGAGTTCTCTCAGCATGGTGAGGAGGCAACCTTCCTGGCCGGGAGCTGCAGACCCCTTCAGGCTCTTAAGTTGTATCACAGAACAAACAGGAGCCAACCACAGGATAGGATGGAAATCTTCCCAGACTGGTTTGTGGTGATGCTTGCACAAGTCTTTAAAACAACTGAAATTCAATGAATCGTGCACTTAGCATGAGTGACTTTGACAAGATGGAAATCATACCTCCATGAAACTACACAATAATCACCAGCCAGGGGCAGACTGTGATGACACAGTTAGAAAAAGGAGTGTATCCAAGACCCAAAGAGACCCTCCACATGACTGACACACCCAATATACATCTCTGTTGCTCCCTGAACCTCCGAGGATCCTGTTCAGTATTTCCTCCTGCTTCCCTTCACATGTTCCTCTGGCACATCTGACCTCCTTCCCATTCTGCTCCAGAGCAGACCTTATGAATCCCTTCCACGAATCCACCTGGAGTATTCAACACATAAAGTACACCTGGCAATAACAAGGAAAAGTTGGCAGGGGATCTTGTAGAAATTGATTCCTTTTTTCAGAAGAAATGGGAAGGAAAAGGAGGCATTCAAATTGACTCCCCTAGCCAGACTGCTCTCATCCCCCAGACAGCACCTTATTTATACCTGTCTCCAAGGCTGTAAAACTTGATTCTGCTCATCCTAGTGCCTTTCTAATCAACTCCTTCCCCACCCCTCACCAATATCTTGACCAGTACCTTTCCCCTCCTAAAAATTCCATAAATGCTCTTTGGGGAAGTTATTATTCTCCTCACCCAATTCAGTGATACCTGTTCTATCCTCAAAGGGTAAATACAGTTCTGTGTCCTACTGGACCTACCACTCATCAAACTCTGACTTCCTTCCTAGACTTGGTCGATTAGGGCAATAAAGACCAAAATGATGAACAAACTCCAAAATGACCACGGGTTAGACCACCGGAGAGGGTGATGTCATAATACGAATATGAAATAAGCTCAGAGCTATAAAACCTAACTTCTACACGAGCCAACAGGTTAACGAATCCCTTTTAAGATTTTTTTAAAGATTATTTATTTATTAATTTGACACAGAGAGAGCTCACAAGTAGGCAGAGAGGCAGGCAGAGAGAGAGGAAGGGAAGCAGGCCCCCTGCTGAGCAGAGAGCCCCATGTGGGACTCTATCCCAGGACCCTGAGATTGTGACCTGAGCCGAAGGCAGTGGCTTAACCCACTGTGCCACCCAGGTGCACCCCTTTTAAGATATTAAAAGGTTGTTCTAAAATCCCAAATTCTTACCTCCTCCTCAGCATCCAAACCCAACAAGTTTTCTACTGTCATCAATACCAATATGCAAGACAGAAAGTATGAAATCTTTGCAGTACCAAAAAAGAATTACAAGAAAAAGACCCAGGAAGATCACAGAGCAGTAACTAGGATGGCAGGGAAATTAACCAACTGTTTCTATACCTCATGACACCTGGATGAAGACCTTTTGAAAGTCCCCTTCCCACAGGAATCCCATTTCTAGCCTAAGAAAGCCCAAATGGGGTCTGCTTTCCAATTAAAGATGGCTTCAAGAATGTTTCTCCAACACCTAAACACTGACAATAACCACGTGGTGAAAAAATAATGAATACTGTTATGCTGAAAATAAATTAATTTAAAAAAAGATGAAACAAAAAGGCCACAGAAAGTTGGTGCCACTTTTCAGAGTGTTAAGTCCTCTGATCTTGGAAATCTGAGTTCAAATCCCACTCAAGCAGAGACCTCAAAAAATTACACGAAAACCCTTAAAGAGAAGAGAGAAGTCCCCTTTCCTAAAGCAGTCTGACTTTAGTAATCTCCTAGATTCATTAAAAATCGGAATGTCACTCTCAACATCTGTAACTCTGGATTAAACTTCGAACATTTCTATGGCTTTTAAAATCAAAACCTCGGGGCACCTGGGTGGCTCAGTGTGTTAGAGCCTCTGTCTTTGGCTCAGGTCATGATCCCAGGGTCCTTGGATCAAGCCCCTGATTAGACTCTCTGCTCAGCAGGGAGCCTGCTTCCCTTCCTCTCTCTCTGCCTGCCTCCTACCTACTTGTGATCTGTCTCTGTCAAACAAATAATAAAATAAAATCTTTTTTTAAAAAAAGAATTAGCTTGGGCGCCTGGGTGGCTCAGTGGGTTAAAGCCTCTGCCTTCAGCTCAGGTCATGATCCCAGGGTCCTGGGATAGAGCCCCGCATCGGACTCTCCACTTCTTGGGAGAGTCGGCTTCCTCCTGTCTCTCTGCCTACTTGCGATCTCTGTCTGTGAATAAAAAAAAAAAAAGAATTAGCTTTTGTATATATTGATTTTCTCTGTTGTGGCTTATTTCATTTTTATCTGATCTCATCTTTCAAAATTTCTTTCCTTTTGCTTGCCTTTTGACTCATTCTTCCTTTATCATGTTTTTATTTTTATTTCTTTATTTGAGAGACTGAAAGAGTGAGTGAGAAGGGAAGAGCAGAGGGACAAAAGCAGTCCTCACTGAGTACAGAGCGCAACTCGGGGCTTGAACCTACAACCCCGAGATCTTGACCTGAGCCAAAACCAAGAATTGGTCACCTAACCAACTGAGCCACCTCTAAGCTCCTAATTTGTTTTTCATTTTGTCATTTCTTAAGATGATAGGTTATGAAAGTAACACTTTCTTCCTTTTTAAATATATGTTTAAAATCCTAAGTTTCCCTCAAAAAAAAAAAAACTTAACTGTATCCCATAAGACTTTGTATTTTATATTTTCACTTTCAAGAGATGAGCAAGAGACCGATTTTTGGCTTTCATTCATCTCAAGGTATTTTCTAACTTCTACCATGATTTCTTTTATGACTCATGTCTTATTTAGGAGTGTGTTATTTATTTTCCACATACTTGTGAATTTTCTGTTTCCTTTTGTAAACCACTTTTATTTTATTGCATGGAGTTAGAGACCATACATTGAGTGACTTTAGTTCTTCAACATGTATACTACATTTATAGGTCTTTTGGTTTTTCAGACTGGATAATCTCAATTGATCTCTATTTATATTCCCTGATTATTTCATCTATTACTACCACTGAGCTCATCTGGAGAATATTTTGTTTCAGTTATAATGCACCTTTCATTTCATTCTAATTTTATTTTTATTATATTCTTGATTTGGTGTGGCACCATTCTTGTACTTCCTGTGTCTTCTTTTTTTTAAGAGTTTATTTATTTATTTGACAGACAGAGATTACAAGTAGGCAGAGAGGCAGGCAGAAAGAGAGAGAGGAGGAAGTAGGTTCCCTGCTGAGCAGAGAGCCCAGTGCTGGGCTAGATCCCAGGACCCTGGGATCATGACCTGAGCCAAAGGCAGAGGCTTTAACCCACTAAGCCACCCATGCACCCCAGTATATTCTTTAAACATGGTTTTACTTCAGTTCTTTAACATATGGATACAGAAGAATGACAGTTTTTGTCTACATCTTTATCCATTCAACCTATATCTGGAGTTCTTGGGAAATGGCTTTAATTGAATGTATTTTGTTTTTTGTTTTCCAAGTGTATAGATAGCTATAATTCCCTTTTGCTGGAGTATTGTGCAATTTCTTGAGAAAATTAAGGTTTAAATTATATAATGTGGTAACTATAGAAAGTAGATCCTCCCCCTGGGTTTTGAAAGGTAGCCTAAACATCAAGGCCAGATCTCCTGAGACTACATTTCACTCTGTTTCCCCCCTACATACACATATTTGCACACTTCATCTGACTGTATTTTAATTATTAAACTGGGTAGTGGAAAGCATATGTCTATTTACTTATTTACTGCTGTTTAATTTTGATGTTATTTTCTAATTATACAATGATTCTCTTTTAGCTTCTACTCCATGGAGTGTGCATCAAGCATGCAACAAAATTCTATTGGCTTTCTTACCACAAATGTTGTTTTTCATTTTACAGATGAAATGTGAAATTTTCACAAATGTAGGCTTTCATTGGACTTGAGCTCCCCAATACACTCAAATCAAGAAAGATTATTAAGTACACAGAAAAATGGGGATTCAAATTGTGTCATGCTTTCTGCCTACGCATAATAGACATGTGATGTAAAACGGATATCGAGACAAAAGATTTAGCTTGGTTTTTAATCGTTGCACCTAAACACTGTCAGACTGCAGACAAATCAACCATTATGTTCCTATTTGTAAACTGGGAATAATATCAGCTCTACTTAATACTTTAATATTTATGCATTTTTACATCAAATGTTACATATTTCTACATAAACGTTATAAAATGCATTTTATTGAGATAAAATGTGTATATTTTCTTGTGTACCTACGTAGTTACTATATAATAGATAGGGTTATAAATTACTTTCCCAAGGTTACACTCTCTTAAATTCTATATCTGAAAGTCAACCTTTTCTTTTTTTTGTTTTTTTTTCCATATGAAACTATGCAAATTTATTGCACAGATGTTCTTAGCTCTATTCCCAATGCCACAAACTGGAAAACTACATATATACACAAGTATATGCATACGTAAGCACATATGTATATATATACATGTATACACAATGGAATAATGTTTTTTTAAAATTTATTTCTTATTTATTTTCAGCGTAACAATATTCATTATTTTTGCACCACACCCAGTGCTCCATGCAATCCAGCGCTCTCTAAAACCCACCACCTGGTTCCCCCAACCTCCCACCCTCTCCGCCCCTTCAAACCCCTCAGATTGTTTTTCAAAGTCTATAGGCTCTCATGGTTCAACTCCCTTCCAATTTCCCCCAACTCCCTTCTCCTCTCTATCTCTCCATGTCCTGCATGCTATTTGTTATGCTCCACAAATAAGTGAAACCATATGATAATTGACTCTCTCTGCTTGACTTATTTCACTCAGCATAATCTCTTCCAGTCCCTTCCATGTTGCTACAAAAGTTGGGTATTCGTCCTTTCTGATGGAGGCATAATACTCCATAGAGCATATGGACCACATCTTCCTTATCCATTCGCCCGTTGAAGGGCATCTTGGTTCTTTTCACAGTTTGGTGACCGTGGTCACTGCTGCTATAAACATTGGGGTACAGATGGCCCTTCTTTTCACTCCATCTGTACCTTTAGGGTAAATACCCAGGAGTGCAATGGCCGGGTCATAGGGAAGTTCTATTTTTATTGTCTTGAGGAATCTCCACACTGTTCTCCAAAGAGGCTGCACCAACTTGCATTCCCGCCAACAGTGGAAGAGGGTTCCCCTTTCTCCACATCTCCTCCAACACATGTTGTTTCCTGTCTTGCTAATTTTGGCCATTCTAATTGGTGTAAGGTGATATCTCAATGTGGTTTTAATTGGAATCTCCCTGAGGGGAGTGATGATGAACATTTTTTCATGTGTCTGATGGCCATTTATATGTCTTCATTGGACATGTGTCTGCTTTGCACCCAACAGGAAATACACACAACCAAAACCACACATCAACCACCCGAAAATGTAAAAAAGCCATCCTCAACATGTTGGAAAGAGGGCCTCAAGGATAGCCCTCCACCCTCTCCCACACCTTAAGCAACAAAAATCTTTCCACAAAAGGTAACCCAGATCTTCAAGTACCTGGTGGAGATGCCTTCCCTCACATCGCAGATGCTGCCTATCAAGGCTTCAGCTCAGCTTCTGAAGGTGCAGATGCTCTAACCCCAAAAGCCTTTCTCTGCAGCAGGTTCCCTGGTCTTTCTGGCCTTCTGAGGAGTGAAGAGTGGGGGCAAGGGGAGGGAAGAGACAGGGATCCCGTTAAAAAGGAGGAGAATCAGCAAAACACAGGCACTGGTGAGCCCTCGCAATTTCCCAGGCATCCAGTGCTTCAAACTTGGTTCAGAGACCGACCACCCACCCACGCATTCCAGGGACTGAAACAGGGACTGGGAGTGCACGGGGCGCCCCCATGCGCACCTCACAACCTCTGTGCCCAGACCATGCTGCCTCCCACAGGCAGCGGAGATGGCAGCGGCCTGAGAGAGGCCAAGGCAGGCATAGGGAGCAGCGGACTTGTGGACTGCAGCTTGGGATTGGGGGGGGGGGTGCGGCAGGGGAGACACTGGCTGGATCTGGAGGGAGCATGTAGAGGCAGGCAGAGGCCTGTGGCCGGGAATGGGCCAGCTCCTTCCCTCTGCCCTCCCAGGCTGGTTCCCTCCCTTCCTCCCTACCTGGGTAAATCTCCCTTTGCCTGGGAGGAATGGCCAAGGCAGTGGCAGCGGCCCAGGGACACTGAGGAGGAGCTGCCAGGGCTGCTGCACTCAGAGCCGCCAGCCTCCAGCGGGAGCGATGGCGCCCACTGCTGCCGCAGCCTCCTCCAACCCCAGGATCTCCATTTTAGCAGCGCGGGCCTCCCTCCGCCCTGGATAGCCACGGAAACTTGTCTTTGCCAGGTCCCTCTAGACCCCAGCCCTCCCTCCCCTTCCACCCTCTCAGCTCAGAGCAGGTACCTGGTCGGGCTCTCCTTATAGCACAAGGACGAGGGTGGGCTCTAGCCCCGCACGCCCCCCTCCCAAAGCCCAAAGTGGCGCCACTGGAAGGAAAATGCCTTCCACGAAGTCCTCCCAAACCCGGCCCCCCGCCCTTCTCGGCGCCAGTCCTCAGCCCTACCGCTGCCCTTCCTCAGTTGCTGGCCCTCGAGCTCCCACTGCTGTCGCTTGCACAGCCCCCGCCGCCGCTCCGCCGCTTCCATCTGCGTTGCTGCCATCTGCGCCGCAGCTGCCGCTAGAGTCGCCAACACCGCTTGTGCAGCCGATGCAGTCTGCGCCGACGCCGCTATGTGCTCCACCGCAGCTACCGCCGCCGCCGCTTGAGCCTTGGACGCCCAATCGGTCGCTGCTGGTGCAGCCCAGCTGTCTGCGCCAGTGCTGCTTGCACCGCTAACACCGTCGTCTTTGTCGCCGCCCCTTCCGCCGCCAACACTGCCGGCGCCGCCGCCCATGCCGCTTGTTCCCTCGAAGCCACCACCGTCTGCACCGCCGCTTGCACGGCCGAAGCCGCAGTCTGCACCGTCGCTGCTACCGCCGCCGCTGAAGCCGCTGCCGTCTGCACCGTCGCCATTGTGCGCCGAGGCCGCTTGCACCGTTGACGCCGTCGTCGGAGCCGTTGCTGGTTCCGCCGCTGAAATCGTCTGTGTCGCCACCGACGCCGCTTGTGCCGCCGCTGAAGCCGCTGCCACTGCTATCCCCGCCGACGCCAACGCTTATGCCGCTGCCGCCACCGCTTGAGCCCCGGAGGCCTTCGGAGCCGAAGCCGCTTGTTCAGCTACGCCCCTTGGTGACCTCGAAGCCACTGTCTGCGGCGTCACTGCTTCCGCCGCCGAGGCCGCCTGCGCCTCTGACGCTGCCGCTTCCGCCGCCGCCGCTTCCGCCGCCGCCACCATCTGCGCCGCCAGCGGCATCAGCCCCGAAAGCGGCGATGCCGCAGCTGGGGCATCAGCGGCCTAAGCGGCGTCTGAGGCGGTGCAGAGGGCGTTGGCCGGAGAAGAGGCCGCAGCGTCGCCAAACAGGCGGGGACGGCGTTGGCGTCGGCGGCGCAAGCGGCCTGGGCTGTACAAGCGGCGTCGGGATCCAAGTGGCGGCGGCGGTGCAGACGGCGGCGGCGAAGCGTCGGTGGTGGCGGCGCAGACGGTAGCGGCGGCGTCGGCAGAGTCGGCGGCAGAGTCGGTAACAGCGGCGGTGAAGACAGCGGCGTTGGCGGCGGTGCCAACGGCGGTGGTTTGGTCGCGGCGCCATTGGCGGCGGCGGCGGCGGAAGCCGCCGAGGCGCAGACGACTGCGTCGGCGGTTCAGGCGGCCTCGGGGCAGACAGCGGCGTCGGTGCACAAGGCAGCGGCTTTGGGGGCGGCGGCAGAGTCGGTGGCGGCGGCAGTAGCAGAGGCGGTGCAGACAGCGGGTTCGACGACTGTGCAAGCGGGGCGGTGCAGAGGGCGGTGGCTCCGGCGGCACAGGCGGCATCGGCGGCGGCGCAGGCGGTGTCGGCGGCGGAAGCGGCGGTGTAAGCGGCGTGGGCGCAGACAGCGTCCTCTACACAAGTGGCAACGGCTGAGGCGTCGAGGGCTCAAGAGGCGACGGCGGCGGCAGCATAAGCGGTGTTGGCGGCGGTAGCCGTGGTGGTGCGGACAGCGGGGTTGGCAGCGCATGGGGCGGCCGTGCAGATGGAGGTGGCTTCCGCGGCGGCTGCACAAAAGGCGGTGGCGGCGGCGCAGGCGGTGATGGCGGCGGCACAGAAGACGGAGTGGGCGGTGCAAGCGGCATTGGCGCAGACAGCTGGGCTGCACAAGAGGCAACCGCTTGGGCGTTTTCAGCTCCAGCAGAGGCAGCGGCGGCGTCGGCGGCGGTAGCAGCGGTGGAGCAGACAGCGGCCTCGGTGCAGACTGCGTCGGCTGCACAAGCGGTGTTGGCGACTCAAGCGGCGGGTGCAGCGCAGCTGGCAGCAACGCAGATGGCGGCGGCGGCGAAGCGGCGGCGGGGGCCGCGCAAGCGGGGGCAGCGGCAGCTTGAGCGAGGGCCAGCAACTGAGGAAGGGCATAGGTAGGGTTGAGGACTGGCGCCAAGAAGGGAGGGACAGGTTTGGGAGCAATTCCTGGATGGCATTTCTCCTTCCAGTGGCGCCACTTTGGGCTTTGGTGCGGGGGAGCGGGCGGGGGTAGAGCCCACCCTTGTCCTTGCGCGATAAGGAGAGCCCAACCAGGTACCTGCTCTGAGCTGAGAGGGTGGAAGGGGAGGGAGGGCTGGGGGCAAGAGGGGGCAGGCGACGACCAGTCTCCGTGACTACTCAGGGCCTAGGGAGGCGCGCGCTGCTAAAATGGAGATCCTCGGGGCTGGGGGAGGCTGTGGTGTCAGCGGGCGCGGTCGCTCCCGCGAGGGGCTTGCTGCTCTGGTGCAGCAGTCCTGGCGCCAGCTCCTCAGCGGCCCTCAGCTGCCACCACCGCCATGGCCATTCCTCCCAGGCAAAGGGAGATTTACCCAGGTGAGGAGGGAGGGAGGGCGCCAGCCTGTGAGGGGAGAGTGAAGGAGCCGGCCCACTCCCCACCACTGGCCTCTTGCTGCCTCTGCGTGCCCCGTCCAGATCCAGCCAGAGTCTCCTCTGCTGCCCCCGCCCCAGCCCCACGCTGCAGTCCACAAGTCAGCCCGCTCCCCGCGCCCACCAAGGCCTCTCTTCGGCCGCTGCCATCTCTGAAGCCTGTTCGAGGTAGCATGGTCTGGGCCCTGAGGTTGCGGGGTGCCCTTGGGGACGCCCGGTGCACTCCCCAGTCCCCGCTTTGGTCCCTGAAAAGGGTGGGTGGGTGGTCTCTGAGCCAAGTTTGCAGCACTGGATGCCTGCGAAATTGTGAGGGCTCACCAGTGCCTGTGTTTTGGTGTTTCTCCTATTTAACTGGATCCCTGTCTCTTCCCTCCCCTTTCCCCCACTCCTCACTCCTCAGAAGGCCAGAAAGACCAGGGAACCTGCTGCAGAGAAAGGCTTTTGGGCTTAGAGCACCTGCACCCTCAGAAGCTGTGCTGAAGCCTTGATAGGCAGCCTCTGCCATGTGAGGGAAGGCACCTCCACCAGGTACTTGAAGATTTGGGTTACCTTTGGTGGAAGGACTTTTGTTGCTTAAGGTGTGGGAGAGGGTGGAGGGCTATCCTTGAGGTCCTCTTTCCAACTTGTTGAGGATGGCTTTATTGTATTTGCAGGTGGTTGATGTGTGGTTTTGGTTGTGTGTATTTCTTGTTCAGTGCAAAGGGGTCCTATTCACAGCATGACTTGAGGGAGGACATTTGTCCAAGTTTTTGTCTCATTTCTAACGGGCTGGATTGGTTTGACACTTGTGTCCATTGGGTTATTGGTATGGATGGGCTCAAAAAGAGAGGAAGCAGGGATTTTTGTGTGGATTGGAGGAGTTTAGCCATTTTCTTTTGACCATGTGTAGAGTGGTTTTAATTTGCCTGTCCTGAATTACGTTTTCTTCTCCTGAGCGATTTGGTGGTGGTGGTACAGTTATGCTGGTTGTTGTGCTTTTCCTGTTTTGAGCGGCAAATGTGTGTTCCTTTCTTGTGTTTGAAGAAACATGTTGGGGTTGGATAAAGAAAGTGTAATTTTTTGGAAAGCTGAACTGTCACTTTGTGTTTGTTTGTTTTCTGATGATCTCTGCAGTGGGGTGATGGGTGTCTTTCTAGACAGCGTTAAGGTACACATTTGTCTTTTTGGGCAGCACACAATCTCCTCTCTCTTGGGGCAAGGGATAGTTAATTCTGTAGGTTATTACTGTAGGCTTTGCCGTTTAGCTCATTGGGTTGAGGATAATGTAAAGTTGAGATCTTTGTGTAGAGGCTAGTCTGCTTTTCCTTAGTTGCCTGCCATTTTCTGAGGCCAGGCCAGCTAACTTGTCAGTTTATGCTGTTAGTTGCTGGGATAGGAGGTTTCAGTGACATAGGTTCATCCTGTGCTTCAGTCAATGCTGAAGAAATTCCAAGATGAATAAAAACAATTTTGGTAGGGACGCCTGGGTGGCACAGTGGGTTAAGCCACTGCTTTCGGCTCAGGTCATGATCCTGGGGTCCTGGGATGGAGTCCCGCATCGGGCTCCTGGCTCGGTGGGGAGCCTGCCTCTCTCTCCACCTCTGCCTGCCTCTCTGCCGGCTTGTGTGCTTTTTCTCTCTCTTTATGACCAAAAAAACCAAAACCAAAACCAAAAACAAAACTATTTTGGTAAATGGCAGCTGGGTGAGGAAGTTGTCAACACTAACTCAGTTCGTTAGAACTTTAAGTAATAGTGGATCCCTGGATGTCTCCTCTGCAGTCTGAACTGAAACATGCTGTATTCTTTGGCTCTCAGTTTCTCTATGGCTCTGTCACCTGGGCCCCTTTGGTTGTGGTGTCTTCCTCCCCATGGGGAAGTTCTCTTCTTCTTTTTAAGGGAAGGGTTTTTTTGTTTGTTTGTTTTTAAGGCCTATTTATTATCTTAAATATGCTTGTTTCCTTGAGAGAGTCTCTTTGGGGGCAGGGGAGGGCAGAGGGACAGAGAGAGAATGTCAAGTACACTCTGCACTGAGCCAGGAGCCAGACTGAGGGCTCCATCCCAGGACCCTGAGGTCATGACCTGAGCCAGAGTCAGGAGTTGGATGCTTAGCCCATGGAGCCACCCAGGCACCCCTTTAAGTAAACTTTTTGAACCTCAGCATATATACAGAGAAGTGCACAGATCATAAGCCAAAAGCTTGAGGAACCTCCACAAGGGGAACACACCATGCGACTTTACACCCAGGATCCCAGTGTCTGTGATAACCCACTTGAGGGTCACTTCTGCCACGGTTCTTGACTGCCGTTGCTGGGGAGCTGCTGCGCATGTTCCTGAATTTGGTGTACGTGGAGTCATCCAGTTGGATGCACTCCTGGGCCTGCCTTACGGAGAGTCATCCGTGTTTGAGTGTGTGGTTGTGAGTTGACCAGTGCTGCTGTTTTCATCCTCAGACTATTTTAGAGCTCCACTCTGCTTGTAGACCCTTAGACATTCTAGAAATAGGATAGCTCCTTGGTGCCTTTTAATTATGTGCATTAAAACAGGTAGTTTTTTAATGAACAAAAGGTGTTCATTTGAACACAGGTGTCTTCTTTCAGCTGTAGTGTAAGGATCAAGCCTGGTGTGTGGAACTTTTCTACAGTCCATAAACAGAGAAAGCTTTTGCCTCCTCAGTTGTAGAGTTCTATCAGTCACTGCTCTTTCAAGTCATTGGTGAAGTGGATAGAAAATGCCTGCTTTCAGGGAACCGAACGGATGTTGAAAAGGTGAGACAAAAAAGGTCTTCAGTGGTGGGAGGTGCACCCTTAGAATAAGTGAGTCCATGGGAGACATAGTTGGTCTGTGTGGGTACATGGGGAAAGGCCTTACTGAATCTGGGATTTATGATTCTTGGAGGTCATTTGTTGGGCAGGCCAATACACGTTAGTTTTTTGTTCCCTCCTCCATCCTTTTTCAGCTCTTCCTTCACTTCAGAGGTCATCCACACCTTTCCACTTCTTCCAACAGGCTGGTAACTCCCATTTACTGTATAATAACCATCACCAGCCTTATGCATCTGGGCCCGAGGCAGGCAAATCCAACTCTCTCTGCTTGGTCCACTGGCAGTTTTCATGCCTTTTCTTTCTTTCTTTCGTTTTTTTTTTTCTTTTTAAAGATTTTATTCATTTATTTGACAGAGATCACATGTAGACAGAGAGGCAGGCAGAGAGAGAGAGAGGAGGAAGCAGGCTCCTCGCTGAGCAGAGAGCCGGATGTGGGGCTATATTCCAGGACCCTGGGATCAGGCCCTGCACCAAAGGCAGAGGCTTTAACCCACTGAGCCACCCAGGTGCCCCTCTCGTTGCCTTTGAAATAAAGTCCAAATGCCAAGCATCACGAGGGGCTCCTGATTCAGTTCTTTTGTGTTCCTTTAGGATTTCTGCAAGCAGACTGCCACCAATCCCCATCTGCCCTCCACATATAGGGGTCTGTGTTTCCTGCCAACTGCTTTTGTCTTGGGCTTGGACCATGGGACCTTATTTCCATACCTTCACACCTTCTCTTCCTCTGGATTTTCTCTGAAATGCTTTCCCTTGCTTCTGTGTCCTGCCTCACTACCATTTGGACTCCGAGATGTCTCGGGAAGCCTTTTCATCAATCCAGTCAGGTGTAGCTCATCTTTGTAACACTCGAGTTGTATTTTTATTGGCTTACCTCACCCTCCAAATCATGTACAATTCGTTTAACACTTGAACAGAAGTTTTATTGGATCACCTATTACATTTTACCATTTTTGAGGGTAGGACCTTTTGAAAACAAAACAAAACAGAACAAAGAAACCTAATGATTTTGAGGGGGGTGGGGACAGAGGGAGAGAGAAAGTTTTAAGCAGTCTTCATGCACACTCTGAGCCCCACATGGGGCTCCGTCTGATGACCCTGAGATCCTGAGCGTCTGACCCTTAACTGATTTGAGTCCTGTCAAAGAAGAATTGTCAGTAAAGACACTGCAAGAAACCTGCTGTGTTAGTCAGAAATCAGGAATAGTGGAAATCATAAGGTAAACAAGGGAAATTTAAATTTTTCAACAGGATTAGATAATGCTCTCTTTTCCCTCCCTTTCTCAGTTTAGAAAAACTATTTAAGTGATCCTTTGGTTGAGAAAAGAAACTGGTAGAAGGGATATGTTAAAAATAATCTTACTTAAAACTTCATATTAAGAGCATTCGCAATACATTTTAAATTGAAGTTACTTTTGCGGGGGACAGGAAATTAAAGGGGGTGTAGGCTGCCAGTATTATCAGCCTGTATTGGATCTTCAAATCTGTCGAGTACTTGGTGGTTAGTCAGGGAGAAAACAAATGAAAACCAAACATAAACCTGATGACTGCTTTCTGAGAAGAGATGAGATTTCCTATGTATGGTAGAAGGTTTATACACTGTTCATTCTTTTCTAGAAGTAAAAGTTGTCGAATATCATAAGTCTGCCAGAATATTCGAGGTTTCAAGAAATAAAAATTCAGCTTAAAACGACCTTCAGTCAAAACCAAACCGTTCTGTGGTCTTGGGGTGCCTGGGTGGCTCAGTTGGTTAAGCATCTGCCTTTGGCTCACGACAGGATCCTGAGGTCCGGGGATTGAGCCCCACGTTGGGCTCCCTGCTCAGAAGGTCTTACTTGCAGGGAAATGGGGCACTTACCCAGGTGGATAGGAGGTAGCTACCGTAGTAACACCTGCTTGTAACCAGGTTAATACCCATGTGTTCACTTCGAGTTTCAAACTTTAATAAGCATGAAGGTTGGAACTCGGTTTATCTGGTACTACCAAAGCCTCTTTTGAATTTTTATCCTGCGAAGGAGAGAGATTATCAGCACATTGGTCAAATTTAAAAAATAAGTGATGTATTTGTAGGGTATATTCCTGTATCATTCCATATATTCCTGATTCTCCTTTCTTTTGGTTGTGAAGGTGGTGATACATGCTTACATAGAATTAGGGGACAAAACAACATAAAGGTCACTTTTATTCTGCCCATGCAGAATTACTTTTATTTGACCAATTTATTTGTTTATTCCCTGGACCACAAATATTTGCATAATTATAGTTTTCCTGGTGCTGTTTAATATGCTAGTTCATTGAATTTTGAACGTGCTATAGGTTGTAGTTCCATGTAGAAATGGGGGTATCAGGCAGTGTATGATACAAAACTAATTGAGTCTCTGGTTTGAAAGACATCAGTTCTGACCTGTTGGTTCTCTGTGGTTCATTTTGGGTTTTTCTTCTCTAAGGAAATTTTTTTTGTGATCACTTCATAGTTTTAGGGATTCCTTTTTGTAGGAAATAAAGCTAACATCCAGTTTCCAGTTTTCTTTTTGTTTTTTTTTGTTTTGTTTTGCTTTGGGGGAGAATGGAAATATGTCTCTGGATTCTTAGGATCTGTGGCATGATTAACTTTTCTGAAGTCTTTCATGAAAAGAAAAAGTATGGAAGACAATCCAGATTTAATGTTTTTCTACTAAATTTGTTTAACATTGTGGAGCTCCAACGTTCCTATGTATCGGAATCCCCTGGAATGCTTGTTGAAACACATTGCTTGATTTCCGGCTCTATGCACCACCTTCTTGGTTTTTTTATGAAGTAGGTCTGGGGTAGGGCCTGTGAATTTGCATTTATTTCTTAGAAGTTACCAGGTGATGTTAGTGCTGCTAGTGCTGGTCTAGAGAGCGCTATTGGGAACTATTGGTTATATGACCTTAAATGCGAAAGAGAGGCCAGCGATGTTTCTTAATGAAACTGGAGATAGTTTTATTGTTACAGAAAATTGACGTCTTGGTATTTCACAGGGAATTTAAGAGAAGTGATATGCATTCATGTTTTAGTTAATTAATTAATTAATTAAAATGATTTTATTTGTCGGGGGAGGTGGGGAAGAATGAGGAAGCACAAGCAAGGAGAGAGGCAGGCAGAGGCAGAATCAGGCTCCCTGCTAAGCGGGAAGCCCCATGCGGGACTCGATCCCAGGACCCTGGGATCATGACGGGAGCTGAAGTCAGTTGCTTAAGTGCCTGAGCCACCAAGGCTTTGTTGCATTCATTTTTTTTCACTTAGAGATGGAATTAGATGCGGTTTCTTAATAAAGACATTGTGTGTAGTAGAAGAGCACTTATCAATTGGGGAACCATATCTACTAAATTTTTATCGTCCACATTGAAAAGTCAGATATTGTCTTGGGCTATTAATATGTGTTGGATTTCAGATACATGTAGTTTTAAAGGATGTTTCTTTTTAACATATGTTTGAGCCAAGTTTGATAGTCAGTAAACTAACCTTTCAATAGAATATTGGCCAAAGAATATGAATAGGTAGTTAAAGAATGACAAATTAAGTCCAGCAACATGAAAAATATATAACTTCTATTACTTCAATACAAAACAATATTTTTGGGAAGTCAAATTTTAAAGACTACAAAATTGTTAGTGCATCTAGTAGTAAGAAGTGGACATTGTAACGGCCGTGGAGGCTAAGATAAGCTGCTTTACATTTTCTGAAGGCCAGTTGGTAGCAATTCCTTTAAAAATATTTGTAGCTTGTGACCCATCATTTGCACTAGGAATTAGTGTTCTCTGCATATATATTTTCTGTGTAAATTTATTTGTTACATCGTTGTTACAACAAAAAATAGCTTCCTGGCCAATATACTCATTAAATGTTGGTAGTTTGCTTCATGAGGGGCAGGTCTTTTGCTAAGACCACAAGGGTCTGTGGCCCAAAAAGTAGAGTTTGATAGTAATTCTTGCTGCAAGTTAAAAACAACCAAACAAAACAGTCTACATAGAGGTCAGGGAATTGATACAAAACTGTGTAATAGTTACAAATATTTTGCAGGTCTTAAAAATGTCAGCTTTACTTTTTGTATGGTAAAACTGGAAATAACCCAAAAGTCCTTCTGTAGAGGAATGGCACATCCATATCAGATGGAATACTTCTCAGCAATTAAGAAGGAACAAACTCTGGATGCATGAAACAACTAGTGTGGATTTCAAGGTCATGATGCTGAATGAAAAAAAGCCAGTCTGTACAGGTCACACACTGTAGGCAGCCCTTCACGTTTTTTTTTTTTTATCACAAAGTTAGATTAGCAGTCACCAAGGGGTTAGGGCTGGTGAGGTTGGGGGTGGGGTGGGTGGTTGTGACTGGAAAGGGTTACCAAGAGGGAACGTTTTTGTGTTGATGAAATCTGATCTTGATTGTGGTGGTTGTTACCTGAATCTACACTTGTGATAAGGTGACCTAAAATGGTACACATGTGTTCCAATGTCAGTTTCCTGGTTTTCATGTACTGTAATCCAGAGGATGCAACCCTATCTGGGAAATGGGGTGCAAATTATATGGGACTTGATACTGTGTTTGCAACACCCTGTGGTTCTGTAGTTATTTCAAATTAAAATGTGAAGTTTTAGAAAGAATATATAATAAAAGGAAGTGTTCACAGTATTAGAATAAAACAAGTTTCAAAGTGAGAAAACATATGATCCCACTTTAATATTTCATATCACTTAATACATTTACCTGGAAGTAATGAGTGATCAAAATATTCTGAGCAGTAGCATGGTGGATTCTTTTGGATTCTTTTGTGAGTGTGTGTATGCTTCTCTATAATGTCGATAGTTTAGATGATCTGGTATCACTTTTGTCGTTTGAAAAACAGTTTTCATAATAAGTTCCAAAAATCTAATTCTGCAATGTTGAAATTTAAATAACAGTTACATTGAGATTGTAAAGTTTTGTTTATATTGGTTACAACAAGTTAGCATTTAAATAGCTCTTAGCTGAGATTGGAGAGTATATTTATCCTCTAAAATGTGTTGTGTATGTAAATGTAAAGCTCTTTTTTGCTCTTGGTATTATAAATGTCCTGTTTGAAGTTCTGACTCCCCAGTGTTGTCTAATGTAAGTATATACATTGCAGGCCACATGAAATTTCAAGCTTCATTAACCACAGTGAGAAAGTAAAAAGCAGGCAAAATGATTATTTTTAAAGATTCTATTTATTTTTTGTCAGAGAGCAAGAGTGAGAGTAAGAGCTAGAGCAGATGTGTGCTCAAGCCAGAGAGCCCCTGTGGGCACATGCACAATCCAGGGGGAGGGGCAGGCAGCGGAGGCAGGCTAGGCAGAAATGAGAATCAGGCTCCCTGGTAAGCAAAGAGCTGGATGTGGAATTTGATCTCAGGACTCTGAGATCAGGACCTGAGCTCAAGCTTAATTACCTGAGCCACCCAGGTGTCCTTTGATGAAATCATTTTTAAGAAATTTAGTTTGTTTCAATCAGTTATATCCAGAATATTATCAGTTCAATATGTAATCAGTATAAAATCACGGTGAGATGTTTTACATTCCTTTTATCATACCGTGATAAAAATCATAGTGATGTGGGAAACAGAGGCAGAAGAAACATTATTAAATTTCTTTACCTCCTGACAAACCCTTAAAACAGGCAGTGACTCTCCTCTAGGGACTCAACTACCCCCACCTTAAGGGCTTGCTAAGGGCAAAGGGCAGTCCTAGCCTGACCGACCCCCTCTCCCTCACCAGGACCCTGTGAGCACTTTAACAATTCCTTTGGAAAAGTTATCTCTGAACCTGCCAGATAGTCTGATGATCATTCCCAAGCATATGGCCTACTGATAGACATGTAAAGGGTCTCACAAAAAGGTATTACTACTAGTAGTGAATAACCTTTCCCCCCCAAAATATCTGGCCCCTCAAGGTCCTAGAAACCTTGCTTCCAAAATTCCTTAGAGACTGACACCATGCCTAAACCCTTCCCCACCTTACAAATATATAATATACCACTCCTGAGAACCCCAGGGCAGCATCTCTTCCTGCCCACAGGTCCTGTCCCCATACATTAATAAATCACCATTTTGCACCAGAGTGGCCTCAAGAATCCTTTCTTGGTACTGAGCTCCAGACCTCACCCCACCAAACCTCACCTATGTTCTAGAATTTCATCATTTGGCGTCCAACTGGGGCTGTGAGTCTTTACATTTGGACTCTGAGCTTTGGTGCAAAGTTGGTGAGTCCATTCTCGCTTCTTCCTTTACTCTCACTTCAGGGCTTTTCAAGGAGTATGGTCTTATTGGAACACTTGCATGTCAGTTGCTCAGGCTTTAATCCTCTAGCCCGTGGCTACTCCACAGGGAAGAAAACATCAGCTTTTTGGCTGGAAGTTAGTACACTGGCCGGAATGGTAATAAGACCCAGAAACTTGATGTCCTCTCTTTATTCCTGTTCTTACATAAAGTTGTCTTTCTTGGGCACGGAGAAGTCACCTCAGTCACCAGGAAGGACAGCTGCCAATCTTAAGACTCCCATGTGAGTTTTCTTCCTGATTGATCGAATGTGATCTCCTCCACATGCCTGGCTTCGCACTTCCTGCCATGGGAATGCCACTGGGAGATGGCCAAAAGAAGCCCCCGATTGAATTAAAATGCAACCAGGGATCGTTTCCTAGGGAAGTGGGCGGTAAGGATCCCATGTGTTGGAATGTCACATAGACCATGATGGGTTTCAGTCTTTACTGTTTCCCATCAGTGTCTTCTCCAAATGACATAAAGCTATGAAATTGGGTAATTTCCCCTTGCCAAACATTTCCCATGGGTTAAAAATTGCAGGGCAGCCACACAACTTTTAGAGTATAGGATGGCACAATATCCTAGTCCATTCACCGGGCACCCATCTGTAGCCTAGGATGCGATGGGGAAGAAGAGGGATGCTGGCACCCCTCCAGGGCCTTTTATGGCAGGAATGCCTTCCCGAGAAGGTAGAATGGTGATCAATAGCGAGGTCTTGAGGGACACCTTCTTGAGGGTGGCTTTTGACATATGGGCAGCTCTGACATATCCTGTGTGGGACACCACCCAGGCATCAGGGGGGATTTGGTAATGGACCTTCGTTCCTTCTCTGGTGGCATGGCCTTAGTCGGCTTCTTCAGTCCCAAGGACTCTACCAAGGGATGCTTTTGAACCCACTGGAAATAATTTGGATTGCAAAACTTAGGAGAGGACTGAACTCCTGTAACACTGCATGGCCTCAGTGGGATCTATCAATTAGATCTCCTGTGCAGGAAAAGGGGTGAATGAGCCTAGGGTGCCTTCATTGTTCATGCCTAGGCCATCATTGCTCTACCCTAGGACCCCGACCTAAGGGTGTTTTGCAGAATGTGTTTGCCTGAACGAGTGTGCTAGTCAACTCCCTCCTGACATATTGGGTGATAATTACGTCAATAAGCCTTGTAGTAAACCCAGGTTGCTAGGCCACCCCTAGGAAAGGGGACTCTAACTTTCCCTTTCTCTGTTTCTCCTCATAGATGGGGGGGCTTCTCCTTTACTCATTTCTGTGTTAATGGCTATAACTGGAGGCAACTGGAGTTAGTCTAACTCGAGATGGAAACTTTGAGGAATATTCCCAGGCAGCTGCCAAAACTCCCTTTGTTTCAGGGAAATTCCCTTTCTTCTTTGGCCTGACATGGACTGCTTAACCCCTCCTTCCTGGCGGGAAAACATGGCTTTTGCTCCTCTGTTTGAGCTGTCCTTTTAACCATTGCTGGTTCTCTAAGGTTTGCTCTTCCAGACTAAGGAAACTTTATTCTTAAGAGGTCTGTGATTTAGAGCTATGTAAAAATATTTATTTTTAAATAAAGCCTTCAACTTTTCTATCTGAACCCTCTACAACTCAAAAGGTCTCAGGAAGTATTTTCCTCCATCGCAATCCGTCGTTTTAATAAGTTCAATAAGAATCTGTTCTCCTTGTAACAGAACACCATGGGAAACATGGGATATTTTGCCAAGGCTTTGACTGGAATGCCCTATTTGAGAAAGACAAAAAGAACAACTCAGATATGACCAGACAGCTTTAAGGAACTAAGGTTGCCTTTTTGAAACCTGGAGCCATAAAGCCCCTTGAAACTGTTGGCCCAATACCTGGCTTACAGTGTTCCCAGCAGCCTCACCAGGTGAGTAAAGAATGTCTCTTTCTGGCAGGTGCTGGAACCTCGGGATACCCTGGGGGACCTCAAGAAGAGGAATTCACCCAAATCCACAGGTATTGCAGGCATGTCTGATGGCAAGTACATGGCTTGGCTTCTGGCCTGGAGAGGCTATAAAAAGTTCAACCTAGAAATTCCTTACAAGAAGTTCCAGTAAAGCAGATTCTAAAAGATCTATATGATCGCTCACTGTTCTTGCTGAGCTTATGTAAATAATTAGGCCACATTTGTTAACACTGGACTTGTTTTTCAAATAAACTAGTCCAGATTTGCCTCTCTCTGGAAATGAGGGTTATTTTAGAGAGAAATTTACGTTTTAATAACACACCTTTATGAAGGTTACATTCTAGATTGAATTGGCTCTAAATGTTTGTTTACCTAAGCTAGAGAATTTGAGGTGCACTTCAGAAAAGTTGCACAATAGCTCATTCAGAGGATCTTCTTGCATTTTTATTCTGTGGGGATAATAACAAGAGCCCATGGCACTTGGTTAAACCACTGGAAAATAAAATTGATTCCCAAACAGTTGTATAACTTAACTATCACCTTGACCATTGTACTTCTCTATAGAGCATAACTGTTCAGATGTTACTGATCTTGCTTACTGTATTTGGCCAGATTTAAGATGCCCCTGTTTAAAATACAAATGATAGTTGGTTTACTGATGCCATTAGTTTTCATGAAAAGAGTAAGAAAATCTAGGTGTGCCATAGTGCCCATTAGCACTTTGTAATTGCCAAATCCTTAAAAAGTTAAATATATCCTGCATTTAGCCTGGCATCCAAAATCTTCTGAAAGGTAGTAAAAAACTAATCCTACTTTACAATGTCATATTACTAAGCTTAGTCTATAAACCCAGGAAAATTGAATAACTCTCCTACCAATAGGACTTCTCACGATGAGAACTGCTCCAAAATAACCTGTAGGACTCAGCCCTTTTGACTTATTACATAATAATATTATATAATAATTATTATAATTATTATATAGGAATGAGTTATTATATATATATATGTATATAAAATATCTCTTTCCATAGATCTGTTATTAGATGAAGATTATAATGCCTTATTAAATACTCACTAGAGGCTGGTTGAACTTATAAGATACTAATCATGTACTCCCCAAACCTGATTTAATTATAGCTGAAAAACCACCCCATGTAAATCTCAGAGACATGGTTTATTTAAAAAATACTGGAAGATACATACAACAGAAAGCCTACATCCAAACTGGAAAGGTCCATATTCGGTCATACTATGTATCCCCACTGCAGGAAAGCTAGAAAGATACTCTTCATGGGTGCGTATATCTAGAGTAAAACCCTAACCTCCTTCACAGAAACTGAGTGAGCAAATGAATGTGCCTTCTTACTCCCCTGAGCCCATAGAAGACCTCAAACTTCTCTTCAAACCAAAATGAAGGTTGTAATTCTCTTTATCTTCCTTTCACCTATCTTAACTGACCGTTCCTTTCTACAGTGGGCACAGCAGTATACTGAACTACATAATCAGTTTGTTGGATATGTGGAATTTTGCCTATGTCAAGTACATCCAGGTTACCCTGGTGTGTTTTGCCCTTACAGGGCACTGATGGGCATTCTCTGCAGGATTATATTTCAGATGTAATATATGGAGACATTATGTACCAGGATAACTCTATCACTAATCCAGATGTTTCTTCCTGGCCCTTCCTCAGTGAAACATAGAGTTCACCAGGACTCCATGACCAAACTTTTTCATACTCTCAAGCTATTAATGTCTTACCTGACCTTATAAGCCTATAAATTAATACACAACAACTAGGGCCTAAGCCTAAGATACAAAACCCTCCTCATTGCTATATCAAGTATGGCATATGTCAAATTTGGGATACATATTTGTGGGTCCTACCCACCATTGGACAGCTCAGTCAAAAGGCAGTTTTATGTCAGGAACAAAGAAATCATACATATGATACATGGGCAAAATGCACACGACATCTAGGACGGCTATCATTAGAAATATGTTCTGAAATAATAGTACTCCAGGCTACTGACTGGTTTGCTACTGATTGGATAAGGTGTCCTGGCATTAGATGGACAGCTCCAGACGGAACCCACTGGATATGTGGAACTAAACTGTGTCCCTGGCTTCCTCCAGGGTGGATAGGTTGCTGCACCTTAGGATTTGCCTGGATTCATGGACACGATACTAAAATCATCACTACTCCAGCTAATCTCACAGTTTAAAGCAAAGATGGACACGATCTGTTTTTAAGTGCTATGATCACTTCACATCCATTTTTGCTCCATCTGTGGGACTAGAGGATGTCATTTGGCATGTAGAAGCCCTTAATAAATAAACTGCAAAGGCACTCAGTGATTCACTAAATAGCATCCCCTTACCTATTATTGAAGTCTCTCAGAGGCGCAAGGCAGTCCTACAAAATAAGATGGCCTTAGATGTCCTGACAGCAGCATAGGGTGACACATGTGCAATTATCAAAGCAGAATGTTGTGTGTACATCCCAGAATATCAGAAATGTCACAGGACTAGTAAAAGATAATATTACCCAGATTGAGATTCTTCAGGATCCTTCTCTCTCTCTCTTTCTCTCTCTCTCTCTCTCAGTGATTGGTTAAGTTCCTGGTTTAAAGGAGGACTGTGGCCAACAATTAAATATCTCCTTTTTGGCATTCTCATCCTTATGGCCTTGATAATCTTAATGTGTTGCCTTGTTCAGTGTTTCTCTGCTTGGTGCCGAGCTCCATTGCTGCAATGACTTCATGACGACAGATGATACTTACCACACACAGAGACACTTCCTCACTGTCAGCGCTGGATTCAGCTGCCTCCCTCTTTTGTAACTTCCTTACACATTCCTCAACTGATCAATGTTGACCCGAGTAGATAGGGACAGCTCTACACCCCTATTCAGCAGGAAGAAGTTACAGAAGATGAGACCTTCCATCTTCAACTACCGTAAAGATTTAAGGGTCAACATAGTTCAGGGGGGAATGATGTGGGAAACAGAGGCAGAAGAAAAATTATTAAATTTTCTTACCTACTGACAAGCCCTTAGAACAGGCAGAGTGACCCTCCTCTAGGGACTCAACTACCCCCACCTTAAGGCTTTGCTAAGGGCAAAGGGCAATCCTAGCCTGCCTGACCTCTACCCCCAACCAGGATCCTATAAATCTACTTTAACAATTCCTTTGGAAACTTTATATCTAAACCTCCAAGATAGTGTTGACAAACATTCCCAAGCATATGGCCCACTGGTAGACATCGAAAGGGTCTCACATAAAGGTTTAATTACTGGTAATGAATAACCTTTTCCCCAAAACAATAGCTAGCCCCTCGAGGTCCTAGAAACTTGCTTCCAAAATTCCTTAGAGACTGACACCATCCCTAACTTATTCCCTCCCCAACTTATAAGTACATCATAGACCACTCCTGATAACCCCAGGGCCTCTCTTCTTGTCTACCAAGCCTGTAAATGTACAAAGAACGCCTCAGCATTCTTTATGAAGAACTCATTTCTGATTTTGGTGAATCTTAGCAGCATGAAATTCTGCAATTAGAGTGTTTTTTTTTTCTTTATGGAACATTTGTGAGGATTGTGGAATGTGGCTGTCCAGACTAAGTGAAATTCGGTGTAATGATGTTTCATAGATTTTTTTTTTTTTTCTCAGTACTTTAGGGTGTCGTAAAAGTTTCAGTATACAGTTTCTGTTTATTGCCATTACTTTGTGGATAAAAGCTTAAAAAATATCACATTGAAGGATATTATGTATGTGTAGACACATATGCAGGTTGGGATTTTCAACGCTGGGTTGCATTTAATTGAAGTTCACTGAAATTCATGGAACTGGATGATTTCTTGGTTCCGGCAGTTATGCTGTGATTTATGTCAGTTTTGGCAGTTTCTAATGCAATAATGAAATATCTTGATGCCAAATTAATTGTCTAAAGTTTATTGAAAATAATTTATTGGTAATGTCTCACTCCTCCACCCCCAGGATATGTCAGTAGCTATTTATACATTTCCAAATCTCTGAATAGGAAGGTTTTCTCTGTTAAAACTTGTTGGCAAGAGTATGTGTAGTTGGAGATGTCGGGTGGGTCAGTTGGTTAAGCGGATGCGTTTTGCTCAGGTCATGATCCCAGGGTGCTAGGTTTAATTCCCTCATCGGGCTACTTTTTAGGCGGGGAGCCTTCTTCTCTCTCTCCCTTTGCCTGCCACCCCTGCCTGCTTGTGCTCTCTCTCTCAAATAAATAAAATCTTTTTAAAAAAGTATGTACAGTGGAAATTTCCTTATTTAAGTTATAATTAAGCTTTATATTTTGAAATCCTTCACTAATAATCCTTCATTTATGGACTTAAATATATGTGCCCTTCTCTTTCCCAGTCTAAGAACTTAAACTCATCACAGACTGACCAGATGACTAGATGCAGTAATCCTCCTATTTACAGATCTTTAAGATAAGAGTTTTCTGTCAAAACACCTGGTGTGGAAGGTGTATTCCCTACAGACTTCCTGTACTACAGCCCGAGGGGTCATCATAGTCTTTGCTGTTTAATTAAGAGAAAGACTCAGGGCTTCACTTTTTCTTTATCGTTCGTTCTTTTTTTTTAATTTTTTTTTTTTTTTTTGGAAAGTGTATTACTGAAATAGTTAATACTTTGTGATGCCCCAAGGTAACGTTTGGTTCTGTTAAAACAGGTGAACATTTGCACTTTTTCATGCTTAGTGTTTATTGAATGGCCATTATTTTTTTAAACTATTTTATTTATTTATTTGACAGACAGAGATTACAAGTAGGCAGAGAGGCAGGCAGAGAGAGAGAGAAGAGTTAGCAGGCTCCCAGCAGAGCAGAGAGCTCCATGCGGGGCTCGATCCCAGGACCCTGGGATCACGACCTGAGCCAAAGGCAGAGGCTTTAACCCACTGAGCCACGCAGGCACCCCTTGAATGGCCATTATTGAGGGAGTAATCGGAACAACAGACGGAGGCGGAGCTTCACTGGGTAACAGGAAGAAGAGTGGGACACCTTATGAAGTCTTCATCTGTAACTTACACTCACCCTAATATGAATGCTGATAAGGGCCACCACTTAACCTGCATTTAATAAATGGGCAGTATATTAAGCCTATTTCATGGATTGTCTCATTTAATCCTTTTAAGGGTATGATACTTCGCTCCATATTGCAGATAACAAAATGAGCCTTAGAGTTTACATTTCCAGCTGGGTTTATATTGTACTATTGCACTTGACTCAGATCTTTTCCTACTTCACGTTCATATTGTTTTTAATAAATTTTTTTCTGAAAACGGTATTGCCATCACTACAGCCACCAGTCTGTATGCATCATTAGACACCCACTGTAGCGGTCAGATGCCAAATTCTGTTGTTTTATTCTTCCTAAGGTCACTACCACCTTAATTTAAGTCCTCATTCTTTAATTTTTCAGTTCAGTGTGAACTTCATTAATTGCAAATCTCTACAGAACAGACCTACACCTGGACTCTTGGAGTAGCTTTGCTCAGCCAGGTGTCCAGTGATCTCTCTAGGAAACATAGAGCTCACATAGCTTGTCTGCCTAGAATTCTTGGTTGCTGCCTGATGGCTGCCTGATTGCCTGAGGAGGTATTGCCTTTTTTCCTTGAACGACCTGGGAGGCCTGGTCACGGTCTGGCTCTGTCCTACCTACCAGCTCATCTTTGCCACTTCTTCATTTGGGTTAAACTTGTGTTCCTCAGCATGTTCTCTCATGTCCCTGTGTTTCCTGAAGACTTTCCACCTCTTAGTTTTACCGGTAAAAGCCACTTTTAGATGTAAGACCCAGCTCATTTAAATTCTTTTGGGAAACCTCTTGATTACTTTTTTTCTATGGTCATTGAAGAAGTATGTGTATTTTAATTTATGGTGGAATTTACTTTTTACATGTTTGCCCCAGATTTAAATTGGAAGCCCACATGGCCAAGGATAGTGCCTCTGACAACTGTTAAATCTTCAGAGGCAAGGTCCTAATGTGCTACAGCATTTGTACTCTTAGGTATAATTTTAAAGTGTAATCCATTCTCCCAATCTCTAGTTTTAAAGTGTAATCCATTCTCCCAATCTCTATTTTTAAAATGTTTCCTTTTAAAAATAATGTCCTATATTGGTCAGTTTTTTCTGCAAATAGGGCATGTCTATTAAAAATTTTAAAAGGCACTGGGGAGGGCACCTGGCTGGCTCAGTGGGTTGAACCGCTGCCTTCAGTTCAGGTCATGATCTCAGGGTCCTGGGCTCGAGTTCCGCATCAGGTTCTCTGCTCAGCAGGAAGCCTGCTTCCCTCTCTTTCTCTCTCTCTCTGCCTGCCTCTCTGCCTACTCTGTCTGTCAAATGAATGAATAAAATCTTAAAAAAAATTTCTTAAAAAAAAAGCACTTGGGGGGCACCTGGGTGGCTCAGTGGGTTCAGCCTCTGCCTTCAGCTCAGGTCATGATCTCAGGCTCCTGGGATCGAGTCCCCACAGCAGGCCCCTGCTCCGCGGGGAGCCTGCTTCCCCCCACCCCAGCCCTCTCTCTTTGCCTCTCTGCCTACTTGTGATCGTTGTCTATCAAATAAATAAATAAAATCTTTTAAAAAAAAGCACTTGGCAAATGACTTAGATACACTGCCAATATTTGTTTACTTCCTCTCTTTAGTTTTTAATTTTACTCTTTGTATAGCCCCTCTTTAAAATTTTGTTTTTATTTAATTTCTTTTCAGTGTAACAGATTTCATTGTTTATGTACCACACCCAATGCTCCATGAAATACCTGCCCTCCATAATACCCACCACCAGCCTCCCCCAACCTCCCACCGACCCACCCCTTCAAAACCCTCAGATTGTTTTTCAGAGTCCATAGTCTCTCATTGTTCATCTCCCCCTCCAATTTCCCTCAACTCCCTTCTCCTCTCCATCTCCCCATGTCCTCTATGTTACTTGTTATGCTCCACAAATAAGTGAATCCATATGATAATTGACTCTCTCTGCTTGACTTATTTCACTCAGCATAATCTCTTCGTGTTCATGTTGATACAAAAGTTGGGTATTCATCCTTTCTGATGGAGGTATAATACTCCGTAGTATGTATGGACCACATCTTCCTTATCCATTCATCCGTTGAAGGGCATCTTGGTTCTTTCCACAGTTTGGCGACCGTGGCCATTGCTGCTATTAACATTGGGGTAGAGATGGCCCTTCTTTTCACAACATCTATGTCTTTGAAGTAAATACCCAGTAGTGCAATTGCAGGGCCACAGAGAAGCTCTATTTTTAATTTCTTGAGGAATCTCCACACTGTTCTCCAAATTGGTTGCACCAACTTGCATTCCGTCCAACAGTGTAAGAGGGTTCCCCTTTCTCCACATCCTCTCCAACTCATGTTGTTTCCTGACTTGCTAATTTTGGCCGTTGTAACTGGTGTAAGGTAGTATCTCAGTGTGGTTTTAATTGGAATCTCCCTGATGATGAACATTTTTTCATGTGTCTGATAGCCATTTGTATGTCTTCATTGGAGAAGTGTCTTTTCATGTGTTCTGCCCATTTTTTTGACATGATTACCTGTGTGTATTGAGTTTGAGAAGTTCTTTGTAGATCCTGGATATCAGCCTTTTGTCTGTATAGTCATTTGCAAATATCTTCTCCCATTCCGTGGGTTGCCTTTGTTTTGTTGACTGTTTCCTTTCTTGTGCAGAAGCTTTTGATATTTGACAAGGATTTCTTACATGCAGATATGATTGTGTTTCTTTTTTGTAAATATTGTAGTCTTTGCCTTTATAAAGAGACCATTTTGGGTTTTTATGATTATTGATATGATTTGTTTTAAACCTGTCTTGCTATTTGTTCTCTGTTTTTCCCACCCATCCTCTTTCCCCTTTTCTTCTACTGTCTTTGGCTTAGTTGAATTGGTTTTTGTTTTTAAATGCAGTTTATATCATTTCTTCTTAGCTATAACTCTCTGGTTTTAGTTGTTCATTTAGTATACCTCTTTAGTATGTTATCTAAGGTTATCTTCCAGATTTTTTCCCTATCCAGGTGACCCCTGACCAATTGGGGATTAGGGATGCCAGCCCCATATAGAGTTGAAATCCCAATATAACTTATGAGTCCCCCAGAACTTACGTACTTCCAGCCTACTGTTTACAGGAACACTTACCAATAACATAAGCAGTCAGTTAATGTATTATGTATGCTGTCTATATTTTACAGTGTATAATGTGGTGAATTAAGTAAGAGAAAAGAAAATACTAAGAAAATCATAAGGAAGAGAAATACTGTATGAAAAATACAGTATTTTTCATACCATGTATTTTTTGAAAAGAAATCCACTTGTAATTGAACCCACGTAGTTCAAACCATGTTGTTCAAGGTTCATCTGTAGTTGAAGAGTACAGGTATGTGGCCACTTTCCTGTAACTAGCCTTTCTGCGATAGTGCTGTTGTAATCCTCCGTAAAAAAAAAAAAATTTTATATAGTCAATTATCTTTTAAAGTGATTGTAAAATATAAAAAAAGAAATCTTTCCTATTTTCCCACATACATACCAGTTCTGGTGCTCTCCATTCCTTTGTGTAGAGCCAGATTTCCATGGGGAATGTTTTCATTCTGCCTGAAGGACCTCCTCTAACATTCTTTTTTTTTTTAAGGTTTTATTTATTTATTTGACACAGAGAGAGATCACAAGTTGGCAGAGAGGCAGGCAGAGAGAGAGGGGGAGGCAGGCTCCCTTCTGAGCAGAGAGCCTGATGCAGGACTTGATCCCAGGACCCTGAGATCATGCCCTGAGCCGAAGTCAGGGGTTAACACTCTGAGCCACCCAGGTGCCCCTTCCTGTAACATTCTTATAGTTTGCATCTGCCAGTGATTGATTCTTCTGTTTATTTCTCAGTTTTTATTTTGCTTTTCTTCTGATAACAGCTTTTTGAGCTATAACGCATATATAGTATGGTTCATCTAGTTAAAATGTGTGGTTCATTGGTGTTGAGTGTATTGGCAGAATTATGAACTGTGGCCTCATTTCATCACCCCCAAAAGGAATCCCCTGGTTTTTCCTTGTCACTGTTCAGGGTGCCCCCAGTCCCAGGGCACACAGCTGTCCCCAGTGCTAGGGAACCCCTGATAAACCCTCTCTCTAAAGATTCAGGGTTCTGGGTATTCTGTATAAATGGAATCAGATGACATGTGGTCTCTTGTGACTGGGTCCTTTCACTATCATCATGTTTCTAAGGCTCACCTTGGAAACATACATGTTGTAGCATGTATCAGTACCTACACCTGTTAATAGCCAGATGATATTCTGTTGTATAGGTAAACCACCTTTTGGCTATGAATGAATAATGCTGCCATGAATGTGAGTGTACACGTTTTTGTATGGATCCATGTTTTAATTTCTCTGGGATTTAGGCTTAGACTCGGAATCACTGGGACAAATGGTAACTCTTTAACCTTTTGAAGTATAGGCTGTTTTCCAATGTGGCTGCACCATTTCATATTGCCAACGGTATATGAGGCTTGCAGTTTCTGTCCTTGTTTTGAAAGACGTTTTCAGTGGGTATAGAATTCTGGGTTCAGTTTATTCCTTTCAGTACCTTAAAGGTGGTGTTCCACTGTTTTCTGGGTTTCATTATTTCAGATGAGTAATCTGCTGCCATCTTCCACCCCCCCCCCCCTTTTTCCTTGTCTACAAGATGTGTCTTAGTCGCTTCTAAGATTTCTCTTTATCCCTGGCTTTTAGCAGTTTATGATGGTCCTTGGTGTTATTTTCTACATGTTTCTTGTGCTTAGCGTTTGTTGAGCAGCACTGAGCTTTCTACTTAAAGCCTGTAGTCTGTTGGGAAATAAATAAGGAACATTTTTATAAAATGAACTAATGTTCAATCTACATTACTAATGACTATAGTTGCAGCTGGCCCAGAAGAGCTAGAATTCTTTGAATTGCCCCGGGTACTGTTTTTCCTCCATGGAAAAATTGCTTTAGAATGGACCTTAGAGATCATTTTATCCAGTCATTACATCCAGGAATCCAGTGAGCTTAAGTGACTGGCCCCAAGTCATGAAAAAGGTTAGTAGTAATAGAACCTGGACTAGACTTCTGGACTAGTTTTGTCCTCTTCTGCCAAGTTGTATCACCTTTCTAACAGACCAAGCATTAGAAAGATGATAAGAGGCATTCCTCTGTATTCTGCAGTATGAGTGCTATTATGCCTTAGATTTTATGGTTTCTTTACATTGACAATTCAGAACTGTGGTAGACACGTGTGTATTTCATAACGAAATAACTGTTTCTTCTCAATTCCAGCTCTCATTTTTCTCTGTAGAAAGCACTTCTGTGAAATACTCCCCGTTACAGTCTGAACTATCTTAGACCTCCAATACTTGGGTGTTGTCATAGGAAGCCCTGTGATTTGGTTTTCACAACAGGGAAATTTGATACAAGGGGATTCAGGGTGTGAATTAGCTTTCTCTTGATTTGTCTGTGGACCTAATGTCTCCCAGTGGGAGAGATGTACGAATGTGGGTGGTGATTAGTTGTTGCCATCATATGCATAAAACTCCCTAAGATTTCCTTTGTTTTTCAACTCCTTTCCTTTGATTATTCTTCTCGGATGATTTTCTTCATAGATGATTGTGGAGCTCCTGTAGTACTTTGGCAGAGGCGGAATGTTTACATGCTTGTATCCTTTTTGAAGTTTATGAGATTAGCTCTACAAAACATGCATTGGAAATACTAGATTTTCTCGTCATATGGAACATCTGGTTTTCTTGGAGTTGAAGTTTGATCAGTATGCTTATATGATGCTTTCAGAAGTACATTTAGAAGTACATGATGAGAGGATTTGTTAGAGAAGAGTGAATGGAGTTTGGAAAACTGAAATGTTAAAATATTTTAAAGAAAATACTTAAGAAAAGGATGTTTTTTTAAAGGTTAGATATACATATACAGAATAGTCAGATTAATCCTTCTTGGTGTACAGGTCTGTGAATGTTCATGAACTTATTAACCCTGTAATTACAAGCAGTAATAATATTTGCATCATCCCCAAGAGAACCATTTTGTTTTTCATCATCAACAGTGTAGAATTTGTTTGTGCATCCTCAGTATTTGACATTGCTGGTTCTTTGTCCTTTTGTAATACCAATATAATAGATTTAATGGTTTATCTTTGTAGTCTTAATTTGCATTGCCTTAATGACTAATGATAAGTGTCTTTTAATGCGTGTTTTTTTTTTTTAAGATTCAATTTATTTTACAGAGATCACAAGTAGCCAGAGAGGCAGGCAGAGACAGAGAGGGGGAAATAGTCTCCCCACTCAGTGGAGATCCCTAGGTGGGGCTCAATCCCAGAACCCTAGGATCATGACCCGAGCCGAAGGCAGAGGCTTTAACCCACTGAGCCACCCAGGCACCCCATCCTTTCATGTGTTTTTATGCAAGTCACCCATCTATCTCTGGGGAAATGCCTTCAGATATATTTTTTTGCCCATTGCATTTATTACTCAGCTTTCATACAGGTTTCCATATATTCCGAATTACAGTTTATTAGATACATATTTTGCATATTTTCTCTCCTAGTCATTGGCTTTTCATTTCCTTGGTGGTGTCTTTCAGTGGGAGAGGGAATTTGAGGAAGGTGGTCAAAAGGCACAAATGCCAAGTTAGAAATAAGTACTAAGGATGAAATGTACAGCATCATGACCATGAGTCTGTTGTATTATGTATAGGAAAGTTGTTAAAGGAGTACATTCTGAGAGTTCTTACCCAAGGAGAACTTTTTTTTTTTATTGTATTTAGAGAAGATGATGGCTGTTCCAAACTTGTGGTAATCATTTTATGACATATGTAAATCAAATCTTCATGCTGTTCACCTTAAACTTTTATAGTGGTATGTGTCAGTTATTTCTCATACCTGGGGAAATGCCCTCTTTCAGAAAATGGAGATTTTTAATTTTTTGAAACTCAATATATGTATTTTTTTCTTTTGCAGGTTATGCTTTTTATGTTTTGTTGTTTTGAAGATTTTGCTTATTTGACAGAGATCACAAGCAGGCTGGGAGGCAGGCAGAGCGAGGGGTGTGTGGGGAAGCAGGCTCCCTGCTAAGCAGAGAGCCCAATGTGGGGCTCCATCCCAGGACCCTGGGATGAGGACCTGAGCTGAGGGCAGAGGCTTTAGCCCACTGAGCCACCCAGGCGCCCCTGCTTTTTATGTTTTATCCAAGGAATCTTTGCATAGACATGGTCCTAAAGATTTTCCTTTATTTTTTTCTCAGAAGTTTTATAATAACTTTAGTTTTACAATTAGGTATTTAATCCATTCTTATATATGGATAAGAATATGGATTGAGGTTCTTAATTTTTATGTATGGACATCCCACCTTTTTCTGTACCAGTTATTGAAGACTCTCTTTTCTCTAATGAGTTAAATTGGTATCTTTGTTCAAAATCAAATGATCCTATGTATGCGTGTATATGTATCTGAACTTTGTGTTTTTGCCAATACCACACCATCTTTAATTACTATTAGCAGTCATCATAAATCATGAAATCCAGTAACATCAGTCCCTCAGCTGGGTACTACTTTTTCAGAATTTAAAAAAAATTTCTTTCTTACTCATTTAGAGTCTATGAGGTCCTCTTTTTTCATCCTCATTTCTGTGAAATTTGGTGAGATTGTGACTGGATTGCATTGACTCTGTAGCTAGCACTGTCCAGTAGCAATAAGAACTTCTTGTAATGAGGGGGATGTTTCCCATCTACACTGTCCAGTATGGCAGTGATGGACAACATGTGACTTGAGCACTTGAAAAGTGATTAGTGAAATTGAGGAAACGAATTCTAAATTTTATGTGATTTTAATTAAGTGCAAATATAAATAGCCATGTATCTAGCGACTGCTGTGTTGTGTATCATAACTACAGGTCATTTTGAGGAAAATTGATTTTAATATTAATAAGTTTTCTCACCTACAAGCATGGTATAGCTCTTACTCAGTTAAGTCTCTGATTTCTCTCATCAGTGTTTCGTATATTGTAGCGTACAGATCTCCTACATATCTTTTTACATTTATCCCTGAATAGTTAATGTGTTTTTTATGCTATTAAGTTGTACTTTATGTTTTATTTCCAGTTGTTGGTAATATGTCAATAATATTGTATTTATTTTAGTATTTTCATGTTTCAGGTATGAAAGAACTTTGCACTCCTGGTATAAACTCAATTCTTTATTACATTTTACCCTTTTTATGTATTGCTGGATTCAATTTTCTAATTTCTTAAGGAGTTTTGGTTCCATATTCTTGAGAGAGCTGGATCGTTCTCTTGTGTTGTCTTTATTTTTGGTGTTCTGATAATGCTGACTTCATAACACTGAGTTGAAAAGGGTGTTCTTTTGGGAAGCAAGAATTGGTGAAGAATTCTTTCTTAAATTTTTGGTGGAAATTCACCAATGAAGGTGTCTTGGTGGGGGTATTCTTTTGGTTTTGTTGTTTTAATTGTTGAAGTCTTTAAGTACAAATCATTTATTTTAAATATATATAGGTCTTGTACTTCACCTATTCTTATGTAATCTTTGATAATTGGAGAAATTCTTTGAGACATCTCATCTAAGCTGTCACATACACAAATTGTAAGTTTCCCTTATCCTTTTAATATCTATAAGACTTGTAATGATGTCTTTTTCTTGATTCTTGGTAGAATTTGCATCTTCTTTTTTCCTTTGAATTTATGTAGTTTTCCGTTTTTGAAACCTTTGGAAAGACAATTTTTTACACTAATAGAAAAAGACGAAGTAATACTCATTCCCTAAATTTAAGAAATGTTAACTCTTTTTGTGCATTTGATTTGGATAGTTTTTTTTTAAATTAAGATTTTATTTATTTGCCAGAGAGAGAGAGAGAGTGAGTGAGCACAGGCAGGCAGAGTGGCAGCAGAGGCATATGGAGAAGCAGGCTCCCCACCGAGCAGGGCGCCTGATGTGGGACTCAATCCCAGGACGCTGGGATCATGACCTGATCCAAAGGCAGCCACTTAACCAACTGAGCCACCTCAGTTGGATAGTTTTTATTAAAATATTCAAACACTGAACAATTTGCAGGAGTTGAAACAGTGAGCACGTCTTCTTTTTCTCCCTCAGTTCCTTTCCGAACCACCGTTACTGAAGAAGATCTATATCATTCCTTTGCATATTTCTGTATTTTTTGGTATATATTTGTATGCATTTATCATCTGCATAAACCTTTTTTCTAGTTGGAAAATCTGTCTAAATGGTGTACTTTACGTATCTTTTTGCACCTTGGGTTTTTTGTTTTTGTTGTTGTTGTTGTTTGACTTAGCTTTGTGTGACATACAACCATGTTGATACTGGATCTAGCATGCATAAACAGAATTCCAATTTTCTTGTAGAATACCAACAGTTTGGGGTTATCAGGTTTCAGGTCTAGAAAGAGATTGGAAAATGGGAGGGTGGTAAATGGTATTCGAATCTTTTACTGTACATTTTCCTTATCCAGAAGTATAAACTTCTTTTCGTATGTTTGTTAGCTGTTTGAAATTCTTCTGTTTGTTAACTGTGTTGGAATGTTAAAAAAGTATAATCTTCTGGACATTGTTCCCAGAGTTATAATTTGAACTTTGGTGTCCCTTTCATTTAGTGCCTTTATACACTTTTCTTATGTTTTCTGTCCTTTGTCTTGTTACTTGTAATTTCATGGTGCAAAAGGACCAGAGTATGTGCCCGTCTTGATTTTCTTTCTTTTATAAGTTTCAGGTAATGTAAGGATGTTACAAGTATTCAGATGGCTCCTTTACTGTTGCTTGTTACTTTGAAATGGGAAGGAATGCTTCTCCACCTTTACTCTCTGCCTTTCTTTTTCTGGCAGCATCCATTGCATGTGAAGACTTGCTGGGTGCCATCAGTAGGTCACCAGGTGGAAAGGGGATAGCTTTGCATGCTTTATGTGGAGTTAAGAGACAAATCAGGCTCCCAAAAGATTTCCACTAACCAGATATCCTATCAGATGGGAGTTGAAGGTGTCAAGGTGCTAAGAACCTAGTTTGGTGATTTGAACTGAGTTGGAAAACTTGGAATTAATAATAAAGTGTAAGCCTTTGTGTGTGTCCTACAATCTCGAAGGCATGGCTGCATCTGTACCATACCTTTCTTTCTTTTTTTTTTATTAATTTTTTATTTTTTATAAACATATATTTTTATCCCCAGGGGTACAGGTCTGTGAATCACCAGGTTTACACACTTCACATCACTCACCAAAGCACATACCCTCCCCAATGTCCATAATCCCACCCCCTTCTCCCAAACCCCCTCCCCCCAGCAACCCTCAGTTTGTTTTGTGAGATTAAGAGTCACTTATGGTTTGTCTCCCTCCCAATCCCATCTTGTTTCATTTATTCTTCTCCTACCCACTTAAGCCATACCTTTTTGATTGAAGAGATTGTTCCAGGGTTTTTGGTTAAAAATTTAAATCCACCTCTAGAGATTGTTTTTTGCAGCTCGATGTAGAAGTTTTCAGTGCTGAATTTCTTTCCTGTGTTTGTTCTCTGGTGTTTAAGAATAAGTAGCTAATGGTTTTTTGAAATCACTTTTCTTTGGTCTGCTGTGTGGAGAGTTTATACCCCATAAAAAAGATTCATATATTGCAAGACTTCAAACGTGATGCAGCCTCAGAATATGTGAGCTACTGGTATTCTGTAGAGGTAGCAGTGCAAATATGCTATGTTGAAATTTTTTTAACTTTAAAAAAATTTTATCTTGAAATACTTGTAAATTTATATGCAGTTATAAGAAATACTAGAGACATCTCACATCTCCTATAACCTTTATCCTGTTTTTCCCAGTGATAATGTCTTTAATGACTGTACGAAACAGTAACACATCCAGAAACTTGACACTGACACAATCCAGACTTTATTTAAATTCCCAAGTTTTACTTAGACCTATCTGTGACATTGTCAGGTAGAGGAAATGAGAAAGAAAGAGAGTGTATGCATAACTAGTTGTAGGTAATGTCACCATACATGTAGTTTGGAATGCCACCATCACAGTAAAGATACAGAGGAAGTCCGTCACAAGAATCCCTACAGCCCAGTCCTCTGCTCCCAGCCTCTTCAGCAACCACTCATCTGGACTCTCTCCAGTGATGTTGTCATTTCAAGAAGGTTTTGTAGATGGAATCCTATATATGTTACCCATTAAGAGTGGATTTTTTCCACTTAATCATAATTTATTTAAGGTGAATTCAAATTGTGTGTTTTACTAGTTATCCCTTTTTACTCTTCAGTTGGTATTCCATGCTGTGGACATACTGTGGCTATAATATCCACCCATTGTAGGGTATTTGAGTTGTTTTCAGTTTTGGGCTATGATCAGATAAAGCTGCTAGAAACACTTACGTAAAGGTTTTGGTGTGAAAATAGGTTTTTCTTTCTTTAGAATAAATGCCCAAGAGTATACTTACTGGGCAATGTATTGACTGTGTTTTGGCTTTTTTTTTTTTTTTTGACCATGTAGATGAGAATGAAATACCTGCTGTTAGACATTGCTAAACAATACACCTTAAATGGAAAACTGTCATCTTAAGTTCCTTTTAATTCTATTACAGTTTGTGTTTGAAAATACAATCTTTTGCCTTTGGTAACTGTGAGAATTTGTTGAAAACTAAATTACCTTCTACTAAAAATTTTGGAGGGTTGGGTTTTCACTTATAACAGCATTTTTTAAATATTATTATACACAATTCACCTGTCAAACAATTTAGCGAGTTTATACATGTGTCCATTAAACAGATATTTATGGAGAGAGAGAGAGAGAATCCTGAAGCAGACTTCCCACTCACGATGAAGACCAACGCCGGGCTGGATGCCAGGACCCTGAGATCGGGACCTGAGCTGAAACCAAGAGCTGACCGTGTATACCATTTGGTTTAAATGGTAAAGATGTTTCTTAATTCCCAAGATACCCATTGAAGGGCAAAGGTCAAAATGCCCCCCCCTTGAAGCCCTGGGGACCTGGGTTCCCTGAGGCAGCGAGTCAGCAGCCTAACTGCCTTTTTTCTCTGCATGGGCTTGCATGTCCAGAGTGCTTCCCAAGTAGAGTGTGGTGAGCATCTTTTCAGTTTTTGTTTCAACATCCAGTCTGTTGTGGATGATACTGTATAACATACAACAAAAAAGATTTCCTAGAAATAAAATGCAAGATAACCTGTAAACTACAAGCTCAAATGATTTATTAGGAGAATCAATAGACACAGAACTCCTATACATTTCTAAATGCTGCTCAGGTTTTGTTCTTAAGATAGTTACACTTTAAGCAACAGGGCTATAGAACCCAGATTTTATCTTCCCTTCCCCCTTTTATTCGCCATCCCCTTTACCCAAGCTCCTCACCCTGGAGCTGAATAAGTCCATTTTGGGGGCAATGTTTGCTCGTGCCTTCCTCTCCTGCAGTCAGTCTGTGAGGTCAGTTTATAAGCATAGAGAGTTTTACCCACACAGGTTGGAGATGAAGGGAACATGGTAAGAAATACGTCTTTATTTTATTTCATTTTGCTTGGACATTTATCTGCCCCATATTCTGACTGCAAAATATTATAGCGTCTTGATCTCGCATGTTGATGTTGAGCTGAGTCCTCAGTAGTTTGCACCTGGGCACGAAAAGCATATTTCGAAGAGGAATATTAAGATCTGATGTTTTGATGTAAAACACTTGTCTTTCCTGTGTACAATCATGGGACATTTTATGGTAATCTTTAAAGATTTCATTTATTTATTTATTGGAGAAGGAGAGCATGAGTGGGAGAGCCAGAGGGAGAGGGAAAAACAGGCTGTCATTAGAGCAGGGAGCACATCCTGACCTGAGCCAAAGGCAGATGCTTTACCGACTGAGCCACCCAGGTGGCCCAAGGGACATTTTTATTTCTAAGATCTTTATTTCCACCATTAAATCATTAAATAGACTGTAGTTACTTTGGTTCCAGCAGGTTTAAGTTAAAAAGAAGAGAATGCGAAAGTCTTGATTTCTCCCATGAGTCCACAGGAAAATCACTGACCCCAAAGAAGAGCAGCCGAGTCCTCATTGGCTCTTCTCCTAGGGCGGGCTCTGCAGGGATGCTTTCTGATCTCACTGAGCGATAACTTGTCTCTGTGTCTCTGTCTCAGGATATTTTGCTTGAGTCTATGGCATCAGTCAGCTGGTAAGGGCATTTCTGCAGAAGACAGAATGTCATTGTCAAATTCTAAATCTTGGGACTGGGATGGAGACCACCTTCTGGAGATTAAAGGTAAGTGAACATTCGCCCTCTTCTTTTTTTTTCTTTTTTTTTTTTTTTTCATTCATTCGCCCTCTTCATTCTCGAATTGTTTCATTTGTGAAGGTGGCCGCCTGGTTCAAAATGTTAACAATGTATTAGGAGGTGACTGCCTCTCTCCCACGCCTGTCCCCAGCTACTTGCGCCTGCTGCCACCGTCAGCCACGTACTTGATGTCACCGGGTCCCCGGTGAAGAATGGGTGCCTGGCTTCTCATCCTTTGCTGTTATCAACAGGGCTCCTGATAAAAACCCTTATCGATGTGACCTCTGCATGCGTGGAAGACCCTGTCAGTGGGACTGTGAGCGCTAGACCCCTGTGTCTGCTGTATTCACAGTCACGAAGATTTTATTGTCAGCGTGACAGTGTCTTCAGTACAGTTTAGAGATGTGCAAGGCTGGTGATAGTGATATGTACAAAGGCCTTTCATAGCTGCTCCCTGATTTCATCCCTCACCTGCTCGGTTAACGATCAAGAACAGTTTTAACTTCTCTCACAGGAAATGAGACGGGTCCAGTTAGTGGCAGAACCAGGACCGAATAGACTTCAGGTCCCACAAGTCCAGGTTGCTTCCATGTTTCTCTGTACAGAGCCTTGTGCTTGCTCAGGGAGGTCTTTGTGGTCCATCAGTCAGTGGTGCCTGTACCTCAGTGGCCATCATGTGGCGGAAGGAGCTGGATCAGAATGCAGGGGCAGATCGTGTGCAGTAAGAACAGATGCGACTGGAGAAATGCCTCCTCTCAGCCCCACGTCCTTTCAAATTGGTCCCAAGGTTTGTTTTCTCCTTCGTGTCATATAGTTGGGTTGATCAGGAATACATCTGACATTTTCATTTCTGGTCCAGGTACACTGAGTCTTAGATACCCCTTCCAAGGATAAGGTTATCTGCCAATAATAAGGTCGGCAAATAGCACAGCGTAGAACAGATTTAGTGGAGGTGTTTTGGATCAGTCCAATGGGTTTTTTTTAAAAAACTCAAGTCCCCTTGAAACAAAAGAATGTCTGTTCCAACCATCTTCGTGTTCATTCCCTGCTAGAGGGTAAAACTACTTGACACTTGCCACTTGACAATGGCAAGGTCTCCAGTATCTTGTAGGTCTTCCTTAGCATAGGAAAGTTCTTTTGAAACCCTTCCCTCTCCTTGCCTCCCCCAACTTTCAAGGGTGTATCAGTTCCTCCCACAACACCGATGCCATTCTTTCTGTGCACGGATCCTGTCCCCGTGCTTTAATAAAACCACTGTTTTGCACCAAGGAGGTCTCAAGAACTCTTTCTCGACATCGGCTCTGGACCTCACCCCACCAAACATCACCTACATTCCAAATCTCTATGACTGCTCCCCTGTCTACCTGCCGTTTGGCATTATTTCTATCTTTTCCTACAAATGTCGGCAAAGGAGGCACTGCTAGGCTTTAGGGGACTCTGGAACAGGATCAGTGCACACAAAGATCATGGAGTGGAGTAGCAACCAAATTAAACACAAAACACAGCCACTAAGCGAAAAGTTATGGGGGAGGGACCCGCAAACCCTCAATTGCAAGTTTAGAAAATGAGAGGGGAAGGAAAAGCATTTTGGTACACGCACACCAGAACTGTCACATGTGCTTTAGCCAAACCTCACTCCCCATTTGACCCAGTCGTTGGGGGAAAAAACAAAAAAGCAATAGCTGTGGAAGACTCACACTTTGGTATCTCATCCAGAATAAGCAGTCAGTAGGTCCAGTACAGCCAGCAGCTCTAAGGTCCTTGAAGGCTGTGCCCCAGATAACTGGGCATATGACCATCACCTCCAAGAACGCTCAAAACCACCAGTGAGTGATTCCTATTCCAACAGCCAGATGGTCTACAAACCCTGGTGTCTGCTGTCATTTCATGGTGGATAATGTTTCCCGTCAGGCATTAAAGCAGAAACCAAAGAAACTTTGAGAGGATCTGCATCCAAACCCAGAGGAAGAAAGGATTTTTTAAAAGCTCTTTAAAAAAATAAAAAGAAAAAGAATCCGAAAATTCGGCCCAAAGCGTTTCCACAGTTCTTTCCTCCCAGAGGCCTGGGTTTGGAGGCAGCAGCACCTCTACGGTCCCTCCATGGATAGCAGGCACTCCGGAGGCAGATCCTATGGGCCCGGACCTCCAATTAATTCTTTCCTGCAATTAGGCACTTGGAGGTTGAGGATCTGCAGAGGTAAGGTGCCCCCGAAAGGCAGAGAACACATCCCCCAGAACACAGCGTCCATGGGGCCTCAGGCATATCAGTGCCCAGAGTTTTCGCCCAGGGCAAACCCTGGTGTGGGGGGCAGGGGAAGGCTCAGGTGCAGTCCCCCCCCAGGGCGATGCTGGGCATGACCAAGACAGAGGGCGGTGGACACCCCCTGCAGGGGTCATCTTGGAAAGGCCAACCCACCAAGTAGCTCTTCCCAGAGTCTGGCACAGGCCCAAGCTGGCCTCCAGTCTGTGGCTTGGTGCAGACCCAGACCAGGACCCCTTTTGCCTGGTGCATGGTGGTGGCAGGGGACGGGAGCTCGCCACCAGGAGAGCCACCAGCCCTCCCGTTATGGCTCCTGACCTCACCTGGCACAATCCCAGCCCGAATGCGCGTATTTACAGGCCAGGGTCTGGTTGGCCAGCTGCTTCATGCAGCAGAATTGCTTCTTCATCATGGCGATGGGGTGGGCAGCGGGGCTCCCGCGGGGCAGCTGCCAGCGCGGTGCCTAACCCTATCCCCTGGACTAGCATCAGTCAGGACTGGCAAGAGGGGTGGAGTCAGGCCTCTGCTGCTGCACACCTGCCACTCTGTGCAGGCGGAGGACCCGCGGACCAGGCGTGTCCACCATTCTGCCCTACCGCCTGCCTGGTCTAGGCGCACAGCTGCGGGAGGTGATAGAGGCGCAGCATGGGCAGTGGCCAGTGAACCGCCAGAGCAAATCATGACCAAGCTGTCCCTGCAGAACTGATGGGGCAAGGAGGGACAGAGCACTCTGGAGCCACTGGAGCCTGGAAATACACAAAGTCTCCATGAGGGCCATCCTCTGTGCAGATATAGACCTCTGTGAAGTGCTCTGAGGATCCTCTCTCCTAGCTGGATGGATGTGTGTGACCCTGTAATTTACACCAGAATGAAAAATGTACTATTGGGTGGAAAGACCATACCACACGACTTTGTGTATTGTGATCCCACTTAGGGGAAGTAGAGGGCCATGTGCATTTTCTGGGGGCAGGCACCTGGGTGCAGTCAGGCCCGATCATGCACTAGGGGCATACCCTGGACAGGTACCAAGGAGGACAATGGGCCCAGGCCTGGGTGGGAAGTTGTGGGAATGAGCTGTGGGGACAGGGACCCGGACCAGTGGCCAGAGGGCCTTGGCTGTTCAGAGCTACCTCACCAGCAGAGGCGCCTGGGAGTGAGCGGCAGGACGTGGGGTGGGGGGGTGGAGGGGTAGGGAAGGGGCATGCAGGCATTGCCTGGAAAGGTCTGTATGCTTAGGCACAAGGGAGCTCTGGAGGAGGGGGGGGAGGGGCATGCAGGCATTGCCTGGTAATGTCTGTATGCTTAGGTACACCTGACGTCACAGAAGGGGGTGGGGGAGGGGCATGCAGGTGTTGCCTGGAAACCTCTGTAGGCTTTTGATTCTCAGCTTTGTGCAGCTTGGGGTTCTGGGACACTTGGCGGGGTAGTCCGACTGGGCTGGACACTTTTGTACCGCAGACCAGGACAGTTGTATGACCGTCAGATGTTCTCCTGGGCTGGTAGGCTGGGCTCTGGCCTAGGCCATTCCCTAGGGGCCGTGGACAGCAGCCAAACCACTTTGACCAGGGACATCGATATTAAGAGACATGTACAGCAGCCAAACCACTTTGACCAGGGACATCGATATTAAGAGACATGTGCTGGGGAAAGGGACTTTCCCTGGGGATGCCAGGGATTTGGTTGATGTCATCTTAACCCAGACACAGATCAGTAGACTCCTCCATGAGATTGAAACATTGGAGGCTGAAGTGACTCATTGAAAGAAGTTGTGCCAGTGTTCCACCCAGGGACCAAATACCATCAACACAGAAATACTGTGGAAACTGAAGAGCCACATCAGGGACCTACAGCAGCGGTGGAAGCGCGAGCTGGACAAACATCAGCTGGAGGTGGCGGGGTTGCAAAACACCCACCAGCAGAAGCTAGCAGACCTCACTGACCGGCACCGCCAACAACTTAGAGACTATCAATGGATGGATCGGCTCTCCAAAGAGAAGATTGGGAAACTCACTCAAATTATCCAGCAAAAGGATTTGGAATTTCAGGATCTTTCTAGGAAAATCTCTGTGGCTTCTCACTGCCAGAATGGGCACGTGGAACAACTTCAGCGCCAATTGCAAGAGTGTACTTTGAAAAGCGAACAGGTCTTGGTGGTCCTAAATGAGAAGACGAGGGAGAATAGCAATCTGAAAAGGAACTATCACAGAATGACCAATCGACTTGCTGCCAAGAAGCAGAACTCCAGAAGATGCAAGACGAAAATCAAAAACTGTCCACTAGAATAGAAAGCAGTGACATAGAGGTGTTTAGAGAAATGATTCGGAATTTGTCACACATTATTTGAGAAAAAGACCTGGAAGTGGATGCATTAAGTCAAAAATGCCAGACTTTAGGGCGCCTGGGTGGCTCAGTGGGTTAAGCCGCTGCCTTCGGCTCAGGTCATGATCTCAGGGTCCTGGGATCGAGTCCCGCATCGGGCTCTCTGCTCAGCAGGGAGCCTGCTTCCTCCTCTCTCTCTCTCTGCCTGCGTCTCTGCCTACTTGTGATCTCTCTCTGTCAAATAAATAAAAATGCCAGACTTTAATGACAATCCTGCAGACACCCAGCACTGGTCATGCGGTTGGAGGAGTTTCTATTGATCAGTTCCAGCAGCTTCTACAGGAATGGGACACATTAAGACAGCGGGTGACGATCATGGAGGAGTGGAAAGAGCAGGTGCTGACCACGGTCCAAAATATGAAGCGTGAGTCATCCCAGCTTCAAAGAGTTCTGCGACAACTCCAGGCATGGGCTTGCACCAACAGCGAGGTTTTGAAACTGCAGACAACCTCTCTTGACCAGATCCACACTTACCAAGGACATGAAATAAACTTACAAGAGCTAGAGAAGGAACTAGCACAACTTCAGCTCCGCATCAGGGAGCTCTGCAATGCCAAGGACCTCCTTTTAGGGAACCTTGACGCGATTTTCCTCTGGCCCTCCAGCGACTCTGCAGAGGCAGCTGACTCTGAAGGCTGTGAAATCTGACCGAGTGAGTGAGTCTTCTCAGGTGCTCAGAGAGGAGGTAGAAGAGCTCAGAAAATCAGGGCAAGGAAAAGATAAAAAGATTCAAACCCTCCAGGAAGATCAGCAGAGACGGATTGCTTCAGGGGCTGCTACGGGGGAAGGAGAAGGCAAACCACAGGAACACAGCGATTCCGATTCCCACATGGAGCAGCAGAAGGAGAAACAGGCTGTTCTACAAGATTTCCCTCAGGCTCAGGACCTCCGAATCCCAGCAAAAAGTGAAGAACTGCTTTCTTTACAGGAGAAGCTCAGGGGCCAACTGAGTGAGAATGAGCTGCTGAGGCAGGCAGTCACCAGCCTGAAGGAGAGGATAGCAGATTTTGAAATGGATGTGTGTCGGCAGAAAGAGGAAAATGGAAAGATGGTGGAAACATGTATAGAAAAGGACATGGAAAAACAGGCCTTGCAAGAGACAAATCGGCTGCTGTCAAAGATGCAGAGGGAGGAGGAATCCCAGCCTGCCGTGATGAAAGAGAAGGCACTTTCTCTGGAGCAACTGCTGCGAGAGAAAGAACACGGCAAGAGCGGGGAATTGAACCGGCATATGGACGTCATTCAGTCAAAACAGGAAAAGGCAGTTGTGGCTCAACAGGAGAGAGATGATGTCGTGTTGGCACAGAAACAGAAAGAAACAGAAACCTGTGCACACCAGAAGGAGAGTCACCAGTTACATGAGAGACAATTGCGCCTAACCCAGGAGCTGAGAGAGGATGGCACCTCGCTGCAGAAGCCCAAGATTCTCGTTGCCCGGAAAGTTTGGCTTCAGAAGACCAAGTGGCTCAGCTAAGAGAGGAAGTGACAGTCCTGCAGGGAAAACTCGTTTTGTCTTCCGCTGCCATGGAAAAGGGCAACCATAGAGCCAGTTTGCAGGTGGAGTTGCTGCGGGAGTATTTGCACATGGTCACCCAGCAGAAAGAGGAAGCTGCGCTCTGGCTTGCCGCCTCCCAGGAAGAGGGAAGGCACTATGATTGAAGGCTAGCGAACCTCAAGCTGGAAATCACTGAATGGATGGAAATGGCAGACACCCTAGAACGAAAACTGAAGTCGTTACAGGGACGATGGCATCAAACAAATGCCGACTTGGAGGTGAAGGAGGACCAACTCCAAGAGTTCAAGAAACAGAATGAGGTCCAGCAGGAAATACTGGAGGACACACAGAAGAAACTCTTGACCTTAGTAAGTAAGGCTGAAGGAATGGTGGACAAAACCCTCCTAAGGAGACTCTTCGTGGTATCTTTCCAGGCAGCTGATGAGGAATGGCAAGAAGCGTTGAGGTTGATGGCAAGCACACTGGGGATCCAAGAACACCAGCTGTGGCAGCTCCGTGGTCAAGAGCCTGCGGGCGTGCCCAGTGGGGTGTCTGGGGAGCCTGGATCCAGAAGTGCCCCCAATGCACCTGGGAAGCCAAATCACCAAGCTGTGCCCAATTCTTTTTCAGGACTTTTTGTCCAGTTTCTAGAAGTGGAATCTCATTCAGCTTCTTCATCACCAAACTCCTCTGCTCATGACATGAAACCCCCAGATTCAGGAGGAACGGGACAACTGCCTAAGAAACAAGGCCCACCACAACTGAATGCTACCCTGGGATCCACACCCGGAAAAAAAGATGTCAAGCCCAGAACCACAGCTGTGTCTCTTATTAACCCACCTGGACCAGAAATGGATGGGTCAGAGCACCTTCTTCTACATGTTATCTCTGATTCTTTACCCAGATACACGCCCTATATACTGTCACCTGCCAAGAAGGTTGGAATGGCGGCCAAAGACCTCTCAAAGAAATAGATGATTGTCAAGCCAGAGACGTGACCATGCTTTGAAGATCCCAAGTCACTCTGTGTCTTCCTTAACCCCAAATGCCTTTTTTCAAAATGTAAACTATTTGCAGTTCTGCTTTCAGCTTAATAAACAGGATTTTATGACTTAACAATAAAAGGGGTCATTTAATAACTGCAGAAGTATTTGCCAAAGTGAAAACAGTGGTGACTTCTCTTTCTTTTTTTAAGATTTTCTTTTTTTTTTTTTTGACAGAAATTGGGGCACACAAGCAGGGGGAGAAGCAGAGAGAGAGAAAGAAGTAGGTTCTCCACTGAGCAGGGGAACCTGTGACCTGATACTAGGACCCCGGGATCATGACCAGAGCCAGACGGTTAACAGACCGAGCCACCCAGATACCAGAACAGTGGTCACTTTGTTAGGACAGTCGACACTGCTGGGCTTGGGGGCTGTGGTCAAAGGATTCTTCCAATAATGTCTGTAATGCTTTAAGGTTTTCACAAGGGTCAGGTGTCTTCGTATATCTGATCTAGGGAACACATCAACTAGTTTTAGTCTTCCAAATTTATCAAATACACGAGTACACACTCCTTATATGGAAAACAAAGTGAATAGCATGAAAGTACAAGATGAATATAAGGTTAAAAAAAAAAGGCAAGTTTGCTTTACCCAGGTAAGTCTCATTTCTGTTAGCTTATTTTTTAGTTTCTATTTTTTCAAAATCATTTCCTTTTCTGTGGTCAGCAAAAGCACTCTATGGGTAACCTGAGTCCTCTTGGGCCTTATGTATATTTGTCTAGTTAGGAGTATTGTATTCTCTGACTTGTTTTATTTCTTTTTCCCTCCAAATCACTCTGCCTTGGAGACCATTTGAAATGGGAATGAATCCCATCTTATTCTTTAAAAGAAAATCCAGCTGCTTATGGTTCTACCCTACATTATGCAAATAGCTCCCCTTGATTAGCATGTAAGCGGTTTTTACCTGGAATGTCCATGGTCAACTCCCTTGTTCATTTCTTCAAAAGCCCCTTCAAATCTTCCTTTGCCCTTCAAGGTGAATTGTTCCATTGCACCTTGGAAAGGATCCATTCAGATTTTTTTAGGACTTCATTCCATTTTCCATTCTGCTCTCTTTTCAGCCTGCCAAATATGGTCATTCCTTCCCTGCTTTTCTGTTGTCAGTGCTCTGATTCACCCACTGCTGTCTCATACTGGTGCAGAAGACTCCCTAACAATCTTGCTGGTTCCACTCTAAGCCTCCCTTGAATCCATTCTGAACTCTGCTGTCAGGAAGAACTGAGATGAACATGTGATGTTACTTCCCTGCTGTAATTACTGGAGGGTTTCCCCACTGCCTGGAGTTTGACCTTTAAGAGAGCATCCAAGCCCTTGCCTTTGCGGCCTTCCTTCCTCCTCATCGTTCACATAAAGGCTGCCCTTTAGCTCCAGGTGAATTCTTGCAAGCCCCAAATAGATTTTTATCCAAATAACTTCATGTCCATGAGCCTCCTCTTTGTGCCTTGACAAAGGTACAAGTGAGAAAGATTTCATCCTCTTCTTCACCCGTAGGCGAAGGGAGGGATTCCAACCCTAAAGCTATGCAATGTCCGCATGCAACATAGCTGAGATCCACCGTAATTTGTTACCGACCTATCCTCATGGCCCAGGGAAGGAGGATACACACATCATGCAGGGCCATGGGGGGACGTTGCACCTGGGAACAGAATGGACATGGGCTGTGGGTGCAGAGGAGAGTGAAGGTGAGCCCTACTTCCTGCAGGAGAGAATGACTGGCTTGCTGGATCATTCCACAGGCTGTCAGGGAATTGGAACTTACTACTTGGGGAGGAACTGTGCCTGGTACCTGTGCTTAGGAGGCCTTGTTGGCCAGAGGATCTGATCTGTGGGAGCAGAGTGGGAAGAGAACATGGAGTGAGGCCATTTGAGGCCATCTGAATCTTAATCAAACTCAGGCTTTCCATCACAGTGGACTCTGATATTTGGACATCCATTTCATCTGAGACCCTTAAGGCATAGGAAAGGTGCTTCTCCAGGACGTGAAGCTGTCATGTGAGCAGGAATGAGACGTGGTCATCAAAACCAAAATGTAATATCTTCCATAGATGTTCATACAGTTGATCCCATGGAAAACCCTGGGTAGCCAAGGGGTAGAAGGAAGAGCTGAAGTCCTCCAGCACCATGGAATCTGGTAATGCACTGTGGACAGAAGCCTCCACCTCCACCTGCAGGTAGGATAAGCAGACTTTGGCTTCAGCCTGTAGCAAGTAGGCCTTGGTGACTCTATTAAGCTGGTGGGGGTGCCATGACCCAGAGAATAATAGACAGCTGGATAGGAAGGCTCAGAGCCTGTGAGAGACTCTATTTCCAGGAGAGCCCTGTGCATGGCCAGCAACTGCTGCTTTCCTGGTCTATAACCCAGGGCTAAGGAGGGCTGTTTCTTGCATTGAGATCCCATGGACAATTGACAGATAGCATGGGTGGTCCAGGGACTCCTGGAAGGAGAGAGGAGGCTTCTGAAGCCTTTTCTCCTGGGTACTAACAGGTGATTTTTAAAAAAGATTTTATATATGTAGTTAAGAGAGAGCTCTGGCTGGAAGAGGGGTATAAGGGAGAGGGAGAAGCAGGCTCCCCACCAAGCAGGGAATGCCCCTGCCAGGCTTGATGTCAGGATCCTGAGATCAGGACCTGAAACTAAAGCAGATGCTTCACCAACTGAACCACCCCATCACCCTCAACAGGTCACTTTTACTTGCACATTTTTTACTTGCCTTTTGTTGAGGGGAGACCCTCCTGCCTTCATTGTGAGCTCATTGACAAGTAACAGCCTAAATGGGCTTCTGTAAAATTTATAAACAAGGAATATGTTGCCTCAGAACCCAAAAAGTACTGAGAGATGTTGGACTTCTATGTCCTTTTTTCTTTTTTAAAGATTGAATTTGTTAGTTGATAGAGCACGAGAGAGAGAGAGAGAAGAATAGTAGGGCTGGCAGGGGCAGAGGGAGAGGGTGAAGCACGCTTCCCGCTGATCAGTGAGCCTGATGCAGGGTTTGTTGCAGGACCCTGAGATCAGGACCTGAGCTGAAGGCAGGCACTTAACTGACAGAGCCAGCCAGGAACACCCGCATTTGTAGGTCCTTAACAAGTTTGCCAAATAAATTTCCTCATAGTAGGATGTCTTTTTTTTTAAGATTTTTTTTTATTTATTTGTCATAGAGAGAGAAGCAAGAGCAAGCACAGGCAGACAGAGTGGCAGGCAGAGGCAGAAGGAGAAGCAGGCTCCCCGCCAAGCAAGGAGCCCAATGTGGGACTCGATCCCAGGACGCTGGGATCATGACCTGAGCTGAAGGCAGCCGCTCAACCAACTGAGCCACCCAGGCGTCCCACAGTAGGATGTCTTAAATGTGATGTCACACCTATGTTCCTCGAGAAAGATGGGTGTAGTAAGTTCCTACCCACAAAGGTTGCCTATGATAGCAGAGCGGTTTGGATGCCCTTTGTATAACAAGGTATATCATGTGTCCTTCAAGGTTGAGGCACACATGCCTGTGATGATGTTGAAATAGGCACTGCTGATCAGATCATCTTGGCCAAATCTATCATAGCGAAGTATTCACCATGTTTAAATTGGTTGGGCTCCGTCATTTTTTTTTTATTTTTTAAAAAATGTTATTTATTTATTTTGACAGAGAGAGAGATCACAAGTAGGTAGAGAGGCAGGCGGGGTGTGGGGGAAGCAGGCTCCCCACTGAGTAGAGAGCCCAATGTGGGCTTGATCCCAGGACCCTGAGACCATGACTGGAGTTGAAGGCAGAGGCTTTAACCCACTGAGCCACCCAGGTGCCCCATCCCTCATGGTTTTTTAAATGACCTTATTTCTTTATTTTAAAGAGAGAGCAAGAGAGAGAGAGAGATAGCAAAGGAGCGGGGGTAGGGGGTGATGTTGGGAAGGGAAGGGCAGAGGCAGAGAAAATCCCAAGTTGACTCCACCCCGAGCATGTAGCTGGACATGGGACCCAATCCTATGACTCTGAGATCATGACATTAGCAAAAGCTTAACCCACTGAGCCCCTCAGGTGTCTCAGATGTTTTAAGGGGACTGGGGTTTATTTTAATCAGGTATGGTAAGACAGGCAGATATACAAGTAACTCTCACAACGGAAAAAGTGTTTTGAACTCACAGATGCCATGAAAGGAGGTGCTGGGAGGCATGGAGGGCGGCCCCGGGAAGTACCAGGCTTGGTCAAGAAAAAGAGGAAGTGAAGGGACAATAGGGGGAAGACCATTTATCATGGATTCCGTGGGAAGGGGCAGGTGAGTCCGGGTAAGCACGTTTAGGACTGCCTAGTTTGTGTCATCTCAGTGGATTCTGGGACACAGTGGTGTCTGGAGTAGCCTGTCCTGGCCCCTGGGGTGATCAGGGCAGGGCATAGTAACCCAGAGTGTAAGAGTTTCTTATAAGAGATGGTTGGGGGTAAAGCCTCTGATTTGGTTGCTTTACCTGTGAAAGGTTTGCTGGCAGGCAAGCTGCTGACCATCTCTAGGAATTCAGTAAGCCTGCCAGGGACAGTCCCTCCGAAGTCAGCAAGGCCTGAGATGTCAAAGCATTAAATATAGAGGATAGAAAATATGGTTATTATATTTGCTATAGACAGGATTTGAGCCCTCGTAATAAGTCCATTACAGTTAGGCAACCAGTGCCTCCTAGCAACATTAAAGTTCATTCAGAACTTATGATGTAGAGGCACAAAAGCCAGTCGGCCTCCTTTTATTTTTGTCAATTAAATTATTTTAGTAAATTTTGGATTTCTTTTTTTTCAAAGATTTTATTTATTTATTGGAGAGAGAGAGAGAGAGAGCACAAGTACGTGTGATAGAGCAGGCCTCAGGGGGAGTAGCAGGGAGAGGTAGAGGGAGAAACAGACTGACTCCTTGCCCAGCAGGGAGCTTGATATGCGGCTCTATCCCAGGATCCTGGAATCAAGACCCAAGGTAAAGTCATTGACTAACCATGTGAGCCACCCAGGTGCCCCTGTAAATTTTGGATTTACAGTTGGGTCAAATTTTGAACCTATGTTGAATTAGTCATGGTAGGTGGGTGTTGGGTTTTGCCACCTGTATTCAGATCTCTCTCTTCCACTCCTCCTATGCTTAGGTCTGTTTCTTCCTGGAAGAAGAAACCCCTGTGGGGTGGGGGAATGTCTCATTACCCTGCTGCTCTTTCTCAGGTTTTTTTTCCAGAGTGTCCCAAATCAGCATCATCAGCCTTGGAGCTTCCGTTGTGGCAATGGTTGTATGGTTTCAAGTCTCCTGGTGTAAGTCAAGTGGGAATTGATCCCCTCACTGTACCACAGGGGTCCCCCGTATGTTTCCCCCATAATCCTGAGGATCAGGATCTTGTGCCAAACAGATTAGGCAAGGGGGTGGTCAGTGCAAAGGCACAAGACCCACAGTCTAGTCGTTGATGAAGCAAAACCATCTTCTGCTACAGCCCTACCTTCTCTCAGTATAGATTGTTTCCCTTCCCCCCTTTTCCCTCTCTACAGATTTCCTCAGGATAGATTTTCATTTCTAACCACACAAAGCCATGAGATTTTGTTTCTGTCCCCATCTAATCACATGGCGCACATGTTCTGCATGTTTAGGGGGAAAGGGAGCTGGTTTGGTCAGCCCACAGATGCCATCCTCTTCTTGTGGGAATGCCAGTCCATCTCCCAGTGTTTGAGTCTACAGCCAGGAAAATCATTCTGTCCATGGCCAGAGTCAGAGCCTCAAGCCCCTGAATCACAAGATTAGTCTATCGACGAGCCGGGGAGCAACAACACTACGAGAAAGGCAAGTGTGCTGGTGAGGTGTTTGGCACTGTGAGAGAAGTGGAACACCAAATGCCCCCCCCTCCACTTTTCTGTTTTTGTTCAGCTGGTGGGCCCTGGGCTGCCATGGATGTCTACCTGAAAACCTTAAGGGCTCAGGAAGACACATGGTTACAGGGAGAGGAGTGGCAGCTCGGAGTCGGGCCAGGCCACTCCCAATGCCTGAAACACAGTGACTCGGGAAGCAGCCAGGGAGCCATTCTTATATTTCCCTGGGGCCGCGGTCTCCCTCCTTTGCACCCACAACACAGAGGGTCAGCCCCAGGACTGTGCTTGAGGTGCACTTTCCCCCATAGACCCGTACATCAGCCCCAAGCACTGGGCCATCACCCAGTCCCTGGAACTCAAGCACACCAGTCAGCATGTCCTGCAGTTGCCAACATCAGGGGGGAGCCTTGGAGACCAATGCAGGCCACATAGGTGACACCTCTCCCCCAGATAGTCAATTCTCATTCATTCTCACCTTTTTGGCAAGGATGGGGTATTATTTTGGAAATGGATGGCGACCTCCATTTGAGAGAATAGAACATGAGCCAACACAGCTTGCCAGTGATTGCCAGTTCCCTCCCAGATCGTCATTGTCACCCCTGAAGCCAGTGACTTAGCAAAGCAGCAGGTCAAGCTGACACCATGTCTTCATTTAATGTGGGGACACCCTGTTTGTGATGCCACTTGTTTGAATCACCTTCTCCTCAGGTCCCTGATGAGGCCTGAGGAGACCTGCTCCAGATGTTTGGGGATCCCCTGACACCTGCTACATGTGATTAATAACAGTTTACTAGTCACATATACTCACACTTCAGGGTAGAGGATACCAAACACGGTGCAGGACTGCACAGAGATTGCACTTGGGAACAGAGAGAAGGAGCAGGGCCTTGGAAGGGAAGACTTGGTTGAAACAAGAGGGCAGGCAAGTCCTGGTTCCCATGGGAGGGTATGAGTTGCTTCCTTGAAAAATTCAGTGGGCTTCTAGAGAACTGAACACTACTCCCCCAAAACCAGTAGGTTCTAAGTCTGGTCCCTGTGATGAGAAGGGTGTTTGGTTAAGAGACCTCCCCTGTGATAGGGAGAGGAGAACGTGCATGATGCCATTTGAGTCCCTCCTTGATCTTCAGGTGTCAAGACAGCCCTTATTACAGAATCTTAATTTCAGGCCTTATGCCATAAGAGGGTACGACAAAGTAATTCTTACCTTATGTAAAGTAACTTGTATTCCTCTATGCTAGCAATGAATATGTGGGCTTCACAATCAAACACACATTCACAATTACTCGTACAAAGAAAGTACTTCAGGATAAATCTAACAGTGCCTGTCCAGGCATCCCATGCTGAAAGCTATTTAGCACTGATACAGGAAGTCAAAGATATAAATAAATGGAGAAATACACCATGCTCGTGATTTGGAAGAATAAGCATTGTAAAGATGTCAATTCTCCCCAGACTAATAGAGTTAATGCAGTTCCTATCAAAGTCCTGTCAGCTTTGTTTGTTTTTGTTGAAATAGACAAAAATATTCCAAAATGTATGTGGAAGGACAAAGGAAGTAGAGTAGTTTCAAAAACTATTTTGAAAATAATACTAATGGGTGAACACAGTCTACAGAGTTTCAGAACTTAGTAGTTAAAATAAGGAAGGCTGTGTGCTATTTGCAGGACTGAAACATGGAACCGAGCAGAACAGGGGCACCTGGGTGGCTCAGTGGGTTAAAGCCTCTGCCTTTGGCTCAGGTCATGATCTCAGAGTCCTGGGATGGAGCCCCACATTGGGCTCTCCCCTCAGCAGGGAGCCAGCTTCCTCCTCTCTATCTGCCTGCCTCTCTGCCTACTTGTAATCTCTGTCGGGTAAATAAATAAAATCTTCAAAAAAAAAAACTTTTTTTAAAAGAACAGAGCAGAACAAGGAACCCAGGAATAGTCCCCACAAATAAGCCCAACTGTGTTTTGAAAAGGGCACTAAAGCAACTCCAATGGGAGAAAGCTGGGTTTGTACTCTCTACAGCCTTCTAAAGCTTGTGGAAGTCAGAGAGGCCAAACTCAGAAACAGCAGCAGCAGAGAAGAATGATGGTGGTGTGACCCAGGCCCTACCAGGTGGGAATGGGGAAGGAGAGATAGGTTGTGTGGGCAGGGTCCAAAGAGCTTTCCAGTGATGCTTTCCAAAGGCCTAGGGAGCTGGGAAACTGTCCAATCAGCATGTGGGCACAGGCGCCAATGAGGGGGAGGGTTGTTAGGATAGCTGACAGGGGGCGGGTCAACAAGATGCCTCTGCTGAGTGCGGGGCTTGCATGGCATCTCTGGATCCCGCAACCTTGCCCCAGTGGGTACAGAACCTCCAGACCCATGGCCATTGGCCTGAGGACACTCTTTTTCACCTCCTGTACATCCTCTTCAAGGTCGACGCAGAGGATGACAGATTGAGCGGTCCCTGGGAAGATGCTTCTGTGCAGAGGTACCTGTGGGGCATGATGTCAGGACCCTGTGTCCTTGGGGGACTTGGGCCTTGCTGGGAGGCAGCCTGTGTCTCAGGAATACACTGGATTGCCAAAAGGTATCTGTCAGCTCCTGCGCCCCTCGTTTCCCATCTGTGAGGAGCCCAGAGCAGGACTTCATTTATGGAGCTGCTAATTATTTCAAGTGTGTTGTGAGAAAGGGGGAGTGGGAATGCGGCCTGAACCAGGCACATGAACTTTCGGCCTTCTTGGCCGAAAAGTCCTGCTAAAAACCCGACATGAAGCGAGTAAGTTGTAGTTTTGATGAGGGAGAAGTTTCGGTTCTCCCTCTTGAATAGTTACATTCCACTAGGGGTTGTCAGGATCTCCACTGTGCACCTGAGATAGGGCCAAATAGGGGTGTGTGTGAGTGTGTGTGTGTGTGGGGGGGGTAATGGCCTTTTGGATGGGTGGTGGGCCTTCAGTGACTGGAAAGCATGATCAGTAGGACTGACAGGATGTGTGAGGGTCTCACCAACTGGTTGAAAAAGACAGGAAGGAAATAATGATCCGTGAAATTCATCATTACTCTTTTGCATTGAGTGCTGAAAACTACAGCGTGCATTAGAGTTTATCCTTTACTGAGTAGTGTTGAAGCTGAGACCAGAAGGCTAAGAAATAAAAGGCGGATGTGGGAACGTGTTCAGTGAGAGCAGGGAAGGATGTGTACTGTTACAGGAACTGAGAGAATGTCCTTGAATCTCGGGCCACGTGGGGACTGTAGGGTGGGGAAAACCAAGGTTTGGGGTGAGGACTTGGACTTTTTGTAGGTTCTTGGAGACTAATCATAGTGATTTAAAACATGATGCCCAGGCCCAAGCTGATCCTAGCTCTGCGTCTTAGGAGCTGTGTTACTCTACCATTGTAGGTCTCAGTTTCCTGAAGGAAGAAATGGGGGTGATAATAATCCCACTTCATAGATGATTATAAAGATGAAATGATATTTAACGTTAATAAAACACTCAGAGCCATGTCTGACATGTAATAGGTGTTGGTGGTTGATTCAAGAAATAAATAGGGGCACCTGGTGGACTCAGTGGGTTATAGCTCTGCCTTTGTCTCAGGTCATGATCCCAGGGTCCTGGGATCCAGCTTCACATTGGGCTCTCTGCCAACAAGAGGCCGGATCCCAGGACCCTGAGATCAGGACCTGAGCTGAAACCAAGAGTCGGATGCTTTGCCAAACTGAGCCACCCAGGCACCCTTACAGGGCCTGTTGCCTTAGGAAAATAAATTGCAAGGGTAAAGAAAGAGGAGGGAGAAAATGAGGCCTGTTATTAAGAAAGGCTTGAGAGACTTGTTAACCAATTGCAAGGTATGGGTCTTATCCTCACTCAGGATTTAACAAATACAGAGAGTCAAACTATTTATGAAATAATCAGCTAAATTTTTTATTTTCCCCATGATTTTACTTATTTAGACAGAGATCACAAGTAGGTAGGGGCAAGGCAGAGAGAGAGGAGGAAGCAGGTGCCCCGCTGTGCAGGGATCCAGATGCAGGGCTTGATCCCAGGATCCTGGGATCATGACATGAGCCGAAGGCACAGGCTTTAACCCACTGAGACACCCAGGCGCCCCAATCTGCTAAATTTGAACTGTGACTTGACATGTCATGATATTGCGAAATTATTTTGAACTGTTTAAAGAGTGAGTATAATTTTGCGGGCATATCTATGTGTATGTCCATTAAGGGCAGTTTTGCTCCCTAGATGTTTGGCAAAGTCTAGGACATATTCGGTGGTCATAAGCACAAGTGAGGAAGAGGCTCTCTGCACCTCATGTATGGAGACCAGGGGTGCTGCTAAGCATCGTAGTATACTCAGGACAGCGCCCTCAGCAAAGAATGATGGGGTCCAAGGTGTGGGTCATGCCATGGTTGTGTAAGCCTGTTCTGGAGACAGGTGTTGATGTAGCCGTGGGTTCAATGATAGGATAAAGATAGTTGTTTCAAAATGTGATGGGGGCTGTGGGGATGGGCTGTGAGCTGAGAATTATTTAAGTTAGTGATGGGAGTTCCTTATACCTTTCTCTCTATTTGGGTGTGTGTATATGTATCTATCTGTATGTTTATATCATGTGTGTGTGCAGTATGTGTGTATATTATATGCAATTGTGTATTTCCATAACAAAAGCTCACAAGCTTGCTAGGGGTGATGTAGAGTCTGTGTTCACGTGGCATCTGGTGCCAGCACGTGGGGAGGGTGGACAAGCTGAGACAGGATTTCGCAGGAGCGGCAGCAGTGGCGTCCTTAGCAGGCTTGGTCTGCAGTGGAATGTTGGTGGTGTCTGGCTGTCGAGCTTCCCTTTATCCCTGTTGTATTTTTATTTTTTTGTCTTGTTCTTTGGCCTTCCTAATAGCCTTCCAATAAATTCTTTTTCTGTTAAATTTAGTCAGAACCAGTTTCTGTGAAGCAAGAATTCTGACTTACACAAAAAAAGGGTGAAGCTGATGTATAGAGAAAAGGTGATCTGACAGACTGTGGGAGGAGAGAGAGGAATTAGGAGAAACAGATATATAAAAATATATGTTATTTATATATCTAAGAACTAAAATTTACAGAGTATATATATATATATATATATATATATATATATAGATAGATAGATTTATCTATATGCACATACATATGTATATAATATTTGAGAGAAAGAGAATCTCATGATTTCTGTTTTTCTTGTTCTTAACTTCTATCCCTCTCAAGACCACAGTTTAATTCTTGTCCAGGGATATTGTGAGATAGCCCCATTTTTTTAATATAAGAAACTCTCATTTCTACTTCAATAAATGCAAGTGATCTTCTGTCACCTACAACCCACAGAAGCTCAGCATAGTTTAGATGGTGATGTGCTCACCTAACCACCTTGTTGCTATACTTGCTTTTGCTCACTGCTGTGCAGAGGTTCCACAAATGTCTGTTTCATGGGCACACGATTGTCATTTGGCTCCAGACAAGGAATAAATGTGCTGTTCATGGCAGCAGAGGCACTCTGGTCTTCTTGGCCTTTCCAATAATCATTGTAAGTGGACACACTTATCGAGAGTTTATTCTCTCAATTGTGCCTGTCTTTCATAAGTTTTGCCAGTAAGCCTCAGTCTCTCTGAACACCCCTGACTGTAGGGTCCTCAGTCCTTGGGTTTGTGAGGCACAAGGAATGAATGAATCCAGCGGGGTCCCTTGAGAGACAGCCTGCCGGCCTCTCCTGGTGGGTCCTATACCGACAGACAAAGGCCATTGCAACTTCATTGAGGAAGGTGGCATATAATGTGAAAGAGTGTACAGGGAGGATAGCCTGCATTTTCCGAGAACAGGCTTTGAGTCAAATAGCCTTAGACTATCACCCTATTTCTCCCCTGTGCTCCTGTGCTTCCTTAGGCATGTTTTTTGACCTCTCTATCCTCGGTTTTCTCATCTGTAAAATGGACTGTTTTATGGATTAAATTAAAAAAAAATGTATACATATGTAAATTCACAGAGAAGATGGCCTATGGGGAGCCGTGTAGAAATGGTATTTTTATTATTACTCAACATTGTGGTTAATATTATCATAGGAAAGTTCTTCCGCTATAAAGAGCATGAAGCATGAGATGCTCCATTTGGCCCCTTCCAGGCCCTGTGTTTTCCATGATGCCACTTACTCATGAGCTTCGTGATCTCATGCGTGGGTGACCCCTTCTGGGCCAGCACATAAATTATGTAGCCTTGGTAGCTCCCAGGGGCCAGGTCTTGTGGGGAGGGTTTTTGTGTTGGAGCTGTTGGGTCCTGGCTACCTGGACTCCATCACCTTCTACCTGTGTGACACTCGGGACCTAATAACCCTGTGACAGGAAAGCAATTCGGGCTGTTCCTTAGGGTTGTTGATGATGATTAGATGGAATGGTACATATAAAATGCCTGGAACATGTCAAGAAATGTTTGACCTCATTCCATTTTCTTACTCTTTTTTACTAGCTCCCAGAACAACCCACTTCTACCCATTTCTGTTTCAGAGAGGTGAGGTGATTCTGCGAAGGCCATTATGATAGGCGAATAAGGGGAGGAAAAGACATTGCAGGTGTTGTGAAGAGCATGAGTAAAAACTGGGGAGTAAGAACCCACTGTGAAGCTGCAGGTAACCGGGCGTGGCTACCTGCAGAGAGCCAGAAGTGGGCTAGGGAAGGGTGAGGGATGAGTTTAGGAAGGACTTTGGATGTTGTGCTGAAAGACAGTGGGTCCCTGAGGGACTTTTAAGTTGGAGTGACCTCGTTTAATTTGCATTGTCAGATCATTCCAGAAGAGAGGTTGGAGGAGGAGCCAGTAGAGACAGAGACTCCAGAGGAGGAGGATCTTCTCTGAGGGATCATGGCAGCTAGTGCAGAGGGTTTGAAGCAGGAGTGAAAGGATCTGGGTCCTTAAGAAGGCACAGCCCACTGGGGAAGAAGACTCCTGCATGGGAGGGAAAATGATGTAGTACAGTGCCCAGCATGGATGCCAAGAGCATGCAGCCTGGAACTGCCGGTCACACAGGCCTATGGTGCCAGGTCCCATATTCACAGAGCAGTGCATTCAGATCAGATGGGATCAGAGCAATAGATTCTGCCAGTTCTGCTTTGGTCAGTAAAACTCAGGATTTAGCTTCCTAAAGTCCTGATTTGTTAGGACTGCTCTCTCTTTTCAAGGGGTATATGTGTGTATTGGAATAAGGGACCAACATCCTAGTTACAAAATCAAGAGAGAAGCCTTATTTTTGTCTGTGAGATTCTACCTGCCTCCAGCCCTCAAATGAGAGTGCAGCATTTTTTGTCATCAGGCAGATGTGATTCCAAGTTCACACTCTGCCACGTCACTGTATGACCTTGAGAAGAAGACCTCATTTCTGGGTCCTCGGTTTTCTTATATACACAGTGGGAGTTATTATGCTGTCTTCTTCCTAGTGTTGCTGTAAAGAAGAGATAGTGCATGTGTGTTTGTTATCTCAGAACATAGCGTTAAGTGCTAAATGGACATTAAGCATTGTTTCTTGCCTTGTCATTTGTGGGTTCCCATTCTGACATCAAGTCATGAGAGCCATTTTGTTTCTATACAGATTTCAGTGACTACAAGAGAGTCTGAATACATTACCAATCAGACTTGATTTGTCCTCAGTGGTCCAGAGCCTCCGATTTCCAGGAATGGTTCAAGGATCCCCCTGGGGGCATAGCCCACGTGGAACTCACTCAGAAGCTTTCTGGGACTTGGTGATCCTTCTGACTGTGATAATGGCACAGCTGAATTTCCCAGAAGGAATCATTAATCACAGCAGCCACTGATCCCACAAAGGACAGAGCTGAGCTCTTTGCCAGGCATCTAGGACAAAAAGGATTCTTGCTTATGATTCTTGGTTTCAGTCCACCAAGGAGAGAAGGAGAAGCAGACTCCCCCTTTCCATGGAGTAGGTCATGGTTAGATATAGACCATGGATTAGCTTTCAACTTCCCTTACCTCTAAACTCAGCCCTTGCTTCCTTCTACCCTGTCTACCCCCAAATCAGAACAAATGCTGACCTGCTGGGATATATGATGGGGCTGAGGAGGAGGAATGCTAAAAAGTAGAGCAAGGATATATCCCATATCTTCTTGCATATTCACTGTATGTCCACTCCAGGTTTTTGATCCTGTGATGAATAAGAAAAAGAAATAATAAATGGAACTTCATGAGTCTAAGCTTTTCTTCACAGCATCCTTCCTTTCAAATAAAATCCAGAAGCCATATGCAACCATGCCAAAGTATCTGTGTCACTCAAGTGTAGAGCCCGTCTCCTGCAGTGAAACATGCAGATCAAACGTGCATGCTTTTCTGTTGCTGCCTAAAGCTGCTTTCCACCAGGATGGCACTGCAGAACTCATTGCTTTGAGGAAAGGACAAACATGGAAAAATTAGTCCTCAATTTCAGTTCACAAAAGGGAAACTGAAGATTTCTTGCACGCAGAATAGAACCAGGACCTATAGACTCTGCTCAAGAATTGATGATCTTGAGTATATCATTGACATTGGCCCCAGTTTTTTTGTCTGTAAAATGGGGAGATGAAGTTAGATCAAGTGTCCCAGTAGGTATAGTCTTGGCTCTTGGCATTCTGGGTCGGATAATTCTCATTGTGGAAGCTGTTATGTGCATCGCAGAATGTCTAGAAGCACCCCTGGCCTCGACTCAGTAGACATCAATAGGATTTCCCTTACGGTGACCAATGGTGTCTCTAGACGTTGCCAGATATCCTTTGGACATAAAACCACCCTGGTTGAGAACCACTGAATTAGATCTGTTAGATAATAAGCAATTTAAAATTTTCCAAGCTGGAGTGAGAGTCGGGGCTCTGCTATCTCCTGGTACCTAGCCCTGTGGGTGGCATTGTGGCAAGCATTCAGTACAAGCTGAACGAGTGAGATGAAATAGACAGTTCCTTCCAGTTCTAGATCAGTTCTTTGGTAGCAAGAGAATCACTAGATGGTGATGATCTTATCACCCATGTGACTGCCTCTATTTGGGTACTGTTTAACATTCCTGGATAGAAGTAGACTAAAAATACCACCTGGTGCTATGAAACAAATAGGTCTGTCTGGCAGTTTAGCAACAAATAGTGACTATAATTATCAAGGAGGGTCCACTCAATTTCGACAGCGATCTTAGATCGTGTCCCCTGAAAGTTAACTCTGAATTTTATGAATATGACAAAAAATTTAGTTGAGAAAAATGAGTCCAGATCTTGGAATATCATGATCTGAACCAACAGACACTTATCCTGGTGAGCCACCCAGGTGCCCTCAGCCTGTTTTTTAAAATGGGATTTTACTGGAATACTGCCATACTCATTCATTAACAGATGGTTTAGGGATTCTTTGATAACACCAATGGCAAAGTGGAATCCTTGGGACAGAGAATCTTTAGCAAGTAAAGTCCAAAGTATTGACCATGTGGTCCCCTTATAAAGAAGCTTACTGGCCCCTTTTGTAGAGCACAAGTTTTCTCAGGGATACCCTGTTGCACAGTAGGAAATATGCTTATATTTAATGAGCGTGTGTTAGGTTGCGCCATATTAAATTGTCATCATTGTAGGACAAAATGGTCAGGTATTGGCACTTATGTATATGATCCACATAATGTAACTTTACACGCACATAGGTACACACATGCACACATGCTACTGCTGTCAGTGAATGTAGGAATCGTTATACTAGAGGCACAAACTCAGTATTTCAGGAGCACAGAGTAGCGTGTGCATGGTTCTTACCAGTAAGGGTGAGGGAAAGGGACTAGAAGCTTGAGAGGCCTCCAGAGAAGTGGCTGTGTTTCTGGCTGCTGTGCATTTGAGCTGCACTTCATGGCACCTGTAGGATTTGTTTCGGGTCAAAAGAAGCGTTTTCTACAGGGGTGCGGGTGGGATTGACATTGAGCTATAAGAAACATGCTGCATTCTTTCGTTCAAGCACAATTGCCGTTCATCCTGGAAAACAGTTGCTTAGAATTAGAGGACATTAAAGATCGAGTGAGCATGACTCCCTAATTTTTAGATGAAGGTTGGTGGCAAAGGGATAAGTTCAAGATCTCCCTGTTGTTGACCAGTTGTTTTATTGGCAGGACTAGAGCCTATGTCTTCTATGCCCCAACTCAAGTTGATGTCCATCAGGCCACTCGGAAGTCAGAGAAATCAACTACTAGAGACAGTGGTAGCAGACAGGCCTGGGCTTGCCTTCTGGCTCTGTTACTTACTGTCTCTGTTACTCATCACAAGGTTTGTGAACCAGAATTGCCTCCAACACAGACGCCCTCAGAGTAGAGGTTTAGAAAGCTCAGAGTCTGAAACCAGACTCTCTGAGTTTCATCCCCGCACCACTATGTGCTAGCTCTGTCACCCTGGGCACATTAATTACCTTATCTGGACCAGTAATATAGAGATAGTACTACTACTTACCTCACTGAGCTATAGGACTGAGTGATTTTAAGATTAAATGCAGGCATAAGGCACACAGAAAAATACCTGGGACATGCTGAGTTCTATATGCTTATTAGAAGAAAAACAGTGGATTGGGACATCTCAGTGGCTCAGTTGGTTAATAAGTGTGTGCCTATGGTGCAACTCATGATCCATGAGTCCTGGGATGCAGCCCTGCCATGGGCTCCTTGCTCAGCAGGGGGCCTGCTTCTCCCTCTACTAGTGTTCTCTTTGCTTATGCTCTCCCATTCTCTCTCTGACAAATAAGTAAATAAATAATAAAATCTTTCAAAAAAGAAAGAAAAAACAGTGTATCCTAGGAGTGTTCTAAGAACCAAGGAGAGTAATTTAGGGGAAGCCTTTTTCCATACATGTAGAACAATACAAGTAGAAATGTATTTTTCTTCTCTTTGTGAATTGAAAGACTAGCATCCTGGAGATTGATGGTGATGATTTTCATTTCTTACAGCCTTACTATTTGCCAGGGATGTGACTTCTGTTAGTTAAGCGTCACAAGATCCAGAGATGGTTCTTAGTTTTGGCTGACAATTGTGACTGCATAGCAGAGTGTAGGAGGACAGTGTGCTGCAGACTCTGGGGCCAGGCTGCCTGGGTCTGAATCCTTGCTCAGCCTCTTACTGGCTGTGTGAACCCAGCTGTGTTGCTTACACCCTGTGCCTTGGGTTTCTAGTCTATAAATGAGAATGATGAATATGGTGGTTTTGAGAATTAAAGTAGATAATTTTGTGAAGTGCTTAGGACAGTGTTTGATGTATAGTATTTGTTTAAGGAAGAATGAAAGCGAGAATCAGACTCCTTGCTGAGCAGGGAGATGGATACAGGGCCCAGTCTCATGACTCTGAGATCATGATGTGAGTTAAAGGCAGATGCTTAACTGACTGAGCCACCCACGTACGCCTCTCATCACCATTTTCACTATTACTGTAGATAGAGTTCTGTGGGCATTCAATATATGCTGGGGATTAACTCTGTTGATATTATTGGTATCACCAGTAGAGCACAGGGCCTGTACACAGTAAGCACTCAGCACACAGGGAATCAATGAATGCATACTCTAGAGCCAGTCTGCTCAGATTCGATTCCGGCTCTATCACATTAGAGCTTTGTGATCAGGCAACTTATTTAATCTCCTTATGCTTGTTTCTGTCTCTATAAAAGAGGGTCTCAGATTCCTAAATTAATGGGGTTGCTGTGAGCAGGAGGTAAGCCAGCCCATACGCTTGCGCACAGACACACACATACACACACACACACACACACACACACACACACACACACGTCAGGCCACACTGCCCTCTGCTGACCACACCGTGTAAATGCATATGTAAGTTCCCTGGGCCTCCTTCCACCCTAGGTCCATGGCATCCCTGTACCTGCCTTAATGCGCACAGACACAAGGATGGACCTCTGTGTCCTCCTTACCTCCCTTCAAGTCGGGTCCGGGCTGCTCCCCACAGCTGATTCAGCCACCTCAGGATGTTCGCTCAGGTCGTTCTCCCCCTCCATGGGCCCGATGTGGTTCCTGCAGGATCGATGGCTCTTGCTTGGTTTCTGAGCAGCTGCCCAGGCCAGGAAACCCAGGCCCTCAGGGCTCGGGTTTTGAAGGCTCCCATCTACCTGTGGCCTGCAGGAAAACTGTCGCAGGGAGCCAGATACCTCGGACCTGGCTCTGTCATGGGCCCCAGACATGAAGAATGTGCACTCCATGATGAGGAATACAACACTCGCACACTCCCCAGAGTTTCTCACCTCACTGCCTCCGCTCAGAGAGGTGGGTGAATATTTAATCCTCCCCAAGCTCTAGGTCTTGACTCTAGCAGCTTCCCTTGGCCTGAAACATAATGGAACTCTCAACCTTTAACTTAAATATTGATGCAAATTCTGCATACTCTTCCCCATTAGTTTAGCATGTTTCCATCTGAACCCTGCTTTTAGCCCATCCATGTCTGAGCCTTTTGGGGACTCCTACGGTGTCAATCTGCACTATTGGTCAGAGGGAGGGTCTTGCCACACTTGCCAGCCAGTCCTGCAAAGTGGTTGCAGGACCACGTGAGGGTTCATGTGGTTTAGAGCAGAATGCTGACACCAAGACCGCTGCTCTCATCCAGGAAAGAGGATGCATGACACACCATTAGAATTTTCATAGGAATTGCACTGAATCTATAGATTGTTTTGGGTAGTATGGGCATTTCTATCATGGTAATTCTTCCAACGCATGAGCATGAAGTATGTTTCCATTTGTTTGCGTCTTCTTCGATTTCTTTCAGCAGTTTCTGGTAGTTTTCAGTATACAGGTCTTTGCCTCCTTGATTAATTAGACTCTAGGTATTTTATTTTTTTGATCCAGTTATAAATGGGATTGCTTTCTTACTTTCTCTTTCCTATAGTTAATTTGCCTTTACCGCTAACTGGTCTTAAGTTTTACCTTTATCTCTCTTGCCATCAGTAACCATTATTCTGACTTCTAAAACCATAGATCAATTTTGCCTTCTCACTTATACAAATGGAGTCATACAGTCTGTGCATCTTTGTATCTCACTTCTCTGCAAAGAATGCCTGTGAGATTTATACATGTCATTGTCTGTATCTGTACCAATAGTTCATTCTTCATCATTTTGTAGAATCCCATTCTTTGAACATACCTAAAATGTACTTCACTCTACTTTGGTGAGAGAATGGAATTGTTTCCAATCTGGGATAACATGAATAAAGTTGCTATACATATTATAGTACATGTCTGTTGCTGAATACTTGCAGAGATTTTATGATTGGTATATATTCAGGAGTAGAGATGCAGAATCGTAATGGTGTACATAGTTTAAGTTTGATTAAGTTATTACCACACAGTTTTTTAATGCCTAACATATACTCCTACCTCAGTGGAAGCTGAATAAAATTGAATAAAAGTTCCAATTGCATAATTATGCTGAGCAAAATAAGTCAGAGAACGACAAATATCACATGATTTCACTCATGAGAAATCATTGATGAGCACTGGATTTTGTACTGTGTGCTGAATCACTAAATCCTACACTTGAAACTAATATTATACTTTATGTTAACTAACCAGAATTGAAAATAAAATTTAATTAATTAAAAAGTTCTATTCGCTCCATACCCTCAACAACACTTGTTATTATAAATCTTTCAAACTTTAGTTATCCCTATAAGCATGCAGTATTATTTCATCAGAGTTTTCGTATAATTTTAAGGGCCATGTAGTAGTTCCTTCTGTCAAGATGATAAAGTTTTTTAGTTTACTAATCTTTAATTGTTGGAGGCTTGTTTTTGTTTTCTTTTTAATTCTTTACAAAACACCTGGATGATCATCCTATAATATAAAATTTTTGTGTGCCAATATGAGAAATGAAAAGAGAGTTATCATTACAGAGGCAACTGGGTGGCTCAGTGGGTTGAAGCCTCTGCCTTTGGCTCGGGTCATGATCCCAGGGTCCTGGGATTGAGCCCTGCATTGGACTCTCTGCTCAGCGGGGAGCCTGCTTTCTCCTCTCTCTCTCCCCCTGCCTCTCTGCCTACTTGTGATCTCTGCCTGTCAAATAAATAAATAAAATTCTAAAAAAAAAGAGTTATCACTACATATGTTACACTTAAAAAAGTTAGGGGCACCTGGGTGGCTCAGTTGATTAAGTGTTTGCCTCAGCAGTTTTGGCTTAGGTCATGGTCTCAGGGTCATGGAATCGGGCCCCACGTTGGGCTCTGTGCTCAGGAAGGAACCTGCTTGAGATTCTCTCTCTCCCTCTACGCCTGTACCAATCTCTCACAATCTCTCTCTAACATACATAAATCAAACTTCTTTTAAAGAAAAGATAACAAGACAATACTATGAGCAGTTTTATTCAACAGATTCAACAATGTAGACGAAAATGGAAAGATGTCTTGAAAAATATACCTTAGTGGCACCCACGTAGCCCAGGGGATTAATCCTCTGACTTCTGCTTTGGTCATGATTTCAGGGTCCTGGGATTGAGCCCAGATTGGGCTCCCTGCTTCCCCCTCCTCCTCTGCCTGCCTGTCGACTTGTGATCTCTCTCTCTCTCTGTATCAAAGAAGTAAAATCTTTAAAAAATATATATAACACCACAAAATAAAACAAAAATCTGAATGATTCTATATCTATTATAATAATTGAAATAATTATTAACAACTTTACCAGAAAGAAAGTCCTAGATCCAAGTAGTTTTACTGGCAAATCCTATCAAACATTTATGGAAGAAATAACACCAAAATTACAAAAACCCTTTCAGACAGTAAAGGAGCAAGTAACACTGGGTGTTATGAGGTTTTAAGCCTTTGCCAATGTGAAAAGTGAAATCACTTTAATCTTATTTGTCCTTTCATAACTAATAAGATTGGATTTTTTTTAAGATTTTTGTTTGTTTTTTTTCAGAGAGAGACAGTGAGAGTGGGAACACAAGCAGGGACGGTGGGAAAGGGAGAAGCAGGCTTCCCACTGAGCAGGGAGCCTGATATGGGGTGTGATCTGAGCCATGACCTGAGCCAAAGGGAGATGCTTAACAACTGAACCACCCAGGCGCCCAAAAATGTTTCTTTTTTTAAAAGAAAATGTATTTATTTGAGAGAGAGAGAGATACCACAAGTAAGCAGAGGGCCTGGCAGAGAGAGAGCAGGGGAAGCAGGCTCCCTGTTGAGCAAAGAGCCTGATGTGGGTCTCGATCCCAGCACTCTGAGATCATGACCCAAGCTGAAGGCAGAGGCTTAACCCACTGAGCCATCCAGGTGCCCCAGATTGAAGTTTTCTGTATATTTGCTGTCCTTTTCCCATTTTAAAATCTTTGAGAGAGGGAGAGAGAACAAGGGAGAGAGAACACGAGTTTGGAGGGGAAGGCAGAGGAAGAGAAAGAGTCAGAGAAGAGAGAATCTCAAGCAGGCTCCCCACTGCATGGGGAGCCTGGCACTGACATGGGGCTCAGTCTGACAACTTAAAGTTCATGAACTGAGCCAAAATACATCAAGGGTTGGACCCCTAACTGAGTGAGACTGAGCAGAGTGTGGTGTGCTCATTATGAAAGTAAAAGTCCTCAGTTCACAGTCCCTCTACCTCCACGCTATGGTCTAAAATACCTGCTTGTCATTAGAGCACTTTTGACCTAAGGTATCATTCAAAGACTGCAACTGTGGAGAGACGGATCATGAATCCAGTCACTCCTCATTTACTAGATTTTCAGTAGTGCACTAAGGCACAAGGAGACAAGGTAGTTTCTTTTTGATGGAGAAAGGAGACAGGTCGTGAAAAACCAGAATATAAAAACCATAAAACTCAGTCCTGATGGAGGCCCCATGCAGCCTGATAAGTGGAGTTAAAGAATCAAAACAAGCCCTCTAGCAAAATATTTCATTACAGACCAGGGCATGTACCATATTTGTCTGGGGGATAATCTGTTCAGGGAACCAGAAATGTAATAAGACAAAGAAAATTGCAAGATTATAATTCTTGGAGAGACTGAGAGTGTGTGGCTGGAAGTAATTTGGAATATTGTCTAAGAAACCCATAAAGGACACAGGAGTCAAAGGAGGATGTTGCTAACCACCTACCTGAGCAAAGTAGATCAGACCAACTGCAGGGCTTTGCTTCTGACTGAGAGGGGCATGCGAGTTTAGGGCCAGAGGTGCTTTGCTTGGCACTCTAGGGATGAGGCTGCACACTGTCACCTCTGTCTTTTTAATCCTTCCCCACTCAGCAAGCAGCTTTTTCTCCAAACAGATGTTGAACAAGTGTCTAAAGGATGTTGGTTAAATTTTCGTTATGAAGAATATTGGGCTTCCCAATATTGGGCTGCTGAAGGGCTGCCCATCTCAGTCTCACCCTGGCTGCAAGAAGGTGGAGAGAAGAGAAGTGGAGAGATGCCGCACTTTTCCTGGTACTCACTTGAATCCTCAAACTCTCCAGCTTGCTCCCTCCTCCCTTCCTGACAAAACAAAGAGAAAAAGAAGAAAAGGGTAAAAGTCGGAGGATGTATTCGGTTATAAAACACCAGAACTCCTTTCCCCTGCCTATAATGTAAGGGTGATAGAGCTCCGACATCTCCTATCCCCCATTCCAAAATTGGAGAAGCTCTGAAAAATAAAACTGCTTCTCATATTTCATTTGATGCAAAACCTGACCTATCAGGAAGTGAAACTCTGTGTAGTCTTTATCCTAATCAGTAGACATATTCATATATTTCAATGCAGAAATATTTTCTGGTATGATTTCAAGATGCAGCTCCATGGTTTTATGTACCATATCACCTTTATAAAAGCTGAGAAACAATGAAATCTATAACACGTTAGCCCTATAGTTTTCAGGTAAGAAATAATATTGAAAGATATTTCAGAAGCGATAAGTGAGAGAATGTTCACAAAGCACCCAGAACGTGCCTGACACCCAAGAAACAAGAATTCAGTTTCCTTCTGCCCATGTTTGGCTTATTTGGAGAAGGAGCTCTTCTTCAGAAATTAGCTCCAGGCTGGATAATGGGGATCAGATATTACCAATGAGGTACAGAGTGAAAATATTTGCAACTTCTACCACAGAGATCTAATATATATCTAACATATCCAGAACTCTCAAAGAAGAAAAAGACCAAACTTGGTAGGAAAATAGGAAAAATAAACGAATAGATAGTTTATAGGAAATGATAAGCAAATGTTCCTTAAACATTAAAAAAAAAAAAAAGCCCACAGACGGTTACAAGAGGGAAGGGATGGGGTGAAAGGGTAATTGGGTGATCGGTCCTGAGGAGGGCAGGTGTGGTGATAAACACTGGGTGTTACATTCAACTAATGAATCTTTTAACACTGCATCAGAAACTAATGATGTAGTATATGTTGGTTAATGGGACATAATAACAATAATGATGATAATAATAATAATAAATGAGCCACCCTTGGGAGACTTCTTGTTTTCTGCTCCCTTCAACCCAGGTCCCTGTTCCCTCTTCTGGATGCTCTCTCCTTCCGTTCCAAACTCCTGTCTGAGAACCACGAGGTGAACAATGTAGAAAGCAAAGCAGGACCAAACTGCAACAACAAGCAATTACACAACCAGAGTAGGAGGTTCCAGCCCTCTCTCAGCAACTCAATGCAGTCTACAGAGCATCCACGAAATACAGGTCTTGATGGCAAACCATCTGAATCCCACAGCTGTCTCCATGCATCTGTCCACATCCACATCCACTGCGGAGGACACATTGATTTTAGGCACAGAGACCATTACAAAAATGCTCCCGATTTACTTTGGCCATAAGGGAAATTTCAATCTGTTTCAGAGGCATGAAATCACACAGAACATTTTGTGGTAACATAACGTGCTAGAAATCACTGATATAAAACTAACCAGAAATTCCCATATGTTTAGAAAGAGAGAAGTACCTCTAACAATGATATAGGAGTAAAGAAATAGAAAAAAAGAGCTACATTGGAACTGAATGATATGAGCATGATACAATTGTAATCAAATATGTCTTTGGCTGAGAATATCCTGGAAATGTGGTGAGAACACTATATGGTCTCAAAATTATGCCTAATAGACTGAACCCTATAAATCCTATGTGATGAAGGAGAACACAAACCCATCCTGACATAGGCCTCCTGTCATTTGCTACCAATATCCCACGTCCCTCCAACCCTGCACAGTACCCCAGATGGACTGGCACCATGTGGTGGCCCCAAATGGCTCCAGAAAGGATGCCAAGCTGTCCTCTGACTCAGGAAGTTGGATGCAGTCCTGTAGACATGCTCTGACCAGTAAGATGTGCGAGGCAGTGAGACGTGCCATCTCGAAAAGAACACCTGGGACTGAGTCTGGCTCCTGCTCCGTCCATCTCATATAGCACCTGGCAATTACCTATGGTGGGTGCTCTTTTATCCTGGCCCCATGAAGAGCGTGTGGACATGTGGCAGGTGCTAGAAACATACTTCCCTAATAGAAGCTGCTAAGGCACAGGGTTACAGGTTACTCACAGTAACATCTGGCCCTTCCTAACTGGCACACATCCTCCAGTCTTCTCTCTGTGAGGCAGCACAGCCTTAAAGGCAAATGATGAACTCTATTGTCTGAGACATAGGGTTTGACTTCCACCTCTGTCCATGTCTTTATTCCAACCTCAGGCAATTTACTGTGAGTCTCTGAGCCTCCATTTCTACACTATAAGGTGGTTGGTTATACCATCTCAGGTTTGGGGGATTAAGGAAATAATAATACATGTAAAGTTTGAGTCAGCAACTGGCACAGACAGTAAATGCTCAATAAATTTTTGCTGTATACCTTTATGTCTCGATTGTAAACATTCTGAAAGCTCAGAAATGTATTGTGACAAAAGAAGGACTTGTTCAATTTTTGGCTTGTGCATCCATTTGATCTGTGTTTTTCAACAAACAGTGTAATATTTAAATTCATTGACAGTATTTTTCCTCTTAACAAGGTACTCTGCTCTTTTTAAGTTACAAATTATAGCTTGCTTCAGCTTTTTAAATTATTTAATGTTAAATGTTGCCAATAATTTAATCGTTTTTCTATTGTGGGGCATTTTCATGGGCTGCACACGGCACCAAAAACAAATGAAGTAGATTAAAGCATATGATGTATTACAGGCTAGAATAAACACTTTGTTCACTTTTGTTTGTCATGTATCTATATATGTCTACATATATGTATATATGTATACAATTTAAGATGTACTCCCAGAGACTCTAAGATGGTGGAGAAATAGGACACCTTCATTTCATCTGGTCACAGGAATTCAGTTAGACAGTTATCAAATCATTCTGAACGCCTGTGAACTCACCCAGAGATGTAAGAAAAGAGCAGCTGCAACTCTAGAAATATAAAAGCGACCTCTTTCTACAAGATAGGACATGTGGAGAAGTGAATTCGCGTTGATATATGGGAAGATAAACTGCAGGGAGGTACCAGAAAATGATATAGTAGAGGACTGCAAAGTAAGGACTTTTAGAAGTTTGCTCTGATGAGGGTCATTCCTGCTTGAACGGTACCCAGGTGGTGAAGCAGGGCAGAATCCTAGGTGGGACAGTGTCATCTCGAGATGCCCAAGGTCACAGAAATAACAGAGTTGCCGAGTGTGGCAGAGCTCCCAGGCATTGAAGCGGGGACTCTTGCTGGAATCATCAAGCCCCAGTGTGGACTCTCAGCTCCAGGCTGCCAGAAGCCATGGGACCCAGCAACAGCACACAGTGCCAGCAGGGACCCAGCAACAGCACACAGGCAACATCCCCTCTCCTCCCAGAAGGAGCAGCCTGGGTGTGCCCTGCAGGAGTCTCTAGGGTTTGGAGACTCGAACAGGGTTCCGCCCTGAGATACAAATGCCAGTCATAGGCTGGGTTAGCACACAGAGCAGACAGATACCAGGGAGCCAGGAACGATTCACTGCTTTTCCCTGAGGGTGCACTGAGGAATGGGGCCTCAGACTCTTGGATCCCAGCCTGGACTTTGCGAGGCTGCCTTTTTCATTCTCCTCCTCTAAGGAGGCACAGAGAACCTTCAGGGAACAAAAGCCGGAGCAAACTGGAGTAGATTACTGAGCTTGACACCTAGGCAAGTGCAGTGCAATTCTGCCCTGGGGCAAAAATGCCACAGAATCAAGGCAACAGGCTCCTTACCCAGAGGATCAGCAAGAACACACCACCAAGTTTACTGATCACTGAGAATGCCCAAACCCCAGTGCTAGGGGAATATAGCATATAGAATTCATGGGTTTTTTTTTTCCCTTGGCTTTAAAAATAAAAATATTTTTCATTGTGTTCTTAGTCACCATCAAATATATAATTAGTTTTTGAGGCAGTGTTCCAAGATTCATTGTTTATGTACAACAGCCAGTGCTCCGTGCAATACATGCCCTCCTTAATACCTACCACCAGATTCACGCATCCCGCCCACGCCCTCCCCTCCAAATCCCTCAGTTTGTTTCTCAGTCTCTCATGGTTCAACTCCCCCTCTCATTTCCCCCAATTCACTTTTCCTTTTCTCTGCTGATGTCTTCCATGTTATTCCTTATGTTCCACAAGTAATTGAAACCATATGATAATTGACTTTCTCTGCTTGACTTAGTTCATTCAGCATAATCTCCTCCAGTCCCATCCACACTGATCCAAAAGATGAGTATTCATCATTTCTGATGGCTGAGTAATATTCCATTGTATATTATGGGCCACATCTTCTTTATCCATTCACAGTTTTGTCTTTCAGTTTTAAATTTTTGGTCTCTCTTCTTGTCAACCAATTTATTTTATCCACAATTCTTTAATCTTAACTTTCACTTTTGTACTTAACTTTCTATCCTTCCATTATATTTAATTTTCTTTTTGTAAATATTTAAGTTTCTCTTTCTTTATAAGTTTGGGGTGCAGTTTCTTCTAACAGACCAAAATACACCTAGAATCTAGTGTAGTATTCTCTTTGCTTTAACTGCCTAATCATACTCTCTTCTCTTCCTCTCCCTCTTTCTCTTCCACTTTTTGTTTTTGTATGTTAAGTTTTTTAGTTGTTTTTGTTTTGTTTTGTTTTCTTCAAGTCTTTTCAAATTTTCATCTTCATGGATACATTCTATCCTTTCCGTATATTTAATTTTATTTTTGTGTATATACGTGTGCACATATATATAAAATATATATATATATGTATACATATATATGTTACAAGATTATATATATATGGAAATCTGTAAATTTGTAAAATATAGAAGTGCCAGCAGGGACCATATTATTTCATATGTATTATATAATACTGTATATTGTATGTATTATTTATATATATTTCATATGTATATTTATGGAAGATTTTCCTTCTATACAATTTTGAGGTGGAGCTTTTTCTAACAAACCAAAGGATACACTCAGGATATGTGGCGTATTGCTCTGTTTTCCCTACATGTCCCATAATATTCTTTCTGTTCTTTTCACCTGGCTGAGTAACTTCCCTTTTTTTTTCTTTTTTTTTGGATTTTGGACTTTTAGGTTTCATTTATAGGTGGGTATTATAGAGGGCACAGATTGCATGGAGCACTGGGTGTGGTGAAAAAATAATGATACTGTTATGCTGAAAATAAATAAATGAAAAAAATTTGAAAAATAAAAAGACCTCATGTGAGACAGGAATCCATCAGAATCCTAGAGGAGAACATAGGCAGTAATCTCTTCGATATCAGCCACAGGAACTTCTTTCAACATATGTCTCCAAAGGCAAAGGAAACAAATGCGAAGATGAACTTTTGGGACTTCATCAAAATCAAAAGCTCCTGCACAGCAGAGAATATGGAGCTTAAAATCATATATGGAAAGGCTTGGGGGATAAAGAAAAGTCACACAAACACACAAAAAATATAATGGCACTAACTTCCTATCTTTTCATAGTTACTCTGAATGAAAATGAAATAAATGGACAATCAAAAGGTACAGGGCATAGGATTGGATGAAAAGGCCAAGACCCATCCATAACATTATCTAAAGAGAATCAGTGTAGACCTAAAGATACCCCCAGACAGAAAGTGAGGGTTTTGGAAAAATAGTTATCATGCTAATGGACATCAAAAGAAAACTGGCATAGCAACCCTTATCAGACAAATTAGATTTTATGGGCACCTGGGTGGCTCAGTGGGTTAAAACCTTTGCCTTCGGCTCAGGTCATGATCCCAGGGTCCTGCGCTCGAGCCCCACATCGGGCTCTCTGCTCAGCAGTGAGCCTGCTTCCCTCTCTCTCTCTCCTGCCTCTCTGTCTTCTTGTGATCTCTGTCAAATAAATAAATAAAATCTTTTTAAAAAATTAGATTTTAAACCAAAGACTGTCATAAGAGATGAAGAAGGCTACTATATCATATTAAAGGCTCTATCAAACAAGATCTAATAATGATAAATATTTGTGTTGCTAACACAGGAGCAGCCAATTATATAAGCAAAATATAACAAAATTAAAGAAACACAGCAACAGTAATACAATAGTAGTAGGGGACTTGAACACCCCACTTACAGGAATTGACCTATCATTTAAGCAGAAAATCAACCAGGAAACAAGTGTTTTGAATGACACAGGGCACCAAGTGGACTTCACATATATATTCAGAACATTCCATGGTCAAGCAAAAAAAAAAAAAAAAAAGACATTTTTCTTGAGTACACATAGAACATTCCCCATCCCGACAATAGATTACATACTGGGTCACAATCACATTTCAACCAGTACCAAAGACTGGTATTATTCCTCACGTATCCTTAGACCCCAGTGCTGTGTGAATTTTTAACTTAATCATGAAAGGAACTCACATATATGGAAAGAACTCACATACATGGAGGCTAAAGAGCTTCCTACTAAAGAATGAATGGGTCAACCAGGAAATTAAACAAGAACTGAAAAAAAAATCATGTAAACAAATGAAAATTAAAAAAAAAAAAAGAAAACAATGGTTTAAAACGTTTGGGATGCAGCAACGGTGGGCCTGAGAGGGAAGCATATAGTAATACAAGGCTTTCACAAAAAACTAGAAGAGTCTCAAATACACAACCTATCCTTACACCCAAAGGAGCTGGAAGAAGAACAGCAAAGAAGCCTAAACATGGCAGATAAAAAGAACTAATAAAAATCAGAGCATAAGACAATGAAATAGAAATCAAAGAACGGTAGAACAGATAAATGAAACAAGGAGCTAGTTGTGTGAAAGAATCCATAAAATTGATAAACCCCTGCCAGACTTATCAAAAACAGAAAAGAAAGGAACTAAATAAATATAATAATGAATTGTATTTGACCAACAACAAAGAAATACAAACACTGAAGAAACACAATTATAAGAACATATAATGAGCAGTTCTACGTCAACAATTAGGCAATCTGAAAGAAATGGAGGCATTCCTAGAGTTGTCTAAACTACCAAAACTGAAATGGGAAAAAATAGAAAACCTGAACACATAACCAGCCAGGAAGTTGAACCAATAATCACAAATCTCCCAACAACAAGAGTCCAGCACCTGATGACTTCACAGAGGAATTCTACCTCAAAAGGAACTCTACCAACATTTAATGAAAAACTTACACCTATTCTTCTGACACTGTTTCAACTACTCACCAATAAAAAAAAATCTGATACACACACACACACACACACACACACACACACACACACACAAAACAGAAATGGGAGGAACACTTTCAAACTCTTTCTGTGAAGCCAGCATTACCTGCTCCACAAAACAAAGACCCCAGCAAGAAGGAGAATTACAGGCCAGTATCCTGATGAACATGGATGCAAAAATTGTCACCAAAATACTAGCCAATAGGATCCAACAGTCCATTAAAAGGATTATTCGCCACAACCAAGTGGTATTTATTCCTGAGTTGCAAGGGTGGCTCAACATCTGCATATCAATCAATACGATATACTCCATAAATAAAAGAAAGGACAAGAACCATATGATCCACTCATAGATGCAAAAAAAAAAAAAAAAGCACTGACAGGTATAGCATTTTTTCTTGATTAAAAGTCTTTACAGTGTAGGGTTAGAAGGAACATACCTTAATATCATAAAAGTCAAATAAGAAAAGACTAGCGAATATCATTCTCAGTGGGGAAAAACTGAGAGCATTTCCTCTAAGAACAGGAATATAACAGGGATGTCTACTATCACCACAGCTATTCAACACAGTACTAAAAGTCCTAGCCTCAGCAATCAGATAAAGAAGAAATGAAAGGCATCTGAATCAGCAAAGTCATAGTCAAACTCTCACTCTGCAGATCACAAGGTACTCTATGTGGAAAACCCAAAAGACTTCACTCCAATATTCTAGAACTCATGCAGAAATTCAGCAATATGGTAGGATATAAAATCAATGCACAGTAATCAGCAGCACTTCTATATCATGTGAGAGAAGAACGGAGAAATTAAGGAGTCGATCCCCTTTACAATTGCACTCAAAATTGTAATATACCTAGGAATAAACCTAACCAAAGAGGCATAGGATTTGTCCTCTGAAAACTATGGAACACTCACGAAAGAAATTGAGGAAGACACAAATAAGTGGAAAAACATTTCATACTCATGAGTTACAAGAATGAATGCTGTTCAAATGTCTATGCTGCCTACAGCAATCTATATATTCAACGCAATCTCTATGAAAATACCATCAACTCTTCACAGAGCTGGAAGAAATAATCCTAAAATATGTACAGAGCCACAAAAGACCCTGAAAATCCAAAGGAATGTTGAAAAATAAAACCAAAGGTGGTGGCATTATAATTCCTGACTTTAAGCTCTACTACAAAGCTGTAGTCATCAAGACAGTATGGTACTGGCAAAAAAACAGACACACAGAGCAATGGAACAGAACAGAGAGTCCAGAAATGGACCCTTACCTCTATGGTCAACCAATCTTTGACAAGGCAGGAAAGAATAGTCAATGGAAAAAATGCAGTCTCTTCAACAAATGGTGTTGGAAAAATTGGACAGCCACATGCATGAGAATGCAAGGTGGACCATTTCCTTACACTATACTCAAAATGGATGAAAGACCTAAATGTAAGACAGGAATCTAGAGGAGAACACAGACAGGAACCTCTATGACCTCAGCCACAACAACTCCTTGCTAGACATATCTCCAAAGGCAAGGGAAACAAAGGCAAAAATGAAGTACTGGGAATTCATCAAAATAAAAAGCTTTTGCACACTTCATGGGGTACTAGGTGGTGGGTATTATAAAGGGCACGAATTGCATGGAGCACTGGGTGTGGTGAAAAATAATGAATACTGTTATGCTGAAAATAAAAAATAAATTAAAAAAAAAAAAAAAAGCTTTTGCACAACACAAGAAACAGTGGACCACACCAAACAACTGACAGAATGGGAGAAGACTATTGGAAATGACCTATCAGATAAAGATCTGGTGTCCCAGATCTATAAAGAATTTCTAAAACTCAACACTCAAGGGACAAATAATATAGTCAAGAAATGGGGAGAAGACATGAACAGACACTTCTCCTAAGAAGACATACAAATGGCCAACAGGTACATGAAAAAATGTTCCACATCACTCAGCATCAGGGAAATAGAATTCAAATGCACAATTAAATAAAAGAAAAAAATCACAATGAAATACCACCTCACACCAGCCAGAGTGCCTAAAATTAACAAGTCAGGACATAACAGATGTTGGTGAGGATGCAGAGAAAGAGGAATCCTCTTAGAGTGTTGGTGGAATGCAAGCTGGTACAGGCACTCTGGAAAACAGTACGGATGTTTCTCAAATAATTGCAAATAGAGCTACCCTACGACCCACCAATCACAGTACTGGCTATTTACCCTCAAGATACAAAATGTAATGATCTGAAGGGGCACATGCACCCAAATGTTTACAGCAGCAATGTCCACAATAACCAAACTGGGAAGAGCCCAGATGTCTTCCAATCCATTCCAGTCTTCCTATCCATTCCAAAAGATGAATGGATAAAGATTATATAATGTGTGTTTGTGTGTGTGTGTACACATACACACATACACACAATGGAATGCCACTCAGGCATCAAAAACTGAAATCTTGCCATCTGCAATGACACTGGAACTGTGACGATAGAACTAGAAAGTATTACTGTAAACAAAATAAATCAGAGGAAGACAATGATCATATAATATCATACTATCATACTAGTGAAAGTATGTGGAATTTAAGGCACAAAACAGAGCATCATAGGGGAAGAGAGGGAAAAATAAAACCAGACGAAACCAGTGAGGTGCACAAACCAGAAGTACTCTTAATCATAGGAAAGGAACTGAGAGCCTCTAGAGAGGAGGATGGTGGAGGGATACAGTAACTAGGTGATGGGCATTAAGGGGTGCTTGTGACGTAATGAGCCTTGTGTTTGATAAAAGACTGATATCACTGACCTCTACCTCTGAAACCTGTAATATATACTAACTAACTGGAATTAAATTAAAGAACTAAAAACAAAAACAATGTACTACCACCCTCTTCTCCCAAACCCCCTCCCCCCAGCAACCCTCAGTTTGTTTTGTGAGATTAAGAGTCACTTAGGGGGTGGTATTATGGACATTGGGGAGGGTATGTGTTTTGGTGAGTGCTGTGAAGTGTGTAAACCTGGTGATTCACAGACCTGTACCCCTGGGGATAAAAATATATGTTTATAAAAAATAAAAAATTATATTAAAAAAAATAAAAAAAATAAAAGGATAATCAAATGATAAAAAAAACAAAAAAAAAAACAATGTACTGCCTACTATGACTAATGTTTTGAAAAGCATGTTAGCAGTTCTTGATTTGAATTTCTTTTTCATATTTTGAAAGATGACAAAAAGCCTTCAGGGGCACCTCAGTGACTCAGTTTTTTAAGCACCCAACTCTTGATTTTGGCTCAAGTCATTATCTTAGGATCATGACATCAAGCCCTGAGATAGGGCTCAGGCTCAACAGAGTATCTCAAGTGAGCCTCTCTCTCTCCTTTCCTCTCTCTCTCCCCTGCCCCATCTCTCTCAAAGACAAATAAATCTTAAAAAAAAAGGTTACATATAAACTTCTCATAAAAAGATTACATTACATACATTACATACATCTATTTCTAGACACTGGTCTGATGTTTTTTCCTGTAGGTTGACATGCCAGCCATAGATTCCCATTGGTTTTCCACCACAGGAAAGAAACTTTCGCTCTTTTGAGATGATATGCTACTATACAGAGAAAACACTAAAGACTCTACCAAGTAACTACTAGAGTGATTAATGAATTCAGTGAAGTTTCAGGATATAAAGCTAATACACAGAGATCTTTTGCATTTTTATACACTCCTAAGGTAAGTCAAGAAAGAGAAATTAAGAAAACAATCCTGTTTACAATTACTGCAGAACGTTTAAAACACCTAGCAATAAACTTAACCAAGGAGGTGAAGCACCTGTACTCTGAAAGCTATCCAACACTGGTGAAAGAAATGGAAGATGGCAGAAACAAATTCATGAGCAAATGCCATGTTCTGCAATTGGGACAACGAAGATTAAAATGTCCATACCACCTAAAAGAACCCACGGTTTAATGCAATCCTACCAAAATATCAACACCAGTTTTCACTCAACCAGAACAAAGAATCCAACAGAACAGAAAAGACCCTGAGTGGCCAAAGCTATCTTGAAAAAGAAGAACAACACTGGAAGTACCAAAATTCCAGATTTGAAGGTATACTACAATGCTGTAGTAATCAAAACAATAAGGCCTGGTACAAAAATGAACACACACATCAATGAACACAACAGACAGTCCAGAAATAACCCCATTCTTATATGGTCAATTCACCCATGACAAAGGAGATCAGAAATGCACAATGGGGAAAAGATTTGTCTCTTCAGCAAATGATATGGAAAGAGGACAGCCACCCACAAACAATGAAATTGCACTGCTTCCTTACAGTATGCCTAAGAAAGACTCAAAAGAGATTAAAGACTTACATGTGAGACCTGACGCCAATGGCAGTATCACAGCCAATGAGGTTTATCCGAGGCTCGATTATTGCTAATTGAAAATTCCTAAAAGAATATAGGCTGTGATGTCTTTAATATTGACCAGACATGCCCAGGAATTGGGCCCAGACAAGGAGAAACAATGTTGCAAATCTAATGACATAAAAATTAAATAATGATAAAAAATATAATAAAAATATTTTAAATATTTAGATATTTATTAAATATTAATAAATATTAAATATCAATTATTTTTAATAGTTAAATATTATTAAATGTATATTTAAATATTTGTTAAATATTAAATAAATAAAATAAACAAAATGATAAAAAAGAGGGAATTCAGGCTTGGAGCAAAGAACAATCTGGCCCTGCCCCACATTCTATAATTCCCATTCCTGACAACTGTACCAGCATTAAAAGATTGGTCTGCTGACAACTTGAGAGAGTTCATGAACCAGTATTGTCAGGGAAATGTTACAAGACCTTTTGCAAAGACTGCAAAAAGGGCATACCTTGCTTGTCCCACTTGCCCAACATACAATCTTGGGAAACAAACCCATACCTCCCCTGGGCATTTTAAACCACTCAATGAACCATCTGACATTTGGCAACTGAATTTCATGCAATTTCCTCATTTCATGGATAGAAGTAAGTGTTAGTTAATGTGCCTATGTCTTCTCACTAGACAAACGCTTTCCCTTGGAGAAAGGCCAATGACTCTTTTGCGGCTAAAATCCTGTTAGAAAAAAATTACCCCTCCCAGCGAAGCCCTCTTGAAGTATACACAGTGACCAGAAAACCCACTTTACCCTGCAGGCGTTTCACCAGTTTGCAATGTTTTGCTAGTTTTAGAAAAATTTCATTGTATGTTACTGTCCTCTGTCTTCAAAGTTAGTCTCACAAAATGACCACACTACTGGGGACTCCATTGGCAAAATCTACGGAGACTTTCCAGCTCCCTGGGCCAAAGGGATTGCTGTCACTCCTAAATCTCAAGTCCACCCCTTTGTGGAAATAGGTCTCTTCCCCTGGGAGATAGTCACTGGATTTGATTTGAATTTGATGTGCATTCGACCACTGCCTCTCTGGACCCACAGTTGGGAAAAGGGGATGTATTTCTAGAAAGCAAAGATCGAATTGCCTCTATTCAACCTAACCACACTGCAGTAGATCAGACTTTTTCATAGTGCACTCCCAGGGGACACTTACCTTGACTGCCACACCTTGCAACCTGGAGATTCTGTTGGGAAAAATCTCCACAAAGATTCTCTCCAACCTCCCCCGAGAAGCCTCTCTCCAATACTGCTAATAAAACCTTGCACTCCCAAACTCCAGGGAATGGACGCTTGGGTCCAGGGACACCTTTAAAGGAAGAACCAAAGCCTGACTTGACCTATACATCATCTGGTCACAGGAAGGTTAATACTGCACCAACCGAAATACAAATCATCTGGGGAGACAGCCTTCCCCACATGTATGGACCAGGCCTGCATTCCTCTCCTTACTATTGCTCCTTCTCCATATTCTGTGCAAAGAACACGTCATTTTATGCATTCTGAGTCTCTTGCAAAAGGAAGAAACTTCTTTGGATTATGGCCTTCCCAGAAAACACTAATTTTGATCTTGTGAGCATTTCTAGACATTTAGATGGTTCAGAATTCAAAAGTCATTCCTTTACCTCTACTATTAACTGAATCCTGATTCCAATCCAAATGCATGGTTTCTGAACTTACAACATAACAGACCACTTTTGATAACACATAGAGTTCTAAACTGTTCTTTTGAAAGAACAATACTGTTTGGAAATGTCCCGGAAGTATTCCTAGTCTAACAACACGTTCTCTAATGAACGCTTCATGTTTTTCAGTGTACTCTATGTCCTCAAACACACTCCCTGATTTCATTCAGTGCACTCTCACAGTATTTCACTATTTTGCTCATAGCCACTCATGGAGGACACTTCCAGGAGGCATACAGGATTCTGAGTTGGCCTTCATATGGAGAAACCCTCCCTCCTTCAGTCCAAACAAGTGCCAATATATATTTTTAGCTGGCTCCTATCATATGTAGAGTCCTGGTTTAGAAACAACATATGGTTTGGAATTGTCTCCTTACTTTGGTTCTGTACTTGCTGTTCCTCAAAACCTTTGTGTTAACACCATGTCCAGTGAGGTGATGCTGGCTCACTGGTTTCAATCTTGAGGAGATACAACCTTCACAAGGGGAGTGGGTGAGATTTTCTCCCTTTTAAGCCTCTCTGTTCCTCAAGGCTCACTTGAGTAGTTTACAACTGTCACGCACATTCAACCAACATGGGATATGCCAACTAGAAAAGGCTTTGCTGGCACTGAAACACAAAACCACTAAATACAAAGAGCTTGACTGTTGATTTGAAATTCCTCCAAGGAAAGTTTCCTGAAGTTTTAATTTATAGTACAATTAACTCACACACTGTTGTATTCATTTCAGGTGTATAATCATGATTCAGCACTTCCATGCAATAGCTGGCATTCATCACAAGAATACAACTCAGTCCCCATCGTCTGTTGAACCCATCTGCCCCACCAACACCTCCTTTCTGATTACCAACAGGTTGTTCTCTAGTTAAGAGTCTGTTTTGTAGTGTGCCTCTTTTTAATTTCTCTTAGCTCATATGCTTTATATCATAATTTCCACAAATGAGTGAAATCGTATAGTACCTACCTTTCTCTGACTGACTTATTTCGTTTGATCAGACGGGACAGTCATAAGGGGAATGTCACAGCAGAGGGAAGAGGTTTTGGTAGGGGGTGTTATGACACACTACCACTCCAAATAAATGGGGAGCCAAAAGAAGGACATGGACTTGATCTTGCACATGGGTGTCCCACTATTCCAGCTAGCAGAACTCTATTCTCATCTCTCTATCCAGCCCCCCACCTCCTCCAACAGGCCTCACCCATGAAAAGCCATAAAGATTTGTACCACCAGATGCCTCCAATGCACTTCTGGTTCTTAACAGCCTTTCAAATTGCCCCCTGTCTCTGACAAGACTGAACCTCTCCGAAGTTCCCCAATGTGCCAAAGGATCAGTCACCGCTTCTTTGGCCTACATTCAGTTTTCCTTCCTTCTCAACAAACCGAACATTTGCTGATACTTCTAACCTTGAAGGTTACAAACTAGACGGCACTTTGTTTTACCTGGGGCTCTGATTGCAACAGTAATCTGCAAGTGGGCCCCAAGTGCATTCTTCTAAGACACCCCGAGAGCCAGCAAGTTGTGTTTTCAGCTCCCTACTACATGCTGCTCTTGTGCCTCTTGAGTCGGGATTTCTCCCAAGAAACAAGCCAGCTTCTGTAACAAACGAACCATGGCATCTCCAGTATGGCATTCCCGCGGCCCCTCCATCCAGGGATCCTTGAGTAAAATAGGTCTTGTTCAAATATCCTCGAGGAAAATGAGGACCAAACCGTGGGAACACCACCAAAAATGTAACAATGAGGCGGCTTACCTACCAGCAGGTTTCTGGAAGCCACCCAGAGCCCCTTCCTCAGCTCTCAGCCAACAAGGCCGCTTCTGCATCGCAACACAGGAGGCACCAACCTGCTGCAAAGCCCCGAGGGTCTCTCCAGGGTAGCATCAGAACTGGCTGCAAATGCAGCCCTGGCCCTCTGAGGGGCTCTGGGTCCTCAGCTGGTGGCAGAAACCCTTCTGGCTGTGAGGAAAGCAGCGTCAGATGACGCCATGGTGAGCCTTCTGCTCCCTAAATCTGCTGTGGTGCATGGGCACACAAAGTGCCCCTGCTGGCCTGAGGCGCTTGGGCGCCCTCTGCCCGCTTCCCTGGGAATCCCCGCAATGCTCTAAGCTGGGGCTGCTCAGCGGGAGGCACTGAGGCAGCTCTGGTTCCAGGGAGCCTGTTCTCTACACCAGGGCAGGCCTCTGTGTCAGCACCTCAGACACAAAGAAATCACTTCCTTCTTTCTCTGTGAGTGAAGAATGAACCGAACTTGACAATGTCACTACATAATGTGTAGTACTTGCACCACTCCATTCAATAATAAGACTACTGACATACAAAATGGAAAGTTACAGGGGCGCCTGGATGGCTCAGTGGGTGATGCCTCCACCTTTGGTTTAGGAAATGATGTCAGGGTCCTGGGAATGAGCCCTGCAACAGGCTCTTAGCTCAACAGGGAGCCTGCTTCACCCTCTCTCTCTGCCTGCCTCTGCCTACTTGGGATCTCAGTCAAATATATAAATAAAATATTTTTTAAAAATGTAAAGATAGATGCATTTACCCACCAAAATAGTCATACTACACAATTACACTACTGTAATTTTTTTTCTTTCCTTCTTTTTCCTCTTAGGAATATTTTCCAGTCAGGCCAGGATATATGAAAGTACACTGATACAAGACATCATCTAGCACCATGATCTTGATCATGAGAGTTTATTTTGACCATGCCAATAAAGAGTTCAGTGACACATAGGTGCCAGGGTCAAAATGCAAACCTAGAGGGAACTTCACATGTGTTATGAATTACTGCATGTCTCTTTAGATCGCATTTTCAATGAAAGGTGCTTTAGATATGGTAGATGGATGAAATCATTTCCATCAGTCTGGTAAGGAACCAATGTTACCTTCGAGTACTAATTGCCATCTCTTCACAGGCAGAAGAAAGCTTGGTGAAGTATGACATTTCTGCTTGGTTGTAGGAGAAGGCTGCAGGGATTGAAGCCATCCACCTAACATCCTGTGTCAGGATGGGCAGTGAATTTGAGGGTAGCAACCCCTCATCCTACTGCACATTGCTAGCCCCAGAGGGAGAATATGGACCTTATTCTCAATACTCTGGGTTGAGATCAGCTGTGCCTCTGTGTCAGTTCCAAGCTGCAGGACCTGGGGCCTGGTTCTGGAACTTGAGATAGGCCCTGCTGGTGCAGGAGGAATGCAGCAGGGACAGGGGCAGGGAGAGAGATGGCTCAGGGCCACCTCCCCACAGGGCAAGCACTAGACACTACCTGCCAAAGAGCAGCATGCTCTCCCTCAAGATCCTGAGGCTGGGTCCCACATTTCCAGGCCAAATGACGGGGACTCACCTTCCCAAGTGAAATGGCCGCTGGAGGAAGATTGGAGCCCTGGGCTCAGAGAACTCTGATGCTCGGGATTCCTGCCTTTTCTTGCCCTAACACTGAAAGCCCCTCCTCCGTGGGCCATGGTTCCCCCTCCACCCTCCTGGGCCATGTCCCACCTGCCTTCATGCAATTCCCCTTTGTCCCTTCCTCTCACTATTCCTGTTACCTCTGACTCTTCCTCTCCTACTTTCAGACTCCTGGTGGTGCCACACTGTCTGGGTGCTGTCCAGAAGTCCATTGACAGAAAAGCGTATGATGAACCTGTTGACTTAAATTAGTAAGGGTCATGGAGATCCCACACAGAGCAAGCATGAGAATCAGCTTGTCATTTTTCCATGTATGTACATAATGTAAGCTCCACACTGACACCTAGTGAGCTTACAGAGATAAGTGGCATTTCTAGAGATGATTTAGGTGTAATACATTCTCTGTTAATATGGGATGATTTGAACACCATAAATCTTTCTATCCAAAGTTGAATTCCCAGGACTGAAGGAAGTCTATGTTTTTTAAAAATATTTTTTAAATTTATTTATTTTCAGCATAACAGTATCATTATTTTTTCACCACACCCAGTGCTCCTTGAAATCTGTGCCCTCTAGAATACCCACCACCTGGTACCTTGACCGCCCACCACCCCGCCACTTCAAACCCCTCAGATTGTTTTTCAGAGTCCATAGTCTCTCATGATTCACCTCCCCTTCCAATTTACCCCAACCCACTTCTCTCTAACTCCCCATGTCCTCCATGCTTTTTATTATGCTCCACAAATAAGTGAAACCATATGATAATTGACTCTCTCTGCTTGACTTATTTCACTCAGCATAATCTCGTCCATGTTGCTACAAAAGTTGGGTATTCATCCTTTCTGATGGAGGCATAACACTCCATAGTGTATATGGACCACATCTTCCTTATCCATTCATCCGTTGAAAGGCATCTTGGTTCTTTCCACAATTTGGCGACCGTGGCCATTGCTGCTATAAACATTGGGGTACAGATGGCCCTTCTTTTCACTACATCTGTATCTTTGGGGTAAATACCCAGGAGTGCAATGGCAGGGTCATAGGGAAGTTTTATTTTTTTAATTTCTTGAGGAATCTCCACACTGTTCTCCAAAGAGGCTGTGCCAACTTGCATTCCCACCAAGAGTGTAAGAGGGTCCCCTTTCTCCACATCCTCTCCAATACCTGTTGTTTCCTGTCTTGCTAATTTTGGCCATTCTAACTGGTGTAAGGCGATATCTCAATGTAGTTTTAATTGGAATCTCCCTGATGGCTAGTGATGATGAATTTTTTTCATGTGTCTGATAGCCATTTGTATGTCTTTATTGGAGAACTGTATGTCCATATCTTCTGACCATTTTTTGATATGATTGTCTGTTTTGTGTGTGTTGAGTTTGAGGAGTTCATTATAGATCCTGGATATCAACCTTTTGTCTGTACTGTCATTTGCAAATATCTTCTCCCATTCCGTGGGTTGCCTCTTTGTTTTCCTGACTGTTTCCTTTGCTGTGCAGAAGCTTTTGATTTTGATGAAGTCCCAAAAGTTCTTTTTCGCTTTTGTTTCCTTTGCCTTTGGAGACATATCTTGAAAGAAGTTGCTGTGGCTGATATCGAAGAGATTACTGCCTATGTTCTTCTCTAGGATTCGGATGGATTCCTGTCTCACAGTGAGGTCTTTTATCCATTTTGAGTTTATCTATGTGTACGGTGTAAGTGAATGGTCAAGTTTCATTCTTCTACTTATAGCTGTCCAGTTTTCCCAGCACCATTTATTGAAGAGACTGTCTTTTTTCCACTGTATATTTTTTCCTGTTTTGTCGAAGATTATTTGACCATAGAGTTGAGGGTCCATATCTGGGCTCTCTACTCCATTCTACTGGACCATGTGTCTGTTTTTATGCCAGTACCATGCTGTCTTGGTTATCACAGCTTTGTAGTAAAGCTTGAAATCAGGTAACGTGATGCTCCCCCATTTAATTTTTGTTTTTCAACATTTCCTTAGCAACTCGGGGTATCTTCTGATTCCACACAAATTTTAGGATTATTTGCTCCAGGTTTTTGAAGAATACGGTGGAATTTTGATCAGAATAGCATTAAATGTATAGATTGCTCTAGGCAGTATATACATTTTAACAATGTTTATTCTTCCGATCCAAGAGCATGGCATGGTCTTCCATCTTTTTGTATCTTCTTCAATCTCTTTCATGAGTGTTCTGTAGATCCTTGAGTACAAATCTTTTACCTCTTTGGTGAGGTTTATTTCCAGGTATCTTATGGTTCTTGGTGGTATTGTAGATAGAATCAGATCTCTAATTTCCCTTTCTGTATTTTCATTGTTAGTGTATAATGAATCCACTGATTTCTGCACATTGACTTTGTATCCTGCCACATTACTGAATGGCTGTATGAGTTCTAGTAGTTTGGGGGTGGGTATTTTGGGTTTTCCATATAAAGAATCATGTCATCTGCAAAGAGAGAGAGTTTGACTTCTTCATTACCAATTTGGATACCTTTTATTTCCCTTTGTTGTCTGAATGCTGTTGCTAGGACTACTAATACTATGTTGAACAAGAGTGTTTAGAGTTGATATCCTTGTCGTGTTCCTGATCTCAAGAGAAAGAACGCAAGCTTTTTCCCATCGAGGATGATATTTGCTGTGGGTCTTTCATAGATAGATTTGATGAAGTTCAGGAATGTTCCCTCTATCCCTACTCTTTGAAGCATTTTAATCAGGAACGGATGCAATGCTGGACTTTGTCAAATGCTTTTTCTGCATCAATTGAGAGAACCATGTGGTTCTTCTCTCTTCTCTTATTAATTTGTTCTATCACATTGATTGATTTGCAAATGTTGAACCATCCTTGTAGCCCAGGGATGAATTCCCCCTGATCATGGTGGATAATCTTTTTAATGTGCTGTTTGATACTGTTTGCTAGGGTTTTGTTGAGAATCTTAGCATCCATATTCATCAGTGATATTGGTCTGAAATTCTCCTTTTTGGTAGGGTCTTTGCCTGGTTTGGAGATCAGGGTAATGCTGGCTTCATAGAAAGAGTCTGGAAGTTTTCCTTCTGCTTCAATTTTTTGAAACAGCTTCCGGAGAATTAGTGTTATTTCTTCTTTGAAAGTTTGGTAGAATTCTCTGGAGAATCCATCAGGTCCTGGGCTCTTGTTTTTTCCGAGGGTTTTGATCACCACTTCAATCTCGTTACTAGATATTGGTCTATTCAGGTTGTCAATTTCTTCCTGGTTCAATTTTGCTAGTTTATAGTTTTCCAGGAATGCATCCGTTTCATCTAGGTTGCTAAGTTTATTAGATATAACTGTTGACAATAACTTTTGATGATTGTTTCTACTTCTTTGGTGTTCGTTGTGATCTCTCCCTTTTCATTCATAATATTATGTATTTGAGCTTTCTCTGTTTTCTTTTGGATTAGTGTCGCCAATGGTTTATCGATCGTATTGATTCTTTCAAAAAACCAGCTTCTAGTTTTATTGATACGTTCTACTGTATCTATGGTTTCTACCTCATCGATCTCAGCTCTAAACTTGATTATTACCTTCTTATGTGTGGAGTTGGTTTGATTTGTTGTTGATTCTCCAGTTCTTTAAGGTGTAGTGAGAGCTGCTGTGTTTTGGATTTTTTCAGTTTTTTTGAGGGAGGTTGGATGGCTATGTATTTCCCCTTCAGACCACCTTTGCTCTATCCCATAGGTTTTGGATGGTAGTATCTTCATTGTCATTGGTTTCCATGAATTGTTTTAGTTCTTCCTTGATCTCCTGGTTGATCCAAGCATTCTTAAGCATGGTAGTCTCTAGCATCCAGGTGTCTGAGTTCCTTTGGAACTTTTACTTGTGATTGAGCTCCAGTTTCAAAGCATTGTGATCTGAGAATGTGCAGGGAATCATCTCAGTCTTTTGGTATCGGTTGAGTCCTGATTTGTGACCCAGTATGTGGTCTATTCTTGAGAAGGTTCCATGTGCACTTGAGAAGAATGAGTACTCTGTTGTTTTAGGGTGGAATGTTCTGTATATATCTATGAGGTCCATCTGGTCCAATGTGTCATTCAATGCCCTTGTTTCTTTATTGATTTTCTGCTTGGATGATCTGTCTATTTCTGAGAGAGGCGGTTTAAGATCTCCAACGATTAGTGTATTCATATCAATATGAGTCTTTATCTTGATTAACAGTTTTCTTATGTAATTGGCTGCTCCCATATTGGGGGCATAGATATTTACAATTCTTACATCATCTTGGTGGATAGTCTATTTCAGAATGATGTAGTGTCCTTCTGAATCTCTGACTACAGTCTTTAGTTTTTAAAATCTAATTTGTCTGATATGAGAATTGCTAGCCCAGCCTTTTTTTGAAGCACATTGGCATGAAAGTTGCTTCTCCATCCCTTCACTTTCAGTCTAGGTGTATCTTTAGGTTCAAAATGGGTCTCTTGTAGACAACATATGGATGGGTTCTGTCATTTTATCCAGTCTGCAACTCCGTTCCATTTTATGGGCGCATTTAGGCCATTCACATTGAGGGTGATTATTGATAGATACGTTTTATTGACATCATGTTACCTTTGAAGTCTTTCGTTCCGTAGATTGTCTCTATATTTCTGTTCAATGCTATTCTTGGGCTTTTTCCTCCTTTAAAGAAGCCCCCTTAATATTTCCTGCAGTATCGGCTTGGTGGTTGCGTAGTCTTTTAAGCCTTGCCGATCCTGGAAACTCTTTATCTCTCCATCCATTTTGAATGTCAGTCTTGCTGGATAAAGTATTTTTGGATGCATGTTCTTCTCATTTAGTGCCCTGAATATATCTTGCCAGCCCTTTCTGGCTTGCCAGGTCTCTGTGGACAGGTCTCACGTTATTCTGATGGGTTTTCCTCTGTACATAAGGATCTTCTTTGTCCTAGCTGCTTTCAAGAGGTTCTGCCTACAATTCTAATTCTTCATTCTTAATTTTAGGTGTCTCGACAACTTTCAAGAATCTGTAATCTTGGGGGGAAACCTTTCGGTCTCTAGTACATAAACTCTGGTTCCATTCATGAGATTTGGAAAATTTTCATGAAGAACTTGTTCCACTCTATCTTCTAGACTTCTTTCTTTCTCCTCCCCTTCAGGGATTCCAATGATTCTGACGTTGGAATGTTTCATGGCATCATTTATTTCCCTGATTCTGTTTTCGTGGCTTCTAAGCTGTGTGTTCCAGGCTTCCTCCTTATCCTTTCTCTCTATCTGTTTGTCCTCCAGATCATTAATTCTATCTTCTGTCTCAGTTACTCTAGCATTGAGAGAATTTAGATTACATTGGAACTCATTGAGAGCATTGTGAAGCTCATCCCTGGTAGCTTTCAGCTCTTCCCTAATATTGAAATCATGGTCTCTGGTCGTTTTCCATTCAGCCCTAATCAATTCCTTTTGGTCACCCATGGCTTTCTCCAACCTAGCTATTGCTTGGATAATTGTAAGCCTGAATTCTCTTTCCGACATATTGTCTATTTTGATAGCCTTTAGCTCTGTTGCAGAAGGTCCATCCTCTCTATTTTTCTTCTGTTGGGCATTCCTCCTCCTAGTCATTTTGGTGAGAGATGGCTGAATGGGTGTAGCTGGGTGTATCGTCTGTGGTGCAGTCAAGGTGCACCCTGGAATGCTTCTGAGCAATCAGGGTTCCCCACCCAAATGAAAGGAAAAAGAAAAGGAAAAGAAAAAAAGAGAGAAGGAGAGAGACAGGAAGGAAATTGAGATAAAAGAGAAGGTTTAGCCCAAATGGGTCCTAGGTAAGATTTATGAAATATACAAACAGACACAGACAAACAAAAAGACTGATAAAACTATATGACAGGAGAAAGAAATAATATATATATTATTTAGTTTTTAAAATCTAATTTGTCTGATATGAGAATTGCTAGCCCAGCCTTTTTTTGAAGCACATTGGCATGAAAGTTGCTTCTCCATCCCTTCATATATATATATATATATATATATATATATATATATATATGCAAATAAAGGAAGAACCTCATCAAAAAGAACCCCACATATAAGATTTATATACTATCAGGATAAACACAAAATTACAAAAACACTGGTAAAAGAAAAAGATGGGAGAGTAGTTGTATATTCTCAGTGTGGGTGAGGAAGTTTGTTTTGATTCTTCCTCGATATATCTTGATATCTTTGTTAAAGGACTCAACTTTCCTAAGATAAGAGAAGATTAGGAATTGGTTTACCTATAGGGGTGGCACTGATTGGGGAAAGGGGATTACCTTGAAGTTTAACTCTATATGAATATTAGAAAATAAAAATTAAAAAAAGGAATAAACTAAACTAAACTAAAATTAAAAAAAAGAAATTTAAAAAATAGAAATGCAAAAGGAAAACACAGTTGAATGTATCAAAAATTTCAGGTTAGAATGTTATTATGGAACTTGATGTACTGCACATCTCACTGTGAGAGTAAATAGGTTAAAAATATTCTATATAATATTAAAAAAATTAACTATATAAAAAATTAGCCAGAATAGTGGGAACGAATTAATAATAAAAATTGTCCTATGAAGTAGTGGTGGTTGTTCTCTTGTCATCTATTTTTTTTTCCCTTTATGGGTTGGTTTTCTGGGGAAAGGCCTGCCACGTGGGTTTTCAGTCCCTGAAGTTCTCTCAGCTAAGTCCTCCCGCCCCCCTCAAGGAAACTGTTTTTTTCAGGCTTTTGTTCTCTGGAGGTTTTTATATTTGTTCACTTTTGTTTTTCTCTCTTGCCTTGACCGCTTTTGATGGTTTTTGTAGGTTTAGAGGAAAGCAAACTGCATCCTGACCTCCATCTCAGAGAGAAGCCTCAGTCTGGCTGCAGAGCCCATATGAATCCCCCTTTGGCCGCTGGCAGAGCAGGTTCCCAGTCGCGGTCCCTGGGGACTTAAAATTTTTCGCTGTCTGGGCAGCTCCAGAGTGCCAGAGAAGTTCCAAGCAGTGACCACACGCAGATTTTCCTGCTGGCCCGGTCGTGGGAGTGCCTGGACTTTCCGGTCCTAGAGCACCTGGCTGGAGTTTGTGTGCACCTCTCTCAGGGGAGGGTGTGGGGCATGACTCGGACTCTGATGGCACAGGAGGGCACTTGCATGGGTACTGCAAAAAGACTGTGCTTCTGTTGGCTGGTGAGCCTCCCAGCCCTTCACAGGAGCCCAGCACACTCTCAGGCGCACTGGTGGTTCAGGGAACTGAGACCTGGTTTCACTGCTGCACTCTCTCTGGCTCTGTGCCAGGGGTAACTGTCCTGGGTCTGGGGACTTAAGCCCCTACCCTGACAACCCAATCCCAGCAATTACCCGCCCCCTGACCCCACCCCACACCCGTGGTCCTTTGCTCTTTTTGAGTGCTTTCTACCAGAGTCCCGAGTTAATGATGGTCCCCAGGTGCAAGGCACTCTCATATTGGGATATTACTTCCCAATGGGTCGCTTCTGGTGGCTCCATTTGTTTATCTTCTGATATCAGTCTTACTTTCCCACTCAGCTTTACCTGCCCACTGGCTTCTTCTATTCCAGTAGAGATCCAGACGTGTATAATTCTTATCTCAGGCTGTTTTTGTGGGTGATTGGAGATCTTTGAAAGGTAATCAGCTCACATTAGGGTGCAGGTTGAAAGGGCGCCTTCTCCTACTTCCCCACCATCTTGTCTCCCCCCTGGAAGTCTATGTTAATACCACATATGCAGTATCATTTTCATTCATACCATACCGGTTATTCCTATGAGATTCCCTTTTGCAGTTTTTTTTTCCCTTTTGCAGTTTTATTAAATAAGCTTTTCAATTTCCAAATATATGGGGAAATCCTAGTTATCCTTTCTTGATTAATCCAGCACATTTGCAATTATGATCAAAGAACAACTCTTGTGGGTTTCAGTCTTCTGAAATATATTGAGACTTCCTTTATTTCCAATGTATAATTATAGTTGAATTCAATTCCTTCTTTGATATAGACTAATATCCAGGCAATCCTGGACTCCAGACTGGGGCCCATTCCCCCTTGGAGGGCCAGGATATAAGGAAAGCTAGAGCAAGACCTTCATTTATACTCACACCCCCTCTTACTAACTAGAGGGGATCAGGAGAGATGGTGGACCCAAGGATCTTCCAACACCTGAAGAGTAGGAGTCTGGAGCCAAGATGGATCTTGGGAAACCTTGGAGAGCAGAAAAGGAGGAAGGGACATAGAAAGTGGGAGCAGGGGGGGTAGGGTTGGATGATAGTGAGCCTAGGACTGGATACAAAGATAAGGACTGGACGTGAGTTGAGGGTGAGCATATAACCAAGAAGTACCCTTATGGACAAAATGGAAGTCAAAGAAGAAGCTTCAAGAGATAGGATGTTTGAACTCATTAACAGTACCACTGATAATGATACTACAATGTATGTCTCCTTCCAGCCTGAGCATTCCACTTTGTGTGACAAGTTGAATAATCTCACTATTATCTAGGTCACTCTACTGCCTTGCATGCGTAGATTTTCAGTTCTCCTACACAAGGGAAAAATGTAAGTTGGTTCTCATGACTGAGCTTTGAGATCTCCCAAGAATGTGTGTGTTTTAAAAGGTAGATCCTCTCCTGGGGCACAGAGAGACAACACCCACCATTGTTGGCAGCACCAGGAGTTATGAGGGGTTGGGTGCCTCAGAAAGTGACTCTAAGACAAGGATGTGAGTATAAGTAGTTTCTCTGGAAGGATCTTTGGTGGGAAGAAATGATGGGAGCTAGGATGTGAAGAAGGAGGGCAGCCAACACAGAAGACAGGGTGTTAGTTTAGAGGTCACTGCTTGGGCAACTCTGTCTCCATCCACTGGGAACATTTTAAATACATGCAGAACAGCCCTGAGTCATCCCATCCAAGTGCAAAAAGACCTGCACGGGATGAGTGTTGCTCTTATGGACATTGGTTACCTGGCTCCCGAGCTCACTGCCATGGCCAAAGAAGCCAAGGAAGCCAATGGACACCCTCGGGTAAAGAGCTGCAGGCAACTGTGAAGGCAGCCACTGTGTGTACAAGACAGGGCTTGCCAGTGAAGACACCAGAGGGCACCAACCCTCTCCTCTCCTCTCCTCTCCTCTCCTCTCCTCTCCTCTCCTCCTCCCTATCATGACCCATGGGATCTGAAATATTGAGAAATTAGTGTAGTGCTGCCCATCATACACCAAATGACTGCCAGGATGCCTTACTTTCCTGATCACTTACAGTCCCAAGACTGATACTTCTTAAATAACAAGTAATTTCTGTCCCATGACTACTCCAACCCCACTCTTTCACTCCAGAAGTTTCAGTTCAAGCAACTCTTCTTCTTTTTTTTAAGATTTTATTTATTTATTTGACAGAGAGAGATCACAAGTAGGCAGAGAGGCAGGCAGAGAGAGAGAGAGGAGGAAGCAGGCTCCCCACCGAGCAGAGAGCCCGATGCGGGACTCGATCCCAGGACCCTGAGATCATGGCCTGAGCTGAAGGCAGCGGCTCAACCCACTGGGCCACCCAGGCGCCCCTCAAGCAACTCTTCTTGCAAGCACTCTTCAAATCTTGCCAGGAACAAAAAAAAAATGCACCTTTAACAAGGGATGGAGGACTATATACAGCGTATACCTTGTGCCAGGAATAATGAACACTTTTGTCCTCCAGGAAAAAATTCCTATTCCTTGCAGTCTTGGAAGTCATAGGATCTGAGGCTTAAGAGTGTTCACTATCCTTGAAATCAGTATTAGTAAGTGCAGCTTTACAAGCTGAACAACAATTGACAGTAGATTGCAGTAGTGACAAAATTAAAAATCTAATTATGTTCCCTTCCTATAAACATTAACAATTAACTCTGTATCTTGAAATCCACCATTTATACATACATACATGCATATACTTATACATATTTTTTTGAGAACGAGAGAAAAAAGACTGAATTGGTGGGGTGGGCTAGAAGGAGATGGAGAATTTTTTTTTAACAAGATTTTATTTATTTATTTGACAGACAAAGAGATCACAAATAGACAGAGAGGCAGGTAGAGAGAAGAGAGAAGCATGCTCCCCACTAAGCAGAGAACATGATGTGGGGCTCGATCCCAGGACCCTGAGATCAAGACCTGAACTGAAGGCAGAGGATTAACCCACCGAGCCACCCAGACACCCGAGAGGGAGAATCTAAACAGACTCCATGCTCAATGTGGCGCCTGATTTGGGATTAGTCTCATGACCCTGGTATAATGACCTGAGGCAAAAATCAAGACTCTGATGCTTAATCAATTGAGCCACCAAGGTGGTCCCCCCATATCAACTCTATTTTATCCCCTCCAGTAACCTCTAAATAGCCTTTGTTGGTATTAATCATTCTAGTATTACAACCATGATTTTTCCCTCCATGAGTAATTAGCCCCTGGAATGGCAGGCACCAACTTCATAGAGCGCCATGTAAGGACACACCCATTCTAGATTAGAAAACTACATTATGATAGAATACAAAATGTCATATATGTTTTACCTTAACATAAAACATCTGTAATTGCTCTTTCTGTGATTTCTATATTGTGTATTACTCAATTTTGGTAACATAAATGCTATAATTTAAATAAAACAACAGGGGTGCCTGGGTGGCTCAGTGGGTTAAATCTTTGCCTTTGGCTCGGTCATGATCTTGGTGTCCTTGGATGGAGACCCGCATCGGACTCTCTGCTCAGCGGGGTCCTTCTTCCCCCCCTCCCCCCGCTTATCTACCTACTTGTGATCTCTCTCTCTGTGTCTAATAAATAAATAAAATGTTTAAATAGTATAAATGAATAGATAAATAAATAAATAAAACAATAGAAGAGAATAGGTGGCAATTACTAGTAAGTAATGGTAGGAATAATTATGCTACATTATGCATTTAAAAATAAAATAAAAGATTACTAATAAACTTTTCACTTTGTAATAGGTTTAGACTTACCAACAAAACCAAATAGAAAAGACAGGACTAAACATTTCCATACACCTAACACAGTTTGCAAACTATTTTCCTTTTTTGTAATTCTTTAATTCCAATATGGTTCACATATATTAGTTCCTGGAATACAACAGATGGATTCAACACATTCATGCATTCTCTAGGGCTCATCAGGACAAGCAGCTCCTTCATCCCTATCACCTACTTCACCCATGCTGCCAACCATCACTTTGTTGTCTGTCGTGAAAAGTCTGAGTCTGGATAAAAGAGCTCAGACTGAGGCAGGAATCCACCAAAATCCTAGAGGAGAACACAGGCAGCAACCTCTTTGACCTCAGCCACAGTAACTCCTTCCTAGATGCACCTCCAAAGGCAAGGGAAACAAAAGTGAAAATGAACTTTTGGGATTTCATCAAGATCAAAAGCTTCTGTGCCACAAACGAAAACCATCAACAAAACAAAAAGGCAACCCACAAAATGAGAGAACTTATTTGCAAATGACACTACAAAGGGCTGATATCCAAGAACTATAAAGAACTTCTCAAACTCAACACCCAAAAAACAAATAATTGAGTCAATAAATGGGCAGAAGATGGGACCAGACACTTCTGCAAAGAAGACATACAAATGGCTAACAGATGCATGAAAAACTGTTCATCGTCATTATCCATCAAGGAGATTCAAATCAAAACCACACAGATACCATCTTCCAGCAGGTAGAACCGCAAAAACTGACAAGGCAAGAAACAACCAGTGTTGGAGAAGTTGGGAGAAAGGAGAACCCTCTCATACTGCTGGTGGGAATGGAAGTTTGTACAGCCACTTTGGAAAATGGTGTAGAGGTTCCTCAAAACATGAAAAATGAAGGATATGATATTTTACACCAGGGCTGAACCTGTTAAAAAAATTACATGTGGCCAAGTGATTCATGTTGGCTGGCTCAATTATTCTCATGATACCTCATTTTTCTCTTCCTCCCCTTCATCCTCTTCAGCAGTAATTGGATAATCAAATATTTCATTTTATAAAGACATTCCAAGACTGGAAGGATGTAGAGTGAGTTCAATGAGTTTCAGGCTGATGGAAAAAGATGTGACAGTAACATAGAACCCCCATATCCTGGGGGACTGACAGGTTTGCAAGAGGGGTGGCCCATCACAGTATTAATCCTTCCAATACTGGGGATATTGAAGTGAGTACACATGAGCCTAAGTAATGCCTTTATGCAGCCTGGATGGGGTGCGGGGTCTCTGCCTCAGGGATTTAGAAGGCCAGCAGTTGTTCAGGGTCTTTTAGAACTGAAGGATTAATCTGGATTGCTTGATTGACTCACTGACTTTATTTATGATAAGAAAATGTTGGTCACAGTTTCACGACATACAGAATTGAGGCAGGCAGTCAATACCTTAACATCTGCTCTGCAGGGTTATGTTTTTAAAAGACTAGATGTGTAGAAAACAAATCTGACTTAGGCACCAGCCACAGGTCTTTAGCTCAGGGGTTGCAGCCTGCCAATACACAGGGGCCATCTCTGGCTCACTATCACAGAACAGAAACAGAATCTGTTCTCAATGAAGATGTAATATTTCATCATGAAGGTTTTTTTTTTTTTTCAAAACAAAGGTCACAAATTACTCAAACTCATAATTTATTCTGTTGTGGTTTGTAGCAAATAAAAAAAATACTTTAAAATGAAAGAATATTTTGGGAGTTATTTAGATGTTAAGTTTTGTGCAATAAACATTTTACATCTTAGGGGATCACAAGAAAATATTGAAAGCCCAATCTCTGGAAAGATTCTGAATTTAGAGTATTATAGATTATTATAGTGTTTATATGCCTAATCATATAGTGATAGTAAGATGTAGTCTTATATGTATAACAAAATTCAAAAATAATTTGTAATGCTACTACAACATTAGACCTGAAACACTATTGAGAATATTCAAAGTAAATGCTATCCCCTGGTTATTGACGGGAAAACAGGTAAAGCCCATCAGTGAGGAAAAGCTTCAATTATAAGAGATGTCATATTAAGAATGTGGTAAGGGGGGCGCCTGGGTGGCTCAGTTGTTATGCATCTGCCTTTGGCTCAGGTCCTGATCCCAGAGTCCTGAGATCAAGCCCCACATCGGGCTCCTTGCTCTATGGGAAGCCTGCTTCTCCCTCTCCCACTCCCTCTGCTTGTGCCCTCTCTCTCTGTAAAACTAAGAAATAAAATTAAAAAAAAATGTCATAAGGGGAGCACCTGGGTGGCTCAGTGGTTTAGAGCCTCTGCCTTAGGCTCAGGTCATGATCCCAGGGGTCTGGGATCGAGCCCTGAATCGAGCTTTCTGCGGTGCATGGAGCCTGCTTCCTCCTTTCTCTCTACCTGCTTTTCTGCCTACTTGTGATCTCTGTCTGTCCAACTAATAAATGGAATCTTAAAAAAAAAAACTGTCATAAGGGTGTGCCTGGGTGGTTCAGAGGTTTAAGCACCTGCCTTCTGCTCTGGTCATTTCTCAAGGTCCTGGGATCTAGCCATGCAGCAGGCTCCCTGCTCAGCAGAGTCGGCTTCTCCCTCTGCCTAACCCCCTCCATACATGCTCTCTCGTTCTCTGTCCCTCAGATTAATAAATAAAATCCTAAAAATAAAGAATTGGGTCATAAAGATAGATGATACATTGGTTGATTTTCTTAGCTTGGAGAAGAAATAAGGATATGTTAATTTATGGAATCAAAAAATGGTTAAAAAAAGGATACCGTCAAAATATTGCTTATATCCATACACTGCATGTTAACTAAGTAGAACTTAAATAAAAATTTGAAAAGAAAAAATAATTGCCCATATCCAGACATAAGATAATGGAGCAACTGCAGCATGTTTGGAAAAGAATGGAAGACATTTTTTCTTCCCTCACAATGATTACGTCCACTTGCACCTTGCTCAGAAACTAACCTTAAGAGGGACATCATCTCCATTTAGGAGATGCAAACATGCATCTTTCATATTCCATATTTAAATATGCAAACTTTCAAAATTTCATACTTAGGATATATGATTTTTCCAAATTTAATGGACTTGGGAGATATTCTCAGGCCTTAGTCATAAACAGAAAATCTCCAATAAATACACTATAATTAAATGATATCATATGGATGCATATAGATTACACTTCTTTTGTAATATGTCAAGGTGGCATGATAGTTTTAAATGGGTGCAAAACGTTAATAGAGATGTAAACAACAAATTCTGAAGGGACACAAAGTTGCACGCTCACCAGAAGGTCTGTTTTCTTTACAAGTCACAAAGGAACCTAAAGGTACGTGTGAGGCATGGAAAACTCAGGAAGAGCTATGCATATGATATCTGAATTAGAAATAAGCAACAAAGGAAAAGAAAAAAGTGGGAAGTGCATGAATCGGTAGATCTAAGCATCTATTTTAATATCTTCAACAAATAGCAGCAGCTTTTTCAAATGCTGATTCACAGATTTTGCTTAGTACAATCTTTTGCATATTGAGAAGTGGTCTTGACACTTTGAACAGAAGAAATCTCAGTGGAATCCTGCGAAAGAGCTCTTCCTGAACTCTTTAACCAATTTAAAACTGCTGAAGATTGTTCCCGGCTCATGAGAAAATTAGAAACCATGGCAAATCTCAGTTGAAAATAAAGAGATAAGCAGGGGCACCTGGGTGGATCAGGTCTTGATGTCAGGATCCTGGGATCGAGTCCCACGTTGGAGTCCCCACTCAGTGTTGTCACCTTCTCCCTCTGCCTCTGCCTCCCCCTCCTCACCACTGTACTTGCATAAAATCATTAAAAAAGAAAACAGAGAAAAGGAGATGAGGTAAAAGGCACGTTTTGAAGATATTATTGATGAGTTTCCTTCCAATGATCACGAGAAAGGATAAATAAAACAATTCCTGTTTTCCTTGTAAATTTAACCTTTAAAAAAATGAAAGGTTTATGGAATCAGGGACCTGTCAAGTTTGCACTTGTTTTCCAAGTATGTTGGAAAAAAATAAACACTGAAAAGTAATAAAAGCATCAGTGCAGGACAGTCTGTGCTTTTACCTGGGGTACTGGGTCTAGCAGAATTCAGAGAGCAGGATCCCAGCTCCTCCTTCTAGAAGGTCCTGAAGGTCAATGGTTCTTGCATTCCTGGCCCAACCCAATGTAGCTCCAGTTTCTCTGAAGCTGAGTCACGATTTCTCCCCAGAAAGAAGTCGGCATTGGTAAAAAACCAACCACAGTATTTCTGTTGCAGTGTCCCGTGACCTCTCAATCCAGAGACCCCCGAGTACAATAGGGTCTTCAAATGTCCTCAGGGACAATGAGGACCAAACCCTGGGAAGAGCCCCAATATGTCATCGCCTACTGTACTTTCTCACCTACCAGCATGTTCTGGGGGAAGCTCCCAGAGCCCCCTACTCAACACTCAGCCAACAAGGCAGCTTCTCTGTCACACCTCAGGAGGCAGGAAGTTACTGCAAAGGCCCAGGGTCTCCCCAGGGCATCGGGTGAACCGGCTGGAAATACAGCTCTGGCTCTCTATCCTGCGGCAGTGAGAATGGAGCTGGACCCCATGACCTGGGAAGAAGGAGGGCTTTGCAGGATCCAGCAGCTCTGCTGCAGAAGGGAATGGGAAAAAAGGGCCTAAAAGGGGACAGAAGCATACACACCCAAATCCTCCTGCTGCTGAGGAAGGGATGGGTCTCCTGTCTGGGACCTCTGCCCTGCCCATCCCTCAACAGGGAAACTGTGGGAGGACTGTGGGGCATCATGGGTCTTACCACAAACACTGCCACTATCAGCTCCACTCAAGGCCCCCCTGTGGTTGGAGGGCAGCTGGTGAGGTGAAAACCCTGCACAAAACCTGGTTTAATGCAGGGCCTCCTCACCAGGCTCTCAGGGCTCACAAGACACTTCATTTTCTGCTCACTGTCTGTCCCGCTGATCACTACCTCCCTAAACAAGCAGGTGCCATGTGCTCAAGAGGATCGGTCACCAGAGTTAATACAAACACCAGCAGATCTAAATTCAACCTGGGACCCCTCCCCAGAAAGGTTCCTGGGGTCCCTTGCCGTAGGAGTACCATGAAGGGTAATCTTGCTCTATCCTCCATCCCCCCACTGCTGCCAGGGTGTTATCTGTCTGAAGGCTTCACCCTGTGCCCTCGAAGGAGAGGGACTGTAGGTCCCACTGAAGGGAGATGCTGACACAGAGACAGAACCATGAACAGTTTATTGAGGAGATACCAGGAGAGACAAAGCACAGGGTACAGGATGGGCAGGGAAAGCATTCAGACCACCAGGAAGAAACATTCATATAAACTCATTGGAGCCTGGTTGTTGGAGGTCAAGGAAGTCTTCAGATTACAAAATGATTACCCTGTAAGGCAAGAGGATTTGGGTTAGTACAATGGGATCTTATGTTTTCCTAAATGCTCTCTGCCTTCCATACTATATCTGAGGCCTTGGATGAACACTTGGGTGTGTGGCCACATCTGTGAGTCTGTATGTAATAGACAATAACTGTCTTCACATCTCACATAGAAATATCTGATTGTACCTGTTCTCTTAACTATATTTTACTTCATTGTGGCTAGGACCTGACATTTAATAGAAAAAAGGGGGCTCTTTGCCTTGTCTTTGAAATGAGAATTGCCACTACCGGGGCTGAGGTATTACACTCTTAGTGTATTTTATGGACTTAAACAAACATTTTTTGATGCTCATTGGCATGGAGCTATTTTCATTTAAACAGTGAGAATGGTGAATGGTCAGAGCCCAGATTCTTTTCCAATTATTATTATTATTATTTCTTTTTGAGACAGAGACAGAGAAAGCACAAACTTGTGAGCGAAGAGGGATGGGGGAGAAGGTGAGGCAGAGAGAGAATCCCAGATAGGCTCCACACTCAGCACCGAGCCCAACTTGGGCCTCAATCTCTAAAGCTCGAGATCATGACCTGAGCAGGAATTAAGATTCTGCTGCTTAACCCACTGAGTCGCCCAGGAGCCCCAGCAGGTTCTTTATGTACTTCAACTCCTATTGTTCTAGTGACCTCAGAATCCAATATGTTCTCTCTATGGCAGATTAAAATAAAAGCTGAGGCTCTGAGAAGGCCCCACTGAGAGCTGGTATTTGTACTGAGAAATCTGGAATACAGGCAAATCTGGACACTGGGACTGAAGTCCCAGGGAAATGCACAGCTATAGACAGGGTGGTGATGCCGATGCGGAGGCCTGGTGACAGGGCTCAAGCTAGGGCTGCTCCTGGCCAACCCTGACTCTCCCACTAACAGTCTGACTTGGGCTGAGGCCAGGGCGGCCACCCTTCACTGGTTCTCCGTCTTGTCTTCATGTTTTCTCACTGCGGGACTTAAAGTCAGCCAGACAAGAATCCCCAAAGACCAACTTAAATTTCCCAAATCTCCACGACACTCTTTCACATGGTTCAGAATTTTCAGAAATTCAGGGAAACAACGCTCTTCACAGACTATGAGTGAATGGCCTCATGGCAAAAATGAATTTCTGAGACAAATAAAGGCGTGATCCACACTGTGTGAGTGAACACATGCTGCAGTCGGTGTGGACGGCATGGTGTCTTCACACTCACTCTCAAGCTGCTGGCCTGCCAGGAACGGCCTCACCCTCCCTGAGAGAAGCACAGCCTCTCCCTGAGCACCTCGGGCCTTCTGGGCATCCACAACCTCCTTTTTCTGTGTGACTCAGGGCTCCCTCCCTTCTTTCTGGATACATCTCTAGTTCTTCCCTTATACAGAACACACGGTCTATGTCCTGTCATCAGTGTGTCCCTCCCTTCTCTCAGATACACACCTTCAATTCCTCACATTAAGGCCTCATCCCTCCTGGAGCACAGAGCATCGTCTCCATATCATATGTGTGTGAAACCTGCTGTGCCCAGCATTCGGAGAAGGGCAGGTCTCTGCCACCACAAGGAGCCTACAACCCTCTCAGTATGACTGGAAGACAAGGTCCATCAATTCTAAATACAGAACAACCAGAAGAAAGTTACCATGTCTTTAGCAGTCTTCACTCCCTCATGCCACGAGAGGCCTGTGGTCAGCACCGCTGGTCCTTGTGAAGGACGCACAAGCATCTATATCTGACCCACACCATGGAAAAGACAGAAGCTTCTCCACCTGGAAGTGACTGGGCAACATTCCAACAAACCCTCTACACCTGCCTCCGGCATCTGCCACTTTTTCTTTCATTCTCACCTCCCAGATCAGACAAGAGCATTACCTAAAAGTTTCTAAACTGCAGAGGACAAGGGCAGACCCCTACGCTAATGAACAATGAAGGGACCACAGACCTGTGTCAGGCGTTTATACAACTAAGGAAATGACAGCTTAAACCCTACACACTGCAGATGAAATGAGAGGTGTTTCTCCCTCCCAGAACAACGTATGCAGATGCTGGATGTGCACAACGGTAAGAGACAGATGTATGCCATTGTGCAACGGAGACACTTCCTTCCCAACAATGGCACCTGCCCACTGCTTAGTGTGTGCAAATAGCCAGGCACAAGCACGTGTGTCCTGAAGAACTTCAGAATCATACAGCGTCCCCAGCCTGGTTTCCCCTTGAATGTCAAGCCCTGAACACAAACTCTGCCTTTGCTCCACTGACACAACCAGAAGGTGATGATCTGGAAATAGACGCCTGTAAGCTCTGCATGAAGACTTGCCACTTTGAACGGGAAACGACACCACACACAGACCCCAGGGTATACCCAACACACACAGGTCAGGACACTGTGCTGCCCAGAGAGAAACAGGACTCCAGAAATGGGTACAACTGAAAACACCCCAGCATTTACTTGGTTCTTCTCTGGGACCTTCTCGGGCACGGTGCTGCTATTGTCCCCTTGGGCTCCACAGGCTTCTGATTGGGACCGAAGGCCGAGAAGGGAGAGAGGTGGTTTCAGACTGGCGACGACCACACAGGATTCAAGCCAACCCTCTACCCCTGCCCCAGCCTATTCCCCTTTCTCCTTCTGGAGGGTCCACCATGTTTCTCACAGTACTCCCCTGACCCCTGTGGACGAAGGCGGGAACTGTCCATCACCCTCGCAGATACGACCACTCTGCCTGGGACATATGTTTCCAGAACTAATCTATAATGCTGGACAACTGGGGGTCTCCACATGTGAGACTGATGTGAAGGTTGTGCTTCATCCAGCCCAGAGCCCAGAACATCGTGTCTGTGTAGTGCACCTGGGCAATGCTTCTATGTCTGTCCTCTGTGGAATGTCACTTTTCTGCTCCATAGTAGACGCCTGCTGCCCAGTTCTTTATGGTGAACCAGACAGTCCATGATATGGACGTCAGACAAAGTGGAGGAATGTTACCATGTCCTCACTTGGGCTTATTGCTGCATTGCAAAACCTTGTGGTACCACCTCTCCATCCTCTCCACCGACAGAAGGGGTTCAACTATGAATAAGCTCTATGACCCATGTCAATTCAGATCATCTCACCTTGTGGTGGAGGAACGAGGTGTGGCCGAGGCCCCCATGTCGACCACTGTGGAGGTGGATGAGGAGGAGGGAAGTCTGGTACATTCCACCCCATGTGGTAGGGCATACGGAGGAGCCCTGGGCAATGAGGGAACTCTCTCACACCTCTAGCGACCTGCAGAACAGACAAGAAAATATTTTAGCAAAACAGACAAAAGATGCAACACCAAGAAAAGAAACCAAAACAAAGAGCTCTCAGCATCCGGCTCCTTCTCCAATACCACCTTCCAGGAGAGCTGCATCATGCTAGAAAACTTACATGCCCCTCCCAGCTGGGGCCAGTACAATGAGCGGGGAGAGGGCAATGGCTGTTATAGGAATAGCCTGTCACCACACATCACTGCCCATGTCGGCCCACATTCTCCAGCAATAAGTAGTGTCTTCAAGATGAAAAAGGATCATTGCAAACTAAAGCAGCACATTCCAGACACGGAGGCATCGAAATCCTGGACAATACTTCCTCTATCCTCCTCAGCCACCAGAGAAGATTTTGCTTTGAGCAGAATAGAGAGAATGTGATGAAACTGAATGTCCTTTCTCCACAAAGTTTCCGAGCCACTTGAGGGGAATCGTTGGCCTATAAGTCCCTGACTCTACCCATGCTGCCTCGCTCCTGACAAAGGGGTCCTCTACTCTCTACAGTTTCTGTCCATGGCTACAAAGACACTTGAGGAATTAGGGCCTTGTGGTCTGACAGGGGCACTGGAACAGTGTCGTCCAAGGGACATGATATCAAAAACCTTTATTTACACTGAGCAGCTGTGCTTGTATTTTTTTTTTTAAAGATTTTATTTATTTGACAGAGAGAGATCAGAAGCAGGCAGAGAGGCAGAGAGAGAGAGAGGAAGGGAAGCAGGATCTCTGCTGAGCAGAGAGTCTGATGTGGGGCTTGATCCTAGGACATAGGATCATGACCTGAGCCTAAGGCAAAGGCTTTAACACATTGAGCCACACAGGCGTCCCCTGTGTTTGTCTGAAAACACAGTCATTTGGAAATTTCAACCTACTGAGTTCTAGAGTAATTTTGTACAATGGGAAATGAAGATGGGAAGGCTATATAAGAGAATTCACAAAAGGGTATATGCTTCCCAGTGGAAAACTCCACACGTGTGATGAGAAAAGAAATCAACTCTCACAGTAACTTAGGACCAAATGACCTGCTCCTGGAAACCCAGCTGAAGGGCTGGGAGGCAGTGATCATGCACGTAATCACTGATGTCCCCCTTCAGAACGTGTGACCCAGTGTGCGATTACGACAGTGCACATAAGAGCTTTGACACTTCAAAATACTTGTAGAAAGGGTCTTAAGTGGGCTGGTTCTGCAAGGCACATTTTCCAGCAGAAGTAAAATGGAGATGACTTGTGAAACATGCCCTGAGAACATTGCAGACTGCAAAGGAGACAGTATAAAATGCAGAGAGAGTTTTCCCCAGTTTCCGTTTGTGAGGATTCCCAGACCCATCTATCCCCAGCATGAGCACAACACCAGTGCACCTGAACGTAACCTAAAGGGAGTCGGGCTGGCCAGAGGACTTCACTGTGGAGGGAGGGGCCCTCCTCCCCCAGTTAATTCCCCGGAGTGCACTGTGGGCAGGCAGGGGTACACATCCACACACACATCTTCCCCACCACCATGTTCCAATACTATAGCATCTGTGCCAGAACAGCTATCCGCCCCCTGTGTCTCACCTAGCACCTGGGGTGAAGAGATTCCATGGGGAAAACTACTGTCACCACATGTTAATATAGATCTGCACACCTCGACAGAGACAAGAGTGTGACACCAAGGATAATCAACTAAGGAAAAACTCCATTCACGACAGGCCAGTATCTGCAGCTGGGACCACACCTCTCCCATCACAGCAAACAGAGCAGCTCCTTCTATACATTGAGAACAAACACAATGATAGGCCCTGGAAAACCTGTTGTCCACACGTGGAAGTGCAGGTGCTTATGGGTCAGCCGGAAGCCCACCAGCATCCCCCTGAACAGCTCTGCTTCCCTCCCTGACAATGGGATCTCCTACACTCCACAAGGGCTGTCCATGGCCACAGACACCGCTGACGAGATAGGAGTGTCTGGAGTCCTGCAGAGGACCTGGAAGAGTGCTTTCTGAGAGTAACAGGACCCCTTTGAGTGAGCGAGACCAGCTCTGTGGATCTACGTCCCCGACATTCGGACAGTCCTTAGCTCAGGCACAGAGCAAATGCCTAGTCTTTGGTGCTGAGACCCACTGATGGGCCGATTTGATACCCCCAAATGGGAACCAGTGTGTCTGGGGAGCACAGGCAATGCTCCCAAGATGGGTCGGGAGAGACCCTATGAGTTGGCACAGCCATCAGACCCCATCAGAACCCGCTCATGGAAGCACAAGTAAAACACGTGTGAGGTGTGGGCCTTGCAGAGAGTCACTGGGATTCCCTCTTCAGGGCTGCTGCTCCAGGGGGTGTTTTCTATGACACACCTGGCACCTGCCAGAGTTCATCATCATCTCACCCGGGGCCAACTGGAGGGATTCCAGCTGTCGTCTTCATCCACTCAGATGGGACGCACGGGAGGTCACAGCTTACCTTCTCCACAAACACTCAAGCTGCCCAAAGCATGTGGGGCAAGTGTGACGCGGTCCTGGCTTTTCCCATTTTCCATCTGAGGACCTCTGCAGATACCCTCCGAGGTTAGTCTCCTGACCCGAATACTAAAAATGCTCCAGCTCCCGCAGGAAAGCAAACGGCAAGGAGTCAGCCGGACTAGCTGACTTCACTGTGGGGTGAGATGTCACCCTCCTTCAGTTATGTACACACACACATACACGCACGTCCACACCCACACACATACACACACAGATGCATGAGGTGAGCATCCTACCATCACGTGTCTCAAAGCATCTACAGCTTTGGGAGGAAGCACAAAATTGAAGATCTCTAAAGGAGCAGGCAGAGGCTCCTGGGTGAACAGTGTGCACTCTGAAAGGGATGATCGCAGGCTAGGACAGGGACCTGTCCACACTGCAATCCATTTCAGAAACGGACACAACTAAAAATGCCCAAGCACTTACCATATGCATCTCTGGGTCGCTTTGAGGGCTAGTGCTGCTGTTCATCCTGGGAACCACTCTAGATGCTAGATCAGACAAAGGTCAGAGTTTTATATTGGTTTCGTGCCCTCCATGCCTTCCTCTCCCCATCTTGCACTCTTTCCCACACTTGGGTCCCTTATCAGAGGGTTTCACCCGTGACTCAAGTGAGTCCTTTGCAACGAGAGACACCAGTCTCCTCTTGCCTGAGACACTCCAGGGCCCTGGTTCCAGTGTTTCTGTAAGTAGCCCATCACGTGTAAACAGGTCGGGGTACAACTGGCTATCAACACTAAAACTGGGGTGCTCAACACACATCAGAAAAAAATCACTGTATCTTCATAGATTAAACACCTAAGTGAGAATAGCCTTGCATGGGGACATCCACAAACCCTCAACATGAACAGCCCATGTTCTCTTCTCAGGCCATAGGTGGATGGTTCATTTGTCCATCCTGCATTTGGGACCTAGAATGCGTGACTGGCCAACAAATAAACATTTCAGGGAAGAAACAGACTTTGACATTTGTATAGTCACGAAAAAAGAAATCATAGACAGATTGAGCAATAAAGCTATGGCATTGCACCGATAACATGAGAGGAGTAAAATATATTTCATTGCTCAATATGGTCCTATAGATGACAAATAAAACAAAAATATAGAAACCTCCATAATGAGTAAATAAATGCCCTTTTTCACAAATAGTCTTTTATTTTTTGTCAAGGTTTGACCACTGAGTCAAGGTGGGAAGGGCGCTCGTCTCGCGCCTTCTCAGGCTCAGCTCTTCGGAAGGGGGTAGCAGGGGGAAGGTGTGGAGCGGCGTGAGCTCCACCTGTCACGGGGGCAAGTGTCCTGCTGCCTGGGGACATATAAGAAAAGCACCCTCCTGTCACCCCTTCAGACAACCTGCAGGCTGGAGGTGGACACACAGCAATCACCCACAGGAACAGGAAGGACACCATGTGGTTTCACAGCAGAAATCAGGCTGCTGCATTTCACATCGTGCTCCCTACTTTGCCACACAGGCTTCTGCAACTCAGGCCTTCCCGGCATCAGTTCCCGCCTCACGGATCCCACAGGTAGCATCTCCCTTTGCATCATGCGCAGTCTTGAACACAGAAAAAGAATGGACATCTCTAAGAATTACAACACCACGTCCTCTCCTAGGCAGGAAACAGCATAGCCGTCACCTCTCCAAACACCCGTAAAAACGCACATCAAACTCTCACACCTGTATTTCAGGTAGGCGTTCTCCCTGCTCTGCTGCATCATCCTTGTTTCCCAATACCGAGCCTTCATCTGCGGCAGAAAAACACACCCACCTTCAGTTGTGCCTAACTGTGTCGCATACGAAGATGAGGAAAAGGAAAATACTTACCCAGTTAGCCAGAGCATTCCTCTCTTGAACTGCGATCTGAAAAAGCCAACACACCAGAAACCCATGTTCACGGCTCTAAGGGCCACGACCATCACCTGCAGGGGGCGCCAAGGGGTCAGTGTGTTGGACACAACTCCCATTACCTTGTGGTTGAAGGTGAGGTTAGACTCCTGCAGCTCTTCCCGCATTTCTTCCACTTCTCGTCTGTGAGGGGGGACAATTGTTTTCATCAGACAAAACCCAACACTGGGTGTGATTTTCAATCATCTGCCAATGTGGCCATCCTCCTCTTATCTGTCCCCTCATACAATTGATCCTGACACAGGAAACACTTTCACCTGACTATAATTGGACTGTGGGATCAAAGCTGTTCTTACAGCCTTTCCTTCATCATTTTTTTTTTGCCTGCAGGATCAAAACCGACAAAACTTCCTTACCCGTTTTCAATCTTTCCCTCAGTTATCACATGACAAATGTCTTTTGTCATGAAGCTCTATTCTCCTTTAACTTCTATCCTCACTATGGTTCCCAGGTTTGCAAAGACCAGCACCATCAGATGCCACTACCGGGCTTATGGGAAGGACTCATCCTAGGACAAACTGTTTTCCTCCAAACACCACCTCAAGGACGCTGGTATGGAGCTAGTTTCCACAGTTAGGCCAAACTGGGGATCCGGATATGTTTAGTAACGTAATTGTTTTGTGCCTTATCATTCTGTGTCAGTTATTTCGCTCTGGATACATCCTCTGAATTTTAGTGTATATTACTTAATTGAGTCCTCAAAATGTACAAAGATTAACAATCCAAAGGGAGGGAGGAGTCAAGATGGTCGAGAAACAGCAGGCTGAGATGACATCAGGTAGCAGGAGACGAGCTAAATAGCTTATCAATACATTCCAAACACCTACAAATCCAACAGGAGATCCAAGAGAAAAAGACCATCAATTTGAGAAACAGAAAATCGACTACTTTCTGAAAGGTAGGACCCACAGAGAAGTGAATCCAAAGCGACGGGAAGAGAGACCCTGGGGGGAGGGTCCGGCTTCTGACAAGCAACAGAGCACAAAACCAGGACTTTTAAAAGCGATGCGCACTGAGGGACGTTGCTCCAGAGGCTAAACCGGGCTGAAGCCCGTGCAGGGACAGCATGCCCCCAGGTCCTGCAGGGTCACAGAAGGCCCGGGGGTGTCTGAGTGTCATAGAACACGCAGGTATTAGAGCAGGGAAGCCGGGAACAGAAAGAGAGCCAAGGAGTGACCTCTCAACTCAGCGTTACCTTGAACCGTATTCCATGGCACAGGATCTGGGGAAATCCCCCCAAAAGAGCTCAGCGATCTAAGGGTTTCGGAGACTCCAGGTGGAGCTGTGTGCCAGAGACAGAGACACTTGGTCACAGCCTGGGTGAGGTCTGAGCACAGCCGGAGGCCAGGGAGAGGGAAATGATGAGTGCTTTTCTCTGAGGGCGCACTGAGGAATGGGTCCCTGAGCTCTCAGCTCCTCCAGGCCAGAGATTGGGAAGCCGCCACTTTCATTACTGATCTCTGGAACTCTACGGAAAGTGTTCAGGAAACAAAATCTCCTGAAAGCGACCCCAGCGGATTACTTAGCCTGGCCTCTGGAAAGGGTGGTGCAATTCCGCCTGGGGCAAAGAGACCTGCGGATCACTACAACAGGCCCCTCCCTGAGAAGACCAACAAGAAATCCAGTCAAGACCAAGTTCACTTACCAAGGAGAACAGCGGAATACCAGAGGAGGCGTAAGCAAACCATGAATTCATGGCTTACTCCTCATGATACCTTAGTCTTGCAAAGTTAATTTTTTTAAAACTACTTTTTTTATCTTCAGCTAATTTTTTTTAACTTTTACCGTTTCTTCTTTTAACGCTTTTTAAACTAGTTTATCTTAACAATACTTTTCATTAAAAAATTTTTTTCGAACCTTCATTATTATTGTTGTATGTTATCCTTCATTGTATCTAACTTCAGTTTCTGTATACACGTAGGGTTTTTTCTTCTAAAAAAATTCGGGTACAACTTCTTCTAATAGATGAAACTACACCCTAAATCTACCACCGGGCTTGTTCTACTCTCCAGCCTGAGCAATTCTTCTCCACTTTCTTTTTCTTTATTCTCCCAACCAACTTATATATCAACTCTTTCTTTAGAAATTTAAAAAAAAATCTTTTCATCTTAATAGTAATATTCTGTCCTTTCATTGTGTTTACTCTTATATATGTTTTCCATTCTTTAAAATTTTGGGAGGTAATTTCTTGTAAGAGACAAAAATACACCCAAAATTAAGTGAATGACGCTGTTCTAGTCACCAGTCTAATATGTATATATATTTTTCTTTTTTATATTATTTCATTATTTGTATTCTTTTAAAATTTTTTTCCCTGAACTTCCTTTTACCCCCTTTCTCTCCCACCACGATTTGGGGTCTCTTCTGATTTGGCTCAAGCACACTTTCCTGGGGTCTTTGCCACCCTTTTAGTATTTTATTTGCTCCTTCAAATATTCTTATCTGGACAAAGTGACAAGGTGGAAAAACTCACCACAAAAGAAAGAACAAGAGGCAGTACCGAAGGCTAGGGATCTAATCAATATGGACATTGGTAATATGTCAGATCTAGAGTTCAAAATGACGATTCCCAAAGTTCTAGCCACACGCTACAAAGGCATGGAAGATATTAAAGAAACCCTATCTGGAGATATAAAAGCCCTTTCTGGATAAATAAAAGAACCACAGTTTAACCATGTTGAAATAAAAAAAGCTATTAAAGAGGTGCAATCAAAGATGGAGGCTCTTACTGCTAGGATAAATGAGGCAGAAAAAAGAATTAGTGATATAGAAGACCAAATAACAGAGAATAAAGAAGCTGAGCAAAAGAGAGACAAACAACTACAGGACTACTTGGGGAGTATTCCAGAGATAAGTGATACCATAAGACAAAACAACATTAGAATAACTGGGATTCCAGAAGGAGAAGAAGAGAGAGCAGAGCAGAAGGTCTATTGGAGAGAATTATTGGAGAGAATTTCCCTAATATGGCAAAGGGAGCAAGCATCAAAATCCAGGAGGTGTAGAGAACCCCCCTCGAAATCAATAAGAATAGGTCCACAACCCGTCATCTAATAGTAAAATTTACAAGTCTTAGCAACAAAGAGAAAATCCTGACAGCACCCCGGGACAAGAAGTCTGTAACATACAATGGTAAAAATATTAGATTGGCAGCAAACTTATCCAAAGTGACCTGGCAGACCAGCAAGGACTGGCAAGATATATTCAGAGCAATAAACGAGAACAATATGCAGCCAAGAATACTATATCCAGCTAGACTATCATTGAAAATAGAAGGAGAGGTAAAAACATTCCAGGACAAACAAAAACTGAAAGAATTTGCAAACACCAAACCAGCTCTACAAAAAATATTGAAAGTAGTCCTCTAAGCAAAGAGAGAGCCTAAACGTTGTAGATCAGAAAGGAACAGAGACAACATACAGTAACAGTCATCTTACAGGCAATACAAGGGCACTAAATTTATATCTCTCAATAGTTCCCCTGAATGTAAATGGGTTAAATGCCCCAATCAAAAGACACAGGATATCAGAATGGATAAAAAAACAATAGCCAACCATATGCTGCCTACAAGAAACTCATTTTAGACCCTAAGACACATCCAGATTTAAAGTGAGGGTGTGGAAAACAATTTACCATGCTAATGAAAATCAGAAGAAAACTGGAGTGGCAATCCTTCTATCAGATCAATTAGATTTTATGCCAAAGACTATAGTAAAAGAGATGAGGAAGGACACTATATTATACTCAAAGGGTCTCTCCAACAAGAAGATCTAACAATTTTCAATATCTACGCCCCTGACATGGGAGCAGCCAACTATATAAACCAATTAATAACAAAATCAAAGAAACACATCAACAATAATACAAGAAGAGTAGGGGACTTTAACACTCTCCTCACTGAAATGGACAGATCATGCAAGCGAAAGATGAACAAGGAAATAAAGGCCTTAAATGACACACTGGACCATCACAGATGTATTCAGAACATTCCATCCCAAAGCAACAATATGTATTCTTCTCTATGCACATGGAACATTCTCCAAAATAGATCACATTCTGGGTCACAAATCAGGTCTCAACCGGTATCAAAAGATTGGGATCATCCCCTGCATATTTTCAGACCACAAAGCTCTGAAGCTGGAACTCAATCACAAGAGGAAAGTTGGAAGGAACTCAAATGACAGAGAAAGGAAGCTAAAGACCATCCTATTAAAGAATGGATGGGTCAACCAGAAAAATAAAGAAGAACTGAAAAAAATATTCATGGAAACAAATGACAATGAAAACACAATGGTTCAAAATCTGTGGGATACAGCAAAGGCAGTGCTGAGAGGAAAATATATAGCGATACAAGCCTTTCTCAAGAAGTAAGAAAGGTCTCAAATACACAACCTAACCCTACACCTAAAGGAGCTGGAGAAAAAACACCAAAGAAAACCTAAACTCAGCAGGAGAAGAGAAATCATAAAGATCAGAGCAGAAATCAATGAAAGAGAAACAAACAGGGGCGCCTGGGTGGCTCAGTGGGTTGGGCTTCTGCCTTCGACTCAGGTCATGATCCCAGGGTCCCGGGATCGAGCCCCACATCAGGCTCTCTGCTCAGCGGGAAGCCTGCTTCCTCCTCCCTCTCTCTGCCTGCCTCTCTGCCTACTGCCTACTTGTGATCTCTCTGTCAAGAAGCCTGCTTCCTCCTCCCTCTCTCTGCCTGCCTCTCTGCCTACTGCCTACTTGTGATCTCTCTCTCTGTCAAATAAATACTTAAAATCTTTCAAAACAAACAAACCAACAAATAAACCAAAGAATAGAACAAATCAATGAAACTAGAAGCTGGTTCTCTGAAAGAATTAATAAGATTGATAAACCCCTGGCCACACCTATCAAAGGAAAAGAAAAAGGACCCAAATTAATAAAATCACAAATGAAAGAGGAGAAATCAAACCAACACCAAAGAAATACAAACAATTATAAGAACATATTATGAGCAACTCTTCGCCAACAAATTTGACAATCTGGAAGAAGTGGGTGTACTAGTAGAGACAATATTATCTACCACAAGTGAGCCAGGAAGAAATAGAAAACCTTAACAGGCCCATAACCAGTAGGGAGACTGAAATAGTCATCAAAAATATCCAAACAAATAAAAGCCCAGGGCCAGATTGCTTCCCAGGGGAATTCTTTCAAACATTTAAAGACGAATTAATTCCTATTGTCCCGAAACTGTTCCAAAAAACTGAAATGGTAGGAAAACTTCCAAACTCGTTTTATGAGGCCTGCATCACCTTGATCCCCAAACCAGACAAGGATCCCATCCAAAAAGAGAATTACAGATCAAGATCCTTGATGAACACAGACGCAAGTATTCTCACCAAAATACTAGCCAATAGGATCCAAGAGTACATTAAAACGATTATTCTCCACCACCAAGTGGGATTTATTCCAGGGCTGCAAGGTTGGTTCAACATCCGCAAATCAATTAATGTGATACAATACATTAAGAAAAAAACAAGAACCACATGATACTCTCAATAGATGCTGAAAAAGCATTGGACAAAGTATAGCATTCCTTCCTGATCAGAACACTTCAAAGTGTAGGGATAGAGAGCACATATCTCAATATTATCAAAGCCATCTATGGAAAACCCACTGCAAATATCATTCTCAATGGAGAAAAACTGAGAGCTTTTCCGCTAAGGTCAGGAACACGGCAGGGATGTCCATTATCACCACTGCTATTCAACATAGTACTAGAAGTCCACGCCTCAGCAATCAGACAACAAAAAGATATCAAAAACATCCAAATCGGCAAAAAAAAAAAAAAAGTCAAACCCTCACTCTTTGCAGATGATATGATACTATATGTGGAAACTCCAAAAGACTTCACTCCAAATCTGCTAGAACTTGTACAGGAATTCAGTAAAGTGTCAGGATATAAAACCGATGCACAGAAATCAGTTGCATTGCTTTACAGAACAACAAGACAAAAGGACGAAAATTAAGAGTCAACCCCATTTACAACTGCAACAAAAACCACAAGATAATTAGGAATACAACTAAGCAAAGAGGCAAAGAATCTATACTAAGAAAACTCTAAAGTACTCATGAAAGAAATTGAGGAAGACACAAAGAAATGGAAAAAGGTTCCATGCACCTGGATTGGAAAAACAAATATTATGAAAATGTCTTTGCTACCTAAAGAAATTCACACATTTAATGCAATCCCTATCAAAATCCCATCCATTTTTTTTCAAAGAAATGGAACAAATAATCCTAAAATTTATATGGAACCAGAAAAAACCTCGAATAGCCAAAGCAATATTGAAAAAGAAAGCCAAAGTTGGTGGCATCACAATTCTGGAATTCAAGCTCTGCTACAAAGCTGTCATCATCAAGACAGAATGGTACTGGAACAAAAACTGACACATAGATCAATGGACCAGAAGAGAGAACCCAAAAATACACCCTCAACTCTATGGTCAACTAATCTTCAACAAAGCAGGAAAGAACGTCCAATGTCCAAATGACAGTCTCTTCAACAAATGGTGTTGGGAAAATTGGACAGCCACATGCATTAAAATGAAACTGGACCATTTCCTTACACTACATAGGAAAATAGACTATAAATGGACGAAGGACGTCAATGTGAGAAAGGAATCCATCAAAATCCTTGAGGAGAATACAGGCAACAACATCTTCAACCTCAACCACAGCAACTTCTTCCTAGAATCATCATCAAAAGGGAGGAAATCAAAGGCAAAAACAAATTATTGGAACTTCATCAAGACCAAAAGCTTCTGCACAGCAAAGGAAACAGTTAACAAAACCAAAAGACAACTGACAGAATGGGAGAAGATATTTGCAAACAACATATCAGATAAAGGGGTAGGATTCAAAATCTATAAAGAGCTTCGGAAACTCAACAACCAAAGAACAAATAATCCAATCAAGAAATGGCAGAGGACATGAACAGACATTTCTGCAAAGACATCCAGATGGCCAACAGACACATGAAAAATTGCTCCACATCACTCGGCATCAGGGAAATTCAAATCAAAACCACAATGAGATACCACCTCACACTAGTCAGAATGGCTAAGATTAACAAGTCAGGAAATGACAGATGCTGGCGAGGATGCATAGAAAAAGGAACACTCTTACACTTTTGGTGGGAATGTAAGCTGGTGCAACCAACTCTGGAAAACAGCATGGTGGTTTGTCAAAAAGCTGAAAATAGAGTTACCCTATGACCCAGCAATTGCACTACTGGCTATTTACCCTAATGATACAAACGTAGTGATCTGAAGGGCCACGTGTACCTGAATGTTTATAGCAGCAATGTCCACAATAGCCAAACTACGGAAAGGACCTAGATGTCCATCAACAAATGAGTGGATAAAGGAGATGTGGTATATATATATACAGTGGAATACTATGAAGCCATCAAAAGAAATATCTTGCCATTTGCGACGACGTGCATGGAAGTTTGGGAAAATTCCCCTGGGAATCCGTCAGGACCTGGACTCTTGTTTTTGGGAGATTTTTGATCACTGCTCCAATCTCATTACTAGACATTGGTCTATTCCGGTTGTTGAATTCTTCCTGGTTCAATTTTGGGAGTTTATAGTTTTCCAGGAATGCATCCATTTCATCTAGGTTGCTAAGCTTATTGGAGTATAAACTGTTGATAATAACTTCTGATGATTGTTTCTACTGCCTTGGTGTTTATTGTGATCTCTCCCTTTTCATTCATAATTTTATGAATTTCGCCTTTCTCTCTTTTCTTTTGGGTTAGTGTGACCAATGGTTTATCGATCTTATTGATTCTTCCAAAAACCAGCTTCTAGTTTCATGGATACATTCTACTGTATCTCTGGTTTCTACCTCATTGGTCTCAGCTCTAATCTTGATGATTTCCGTTCTTATGTGTGGAGTTGGTTTGATTTGTTGTTGATTCTTCAGTTCTTTAAGGTGTAGAGACAGCTGCTGTGTTCTGGAATTTTCAATTTTTTTGATGGAGACTTGGGGGGCTATGTATTTCCCCCTTAGGGCCACCTTTGCTGTATCCCATAGGTTTTGGACCGAAGTGTCTTCATTCTCATTTGTTTCCATGAATTGTTTCAGTTCTTCTTTGATCTCCTGGTTGATCCAAGCATTCTTAAGCAGGGTGGTCTTTAGCTTCCAGTTATTTGAGTTCCTTCGGAACTTTTCCTTGTGATTGAGCTCCAGTTTCAATGCATTGTGATCTGAGAATATGCAGGGAATCATCTAAGTCTTTTGGTATCAGTTGAGTCCTGATTTGTGACCCAGTATGTGGTTTATTCTTGAGAAGGTTCCACGTGCACTTGAGGAGAATGAGTATTCTGTTGTTTTAGGGTGGAATGTTCTGTATATATCTATGAGGTCCATCTGGTCCAATGTGTCATTCAATGCTCTTGTTTCTTTATTGATTTTCTGTTTCGATGATCTGTCTATTTCTGAAAGAGGCGGGTTAAGATCTCCTACTATTAATGTATTCATATCAATATGACTCTTTATCTTGATTAACAGTTTTCTTGTGTAATTGGCTGCTCCCATATTGGGGGCCTAGATATTTACAATTGTTAGATCATCTTGGTGGTTAGTTCCTTTAAGGATTATGTAGTGTCCTTATGTATCTCTGACTACAGTCTTTAGTTTAAAATCTCATTTATCTGATATGAGAATTGCTACCCATCCTTCTTTTGAGGCCCATTGGCATGAAAGATGCTTCTCCATCCCTTCACTTTCAGACTGGGTGCATCTTTAGGTTCAAAATGGGTCTCTTGTAGACAACATATGGATGGGTCCTATCGTTTTATCTAATCTGCAACCCTTTGCCCTTTTATGGGAGCATTTAGGCCATTTTCATTGAGAGTGATATTGATAGATATGTTTTCATTGACATCGTGCTACCTTTTAAGGCTTTCTTCCTGTAGATTGTCTCTATATTTCTGTTCAATACTATTCTTAGGAATTTTCCTCTTTTATAGAACTCCCCCCTTAAGATTTCCTGCAGCGTTGGCTTGGTGGTTGCATAATCTTTTAAGCCTTGCCGGTTTTGAAATCTCTTTATCTCTCCATCCATTTTGAATGTCAGTGTTGCTGGATAAAGTATTCTTAGCTGCATATTATTCTCATTTAGTGCCCTGAATATCTTGCCAGCCCTTTATGGCTTGCCAGGTCTCTGTGGACAGGTCTAATACTATTCTCATGGGCTTTCCTCTGTAAGTAAGGAGCCTCTTAGTGCTAGCGGCATTCAAGAGATTATACCTACAATTATGATTCCTGAATTTGACTATCAGGTGTCTTGATGTTTTTCTGGAATCTATAATCTTGGATAGAGAACATTTGGCCTCTAGTACATGAATGCTGGTTCCATTCACTAGATTGGGAAAGTTTCATGAAGGACTTGTTCCACTATATCTTCTAGACTTCTTTCTTTCTCCTCCCCTTCAGGAATTCCAATAATTCTGACGTTGGAACGTTTCATGGCATCATTTATTTCCCTGATTCTGTTTTTGTGGTTTCTATTCTGTTTGTTCCAGGCTTCCTCTTGATATTTCTCTCTGTTTGTTTTCCAGATCACTAATTCTATCTTCTGTCTCAGTTACCCTAGGTTTTAGAAAATTTAGATTAGATTGGAACTCACTGAGAGCATTGTGAACATCAGCCCTGGTAACTTTTAACTCTGCCCTAACATTGTGACCATCCTGTCTGGTCCCTTTCAGCACGGCCCTAATCAATTCCGTTTGGTCATCCATGGCTTTCTCCAACCTATCTATTGCCTGGATAAATGTTAACCTGAATTCTCTTTTCGACATATTGTCTATGTTGATAGCCCTTAGCTCTGTTGTGGAAGGTCCATCCTCTGTATTTTTCTCTGTTGGGATTCCTCCTCCTAGTAATTTTGGTGAGAGATGACTGAACAGACGTAGCTGGGTATATCGACCGTGGTGCAGTCAGGGTGCACTCTGTAACACTTCTGAGCAATCAGGATTCCCCACCAAATTGAGAGAAAAAAGACAAGACAAAGAAAAAAATAGGAGATAGAGAGAGACAGGAAAGAAAGGGAAGATGAAAGAGAAGGTTCAGCCCAAATGCGCCCCAAGGAAAGATTTATGAGGTATACAAACAAAAGACAAAAAAAAAGACTGATAAAAGTATATAACAAGAGAAAAATATGTAAATATATGCAAATACAGGAATAACCTTGTTGAAAAGAACCCCAAGTGTAAGATTTATATACTATCAGGACAAACACAAAAACACAGAAACACTGGTGGAAGAAAAAAATGGGAGAGTGGTTATAAATTCTCTGTGTGGGCAAGGAAGGTTGTTTTGATCCTTGCTGGATGTAATTGATATCTTTGTTAAAGGACTCAACTTTCCTAGGATAAAGGGATTAAAAATGGTTTACCTCTAGGGGTAGTATTGATTGGGGAATGGGGATTTCTTTGAAGTTTAACTCTATATGAATATTAGAAAATAAAAATAAAAAAGGAATAAACTCAGCTAAACTAAAAATTTTAAAAATTCAAAAAATAGAAGTGCAAAAGAGAAACACAGGTGTATGCAACAAAAAGTTTAGGTTGGAAATTTATTATGGAATTTGATGTGCTGGACAGCTCTCTGTGATGGTAAATCGGTTAAACAATTATCTATATACAAAAAATGAGCCAGAATAGTGGGAACAAATTAAAAATAAAAGTTGTCCTACGAAGTAGTGGTGGTGGTTCTCTTGTAGTCTTTTTTTTTTTTTTTTCCTTTTCTGGTTGGTTTTCTTGAGGAGGTGCCTGCCACGTTGGTTTTCAGTCAGTAATATTCCCTGAGTTAAGTCCTCCAGTCCCCCTCTAGGGGGTGGGCTCTGAGGAAACCGGTTTTTTCAGGCTTTTGTTCTCTGGAGCTTTTTATGTTTCTTCACCTTTTACCCCCCTCTCGTCTTAACCTCTTTTGAATGGTTTTTGTAGGTTTAGAGGAAAGCAAACTGTACCCTGACCTCCCTCTCAGAGAGAAGCCTCAGTCTGTTCTGTGGGTATTGCAGAGCCCATATAAACTTCCCCTTGGCTGCTGGCAGAGTAGGTTCTGAGAGTCACGGTTCCTGGGGACGCAGGATCTTCTGCTTGTACCCAAAAGCATGGCAGCGGCGTCTGTCTGGGATCTCCAGACCGCCAGAGAGGTCCTAAGCATGGATCGCACACTGAGATTTTCCCGCTGGTCCAGGCTGGGAGTGCCTAGTCTTTCTAGGTCTAAGAGCACCTGGCTTGCATGCACCTCTTTTGGGGGAGGCTGTGGGTCGCTTGCACGTCTCAGGCTCTGAGAACGGGTGCAGGTCCAAAAGCACCAGGCTGTGCCTTGGAGCACCTCTCTCCTGGGAGAGTTTGGGGTGCCTTTGTTAGGCTCTGAAACAATGGCGCATATCAAAGAGCGCTGGCTGGGCCTTTGTACCTCTCTCAGGGGAGGATGAGGGACATGCACATTAGAGGCTCTGTAGCAGGGCTCACACATTCTGCCATCCTGTGTGGCTCCCATCCCCTTAAAGGAGCCAGAACCCACGCAATCTCGGGTTTGCTGGCGGCTCTGGGACCAAGATCTGGTTTCTTTGTCACACTCTCTCTGGCTCAGATGCAGGGAAGGCTGTCCTGGGACCGAGGACTTAGCTGCCCCTTGCTGCCCCAATTCCAACAATTTACCCCCCACATTCCTTTGCTCTTTTGGAGTGCTTTCAACCAGTCTCCAAGTTAATGCTGGTCCCCAGACACTGGGCACGCTCGCTCCTTATTAGGGTATTACTTTCCAACTGGTCAGCTCTGGTGGCTCCCTCCCCCTTTTGTTTATCTTGCAATATCAGTCCGCCTTTCCCATTCCGCTTTACCTGCCCATTGGTGTCTTCTGCCCCTGTTGAGATCCAGATGTGTAAAATTCTGATCTCATGCTGATTTCATAGGTGATCAGAGTTCTTTCGTAGGTAATCAGCTCGCTTTAGAGTACAGGTTGAAAAGGTGCCTCTTCCAACTTTCCCATGCCATCTTGTCCCTTCTGTCATTAGTTTTTGATGTAGTGTTCCAGGATACACTGTTTGTGTATAACACCCAGTGCTCCATGAAATAGGTAACCTTCTTATTACCCATCACCAGGCTCCTCATACCAATCTCCTCTAAAATCCTCAGTTTGCTTCCCAGAGTCCATAGTCTCTCATGGTTCATCTCCCCCTCTGACTCTTACCCCCCGATTCATTTTTCCCTTCCTTCTCCAAATATTCCCTATGCTATTCCTTATGTTCCACAAATAAGTGAAACCAAAGGATAATTGACTTTCTCCACTGGACTTTTTTCACTTAGTCTATTTCCCTCACATTTTTGCAACCTAGTATCTGCACTGAAGTACAGAATTTGGCACTATTTTAAAATACTGAAAGAAAGAAAATGGAAGGAAGGAGGAAAGAATGCAGGCAGGCAGGCAAGGGAGCAAAGGCTGTGTCAAGGATATGCCACCTCTTTCCTTCTCTACAAAGCTATCTTGAAACCTTACAAAGAGTTGGCTGTTTGCTGAATTCACACACAGTTATGACATATCAGGTGCTATGCAGTTTCCCAGACTGTTTAAATGCAGTGTCATCAAAAAGAAGTAAAAGCCATCAGATGAGATAAAGAGTGGCCCATTATGAGATGAAGCATAAGCCATGACAGAAATGACAGCTGATGGTTCCAAAAAGGGAAATGAGGCAATTCAGATTTGAGTCACCCTCATGTTATTATAGCTCAACAACATCTAGGCAAGACCTCACTTTGACACCATTAACATATTTCCTGTTTTAAAAGGTTTACAGGATGATGAGAGGCTGGGGCCAACCTGCAAATCTTGCCAGGATATTGGAATATCACCATGCTATCATAAACCAGTCATAGTATGTTGTTGGGGAGAGTGCATCAGGGGAGGGAAATCAGAAAGCCATGGTTATTCCTTTGATTTCACATGTTGATAAGGAACCTCTGAGCTCCTGTGGCCTATGTCACCAGCCCCATGGGCAGGGGAAGTGGAAAGGTCGATGGCTACACCAAATATATAATATTTTTCTTTTCTCTTTGAAGGGAAGTTTTCTCCATTGTGAGGGAGAGAGGGAATAGTCCCACGGAGAAAGAAACTCAAAAGAGTTCTTTCTTCTTACAAAGGTCTGCCCTCAAATGAAACTATGTCTCCAGAGTCTAAATGGCGGTTTCCCAAAGACTCAGACACAGAGGTGAGGGAAATCCTCAACTCCAGTGCCATCTCCTCCCTGTCTCACCGGTGAGGACCTCAGTCTAACTCCGAGCCAGAGAAGCAGAAAACCTCACCCTAACTCCCACTTACCTCCCTTCCTTCAGCAGGACACAGTATCTAGCTTTCAACACAACCCTACAAGGCATGCTGCAGGTAAAAACCATGACAGCAAGCACGAGAATCACACTTCCTGTGGCAGAAGTGATGGGGAGATCAGGCTGGACTTTCAAGTCTCTTTGATGTAAGATACTGGGTCTAAGGGAAAAGTGCACAAGAGGAAGAAGAGATGGTAAATGTGGGCAGAGATAGGAAACTCTAAGATTGTAACATGTTGTCTAGAAAGACAACAACACCATTATAAAAATCAAGAGTGCTTGTGCTGGCTTCATGAAGAGACTCAAAATAAACCAGAGGAAAGAATCATTGACAGGAAAGAAACTTCCAAAAGAGAAACACAAAGACAAAAATTACACAGAAAACACAGAAAACTCAAGACTGATAGGTGATTACAAAATGTGTAACACACACATAACAGGAATACCTATTCCTATAGGAGAGTGGACGGAGAGCTATTTGAAGGAATAATGACAGAGGATTGTCTGAAATTAATGGAGTTACCTAATCAAGATCCAGGAAAATCAAAACATTGAAAGAATGATAAATACCAACACACACACACACACAAACAATGAACCAAAACCACCAATGTTTCCTAATTTAGAATATTCAGCTACAGATCATTAAAGACAAAGAACTTGTTTTGGAAATCTGGAGCAGGGATTGGGAGTGGGTGTGGGAAGGGGAGAGGTGAGCAGTAACACCTTACTCCAGAGAAAAGGATAAGAACGACATCACACTTCTTTTCAGAAACCATGCCATCAAGAAGGATGAAGTGTTTATACTGTTTAAAGGAACATCAAGCTAGAAATCTGTGGCCAGTGAAATGGTCCTTCAACACACATCGCACAGTAAGGAAACCCGTCAGGAATAATGGCGGGCATTATTTCAATGATGAAGGGGTCAATTCTCCAAAAAGACACAACAATTTCTAATGCGTATGCATCAACAACAGCGTGTCAGAACACATGAAACAGAAACTGAAAATACTGCTGGTGGGAACAGATGAATCCATTCCTACAGCTGGATAATTCAAAATCCTCTTCTCCCTCATTGACAGACCCAGAGATGCAGAAGTTCCATGAGAACACAGGTGAAGGGACCAGCATCACCCATCCACCCCATCCCCTATCATCGGCAGAATACTTAATTCAACAATGAGGTGTAGACATTCTGCTCGGGCTGACATGAAACAGTCACTAAGAGAGCCAAAATTCGGGGCCATACAACACATGTGAACCACCAAAGGAATTGAAATCACCGGAACTATGCTCTCAGACCCCAGTTGACTTAAACTAGAGATCGAGAACAGAAAGATAGCTGGAGAAATGACCAGAGAGAGAGAGATTCAACAGCACACTTCTGAAGAAGACATGGGTGGAAGGGCAGGTGGGTGGAGGGATGGGTGAAGGAGGTGAAGGGAAAGAAGAGTGCACTTCTTCTGCTGAGCACTGAGAAATGTACAGAATTGCGGAGTCATGTTGTACACCTGAAACTCACATTACACTGTGCCAATTGTGCTTGAACTTAAAAAAAAGAACATATGGATCAAGAAGGCACTTCAATAGAAATTTAAAACTACATCAATCTAGGTGATAATCAAAATTGACATATTAGAGGGAAATTTGTAGTACTGAATGGACATAAAAATGTCCAGGGACTATAACATTTTTTGCTTATTTATGAATGAAAGTACAGAAGGTACATTAATATACTTACAGCGAGGATGGTTCTCCAGAGGTATATGAGAAAGGCACAAGTTCCCAAGAAGGCAGTTAAAATGAGAAGCTTCCACAGAACTTCAGTCCCATGAGGGCCAAGACAGAAATGATCAGGCAAGGAAAGGACAAGCTGAAATACCATTTGAGACAATGAGGAATCTCAAAGACTTTTAATGTGTATCTGTCACAAAAAACCAACTTTACAAACCCTCAATCAGCCTCCAGGAGGTGAGCATACCTCTTAACAGGCTCCTCCTGGAGGAGAAGGAGCACAGAGGTATTTCCAAGGAGCTGGGGCAAACTTTTGGCAGTGATGAGTGTGTTTACCAACTTACCATGATGATGGCTTCCTTGTTGCTTCCCTATGTCTAATATCAACAAAAAGTATTCTTTGAAAAGATGTTGTGATCATATATACATTATGACACACTAAAGCTGCAGGCAAAATCTAATAGACAAATCTTAAGAGATTTTATTTTATCTACAAGCACATTGCAACTGTTTTTTCTATAGCTAACAGAACTTGAGAATTTATGAGCCAACATAAAATAAACAAAGTAAGTCAATGTAAACTTAGAATAGGTAAGGAGTCAGTGACTTCTATTGTACATCCATGAAGGACCTGGAAAAATTCCTTTGGACCATTTCTAAAACTACACCCAAAATTTAAGGATGAATGAGGGAAAGCATTAATAGAATTTGTACTGGATACAAACACCGAGGCTAGGAACACATCATTTTACAAAAACTACACTTAGAAGTATTTCAGGAGAAAAGACACTAACAATGCAATTCATACTAATTCACACCAAGCTTGAATTTTGTGCAAACACACCTCTCTAGAAATGAGCTCCTGAAGTCTAAATCATTTTCCTCTTCAGCCCTCACAGCTGAGGTCAGGAAAATGTGTGCTGGTGGGAAACGTACACTGCCTTTAATAGCCGCTGTCTGGAAGAGAGCAGTAGCTGTCAGCACAATGGTTGGTCATGGGGATCAAATGCACAAAAGACAGAGGCCGTCTTGTCAGGAATGTAAAACACGCCCAGCTGTGGGCACTCAGTACATCTGGCAGCTGTCTGGATGCTGATATCAGTAGCTGAGTCTTAACTAGAGGACAGCCAGTGGGGCCAAAAACTCTAGGTTCTCCGACAGTGGCCATGAGCAGGTGGAGGTGGGAAATGCAACACCAGTTCATTTAGGCAAGAGTTCAGAGATGAGGAAGGGTGAGAAAGGTGAACTGATCCATGAGATGCAGCCCAGGTAGAGGGGAATGATTCCAATCCAGACGACCAAGAAATTCCCTCTTCTGAAGACTCAAATGAAACAGAATGGGGTCTACTTTGACTAGAGGTCTTCATGTGGGATGGGTCTGCCTCAATACAAGCATCCTTCTTGACTACTGACACTTCTGGATCCCTCTTTCATAATCTGGTGCAAGTGGATCTAAAGTAGTCTACTTAATTCCAGGGGTGTTCCCTAACTGTTGGCTGAATCTCTCTCTCTTTCTCCTGGGGTACAGGGTTTACTTGTTCATGGCAGAGTGAAATATTCATGCTGGGAACCACGTATTTCTTTATATTTGGACAATCCTAAGGACATCCAGAACTTTCTTATTTTGGGAAAATCAACACACTGCACATACTTGGTCAAAGAAAGGACAACAACTCATTCACTTCCTGATCACATCACTCCTAGTGATTTTCCTGTGACATATATCCCAGCAGGTTGCAGTCTATTAGTGTCTTCTGGGATTCTCAGGTCTCCATGGACCTGGTGGGACACACAGTCCCTGGGGACAGCCTCCAACCAAGAAGCAGAGCAAAAAGGATATTTCACTTCTTAACACTCTAGTCCCAACCCCAATGCTTAAGATAACCAGGGATGTCAAACTCTACAAATATAAACAATGCGCTGACACAAAAACAAACTAAACAGAAGCTGTACCCTGAATTTACCAGGCTTGCAGTAGGATCTTCACCAGGATCCCAGGGGACAATCTAGCACCCCTAGCTCCTACTAAATTAGAGTTCCTGACATTTTTGAAGACAATTTTAAAGAGATATAATGTACATATCACACAAGCCCCCTATTTAGGACAAAGAGCTCAATGGCTTTTCCTATCTTCACAAATCTTCCTCCTGACACTATAAACCTGGTGCCTTCAGGTTTCCATCTTACCAAAGCTGTGCTTCTTGGACCCAGCAGCACAGACAGGACCCAAAACATGAGAGAAATGGCTGTGGCCTCAACACCTTCAGGTTGACCCTGAAACCTGCCCTGTGTTGCCCAGTCATCAGGAAGAACTCTCGTTCTTCTGAGGTTACCATCAAGAACCCCATGAAAAAGCTGTGATTAAATAACCCAGTCGGAAGGAAGAAACCACTAGCAGCTTATGGGCACCCAAGTAGCTCAGACAGATACGTGACCAAGTCTTGGTTTGGATCAAGTCATGATCTCATGGTCCTGAGGTTGAGGCCACTTTGGGCTCTGTGCTCACTGCACAGCTGGTTTGGGATTTTGTCTTTCCCACCCTCTCTGACCCCTACACATCAGCCGTTTTCCACTATTCCTCAAATAATTCATATCAGAAGAAGAAGAAGAAGAAGAAGAAGAAGAAGAAGAAGAAGAAGAAGAAGAAGAAGAAGAAGAGGAAGAAGAGTAGAAGAAGAAGGAGAAGAAGGATAAGAAGGAAGACATGAGTGAAGTGTCACATTTACTCACATTTGGGTAGTGAAGTGTCACATTTACTCACATTTGGGTTTGGGGAACTGGGACAGTGGAGCAAGACAAGCCAGAAGAGTAGCCTTTGCACCATCATGTCCTGGTCCTTTTAAGGGGCACTGTGGGCCCAGGGAGGAAGTGGAGATGGTTGGGGGGCAGGGGAGGGTGGGGTGCGGGTGTTTGGAAGGGGTGGGGAGGGGCAGGGTGGTAATTAGGGAGGGGAATAGGGAAGAAAAAGAGGGTAGGATGGGGAAGGTGTTGGTCAGGAGGAGGGGTCAGGGACAGTGTCAGGCGGTGTCAGGGTCAGATTAAGTACTCAAGGGGAAGTAGCACGGTTCAGAAAAGTTAGGAGGTCAGCAGGTTAGTAAAGGACAAGGTCAGCAGGACACATTAGCAGGTAAAGTGAACTCTCAGGAGCAGTTGGTGTGGATAATCCATCCTCCACCAAGCCTTCCCGGGTTTGAACGTTTCCTTAGCAACCTAGAAACATTCTAATCTCTCGACCAATCCCCTGCCTTTGCCACTAGTAGCTCAACATGGATGCCACAGGTGACCTCATTGGTACAAAGCCCCTTCCCACCTGATACCCCAACACATGCCATCGCAACGACAGATCGTCTCTGGATCTTTAGCCATTCTTCTTGTTTACTTCCTCTAACCCAGGTCCCTGTTCCCTCTTCTGGGTGCTCTCTCCTTCCCTTCCAAACTCCCGTCTGAGCGCCACTGGCTGAACAATGTAGAAAGAAAAGGAGAACCAAACTGCAACAATAAGCAAGTACACAACCAGAGTAGGAGGTTCAAGCCCTCTCTCAGCAACTCAACGCAGACAGAACATCCACAAGATGTACATCTTAATGGCAAACCATCTGAATCCCATAGCTGTCTCCATACATCTGTCCACATCCACATCCACTGATTTTAGGCACATAGGAGACCATTTCAAAAATACGCCCAATTTACTTTAGCCATAAGGGAAATTTCAATTTTGTTTCAGATGCATCAATTCAGGCAACTACAGAGCATCTTGTGGTAATATAATGTGCTAGAAATCACTGATAAAAAGTGAACTAGAAATTCCCATAAGTTCAGAAATTGAGAAGTACCTCTATCATGGGAACAGGAGTAAAGAAATAGAAAAAAGAGGGGCTCCTGGTGGCTCAGGTCATGATCAGGTCCTATGATCAAGCCCCACATCGGGCTCTGTGCACAGAAGGGAGCCTGCTTTCCCCTCACTCTCTGCCTGCCTCTCTGCCAACTTGTGATCTCTCTCTGTGTGTCAAATAAGTAAATAAAATCTTAAATAAAAAAGAAATAGAAAAGGAAAAGAGCAACACTGGAACTGAATGATACGAGGATGATACAATTGAAATCAAATATGTCTTCTGGGCTGGAATATCCTCCGGTATTAGTCTGAGAAGACTTCATGGTCTCAAAATCATCCCCAATTGGCTGAGACATTGGAACACCTCCGACAGAGTAGATCTGTCACTTCTCTTTGTGACCCTCCTACGCACTAGCTTCAGCTTTACATGAGGAAACTTTACAGGGAAACAGTCCAATCAGACTCTCATGTCATCTTCTGGGACATCCAGGAATGAGAGCATTTTAAGAGAAGACTTTCACCAGCTTCTCCCCTGGCGAATCTAGGATAACAACCAGAGAGCTGGCAGCTCCATCTGTGCTTGGTAGGGACAGCCAAGCATGTGGGCAGGGCCAGGGACCCAGGAGACTAGACAAACCCCTTGTTATCCTCTCTCCTGGGGCCTGTCCTGAGCTGAACTTCCTAAACTGTGTCTCCCTAGGACTCTCAAATGTTTCCTCAACTCCTTCTGGCCCAAGACAGCTGATTTTCAGTGCTCTACAAACCACCACTTTATTATTGTGTAAATTTCTTGTAAACAGGAACCACTCTAGTACTGCTTAAATAGCACAACAGCTTGTTTTTTCTAATTAACGTATAATGTAGTTTTTGTTTCAGGGGTAGTCTGTGATTCATCAGTCGCATACAGTTCAAGCACTCACCAAAGCACATACCCTCTCCAATGCCCATTCTACAGCCACCCCATCCTCCCACCCACTTCCACTCCTGCCACCCTCAGTTACAACAATATCCTAAACATACACATACAGAAACCATAAAAAACAAGCCAACAACAAAACAAGGATAACAAAACAAAGTATTCAATTCTGCTTAGATACCGCTGTCCACCTCAAGAACCCCAGAGTTGGGCTGCTCTGGTTTTAGAAGGAGACCAGCTATGGAAGGGGTGGAGTCAGACTAGCCCAAAAGGGAACAGGAGAGAGGCCCAACCTGTAAGGGGGGCCAGGGACTTCCATGGAAGATGGCCAGAGTCACCTTGATTAGAACTGGAATCGGGAGCAGGGAAAGAAGCAGGGAACAGAGTTTTGGGCCTCAAATAGGTGAGATCAGACATGGAGTTGAGGAGGTGTCCCCAAAGCCAGTGTCAGTCTCACATCTATGAAAACCTTTGTGTCTCTGTGAGACAAGCCAGGAGCCTAGAGTTTGAGATCCAGCTGTCCTGCTTACCTGCTGTTTGGCCTGGTGCTCATTTCCTTCAACGAACCGGGAGTGTCCATGCCCATGTCCATAACTGTGTGAAGGACAAGAAGAAGTCACATGTTGAGAACACGCAGACATTGACGTCATCACCTCCATGGGCTCAGTGTCTTTGGAGATCCAGTGCCTCATGTCTCACCCCTGTTAATGGCAGCCCAGGTGACAACCACAGGTCCCTCCTGTTTCAGGCCTGTGCTATGCCCTGCCCTTTGCCCACATCAGCATTCCGGCACCAGATGGCAGGAAGACCCCATGAACTGTGGGGAGAGCTCTGGGCCCCTGGCAAGACTGAGGGATTCCTGGACTGTGGGAAAGGTGATCAAGTGAGGGATTATACAGGACTGGGCAACTGAGCTCCGGGGCACCCTGAAAGGAATGGGGGATTGGGCACCTGTGGAAAGGGCTGGAGGCATCTTACAAGATTCCTGGGTCCCCACAGGGCAGATCCCTCCTACACTCCTGCTGGTGCTGGCAGGGATCTGGAAGCACCAGCGGCAACAGCAGCAGAAGTCACAGCAGATCAATGGGATGCTGGATGGACCTGGGAAGAATGGTCTGGCAGGTAAGTGGAATCACCAGGCTGGGATGCCCTTGGCCTCCTCCTCCTTCCCCAGCCACCTCTCAACCTGTGACTCTGACTTCACCTTCCAGAAGGGCATGGGAATGCCAAGCAGAGGTGGACACCCGCGGCCAAGGAAGGGTCCCTCCCCAGAGCTCTGTGTCCTTCTTTCTGAGCAGACAGAAGGAGTCATCCGGGGCCCCTGGAACAGGGAGGGAGAATCTGGCCCCAGAGCCCTCTCTGATGGGGCCTGGGGAGAATCCTGGAGGGACAGAATGTAGCACTGGTTCGTAGTCTAAAAAGTCTAGATTTATTAAGGAAATGGAAAAAACAAGTTGCCAGTTGAGCTTCTGGAAGAGAACAGGACCAGTTTCCATTCTTCCAATTTCTACTCTTTGCCTGGATAATTACTTCACCTCTCCAAACCTCTGTGTCCTTCTCTGTGATGTGGGGACAGCATGGATTCATTCCTCAGGGCATAGATGCAAAGATTCATCGAGATCCGTCATACAAAGCTAGTTTAAACTGATACTTATACCTATCACTATCATCATTTTTTCATAAAGATTGAACTTGTTTTTCTCAACATTATGCTAAATAAACTTTTATATTTACTTTCTTCGAAAGATTTTATTATTTGAGAGACAGTGAGCACAAGTCGTGGTCAGACGCAGAGGGAGAGGGAGAGGCAGCCTCCTCTCTGAGCAGGGCTCAGTCTCAGGACCCTGAGATCAGGATGCCAGGTAGAGGCAGATGCTTAACTGACTGAGCCCCCCAGTCACGGAGGGCCCCTGAGAAAGAGCCCCCAGGGCTGCAGCAGTGGGAACAGCCCCAATCCCGATCCCTAGCGGGAGAGATACATCCCCAGCGCCAGGATATCCTCCAGCCCCGGGAACTCCATCTTAGCAATGCCTGCCTCCCCCCACCCCGGGTGACCCCAGAGTCCAGCCAGTGCCAGTCCCTGCCTGCCCCCATCCCTTCCTCCCATTCCACTCCCTCTGCTCCATGCAGGTAACTAGTCAGGCTCTTCTTGTGGCCCATGGTCAAGGATGGGCTGTACCCCCCCCACCCCCCAAAAGCCGAAACCAGCACTGCTTGGAGGAGTAACACCATAGGTGGAGTCCTTGTGGTCCGCCCCTCTCCCTTCAGAGCCCAGGACCTCAGCCCTACCTAGGCCACTGGGCCTTGAGCATCCTTCAGTGCCGCCACTGCCTCCGCCGCCCCCCCTTGAGCCTCCACAGCTGCCAGTCTCCTGAGACCAACTCCCACCTGCGCTCCCTCTACTGACTGCATGTCATGGAGTGTGTGCTCCTTGGGGGCATGCGGGCCTCTTGGTGACCTAGTGGCCCAGCAAGGTGGAGCGTGTGATTCCGGCAAGTGGCGATGGGCTCCAGGCCCTGCAAGTCTGCCTTAAGGGGCTGTAGTGGGGACCCAGTCCTGAAGCCATTCCCAGGGAGGCAGTTCCCCACACTGAGGCTTGCAACTGCCAGTGCTGCTTGCTATGCCTCCAGGCTTGGAGTGCCCTGGGAGCCAGCGGGCCTCTTTCTTTTGGCCCCAGTTCCCCTGCTCCCTTCTGCTCTTCTGCCACCAGGAGCTTTGGAGCAGCCTCTCCTAAAGTCCTGGCCTCTTGCCCATACCCCAGGCCGAAGCCCCTTCCCAGGCTCCTGAGGCAGGAGAGAAGTGTGCTGACAAAGTAAAGAAAGCAATGCATACCCTGGAAAGCTAAATCCACACGTGACAACACAGAGACCAAAGGCTTAATTACACGTGCTCCATCACACCCTGTCCAGACACCAGTGCCCTGTGTGGGGGGCAGTCATTCACAATCTCTCTCCTGCCTGGGACTACTGATTTTAATGATGGCATGGCATGTTATTTTGAGGAATTGTGTAATTTTCTGAATGAGTCAAGTGACAAACAGTACAGTCAGCAGTGTTATACTACATATTCTCAGGCCATTTCCAGGGCTCAGAGGGTTAAGCATCCCCCTCCCGACTCTGGCTCACTTTATGATCTCAGGGTCCTGGGATGGAGCCTTCAGTCTGCCTCCTGGCTCAGTGCAGAGTGTACCTGACATTCTTACTCTCTCCCTCTACCCTCCCCATGCCCCCGATGGAGACTCTCAAATAAATAATTATCCTTAAAAGGATAAATAAACCTTTAAAACAAACAAAAAAACAAAAACAAAAACAAGAACAAAACCCTCCTTACCTAAAAAGGAAGGAGGGAACCATGGGGGCGAAGACGCCACCCACAAAAAGGCCCTCCTGAAAGAGCCAAAGAGAAAGTGAGAGGCAAAGGACTGCAGCACACGTCATTTAGGTGTCGGAGGCAGGCCCCCGACCAGGGTGGCCTCCGCCATTAAAAGATGGCGCCTGGCTAGTTGCCAGGTTAGGATTGCCTCATGAGACTAAGCGGAATGCCCAAAGAGGAAGTAAACAGCATTGGTTGCTAGCATAGTTGTTCATTTAGGTGTGCAGCCTGATTCGCTCCCTCCTGTACCCTGCTCGCTGATTGGTCAGGTAAGCGTATATAAGTGTGTAGACTTGCGGAAATAAAGAGAGAGAAGATACATCTGAACTGGGGCTTCTTGTCGTCCTTGGGGGTCGAGGGCGATAAATGGCGCCGGCACCCGGGAACTAAATAAAGGAATCTTGCAAGGTAATCTGCAGGAAAGCGGGGAGTAAAGTTCCGCAGGTAAGCAGGGACATTAGCCACGTTCAAAAGTGGGAATTCCACGGTAAAGCGGGAAGTAAATGTCGACTGAAGTATATGCATGTAAAAAGTTGATGTGTTAGTTACTGTCTTTAACGTCCGCGTCTGTTGTCTGTGTGTTCATAATGGGATCTGAAGTATCTAAAGTGCGGTTGGAAGAGTCTTTAAAAGACCTGCTGAAAGCCAATGGAAATTCACTAAAAGCAAAAACTGCTCGGGCCTTTTTGAATACAGTGGAAAAGGCGGCTCCATGGTTCCTAGATGAAGGCTTGCTAAACATACCTCAATGGGACCACTTAGGGGAGGATTTGAAGAAACAGGACAATAAAACGCCTTTGCCACCTGGGTCCCTGGCAATATGGACCTTAGTCCGGGGATGACTGGTGGGGCCTAAACCCAAATATTAATCAGCTCTACAAGAGGGAGCATTGGCATTGGAGGAAGTGAAAGAGGATCGGTCTTCTCGTGCCTCAGAGGGGGGTAGTTCTAGTGAAGAGGAAGAAGAAATGTCAGGGCAGGAGTTAGGCCGTAAAATTCATTGCAACTTTGAACAGTTGAAACTATTGGCTCCAGCGACGCCTAGTGCCCTCCGCTGAGTGGGTGGTATTGCCTCAGGGCATGGCCAACAGCCCTACAATGTGCCAATTACATGTGGACCAAGCCCTGAAGGAGGTTAGAACACAATTTCCCCCGCTCATTGTGTATCATTATATGGATGATATTTTGCTGTGCCATAAAAAAGAACAATATATTGAGAAGGCCCTTTCCTTTCTTTTCAAACATTTTGAGAAATTAGGATTACACATAGCACCAGAAGAGGTCCAAATGACGCCCATTAAAGAGAATTTGGGAACTACGTTAGAGAATACTAAAGTCAGACCTTTAAAGATAACCCTGCGGACGGATCACCTAAACACGTTAAATGATTTTCAAAAATTGTTAAGAGATATCAATTGGATAAGGCCCTATCTAAAACTCACTGATCAGGAATTGTCACCCTTATTTGAGACACTTAAAGGAGACCCTAACCTCACCTCTCTTCGTCAGTGGACTGAGGGGGCAAAAGAAGCCATCAGTCTGATCCAGAAAAGGCTAGAAGCTGCTCAGATAGACAGAAATGACTACTCCAAACCTTTGCTATTTTGTATCCTTGCCGAAAAACGAGCTCCCACTGCAGTTTTTTGGCAATCTGGCCCCATATCATGGGTTAGTTTGACCCACTCTCCAGGGAAGGTCTTGCCCTGGTACCCAAGTGCCATTGCACAAATTATACTTAAAGGGATTAAACTTAGTATAGCAGCATTTGGTAAACAAACAGATACTATAATGTCACCATATACGCAGGAACAAATAAAGTGCCTAGCAGCCTGTGATGATGACTGAGCCATTTTGATAACTATAACGTGCACTCAATTTGATAGTCACTACCCATCACATCCACGGCTATAGTTCAGTTTATCCAATCCAATCATATACCCTAGGATCACTCACCATAAACCCCTCAGTAATGTAAGGCTTATATTCACTGATGGATCTAAGCAAGGAGTAGGAGCTTAGTTACCAAAGAAGAGAGTTGGACCTTCCTATTTCAAAGCTCCTCTCCCCAAGAAACCGAGCTGCTCACAATGATAAAAGCATTTCAAATGTTTCATCAAGAACCCTTCAACCTTTTATCAGATAGTAGATATGTGGTGCAAGCTGTCTCTATCATTGAAAATGTGGGTTCTATTAATGCCAGGTCTACTATCTCTGAGGCATTACAAGAAATCCAAACATTAGTTTGGGACAGGAAGGCTCCATTTTATATTGGCCACATATGAGCTCATACAACCTTACCAGGCCCCCTGACAAAAAGTATTCGGTTAGCAGACTCCTTAACCAGAGGAGAATTTGTCTTTGCCATTGAGGACCCAGTGCAACAGGTGAGACATTATCATAAGCTGTTCCATGTGAATGCTTTAACTCTTTGCCTCAAATTTAACATAACAAAAGTGCAGGCATGGGACATAGTAGTCTCCTGAAGAAATTGTGTGACCTTACTACCTGCACCCGTCCTTGGGGGTTAATCCTAAGGGTTTGCCCAGAGCAGCTGGTGCGTGCAGCCTTGCCTCCGAACACCAGTCATGATGCTGAAGATGCTGATGATAACTCTGGGGATGCTACACCTCCTGTGGCTGACTCAAGCCAGAAAGCTGTGGGCAGTGGTTAAAGCATGGCCATATCCTTTACCAGTGACTATCTCTTCTCTCATATTCCCTCCTCTCCCTTTGATGCATGGCAGGTCTGTAACTTGCTAGGAGCATGTACTGATATCTCAGCAGTGTCCATGTTAAATGGCAAATTCCTCAACTGTTTTATAAACAAAATGACTCTAGTACCTTTGAGGCAACAGTTAATGTGTCTTGTCCCAATAATATTACTTATCAGCCCACTCCCATATGCGTTTTGCCACCGTTTCTTTTCCTCGTAACAAATGCTAGCGAGCTGAATGATACGTTAATTGCAATCTTTCCCAGTGCTGGAATGTAACGGCCTTCAAGCTGGCTGTGATTATACATATCCCTACCCATGTTCCTATCCCAGTTTCCATTCCAGAGGACAAGTTACCGGTTGTGCTATCCGGAAAGAAGAGAGATTTTGGTATCACAGCCACCGTTGTGACAGCACTGGCTATATCTACAGCAGCTGCCACGGCAGCAGCAGTCTCACTTGCTACAACTATACCCACTGCAGAAGTTGTAAACACCCCTGCAGAAGGAACAGCGGCTGTCCTTCAAACAGTCTCAGATTAATGCACATCTGCAAGCAGGAATCCCGATTGTCAACCAGAGAATGGATTTGGTTCAAGAACAAGTGGACATATTGGGGGCCCTATTGGGACTGGGATGTATAGCACCCTTCCCGGCAATTTGTGTAACTCCCATAGCCTATACTAATATGAGTGACTTACAGAATGTCTCCTGACAGCTCTCCCAATACTTGCGGTGGGATTAGTCTGCAGAATTCCAAAACTACACTCAGCACCTGCTACTACGCATAACAAGGATAAAGAACACCAGAGATGAGCTGGCAACCCTCCCAGAGATAATCAAAACATTGCAAGATGTGTTAACCTTTATGAAACAAGCGGCTAGCGTAATTTGTCTGATGATAATCCTCGTAGTGGGCTTGATTCTGCTAGTAAGAAAACTGCAAATTTGGAGGCGACAGCAACATAGGCAATAGCAAGCCATGGTGCAGGACTTGTTTAGCCATCGAGGCTGGAACATCCCACCAAGTGTGGCTAAGTATGCTGGATCGGTGTTCAATGACAGGTAAGATTGGTGGGGGAAATATACCAACCTAAGACAGGATGCAGATCATTGATATCTGCCGTCTGATGATGGGTAAGGATATTCCCCGCCACTGACAACCTAAGACAGGCACAATCCCTACCATAATAGAAAAAAAGGGAGATGTTTGAGGCAGGCCCCTGGCCAGGGCGGCCTCCGCCATTAAAAGATGGCACCTGGCTAGTTGCCAGGTTAGGATAGCCTCATGAGACTAAGCAGAATGCCCAAAGAGGAAGTAAACAGCATTGGTTGCTAGCAAAGTTGTTCGTTTAGGTGTGCAGCCTGATTCGCTCCCTCCTGTACCCTGCTCGCTGATTGGTCAGGTAAGCGTATATAAGTGTGTAGACTTGCGGAAATAAAGAGAGAGAAGATACATCTGAACTGGGGCTTCTTGTCGTCCTTGCGGGTTGAGGGTGATATTGAGGGATCCACAATTACCTGACGTTCTACTGAACTGAGTTAGTGCTGACAACTTCCGCAAGTAGCTGCCGTTTACCAAAAGAGCTTTTAATAATCTTGGAAGTTCTTCAGCATTGACAGAAGCACAGGAGAAACCTATGCCACGTGACGAATGCACTCCAACCTCCCATCCCAGTAACTGACAGGATACACTGACAAGTTGGCTGGCCTGGTCTCAGGATGTGGCAGGCAACTAAGGAAAGGTTGACTAGCCTGCCCACGAAGGTTCCACCTTTAATTCTCCCCAACCCCAGGAGCTAAATGGCAGAGTCTTCAGAAATAACATAAAGAATTAACTACCCCTTGCCCCCAAAAGAAAGGAGCGTGCACGCTGCCCAAAAAGGCAAAGGTGTACCTTAACACTGTCTAGAACGAGTTTCTCATCACTGTGTAGTTTCACATTCTGCTCTGATTTCTCAAAACACTTGCCACTGGCCACAATTATTTCACTTTTCTGTATACTTGCTGAATTTCTCTTCTTCTCCACAGTATTCCAAACGCAATGAGAACAAGGACATTGTCTGTTTTTCCACCACTAGACACCAGAGCCCATTCGTGGTATGCTCCAGAAAAACCTGTCAAATAAGAACAATTACCCAGGTAATTTACTGGAAGGTTACCAAGTAGACAGAAGATCAAGTCAGTATCAATAAATCACTAAGTCCAATGTAATAGCAAATACAAACAAAATTATCACCATTTTGGGATAAGGGCGATCTTAGAAGCCAAAAGGTTGGGTAAATTAGATGGCTCAGAAGACATGTAGTTTTTCCATGTATTTCATGGAGAAGGTTTATTAAAGACAAACACTACAGTAAAACCCATGTGCCCTAAGGAGCAAAACCACTGTGGTGGATGACCCCCAAACCACAGGCAAGAAGCCTTGCTCTACCCCAGGTTAGCTACACCCCAGCCCTGTTTTCTGGGAGTTGTTCTTTTTTTTTTTTTTTTCAATCTGAAACTCATTACCTCAGAGAGATGCACTTTTGAGGCAAGATTCGAACTTTCATGTCTCGCTAAGGATGAATGTTTACCTCGAAAACTTCTAAAGTACTTCATGATTATCCAAGGGCTATTGAGTTGTTAGGCTACCTGAATTTGAGGAGAGAAATGTCCAAACTTACAACTTCAAAAAATGAGGGAGCTCCAGAAGAAAGGAAATGTTTTACAAACAAAACAGTGTACCAACTTTTCATGCAATATCCTGAGTACCAACTTTTTTTCCTTTTAAGACATAATTTTATGACACATCTAAAGTAAATTCCTCACTTCTCCCTGCAAAAGCTCTACAAACTTCTCAAGGAGATGGTGTGCAAATAAACTCGAGTTGACCCTAGAGTCCCAATAAAATTGGGCACTGAAAAATATAAAAGTTCTAAATCCATGGGAATTACCCAACAGCAAATTTTACCAACTTTCTAGTGAGTGTCACATAAGCGGTAGCTGAGGGTTCAAATGCGGCACTATGATCAAAGAGGCACTAATCATCTCCTGCTGCAGCAGTAGCTTGGCCATCTCTGCTTCCAAAAAAGACATAATTGGATTTAGAGAAGCAGCAAGACTGAAGCAAAGTACATCGAATCTAAAACCGAGTCTAAGAAGTTAATCTGCTCAACACTCAAGAACGTCCACTTCACAAAAGGCTTAAGTAAAGTTGTTCATTTGCAGGGGTAGCTCATCCTAAAAGCCGATGGCATCATCCTTCATGACACTGGCAAACCCTACTTTATCCATCTCCTCTAATCACAGAGGAAAGGGACAGATTTTCCTCCCCACCCACAGCCACCTTCAATATACACCACTTTATTTCCTATGTTGAAAGGCTTAGGGTAGAGTTCTCTCAGCATGGTGAGGAGGCAACCTTCCTGGCCGGGAGCTGCAGACCCCTTCAGGCTCTTAAGTTGTATCACAGAACAAACAGGAGCCAACCACAGGATAGGATGGAAATCTTCCCAAACTGGTTTGTGGTGATGCTTGCACAAGTCTTTAAAACAACTGAAATTCAATGAATCGTGCACTTAGCATGAGTGACTTCGACAAGATGGAAATCATACCTCCATGAAACTACACAATAATCACCAGGCAGGGGCAGACTGCGATGGCACAGTTAGAAAAAGGAGTGTATCCAAGACCCAAAGAGACCCTCCACATGACTGACACACCCAATATACATCTCTGTTGCTCCCTGAACCTCCGAGGATCCTGTTCAGTATTTCCTCCTGCTTCCCTTCACATGTTCCTCTGGCACATCTGACCTCCTTCCCATTCTGCTCCAGAGCAGACCTTATGAATCCCTTCCACGAATCCACCTGGAGTATTCAACACATAAAGCACACCTGGAAATAACAATGAAAAGTTGGCAGGGGATCTTGTAGAAATCGATTCCTTTTTTCAGAAGAAATGGGAAGGAAAAGTAGGCATTCGAATTGACTCCCCTAGCCAGACTGCTCTCATCTCCCACACAGCACCTTAATTATACCTGTCTCTGAGGCGGTAAAACTTGATTCTGCTCATCCTAGTGCCTTTCTAACCAACTCCTTCCCCACCCCTCATCAATATCTTGACCAGTACCTTTCACGTCCTAGGAATTTCATAAATGCTCTTTGGGGAAGTTATTATTCTCCTCACCCAATTAAGTGACACCTGTTCTATCCTCAAAGGATAAATACAGTTCTGTGTCCTACTGGACCCACCACTCATCAAACTCTGACTTCCTTCCTAGACTTGGTGGATTATGGCAATAAAGACCAAAATGATGAACAAACTCCTAAATGACCATGGGTTAGACCACCGGAGAGGCTGATGTCATAATACGAATATGAAATAAGCTCAGAGCTATAAAACCTAACTTCTACACGAGCAAACAGGTTAACGAATCCCTTTTAAGATTTTTTTAAAGATTATTTATTTATTAATTTGACACAGAGAGAGATCACAAGTAGGCAGAGAGGCAGGCAGAGAGAGAGGAAGGGAAGCAGGCCCCCTGCTGAGCAGAGAGCCCCATGTGGGACTCAATCCCAGGACCCTGAGATTGTGACCTGAGCCGAAGGCAGTGGCTTAACTCACTAGCCACCCAGGCGCACCCCTTTTAAGATATTTACAGGTTGTTCTAAAATCCCAAATTCTTACCTCCTCCTCAGCATCCAAACCCAACAAGTTTTCTACTGTCATCAATACCAATATGCAAGACAAAAAGTATGAAATCTTTGCAGTACCAAAAAAGAATTACAAGAAAAAGACCCAGGAAGATCACAGAGCAGTATCTAGGATGGCAGGGAAATTAACCAACTGTTTCTATACCTCATGACACCTGGATGAAGACCTGTCGAAAGTCCCCTTCCCACAGGAATCCCATTTCTAGCCTAAGAAAGCCCAAATGGGGTCTGCTTTCCAATTAAAGATGGCTTCAAGAATGTTTCTCCAACACCTAAACACTGACAATAACCAAGTGGTGAAAAAATAATGAATACTGTTATGCTGAAAATAAAGAAATTAATTAAAAAATAGATGAAACAAAAAGGCCACAGAAAGTTGGTGCCACTTTTCAGAGTGTTAAGTCCTCTGATCTTGGAAATATGAGTTCAAATCCCACTCAAGCAGAGACTTCAAAAAATTACACGAAAACCCTTAAAGAGAAGAGAGAAGTCCCCTTTCCTAAAACAGTCTGACTTCAGTAATCTCCTAGATTCACTAAAAATCAGAATATCACTCTCAACATCTGTAACTCTGGAACAAACTTCGAACATTTCTATGGCTTTTAAAATCAAAACCTCTCACGTGCTTCCAAAATTTGGTAAATCAGATTTTTTGTAAGAAACATGTAGAAACTGAAATGCATTTCATTAGAAGATAATTATTCCCTGCAATAAATACATCAGTATAAACTTGAATTTGGTTTTGGTCTTCACTGGTAAATTTCTCAAGTTCTTAAGCGTTTCCTAGCCATTTACTTGAACATCATCTAAGGGAACACTCAAAGCAGTACCACAATAAAGAGGTTTGGCCTCTGCAGGATTCTACATGAAAAAAAAAAAAAAAAAACAGGTCACATAAATTAATCACAATCACACTGCTTTAAATAACATTTCTAAACTTTCATGTCATTTGATGGAACTCCCTGTTTCGGAGAGCGAAACAAAATCTATTCAGCTTTTTCTTTTCTTTTTTAAAAAGATTTTATTTATCTGACAGACAGAGATCACAAGTAGGCAGAGAGCCCAATGCAGGGATGGATCCCAGGACACCAGGACCATGACCCCAGCTGTGCAAGGTAGCATGGTCCAGGCCCAGCTGTTGCGGGGTGCCAGTCGGGGCGCCCTGTCCACTCCCCAATCCCTGTTTCAGTCCCTGGAAAGAGTGGGTGGGTGGTGGGCCAAGCCATGGTTCCAGCCCAGGAATCCTAGGAAATTGCTATGGCTCACCAGCACCTGTGTTTTGCTGTTTCTCCCCACTTTTCTCCTGCTCCAGGTCCCCACTCCTAACTCCTCCTAAAGCCAAAAGGATCAACAAAACTGCCACAGACAAAGGCTTTTGGGATTGGAGCGTCTCCACCTTCAGAAGCTGCGCTGAAGCCTTAAAATGCAGTACCTGCAATGTAAGGGAAGCCACTTCCACCAGATACTTGAAGATCTGGGTTAGCTTTGGCAGAAGGACTTTTGTTGCTTAAGGTGTGGGAGAGGGTGGAGCACTATCCTTGAGGCCCTCTTTCCAACTTGTTGAGGATGGCTTTTTTGCATTTGGGGGTGGTTGATGTGTGGTTTTGTTTGTGTGTATTTTGTGTGTATTTCGGCGCCACAGCCTCTCCCTGTACCTGGATCTGCGTTTTAGCAGCAGGAGCCTCCCCACACCCCGGGTGGCCCTGGAGCCTAGCAGTCCCTGGCCCACAGCAAGCCCCCAGCCCTCCCTCCCTTCCAACCGCTGAGCTCTGAGCAGGTACCTGGTCAGTGATATGCTGTACCCCCACCCACCCACCCCCACCCCAAGCGGGAAGTGGAACTGCTGGGAGGAAAAACGCAGTCCCCCTCCCTTCCCCGAGCCCTACAATGGCCCAACCTCAGCTGGACCTCAGCCCCTGGGCCTCAAGCTCCCAGGCCACCTCTGCTTGCACCACTGCAGCTGCCAGTCTCCCTGCCAGTCTCCCTCCAACCTGCACCGCCTTCTCCAAGTGACTGAGGAGGGGCAGGGCCAGGCGCTGCACTGAGGCGTGCAGTGGCGTGGCATGGCATGGCGTGGCGTGCTGTGACATGTGTCAAGCTGTCGGTGCGCCTGCCTGGGTGGGTGTGCTAGCTCGGGGCGCGCGGGATTGCTGGTGACCTGGGGGCCTGGCGAGGTGGAGCCTGGGAGCCCCACAAGCAGTGATGGACTCTGGACCTCTCGTGTGCCCCTTAGGGGCTGCATTTTCAGTGCCTGAGTTTTGTCATCATGGGTCTTTTAAGTATGAGTTTGCCTGAGTATGTATGACTTTTGTGATTATGTCAAATTTATTCCTAAATCATTTAAGGTTTGATGTTTTTTTATACTGGGATTGTTCTTAATCTCTTAATCTCATTTTTGCGCTGCTCAATTTTGGTGAATAAGACTACAACTTGTCTTGAGTACTGATCCTGCATCGTGGAACTATGCTGGACATACTGAGGTCTAATGGCAATTTTGCGGATTAATTTTGTTCTACAGAAGAATTCTCCAGAAGAATTTTTTTCTATACTATCTTCTGAAAAAAAAAAAAAAGACATTTTCACTTCTTCCACTCTTATTCATACTCCTATTATTCCGTTTTCTTGCTAAATACCCAAGACAGAATTTCCAAGAAAATGTTGAATAAAAGTGGCAATTACAGGCTTTTTTTCTTATTCCTGACCTTAGGGAGGAACCATCTAGCCTTTTACCATTGAATATGTAAGTGTGGGTTTTCACATACATCTTTTTATTACGTTAAGAAAATTCTCTTTTATTCAGTTGACAGATTATTATCACCAAATGGTGTTGACATTTAACCACTTTTTTCTTCTATATTTATGGAGGTAATCATGTGGCTTACCCTTTATTAATTTAATATGGTATATTAATTACAGTGATGAAATGTAATTTTATTTATTTATTTATTTAAAAGAGAGAGAGAGAGAGACAATGAGAGAGGAAACACAAGCAGGCGAAGTTGGAGAGGGAGAAACAGGCCCTCTGCCGAGCTGGGAGCCTTATGCAGGGCTTGATCCCAAGACCCTGGGATCATGACCTGAGCTGAAGGCAGATGCCCAATGACTGGGCAACCAAGGTGCCCCTAAATATCACATTTTGAGCAAACTTTGCATCCCTGAGATAAATTCTCTTTGGCCATAGCATTTTATGAGTTGCTGAATTCAGTTTACTAGCATTAGTATTGAAGACTTTTGTGTCTACAGTTCTACGAGATATTGGTCTATAATTTCATTTTCTTGAGTTATCTTTACCTGGTTTTGGGATCTGGCTAATACGGACTCTCACAGAATGAATGCGAAGTGTTCTCTCCACTTCTACTTTTTGAATGATTTTTGAATCTTCCTTAAATGTTTTCACAGAATTCACCAATGTGCATTATGGTCCCAGATTTTTCTTTATGGAAAGTTTGGATTATCTGTTCGATTATATTACTTGTTTAAGTTCCATTCAGATTGTCTACTTTGGGGTTAAGATTAAGGAATTTGAGGGACGCCTGGGTGGCTCAGTGTGTTAGGCCGCTGCCTTTGGCTCAGGTCATGATCTCAGGGTCCTGGGATCGAGTCCTGCATCGGGTTCTCTGCTCAGCAGGGAGCCTGCTTCCTTCTTTCTCCCTCTCTGCCTGCCTCTCAGTGTACTCGTAATTTCTGTCAGGTAAATAAATAAAATCTTTAAAAAAAATTAAGGAATTTGAGTCTATCTAGGAACCTGCCAAATTTCTTTAGTTTTCTAATTTATTAGCATGCAATTGCTCCTCGTATTGCAATTTAATTCTTTTTATTTCTATAAGGCTAATAGGAATGCTTCTCTTTCATTCCCGATTTTTTCATAATTTGGTATTTTTATCTTATTTTTGGTAAGAATAGCCAAAAATTGTCAATTGCTCATCTCTTTAAAGAATTAGCTTTTGGGGCACCTGGGTAGCTCAGTGGGTTATAGCCTCTGCCTTTAGCTCAGGTCATGATCTCAGGGTCCTGGTATCAAGCCCCTGATCAGACTCTCTGCTCAGCAGGGAGCCTGCTTCCCTTCCTCTCTCTCTGCCTGCCTCCTGCCTACTTGTGATCTGTCTCTGTCAAACAAATAATATAATAAAATATTTTTAAAAAAAAAAGAATTAGCTTGGGCGCCTGGGTGGCTCAGTGGGTTAAAGCCTCTGCCTTCAGCTCAGGTCATGATCACAGGGTCCTGGGATCGAGCCCCGCATCGGGCTCTCCACTTCTCGGGGAGCCTGCTTCCTCCTCTCTCTCTGCCTTCCTCTCTCTCTGCCTACTTGTGATCTCTGTCTGTCAAATAAAAAAAAAAAAAGAATTAGCTTTTGTATATATTGATTTTCTCTGTTGTGTCTTATTTTCATTTATATCTGATCTCATCTTTCAAAATTTCTTTCCTTTTGCTTGCCTTTTAACTCATTCTTCCTTTATCATGTTTTTATTTTTATTTCTTTATTTGAGAGACTGTAAGAGTGAGTGAGAAGGGAAGAGCAGAGGGACAAAAGCAGTCCTCACTGAGTACAGAGCCCAACATGGGGCTCGACCCCACAGCCCTGAGATCATGACCTGAGCTAAAACCAAGAATTGGTCACCTAACCAACTGAGCCACCTATAAGCCCCTAATTTGTTTTTCATTTTGTCATTTCTTAAGATGATAGGTTATGAAAGTAACACTTTCTTCCTTTTTAAATATATGTTTAAAATCCTAAGTTTCCCTCAAAAAAAAAAAACTTAACTGTATCCCATAAGACTTTGTATTTTTTATTTTCACTTTCAAGAGATGATCAAGTGACCAATTTTTGGCTTTCATTCATCTCAAGGTATTTTCTAACTTCTACCGTGATTTCTTTTTTGACTCATGTCTTATTTAGGAGTGCGTTATTTATTTTCCACATACTTGTGAATTTTCTGTTTCCTTTTGTAAACCACTTTTATTTTATTGCATGGAGTTAGAGACCATACATTGAGTGACTTTAGTTCTTCAACATGTATACTACATTTATAGGTCTTTTGGTTTTTCAGACTGGATAATCTCAATTGATCTCTATTTATATTCCCTGATTATTTCATCTATTACTACCACTGAGCTCATCTGCAGAATATTTTATTTCAGTTATAATGCAACTTTCATTTCATTCTAATTTTATTTTTATTATATTCTTGATTTGGTGTGGCACCATTCTTGTACTTCCTGTGTATTCTTTTTTTTTTTAAGAGTTTATTTATTTATTTGACAGACAGAGATTATAAGTAGGCAGAGAGGCAGGCAGAAAGAGAGAGAGGAGGAAGCAGGTTCCCTGCTGAGCAGAGAGCCCAGTGCTGGGCTAGATCCCAGGACCCTGGGATCATGACCTGAGCCAAAGGCAGAGGCTTTAACCCACTAAGCCACCCAGGCCCCCCAGTGTATTCTTTAAACATGGTTTTTCTTCAGTTCTTTAACATATGGATACAGAAGAATGACAGTTGTTGTCCACATCTTTATCCATTCAACCTATATCTGGAGTTCTTGGGAAATGGCTTTAATTGATTGTATTTTGTTTTTTGTTTTCCTAGTGTATAGATAGCTATAATTCCCTTCTGCTGGAGTATTGTGCAATTTCTTGAGAAAATTAAGGTTTAAATTATATAATGTGGTAACTATAGAAAGTAGATCCTCCCCCTGGGTTTTCAAAGGTAGCCTAAACATCAAGGCCAGATCTCCTGAGACTACATTTCACTCTGTTTCCCCCCTCCATACACATATTTGCACACTTCATCTGACTGTATTTTAATTATTAAACTGGGTAGTGGAAAGCATATGTCTATTTACTTATTTACTGCTGTTTAATTTTGATGTTATTTTCTAATTATACCATGATTCTCTTTTAGCTGCTACTCCATGGAGTGTGCATCAAGAATGCAACAAAATTCTATTGGCTTTCTTACCACAAATGTTGTTTTTCATTTCACAAATGAAATGTGAAATTTTCACAAATGTAGGCTTTCATTTGACTTGAGCTCCCCAATACACTCAAATCAATAAAGATTATTAAATACATAGAAAAATGGGGATTCAAATTGTATCATGCTTTCTGCCTATGCATAATAGGCATGTGATGTAAAATTGATATCGAGACAAAAGATTGAGCTTGGTTTTTAATCGTTGCACCTAAACACTGTCAGACTGCAGACAAATCAATCATTATGTTCTTATTTGTAAACTGGGAATAACATCGACTCTACTTAATACTTTAATATTTATGTATTTTTACAACAACTGTTACATATTTCTACATAAATGTTATAAAATGCATTTTATTGCGATAAAATGTGTATATTTTCTCATGTACCTACCTAGTTACTATATAATAGATAGGGTTATAAATTACTTTCCCAAGGTTACACTCTCTTAAATTCTGTATCTGAAAATCAACCTTTTCTTTTTTTGTTTTTTTTTTTCCATATGAAACTATGCAAATTTATTACACAGATGTTCTTAGCTCTATTCACAATGCCACAAACTGGAAAACTACATATATAAACAAGTATATGCATACATAAGCACATATGTATATATATACATGTATACACAATGGAATAATTTTTTTAAATCTATTTCTTATTTATTTTCAGCATAACATTATTATTTTTGCACCACACCCAGTGCTCCATGCAGTACATGCGCTCTCTAAAACCAACCACCTGGTTCCCCCAACCTCCCACCCTCCCTGTCCCTTCAAACCCCTCAGATTGTTTTTCAAAGTCTATAGGCTCTCATGGTTTAACTCCCTTCCAATTTCCCCCAACTCCCTTCTCCTCTCTATCTCTCCATGTCCTGCATGCTATTTGTTATGCTCCACAAATAAGTGAAACCATATGATAATTGACTCTCTCTGCTTGACTTATTTCACTCAGCATAATCTCTTCCAGTCCCTTCCATGTTGCTACAAAAGCAGCCACTCTGGAAAACAGCATGGAGGTTCCTCAGAATGTTGAAAATAGAACTGCCCTATGACCCAGCAATTGCACTATTGGGTATTTACCCTAAAGATACAAATGTAGTGATCCAAAGGGGCACATGCACCCGAATGTTTATAGCAGCAATGTCCACAATAGCCAAACTATGGAAAGAACCTAGATGTCCATCAACAGATGAATGGATCAAGAAGATGTGGTATATATACACAATGGAATACTATGCAGCCATCAAAAGAAATGAAATCTTGCCATTTGCGACGACATGGATGGAACTAGAGCGTATCATGCTTAGCGAAATAAGTCAAGCAGAGAAAGACAACTATCATATGATCTCCCTGATATGAGGAAGTGGTGATGCAACATGGAGGCTTAAGTGGGTAGGAGAAGAATAAATGAAACAAGATGGGATTGGGAGGGAGACAAACCATAAGTGACTCTTAATCTCACAAAACAAACTGAGGGTTGCTGGGGGGAGGGGGTTTGGGAGAACGGGGTGGGATTATGGACATTGGGGAGGGTATGTGCTTTGGTGAGTGCTGTGAAGTGTGTAAACCTGGTGATTCACAGACCTGTACCCCTGGGGATAAAAATATATGTTTATAAAAAATAAAAAATTAAAAAAAAAAGCAGCAGCACCAGGTTTAAGAAGATTGACTCCACTTTAAAAGAAGTTCTCTGGGTAAAACGCTACCAAACAGCATCACATGCTGTGGAGAAGTCATCTGTGAAAGAAGAGTCGATGAATGTGGCAAATGTCATTGTTGCCTTATTTGAAGAAATTATCACAGTCACCCCAGCCTTCAGCATTGAGGCAAAACCCTCCACCAGCAAAACAATGACTACTTGCTGAAAGCTCAAATGCGGTTAGCATTATTTTAGCGATAAAAACGTTATAATTAAGTACGTACATTGTGTTTTAGACACGATGTTGTACACTTAATGGACGACAGAATGGTGTGAACATAACTTGTACACGCACTGGAAAACCAAAAAATTCATTTGACTTGCTTTATTGAGATATTCGCTTTATTGCAGTGGTCTGGAAACAAATCTGTAGTATCTTTGAGGTATGCCTGTATAGTTCATTGATTTTTGGTAAAGATATCAGGGCAATTTAGTGGAATAAAAGAACTATTTCCACAAAGGGTACTGGCACAAACAGATAACTGCATGGGGAAAGATTAACTTCCTCCTCATACTAGACAAAAATTCAATTTGTACTGGATCAAAGACATTGTAAATGTAAATGCCCAAACCGTACAGTTCTAATCTTCTAGGAGAATACTTATGAGAAAATCCTCAGGTCTTGAAGTAGGCAAAGATTTCTCAGTGAAGGCCTTATACATACAAACCATGAAAAGTCTCTGAACTGGACTTCACCAAAATTTTAAATGTCTTTTTATCGGAAGACATCATTAAGAGAAAGAAAGGCAAACCACATACTGGGAAAAGGTATTTGTATATCTGACATATATCTGACAAAATGCTCGTAGTATATCTACTGTGTATTTATATCTATCTATCATCTATCTATCTATCTATCTATCACTAATCATCTCCTACAATTCAATAAAATAGAATACCTAAAAAGATGAACCAAAATTTGAAAAGACACTTCATTAAAAATATATATTTGAATAACAACAACAAAAAAAAAGTTGGGTATTCGTCCTTTCTGATGGAGGCACAATACTCCATAGTGTACATGGACCACATCTTCCTTATCCATTCGCCCGTTGAAGGGCATCTTGGTTCTTTTCACAGTTTGGCGACCGTGGTCATTGCTGCTATAAACATTGGGGTACAGATGGCCCTTCTTTTCACGCCATCTGTACCTTTAGGGTAAATACCCAGGAGTGCAATGGCCGGGTCATAGGGAAGTTCTATTTTTAATGTCTTGAGGAATCTCCACACTGTTGGCCAAAGAGGCTGCACCAACTTGCATTCCCACCAACAGTGGAAGAGGGTTCCCCTTTCTCCACATCTCCTCCAACACATGTTGTTTCCTCTCTTGCTAATTTTGGCCATTCTAACTGGTGTAAGGTGATATCTCAATGTGGTTTTCATTTGAATCTCCCTGAGGGCTAGTGATGAACAATTTTTCATGTGTCTGATGGCCATTTATATGTCTTCATTGGACATGTGTCTGCTTTGCACCCAACAGGAAATACACACAACCAAAACCACACATCAACCACCCAAAAATGCAAAGAAGCCATCCTCAACAAGTTGGAAAGAGGACCTCAAGGATAGCCCTCCACTCCTGCCCACACCTTAAACAACAAAAGTCCTTCCACCAAAGCTAACCCAGATCTTCAAGTACCTGGTGGAGGTGCCTTCCCTCACATCGCAGATGCTGCCTATCAAGGCTTCAGCACAGCTTCTGAAGGTGCAGATGCTCTAAGCCCAAAAGCCTTTCTCTGCAGCAGGTTCCCTGGTCTTTCTGGCCTTCTGAGGAGTGAGGAGTGGGGGAAAGGGGAGGGAAGAGACAGGGATACCTTAAAAAGGAGGAGAAACAGCAAAACACAGGCACTGGTGAGCCCTCGCAATTTCCCAGGCATCCAGTGCTTCAAACTTGGTTCAGAGACCGACCACCCACCCACCCATTCCAGGGACTGAAACAGGGACCGGGAGTGCACAGGGCGCCCCCATGCGCACCTCACAACCTCTGTGCCCAGACCAAGCTGCCTCCCACAGGCAGCGGAGATGGCAGAGGCCTGAGAGAGGCCAAGGCAGGCATAGGGAGCGGCGGACTTGTGGACTGCAGCGTGGGGCTGGGGGGGGATGCAGCAGGGGAGACATTGGTCAGATCTGGAAGGAGCATGTAGAGGCAGGCAGAGGCCTGTGGCAGGGAATGGGCCAGCTCCTTCCCTCTGCCCTCCCAGGCTGGTTCCCTCCCTTCCTCCCTACCTGGGTAAATCTCCCTTTGCCTGGGAGGAATGGCCATGGCGGTGGCAGCGGCGGAGGGCCACTGAGGAGGAGCTGCCAGGGCTGCTGCACTCAGAGACGCCAGCCTCCAGCGGGAGCGACGGCGCCCACTGCTGCCACAGCCTCCCTCAGCCCCAGGAGCTCCATTTTAGCAGCGCGGGCCTCCCTCCGCCCTGGGTTGCCACGGAAATTTGTCTTTGCCAGCTCCCTCTAGCCCCCAGACCTCCCTCCTCTTCCACACTCTCAGCTCAGAGCAGGTACCTGGTCGGGCTCTCCTTATCGCACAAGGACGAGGGTGGGCTGTACCCCCGCACGCCCCCTCCCAAAGCCCAAAGTGGCGCCACTGGAAGGAAAATGCCATCCACGAAGTCCTCCCAAACCCGGCCCCCCTCCCTTCTCGGCGCCAGTCCTCAACCCTACCTCTGCCCTTCCTCAGTTGCTGGCCCTGGAGCTCCCGCTGCCGCCATTTGCACAGCCCCCGCCGCTGCTCCGCCGCCGCCATCTGCGTTGCTGCCATCTGCGCCGCAGCCGCCACTTGAGTCGCCAACACCGCTAGTGCAGCCCACGCAGTCTGCGCCGACGCCGCTATGTGCTCCACCGCTGCTACCGCCGCCGCCGCTTGAGCCTTGGATGGCCAAGCGGTCGCCGCTGGTGCAGCCCAGCTGTCTGAGCCAGTGCTGCTTGCACCGCTAACATCGTCGTCTGTGTCGCCGCCCCTTCCGCCGCCAACACTGCCGGCGCCGCCGCCCATGCCGCTTGTTCCGTCGAAGCCACCACCGTCTGCACCGCCGCTTGCGCTGCCGAAGCCGCAGTCTGCACCGTCGCTGCTACCGCCGCCGCTGAAGCCGCTGCCGTCTGCACCGTCGCCATTGTGCGCCGAGGCCGCTTGCACCGTTGACGCCGTCTTCGGAGCCGTTGCTGGTTCCGCCGCTGAAATCGTCTGCGCCGCCACCGACGCCGCTTGTGCCGCCGCTGAAGCCGCTGCCACTGCTATCCCCGCCGAAGCCGCCGCTTATGCCGCTGCCGCCACCGCTTGAGCTCTGGACGCATTCGGAGCCGAAGCCGCTTGTGCAGCTGAAGTCATCTACACCCACGCCTCTTGGCGACCTCGAGGCCACTGTCTGCGGCGCCACTGCTTCCGCCGCCGAGGCCGCCTGCGCCTCTGACGCTGCCGCTTCCGCCGCCGCCGCTTCCGCCGCCGCCACCATCTGCGCCGCCAGCGGCGTCAGCCCCCATAGCGGCGATGGCGCAGCCGGGGCATCGGCGGCCTAAGCGGCGTCTGAGGCGGTGCAGAGTGCGTTGGCCCGAGAAGAGGCGCCGGCGTCGCCAAACAGGCAGGGACGGCGTTGGCGTCGGCGGCGCAAGCGGCCTGGGCTGTACAAGCGGCGTCGGGATCCAAGTGGCGGCGGCGGCGCAGCGCAGACGGTAGCGGCGGCGGCGGCAGAGTCGGCGGCGGAATCGGTAACAGCGGCGGTGCAGACAGCGGCGTTGGCGGCGGTGCCAAGGGTGGTGGCTTGGTGGCGGCGGCATTGGCTGCGGCGCGGGCGGAAGCAGCTGCGGCGCAGACGACTGCGTCGGCGGTTCAGGCGGCCTCGGGGCAGACAGCGGCGTCGGTGCACAAGGCGGCGGCTTCGGCGGCGGCGGCAGAGTCGGTGGCGGCGGCGGTAGCAGCGTCGGTGCAGACGGCGGGGTCGACGGTGCAAGCGGGGCGGTGCAGAGGGCGGTGGCTCCCGCGGCACAAGCGACATCGGCGGCGGCGCAGGCGATGTCGGCGGCGGAAGCGGCGGTGCAAGCGGCGTGGGCGCAGACAGCGTCGGCTATACAAGTGGCAAAGGCTTAGGCGTCGAGGGCTCAAGAGGCGACGGCGGCGGCAGCATAAGCGCTGTTGGCGGCCGTAACCGAGGTGGTGCGGAAAGCGGGGTTGGCAGCGCATGCGGCGGCGGTGCAAATGGAGGTGGCTTCCGCGGCGGCGGCACAAAGGGCGGTGGCGGCGGCGCAGGCAGTGTTGGCGGCGGCAGCGGCGGCGGCACAGACGACGGTGTGGGCGGTGCAAGCGGCATTGGCGCAGACATCTGGGCTGCACAAGCGGCAACCGCTTGGGCGTTTTCAGCTCCAGCGGCGGCGGCGGCCGCGGTAGCAGCGGTGGAGCAGACAGCGGCCTCGGTGCAGACTGCGTCAGCTGCACAAGCGGTGTTGGCGACTCAAGCGGCGGGTGCGGCGCAGATGGCAGCAACGGAGATGGCGGTGGCGGCGAAGCGGCGGCGGGGGCCAAGCAAGCGGCGGCAGCGGCAGCTCCAGCGAGGGCCAGCAACTGAGGAAGGGCAGAGGTAGGCTTGAGGATTGGCGCCGAGAAGGGAGGGGGCAGGTTTGGGAGGGATTCCTGGGTGGCATTTCTCCTTGCAGTGGCGCCACTTTGGGCTTTGGGGGGGGGGCGGGCAGCGGTACAGTCCACCCTTGTCCTTGCGAGATAAGGAGAGCCCGACCAGGTACCTGCTCTGAGCTGAGAGGGTGGAAGGGGAGGGAGGGCTGGGTGCGAGAGGGGGCAGGCAACGACTAGTCTCCGTGGCTACTCAGGGCCAAGGGAGGCGCGCGCTGCTAAAATGGAGATCCTCGGGGCTGGGGGAGGCTGTGGTGTCAGCGGGCGCGGTCGCTCCCACGAGGGGCTGGCGGCTCTGGTGCAGCAGCCCTGGCGCCGGCTCCTAAGCGGCCTTCATCAGCCCACACCGCCAAGGCCATTCCTCCCAGGCAAAGGGAGATTTACCCAGGTGAGGAGGGAGGGAGGGAGGGCGCCAGCCTTGGAGCAGGGAGTAAGGAGCCGGCCCACTCCCCGCCACTGGCCTCTTGCTGCCTCTGCGTGCCCCGTCCAGATCCAGCCAGCATCTCCTCTGCTGCCCCCGCCCCCAGCCCCACGCTGCAGTCCACAAGTCAGCCCGCTCCCCGCGCCCACCACGGCCTCTCTTGGGCCTTGGCCATCTCCTAAGCCTGATCGAGGTAGCAAGGTCTGGGCCCTCAGGTTGCGGGGTGCCCTTGGGGGCGCCCGGTGCACTCCCCGGTCCCTGCTTTGGTCCCTGAAAAGGGTATGTGGGTGGTCTCCGAGCCAAGTTTGCAGCACTGGATGCCTGGGAAATTGCGAGGGCTCACCAGTGCCTGCGTTTTGCTGTTTCTCCTCCTTTTTAACTGGATCCCTGTCTCTTCCCTCCCCTTTCCCCCACTCCTCACTCCTCAGAAGGCCAGAAAGACCAGGGAACCTGCTGCAGAGAAAGGCTTTTGGGGTTAGAGCATCTGCACCTTCAGAAGCTGTGCTGAAGCCTTGATAGGCAGCATCTGCGATGTGAGGGATAGGCACCTCCACCAGGTACATGAAGATCTGGGTTAGTTTTGGTGGAAGGACTTTTGTTGCTTAAGGTGTGGGAGAGGGTGGAGGGCTATCCTTGAGGTCCTCTTTCCAATTTGTTGAGGATGGCTTTTTTGCATTTGCAGGTGGTTGATGTGTGGTTTTGGTTGTGTGTATTTCTTGTTCGGTGCAAAGGGGTCCTATTCACAGCATGACTTGAGGGAGGACATTTGTCCAAGTTTTTGTCTCATTTCTAACGGGCTGGATTGGTTTGACACTTGTATCCATTGGGTTATTGGTATGGATGGGCTCAAAAAGAGAGGAAGCAGGGATTTTTCTGTGGATTGGAGGAGTTTAGCCGTTTTCTTTTGACCATGTGTAGAGTGGTTTTAATTTGCCTGTCCTGAATTACGTTTTCTTCTCCTGAGCGATTTGGTGGTGGTGGTACAGTTATGCTGGTTGTTGTGCTTTTCCTGTTTTGAGCGGCAAATGTCTGTTCCTTTCTTGTGTTTGAAGATAAACGTTGGGGTTGGATAAAGAAAGTGTAATTTTTTGGAAAGCTGAACTGTCAGTTTGTGTTTGTTTGTTTTCTGATGATCTCTGCAGTGGGGTATTGGGTGTCTTTCTAGACAGCATTAAGGTACACATTTGTCTTTTTGGGCAGCACACAATCTTCTTTCTCTTCGGGCAAGGGGTAGTTACTTCTGTAGGTTATTACTGTAGGCTTTGCCGTTTAGCTCATTGCGTTGTGGATAATGTAAAGTTGAGACCTTTGTGTAGAGGCTAGTCTGCTTTTCCTTAGTTGCCTGCCATTTTCTGAGGCCAGGCCAGCTAACTTGTCAGTGTATGCTGTTAGTTGCTGGGATGGGAGGTTCATCCTGTGCTTCAGTCAATGCTGAAGAAATTCCAAGATGAATAAAAACAATTTTGGTAGGGATGCCTGGGTGGCTCAGTGGGTTAAGCCACTGCTTTCGGCTCAGGTCATGATCCTTGGGTCCTGGGATGGAGTGCCTCTCTCTCCAACTCTGCCTGCCTCTCTGCCTGCTTGTGTGCTTTTTCTCTTTCTTTATGACCAAAAAAACCAAAACCAAAACCAAAAACAAAACTATTTTCGTAAATGGCAGCTGGGTGAGGAAGTTGTCAACACTAACTCAGTTCGTTAGAACTTCAGGTAATAGTGGATCCCTGGATGTCTCCTCTGCAGTCTGAACTGAAACATGCTGTATTCTTTGGCTCTCAGTTTCTCTTTGGCTCTGTCACCTGGGCCTTTTTGGTTGTGTTGTCTTCCTCCCCATGGGGAAGTTCTCTTCTTCTTTTTAAGGGAAGGGTTTTTTTGATGGTTTGTTTTTAAGGCCTATTTATTATCTTAAATATGCTTGTTTCCTTGAGAGAGTCTCTGTGGGGGCAGGGGAGGGCAGAGGGACAGAGAGAGAATGTCAAGTACACTCTGCACTGAGCCAGGAGCCAGACTGAGGGCTCCATCCCAGGACCCTTAGATCATGACCTGAGCCAGAGTCAGGAGTTGGATGCTTAGCCCATGGAGTCACCCAGGCACCCCTTTAAGTAAACTTTTTGAACCGCAGCATATATACAGAGAAGTGCACAGATCATAAGCCAAAAGCTTGAGGAACCTCCACAAGGGGAACACACCATGTGACTTTACACCCAGGACCCCAGAGTCTGAGATAACCCTCTTGAGGGTCACTTCTGCCATGGTTCTTGACTGCCGTTGCTGGGGAGCTGTTGCGTATGTTGCTGAATTTGGTGTACATGGAGTCATCCAGTTGGATGCACTCCTGGGCCTGCCTTACGGAGAGTCATCCGTGTTTCTGTGCGTGGTTGTGAGTTGACCAGTGCTGCTGTTTCATCCTCAGACTATTTTAGAGCTCCACTCTGCGTGTAGACCCTTAGACATTCTAGAAATAGGATAGCTCCTTGGTGCCTTTCAAAGTTTTTTTTTTGTTTTTTTTTTTTTTTGTTTTTTTTTTTTAAGATTTTATTTATTTGTCAGAGAGAGAGCGCGAGCAAAAGTGAGCACTGGCAGACAGAGTGGAAGGCAGAGTCAGAGGGAGAAGCAGGCTCCCTGCGGAGCAAGGAGCCCGATGTTGGACTCGATCCCAGGACTCTGGGACCATGAACTGAGCTGAAGGCAGCTGCTTAACCAACTGAGCCACCCAGGCGTCCCACCTTGGTGCCTTTTAATTACCTGCATTAGAACAGGTAATTTTTTAATGAACAAAAGGTGTTCATTTGAACAAAGGTATCTTCTTTCAACTGTAGTGTAATAATCAAGCCTGGTGTGTGGAACTTTTCTACAGCCCATAAACGGAGAAAGCTTTTGCCTCCTTAGTTGTAGAGTTCTATCAGTCACTGCTCTTTCAAGTCATTGGTGAAGTGGATAGAAAATGCCTGCTTTCAGGGAACCGAAAAGGTGAGACAAAAAAGGTCTTCAGTGGTGGGAGGCGCACCCTTGGAATAAGTGAGTCCATGGGAGACATAGTTGGTCTGTGTGGGTATATGGGGAAAGGCCTTACTGAATCTGGGATTTATGATTCTTGGAGGTCATTTGTTGGGCAGGCCAATACACGTTAGTTTTTTGTTCCCTCCTCCATCCTTTTTCAGCTCTTCCTTCACTTCAGAGGTCATCCACACTTTTCCACTTCTTCCCACAGACTGGTAACTCCCATTTACTGTATAATAACCATCACCAGCCTTATGCGTCTAGGCCCGAGGCAGGCAAATCCAACTCTCACTGCTTGGTCCACTGGCAGTTTTCATGCCTTTTCTTTCTTTCTTTCCTTTTTTTTTTTTAAGATTTTGTTCATTTATTTGACAGAGATCACATGTAGACAGAGAGTCAGGCAGAGAGAGATAGAGGAGGAAGCAGGCTCCCCACTGAGCAGAGAGCCAGATGTTGGGGCTAGATTCCAGGACCCTGGGATCAGGCCCTGCACCAAAGGCAGAGGCTTTAACCCACTGAGCCACCCAGGTGCCCCTCTCGTTGCCTTTGAAATAAAGTCCAAATGCCAAGCATCACGAGGGGCTCCTGATTCAGTTCTTTTGTGTTCCTTTAGGATTTCTGCAAGCTGACTGCCACCAATCCCCAGCTGCCCTCCACATATAGGGGTCTGTGTTTCCTGCTAACTGCTTTTGTCTTGGGCTTGGACCATGGGACCTCATTTCCATACCTTTACACCTTCTCTTCCTCTGGATTTTCTCTGAAATGCTTTACCTTGCTTCTGTGTCCTGCCTCACTACCATTTGGACTCCTAGATGTCTCGGGAAGCCTTTTCATCAATCCAGTCAAGTGTAGATCATCTTTGTAACACTCGAGTTGTATTTTTATTGGCTTACCTCACCCTCCAAAACGTGTACAATTCGTTTAACACTTGAACAGAAGTTTTATTGGATCACCTATTACATTTTACCATTTTTGAGGGTAGGACCTTTTGAAAACAAAACAAACAGAACAAAGAAGCCTAATGATTTTGAGGGGGGTGGGGACAGAGGGAGAGAGAAATTTTTAAGCAGTCTTCATGCAGACTCTGAGCCCCACATGGGGCTCCATCTGATGAACCTGAGATCCTGAGCGTCTGACCCTTAACTGATTTGAGTCGTGTCAAAGAAGAATTGTCAGTAAAGACACGGCAAGAAAACTGCAGTGTTAGCCAGAAATCAGGAATAGTGGAAATCATAAGGTAAACACGGGAAATTTTAATTTTTCAACAGGATTAGATAATTCTCTCTTTTCCCTCCCTTTCTCAGTTTAGAAAAACTATTTAAGTGATCCTTTGGTTGAGAAAAGAAACTAGTAGAAGGGATATGTTAAAAATAATCTTACTTAAAACTTCATATTAAGAGCATTCGCAATACATTTTAAGATGAAGTTACTTTTGCGGGGGACAGGAAATTAAAGGGGGTGTAGGATGGCAGTATTATCAGCCTGTATTGGATCTTCAAATCTGTCGAGTACTTGGTGGTTAGTCAGGGAGAAAACAAAAGAAAACCAAACATAAACCTGATGACTGTTTTCTGAGAAGAGATGAGATTTCCTATGTACGGTAGAAGGTTTATACACTCTTCATTCTTTTCTAGAAGTAAGAGTTGTCGAATATCATAAGTCTGCCAGAATATTCGAGGTTTCAAGAAATAAAAATTCAGCTTAAAACGACTTTCAGTCAAAACCAAACCGTTCTGTGGCCTTGGGGTGCCTGGGTGGCTCAGTTGGTTAAGCATCTGCCTTTGGCTCACGACAGGATCCTGAGGTCCTAGGATTGAGCCCCACGTTGGGCTCCCTGCTCAGAAGGTCTTACTTAGAGGGAAATGGGGCATTTACCCAGGTGGATAGGAGGTAGCTACCGTAGTATCACCTGCTTGTAACTAGGTCAATACCCATGTTTTCACTTCGAATTTCAAACTTTAATAAGCAGGAAGGTTGGAACTTGGTTTATCTGGTACAACCAAAGCCTCTTTTGAATTTTTATCCCATGAAGGAGAGAGATTATCAGTGCATTGGTAAATTTTAAAAAATAACTGATGTATTTGTAGGGTATGTTCCTGTGTCATTCCATATATTCCTGATTCTCCTTTCTTTTGGTTGTGAAGGTGGTAATACATGCTTGGATGGAATTAGGGGACAAAACAACATAAAGGTCACTTTTATTCTGCCCATGCAGAATTACTTTTATTTGACCAATTTATTTGTTTATTCCCTGGACCACAAATATTTGCATAATTATAGTTTTCCTGGTGCTGTTTAATATGCTAGTTCATTGAATTTTGAACGTGCTATAGGTTGTAGTTCCATGTAGAAATGGGGATATCAGGCAGTGTATGATACAAAACTAATTGAGTCTCTGGTTTGAAAGACATCAGTTCTGACCTGTTAGTTCTCTGTGGTTCATTTTGGGTTTTCCTTCTCAAAGGAATTTTTTTTTTGTGATCACTTCATAGTTTTAGGGATTCCTTTTTGTAGGAAATAAAGCTAACATCCAGTTTCCAATTTTCTTTTTGTTTTGTTTTGTTTTGTTTTGCTTTGGGGGAGAATGAAATTATGTCTCTGGATTCTTAGGATCTGTGGCATGATTAACTTTGCTGATGTCTTTCATGAAAAGAAAAAGTATGGAAGACAATCCAGATTTAATGTTTTTCTACTAAATTTGTTCAACATTGTGGAGCTCCAACGTTCCTATGTATCGGAATCCCCTGGAATGCTTGTTGAAACACATTGCTTGATTTCCCGCTCTACCCACCACCTTCTGGGGTTTTTTTTATGAAGTAGGTCTGGGGTAGGGCCTGTGAATTTGCATTTATTTCTTAGAAGTTACCAGGTGATGTTAGTGCTGCTAGTGCTGGTCTAGAGAGCGCTATTGGGAACTATTGGTGAGATGACCTTAAATGCGAAAGAAAGGCCAGCCATGTTTCTTAATGAAACTGGAGATATTTTTATTGTTACAGAAAATTGACGTCTTGGTATTTCACAGGGAATTTAAGAGAAGTGATATCCATTCACTTTTTAATTAATTAATTAATTAATTAAAATGATTTTATTTGTCAGGGGAGGTGGGGGAGAATGAGGAAGCACAAGCAAGGAGAGAGGCAGGCAGAGGCAGAATCAGGCTCCCTGCTAAGCGGGAAGCCCCATGAGGGACTCGATCCCAGGACCCTGGGATCATGACGGGAGCTGAAGTCAGTTGCTTAAGTGCCTGAGCCACCAAGGCATCCCTGAATTCACTTTTTTCACTTTGAGCTGGAATTAGATGCGGTTTCTTAATAAAGAGATTGTGTGTAGTAGAAGAGCACTTATCGATTGGGGAACCATATCCACTAAATTTTTATCGTCCACATTGAAAAGTCAGATATTGTCTTGGGCCATTAATATGTGTTGGATTTCAGATACATGTAGTCTTAAAGGATGTTTCTTTTTAACATATGTTTGAGCCAAGTTTCATAGTTAGTAAACTAACCTTTCAGTAGAATGTTGGCCAAAGAATATGAATAGGTAGTTAAAGAATGACAAATTAAGTCCAGAAACATGAGAAATATATAACTTCTATTACTTCAATACAAAACAATATTTTGGGGAAGTCAAATTTTAAAGAGTACAAAATTGTTAGTGCATCTAGTAAGAAGTGGACATTGTAACAGCCTTGGTGGCTAAGATAAGCTGCTTTGCTTTACATTTTCTGAAGGCCAGTTGGTAGCAATTCCTTTAAAAATATTTGTAGCTTGTGACCCAGCATTTGCACTAGGAATTAGTGTTCTCTGCATATACATTTTCTGTGTAAATTTATTTGTTACATCGTTATTACAACAAAAAATAGCTTCCTGGCCAATATACTCATTAAATGTTGGTAGTATGCTTCATGAGGGGCAGGTCTTTTGCTAAGACCACAAGGGTCTGTGGCCCAAAAAGTAGAGTTTGATAGTAGTTCTTGCTGCAAGTTAAAAACAAACAAAACAGTCTACATAGAGGTCAGGGAATTGATACAAAACTGTGTAATAGTTACAAATATTTTTCAGGTCTTAAAAATGTCAGCTTTACTTTTCATATGGTAAAACTGGAAATAACCCAAATGTCCTTCAGTAGAGGAGTGGCACATCCATACCAGATGGAATACTTCTCAGCAATTAAGAAGGAACAAACTCTGGATGCATGCAACAACTAGTGTGGATTTCAAGGGCATGATACTGAGTGAAAAAAAGCCAGTCTGTACAGGTCACACACTGTAGGCAAGCCATTCACGTTTTTGTTATCACAAAGTTAGATTAGCAGTCACCAAAGGGTTAGGGCTGGTGAGGTTGGGGGTGGGGTGGGTGGTTGTGATTGGAAAGGGTTACTGAGAGGGAACGTTTTTTGTGTTGATGAAATCTGATCTTGATTGTGGTGGTTGTTACCTGAATCTACACTTGTGATAAGGTGACCTAAAATGGTACACATGTGTTCCAATGTCAGTTTCCTGGTTTTGATGTACTTTAATCCAGAGGATGTAACCCTGCCTGGGAAATGGGGTGCAAATTATATGGGACTTGATACTGTGTTTGCAACACCCTGTGGCTCTGTAGTTATTTCAAAGTAAAATGTGAAGTTTTAGAAAGAATATATAATAAAAGGAAGTGTTCACAGTATTATAATAAAACAAGTTTCAAAGTGAGAAAACATATGATCCCGCTTTAATATTTCATATCACTTAATACATTTACCTGGAAGTAATGAGTGATCAAAATATTCTGAGCAGTAGCATGGTGGATTCTTTTGGATTCTTTTCTGAGTGTGTGTATGCTTCTCTATAATGTCGATAGTTTAGATGAGCTGGTATCACTTTAGTCGTTTGAAAAGCAGTATTCATAATAAGTTCCAAAAATCTAATTCTGGAATGTTGAAAATTAAATAACAGTTACATTGAGATTGTAAAGTTTTGTTTATATTGGTTACACCAAGTTTGCATTTAAATAGCTCTTAGCTGAGATGGGAGAGTACATTTATCCTCTAAAACGTGTTGTGTACGTAAATGTAAAGCTCTTTTTTGCTCTTGGTATTACAAATGTCCTGTTTGATGTTCTGACTCCCCAGTGTTGTCCAATGTAAGTCTATATATTGCAGGCCACATGAAATTTCAAGCTTCATTAACCACAGTGAGAAAGTAAAAAGCAGGCGAAATGATTATTTTTAAAGATTCTATTTATTTTTTGTCAGAGAGCAAGAGTGAGAGCAAGAGCTAGAGCAGATGTGCTCTCAAGCCAGAGAGCCCCTGTGGGCACATGCACAATCCAGGGGGAGGGGCAGGCAGCGGAGGCAGACCAGGCAGAAATGAGAAGCAGGCTCCCTGGTAAGCAAAGAGCAGGATGTGGAATTTGATCCAAGGACTCTGAGATCAGGACCTGAGCTCAAGCTTAATTACCTGAGCCACCCAGGTGTCCTTTGATGAAATCATTTTTAAGAAATTTAGTTTGTTTCAATCAGTTATATCCAGAATATTATCAGTTCAATATGTAATCAGTATAAAATCACGGTGAGATGTTTTACATTCCTTTTATCATACCGTGATAAAAATCATAGTGATGTGGGAAACAGAGGCAGAAGAAACATTATTAAATTTCTTTACCTCCTGACAAACCCTTAAAACAGGCAGTGACTCTCCTCTAGGGACTCAACTACCCCCACCTTAAGGGCTTGCTAAGGGCAAAGGGCAGTCCTAGCCTGATGGACCCCCTCTCCCTCACCAGGACCCTGTGAGCACTTTAACAATTCCTTTGGAAAAGTTATCTCTGAACCTGCCAGATAGTCTGATGATCATTCCCAAGCATATGGCCTACTGATAGACATGTAAAGGGTGTCACAAAAAGGTATTACTACTAGTAGTGAATAACCTTTCCCCCGAAAAATAGCTGGCCCCTCAAGGTCCTAGAAACCTTGCTTCCAAAATTCCTTAAAGACTGACACCATGCCTAAACCCTTCCCCACCTACAAATATATAATAGACCACTCCTGAGAACCCCAGGGCAGCATCTCTTCCTGCCTAGAGGTCCTGTCCCCATACATTAATAAATCAACATTTTGCACCAGAGAGGCCTCAAGAATCCATTCTTGGTACTGAGCTCCAGACCTCACCCCACCAAACCTCACTTATGTTCTAGAATTTCATCATTTGGCATCCAACTGGGGCTGTGAGTCTTTACATTTGGACTCTGAGCTTTGGTGCAAAGTTGGTGAGTCTGTTCTCACTTCTTCCTTTACTCTCACTTCAGGGCTTTTCAAGGAGTATGGTCTTATTGGAACACTTGCATGTCAGTTGTTCAGGCTTTAATCCTCTAGCCCGTGGCTACTCCACAGGGAAGAAAACATCAGATTTTTGACTGGAAGTTAGTACACTGGCTGGAATGGTAATAAGACCCAGAAACTTGATGTCCTCTCTTTATTCCTGTTATTACATAAAGTTGTCTTTCTTGGGCACGGTGCAGCCACCTCAGTCACCAGGAAGGACAGCTGCCTGTCTTAAGACTCCCATGTGAGGTTTCTTCCTGATGGATCTAATGTGATCTCCTCCACATGCCTGGCCTCGCCACTTCCTTCCATGGGACTGCCACTGGGAGATGGCCAAAAGCAGCCCCCAATTGAATGAAAATGCAACTAGGGATCGTTTCCTAGGGAAGTGGGCAGTAAAGACCCCATGTGTTGGAATGTCACATAGACCATGATGGGTTTCAGTCTTTACTGTTTCACGTCAGTGTCTTCTCCAAACTACTTAAAGCTATGAAATTGGGTAATTTCCCTTTGCCAAACATTTTTTGTTTCCCACGGTTTAAAAATGGCAGGGAAGCCACACAACTTATAGAGTATAGGATGGCACAATATCCTAGTCCATTCACCGGGCACCCATCTGTAGCCTAGGATGCAATGGGGAAGAAGGACGCTGGCACCCATCTAGGGCCTTTTATGGCAGGAATGCCTTCCTGAGAAGGTAGAATGGTGAGCAATAGCGAGGTCTTGAGGGACACCTTCTTGAGGGTGGCTTTTGACATATGGGCAGCTCTGACATATCCTGTGTGGGACGCCACCCAGGCATCAGGGGGGATTTGGTAATGGACCCTCTTTTCTTTTCTGGGAGCATGGCCTCAGTAGGCTTCTTCAGTCCCAAGGACTCTACCGTGGGATGCTTTTGAACCCACTGGAAATAATTTGGATTGCAAAACTTAGGAGAGGACTGAGCTCCTGTAACACTGCATGGCCTCAGTGGGATCTATCAGTTAGTTCTCCTGTGTAGGAAAAGGGGTGAATGAACCTAGGGTGTCTTCATTGTTCATGCCTAGGCCATCATTTCTCTACCCCAGGACCCCGACCTAAGGGCGTTTTGTAGAATGTGTTTGCCTGAACGAGTGAGCTAGTCAACTCCCTCCTGACATATTGGGTGATAATTACGGTCAATAAGCCTTCTAGTAAACCCAGGTTGCTAGGCCACCCCTAGGAAAGGGGACTCTGACTTTCCCTCTCTCTGTTTCTCCTCATAGATGTGGGGAGGCTTCTCCTTTACTCATTTCTGTGTTAATGGCTATAACTGGAGTGGACTAGGGTTAGTCTAACTCGAGATGGAGACTTTGAGGAATATTCCCAGGCAGCTGCCAAAACTCCCTTTGTTTCAGGGAAATTCCCTTTCTTCTTTGGCCTGACATGGACTGCTTAACCCCTCCTTCCTGGCGGGAAAACATGGCTTCTGCTCCTCTGTTGGAGTTGTCCTTTTAACCATTGCTGCTTCTCTAATGTTTGCTATTCCAGACTAAGGAAACTTTATTCTTAAGAGGTCTGTGACTTAGAGCAATGTAAAAATATTTATTTTTAAATAAAGCCTTCAACTTTTCTCTCTATCTGAACCCTCTAAAACTCAAAAGGTCTCAGTAAGTATTTTCCTCCATGGCAATCAATCATTTGAATAAGTTCAATAAGAATCTGTTCTCCTTGTAACAGAACACCATGGGAAACATGGGATATTTTGCAAAGGCTTTGACTGGAATGCCCTGGGAAAGACAAAAAAAAAAAAAAAACTCAGATATGACCAGACAGCTTTAAGGAACTAAGGTTGCCTTTTTGAAAACTGGAGCCATAAAGCCCCTTGAAACTGTTGGCCCAATACCTGGCTTACAGTGTTCCCAGCAGCCTCACCAGTTGAGTAAAGAATGTCACTTTCTGGCAGGTGCTGGAACCTTGGGATACCCTGGGAGACCTCAAGAAGAGGAATTCACCCAAATCCACAGGTATTGCAGGCATGTCTGATGGCAAGTACATGGCTTGGCTTCTGGCCTGGAGAGGTATAAAAAGTTCAACCTAGAAATTCCTTACAAGAAGTTCCAGTAAAGCAGATTCTAAAAGACCTATATGATCGCTCACTGTTCTTGCTGAGCTTATGTAAATAATTAGGCCACATTTGTTAAAACTGGACTTGTTTTTCAAATAAACTAGTCCTGATTTGCCTATCTCTGGAAATGAGGGTTATTTTAGAGAGAAATTTACGTTTTAATAACACACCATTATGAAGGTTACATTCTAGATTGAATTGTCTTTCAATGTTTGTTTACCTAAGCTAGAGAATTTGAGGTGCACTTCAGAAAAGTTGCACAATAGCTCATTCAGAGGATCTTCTTGCATTTTTATTCTGTGGGGATAATAACAAGAGCCCATGGCACTTGGTTAAACCACTGGAAAATAAAATTGATTCCCAAACAATTGTATAACTTAACTATCACCTTGACCATTGTACTTCTCTATAGAGCATAACTGTTCAGATGTTACTGATCTTGCTTACTGTATTTGGCCAGATTTAAGATGCCCCTGTTTAAAATACAAAGGATAGTTGGTTTACTGATGATATTAGTTTTCATGAAAAGAGTAAGAAAATCTCGGTGTGCCATAGTGCCCACTAGCACTTTGCAATTGCCAAATCCTTAAAAAGTTAATTATTTCCTGCATTCAGCCTGGCATCCAAAATCTTCTGGAAAGGTAGAAAAAACTAATCATACTTTAAAATGTCATATTACTAAGCTTAGTCTATAAACCCAGGAAAATTGAATTACTCTCCTACCAATAGGACTTCTCACGATGAGAAGTGCTCCAAAACAACCTGTAGGACTCAGCCCTTTTGACTTATTACATAATAATATTATATAATAATTATTATAATTATTATTATATAGGAATGAGTTATTATATATATGTGTGTATATAAAATATCTCTTTCCATAGATCTGTTATTAGATGAAGATTATAATGCCTTATTAAATACTCACTAGAGGCTGGTTTAACTTATAAGATACTCAATGAAGATACTAATCATGTACTCCCCAAACCTGATTTAATTATATCTGAAAACCCACCCCATGTAAATCTCAGAGACATGGTTTATTTAAAAAAAAAAATTGGAAGTCACATACAACAGAAAGCCTACATCCAAACTGGAAAGGTCCATATCGGGTCATACTATGTACCCCCACTGCAGGAAAGCTAGAAAGATACTCTTCATGGGTGCGTATATCTAGAGTAAAACCCTAACCTCCTTCACAGAAACTGAGTGAGCAAATGAATGTGCCTTCTTACTCCTTTGAGCCCATAGAAGACCTCAAACTTCTCTTCAAACCAAAATGAAGGTTGTAATTCTCTTTATCTTCCTTTCACCTATCTTAACTGACCGTTCCTTTCTACAGTGGGCACAGCAGTATACTGAACTACATAATCAGTTTGTTGGATATGTGGAATTTTGTCTATGCCAAGTACATCCAGGTTACCCTGGTGTGTATTGCCCTTACAGGGCACTGATTGGCATTCTCTGCAGGATTATATTTCAGATATAATATATGGAGACAGTACGTACAAGGATAACTCTATCACTAATCCAGATGTTTCTTCCTGGCCCATCCTCAGTGAAACCTAGAGTTCACCAGGACTCCATGACCAAACTTTTTCATACTCTCAAACTATTAAAGTCTTAACTGACCTTACAAGCCTACAAATTAATACCCAACAACTAGGGCCTAAGCCTAAGATACAAAACCCTCCTCATTGCTATACCAAGGATGGCGTATATCAAATTTGGGATACATATTTGTGGGTCCTACCCACCATTAGACAGCTCAGTCAAAAGGCAGTTTTATGCCAGGAACAAAGAAATCATACATATGATACATGGGCAAAATGCACACGACATCTAGCATGGCTATCATTAGAAATATGTTCTGAAATAATAGTACTCCAGGCTACTGTCTGGTTTGCTACTGATTGGGTAAGGTGTTCTGGCATTAGATGGACAGCTCCAGACGGAACCCACTGGATATGTGGAACTAACCTGTGGCCCTGGCTTCCTCCAGGGTGGATAGGTTGCTGCACCTTAGGATTTGCCTGGATTCATGGGCGTGATACTAAAATCATCACTACTCCAGCTAATCTCCCAGTTTAAAGCAGAGATGGACACGATCTGTTTTTAAGTGCTATGATCACTTCACATCCATTTTTGCTCCATCTTTGGGACAAGAGGATGTCATTTGGCATGTAGAAGCCCTTAATAAATATACTGCAAAGGCACTCAGTGATTCACTAAATAGCATCTCCTTACTTAATATTGAAGTCTCACGAATGCGCAAGGCAGTCCTACAAAATAAGATGGCCTTAGATGTCCTGACAGCAGCATAGGGTGACACATGTGCAATTATCAAAGCAGAATGTTGTGTGTACATCCCAGAATATCACAGAAATGTCACAGGACTAGTAAAAGATAATATTACCCAGATTGAGACTCTTCAGGATCCTTCTCTCTCTCTTTCTCTCTCTCTCTCTCTCAGTGATTGGTTAAGTTCCTGGTTTAAAGGAGGACTGTGGCTAACAATTAAATATCTCCTTTTTGGCGTTCTCATCCTTATGGCCTTGATAATCTTAATGTGTTGCCTTGTTCAGTGTTTCTCTGCTTGGTGCCGAGCTCCATTGCTGCAATGGCTTCATGACGACAGATGATACTTACCACACACAGAGATACTTCCTCACTGTCAGCGCTGGATTCAGCTGCCTCCCTCTTTTGTAACTTCCTTACACATTCCTCAACTGATCAATGTTGACCCGAGTAGGTAGGGACCACTCTACACCCCTATTCAGCAGGAAGAAGTTACAGAAGATGAGACCTTCCATCTTCAACTACCATAAAGATTTAAGGGTCAACATAGTTTAGGGGGGAATGATGTGGGAAACAGAGGTAGAAGAAAAATTATTAAATTTTCTTACCTACTGACAAGCCCTTAGAACAGGCAGAGTGACCCTCCTCTAGGGACTCAACTACCCCCACCTTAAGGCTTTGCTAAGGGCTTAAGGCAATCCTAGCCTGCCTGACCTCTACCCCAAACCAGGATCCTATAAATCTACTTTAACAATTCCTTTGGAAACTTTATATCTAAACCTCCAAGATAGTGTTGACAAACATTTCCAAGCATATGGCCCACTGGTAGACATCGAAAGGGTCTCACATAAAGGTTTAATTACTGGTAATGAATTACATTTTCCCCAAAACAATAGCTAGCCCCTCGAGGTCCTAGAAACTTGCTTCCAAAATTCCTTAGAGACTGACACCATCCCTAACTTATTCCCTCTCCAACTTATAAGTACAAATTAGACCAATCCTGATAACCCCAGGGCCTCTCTTCTTGTCTACCAAGCCTGTAAATGTACAAAGAACGCCTCAGCATTCTTTATGAAGAACTCATTTCTCATTTTGGTGAATCTTCGCAGCATGAAATTCTTCAATTAGAGTGTTTTTTTTTTCCTTATTGAACATTTGTGAGGATTGTGGAATGTGGTTGTCCAGACTAAGTGAAATTCAGTGTAATGTTGTTTCATAGATTTTTTTTTGTTTTTTTTTTGTTGTTGTTTTTTTTCTCAGTACTTTAGGGTGTCTTAAAACTTTCAGTATACACAGTGTCTGTTTATTGCCATTACTTTGTGGATAAAAGCTTTAAAATTATTACATTGAAGGATATTATATATGTGTAGACACATATGCAGGTTGGGATTTTAAACGCTGGGTTGGAGTTAATTGAATTTCACTGAAATTCATGGAACTGGATGATTTCTTGGTTCTGCCAGTTATGCTGTGATTTATGTCAGTTTTGGCAGTTTCTAATGCAATAATGAAATATCTTAATGCCAAATTACTTGTCAAAAGTTTATTGAAAATAATTTATTGGTAATGTCTCACTCCTCCACCCCCAGGATATGTCAGTCGCTATTTATACATTTCCAAATCTCTGAATAGGAAGGTTTTCTCTGTTAAAACTTGTTGGCAAGAGTATGTGTAGTTGGAGATGCCGGGTGGGTCAGTCGGTTAAGCGGATGCCTTTTGCTCAGGTCATGATCCCAGGATGCTAGGTTTAAGTCCCTCATCTGGCTACTTTTTAGGCAGGGAGCCTTCTTCTCTCTCTCCCTTTGCCTGCCACCCTGCCTGCTTATGCTCTCTCTCTCAAATAAAGAAAATCTTTTAAAAAAAGTATGTACAGTGGAAATTTCCTTAGTTAAGTTATAATTAAGCTTTATATTTTGAAATCCTTCACTAATAATCCTTCATGTATGGACTTAAATATATTTGCCCTTCTCTTTCCCAGTCTAAGAATTTAAACTCATCACAGACTGACCAGATGACTAGATGCAGTAATCCTCCTATTTACAGATCTTTAAGATAAGAGTTTTCTGTCAAAACACCTGGTGTGGAAGGTGTATTCCCTACAGAATCGTGTACTACAGCCCGAGGGGTCGTCATGGTCTTTGCTGTTTAATTAAAAGAAAGACTCAGTGCTTCGCTTTTTCTTTATCGTTCGTTCTTTTTTTTATTTTGTTTTTGAAAAGTGTATTACTGAAATAGTTAATACTGTGTGATGCCCCAAGGTAACGTTTGGTTCTGTTAAACAGGTGTACATTTGCACTTTTTCATGCTTAGTGTTTATTGAATGGCCACTATTTTTTTTAAATGATTTTATTTATTTATTTGACAGACAGAGAGCACAAGTAGGCAGATAGGCAGGCAGAGAGAGAAGAGTTAGCAGGCTCCCCGCAGAGCAGAGAGCTCCATGCGGGGCTCGATCCCAGGACCCTGGGATCACGACCTGAGCCAAAGGCAGAGGCTTTAACCCACTGAGCCACGTAGGTGCCCCTTCAATGGCCATTATTGAGGGAGTAATCGGAACAACAGATGGGAAGGAGCTTCACTGGGTAACAGGAAGAAGAGTGGGACACCTTATCAAGTCTTCATCTGTAACGTACACTCACCCTAATACGAATGCTGATAAGGGCCACCACTTAACCTGCATTTAATAAATGGGCAGTATATTAAGCCTATTTCATGGATTGTCTCATTTAATCCTTTTAAGGGTGTGATACTTCACTCCATTTTGCAGATAACAAAATGAGCCTTAGAGTTTACATTTCCAACTGGGTTTATATTGTACTATTGCACTTGACTCAGATATTTTCCTACTTCATGTTCATATTTTTTTAATAAATTTTTTTTTGAAAACGGTTTTGCCATCACTACAGCCACCAGACTGTATGCATCATTAGACACCCACTGTAGCGGTCAGATGCCAAATTCCGTTGTTTTATTCTTCCTAAGGTCACTACCACCTTAATTTAAGTCCTCATTCTTTAATTTTTCAGTTCAGTGTGAACTTCATTAATTGCAAATCTCTACAGTACAGACCTACACCTGGACTCTTGGAGTAGCTTTGCTCAGCCATGTGTCCAGTGATCTCTCTAGGAAACATAGAGCTCACGTAGCTTGTCTGCCTAGAATTCTTGGTTACTGCCTGATGGCTGCCTGATTGCCTGAGGAGGTATTGTCTTTTTTCTTTGAACGACCTGTGAGGCCTGGTCATGGTCTGGCTCTGTCCTACCTACCAGCTCATCTTTGCCACTTCTTACCATGCGCCTTCGGGTTAAACTTGTGTTCCTCAGCATGTTCTCTCATGTCCCTGTGTTTCCTGAAGACTTTCCACCTCTTAGTTTTACTGGTAAAAGCCAGTTTTAGATGTAAGACCAAGCTCATGTAAACTCTTTTGGGAAACCTCTTGATTCCTTTTTTTCTGTGGTCATTGAAGAAGTATGTGTATTTCATTTTATGGTGGAATTTCCTTTTTACATTTTTGCCCCAGATTTAAATTGGAAGCCCACATGGCCAAGGATAGTGCCTCTGACAACTGTTAAATCTTCAGAGGCAAGGTCCTAATGTGCTACAGCATTTGTACTCTTAGGTATAATTTTAAAGTGTAATCCATTCTCCCAATCTCTAGTTTTAAAGTGTAATCCATTCTCCCAATCTCTAGTTTTAAAATGTTTACTTTTTTAAAAATAATGTCCTATATTGGTCAGTTTTTTTTGTTTTTTTTGTTTTTTTTTTTTTGCAAATATGGTATGCCTATTAAAAATTTTAAAAGGCACTGGGGGCGGGGCACCTGGCTGGCTCAGTGGGTTGAACCGCTGCCTTCAGTTCAGGTCATGATTTCAGGGTCCTGGGATCAAGTCCCGCATCGGCACTCTGCTCAGCAGGAAGCCTGCTTCCCTCTCTTTCTCTCTCTCTCTGCCTTCCTCTCTGCCTACTCTGTCTGTCAAATGAATGAATAAAATCTTAAAAAAAAAAAAACTTAAAGAAAAAAAAAAGCACTTGAGGGGCACCTGGGTGGCTCAGTGGGTTGAGCCTCTGCCTTCAGCTCAGGTCATGATCTCAGGCTCCTGGGATCGAGTCCCCACAGCAGGCCCGTGCTCCGCGGGGAGCCTGCTTCCCCCAACCCCAGCCCTCTCTCTTTGCCTCTCTGCCTACTTGTGATCATTGTCTATCAAATAAATAAATAAAATCTTTTAAAAAAAAGCACTTGGCAAATGACTTAGATACACTGCCAATATTCGTTTACTTCCTCTCTTTAGTTTTTAATTTTACTCTTTGTATAGCCCCTCTTTCAAATTTTGTTTGTTTTTATTTAATTTCTTTCAGTGTAACAGATTTCATTGTTTGTGCACCACACCCAGTGCTCCATGCAATACCTGCCTTCCATAATACTCACCACCAGGCTCCCCCAACCTCCCACCGCCCCACCCCTTCAAAACCCTCAGATTGTTTTTCAGAGTCCATAGTCTCTCACAGTTCATCTCCCCCTCCAATTTCCCTCAACTCCCTTCTCCTCTCCATCTCCCCATGTCCTCCATGTTACTTGTTATGCTCCACAAATAAGGGAATCCATATGATAATTGACTCTCTCTGCTTGAATTATTTCACTCAGTATAATCTCTTCGTGTTCATGTTGATACAAAAGTTGGGTATTCATCCTTTCTGAAGGAGGTATAATACTCCGTAGTATGTATGGACCACATCTTCCTTATCCATTTATCCGTTGAAGGGCATCTTGGTTCTTTCCACAGTTTGACGACCTTGGCCATTGCTGCTATTAACATTGGGGTAGAGATGGCCTTTCTTTTCACGACATCTGTGTCTTTGAAGTAAATACCCAGTAGTGCAATTGCAGGGCCACAGGGAAGCTCTATTTTTAATTTCTTGAGGATTCTCCACACTGTTCTCCAAATTGGTTGCACCAACTTGCATTCCGTCCAACAGTGTAAGAGGGTTCCCCTTTCTCCACATCCTCTCTAACTCATGTTATTTCCTGACTTGCTAATTTTGGCCATTGTAACTGGTGTAAGGTAGTATCTCAGTGTAGTTTTAATTGGAATCTCCCTGATGATGAACATTTTTCATGTGTCTGATAGCCATTTGTATGTCTTCATTGGAGAAGTGTCTTTTCATGTGTTCTGCCCATTTTTTTGACATGATTACCTGTGTGTATTGAGTTTGAGAAGCTCTTTATAGATCCTGGATATCAACCTTTTGTCTGTATAGTCATTTGCAAATATCTTCTCTCATTCCATGGGTTGCCTTTGTTTTGTTGACTGTTTCCTTTCTTGTGAAGAAACTTTTGATATTTGACATGGATTTCTTACATGCAGATATGATTTTGTTTCTTTTTTATAAATATTGTAATCTTTGCCTTTTTAAAGAGACCATTTTGGGTTTTTATGATTATTGACATGATTTGTTTTAAACCTGTCTTGCTATTTGTTCTCTGTTTTTCCCACCCATCCTCTTTCCCCTTTTCTTCTACTGTCTTTGGCTTAGTTGAATTGGTTTTTGTTTTTAAATCCAGTTTATATCATTTCTTCTTAGCTATAACTCTCTGGTTTTAGTTGTTCGTTTAGTATACCTCTTTAGTATGTTATCTTCCAGATTTTTTCCCTATCCAGGTGACCCCTGACCAGCTTGGGGATTAGGGATGCCAGCCCCATATAGAGTTGAAATCCCAACATAACTTATGAGTCCCCCAGAACTTACATACTTCCAGCCTACTGTATACAGGAACACTTACCAATAACATAAGCAGTCAGTTAACGTATTATGTATGCTGTCTATATTTTACAGTGTATAATGTGGTGAATTCAGTTAGAGAAAATAAAATACAAAGAAAATCATAAGGAAGAGATATACTGTATGAAAAATACAGTATTTTTAATACCATGTATTTTTTGAAAAGAAATCCACTTGTAATTGAACCCACGTAGTTCAAACCATGCTGTTCAAGGTTCAACTGTAGTTGAAGAGTACAGATGTGTGGCCACTTTCTTGTAACATGCCTTTCTGGCAAGTGCTGTTGTAATCCTCCGTAAAAGAATTTTTATATAGTCACTTATCTTTTAAAGAGATTGCAAAATATAAAAGAAGAAATCTTTCCTATTTTTCCACATATGTACCAGTTCTGGTGCTCTCCATTCCTTTGTGTAGAGCCAGATTTCCATGGGGAATGTTTTCATTCTGCCTGAAGGACCTCCTGTAACATTCATTTTTTTTAAGGTTTTATTTATTTATTTGACACAGAGAGAGTTCACAAGTTGGCAGAGAGGCAGGCAGAGAGAGAGGGGGAGGCAGGCTCCCTGCTGAGCAGAGAGGCTGATGCAGGACTCAATCCCAGGACCCTGAGATCATGCCCTGAGCCGAAGTCAGGGGTTAACCCTCTGAGCCACCCAGGTGCCCCTTCCTGTAACATTCTTATAGTTTGCGTCTGCCAGTGATTGATTCTTCTGTTTATTTCTCAGTTTTTATTTTGCTTTTCTTCTGATAGCAGCTTTTTGAGCTATAATGCGTATGTAGTATGGTTCATATAGTTAAAGTGTGCGGTTCATTGGTCTTGAGTGTATTGGCAGAATTATGAACTGTGGCCTCATTTCATCATCCCCAAAAGGAATCCCCTTGGTCTTTCCTTTCCTCAGCGTGCCCCCAGTCCCAGTGCACACAGCTATCCCCAGTGCTAGGGAACCCCTGATAAACCCTCTCTCTAAAGATTCAGGGATCTGGGTATTCTGTATAAATGGAATCAGATGACATGTGGTCTCTTGTGACTGGGTCCTTTCACTATCATCATGTTTATAAGGCTCACCTTGGAAACATGCATGTTGTAGCATGTATCAGTACCTACTCCTGTTAATTGCCAGATGATATTCTGTTGTATAGGTAAACCACCTTTTGGCTATGAATGAATAATGCTGCCATGAACGTGAGTGTACACGTTTTTTTATGGATCCATGTTTTAATTTCTCTGGGATTTAGGCTTAGACTCGGAATCACTGGGACAAATGTTAACTCGTTAACCTTTTTAAGTATAGGCTGTTTTCCAATGTGGCTGCACCATTTCATATTGCCAATGGTGTATGAGGCTTCCAGTTTCTGTACTTGTTTTGAAAGACGTTTTCAGTGGGTATAGAATTCTGGGTTCAGTTTATTTCTTTCAGTACCTTAAAGGTGGTGTTCCATTGTTTTCTGGGTTTCATTATTTAAGATGAGTAATCTCCTGCCATCTCCCACCCCCCTTTTTCCTTGTCTACAAGGTGTGTCTTAGTTGCTTCTAAGATTTCTCTTTATCCCTGGCTTTTAGCAGTTTATGATGGTCCTTGGTGTTGTTTTCTACATGTTTCTTGTGCTTAGGGTTTGTTGAGCAGCACTGTGTTTTCTACTTAAAGCCTGTAGTCTGTTGGGAAATAAATAAGGAACATTTTTATAAAATGAACTAATGTTCAATCTACATTCCTAATGACTATAGTTGCAGCTGGCCCAGAAGAGCTAGAATTCTTTGAATTTCCCCAGGTACTGTTTTTCCTCCATGGAAAAATTGCTTTAGAATGGACCTTAGAGATCATTTTATCCATCCATTACATCCAGGAATCCAGTGAGCTTAAGTGACTGGCCCCAAGTCATGAAAAAGGTTAGTAGTAATAGAACCTGGACTAGACTTCTGGACTAGTTTTGTCCTCTTCTGCCAAGTCGTATCACCTTTCTGACAGACCAAGCATTAGGAAGATGATAAGAGGCATTCCTCTGTACTCTGCAGTATGAGTGCTATTATGCCTTAGATTTTATGGTTTCTTTACATTGAAGATTCAGAACTGTGGTAGACACGTGTGTATTTCATAACGAAATAAGAACTGTTTCTTCTCAATTCCAGCTCTCATTTTTCTCTGTAGAAAGCACTTCCGTGAAATACTCTCTGTTACAGTCTGAACTATCTTAGACTTCTAATACTTGGGTGTTGTTATAGGAAACCCTGTGATTTGGTTTGCACAACAGGGAAATTTGATACAAGGGGATTCAGGGTGTGAATTAGCTTTCTCTTGATTTGTCTGTGGACCTAATGTCTCCCAGTGGGAGAGATGTATGAATGTGGGTGGTGATTTGTTGTTGTTGCCATCACATGCATAAAACTCCCTAAGATTTCCTTTGTTTTTCGACTCCTTTCCTTTGATGATTCTTCTCGGATGATTTTCTTCATAGATGATTGTGGAGCTCCTGTAGTACTTTGGCAGAGGCAGAATGCTTTACATGCTTTTATCCTTTTTGAAGTTTATGAGATTAGCTCTACAAAACATGCATTGGAAATACTGGATTGTCTCGTCATATGGAACATCTGGTTGTCTTGGAGTTGAAGTTTGATCAGTATGGTTATATGAGGCTTTCAGAAGTACATTTAGAAGTACATGATGAGAGTATTTGTTAGAGAAGTTTGAATGGAGTTTGGAAAACTGAAATGTTAAAATATTTTAAAGAAAATACTTAAGAAAAGGATGTTTTTTTAAAGGTTAGATATACAGAATAGTCAGATTAATCCTTCTTGGTGTAAAGGTCTGTGAATGTTCATGAACTTATTAACCCTGTAATTACAAGCAGTAATAATATTTGCATCATCCTCAAGAGAACCATTTTGTTTTTCATCATCAACAGTGTAGAATTCTGTTTGTGCATCCTCAGTATTTGACATTGCTGGTTCTTTGTCCTTTTGTAATACCAATATAATAGATTTAATGGTCTATCTTTGTAGTCTTAATTTGCATTGCCTTAATGACTAATGATAAGTGTCTATTAATGTGTGCTTTTTTTAAAAAGATTCAATTTATTTTACAGAGATCACACGTAGCCAGAGAGGCAGGCATAGACAGAGAGGGGGAAACAGTCTCCCCACTGAGTGGAGATCCCTAGGTGGGGCTCAATCCCAGAACCCTAGGATCATGACCTGAGCCGAAGGCAGAGGCTTTAACCCACTGAGCCACCCAGGCACCCCATCCTTTCATGTGTTTTTATGCAAGTCACCCATCTATCTCTGGGGAAATGCCTTCAGATATATTTTTTTGCCCATTGCATTTATTTCTCAGCTTTCATAGAGGTTTTCATATATTCCAAATAACAGTTTATTAGATACATATTTTGCATATTTTCTCTCATAGTCCTTGGCTTTTCATTTCCTTCGTGGTGTCTTTCAGTGGGAGATGGAATTTGAGGAAGGTGGTCAAAAGGCACAAATGCCAAGTTAGAAATAAGTACGAAGGATGAAATGTACAGCATCATGACCATGAGTCTGTTGTATTATGTATAGGAAAGTTGTTAAAGGAGTACATTCTGAGAGTTCTTACCCAAGGAGAAATTTATTCTTTTTATTGTATTTAGAGAAGATGATGGCTGTTCCAAACTTGTGGTAATTATTTTATGACATATGTAAATCAAATCTTCATACTGTTCACCTTAAACTTTTATAGTGGTATGTATCAATTATTTCTCAAACCTGGGGAAATGCCCTCTTTCAGAAAATGGAGATTTTTAATTTTTTGAAACTCAATATATGTATTTTTTTCTTTTGCAGGTTATGCTTTTTATGTTTTGTTTTTCTGAAGATTTTGCTTATTTGACAGGGATCACAAGCAGGCTGGGAGGCAGGCAGAGAGAGGGGGGTGTGGGGAAGCAGGCTCCCTGCTAAGCAGAGAGCCCAATGTGGGGCTCCATCCCAGGACCCTGGGATGAGGACCTGAGCTGAGGGCAGAGGCTTTAGCCCACTGAGCCACCCAGGCGCCCCTGCTTTTTATGTTTTATCCAAGGAGTCTTTGCATAGACATGGTCCTAAAGATTTTCCTTTATTTTTTCTCAGAAGTTTTATAATAACTTTAGTTTTACAATTAGGTATTTAATCCATTCTTATATATGGATAAGAATATGGATTGAGGTTCTTAATTTTTATGTATGGACATCCTACCTTTTTCTGTACCAGTTATTGAAGACTCTCTTTTCTCTAATGGGTTAAATTGGTATCTTTGTTCAAAATCAAATGATCCTATGTATGCGTGTATATGTATCTGAACTTTGTGTTTTTGCCAATACCACACCAATTTTAATTACTATTAGCAGTCATCATAAATCATGAAATCCAGTAACATCAGTCCCTCAGCTGAGTACTAATTTTTCAGAATTTTAAAAAATTACTTTCTTACTCATTTAGAGTCTATGAGGTCCTCTTTTTTCATCCTCATTTCTGTGAAATTTGGTGAGATTGTGACTGGATTGCATTGACTCTGTAGCTAGCAATGTCCAGGAGCAATAAGAACTTCTTGTAATGAGGGGGATGTTTCCCATCTACACTGTCCAGTATGGCAGTGATGGACAACATGTGACTTGAGCACTTGAAAAGTGATTAGTGAAATTGAGGAAACGAATTCTAAATTTTATGTGATTTTAATTAAGTGCAAATGTAAATAGCCATGTAACTAACGACTGCTGTGTTGTGTATCATAACTACAGGTCATTTTGAGGAAAATTGATTTTAACATTAATAAGTTTTCTCACCTACAAGCATGGTATAGGTCTTACTCAGTTAAGTCTCTGATTTCTTTCATCAGTGTTTCGTATATTGTAGCGTACAGATTTCCTACATAACTTTTTACATTTGTCCCTGAATAGTTAATGTGTTTTTTTATGCTATTAAGTTGTACTTTATGTTTTATTTCCAGTTGTTGGTAATATGTCAATAATATTGTATTTATTTTAGTATTTTCATGTTTCAGGTATGAAAGAACTTTGCACTCCTGGTATAAACTCAATTCTTTATTACGTTTTACTCTTTTTATGTATCGCTGGATTCAATTTTCTAATTTCTTAAGGAGTTTTGGTTCCATATTCTTGAGAGAGCTGGATTGTTCTCTTGTATTGTCTTTATTATTGGTGTTCTGATAATGCTGACTTCATAACACTGAGTTGAAAAGGGTGTTCTTTTGGGAAGGAAGAACTGGTGAAGGATTCTTTCTTAAATTTTTGGTGGAAATTCACCAATGAAGTTGTCTTGGTGGGGGTATTCTTTTGGTTTTGTTGTTTTAATTGTTGAAGTCTTTAAGTACAAATCAGTTATTTTAAATATATATAGGTCTTGTACTTCTCCTATTTCTGTAACATTTGATAATTGGAGAAATTCTTTGAGACATCTCATCTAAGCTGTCACATACACAAATTGTAAGTTTCCCTTATCCTTTTAATATCTATAAGACTTGTAATGATGTCTTTTTCTTGATTCTTGGTAGAATTTGCATCTTCTTTTTTCCTTTGACTTAATGTAGTTTTCCGTTTTTGAAACCTTTGGAAAGACAATCTTTTAAACTAATAGAAAAAGACAAAGTAATACTCATTCCCTAAATTTAAGAAATGTTAACTCATTTTGTGCATTTGATTTGGATAGTTTTTTTTAATTAAGATTTTATTTATTTATTTGCCAGAAGAAGAGAGAGAGAGTGAGAGAGCACAGGCAGGCAGAGTGGCAGCAGAGGCAGAGGGAGAAGCAGGCTCCCCACCAAGCAAGGCGTCTGATGTGGGACTTGATCCCAGGACACTTGGATCATGACCTGAGCCAAAGGCAGCTGCTTAAGCAACTGAGCCACCCAGGCGTCACTGATTTGGATAGTTTTGATTAAAATATTCAAACACTGAACAATTTGCAGGAATTGAAACAGTGAGCACGTCTTCTTTTTCTCCCTCAGTGCCTTTCCGAACCACCGTTACTGAAGGAGATCTATATCATTCCTTTGCATATTTCTGTATTTTTTGGTACATATTTGTATGAATTCATCATCTGCATAAACCTTTTTCTAGTTGGAAAATCTGTCTAAATGGTGTACTTTACGTATCTTTTTGCTCCTTGGGTTTTTTGTTTTTGTTGTTGTTGTTGTTTGACTTAGCTTTGTGTGACATACAACCATGTTGATACTGGATCTAGCATGCATAAACAGAATTCCAATTTTCTTGTAGAATACCAACAGTTTGGGGTTATCAGGTTTCAGGTCTAGAAAAGAGAGTGGAAAATGGGAGGGTGGTAAATGGTGTTCGAATCTTTTACTGTACATTTTCCTTATCCAGAAGTATAAACTTCTTTTCATATGTTTGTTAGCTGTTTGAAATTCTTCTGTTTGTTAACTGTGTTGGGATGTTAAGAAAGTATAATCTTCTGGACATTGTTCCCAGAGTTATAATTTGAACTTTGGTGTTCCTTTCATTTAGTGCCTTTATACACTTTTCTTATGTTTTCTGTCCTTTGTCTTGTTACCTGTAATTTCAGCGTGAAAAAGGACCAGAGTATGTGCCCATCTTGATTTTCTTTCTTTTATAAGTTTCAGGTAATGTAAGGATGTTACAGTTTTCAGATGGCTCCTTTACTGTTGCTTGGTACTTTGAAATGGGAAGGAAAGCTTCTCCACCTTTACTCTCTGCCTTTCTTTTTCTGGCAGCATCCATTGCATGTGAAGACTTGCTGGGTGCCATCAGTAGGTCACCAGGTGGAAAGGGGGTAGCTTTGCATGCTTTTTGTGGAGTTAAGAGACAAATCGGGCTCCCAAAAGATTTCCACTAACCAGATATCCTATCAAATGGGAGTTGAAGGTGTCAAGGTGCTAAGAACCTAGGTTGGTGAATTGAACTGACTTGGTAAACTTGGAATTAATAATAAAGTGTATGCCTTTGTGTGTTTCCTACAATCTCAAAGGCATGGCTGCATCTGTACCATACCTTTCTGATTGAAGAGATTGTTCCAGGGTTTTTGGTTAAAAATTTAAATCCACCTGTAGAGATTGTTTTTTGCAGCTCGATGTAGAAGATTTCAGTGCTGAATTTCTTTCCTGTGTTTGTTCTCTGGTGTTTAAGAATCAGTAGCTAATGGTTGTTAGAAATCACTTTTCTTTAGTCTGCTGTGTGTAGGGTTTATACCCTATAAAGAAGATTCATATATTGCAAGACTTCAAACGTGATGCAGCCTCAGAATATGTGAGCTACCGGTATTCTGTAGAGGAAGCAGTGCAAATATGCTATGTGGAAATTTTTTTAACTTTAAAAAAATTTTATCTTATAATACTTGTAGATTTATATGCAGTTATAAGAAATACTAGAGACATCTCACATCTCCTATAACCTTTATCCTGTTTTTCCCGGTGATAATGTCTTGAATGACTGTAGGAAACAGTAACACATCCAGAAACTTGACACTGACACAATCCAGACTTTATTTAAATTCACACGTTTTACTTAGACCCATCTGTGACATTGTCAGGTAGAGGAAATGAGAAAGAAAGAGAGTGTATGCATAATTAGTTGTAGGTAATGTTACCATACATGTAGTTTGGAATGCCACCATCACAGTGAAGATACAGAGGAAGTCCGTCACAAGAATCCCTACAGCCCAGTCCTCTGCTCCCAGCCTCTTCGGCAACCACTCATCTGGACTCTCTCCTGTGATGTTGTCATTTCAAGAAAGTTTTGTAGATGGAATCTTATATATGTTACCCATTAAGTGTGGACTTTTTTTTCACTTAATCATAATTTATTAAAGGTGAATTCAAATTGTGTGTTTTACTAGTTATCCCTTTTTACTCTTCAGTTGGTATTCCATGCTCTGGACATACTGAGGCTATAATATCCACCCATTGTAGGGTATTTGAGTTGTTTTCAGTTTTGGGCTATGATCAGATAAAGCTGCTAGGAACACTTACGTAAAGGTTTTGGTGTGAAAATAGGTTTTTCTTTCTTTAGAATAAATGCACAAGAATATACTTACTGAACAATGTATTGACTGTGTTTTGGATTTTTTTTTTTTGACCATGTAGATGAGAATGAAATACCTGCTGTTAGACATTGCTAAACAATACACCTTAAATGGAAAACTGTCATCTTAAGTTCCTTTTAATTCTATTACAGTTTGTGTTTGAAAATACAATCTTTTGCCTTTGGTAACTGTGAGAATTTGTTGAAAACTAAATTAGCTTCTACTAAAAATTTTGGAGGGTTGGGTTTTCACTTATAACAGCATTTTTTAATATCATTATACACAATTCACCTGTCAAACAATTTAGCGAGTTTATACATGTGTCCATTAAACAGATATTTGTGGAGAGAGGGAGAGAGAATCCTGAAGCAGACTCCCCACTCACGATGAAGTCCAACGCCGGGCTGGATGCCAGGACCCGGAGATCGGGACCTGAGCTGAAACCAAGAGCTGACCGTGCATACCATTTGGTTTAAATGGTAAAGATGTTTCTTAATTCCCAAGATACCCATTGAAGGGCAAAGGTCAAAATGGCTTCAGATTGCCTTAGAGATCCAGGCTCCCTCTGCTACTTCTTGTTTCCCTAAGGCTGGTTCCTCACAGTTGGCAGAAGACCTTCACTGGTATTTCGGGCTTCAGCTCCTGGTTTAGAACACTAAAACTTTGGTTCCTTGTAGCATACACCAGGGAGTGTTTAGGCTACCATAGCATTTTCCAGGTTGTGTAGATCAGAGTTCAGCCTACTGAGCCATTTTCTAGGTTGTAGCTATTATGTTTATTGGTTCCTGGTTTTCGCACTGCGACCTGCCTAAGGGATGTGAAGGAGTGGTACCTATTACAGAGCTGGGGAAAGGCTTAGGAAGTCATTCAAGTGAGTTTTAGGAAACAATCTTGGAGCTCTTTTCCCATAGACATAGAACTTGGGGTCGAGCAGAGTTGTCTGACTGGCTCTTGCCAGTGTGTTTGCTGAGGGAATAAATCTTGGCAGGTCTTCTAGGTGAGGTTTGAGGTGAGATGCTGTGCTCTGTAGGGTCCTGGGAAGGGAGTTACGCACCTGAGCAAATAAAGAGAAGAAATGGCTGCTGGCGAGGGGTGGAATGCTGAATAAGTCCATTTTGGGGGCAATGATTACTTGTGCGTTCCTCTCCTGCAGTCGGTCTGTGAGGTAAGTTTATAAGCATAGAGTTTTACCCACACAGGTCTGAGATGAAGGGAACATGGTAAGAAATACGTCTTTATTTTATTTCATTTTGCTTGGACATTTATCTGCCCCATATTCTGACCGCAAAATATTATATCGTCTTGATCTCGCATGTTGATGTTGGGCTGAGTCCTCAGTAGTTTGCACCTGGGCACGAAAAGCATATTTTGAAGAGGAACATTAAGATCTGATGTTTTGATGTAAAACACTTGTCTTTCCTGTGTACAATCATGGGGACATTTTATGGTAATCTTTAAAGATTTCATTTATTTATTTATTGGAGAGGGAGAGCATGAGTGGGAGAGCCAGAGGGAGAGGGAAAAACAGGCTGTCATTAGAGTAGGGAGCAGATCCTGACCTGAGCCAAAGGCAGATGCTTTACCGACTGAGCCACCCAGGTGGCCCAAGGGACATTTTTATTTCTAAGATCTTTATTTCCACCATTAAATCATTAAATAGATTGTAGTTACTTTGGTTCCAGCAGGTTTAAGTTAAAAAGAACAGAATGCGAAAGACTTGATTTCTCCCATGAGTCCGCAGGAAAATCACTGACCCCAAAGAAGAGCAGCCGAATCCTCATTGGCTCTTCTCCTAGGGCGTGCTCTGCAGGGATTCTTTCTGATCTCACTGAGCGATAACTTGTCTCTGTGTCTCTGTCTCAGGATATTTTGCTTGAGTCTATGGCGTCACTCAGCTGATAAGGGCATTTCTGCAGAAGACAGAATGTCATTGTCAAATTCTAAATCTTGGGACTGGGATGGAGACCACCTTCTGGAGATTAAAGGTAAGTGAACATTCGCCCTCTTCTTTCCCGAATTGTTTCATTTGTGAAGGTGACCGCCTGGTTCAAAATGTTAAAAATATATTAATAGGTGACTGCCTCTCTCCCACGCCTGTCCCCAGCTACTTGTGCCTGCTGCCTCCGTCAGCCACGTACTTGATATCACCAGGTCCCTGGTGAAGAATGGGTGCCTGGCTTCTCATCCTTTGCTGTTATCAACAGGGCTCCTGATAAAAACCCTTATCGACGTGTCCTCTGCATGAGTGGAAGACCCTGCCAGTGGGACTGTGAGCGCAGGACCCCCGTGTCTGCTGTATTCACAATCACGAAGATTTTATTATCAGCATGACAGTGTCTTCAGTACAGTTTAGAGTTGTGCAAGGCTGGTGATAGTGATATGTACAAAGGCCTTTCATAGCAGCTCCCTGATTTTGTCCCTCACCTGCTCGGTTAACGATCAAGAACAGTTTTATCTTCTCTCACAGGAAATGAGACAGGTCCGGTTAGTGGCAGAACCAGGACCGAATAGACTGCAGGTCCCACAAGTCCAGGTGCTTCCGTGTTTCTCTGTACAGAGCCTTGTGCTTCCTCAGGGAGGTCTTTGTGGTCCATCAGTCAGTGGTGCCTGTACCTTAGTGGCCATCGTGTGGCGGAAGGAGCTGGATCAGAATGCAGGGGCAGATCGTGTGCAGTAGGAACAGATGCCACTGGAGAAATGCCTCCTCTCAGCCCCACGTCCTTTCAAATTGGTCCTGAGGTTTGTTTTCTCCTTCGTGTCATATAGTTGGGTTGATCAGGAATACATCTGACATTTTCTTTTCTGATCCAGGTACACTGAGTCTTAGGTACCCCTTCCAAGGATAAGGTTATCTGCCAGTAGTAAGGACGGCAAATACCACAGGGTAGAACAGATTTAGTGGAGGTGTTTTGGATCAGTCCAAAGGGTTTTTTAAAAAACTCAAGTCCCCTTGAAACAAAAGAATGCCTGTTCCAACCATCTTCATGTTCATTCCCTGCTAGAGGGTAAAACTACTTGACACTTGCCACTTGACAATGGCAAGGTCTCCAGTATCTTGTAGGTCTTCCTTAGCATAGGAAAGTTCTTCTGAAACCCTTCCCTCTCCTTACCCCACCACCTTTCAAGGGTGTATCAGTTCCCCCCACAACACTGATGCTACTCTTTCTGTGCACGGATCCTGTCCCCGTGCTTTAATAAAACCACCGTTTTGCACCAAAGAGGTCTCAAGAACTCTTTCTCGACATCGGCTCTGGACCTCACCCCACCAAACATCACCTACATTCCAAACCTCTCTGACAGCTCCCCTGTCTTCCTGCCGTTTGGCATTATTTCTATCTTATCCTACAAATGACGGCAAAGGAGGCACTGCTTTAGGGGACAGGCATCAACTCTGGAACAGGATCAGTGCACACTAAGATCATGGAGTGGAGTAGCAACCAAATTAAACACAAAACAAAGCCACTAAGCGAAAAGTTATGGGGGAGGGACCAGCAAACCCTCAATTGCAAGTTTAGAAAATGAGAGGGGAAGGAAAAGCATTTTGGTACACGCACACCAGAAGAACTGTCACATGTGCTTTGGCCAAACCTCACTCCCCATTTGACCCAGTCGATGGGGGAAAAACCAAAAAAGCAATAGCTGTGGAAGACTCACACTTTGGTATCTCATCCAGAATAAGCAGTCAGTAGGTCCAGTACAGCCAGCAGCCCTAAGGACCTTGAAAGCTGTGCCCCAGATAACTGGGCATATGTCCTTCACCTCCAGGAGCTCTCAAAACCACCAGTGAGTGATTCCTATTCCAACAGCCAGATGGTCTACAAACCCTGGTGTCTGCTGTCATTTCATAGTGGATATTGATTCCCATCAGGCATTAAAGCAGAAACCAAAGAAACGTTGACAGGATCTGCATCCATACCCAGAGGGAGAAAGGATTTTTTAAAAGCTCTTTAAAAAAATAAAAAGAAAAATAAACCTAAAAGTCGGCCCAAAGCATTTCCACAGTTCTTTCCTCCCAGAGGCCTGGGTTTGGAGGCAGCAGCACCTCTACGGTCCCTCCATGGATAGCAGGAAATCCGGAGGCAGATCCTATGGGCCCGGACCTCCAAGTACTTCTTTCTTGCAATTAGGCACTTGGAGGCTGAGGATCTGCAGAAGTAGGGTGCCCCCGAAAGGCAGAGAACAACTCCCCCAGAGCACAGCGTCCATGGGGCCTCAGGCATATCAGTGCCCAGAGTTTTCGCCCAGGGCAAACCCTGGTGTGGGGGGCAGGGGAAGGCTCAGGTGCAGTCCCCCCCTGGGCGATGCTGGGCATGGCCAGGACAGAGGGCGCTGGCCACCCCCTGCAGGGGTTGTCTTGGAAAGGCCAATCCACCAAATAGCTCTTCCCAGAGTCTGGCACCGGCCCAAGGTGGCCTCCAGTCTGTGGCTTGGCGCACACCCAGACCAGGACCTCTTTTGCCTGGTGCGTGGTGGTGGCAGGGGACGGGAGCTCGCCACTAGGAGAGCCGCCAGCCCTCCCATTCTGGCTCCTGACCTCACCTGGCACAATCCCAGCCCGAATGGGCATATTTACAGGCCAGGGTCTGGTTGGCCAGCTGCTTCACGCAGCGGAATGGCTTCTTCATCGTGGCGATGGGGTGGGCAGCGGGGCTCCCGCGGAGCAGCTGCCAGCGCGGTTCCTAACCCTATCCGCTGGACTAGCATCAGTCAGGACTGGCAAGGGGGGTGGAATCAGGCCTCTGCTGCTGCACACCTGCCACTCTGTGCAGGCGGAGGACCCGCGGACCAGGCGTATCCACCATTCTGCCCTACCGCCTGCCTGGTCTAGGCGCATAGCTGCCGGAGGTGATAGAGGCGCAGCGTGGGCAGTGGCCAGTGAACCGCCAGAGCAAATCATGGCCAAGCTGTCCCTGAGGAACTGAACAGAGCACTCTGGAGCCACTGGAGGCTGTAAATACACAAAGTCTCCATGAGGGCCATCCTCTGTGCGGATACAGACCTCTGGAAGTGCTCTAAGGATCCTCTCTCCTAGCTGGATGGATGTATGTGACCCTGTAATTTACACCAGAATGAAAAATGTACCATTGGGTGGAAGGACCATAACACAGGACTTTGTGTATTGTGATCCCACTTATGGGGAAGTAGAGGGCCATGTGCATTTTCTGGGGGCAGGCACCTGGGTACAGTCAGGCGCGATCATGCACTAGGGGCATACCCTGGACAGGTACCAAGGAGGACAATGGGCCCAGGCCTGGGTGGGAAGTTGTGGGGATAAGCTGTGGGGACAGGGACCCGGACCAGTGGCCAGAGGGCCTTGGCTGTTCGGAGGTACCTGACCAGCAGAGGCGTGTGGGAGTGAGCGGCAGGAGGTGGGGTGGGGGGGTGGAGGGGTAGGGAAGGGGCATGCAGCCATTGCCTGGAAAGGTCTGTATGCTTAGGCACAAGGAAGCTCTGGAGAGGGGGGTGGGGGAGGGGCATGCAGGCGTTGCCTGGTAACTTCTGTATGCTTAGGTACACCTGAGTTCACAGAAGGGGCGGGGCAGGGGCATGCAGGGGTTGCCTGGAAACATCTGTAGTCTTTTGATTCTTAGCCTTGTGCAGCTTGGGGTTCTGGGACACTTGGCGGGGTAGTCCGACTGGGCTGGACGCTTTTGTACCGCGGACCAGGACAGTTGTATGACCGTCAGATGTTCTCCTGGGCTGGTAGGCTGGGCTCTGGCCTAGGCCATTCCCTAGGGGCCGTGGACAGCAGCCAAACCTCTTTGACCAGGGACATCGATATTAAGAGACATGTGCTGGGGAAAGGGACTTTCCCTGGGGATGCCAGGGATTTGGCTGATGTCATCTTAACCCAGACACAGATCAGTAGACTCCTCCATGAGATTGAAACATTGGAGGCTGAAGTGACTCATTGGAAGTTGTGCCAGTGTTCCACCCAGGGACCAAATACCATCAACACAGAAATACTGTGGAAACTGAAGAGCCACATCAAGGACCTAGAGCAGCGGCGGCAGCGGGAGCTGGACAAACATCAGCTGGAGGTGGCGGGGTTGCAAAACACCCACCGGCAGAAGCTAGCAGACCTCACTGACCGGCACTGCCAACAACTTAGAGACTATCAACAGATGGATCGGCTCTCCAAAGAGGAGATTGGGAAACTCACTCAAATTATCCAGCAAAAGGATTTGGAAATTCAGGATCTTTCTAGGAAAATCTCTGGGGCTTCTCACTACCAGAATGGGCACGTGGAACAACTTCAGCGCCAGTTGCAAGAGTGTACTTTGAAAAGCGAACAGGTCTTGGTGGTCCTAAATGAGAAGACGAGGGAGAATAGCAATCTGAAAAGGAACTATCACAGAATGACCAATCGACTTGCTGCCAAGGAAGCAGAACTCCAGAAGATGCAAGAGGAAAATCAAAAACTGTCCACTAGAATAGAAAGCAGTGACATAGAGGTGTTTAGAGAAATGGTTCGGAATTTGTCACACATTATTCGAGAAAAAGACCTGGAAGTGGATGCGTTAAGTCAAAAATGCCAGACTTTATTGACAATCCTGCAGACACCCAGCACTGGTCATGCGGTTGGAGGAGTTTCTATTGATCAGTTCCAGCAGCTTCCACAGGAACGGGACACATTAAGACCGCGGGTGACGATCATGGAGGAGTGGAAAGAGCAGGTGCTGACCACGGTCCAAAATATGAAGTGTGAGTCATCCCAGCTTCAGAGAGATCTGCGTCAACTCCAGGGATGGGCTTGCACCAACAGCAAGGTTTTGAAACTGCAGACGACCCCTCTTGACCAGATCCACACTTACCAAGGACATGAAATAAACTTACAAGAGCTAGAGAAGGAACTAGCACAACTTCAGCTCCGCATCATGGAGCTCTGCAATGCCAAGGAGCTCCTTTTAGGGAACCCAGACGCGATTTTCCTCCGGCCCTCCAGCGACTCTGCAGAGGCAGCCGACTCTCTGAAGGCTATGAAATCTGACCGATTGAGTGAGTCTTCTCAGGTGCTCCGAGAGGAGGTAGAAGAGCTCAGAAAATCAGGGCAAGGAAAAGATAAAAAGATTGAAACCCTCCAGGAAGATCAGCAGAGACGGATTGCTTCAGGGGCTGCTACGGGGGAAGGAGAAGGCAAGCCACAGGAACACAGCGATTCCAATTCCCACATGGAGCAGCAAAAGGAGAAACAGGCTGTTCTACAAGATTTCCCTCAGGCTCAGGACCTCTGAATCCCAGCAAAAAGTGAGGAACTGCTTTCTTTACAGGAGAAGCTCAGGGGCCAACTGAGTGAGAATGAGCTGCTGAGGCAGGCAGTCACCAGCCTGAAGGAGAGGATAGCAGATTTTGAAATGGATGTGTGTCGGCTGAAAGAGGAAAATGGAAAGATGGTGGAAACATGTAGAGAAAAGGACATGGAAAAACAGGCCTTGCAAGAGACAAATCGGCTGCTTTCAAAGATGCAGAGGGAGGAGGAATCCCAGCCTGCTGAGATGAAAGAGAGGGCACTTTCTCTGGAGCAACTGCTGCGAGAGAAAGAACAACTTTCTCTGGAGCAACTGCTGCGAGAGCGGGGAATTGAACAGGCATATGGACGTCATTCATTCAAAGCAGGAAAAGGCAGTTGTGGGTCAACAGGAGAGAGATGATGTCGTGTTGGCACAGAAACAGAAAGAAACGGAAACCTGTGCCCACCAGAAGGAGGGTCACCAGTTACATGAGAGAGAATTGCGCCTAACCCAGGAGCCGGAGAGAGGATGGCACCTCGCGGAAGAAGCCCAAAGTTCTTGTTGCCCGGAAAGTTTGGCTTCAGAAGACCAAGTGGCTCAGATAAGAGAGAAAGTGACCGTCCTGCAGGGAAAACTCGTTTTGTCTTCCGCTGCCATGGAAAAGGACAACCATAGAGCCAGTCTGCAGGTGGAGTTGCTGCGGGAGCAATTGCACATGGTCACCCAGCAGAAAGAGGAAGCTGCGCTCCGGCTTGCTGCCTCCCAGGAAGAGGGAAGGCACTATGATTGAAGGCTAGCGAACCTCAAGCTGGAACTCGCTGAATGGATCGAAAAGGCAGACACCCTAGAAGGAAAACTGAAGTCGTTACAGGGACGATGGCATCAAACAAATGCCGACTTGCAGGTGAAGGAGGACCAACTCCAAGAGTTCAAGAAACAGAATGAGGTCCAGCAGGAAATACTGGAGGACACACAGAAGAAACTCTTGACCTTAGTAAGTAAGGCTGAAGGAATGGTGGACAAAACCCTCCTAAGGAGACTCTTCGTGGTATCTTTCCAGGCAGCTGATGTGGAACGGCAAGAAGCGTTGATGTCGATGGCAAGCACACTGGGGATCCAAGAAGACCAGCTATGGCAGCTGCGTGGTCAAGAGCCTGCGGTTGTGCCCAGTGGGGTGACTTGGGAGCCTGGATCCAGAAGCGCCCCCAATGCACCTAGGAAGCCAAATCACCAAGCTGTGGCCAATTCTTTTTCAGGAATTTTTGTCCAGTTTCTAGAAGCAGAATCTCATTCAGCTTCTCCATCGCCAAACTCCTCTGCTCATGACATGAAACCCCCAGATTCAGGAGGAACAGGACAACTGCCTAAGAAACAAGGCCCACCATGACTGAATGCTACTCTGGGATACACACCTGGAAAAAAAGATGTCAAGCCCCGAACCACAGCTGTGTCTCTTATTAACCCACCTGGACCGGAAATGGGTGGGTCGCAGCACTTTCTTCTAATATCTCTGATTCTTTACCCAGATACACGCTCTATATACTGTCACCTGTCAAGAAGGTTGGAATGGCGGCCAAAGACCTCTCAAAGAAATAGATGATTGTCAAGCCAGAGACGAGACCATGCTTTGAAGATCCCAAGTCACTCTGTGTCTACCTTAATCCCAAATGCCCTTTTTCAAAATGTAAACTATTTGCAGTTCTGCTTTCAGCTTAATAAACATAGTGTTTTATGACTTAACAAAAAAGGGATCATTTAATAACTGCAGAAGTATTTGCCAAAGTGAAAACAGTGGTGACTTCTTTTTCTTTTCTTAAGATTTTCTTTCTTTCTTTTTTTTTTTTTTTTGACAGAAATTAGGGGCACACAAGCAGGGGGAGAAGCAGAGGGAGAGAGAGAAGTAGGTTCTCCACTGAGCAGGGGAACCTGTGACCTGATCCTAGGACCCCAGGATCATGACCAGAGCCAAAGGCAGACGGTTAACAGACTGAGCCACCCAGATACCAGAACAGTGGTGACTTTGTTAGGACAGTCAACACTGCTGGGCTTGGGGACTGTGGTCAAAGGATTCTTCCAATAATGTCTGTAATGCTTTAGGGTTTTCACAAGGGACAGGTGTCTTCATATATCTGATCTAGGGAACACACCAACTCGTTTTAGTCTTCCAAATTTATCAAAAACACGAGTACTCACTCCTTATATGGGAAACAAAGTGAATAGCACGAAAGTACAAAATGAATATAAGGTTAAAAAAAAAAGGCAAGTTTGCTTTTCCCAGGTAAGTCTCATTTCTGTTAGCTAATTTTTTAGTTTCTATTTTTTGAAAATCATTTCCTTTTCTGTGGTCTGCAAAAGCATTCTATGGGTAACCTGAGTCCTCTTGGGCCTTATGTATATTTGTCTAGTTAGGAGTATTGTATTCTCTGCCTTGTTTTATTTTTTTCCCTCCAAATCACTCTGCCTTGGAGACCATTTGAAATGGGAATGAATCCCATCTTATTCTTTAAAAGAAAATCCAGCTGCTTATGGTTCTACCCTACATTATGCAAATAGCTCCCCTTGATTAGCATGTAAGCGGTTTTTACCTGGAATGTCCATGGTCAACTCCCTTGTTCATTTCTTCAAAAGCCCCTTCAAATCTTCCTTTGCCCTTCGAGGCGAATTATTCCATTGCACCTTGGAAAGGATCCATTCAGATTTCTTTAAGGACCTCATTCCATTTTCCATTCTTCTCTCTCTACAGCCTGCCAAATATGGTCATTCCTTCCCTGCTTTCCTGTTGTCAGTGCTGTGATTCACCCACTGCTGTCTCAGACTGGTGCAGAAGACTCCCTAACAATCTTGCTGGTTCCACTCTTAGCCTCCCTTGAATCCATTCTGAACTCTGCTGTCAGGAAGAACTGAGATGAACATGTGATGTTGCTTCTCTGCTGTAATTACTGGAGGGTTTCCCCACTGCCTGGAGTTTGACCTTTAAGAGAGCATCCAAGCCCTTGCCTTTGCAGCCTCCCTTCCTCTTCATCGTTCACATAAAGGCTGCCCTTTAGCTCCAGGTGAATTCTTGCAAGCCCCAAATAGATTATTATCCAAATAACTTCAAGTCCATGAGCCTCCTCTTTGTGCCTTGACAAAGGTACAAGTGAGAAAGATTTCATCCTCTTCTTCACCCGTAGGCGAAGGGAGGGATTCCAACCCTAAAGCTATGCAATGTCCGCATGCAACATAGCTGAGATCCACCGTGATTTGTTACCGACCTATCCTCATGGCCCAGGGAAGGAGGACACACACATCATGCAGGGCCATGGGGGACGTTGCACCTGGGAACAGAATGGACAAGGGCTGTGGGTGCAGACTATGTAGTAAGAGGAGAGTGAAGGTGAGCCCTACTTCCTGCAGGAGGGAATGACTGGCTTGCTGGATCATTCCACAGGCTGTCAGGGAACTGGAACTTACTACTTGGGGAGGAACTGTACCTGGTACCTGTGCTTAGGAGGCATTGTTGGCCAGAGGATCTGATCTGTGGGAGCAGAGTGGGAAGAGAACATGGAGTGAGGCCATTTGAGGCCATCTGAATCTTACTCAAACTCAGGCTTTCCATCACAGTGGACTCTGATATTTGGACATCCATTTCATCTGAGACCCTTAAGGCATAGGAAAGGTGCTTCTCCAGGACGTGAAGCTGTCATGTGAGCAGGAGGGAGACGTGGTCATCAAAATCAAAATGTAATATCTTCCATAGATGTTCATGCAGTTGATCCCATGGAAAACCCTGGGTGACCAAGGGGTAGAAGGAAGAGCTGAAGTCCTCCAGCACCATGGAATCTGGCAATGCACTGTGGACAGAAGCCTCCACCTCCACCTGCAGGTAGGATAAGCAGACTTTGGCTTCAGCCTGTAGCAAGTAGGCCTTGGTGACTCTATTAAGCTGGTGGGGGTGCCATGACCCAGAGAATAATAGACAGCTGGATAGGAAGGCTCAGAGCCTGTGAGAGACTCTATTTCCAGGAGAGCCCAGTGCATGGCCAGCAACTGCTGCTTTCATGGTCTATAACCCAGGGCCAAGGAGGGCTGTTTCTTGCATTGGGATCCCATGGACAATTGACAGATAGCATGGGTGGTCCAGGGACTCCAGGAAGGAGAGAGGAGGCTGCTGAAGCCTTTTCTCCTGGGCAATAACAGGTGATTTTTTTAAAAAATATTTTATTTATGTAGTTAAGAGAGAGCTCTGGCTGGAAGAGGGGATGGAAGGGAGAGGGAGAAGCAGGCTCCCCACCAAGCAGGGAACCCCCCTGCCAGGCTTGATGTCAGGATCCTGAGATCAGGACCTGAAACTAAGGCAGATGCTTCACCAACTGAGCCACCCCGTCACCCTCAACAGGTCATTTTTACTTGCACATTTTTTACTTGCCTTTTGTTAAGGGAAGACCCTCCTGCCTTCATTGTGAGCTCATGGGCAAGTAACAGCCTAAATGGGCTTCTGTAAAATTTATAAACAAGGAATATGTTGCCTCAGAACCCAAAAAGTACTGAAAGATGTTGGACTTCTATGTCCTTTTTTCTTTTTTAAAGATTGAATTTGTTAGTTGATAGAGCATGAGAGAGAGAGAGAGATAGAAGAATAGAAGGGGCTGGCAGGGGCAGAGGGAGAGGGAGAAGCATGCTTCCCACTGATCAGGGAGCCTGATGCAGGGCTTGTTGCAGGACCCTGAGATCAGGACCCGAGCTGAAGGCAGACACTTAACTGACAGAGCCAGCCAGGAACCCCCGCATTTGTAGGTCCTTAACAAGTTTGCCAAATAAATTTCCTCACAGTAGGATGTCTTTTTTTTTTTAAGATTTTATTTATTTATTTGTCATAGAGAGAGAAGCGAGAGCAAGCACAGGCAGAAAGAGTGGCAGGCAGAGTCAGGGAGAAGCAGGCTCCCTGCCAAGCAAGGAGCCCAATGTGGGACTCGATCCCAGGACGCTGGGATCATGACCTGAGCCGAAGGCAGCTGCTCAACCAACTGAGCCACCCAGGCGTCCCACAGTAAGATGTCTTAAATGTGATGTCACACCTATGTTCCTCGAGAATGATGGGTGTAGTAAGTTCCTACACACAAAGGTTGCCTATGATAGCAGAGCGGTTTGGATGCCCTTTGTATAACAAGGTATATCATGTGTCCTTCATGGTTGAGGCACACATGCCTGTAAGGATGTTGAAATAGGCACTGATCAGAACATCTTGGCCAAATCTATCATAGCGATGTATTCACCATCTTTAAATTCGTTGGGCTCAAAATCAAAAGACAACTGACAGAATGGGAGAAGATATTTGCAAATGACATATCAGATAAAGGACAAGTGTCCAGAATCTATAAAGAACTTAGCAAACTCAACACCCAAAGAACAAATAATCCAATCAAGAAATGGGCAGAGGACATGAACAGACATTTCTGCAAAGAAGACATCCAGATGGCCAACAGACACATGAAAAAGTGCTCCATATCACTCAGCATCAGGGAAATACAAATCAAATCCACAATGAGATATCACCTCACACCAGTCAGAATGGCTAAAATCAACAAGTCAGGAAATGACAGATGCTGGCGAGGATGCGGAGAAAGGGGAACCCTCCTACACTGTTAGTGGGAATGCAAGCTGGTGCAGCCACTCTGGAAAACAGCATGGAGGTTCCTCAAAATGTTTAAAATAGAACTGCCCTATGACCCAGCAATTGCACTATTTGGTATTTACCCTAAAGATACAAACGTAGTGATCCAAAGGGGCACGTTCACCCGAATGTTTGTAGCAGCAATGTACACAATAGCCAAACTATGGAAAGAACCTAGATGTCCATCCACAGATGAATGGATCAAGAAGATGTGGTATATATACACAATGGAATACTATGCAGCCATCAAAAGAAATGAAATCTTGCCATTTGCGACAACATGGATGGAACTAGAGCGTATCATGCTTAGCGAAATAAGTCAAGCAGAGAAAGACAACTATCATATGATCTCCCTGATATGAGGAAGTGGTGACGCAACATGGAGGCTTAAGTGGGTAGGAGAAGAATAAATGAAACAAGATGGGATTTGGAGGGAGACAAACCATAAGTGACTCTTAATCTCACAAAACAAACTGAGGGTTGCTGGGAGAAGGGGATTTGGGAGAAGGGGGTGGGATTATGGACATTGGGGAGGGTATGTGCTTTGGTGAGTGCTGTGAAGTGTGTAAACCTGGTGATTCACACACCTGTACCCCTGGGGATAAAAATATATGTTTATAAAAAATAAAAAATTAATTAAAAAAATTGGTTGGGCTCCCTCATTTTTTTTTATTTTTTAAAAACATTTATTTATTTATTTTGACAGAGATCACAAGTAGGCAGAGAGGCAGGGGGGTGTGGGGGAAGGAGGCTCCCTTCTGAGCAGAGAGCCCAATGTGGGCCCGATCCCAGGACCCTGAGACCATGACCGGAGTTGAAGGCAGAGGCTTTAACCCACTGAGCCACCCAGGTGCCCCATCCCTCATGGTAAACACGTTTAAGACTGCCTAGTTTGTGTCATCTCAGTGGTTTCTGGGACACAGTGGTGTCTGGAGTAGTCTGTCCTTGCCCCTGGGGTGATCAGGGCAGGGCATAGTGGCCAAGAGTGTAAGAGTTTCTTACAAGAGATGGTTGGGGGTAAAGCCTCTGATTTCGTTGCATTACCTGTGAAAGGTTTGCTGCCAGGCAAGCTGCTGACCATCTCTAGGAATTCAGTAAGCCTGCCAAGGACAGTCCCTCCGAAGTCAGCAAGGCCTGAGATGTCAAAGCATTAAATACAGAGGATAGAAAATATGGTTATTATATTTGCTATAAACAGGATTTGAGCCCTCATAATAAGTCCATTAAGGTTAGGCAACCAGTGCCTTCTAGCAACATTAAAGTTTACTCAGAACCTATGATGTAGAGGCACAAAAGCCAGTCGGCCTCCTTTTATTTTTGCCAATTAAATTATTTCAGTAAATTTTGGATTTCTTTTTTTTCAAAGATTTTATTTATTTATTGGAGAGAGAGAGAGAGCGCAAGTACGTGTGATAGAGCAGGCCTCAGGGTGAGTAGCTGGGAGAGGTAGAGGGAGAAGCAGACTGACTCCTTGCCCAGCAGGGAGCTTGATATGTGGCTCTATCCCAGGATCCTGGAATCAAGACCCAAGGTAAAGTCATTGACTAACCATGTGAGCCACCCAGGTGCCCCTGTAAATTTCAGATTTACAGTTGGGTCAAATTTTGAACCTATGATGAATTAGGGCAGGTGGGGGGTGGGTTCTGCCTCCTGTATTCAGATTTCTCTCTTCCACTCCTCCTATGCTTGGGTCTGTTTCTTCCTGGAAGAAGAAAACCCTGTGGGGTGGGGGAATGTCTCATTACCCTGCTGCTCTTTCCCGGGTTTTTTTTTTCCAGAGTGTCCCAAATCAGCATCATCAGCCTTGGAGCTTCCGTTGTGGCAATGGTTGTATGGTTTCAAGTCTCCTGGTGTAAGTCAAGTGGGAATTGAACCCCTCACTGTACCACAGGGGTCCCCTGTATGTTTCCCCCATAATACTGAGGATCAGGATCTTGTGCCAAACAGATTAGGCAATGGGGTGGTCAGTGGAAAGGCACAAGACCCACAGCCTAGTCGTTGATGAAGTAAAACCATATTCTGCTACAGCCCTACCTTCTCTCATTATAGACTGTTTCCCTTCCCCCCTTCTGCCTTTGGCTCAGGTCATGTTCTCAGAGTCCTGGGATGGAGCCCCACATTGGGCTCTCCCCTCAGCAGGGATCCAGCTTCCTCCTCTCTATCTGCCTGCCTCTCTGCCTACTTGTAATCTCTGTCTGTTGGGTAAATAAATAAAATCTTCAAAAAAAAAATTTTTTTTTTAAAAAAACAGAGCAGAACAAAGAACCCAGGAATAGTCCCCACAAATAAGCCCAACTGTGTTTTGAAAAGGGCACTAAAGCAACTCCAATGGGAGAAAGCTGAGTTTGTACTCTCTACAGCCTTCTAAAGTTTGTGGAAGTTAGAGAGGCCAAACTCAGAAATAGCAGCAGCAGAGAAGAATGATGGTGGTGTGACCCAGGCCCTACCAGGTGGGAATGGGGAAGGAGAGAGATTGGGTGACCCGGGTTGTGTGGGCGGGGTCCAGAGAGCTTTCCAGTGATGCTTTCCAATGGCCTAGGGAGCTGGGAAACTGTCCAATCAGCATGTGGACACAGGCGCCAATGAGGGGGAGGGTTGTTAGGATAGCTGACAGGGGGCGGGTCAACAAGATGCCTCTGCTGAGTGCAGGGCGACCAGCTCCCATTTTCCAGCCTTCTGTGAGGCTTGCTTCTTGCCTGGCATCTCCGGATCCCGCTTCCTTGCCCCAGTGGGTGCAGAACCTCCAGATCATGGCCACTGGCCTGAGGATGCTCTTTTTCACCTCCTGTACTTCCTCTTCAAGATCGACGCAGAGGATGACTGATTGAGCGGCCCCTGGGAAGATGCTTCTCTGTGCAGAGGTACCTTGGGGGGCTGGGGCCTTGCTGGGAGGCAGCCCGTGTCTCAGGAATACACTGGATTGACAAAAGGTATCTGTCAGCTCCTGTGCCCCTCGTTTCCCATCTGTGAGGAGCCCAGAGCAGGTCTTCATTTATGGAGCTTCTAATTATCTCAAGTGTGTTGTGAGAAAGGAGGAGTGGGAATGCGGCCTGAACCAGGAACATGGACATTCGGCCTTCTTGGGGCTAAAGTCCTTGTAAAAACCTGACATGAAGCGAGTAAGTTGTAGTTTTGATGACGGAGAAGTTTCGGTTCTCCCTCTGGAATAGTTACATCTCACTAGGGGTTGTCAGGATCTCCACTGTGCACCTGAGATAGGGCCAAATAGGGGTGTGTGTGAGTGTGTGTGTGTGTGTGTGTGTGTGTGTGTGTGTGTGTGTGTAGGGGGAATGGCCTTTTGGATGGGTGGTGGGCCTTCAGTGACTGGAAAGCATGATCAGTAGGACTGACAGGATGTGTGAGGGACTCACCAACTGGTTGGAAAAGACAGGAAGGAAATAATGATTCGTGAAATTCATCATTACTATTTTGCATTGAGTGCTGAAAATACAGCGTGCATTAGAGTTTATCCTTTACTGAGTAGTGTTGAAGCTGAGACCAGAAGGCTAAGAAATAAAAGGCAGATGTGGGAAGGTGTTCAGTGAGAGCAGGGAAGGATGTGTACTGTTACAGGAACTGAGAGAATGTCCTTGAATCTCGGGCCACGTGGGGACTGTAGGGTGGGGAAAACCAAGGTTTGGGGTGAGGACTTGGACTTTTTGTAGGTTCTTGGAGACTAATCATAGTGATTTAAAACATGATGCCCAGGCCCAAGCTGATCCTAGCTCTGCCTCTTAGGAGCCTTGTTACTCTACCATTGTAGGTCTCAGTTTCCTGAAGGAAGAAATGGGGGTGATAATAATCCCACTTCATAGATGATTGTAAAGATGAAATGATATTTAATGTTAATAAAACACTCAAAGCCATGTCTGACATGTAATAGGTGTCGGTGGTTGATTCAAGAAATAAATAGGGGCACCTGGGGACTCAGTGGGTTATAGCTCTGCCTTTGTCTCAGGTCATGATCCCAGGGTCCTGGGATCCAGCTTCACATTGGGCTCTCTGTCAACAAGAGTTTGGATCCCAGGACCCTGAGATCAGGACCTGAGCTGAAACCAAGAGTCGGATGCTTTGCCAAACTGAGCCACCCAGGCACCCTTACAGGGCCTGTTGCCTTAGGAAAATAAATTGCAAGGGTAAAGAAAGAGGATGGAGAAAGTGAGGCCTGTAATTAAAAGAGGCTTGAGAGACTTGTTAACCAATTGCAAGGTATGGGTCTTATCCTCACTCAGGATTTAACAAATACAGAGAGTCAAAATATTTATGACATAATCTGCTAAATGTCTTATTTTCCCCAAGATTTTACTTATTTAGACAGAGATCACAAGTAGGCAGGGGCAAGGCAGAGAGAGAGGAGGAAGCAGGTGCCCTGCTGTGCAGGGATCCCGATGCGGGGCTCGATCCCAGGACCCTGGGATCATGACATGAGCCGGAGGCACAGGCTTTAACCCACTGAGCCACCCAGGCGCCCCAATCTGCTAAATTTGAACTGTGACTTGAAATGTCATGATATTGTGAAATTATTTTGAAATGTTTTAAGAGTGAGTATAGTTTTGTGAGCATATATATGTGTGTGTCCATTAAGGGCAGTTTTGCTCCCTAGATGTTTGGCAAAGTCTAGGACATATTCAGTGGTCATAAGCACAAGTGAGGATGAGGCTCTCTGCACCTCATGTATGGAGACCAGGGGTGCTGCTAAGCATCGTAGCATACTCAGGACAGCGCCCTCAGCAAAGAATGATGGGGCCCAAGATGTGGGTCATGCCATGTTTGTGTAAGCCTGTTCTGGAGACAGGTGTTGATGTAGCCATGGGTTCAATGATAGGATGAAGGTAGCTGTTTCAAAATGTTATGGGGGCTGTGGGGATGGGCTGTGAGCTGAGAATTATTTAAGTTAGTGATGGGAGTTCCTTATACCTTTCTCTCTATTTGGGTGTGTGTATATGTATCTATCTGTATGTTTATATCATGTGTGTGTGCAGTATGTGTGTATATTATATGCAATTGTATATTTCCATAACAAAAGCTCACAAGCTTGCTAGAGGTGATGCAGAGTCTGTGTTCACGTGGCATCTGGTGCCAGCACGTGGGGAGGGTGGACAAGCTGAGACAGGATTTCGGAGGAGCGGCAGCAGTGGCGTCCTTAGCAGGCTTGGTCTGCAGTGGAATGTTGGTGGTGTCTGGCTGTCAAGCTTCCTTTTATCCCTGTTGATTTTTTCATTTATTTGTCTTGTTCTTTGGCCTTCCTAATAGCCTTCCAATAAATTCTTTTTCTGTTAAATTTAGTCAGAACCAGTTTCTTTGAAGCAAGAATTCTGACTTACACAAAAAAAGGGTGAAGCTGATGTATAGAGAAAAGGTGATCTGACAGACTGTGGGAGGAGAGAGAGGAATTAGGAGAAACAGATATATAAAAATATATGTCATTTATATATCTAACAACTAAAATTTACAGAGGATAGATAGATAGATAGATAGATAGATAGATAGATAGATAGATAGATGTAGATAGATAGATTTATCTATATGAACATACATATGTATATAATATTTGAGAGAAAGAGAATCTCATGGATTCTGTTTTTCTTGTTCTTAACTTCTATCCCTCTCAAGACCACAGTTTATTTCTTGTCCAGGGATATTATGAGATAGCCCCATTTTTTTAATATAAGAAACTCTCCTTTCTACTTCAATAAATGCAAGTGATCTTCTGTCACCTACAACCCACAGAAGCTCAGCATAGTTTAGATGGTGATGTGCTCACCTAACCACCTTGTTGCTATACTTACTTTTGATCACTGCTGTGCAGAGGTTCCACAAATGTCTGTTTCATGGGCACACGATTGTCATTTGGCTCCAGACAAGGAATAAATGTGCTGTTCATGGCAGCAGAGGCACTCTGGTCTTCTTGGCCTTTCCAATAATCATTGTAAGTGGACATACTTATCGAGAGTTCATTCTGTCAATTGTGCCTGTCTTTCATAAGTTTTGCCAGTAAGCCTCAGTCTCTCTGAACACCCCTGACTGTAGGGTCCTCAGTCCTTGGGTTTGTGAGGCACAAGGAATGAATGAATCCAGCGGGGTCCCTTGAGAGACAGCCTGCCGGCCTCTCCTGGTGGGTCCTATACCGACAGACAAAGGCCATTGCAACTTCATTGAGGAAGGTGGCATATAATGTGAAAGAGTGTACAGGCAGGATAGCCTGGGTTTTCCGAGAACAGGCTTTGAGTCAAATAGCCTTAGACTATCACCCTATTTCTACCCTGTGCTCCTGTGCTTCCTTAGGCATGTTTTTTGACCTCTCTATCCTCGGTATTCTCGTCTTCAAAATGGACTGTTTTATGGATTAAATGAAAAAAATGTAGACATATGTAAATTCACAGAGAAGATGGCCTATGGGGAGCCGTGTAGAAATGGTATTTTTATTATTACTCAACATTGTGGTTAATATTATCATAGGAAACTTCTTCCGGTATAAAGAGCATGAAGCACAAGATGCTCCATTTGGCCCCTTCCAGGCCCTGTGGTTTCCATGATGCCATTTACTCATCAGCTTAGTGATCTCATGCGTGGGTGACCCCTTCTGGACCAGCACATTAATTATGCAGCCTTGGTAGCTCCCAGGGGCGTGGTCTTGTGGGGAGGGTTTTTGTGTTGGAGCTGTTGGTTCCTGGCTACCTGGACTCTATCACTTTCTACCTGTGTGACACTCGGGACCTAATCACCCTGTGACAGGAAAGCAATTCGGGCTTTTCCTTAGGGTTGTTGATGACGATTAGATGGAATGGTACATGTAAAGTGCCTGGAACATGTCAAGAAATGTTTGACCTCATTCCATCTTCTGACTCTTTTTTACTAGCTCCCAGAACAACCCACTTCTACCCATTTCTGTTTCAGAGAGGTGAGGTGATTCTGTGAAGGCCATAGTGTTAGGCGAATAAGGTGAGGAAAAGACATTGCAGCTGTCCTGAAGAGCATGAGTAAAAACTGGGGAGTAAGAACCCGCTGTGAAGCTGCAGGTAATCTGGCATAGCTGGAGAGCCAGATGTTGGTGAGGGAAGGGTGAGGGATGAGTTTAGGAAGGACTTTGGATGTTGTGCTGAAAGACAGTGGGTCCCTGAGTGACTTTTAAGTTGGAGTGACCTCCTTTAATTTGCATTGTCAGAGCATTCCAGAGGAGAGGTTGGAGGAGGAGCCAGTAGAGACAGAGGGACTCCAGAGGAGGAGGATCTTCTCTGAGGGATCATGGCAGCCAGTGCAGAGGGTTTGAAGCAGGAGTGAAAGGATCTGGGTCCTTAAGAAGGCACAGCCCACTGGGGAAGAAGACGCCTGCATGGGAGGGAAAATGATGTAGTACAGTGCCCAGCATGGATGCCAAGAGCATGCAGCCTGGAACTGCCAGTCACAAAGGCCTATGGTGCCGGATCCCATATTCACGGAGCAGTGCATTCAGATCAGATGGGATCAGAGCAATAGATTTTGCCAGTTCTGCTTTGGTCAGTAAAACTCAGGATTTAGCTTCCTAAAGTCCTGCTTTGTTAGGACTGCTCTCTCTTCTCATGGGGTATATGTGTGTATTGGAATAAGGGACCAATGTCCTAGTTACAAAATCAGGAGAGAAACCTTATTTTTGTCTGTGAGATTCTACCTGCCTCCAGCCCTCAAATGAGAGGGCAGCATTTTTTGTCATCAGGCAGATGTGATTCTAAGTTTACACCCTGCCACGACAGTTTTCTTCTTTGAGAAGAAAACCTCATTTCTGGGTCCTCAGTTTTCTTATATAGACAGTGGGAGTTATTATGCTGTCTTCTTCCTAGAGTTGCTGTAAAGATGAGATAGTGCATGTGTGTTTGTTATCTCAGAACATAGCATGAAGTGCAAAATGACATTAAGCATTGTTTCTTGCCTTGTCATTCGTGGCCTTGTGCCCAGGTCAGATTGTTTGGGTTCCCATCCTGACATCAAATCGTGAGAGCCATTTTGTTTCTATACAGATTTCAGTGACTACAAGAGAGTCTGAATACATGACCAATCAGACTTGATTTGTCCTCAGTGGTCCAGAGCCTCTGATTTCCAGGAATGGTTCAAGGATCCCCCTGGGGGCATAGCCCACGTGGAACTCACTCAGAAGCTTTCTGGGACTTGGTGCTCCTTCTCACTGTGATAATGGCACAGCTGAATTTCCCGGAAGGAATCATTAATTACAGCAGCCACTGATCCCACAAAGGACAGAGCTGAGCTCTTTGCCAGGCATCTAGGACAAATAGGATTCTTGCTTATGACTCTTGGTTTCAGTCCACCAGGGAGATAAGGAGAAGCAGACTCCCCCTTTCCATGGAGTAGGTCATGGTTCGATATAGACCATGGCTTAGCTTTCAACTTCCCTTACCTCTAAACTCAGCCCTTGCTTCCTTCTACCCTGTCTACCCCCAAATCAGAACAAATGCTGACCTGCTGGGATATATGATGGGGCTGAGGAGGAGGAATGCCAAAAAGTAGAGAAAGGATATATCCCATAACTTCTTGCATGTTTACTGTATGTCCACTCCAGGTTTTTGATCCTGTGATGAATAAGAAAAAGAAATAATAAATGGAACTTCATGAGTCTATGCTTTTCTTCACAGCATCCTTCCTTTCAAATAAAATCCAGAAACCATATGCAACCATGCCAAGGTATCTGTGTCACTCAAATGTAGAGCACGTCTCCTGCAGTGAAACATGCAGATCAAACGTGAATGCTTTTCTGTTGCTGTCTAAAGCTGCTTTCCACCAGGATGGCACTGCAGAACTCATTGCTTTGAGGAAAGGACAAACATGGAAAAATTAGTCCTCAATTTCAGTTCACAAAAGGGAAACTGAAGATCTCTTGCACGCAGAATAGAACCAGGACCTATAGACTCTGCTGAAGAATTGATGATCTTGAGTATATCATTGACATTGGCCCCAGTTTTTTTGTCTGTAAAATGGGGAGATGAAGTTAGATCAAGTGTCCCAGTAGGTATAGTCTTGGCTCTTGGCATTCTGGGTCGGATAATTCTCATTGTGGAAGCTGTTATGTGCATCGCAGAATGTCTAGAAGCACCCCTGGCCTCGACTCAGTAGACGTCAATAGGATTTCCCTTACGGTGACCAACGGTGTCTCTAGACGTTGCAGATATCCTTTGGACATAAAACCACCCTGGTTGAGAACCACTGAATTAGATCTGTTAGATAATAAGCAATTTAAAATTTTCCAAGCTGGAGTGAGAGTCGGGGCTCTGCTATCTCCTGGTACCTAGCCCTGTGGGTGGCATTGTGGCAAGCATTCAGTACAAGCTGAACGAGTGAGATGAAATAGACAGTTCCTTCCAGTTCTAGATCAGTTCTTTGGTAGCAAGAGAATCACTAGATGGTGATGATCTTATCACCCATGTGACTGCCTCTATTTGGGTACTGTTTAACATTCCTGGATAGAAGTAGACTAAAAATACCACCTGGTGCTATGAAACAAATAGGTCTGTCTGGCAGTTTAGCAACAAATAGTGACTATAATTATCAAGGAGGGTCCACTCAATTTCGACAGCGATCTTAGATCGTGTCCCCTGAAAGTTAACTCTGAATTTTATAAATATGACAAAAAATTTAGTTGAGAAAAATGAGTCCAGATCTTGGAATATCATGATCTGAACCAACGTCAGACACTTATCCTGGTGAGCCACCCAGGTGCCCTCAGCCTGTTTTTTAAAATGGGATTTTACTGGAATACTGCCATACTCATTCATTAACAGATGGTTTAGGGATTCTTTGATAACACCAATGGCAAAGTGGAATCCTTGGGACAGAGAATCTTTAGCAAGTAAAGTCCAAAGTATTGACCATGTGGTCCCCTTATAAAGAAGCTTACTGGCCCCTTTTGTAGATCACAAGTTTTCTCAGTGATGCCCTGTTGCACAGTAGGAAATATGCTTATATTTAATGAGCGTGTGTTAGGTTGCGCCATATTAAATTGTCATCATTGTAGGACAAAATGGTCAGGTATTGGCACTTATGTATATGATCCACATAATGTAACTTTACACGCACATAGGTACACACATGCACACATGCTACTGCTGTCAGTGAATGTAGGAATCGTTATACTAGAGGCACAAACTCAGTATTTCAGGAGCACAGAGTAGCGTGTGCACGGTTCTTACCAGTAAGGGTGAGGGAAAGGGACTAGAAGCTTGAGAGGCCTCCAGAGAAGTGGCTGTGTTTCTGGCTGCTGTGCATTTGAGCTGCACTTCATGGCACCTGTAGGATTTGTTTCGGGTCAAAAAAAGCGTTTTCTACAGGGGTGGGGGTGGGATTGACATTGAGCTATAAGAAACATGCTGCATTCTTTCGTTCAAGCACAATTGCCGTTCATCCTGGAAAACAGTTGCTTAGAATTAGAGGACATTAAAGATCGAGTGAGCATGACTCCCTAATTTTTAGATGAAGGTTGGCGGCAATGGGATAAGTTCAAGATCTCCCTGTTGTTGACCAGTTGTTTTATTGGCAGGACTAGAGCCTATGTCTTCTATGCCCCAACTCAAGTTGATGTCCATCAGGCCACTCGGAAGTCAGAGAAATCAACTACTAGAGACAGTGGTAGCAGACAGGCCTGGGCTTGCCTTCTGGCTCTGTTACTTACTGTCTCTGTTACTCATCACAAGGTTTGTGAGCCAGAATTGCCTCCAACACAGACGCCCTCAGAGTAGAGGTTTAGAAAGCTCAGAGTCTGAAACCAGACTCTCTGAGTTTCATCCCCGCACCACTATGTGCTAGCTCTGTCACCCTGGGCACATTACTTACCTTATCTGGACCAGTAATATAGAGATAGTACTACTACTTACCTCACTGAGCTATAGGACTGAGTGATTTTAGGATTAAATGCAGGCATAAGGCACACAGAAAAATACCTGGGACATGCTGAGTTCTATATGCTAACCTTATTAGAAGAAAAACAGTGGATTGGGACATCTCAGTGGCTCAGTTGGTTAATAAGTGTGTGCCTATGGTGCAACTCATGATCCATGAGTCCTGGGATGCAGCCCTGCCATGGGCTCCTTGCTCAGCAGGGGGCCTGCTTCTCCCTCTACTAGTGTTCTCTTTGCTTATGCTCTCCCATTCTCTCTCTGACAAATAAGTAAATAAATAATAAAATCTTTCAAAAAAGAAAGAAAAAACAGTGTATCCTAGGAGTGTTCTAAGAACCAAGGAGAGTAATTTAGGGGAAGCCTTTTTCCATACATGTAGAACAATACAAGTAGAAATGTATTTTTCTTCTCTTTGTGAATTGAAAGACTAGCATCCTGGAGATTGATGGTGATGATTTTCATTTCTTACAGCCTTACTATTTGCCAGGGACGTGACTTCTGTTAGTTAAGCGTCACAAGATCCAGAGATGGTTCTTAGTTTTGGCTGACAATTGTGACTGCATAGCAGAGTGTAGGAGGACAGTGTGCTGCAGACTCTGGGGCCAGGCTGCCTGGGTCTGAATCCTTGCTCAGCCTCTTACTGGCTGTGTGAACCCAGCTGTGTTGCTTACACCCTGTGCCTTGGGTTTCTAGTCTATAAATGAGAATGATGAATATGGTGGTTTTGAGGATTAAAGGAGATAATTTTGTGAAGTGCTTAGGACAGTGTTTGATGTATAGTATTTGTTTAAGGAAGAATGAAAGCGAGAATCAGACTCCTTGCTGAGAAGGGAGATGGATACAGGGCCCAGTCTCATGACTCTGAGATCATGATGTGAGTTAAAGGCAGATGCTTAACTGACTGAGCCACCCACATACGCCTGTCATCACCATTTTCACTATTACTGTAGATAGAGTTCTGTGGGCATTCAATATATGCTGGGGATTAACTCTGTTGATATTATTGGTATCACCAGTAGAGCACAGGGCCTGTACACAGTAAGCGCTCAGCACACAGGGAATCTATGAATGCATACTCTAGAGCCAGTCTGCTCAGATTCGATTCCGGCTCTATCACATTAGAGCTTTGTGATCAGGCAACTTATTTAATCTCCTTATGCTTGTTTCTGTCTCTATAAAAGAGGGTCTCAGATTCCTAAATTAATGGGGTTGCTGTGAGCAGGAGGTAAGCCAGCCCATTCGCGTGCGCACAGACACACACATACACACACACACACACACACACACACACACACACACACACACACACGTCAGGCCACACTGCCCTCTGCTGACCACACCGTGTAAATGCATATGTAAGTCCCCTGGGCCTCCTTCCACCCTAGGTCCAAGGCATCCCTGTACCTGCCTTAATGCGCACAGACACAAGGATGGACCTCTGTGTCCTCCTTACCTCCCTTCAAGTCGGGTCCGGGCTGCTCCCCACAGCTGATTCAGCCACCTCAGGATGTTCGCTCAGGTCGTTCTCCCCCTCCATGGGCCCGATGCGGTTCCTGCAGGATCGATGGCTCTTGCTTGGTTTCTGAGCAGCTGCCCAGGCCAGGAAACCCAGGCCCTCAGGGCTCGGGTTTTGAAGGCTCCCATCTACCTGTGGCCTGCAGGAAAACTGTCGCAGGGATCCAGATACCTCGGACCTGGCTCTGTCATGGGCCCCAGACATGAAGAATGCGCACTCCATGATGAGGAATACAACACTCGCACACTCCCCAGAGTTTCTCACCTCACTGCCTCCGCTCAGAGAGGTGGGTGAATATTTAATCCTCCCCAAGCTCTAGGTCTTGACTCTAGCAGCTTCCCTTGGCCTGAAACATAATGGAACTCTCAACCTTTAACTTAAATATTGATGCAAATTCTGCATACTCTTCCCCATTAGTTTAGCATGTTTCCATCTGAACCCTGCTTTTAGCCCATCCATGTCTGAGCCTTTTGGGGACTCCTACAATGTCAATCTGCACTATTGGTCAGAGGGAGGGTCTTGCCACACTTGCCAGCCAGTCCTGCAAAGTGGTTGCAGGACCACGTGAGGGTTCATGTGGTTTAGAGCAGAATGCTGACACCAAGACCGCTGCTCTCATCCAGGAAAGAGGATGCATGACACACCATTAGAATTTTCATAGGAATTGCACTGAATCTATAGATTGTTTTGGGTAGTATGGGCATTTCAATCATGGTAATTCTTCCAACGCATGAGCATGAAGTATGTTTCCATTTGTTTGCGTCTTCTTCGATTTCTTTCAGCAGTTTCTGGTAGTTTTCAGTATACAGGTCTTTGCCTCCTTGATTAATTAGACTCTAGGTATTTTATTTTTTTGATCCATTTATAAATGGGATTGCTTTCTTACTTTCTCTTTCCTATAGTTAATTTGCCTTTACCGCTAACTGGTCTTAAGTTTTACCTTTATCTCTCTTGCCATCAGTAACCATTATTCTGACTTCTAAAACCATAGATCAATTTTGCCTTCTCACTTATACAAATGGAGTCATACAGTCTGTGCATCTTTGTATCTCACTTCTCTTCAAAGAATGCCTGTGAGATTTATACATGTCATTGTCTGTATCTGTACCAATAGTTCATTCTTCATCATTTTGTAGAATCCCATTCTTTGAACATACCTAAAATGTACTTCACTTTACTTTGGTGAGAGAATGGAATTGTTTCCAATCTGGGATAACATGAATAAAGTTGCTATACATATGATAGTACATGTCTGTTGCTGAATACTTGCAGAGATTTTATGATTGGTATATATTCAGGCGTAGAGATGCAGAATCGTAATGGTGTACATAGTTTAAGTTTGATTAAGTTATTACCACACAGTTTTTTAATGCCTAACATATACTCCTACCTCAGTGGAAGCTGAATAAAATTGAATAAAAGTTCCAATTGCATAATTATGCTGAGCAAAATAAGTCAGAGAACGACAAATATCACATGATTTCACTCATGAGAAATCATTTATGAGCACTGGATTTTGTACTGTATGCTGAATCACTAAATCCTACACTTGAAACTAATATTATACTTTATGTTAACTAACCGGAATTTAAAATAAAATTTAATTAATTAAAAAGTTCTATTCGCTCCATACCCTCAACAACACTTGTTATTATGAATCTTTCAAACTTTAGTTATCCCTATACGCATGCAGTATTATTTCATCAGAGTTTTCGTATAATTTTAAGGGCCATGTAGTAGTTCCTTCTGTCAAGATGATAAAGTTTTTTAGTTTACTAATCTTTAATTGTTGGAGGCTTGTTTTTGTTTTCTTTTTAATTTTTTACAAAACACCTGGATGATCATCCTATAATATAAAATTTTTGTGTGCCAATATGAGAAATGACAAGAGAGTTATCATTACAGAGGCAACTGGGTGGCTCAGTGGGTTGAAGCCTCTGCCTTCGGCTCGGGTCATGATCCCAGGGTCCTGGGATTGAGCCCTGCATTGGACTCTCTGCTCAGCGGGGAGCCTGCTTTCTCCTCTCTCTCTCCCCCTGCCTCTCTGCCTACTTGTGATCTCTGCCTGTCAAATAAATTAATAAAATTTAAAAAAAAAGAGTTATCACTACATATGTTACACTTACAAAAGTTAGGGGCACCTGGGTGGCTCAGTTGATTAAGCGTTTGCCTCAGCAGTTTTGGCTTAGGTCATGGTCTCAGGGTCATGGAATCGGGCCCCACGTTGGGCTCTGTGCTCAGGAAGGAACCTGCTTGAGATTCTCTCTTTCCCTCTACGCCTGTACCAATCTCTCACAATCTCTCTCTAACATACATAAATCAAACTTCTTTAAAAAAAAAAGATAACAAGACAATACTATGAGCAGTTTTATTCAACAGATTCAACAATGTAGACGAAAATGGAAAGAAGTCTTGAAAAATATACCTTAGTGGCACCCACGTGGCCCAGTGGATTAATCCTCTGACTTCGGCTTTGGTCATGATTTCAGGGTCCTGGGATTGAGCCCAGATTGGGCTCCCTGCTTCCCCCTCCTCCTCTGCCTGCCTGTCGACTTGTGATCTCTCTCTCTCTCTGTATCAAAGAAGTAAAATCTTTAAAAAATATATATAACACCACAAAATAAAACAAAAATCTGAATGATTCTATATCTATTATAATAATTGAAATAATTATTAACAACTTTACCAGAAAGAAAGTCCTAGATCCAAGTAGTTTTACTGGCAAATCCTATCAAACATTTATGGAAGAAATAACACCAAAATTACAAAAACCCTTTCAGACAGTAAAGGAGCAAGTAACACTGGGTGTTATGAGGTTTTAAGCCTTTGCCAATGTGAAAAGTGAAATCACTTTAATCTTATTTGTCCTTTCATAACTAATAAGATTGGATTTTTTTTAAGATTTTTGTTTGTTTGTTTTCAGAGAGAGACAGTGAGAGTGGGAACACAAGCAGGGGCAGTGGGAAAGGGAGAAGCAGGCTTCCCACTGAGCAGGGAGCCTGATATGGGGTGTGATCTGAGCCATGACCTGAGCCAAAGGGAGATGCTTAACAACTGAACCACCCAGGCGCCCAAAAATGTTTCTTTTTTAAAAAGAAAATGTATTTATTTGAGAGAGAGAGAGATACCACAAGTAAGCAGAGGGCCTGGCAGAGAGAGAGCAGGGGAAGCAGGCTCCCTGTTGAGCAAAGAGCCTGATGTGGGTCTCGATCCCAGGACTCTGAGATCATGACCCAAGCTGAAGGCAGAGGCTTAACCCACTGAGCCATCCAGTTGCCCCAGATTGAAGTTTTCTGTATATTTGCTGTCCTTTTCCCATTTTAAAATCTTTGAGAGAGGGAGAGAGAACAAGGGAGAGAGAACACGAGTTTGGAGGGGAAGGCAGAGGAAGAGAAAGAGTCAGAGAAGAGATAATCTCAAGCAGGCTCCCCACTGCATGGGGAGCCTGGCACTGACATGGGGCTCAGTCTGACAACTTAAAGTTCATGAACTGAGCCAAAATACATCAAGGGTTGGACCCCTAACTGAGTGAGACTGAGCAGAGTGTGGTGTGCTCATTATGAAAGTAAAAGTCCTCAGTTCACAGTCCCTCTACCTCCACGCTATGGTCTAAAATACCTGCTTGTCATTAGAGCACTTTTGACCTAAGGTATCATTCAAAGACTGCAACTGTGGAGAGACGGATCATGAATCCAGTCACTCCTCATTTACTAGATTTTCAGTAGTGCACTACGGCACAAGGAGACAAGGTAGTTTCTTTTTGATGGAGAAAGGAGACAGGTCGTGAAAAACCAGAATATAAAAACCATAAAACTCAGTCCTGATGGAGGCCCCATGCAGCCTGATAAGTGGAGTTAAAGAATCAAAACGAGCCCTCTGGCAAAATATTTCATTACAGACCAGGGCCTGTACCATATTTGTCTGGGGGATAATCTGTTCAGGGAACCAGAAATGTAATAAGACAAAGAAAAGTGCAGGATTATAATTCTTGGAGAGACGGAGAGTGTGTGGCTGGAAGTAATTTGGAATATTGTCTAAGAAACCCATAAAGGACACAGGAGTCAAAGGAGGAAGTTGCTAACCACCTACCTGAGCAAAGTAGATCAGACCAACTGCAGGGCTTTGCTTCTGACTGAGAGGGGGATGCGAGTTTTGGGCCAGAGGTGCTTTGCTTGGCACTCTAGGGATGAGGCTGCACACTGTCACCTCTTTCTTTTTAATCCTTCCCCACTCAGCAAGCAGGTTTTTCTCCAAACAGATGTTTAACAAGTATCTAAAGGATGTTGGTTAAATTTTCGTTATGAAGAATATTGGGCTGCCCAATATTGGGCTGCTGAAGGGCTGCCCATCTCAGTCTCATCCTGGCTGCAAGAAGGTGGAGAGTAGAGAAGTGGAGAGATGCCGCACTTTTCCTGGTACTCACTTGAATCCTCAAACTCTCCAGCTTGCTCCCTCCTCCCTTCCTGACAAAACAAAGAGAAAAAGAAGAAAAGGGTAATAGTCGGAGGATGTATTCGGTTATAAAACACCAGAACTCCTTTCCCCTGCCTATAATGTAAGGGTGATAGAGCTCCGACATCTCCTATCCCCCATTCCAAAATTGGAGAAGCTCTGAAAAATAAAACTGCTTCTCATATTTCATTTGATGCAAAACCTGACCTATCAGGAAGTGAAACTCTGTGTAGTCTTTATCCTAATCAGTAGACATATTCACATATTTCAATGCAGAAATATTTACTGGTATGATTTCAAGATGCAGCTCCATGGTTTTATGTACCATATCACCTTTATAAAAGCTGAGAAACAATGAAATCTATAACACGTTAGCCCTATAGTTTTCAGGTAAGAAATAATATTGAAAGATATTTCAGAAGCGATAAGTGAGAGAATGTTCACAAAGCACCCAGAACGTGCCTGACACCCAAGAAACAAGAATTCAGTTTACTTCTGCCCATGTTTGGCTTATTTGGAGAAGGAGCTCTTCTTCAGAAATTAGCTCCAGGCTGGATAATAGGGATCAGATATTACCAATGATGTACAGAGTGAAAATATTTGCAACTTCTACAACAGAGATCTAATATATATCTAACATATCCAGAACTCTCAAAGAAGAAAAAGACCAAACTTGGTAGGAAAATAGGAAAAATAAACGAATAGATAGTTTATAGGAAATGATAAGCAAATGTTCCTTAAACATTAAAAAAAAAAAAAAAAAGCCCACAGAGGGTTACAAGAGGGAAGGGATGGGGTAAAAGGGTAATTGGGTGATCGGTCCTGAGGAGGGCAGGTGTGGTGATAAACACTGGGTGTTACATTCAACTAATGAATCTTTGAACACTGCATCAGAAACTAATGATGTAGTATATGTTGGTTAATGGTACATAATAACAATAATGATGATAATAATAATAATAAATAAGCCACCCTTGGGAGACTTCTTGTTTTCTGCTCCCTTCAACCCAGGTCCCTGTTCCCTCTTCTGGATGCTCTCTCCTTCCGTTCCAAACTCCTGTCCGAGAACCATGAGGTGAACAATGTAGAAAGCAAAGCAGGACAAAACTGCAACAACAAGCAATTACACAACCAGAGTAGGAGGTTCCAGCCCTCTCTCAGCTACTCAATGCAGTCTGCAGAGCATCCACGAAATACAGGTCTTGATGGCAAACCATCTGAATCCCACAGCTGTCTCCATACATCTGTCCACATCCGCATTCACATCCACTGTGGAGGACACATTGATTTTAGGCACAGAGACCATTACAAAAATGCTCCCGATTTACTTTGGCCATAAGGGAAATTTCAATCTGTTTCAGAGGCATGAAATCACACAGAACATGTTGTGGTAACATAATGTGCTAGAAATCACTGATAAAAAAATAACCAGTAATTCCCACATGTTTAGACAGAGAGAAGTACCTCTAACAATGATATAGGAGTAAAGAAATAGAAAAAAAGAGCTACATTGGAACTGAATGATATGAGCATGATACAATTGTAATCAAATATGTCTTTGGCTGAGAATATCCTGGAAATGTGGTGAGAACACTATATGGTCTCAAAATTATGCCTAATAGACTGAACCGTATAAATCCTATGTGATGAAGGAGAACACAAACCAATCCTGACACAGGCCTCCTGTGATTTGCTACCAATATCCCACGTCCCTCCAACCCTGCACAGTACCCCAGATGGACTGGCACCATGTGGTGGCCCCAAGTGGCTCCAGAAAGGATGCCAAGCTGTCCTCTGACTCAGGAAGTTGGATGCAGTCCTGTAGACATGCTCTGACCAGTAAGATGTGCGAGGCAGTGAGACGTGCCATCTCGAACAGAACACCTGGGACTGAGTCTGGCTCCTGCTCCGTCCATCTCATATAGCACCTGGCAATTACCTATGGTGGGTGCTCTTTTATCCTGGCCCCATGAAGAGCGTGTGGACATGTGGCAGGTGCTAGAAACATACTTCCCTAATAGAAGCTGCTAAGGCACACGGTTACAGGTTACTCACAGTAACATCTGGCCCTTCCTAACTGGCACGCATCCTCCAGGCTTCTCTCTGTGAGGCAGCACAGCCTCAAAGGCAAACGATGAACTCTCTTGTCTGAGACATAGGGTTTGACTTCCACCTCTGTCCATGTCTTTATTCCAACCTCAGGCAATTTACTGTGAGTCTCTGAGCCTCCATTTCTACTCTATAAGGTGGTTGGTTATACCATCTCAGGTTTGGGGGGATTAAGGAAATAATAATACATGTAAAGTTTGAGTCAGCAACTGGCACAGACAGCAAATGCTCAATAAATTTTTGCTGTATACCTTTATGTCTCAATTGTAAACATTCTGAAAGCTCAGAAATGTATTGTGACAAAAGAAGGACTTGTTCAATTTTTGGCTTGTGCATCCTTTTGATCTGTGTTTTTCAACAAACAGTGTAATATTTACATTCATTGACAGTATTTTTCCTCTTAACAAGGTACTTTGCTCTTTTAAGTTACAAATTATAGCTTGCTTCAGCTTTTTAAATTATTTAATGTTAAATATTGCCAATAATTTAATCGTTTTTCTATTGTGGGGCATTTTCATGGGCTGCATACGGCATCAAAAACAAATGAAGTAGATTAAAGCATATGATGTATTACAGGCTAGAATAAACACTTTGTTCACTTTTGTTTGTCATGTATCTATATATGTCTACATATATGTATATATGTATACAATTTAAGATTTACTCTCAGAGACTCTAAGATGGTGGAGAAATAGGAGACCTTCATTTCATCTGGTCACAGGAATTCAGTTAGACAGTTATCAACTCATTCTGAACGCCTGTGAACTCACCCAGAGATGTAAGAAAAGAGTAGCTGCAACTCTAGAAATATAAAAGCCACCTCTTTCTACAAGATAGGACATGTGGAGAAGTGAATTCGTGTTGATATATGGGAAGATAAACTGCAGGGAGGTACCAGAAAATGATATAGTAGAGGACTGCAAAGTAAGGACTTTTAGAAGTTTGCTCTGATGAGGGTCATTCCTGCTTGAACGGTACCCAGGTGGTGAAGCAGGGCAGAATCCTAGGTAGAACAGTGTCATCTCGAGATGCCCAAGGTGACAGAAATAACAGAGTTGCCGAGTGTGGCAGAGCTCCCAGGCATTGAAGCGGGGACTCTTGCTGGAATCATCAAGCCCCAGTGTGGACTCTCAGCTCCAGGCTGCCAGAAGCCATGGGACCCAGCAACAGCACACAGTGCCAGCAGAGACCCAGCAACAGCACACAGGCAACATCCCCTCTCCTCCCAGAAGGAGTAGCCTGGGTGTGCCCTGCAGGAGTCTCTAGGGTTTGGAGACTCGAACAGGGTTCCGCCCTGAGATACAAATGCTAGTCATAGGCTGGGTTAGCACACAGAGCAGACAGATACCAGGGAGCCAGGAACGATTCACTGCTTTTCCCTGAGGGTGCACTGAGGAATGGGGCCTCAGACTCTTGGATCCCGGCCTGGACTTTGCGAGGCTGCCTTTTTCATTCTCCTCCTCTAAGGAGGCACAGAAAACCTTCAGGGAACAAAAGCTGGAGCAAACTGGAGTAGATTACTGAACTTGACACCTAGGCAAGTGCAGTGCAATTCTGTCCTGGGGCAAAAATGCCACAGAATCAAGGCAACAGGCTCCTTACCCAGAGGATCAGCAAGAACACACAGCCAAGTTTACTGATCACTGAGAATGCCCAAACCCCAGTGCTAGGGAAATATAGCATATAGAATTCATGGGGGTTTTTTTCCCTTGGCTTTAAAAATAAAAATATTTTTTATTGTGTTCTTAGTCACCATCAAATATATCATTAGTTTTTGAGGCAGTGTTCCAAGATTCATTGTTTATGTACAACAGCCAGTGCTCCGTGCAATACATGCCCTCCTTAATACCTACCACCAGATTCACGCATCCCCCCCACGCCCTCCCCTCCAAATACCTCAGTTTGTTTCTCAGTCTCTCATGGTTCAACTCCCCCTCTGATTTCCACCAATTCACTTTTCCTTTCCTCTGCTGATGTCTTCCATGTTATTCCTTATGTTCCACAAGTAATTGAAACCATATGATAATTGACTTTCTCTGCTTGACTTAGTTCATTCAGCATAATCTCCTCCAGTCCCATCCACACTGATCCAAAAGATGAGTATTCATCATTTCTGATGGCTGAGTAATATTCCATTGTATATTATGGACCACATCTTCTTTATCCATTTACAGTTTTGTCTTTCAGTTTTAATTTTTTGGTCTCTCTTCTTGTCAACCAATTTATTTTATCCACAATTCTTTAATCTTAACTTTCACTTTTGTACTTAACTTTCTATCCTTCCATTATATTTAATTTTCTTTTTGTAAATATTTAAGTTTCTCTTTCTTTATAAGTTTGGCGTGCAGTTTCTTCTAACAGACCAAAATACACCTAGAATCTAGTGTAGTATTCTCTTTGCTTTAACTGCCTAATCATACTCTCTTTTCTTCCTCTTCCTCTTTCTCTTCCACTTCTTGTTTTTGTATGTTAAGTTTTTTAGTTGTTTTTGTTTTGTTTTGTTTTCTTCAAGTCTTTTTAAATTTTCATCTTCATGGATACATTCTATCCTTTCCGTATATTTAATTTTATTTTTGTGTATATACTTGTGCACATATATATAAAATATATATATATATATATGTATACATATATATGTTACAAGATTATATATATATGGAAATTTGTAAATTTGTAAAATATAGAAGTGCCAGCAGGGACCATATTATTTTATATGTATTATATAATACTGTATATTGTATGTATTATTTATATATATTTCATATGTATATTTATGGAAGATTTTCCATCTATACAATTTTGAGGTGGAGCTTTTTCTAACAAACCAAAGGATACACTCTGGATATGTATTGTATTGCTCTGTTTTCCCTACATGTCCCATGATATTCTTTCTGTTCTTTTCACCTGGCTGAGTAACTTCCCTTTTTTTTTCTTTTTTTTGGTTTTTGGACTTTTAGGTTTCATTTATAGGTGGGGATTATAGAGGGCACAGATTGCATGGAGCACTGGGTGTGGTGAAAAAATAATGATACTGTTATGCTGAAAATAAATAAATGAAAAAAATTTGAAAAATAAAAAGACCTCATGTGAGACAGGAATCCATCAGAATCCTAGAGGAGAACATAGGCAGTAATCTCTTCGATATCAGCCACAGGAACTTCTTTCAACATATGTCTCCAAAGGCAAAGGAAACAAATGCGAAGATAAACTTTTGGGACTTCATCAAAATCAAAAGCTCCTGCACAGCAGAGAATATGGAGCTTGAAATCATATATGGAAAGTCTTGGGGGATAAAAAAAAGTCGCACAAACACACAAAAAATATAATGGCACTAACTTCCTATCTTTTCATAGTTACTCTGAATGTAAATGAAATAAATGGACAATCAAAAGGCACAGGGTATAGGATTGGATGAAAAGGCCAAGACCCATCCATAATGTTATCTAAAGAGAATCAGTGTAGACCTAAAGATACCCCCAGACAGGAAGTGAGGGTTTTGGAAAAATAGTTATCATGCTAATGGACATCAAAAGAAAACTGGCATAGCAGACAAATTAGATTTTATGGGCAACTGGGTGGCTCAGTGGGTTAAAACCTTTGCCTTCGGCTCAGGTCATGATCCCAGGGTCCTGCGCTCGAGCCCACATCGGGCTCTCTGCTCAGCAGTGAGCCTGCTTCCCTCTCTCTCTCTCCTGCCTCTCTGTCTTCTTGTGATCTCTGTCAAATAAATAAATAAAATCTTTTTTAAAAAATTAGATTTTATGAGATTATATCCAATGCATCTGAGTGCAATTAAATTTGCTTACCCAGCATATCCAGAAGCATATTTCTTCAGACTATCCCATTCCCCACCTTACAGGATTTACCACAATTAGAAGACATGGGATAGAGGATAGATAGATAGATGTATACATAAACACACTTGTACATACACATATGCATATTTTTTCCTGTTAATGATACTCATGCAAATAAAATTTAAGCTCAAAAAAAAAAATTAGATTTTAAACCAAAGACTGTCATAAGAGATGAAGAAGGCTACTATATCATATTAAAGGCTCTATCAAACAAGAAGATCTAATAATGATAAATATTTGTGTTGCTAACACAGGAGCAGCCAATTATATAAGCAAAATATAACAAAATTAAAGAAACACAGCAACAGTAATACAATAGTAGTAGGGGACTTGAACACCCCACTTACAGGAATGGACCTATCATTTAAGCAGAAAATCAACCAGGAAACAAGTGTTTTGAATGACACAGGGCACCAAGTGGACTTCACATATATATTCAGAACATTCCATCCTCAAGCAAAAAAAAAAAAAAAAAAAAAAAAAAAAAAAAACATTTTTCTTGAGTACACATAGAATATTCTCCACAATAGATTACATACTGGGTCACAATCACATTTCAACCAGTACCAAAGACTGGTATTATTCCTCACGTATCCTTAGACCCCAGTGCTGTGTGAATTTTTAACTTAATCATGAAAGGAACTCACATATATGGAAAGAACTCACATACATGGAGGCTAAAGAGCTTCCTACTAAAGAATGAATGGGTCAACCAGGAAATTAAACAAGAACTGAAAAAAAAAAATCATGTAAACAAATGAAAATTAAAAAAAAAAAAAAAGAAAACAATGGTTTAAAACGTTTGGGATGCAGCAATGGTGGGCCTGAGAGGGAAGCATATAGTAATACAAGGCTTTCCCAAGAAACTAGAAGAGTCTCAAATACACAACCTATCCTTACACCCAAAGGAGCTGGAAGAAGAACAGCAAAGAAGCCTAAACATGGCAGATGAAAAGAACTAATAAAAATCAGAGCATAAGACAATGAAATAGAAATCAAAGAACGGTAGAACAGATAAATGAAACAAGGAGCTAGTTGCATGAAAGAATCCATAAGATTGATAAACCCCTGCCCGACTTATCAAAAACAGAAAAGAAAGGAACTAAATAAATATAATAATGAATTGTATTTGACCAACAACAAAGAAATACAAACACTGAAGAAACACAATTATAAGAACATATAATGAGCAGTTCTACGTCAACAATTAGGCAATATGGAAGAAATGGAGGCATTCCTAGAGTTGTCTAAGCTACCAAAACTGAAATGGGAAAAAATAGAAAACTGGAACACATAACCAGCCAGGAAGTTGAACCAATAATCACAAATCTCCCAACAACAAGAGTCCAGCACCTGATGACTTCACAGAGGAATTCTACCTCAATTCTACCAAACATTTAATGAAAAACTTACACCTATTCTGACACTGCTTCAAAAACAGAAATGGGAGGAACACTTTCAAACTCTTTCTGTGAAGCTAGCATTACCTGCTCCCCAAAACAAAGACCCCAGCAAGAAGGAGAATTACAGGCCAGTATCCTGATGAACATGGATGCAAAATTTGTCACCAAAATACTAGCCAATAGGATCCAACAGTCCATTAAAAGGATTATTCACCACAACCAAGTGGTATTTATTCCTGAGTTGCAAGGGTGGCTCAACATCTGCATATCAATCAATACGATATACTCCATAAATAAAAGAAAGGACAAGAACCATATGATCCACTCATAGATGCAAAAAAAAAAAAAAAAAAAAAAAGCACCGACAGGTATAGCATTTTGTCTTGATTAAAAGTCTTTACAGTGTAGGGCTAGAAGGAACATACCTTAATATCATAAAAGTCAAATAAGAAAAGACTAGTGAATATCATTCTCAGTGGGGAAAACTGAGAGCATTTCCCCTAAGAGCAGGAATATAACAGGGATGTCTACTATCACCACAGCTATTCAACACAGTAATAAAAGTCCTAGCCTCAGCAGTCAGTTAAAGAAGAAATGAAAGGCATCTGAATCAGCAAAGACATAGTCAAACTCTCACTCTGCAGATCACAAGATACTCTATGTGGAAAACCCAAAAGACTTCACTCCAATATTCTAGAACTCATGCAGAAATTCAGCAATATGATAGGATATAAAATCAATGCACAGTAATCAGCAGCACTTCTATATCATGTGAGAGAAGAACGGAGAAATTAAGGAGTCGATCCCCTTTACAATTGCACTCAAAACTGTAATATACCTAGGAATAAACCTAACCAAAGAGGCATAGGATTTGTCCTCTGAAAACTATGGAACACTCACGAAAGAAATTGAGGAAGACACAAATAAGTGGAAAAACATTTTATACTCATGGGTTACAAGAATGAATGCTGTTCAAATGTCTATGCTGCCTACAGCAATCTATATATTCAACGCAATCTCTATGAAAATACCATCAACTCTTCACAGAGCTGGAAGAAATAATCCTAAAATATGTACAGAGCCACAAAAGACCCTGAAAATCCAAAGGAATGTTGAAAAATAAAACCAAAGGTGGTGGCATTATAATTCCTGATTTTAAGTTCTACTACAAAGCTGTAGTCATCAAGACAGTATGGTACTGGCACAAAAACAGACACACAGAGCAATAGAACAGAACAGAGGGTCTAGAAATGGACCCTTACCTCTATGGTCAACCAATCTTTGACAAGGCAGGAAAGAATAGTCAATGGAAAAAATGCAGTCTCTTCAACAAATGGTGTTGGAAAAATTGGACAGCCACATGCAGGAGAATGCAAGGTGGACCATTTTCTTACACTATACTCAAAAAGGATGAAAGACCTAAATGTAAGACAGGAATCTAGAGGAGAACACAGACAGGAACCTCTATGACCTCAGCCACAACAACTCCTTGCTAGACATATCTCCAAAGGCAAGGGAAACAAAGGCAAAAATGAAGTACTGGGAATTCATCAAAATAAAAAGCTTTTGCACAACACAAGAAACAGTGGACCATACCAAACAACTGACAGAATGGGAGAAGACTATTGGAAATGACCTATCAGATAAAGATCTGGTGTCCCAGATCTATAAAGAATTTCTAAAACTCAACACTCAAGGGACAAATAATATAGTCAAGAAATGGGGAGAAGACATGAACAGACACTTCTCCTAAGAAGACATACAAATGGCCAACAGGTACATGAAAAAATGTTCCACATCACTCAGCATCAGGAAAATAGAATTCAAATGCACAATTAAATAAAAGAAAAAAAGCACAATGAAATACCACCTCACACCAGCCAGAATGCCTAAAATTAACAAGTCAGGACATAACAGATGTTGGTGAGGATGCAGAGAAAGAGGAATCCTCTTAGAGTGTTGGTGGAATGCAAGCTGGTACAGGCACTCTGGAAAACAGTATGGATGTTCCTCAAATAATTGCAAATAGAGCTACCCTACGACCCACCAATCACAGTACTGGCTATTTACCCTCAAGATACAAAATGTAATGATCTGAAGGGGCACATGCACCCAAATGTTTACAGCAGCCATGTCCACAATAACCAAACTGGGAAGAGCCCAGATGTCTTCCAATCCATTCCAGTCTTCCTATCCATTCCAAAAGATGAATGGATAAAGATTATATAATGTGTGTTTGTGTGTGTGTGTACACATACACACATACACACAATGGAATGCCACTCAGGCATCAAAAACTGAAATCTTGCCATCTGCAATGACACTGGAACTATGACGATAGAACTAGAAAGTATTACTGTAAACAAAATAAATCAGAGGAAGACAATGATCATATGATATCATACTATCATACTAGTGAAAGTATGTGGAATTTAAGGCACAAAACAGAGCATCATAGGGGAAGAGAGGGAAAAATAAAACCAGACGAAACCAGTGAGGTGCACAAACCAGAAGTACTCTTAATCATAGGAAAGGAACTGAGAGCCTCTAGAGAGGAGGATGGTGGAGGGATACAGTAACTGGGTGATGGGCATTAAGGGGTGCATGTGACGTAATGAGCTTTGTGTTTGATAAAAGACTGATATCACTGACCTCTACCTCTGAAACCTGTAATATATACTAACTAACTGGAATTAAATTAAAGAACTAAAAACAAAAACAATGTACTGCCTACTATGACTAATGTTTTGAAAAGCATGTTAGCAGTTCTTGATTTGAATTTCTTTTTCAAATTTTGTTTTTTGTTTTTTTTTAAAGATTTTATTTATTTATTTGACAGAGAGAGAGATCACAAGTAGGCAGAGAGGCAGGCAGAGAGAGAGAGGAGGAAGCAGGCTCTGTGCTGAGCAGAGAGCCCGATATGGGACTCAATCCCAGGACCCTGAGATCATGACCTGAGCCGAAGGCAGAGGCTTAACCCTCTGAGCCACCCAGGCACCCCTCTTTTTCAAATTTTGAAAGATGACAAAAAGCCTTCAGGGGCACCTCAGTGACTCACTTTTTTAAGCACCCAACTCTTGATTTTGGCTCAAGTCATTATCTTAGGATCATGACATCAAGCCCTGAGATAGGGCCCAGGCTCAACAGAGTATCTTAAGTGAGCCTCTCTCTCCCCTATCCTCTCTCTCTCCCCTGACCCATCTCTCTCAAAGACAAATAAATCTTAAAAAAAAAAAGATTACATATAAACTTCTCATAAAAAGATTACATTACATACATTACATACATGTATTTCTAGACACTGGTCTGATGTTTTTTCCTGTAGGTTGACATGCCAGCCATAGATTCCCATTGGTTTTCCACCACAGGAAAGAAACTTTCGCTCTTTTGAGATGATATGCTACTATACAGAGAAAACACTAAAGACTCTACCAAGTAACTACTAGAGTGATTAATGAATTCAGTGAAGTTTCAGGATATAAAGCTAATACACAGAGATCTTTTGCATTTTTATACACTCCTAAGGTAAGTCAAGAAAGAGAAATTAAGAAAACAATCCTGTTTACAATTACTGCAGAACGTTTAAAACACCTAGCAATAAACTTAACCAAGGAGGTGAAGCACCTGTACTCTGAAAGCTATCCAACACTGGTGAAAGAAATGGAAGATGGCAGAAACAAATTCATGAGCAAATGCCATGTTCCGCAATTGGGAAAAGGAAGATTAAAATGTCCATACCACCTAAAAGAACCCACGGTTTAATGCAATCCTACCAAAATATCAACACCAGTTTTCACTCAACCAGAACAAAGAATCCAACAGAACAGAAAAGACCCTGAGTGGCCAAAGCTATCTTGAAAAAGAAGAACAACACTGGAAGTACCAAAATTCCAGATTTGAAGGTATACTACAATGCTGTAGTAATCAAAACAATAAGGCCTGGTACAAAAATGAACACACACATCAATGAACACAACAGACAGTCCAGAGATAACCCCATTCTTATATGGTCAATTCACCCATGACAAAGGAGATCAGAAATGCACAATGGGGAAAAGATCTGTCTCTTCAGCGAATGATATGGAAAGAGGACAGCCACCCACAAACAATGAAATTGCACTGCTTCCTTACACTATGCCTAAGAAAGACTCAAAAGAGATTAAAGACTTACATGTGAGACCTGACGCCAATGGCAGTATCACAGCCAATGAGGTTTATCCGAGAATCGATTATTGCTAATTGAAAATTCCTAAGAGAATATAGGCTGTGATGTCTTTAATATTGACCAGACATGCCCAGGAATTGGGCCCAGACAAGGAGAAACAATGTTGCAAATCTAATGACATAAAAATTAAATAATGATAAAAATATAATAAAAATATTTTAAATATTTAGATATTTATTAAATATTAATAAATATTAAATATCAATTATTTTTAACAGTTAAATATTATTAAATGTATATTTAAATATTTATTAAATATTAAATAAATAAAATAAACAAAATGATAAAAAAGAGGGAATTCAGGCTTGGAGCAAAGAACAATCTGGCCCTGCCACACATTCTATAATTCCCATTCCTGACAACTGTACCAGCATTAAAAGATTGGTCTGCTGACAACTTGAGAGAGTTCATGAACCACTATTGGCAGGGAAATGTTACAAGACCTTTTGCAAAGACTGCAAAAAGGGCATACCTTGCTTGTCCCACTTGCCCAAAATACAATCTTGGGAAACAAACCCATACCTCCCCTGGGCATTTTAAACCACTCAATGAACCATCTGACATTTGGCAACTGAATTTCATGCAATTTCCTCATTTCATGGATAGAAGTAAGTGTTAGTTAATGTGCCTATGTCTTCTCACTAGACAAACGCTTTCCCTTGGAGAAAGGCCAATGACTCTTTTGCGGCTAAAATCCTGTTAGAAAAAAATTACCCCTCCCAGCGAAGCCCTCTTGAAGTATACACAGTGACCAGAAAACCCACTTTACCCTGCAGGCGTTTCACCAGTTTGCGATGTTTTGCTAGTTTTAGAAAAATTTCATTGTATGTTACTGTCCTCTGTCTTCAAAGTTAGTCTCACAAAATGACCACACTACTGGGGACTCCATTGGCAAAATCTATGGAGACTTTCCAGCTCCCTGGGTCAAAGGGATTGCTGTCACTCCTAAATCTCAAGTCCACCCCTTTGTGGAAATAGGTCTCTTCCCCTGGGAGATAGTCACTGGATTTGATTTGAATTCGATGTGCATTCGACCACTGCCTCTCTGGACCCACAGTTGGGAAAAGGGGATGTATTTCTAGAAAGCAAAGATCAAATTGCCTCTATTCAACCTAACCACACGGCAGTAGATCAGACTTTTTCATAGTGCACTCCCAGGGGACACTTACCTTGACTGCCACACCTTGCAACCTGGAGATTCTGTTGGGAAAAATCTCCACAAAGATTCTCTCCAACATCCCCCGAGAAGCCTCTCTCCAATACTGCTAATAAAACCTTGCACTCCCAAACTCCAGGGAATGGACGGTTGGGTCCAGGGACACCTTTAAAGGAAGAACCAAAGCCTGACTTGACCTATACATCATCTGGTCACAAGAAGGTTAATACTGCACCAACTGAAATACAAATCATCTGGGGAGACAGCCTTCCCCACATGTATGGACCAGGCCTGCATTCCTCTCCTTACTATTGCTCCTTCTCCATATTCTGTGCAAAGAACACGTCATTTTCTGCATTCTGAGTCTCTTGCAAAAGGAAGAAACTTCTTTGGATTATGGCATTCCCAGAAAACACTAATTTTGATCTTGTGAGCATTTCTAGACATTTAGATGGTTCAGAATTCAAAAGTAATTTCTTTACCTCTACTATTAACTGAATCCTGATTCCAATCCAAATGCATGGTTTCTGAACTTACAACATAACAGACCACTTTTGATAACACATAGAGTTCTAAACTGTTCTTTTGAAAGAACAATACTGTTTGGAAATGTCCCGGAAATATTCCTAGTCTTACAACACGTTCTCTAATGAACGCTTCATGTTTTTCAGTGTACTCTATGTCCCCAAACATGCTCCCTGATTTCATTCAGTGCACTCTCACAGTATTTCACTATTTTGCTCATAGCCACTCATGGAGGACACTTCCAGGAGGCATACAGGATTCTGAGTTGGCCTTCATATGGAGAAACCCTCCCTCCTTCAGTCCAAACAAGTGCCAATATATATTTTTAGCTGGCTCCTATCATATGTAGAGTCCTGGTTTAGAAACAACATATGGTTTGGAATTGTCTCCTTACTTTGGTTCTGTACTTGCTGTTCCTCAAATCCTTTGTGTTAACACCATGCCCAGTGAGGTGATGCTGGCTCACTGGTTTCAATCTTGAGGAGATACAACCTTCACAAGGGAGTGGGTGAGAGTTTCTCCCTTTTAAGCCTCTCTGTTCCTCAAGGCTCACTTGAGTAGTTTACAACTGTCATGCACATTCAACCAACATGGGCTATGCCAACTAGAAAAGGCTTTGCTGGCACTGAAACACAAAACCACTAAATACAAAGAGCTTGACTGTTGATTTGAAATTCCTCCAACGAAAGTTTCCTGAAGTTTTAATTTATAGTACAATTAACTCACACACACTGTTGTATTCATTTCAGGTGTATAATCATGATTAAGCACTTCCATGCAATAGCTGGCATTCATCACAAGAATACAACTCAGTCCCCATCGTCTGTTGAACCCATCTGCCCCACCAACACCTCCTTTCTGATTACCAACAGGTTGTTCTCTAGTTAAGAGTCTGTTTTGTAGTGTGCCTCTTTTTAATTTCTCTTTGCTCATATGCTTTATATCATAATTTCCACAAATGAGTGAAATCGTATAGTACCTACCTTTCTCTGACTGACTTATTTCATTTGATCAGACGGGACAAAGTCATAAGGGGAATGTCACAGCAGAGGGAAGAGGTTTTGGTAGGGGGTGTTATGACACAGTACCACTCCACATAAATGGGGAGCCAAAAGGAGGACATGGACTTGATCTTGCACATGGGTGCCCCACTATTCCAGCTAGCAGAACTCTATTCTCATCTCACTATCCAGCCCCCCACCTCCTCCAACAGCCCTCACCCATGAAAAGCCATAAAGATTTGTACCACCAGATGCCTCCAATGCACTTCTGGTTCTTAACAGCCTTTCAAATTGCCCCCTGTCTCTGACAAGAGTGAACCTCTCCGAAGTTCCGCAATGTGCCAAAGGATCAGTCACCGCTTCTTTGGCCTACATTCAGTTTTCCTTCCTTCTCAACAAACCCAACATTTGCTGATACTTCTAACCTTGAAGGTTACAAACTAGACGGCACTTTGTTTTACCTGGGGCTCTGATTGCAACAGTAATCTGCAAGTGGGCCCCAAGTGCATTCTTCTAAGACACCCTGAGAGCCAGCAAGTTGTGTTTTCAGCTCCCTACTACATGCTGCTCTTGTTCCTCTTGAGTCGGGATTTCTCCCAAGAAACAAGCCAGCTTCTGTAACAAACGAACCATGGCATCTCCGGTATGGCATTTCTGCGACACCTCCATCCAGGGATCCTTGAGTAAAATAGGAATTGTTCAAATATCCTTGAGGAAAATGAGGACCAAACCGTGGGAACACCACCAAAAATGTAACAAAGAGGCGGCTTACCTACCAGCAGGTTTCTGAAAGCCACCCAGAGCCCCTTCCTCAGCTCTCAGCCAACAAGGCCGCTTCTGCATCGCACCACAGGAGGCACCAACCTGCTGCAAAGCCCTGAGGGTCTCTCCAGGGTAGCATCAGAACTGGCTGCAAATGCAGCCCTGGCCCTCTGAGGGGCTCTGGGTCCTCAGCTGGTGGCAGAAAACCTTCTGGCCGTGAGGAAGTAGCGTCAGATGACGCCATGGTGAGCCTTCTGCTCCCTAAATCTGCTGTGGTGCATGGGCAGACAAAGTGCCCCTGCTGGCCTGAGGCGCTTGGGCGCCCTCTTCCCGCTTCCCTGGGAATCCCCGCAATGCTCTAAGCTGGGGCTGCTCAGAGGGAGGCACTGAGGCAGCTCTGGTTCCAGGGAGCCTGTTCTCTACACCAGGGCAGGCCTCTGTGTCAGCGCCTCAGACACAAAGAAATCACTTCCTTCTTTCTCTGTGAGTGAAGAATGAACCGAACTTGACAATGTCACTACATAATGTGTAGTACTTGCACCACTCCATTCAATAATAAGACTACTGACATACAAAATGGAAAGTTACAGGGGCGCCTGGATGGCTCAGTGGGTGATGCCTCCACCTTTGGTTTTGGAAATGATTTCAGGGTCCTGGGAATGAGCCCTGCATCAGGCTCTTAGCTCAACAGGGAGCCTGCTTCCCCCTCTCTCTCTGCCTGCCTCTGCCTACTTGGGATCTCTGTCAAATATATAAATAAAACATTTTTTAAAAATGTAAAGATAGATGCATTTGCCCACCAAAATAGTCATACTACACAATTACACTACTGTAATTTTTTTCTTTCCTTCTTTTTCCTCTTAGGAATAATTTCCAGTCAGGCCAGGATATATGAAAGTATACTGATACAAGACATCATCTAGCACCATGATCTTGATCGTGAGAGTTTATTTTGACCATGCCAATAAAGTGTTCAGTGACACATAGGTGCCAGGGTCAAAATGCAAACCTAGAGGTAGCTTCACATGTGTTATGAATTACTGCATGTCTTTAGATCGTATTTTCAATGAAAGGTGCTTTAGATATGGTAGATGGATGAAATCATTTCCATCAGTCTGGTAAGGAACCAATGTTACCTTCGAGTACTAATTGCCATCTCTTCACAGGCAGAAGAAAGCTTGGTGAAGTATGACATTTCTGCTTGGTTGTAGGAGAAGGCTGCAGGGATTGAAGCCATCCACCTAACATCCTGTGTCAGGATGGGCAGTGAACTTGAGGATAGCAACCCTTCATCCTACTGCACATTGCTAGCTCCAGAGGGAGAATATGGACCTTATTCTCAATACTCTGGGTTGAGATCATCTGTGCCTCTGTGTCAATTCCAGGCTGAAGGACCTGGGGCCTGGTTCTGGAACTTGAGATAGGCCCTGCTGGTGCAGGAGGAATGCAGCAGGGACAGGGGCAGGGAGAGAGATGACTCAGGGCCACCTCCCCACAGGGCAAGCACTAGACACTACCTGCCAAAGAGCAGCATTCTCTCCCTCAAGCCACCTCTCTCCCTGACAGATCCTGAGGCTGGGTCCCACATTTCCAGGCCAAAGGACGGGGACTCACCTTCCCAAGTAAAATGGCCGCTGGAGGAAGATTGAAGCCCTGGGCTCAGAGAACTCTGATGCTTGGGATTCCTGCCTTTTCTTGCCCCAACACTGAAAGCCCCTCCTCCGTGGGCCATGGTTCCCCCTCCACACTCCTGGGCCATGTCCCACCTGTCTTCATGCAATTCCCCTTTGTCCCTTCCTCTCACTATCCCTGTTACCTCTGACTCTTCCTCTCCTACTTTCAGACTCCTGGTGGTGCCACACTGTCTGGGTGCTGTCCAGAAGTCCATTGACAGAAAAGCGTATGATGAACCTGTTGACTTAAATTAGTTAAGGGTCATGGAGATCCCACACAGAGCAAGCATGAGAATCAGCTTGTCATTTTTCCATGTATGTACATAATGTAAGCTCCACACTGACACCTAGTGAGGTTACAGAGATAAGTGGCGTTTCTAGAGATGTTTTAGGTGTAATACCTTCTCTGTTAATATGGGATGATTTGAACACCATAAATCTTTCTATCCAAAGTTGAATTCCCAGGGCTGAAGGAAGTCTATGGTTTTTTAAAAAATTTTTTTATTTATTTATTTTCAGCATAACAGTATCATTATTTTTTCACCACACCCAGTGCTCCTTGCAATCTGTGCCCTCTAGAATACCCACCACCTTGTACCTTGACCGCCCACCACCCTGCCACTTCTAACACCTCAGATTGTTTTTCAGAGTCCATAGTCTCTCATGATTCACCTCCCATTCCAATTTACCCCAACCCACTTCTCTCTAACTCCCCATGTCCTCCATGCTTTTTATTATGCTCCACAAATAAGTGAAACCATATGATAATTGACTCTCTCTGCTTGACTTATTTCACTCAGCATAATCTCATCCATGTTGCTACAAAAGTTGGGTTTTCATCCTTTCTGATGGAGGCATAATACTCCACAGTGTATATGGACCACATCTTCCTTATCCATTCATCCGTTGAAGGGCATCGTGGTTCTTTCCACAATTTGGCGACTGTGGCCATTGCTGCTATAAACATTGGGGTACAGATGGCCCTTCTTTTCACTACATCTGAATCTTTGGGGTAAATACCCAGGAGTACAATGGCAGGGTCATAGGGAAGTTTTATTTTTTTAATTTCTTGAGGAATCTCCACACTGTTCTCCAAAGAGGCTGTGCCAACTTGCATTCCCACCAACAGTGTAAGAGGGTTCCCCTTTCTCCACATCCTCTCCAATACATGTTGTTTCCTGTCTTGCTAATTTTGGCCATTCTAACTGGTGTAAGGCGATATCTCAATGTAGTTTTAATTGGAATCTCCCTGATGGCTAGTGATGATGAATATTTTTTCATGTGTCTGATAGCCATTTGTATGTCTTTATTGGAGAAGTGTATGTCCATATCTTCTGACCATTTTTTGATATGATTGTCTGTTTTGTGTGTGTTGAGTTTGAGGAGTTCATTATAGATCCTGGATATCAACCTTTTGTCTGTACTGTCATTTGCAAATATCTTCTCCCATTCTGTGGGTTGCCTCTCTGTTTTCCTGACTGTTTCCTTTGCTTTGCAGAAGCTTTTGATTTTGATGAAGTCCCAAAAGTTCTTTTTCGCTTTTGTTTCCTTTGCCTTTGGAGACATATCTTGAAAGAAGATGCTGTGGCTGATATCGAAGAGATTACTGCCTATGTTCTCCTCTAGGATTCGGATGGATTCCTGTCTCACATTGAGGTCTTTTATCCATTTTGAGTTTATCTATGTGTACGGTGTAAGAGAATGGTCAAGTTTCATTCTTCTACTTATAGCTGTCCAGTTTTCCCAGCACAATTTATTGAAGAGACTGTCTTTTTTCCACTGTATATTTTTTCCTGTTTTGTCAAAGATTATTTGACCATAGAGTTGAGGGTCCATATCTGGGCTCTCTACTCCATTCTACTGGCCCATGTGTCTGTTTTTATGCCAGTACCATTCTGTCTTGGTGATCACAGCTTTGTAGTAAAGCTTGAAATCAGGTAACGTGATGCTCCCCCATTTAATTTTTGTTTTTCAACATTTCCTTAGCAACTCGGGGTCTCTTCTGATTCCATACAAATTGTAGGATTATTTGCTCCAGGTTTTTGAAGAATACCGGTGGAATTTTGATCAGAATAGCATTAAATGTATAGATTGCTCTAGGCAGTATATACATTTTAACAATGTTTATTCTTCCGATCCAAGAGCATGGCATGGTCTTCCATCTTTTTGTGTCTTCTTCAATTTCTTTCATGAGTGTTCTGTAGATCCTTGAGTACAAATCTTTTACCTCTTTGGTGAGTTTTATTTCCAGGTATCTTATGGTTCTTGGTGGTATTGTAGATAGAATCAGATCTCTAATTTCCCTTTCTGTATTTTCATTGTTACTGTATAAGGAATCCACTGATTTCTGTACATTGACTTTGTATCCTGCCACATTACTGAATGGCTGTATGAGTTCTAGTAGTTTGGGGGTGGGGCCTTTTGGGTTTTCCATATAAAGAATCATGTCATCTGCGAATAGAGTTTGATTTCTTCATTACCAATTTGGATACCTTTTATTTCCATTTGTTGTCTGATTGCTGTTGCTAGGACTACTAATACTATGTTGAACAAGAGTGGTGAGAGTGGATATCCTTGTCGTGTTCCTGATCTCAAGAGAAAGAACGCAAGCTTTTTCCCATCGAGGATGATATTTGCTCTGGGTCTTTCATAGATTGATTTGATGAAGTTCAGGAATGTTCCCTCTATCCCTACTCTTTGAAGCATTTTAATCAGGAATGGATGCAATGCTGGACTTTGTCAAATGCTTTTTCTGCATCAATTGAGAGGACCATGTGGTTCTTCTCTCTTCTCTTATTAATTTGTTCTATCACATTGATTGATTTGCAAATGTTGAACCATCCTTGTAGCCCAGGGATGAATTCCCCCTGATCATGGTGGATAATCTTTTTAATGTGCTGTTTGATACTGTTTGCTAGGGTTTTGTTGAGAATCTTAGCATCCATATTCATCAGTGATATTGGTCTGAAATTCTCCTTTTTGGTAGGGTCTTTGCCTGGTTTGGAGATCAGGGTAATGCTGGCTTCATAGAAAGAGTCTGGAAGTTTTCCTTCTGCTTCAATTTTTTGAAACAGCTTCCGGAGAATAAGTGTTATTTCTTCTTTGAATGTTTGGTAGAATTCTCTGGAGAAACCATCAGGTCCTGGGCTCTTGTTTTTTCCGAGGGTTTTGATCACCACTTCAATCTCGTTACTAGATATTGGTCTATTCAGGTTGTCAATTTCTTCCTGGTTCAATTTTGCTAGTTTATAGTTTTCCAGGAATGCATCCGTTTCATCTAGGTTGCTAAGTTTATTGGCTATAACTGTTGACAATAACTTCTGATGATTGTTTCTACTTCTTTGGTGTTGTTGTGATCTCTCCCTTTTCATTCATAATATTATGTATTTGAGCTTTCTCTGTTTTCTTTTGGATTAGTGTCGCCAGTGGTTTATCGATCTTATTGATTCTTTCAAAAAACCAGCTTCTAGTTTCATTGATACGTTCTACTGTATCTATGGTTTCTACCTCATCGATCTCAGCTCTAAACTTGATTATTTCCCTTCTTATGTGTGGAGTTGGTTTGATTTGTTGTTGATTCTCCAGTTCTTTAAGGTGTAGTGAGAGCTGCTGTGTTCTGGATTTTTCAGTTTTTTTTTGAGGGAGGCTTGGATGGCTATGTATTTCGCCTTCAGACCGCCTTTGCTCTATCCCATAGGTTTTGGATGGTAGTATCTTCATTGTCATTGGTTTCCATGAATTGTTTATTTCTTCCTTGATCTTCTGGTTGATCCAAGCATTCTTAAGCATGGTGGTCTCTAGCATCCAGGTGTCTGAGTTCCTTTGGAACTTTTACTTGTTAATGAGCTCCAGTTTCAAAGCATTGGAATCTGAGAATGTGCAGGGAATCATCTCAGTCTTTTGGTATCGGTTGAGTCCTGATTTGTGACCCAGTATGTGGTCTATTCTTGAGAAGGTTCCGTGTGCACTTGAGAAGAATGAGTATTCTGTTGTTTTAGGGTGGAATGTTCTGTATATATCTATGAGGTTCATCTGGTTCAATGTGTCATTCAATGTCCTTGTTTCTTTATTGATTTTCTGCTTGGATGATCTGTCTATTTCGGAGAGAGGCGGGTTAAGATCTCCAACGATTAGTGTATTCATATCAATATGACTCTTTATCTTGATTAACAGTTTTCTTATGTAATTGGCTGCTCCCATATTGGGGGCATAGATATTTACAATTCTTAGATCATCATGGTGGATAGTCTATTTCAGAATGATGTAGTGTCCTTCTGGATCTCTGACTACAGTCTTTAGTTTTTAAAATCTAATTTGTCTGATATGAGAATTGCTAGCCCAGCCTTCTTTTGAAGCACATTGGCATGAAAGTTGCTTCTCCATCCCTTCACTTTCAGTCTAGGTGTATCTTTAGGTTCAAAATGGGTCTCTTGTAGACAACATATGGATGGGTTCTGTCATTTTATCCAGTCTGCAACTCCGTTCCATTTTATGGGCGCATTTAGGCCATTCACATTGAGGGTGATTATTGATAGATACGTTTTTATTGACATCATGTTACCTTTGAAGTCTCTCGTTCCGTAGATTGTCTCTATATTTCTGTTCAATGCTATTCTTGGGCTTTTTCCTCCTTTAAAGAAGCCCCCTTAATATTTCCTGCAGTATCGGCTTGGTGGTTGCGTAGTCTTTTAAGCCTTGCTGATCCTGGAAACTCTTTATCTCTCCATCCATTTTGAATGTCAGTCTTGCTGGATAAAGTATTTTTGGATGCATGTTCTTCTCATTTAGTGCCCTGAATATATCTTGCCAGCCCTTTCTGGCTTGCCAGGTCTCTGTGGACAGGTCTCACGTTATTCTGATGGGCTTTCCTCTGTACGTAAGGATCTTCTTTGTCCTAGCTGCTTTCAAGAGGTTCTGCCTACAATTCTAATTCTTCATTCTAACTTTTAGGTGTCTCGACGACTTTCAAGAATCTGTAATCTTGGGGGGAAACCTTTCGGTCTCTAGTACATAAACTCTGGTTCCATTCATGAGATTTGGAAAATTTTCATGAAGAACTTGTTCCACTATATCTTCTAGACTTCTTTCGTTCTCCACCCCTTCAGGGATTCCAATGATTCTGACGTTGGAATGTTTCATGGCATCATTTATTTCCCTGATTCTGTTTTCGTGGCTTCTAAGCTGTGTGTTCCAGGCTTCCTCCTTATCCTTTCTCTCTATCTGTTTGTCCTCCAGATCATTAATTCTATCTTCTGTCTCAGTTACTCTAGCATTGAGAGAATTTAGATTACATTGGAACTCATTGAGAGCATTGTGAAGCTCATCCCTGGTAGCTTGCAGCTCTTCCCTAATATTGAAATCATGGTCTCTGGTCGTTTTCCGTTCGGCCCTAATCAATTCCGTTTGGTCACCCATGGCTTTCTCCAGCCTAGCTATTGCTTGGATAATTGCTAGCCTGAATTCTCTTTCCGACATATTGTCTATGTTGATAGCCTTTAGCTCTGTTGCAGAAGGTCCATCCTCTCTATTTTTCTTCTGTTGGGCATTCCTCCTCCTAGTCATTTTGGTGAGAGTTGGCTGAACGGGTGTAGCTGGGTGTATCGTCTGTGGTGCAGTCAAGGTGCACCCTGGAATGCTTCTGAGCAATCAGGGTTCCCCACCCAAATGAAAGGAAAAAGAAAAGGAAAAGAAAAAAAGAGAGAAGGAGAGAGACAGGAACGAAAAGTGAGATAAAAGAGAAGGTTTAGCCCAAATGGGTCCTAGGTAAGATTTATGAAGTATACAAACAGACACAGACAAACAAAAAGACAGATAAAACTATATGACAGGAGAAAGAAATAAAATATATATTTGCATATATATATATATATATGCAAATAAAGGAAGAACCTCATCAAAAAGAACCCCACATATAAGATTTATATACTATCAGGATAAACACAAAATTACACAAACACTGGTAGAAGAAAAAGATGGGAGAGTGGTTGTATATTCTCAGTGTGGGTGAGGAAGGTTGTTTTGATTCTTCCTGGATGTATCTTGATATCTTTGTTAAAGGACTCAACTTTCCTAAGATAAGGGGGGATTAGGAATTGGTTTACCTATAGGGGTGGCATTGATTGGGGAAAGGGGATTAACTTGAAGTTTAACTCTATATGAATATTAGAAAATAAAAAATTAAAAAAAGGAATAAACTAAACTAAACTAAAATTTAAAAAAAAGAAATTTAAAAAATAGAAATGCAAAAGGAAAACACAGTTGTATGTATCAAAAATTTCAGGTTAGAAGGTTATTATGGAACTTTATGTACTGCACATCTCACTGTGAGAGTAAATAGGTTAAAAATATTCTATATAATAATAAAAAAATTAATTATATAAAAAATTAGCCAGAATAGTGGGAACGAATTAATAATAAAAATTGTCCTATGAAGTAGTGGTGGTTGTTCTCTTGTCATCTATTTTTTTTTCCCTTTATGGGTTGGTTTTCTGGGGAGGGGCCTGCCACGTGGGTTTTCAGTCCCTGAAGTTCTCGCAGCTAAGTTTTCCCGCCCCCCTCAAGGAAACTGTTTTTCTCAGGCTTTTGTTCTCTGGTGGTTTTTATATTTGTTCACTTTTGTTTTTCTCTCTTGCCTTGACCGCTCTTGATGGTTTTTGTAGGTTTAGAGGAAAGCAAACTGCACCCTGACCTCCATCTCAGAGAGAAGCCTCAGTCTGCCTGCAGAGCCCATATGAATCCCCCTTTGGCCACTGGCAGAGCAGGTTCCCAGTCGCGGTCCCTGGGGACTCAGGATTTTTTGCTGTCTGGGCAGCTCCAGAGTGCCAGAGAAGTTCCAAGCAGTGACCACACGCAGATTTTCCTGCTGGCCCGCTCTTGGGCGTGCCTGGACTTTACGGTCCTAGAGCACCTGGCTGGCGTTTGTGTGCACCTTTCTCAGGGGAGGGTGTGGGGCATGACTCGGACTCTGATGGCACAGGAGGGCACTTGCGTGGGTACTGCAAAAAGACTGTGCTTCTGTTGGCTGGTGAGCCTCCCAGCCCTTCACAGGAGCCCAGCACACTCTCAGGCGCACTGGTGGTTCAGGGAACTGAGACCTGGTTTCTCTGCTGCACTCTCTCTGGCTCTGTGCCAGGGGTAACTGTCCTGGGTCTGGGGACTTAAGTCCCTACCCTGACAACCCAATCCCAGCAATTACCCACCCCCTGACCCCACCCCACACCCGTGGTCCTTTGCTCTTTTTGAGTGCTTTCTACCAGACTCCCGAGTTAATGCTGGTCCCCAGGTGCAAGGCACTCTCATACTGGGCTATTACTTCCCAATGGGTCGCTTCTGGTGGCTCCATTTGTTTATCTTCTGATATCAGTCTGACTTTTCCACTCAGCTTTACCTGCGCACTGGCTGCTTCTATTCCAGTAGAGATCCAGACGTGTATAATTCTTATCTCAGGCTGTTTTCGTGGGTGATTGGAGATCTTTGGAAGGTAATCAGCTCACATTATGGTGCAGGTTGAAAGGGCGCCTCCTCCTACTTCCCCACCATCTTGTCTCCCTCCTGGAAGTCTATGTTAATACCACATATGCAGAATTATTTTCATTCATATCATACCGGTTATTCCTATGAGATTCCCTTTTGCAGTTTTTTTCCCCCTTTTGCAGTTTTATTAAAAAAGCTGTTCAATTTCCAAATATATGGGGAAATCCTAGTTATCCTTTCTTGATTAATCCAGCACATTTGCAATTATGATCAAAGAACAACTCTTGTGGGTTTCAGTCTTCTGAAATATATTGAGACTTCCTTTATTTCCAATGTATAATTATAGTTGAATTCAATTCCTTCTTTGAAATAGACTAATATCCAGGCAATCCTGGACTCCAGACTGGGGCCCATTCCCCCTTGGAGGGCCAGGATATAAGGAAAGGTAGAGCAAGACCTTCATTTATACTCACACCCCCTCTTACTTTCTAGAGGGGATCAGGAGAGATGGTGGACCCAAGGAACTTCCAACACCTGAAGAGTAGTAGTCTGGAGCCAAGATGGATATTGGGAAACCTTGGAGAGCAGAAAAGGAGGAAGGGACATAGAAAGTGGGAGCAGGGGAGGTAGGGTTGGATGATAGTGAGCCTAGGACTGGATACAAAGATAAGGACTGGACATGAGTTGAGGATGAGCATATAACCAAGAAGTACCCTTATGGACAAAATGGAAGTCAAAGAAGAAGCTTCAAGAGATAGGATGTTTGAACTCAGTAACAGTACCACTGATAATGATACTACAATGTATGTCTCCTTCCAGCCTGAGCATTCCACTTTGTGTGACAAGTTGAATAATCTCACTATTATCTAGGTCACTCTACTGCCTTGCATGCGTAGATTTTCAGTTCTCCTACACAAGGGAAATATGTAAGTTGGTTCTCATGACTGAGCTTTGAGATCTCCCAAGAATGTGTGTGTTTTAAAAGGTAGATCCTCTCCTGGGGCACAGAGAGACAACACCCACCATTGTTGGCAGCACCAGGAGTTATGAGGGGTTGGGTGCCTCAGAAAGTGACTCTAAGACAAGGATGTGAGTATAAGTAGTTTCTCTGGAAGGATCTTTGGTGGGAAGAAATGATGGGAGCTAGGATGTGAAGAAGGAGGGCAGCCAACACAGAAGACAGGGTGTTAGTTTAGAGGTCACTGCTTGGGCAACTCTGTCTCCATCCACTGGGAACGTTTTAAATACATGCAGAACAGCCCTGAGTCATCCCATCCAAGTGCAAAAAGACCTGCACGGGCTGAGTGTTGCTCTTATGGACATTGGTTACCTGGCTCTCGAGCTCACTGCCATGGCCAAAGAAGCCAAGGAAGCCAATGGACACCCTCGGGTAAAGAGCTGCAGGCAACTGTGAAGGCAGCCACTGTGTGTACAAGACAGAGCTTGCCAGTGAAGACACCAGAGGGAACCAACCCTCTCCTCTCCTCTCCTCTCCTCTCCTCTCCTCTCCTCTCCTCTCCTCTCCTCTCCTCCCTATCATGACTTATGGGATCTGAAATATTGAGAAATAAGTGTAGTGCTGCCCATCATACACCAAATGACTGCCAGGATGCCTTAATTTCCTGATTACTTACAGTCCCAAGACTGATACTTCTTAAATAACAAGTAATTTCTGTCCCATGACTACTCCAACCCCACTCTTTCACTCCAGAAGTTTCAGTTCAAGCAACTCTTCTTTTTTTTTTTAAGATTTTATTTATTTATTTGACAGAGAGAGATCACAAGTAGGCAGAGAGGCAGGCAGAGAGAGAGAGGAGGAAGCAGGCTCCCCACCGAGCAGAGAGCCCGATGCGGGACTCGATCCCAGGACCCTGAGATCATGACCTGAGCTGAAGGCAGCGGCTCAACCCACTGGGCCACCCAGGCGCCCCTCAAGCAACTCTTCTTGCAAGCACTCTTCAAATCTTTCCAGGAACAAAAAAAATGCACTTTTAACAAGGGAAGGAGGACTATCGACAGCGTATACCTTGTGCCAGGAATAATGAACACTTTTGTCCTCCAGGAAAAAATTCCTATTCCTTGCAGTCTCGGAAGTCATAGGATCTGAGGCTTAAGAGTGTTCACTCTCCTTGAAATCAGTATTAGTAAGTGCAGCTTTACAAGCTGAACAGCAATTGACAGTAGATTGCAGTAGTGACAAAATTAAAAATCTAATCATGTTCCCTTCCTATAAACATTAACAATTAACTGTGTATCTTGAAATCAACCATTTATACATACATACATGCATATACATATACATATTTTTTTGAGAACGAGAGAAAAAAGACTGAAATGGCGGGGTGGGCTAGAAGGAGATGGAGAACCTTTTTTTTAACAAGATTTTATTTATTTATTTGACAAAGAGATCACAAATAGACAGAGAGACAGGTAGAGAGAAGAGAGAAGCATGCTCCCCACCAAGCAGAGAACATGATGTGGGGCTCGATCCCAGGACCCTGAGATCAAGACCTGAACTGAAGGCAGAGGATTAACCCACTGAGCCACCCAGACACCCGAGAGGGAGAATATAAACAGACTCCATGCTCAATGTGGCGCCTGATTTGGGATTAGTCTCATGACCCTGGTATAATGACCTGAGGCAAAAATCAAGACTCTGATGCTTAATCAATTGAGCCACCAAGGTGGTCCCCCCATATCAACTCTATTTTATCCCCTCCAGTAACCTCTAAATAGCCTTTGTTGGTATTAATCATTCTAGTATTACAACCATGATTTTTCCCTCCATGAGTAATTAGCCCCTGGAATGGCAGGCACCAACTTCATAGAGCTCCATGTAAGGACACACCCATTCTAGATTAGAAAACTACATTATGATAGAATACAAAATGTTATATATGTTTTACCTTAACATAAAACATCTGTAATTGCTCTTTCTGTGATTTCTATATTTTGTATTACTCAATTTTGGTAACATAAATGCTATAATTTAAATAAAACAACAGGGGTGCCTGGGTGGCTCAGTGGGTTAAATCTTTGCCTTTGGCTCGGTCATGATCTTGGGGTCCTTGGATGGAGACCCGCATCGGACTCTCTGCTCAGTGGGGACCTTCTTCTTCCCCTCCCCCCGCCTATCTACCTACTTGTGATCTCTCTCTCTGTGTCTAATAAATAAATAAAATGTTTAAATAGTATAAATGAATAGATAAATAAATAAATAAAACAATAGAAGAGAATAGGTGGCAATTACTAGTAAGTAATGGTAGGAATAATTATGCTACATTATGCATTTAAAAATAAAAAAAATATTACTAATAAACTTTTCACTTTGTAATAGGTTTAGACTTACCAACAAAACCAAATAGAAAAGACAGGACTAAACATTTCCATACACCTAACACAGTTTGCCCACTATTTTCCTTTTTTGTAATTCTTTAATTCCAATATGGTTCACATATATTAGTTTCTGGAATACAACAGATGGATTCAACACTTTCATGCATTCTCTAGGGCTCATCAGGACAAGCAGCTCCTTCATCCCTATCACCTACTTCACCCATGCTGCCAACCATCACTTTGTTGTCTGTCGTGAAAAGTCTGAGTCTGGATAAAAGAGCTCAGACTGAGGCAGGAATCCACCAAAATCCTAGAGGAGAACACAGGCAGCAACCTCTTTGACCTCAGCCACAGTAACACCTTCCTAGATGCACCTCCAAAGGCAAGGGAAACAAAAGTGAAAATGAACTTTTGGGATTTCATCAAGATCAAAACTTCTGTGCCACAAACGAAAACCGTCAACAAAACAAAAAGGCAACCCACAAAATGAGAGAACTTATTTGCAAATGACACTACAAAGGGCTGATATCCAAGAACTATAAAGAACTTCTCAAACTCAACACCCAAAAAACAAATAATTGAGTCAATAAATGGGCAGAAGATGGGACCAGACACTTCTGCAAAGAAGACATACAAATTGCTAACAGATGCATGAAAAACTGTTCATCGTCATTAGCCATCAGGGAGATTCAAATCAAAACCACACAGATACCACCTTCCACCAGGTAGAACCGCAAAAACTGACAAGGCAAGAAACAACCAGTGTTGGAGAAGTTGGGAGAAAGGAGAACCCTCTCATACTGCTGGTGGGAATGGAAGTTTGTACAGCCACTTTGGAAAATGGTGTAGAGGTTCCTCAAAACATGAAAAATGAAGGATATGATATTTTACACCAGGGATGAACCTGTTAAAAAAATTACATGTGGCCAAGTGATTCATGTTGGCTGGCTCAATTATTCTCATGATACCTCATTTTTCTCTTCCTCCCCTTCATCCTCTTCAGCAGTAATTGGATAATCAAATATTTCATTTTATAAAGACATTCCAAGACTGGAAGGATGTAGAGTGAGTTCAATGAGTTTCAGGCTGAAGGAAAAAGATGTGACAGTAACATGGAACCCCCATATCCTGGGGGACTGACAGGTTTGCAAGAGGGGATGCCCATCACAGTATTAATCCTTCCAATACTGGGGATATTGAAGTGAGTACACATGAGCCTAAGTGATGCCTTTATGCAGCCTGGATGGGGTGCGGGGTCTCTGCCTCAGGGATTTAGAAGGCCAACAGTTGTTCAGGGTCTTTTAGAACTGAAGGATTAATCTGGATTGCTTGATTGACTCACTGACTTTATTTATGATAAAAAAATGTTGGTCACAGTTTCACGACATACAGAATTGAGGCAGGCAGTCAATACCTTAACATCTGCTCTCCAGGGTTATGTTTTTAAAAGACTGGATGTGTAGAAAACAAATCTGACTTAGGCACCAGCCACAGGTCTTTAGCTCATGGGTTGCAGCCTGCCAATACACAGGGGCCATCTCTGGCTCACTGATATCACAAAACAGAAACAGAATCTGTCACAATAAAGATGTAATATTTCATCATGAAGGTTTTTTTTTTTTTCAAAACAAAGGTCACAAATTACTCAAACTCATAATTTATTCTGTTGTGGTTTGTAGCAAATGAAAAAAAATATTTTAAAATGAAAGAATATTTTGGGAGTGATTTAGATGTTAAGTTTTGTGCAATAAACAATTTACATCTTAGGGGATCACAAGAAAATATTGAAAGCCCAAACTCTGGAAAGATTCTGAATTTAGAGTATTATAGATTATTATAGTGTTTATATGCCTAATCATATAGTGATAGTAAGATCTAGTCTTATATGTATAACAAAATTCAAAAATAATTTGTAATGCTACTACAACATTATATTAGACTTGAAACACTATTGAGAATATTCAAAGAAAAACGCTATCCCCTGGTTATTGACGGGAAAACAGGTAAAGCCCATCAGTGATGAAAAGCTTCAATTATAAGAGATGTAATATTAAGAATGTCGTAAGGGGGGCGCCTGGGTGGCTCAGTTGTTATGCATCTGCCTTTGGCTCAGGTCCTGATCCCAGAGTCCTGAGATCAAGCCCCACATCGGGCTCCTTGCTCTATGGGAAGCCTGCTTCTCCCTCTCCCACTCCCTCTGCTTGTGCTCTCTCTCTCTGTAAAACTAATAAATAAAATTAAAAAAAAATAATGTCATAAGGGGAGCACGTGGGTGGCTCAGTGGGTTAGAGCCTCTGCCTTAGGCTCAGGTCATAATCCCAGGGGTCTGGGATCGAGCCCTGCATCGAGCTTTCTGCGGTGCAGGGAGCCTGCTTCCTCCTTTCTCTCTGCCTGCTTCTCTGCCTACTTGTGATCTCTGTCTGTCCAACTAATAAATGGAATCTTTAAAAAAAAAAACTGTCATAAGGGTGTGCCTGGGTGGTTCAGAGGTTTAAGCACCTGCCTTCTGCTCTGGTCATTTCTCTAGGTCCTGGGATCTAGCCATGCAGCAGGCTCCCTGCTCAGCAGAGTCGGCTTCTCCCTCTGCCTAACCCCCTCCATACATGCTCTCTCTTTCTCTGTCTCTCAGATTAATAAATAAAATCCTAAAAACAAAGAATTGGGTCATAAAGATAGATGATACATTGGTTGATTTTCTTAGCATGGAGAAGAAATAAGGATATGTTAATTTATGAAATCAATAAATGGTTAAAAAAAGGATACCGTCAAAAGATTGCTTATATCCATACACTGCATGTTAACTAAGTAGAACTTAAATAAAAATTTGAAAAGAATAAATAATTGCCCATATCCAGACATAAGATAATGGAGCAACTGCAGCATGTTTGGAAAAGAATGGAAGACATTTTTTCTTCCCTCACAATGATTACGTCCACTTGCACCTTGCTCAGAAACTAACCTTAAGGGGGACATCATCTCCATTTAGGAGATGCAAACATGCATCTTTCATATTCCATATTTCAATATGCAAACTTTCAAAATTTTATACTTAGGATATATGATTTTTCCAAATTCAATGGACTTGGGAGATATTCTCAGGCCTTAGTCATAAACAGAAAATCTCCAATAAATACACTATAATTAAATGAAATCATAAGGATGCATATAGATTACACTTCTTTTGTAATATGTCAAGGTGGCATGATTGTTTTAAATGGGTGAGAAACGTTAATAGAGATGTAAACAACAAATTCTGAAGGGACACAAAGTTGCACGCTCACCAGAAGGTCTGTTTTCTTTACAAGTCACAAAGGAACCTAAAGGTATGCGTGAGGCATGGAAAACTCAGGAAGAGCTATGCATATGATATCTGAATTAGAAATAAGCAACAAAGGAAAAGAAAAAAGTGGGAAGTGCATGAATCGGTCGATCTAAGCATCTATTTCAATATCTTCAACAAATAGCAGCAGCTTTTTCAAATGCTGATTCACAGATTTTGCTTAGTACAATCTTTCGCATATTGAGAAGTAGTCTTGACACTTTGAACAGAAGAAATCTCAGTGGAATCCTGCGAAAGAGCACTTCCTGAACTCTTTAACCAATTTAAAACTGCTGAAGATTGTTCCCGGCTCATTAGAAAATTAGAAACCATGGGAAATCTCAGTTGAAAATAAAGAGATAAGCAGGGGCACCTGGGTGGATCAGGTCTTGATGTCAGGATCCTGGGATCGAGTCCCACGTTGGAGTCCCCACTCAGTGTTGTCACCTTCTCCCTTTGCCTCTGCCTCCCCCTCCTCACCACTGTACTTGCATAAAATCATTAAAAAAGAAAACAGAGAAAAGGAGATGAGGTAAAAGGCACGTTTTGAAGATATTATTGATGAGTTTCCTTCCAATGATTATGAGAAAGGATAAATAAAACAATTCCTGTTTTCCTTGTAAATTTAACCTTAAAAAAAATGAAAGGTTTATGGAATCAGGGACCTGTCAAGTTTGCACTTGTTTTCCAAGTACTGTAACATTGTGGGAAAAAATAAACACTGAAAAGTAATAAAAGCATCAGTGCAGGACAGTCTGTGCTTTTACCTGGGGTACTGGGTCTAGCAGAACTCAGAGAGTGGGATCCCAGCTCCTCCTTCTAGAAGGTCCTGAAGGTCAATGGTTCTTGCATTCCTGGCACAACCCAATGTAGCTCCAGTTTCTCTGAAGCTGAGTCACGATTTCTCCCCAGAAACAAGTCGGCATTGGTGAAAAACCAACCACAGTATTTCTGTTGCAGTGTCCCGTGACCTCTCAATCCAGAGACCCCTGAGTATAATAGGGTCTTCAAATGTCCTCAGGGACAATGAGGACCAAACCCTGGGAAGAGCCCCAATATGTCATCGCCTACTGTACTTTCTCACCTACCAGCATGTTCTGGGGAAGCTCCCAGAGCCCCCTACTCAGCACTCAGCCAACAAGGCAGCTTCTCTGTCACACCTCAGGAGGCAGGAAGTTACTGCAAAGGCCCAGGGTCTCCCCAGGGCATCGGGTGAACCGGCTGGAAATACAGCTCTGGCTCTCTATCCTGCGGCAGTGAGAATGGAGCTGGACCCCATGACCTGGGAAGAAAGAGGGCTTTGCAGGATCCAGCAGCTCTGCTGCAGAAGGGATTGGGAAAAAAGGGCCTAAAAGGGGACAGAAGCATATACACCCAAATCCTCCTGCTGCTGAGGAAGGGATGGGTCTCCTGTCTGGGACCTCTGCCCTGCCCATCCCTCAACAGGGAAACTGTGGGAGGACTGTGGGGCATCATGGGTCTTACCACAAACACTGCCACCATCAGCTCCACTCAAGGCCCCCCTGTGGTTGGAGGGCAGGTGGTGAGGTGAAAACCCTGCACAAAACCTGGTTTAATGCAGGGCCTCCTCACCAGGCTCTCAGGGCTCACAAGACACTTCATTTTCGCTCACTGTCACAGTAGACCACTGCCTAGGGACAGCCACCTGTCCCGCTGATCACTACCTCCCTAAACAAGCAGGTGCCATGTGCTCAAGAGGATCTGTCACCAGAGTTAATACAAACAACAGCAGATCTAAATTCAACCTGGGACCCCTCCCCAGAAAGGTTCCTGGGGTCCCTTGCAGTAGAAGTACCATGAAGGGTAATCTTGCTCTATCCTCCATCCCCCCACTGCTGCCAGGGTGTTATCTGTCTGAAGGCTTCACCCTGTGCCCTCGAAGGAGAGGGACTGTAGGTCCCGCTGAAGGGAGATGCTGACACAGAGACAGAACCATGAACAGTTTATTGGGGAGATACCAGGAGAGACAAAGCACAGGGGACAGGATGGGCAGGGAAAGCATTCAGACCACCAGGAAGAAACATTCATATCTTGACTAGATATAAACTCATTGGAGCCTGGTTGTTGGAGGTCAAGGAAGTCTTCAGATTACAAAATGATTACCCTGTAAGGCAAGAGGATTTGGGTTAGTACAATGGGATCTTATGTTTTCCTAAATGCTCTCTGCCTTCCATACTGTATCTGAGGCCTTGGATGAACACTAGGGTGTGTGGCCACATCTGTGAGTCTGTATGTAATAGACAATAGCTGTCTTCACATCTCACATAGAAATATCTGATTGTACCTGTTCTCTTAACTATATTTTACTTCATTGTGGCTAGGACCTTTTAATAGAAAAAAGGGGGCTCTTTGCCTTGTCTTTGAAATGAGAATTGCCACTACCGGGGCTGAGGTATTACACTCTTAGTGTATTTTATGGACTTAAACAAACATTTTTTGATGCTCATTGGCATGGAGCTATTTTCATTTAAACAGTGAGAATGGTGAATGGTCAGAGCCCAGATTCTTTGCCAATTATTATTATTATTTTTTCTTTTTGAGACAGAGACAGAGAAAGCACAAACTTGTGAGCGAAGAGGGATGGGGGAGAAGGTGAGGCAGAGAGAGAATCCCAGATAGGCTCCACACTCAGCACCAAGCCCGACTTGGGCCTCAATCTCTAAAGCTCGAGATCATGACCTGAGCAGGAATCAAGATTCTGCTGCTTAACTCACTGAGTTGTCCAGGAGCCCCAGCAGGTTCTTTATGTACTTCAACTCCTATTGTTCTAGTGACCTCAGAATCCAATATGTTCTCTCTATGGCAGATTAAAATAAAAGCTGAGGCTCTGAGAAGGCCCCACTGAGAGCTGGTATTTGGACTGAGAAATCTGGAATACAGGCAAATCTGGACACTGGGACTGAAGTCCCAGGGAAGTGCACAGCTATAAACAGGGTGGTGATGCAGATGCGGAGGCCTGGTAACAGGGATCCAGCTAGGGCTGCTCCTGGCCAACCCTGACTCTCCCACTAACAGTCTGACTCGGGCTGAGGCCAGGGCGGCTACCCTTCACTGGTTCTCCGTCTTGTCTTCATGTTTTCTCACTGCGGGACTTAAAGTCAGCCAGACAAGAATCCCCAAAGACCAAGTTAAATTTCCCAAATCTCCACGACACTCTTTCACATGGTTCAGAATTTTCAGAAATTCAGGGAAACAACGCTCTTCACAGACTATGAGTGAATGGCCTCATGGCAAAAATGAATTTCTGAGACAAATAATGGCATGATCCACACTGTGTGAGTGAACACATGCTGCAGTCGGTGTGGACGTCATGGTGTCTTCACACTCACTCTCAAGCTGCTGGCCTGCCAGGAACGGCCTCACCCTCCCTGAGAGAAGCACAGCCTCTCCCTGAGGACCTCGGGCCTTCTGGGCATCCACAACCTCCTGCTTCTGAGTGACTCAGTGCTCACTCCCTTCTTTTGGATACATCTGTATTTCTTCCCTTATACAGAACACACGGTCTATGTCCTGTCATCAGTGTGTCCCTCCCTTCTCTCAGACACACACCTTCAATTCCTCACATTAAGGTCTCATCCCTACCGGAGCACAGAGCATCTTCTCCATACCCTATGTGTGTGAAACCTGCTGTGCCCAGCATTCGGAGAAGGGCAGGTCTCTGCCACCACAAGGAACCTACAACCCTCTCAGTATGACTGGAAGACAAGGTCCATCAATTCTAAATACAGAACAACCAGAAGAAAGTTACCATGTCTTTAGCAGTCTTCACTCCCTCATGCCACGAGAGGCCTGTGGTCAGCACTGCTGGTCCTTGTGAAGGACGCACCAGCATCTATATCTGACCCACACCATGGAAGACAGAAGCTTCTCCACCTGGAAGTGACTGGGCAACATTCCAACAAACCCTCTACATTTGCCTCCGGCATCTGCCACTTTTTCTTTCATTCTCACCTCCCAGACCAGACAAGAGCATTACCTACAAGTTTCTAAACTGCAGAGGACAAGGGCAGACCCCTACGCTAAAAACAATGAAGGGACCACAGACCTGTGTCAAGCGTTTATACAACTAAGGAAATGACAGCTTAAACCCTACACACTGCAGATGAAATGAGAGGTGTTTCATCCCTCCCAGAACAACATATGCTGATGCTGGATGTGCACGACGGTAAGAGACAGATGTCTGCCATTGTGCAACGGAGACACTTCCTTCCCAACAATGGCACCTGCCCACTGCTTAGTGTGTGCGAATAGCCAGGCACAAGCACGTGTGTCCTGAAGAATTTCAGAATCATACAGTGTCCCCAGCCTGGTTTCCCCTTGAATGTCAAGCCCTGAACACAAACTCTGCCTTTGCTCCACTGACACAACCAGAAGGTGATGATCTGGAAATAGACGCCTGTAAGCTCTGCATGACGACTTGCCACTTTGAACGGGAAACGACACGACACACAGACCCCAGGATATACCCAACACACACAGGTCAGGACACTGTGCTGCCCAGAGAGGAACAGGACTCCAGAAATGGGTACAACTGAAAACACCCCAGCATTTACTTGGTTCTTCTCTGGGACCTTCTCGGGCACGGTGCTGCTATTGTCCCCTTGGGTTCCACAGGCTTCTGATTGGGACCGAAGGCCGAGAAGGGACAGAGGTGGTTTCAGACTGGCGACGACCACACAGGATTCAAGCCAACCCTCTACCCCTGCCTCAGCCTATTCCCCTCTCTCCTTCTGGAGGGTCCACTGTGTTTCTCACAGTACTCCCCTGACCCCTGTGGACGAAGGCGGGAACTGTCCATCACCCTCGCAGATACGACCACTCTGCCTGGGACATATGTTTCCAGAACTAATCTTTAATGCTGGACAACTGGGGGTCTCCACATGTGAGACTGATGAGAAGGTTGTGCTTCATCCAGCCCAGAGCCCAGAACATCGTGTCTGTGTAGTGCACCTGGGCAATGCTTCTATGTCTGTCCTCTGTGGAATGTCACTTTTCTGCTCCATAGTAGACGCCTGCTGCCCAGTTCTTTATGGTGAACCAGACAGTCCATGATATGGACGTCAGACAAAGTGGAGGAATGTTACCATGTCCTCACTTGGGCTTATTGCTGCATTGCAAAACCTTGTGGTACCACCTCTCCATCCTCTCCACCGACAGAAGGGGTTCAACTATGAATAAGCTCTATGACCCATGTCAATTCAGATCATCTCACCTTGTGGTGGAGGAACGAGGTGTGGCCGAGGCCCCCATGTCGACCACTGTGGAGGTGGATGAGGAGGAGGGAAGTCTGGTACATTCCACCCCATGTGGTAGGGCATACGGAGGAGCCCTGGGCAATGAGGGAACTCTCTCACACCTCTAGCGACCTGCAGAACAGACCAGAAAATATTTTATCAAAACAGACAAAAGTTGCAACACCAAGAAAAGAAACCAAAACAAAGAGCTCTCAGCATCCGGCTCCTTCTCCAATACCACCTTCCAGGAGAGCTGCATCATGCTAGAAAATTTACATGCCCCTCCCAACTGGGGCCAGTACAATGAGCGGGTAGAGGGCAATGGCTGTTACAGGAATAGCCTGTCACCACACATCACTGCCCATGTCGGCCCACATTCTCCAGCAAGAAGTAGTGTCTTCAAGATGAAAAAGGATCATTGCAAACTAAAGCAGCACATTCCAGACACGGAGGCATCGAAATCCTGGACAATACTTCCTCTATCCTCCTCAGACACCAGAGAAGATTTTGCTTTGAGCAGAATAGAGAGAATGTGACGAAACTGAATGCCGTTTCTCCACAAAGTTTCCGAGCCACTTGAGGGGAATTGTTGGCCTATAAGTCCCTGACTCTCCCCACGCTGCCTCGCTCCTGACAAAGGGGTCCTCTACTCTCTACAGTTTCTGTCCATGGCTACAAAGACACTTGAGGATTAGGGCCTTGTGCCCTGACAGGGGCACTGGAAAAGTGTCGTCCAAGGGACATGATATCAAAAACCTTTATTTACACTGAGCAGCTGTGCTTGTCTTTTTTTTTTTTTTAAGAATTTATTTATTTGACAGACAGAGATCAGAAGCAGGCAGAGAGGCAGAGAGAGAGAGAGGAAGGGAAGCAGGCTCTCTGCTGAGCAGAGAGTCTGATGTGGGGCTTGATCCTAGGACATAGGCTCATGACCTGATCCTAAGGCAGAGGCTTTAACACATTGAGCCACACAGGCGTCCCCTGTGTTTGTCTGAACACACAGTCATTTGGAAATTTCAACCTACTGAGTTCCAGAGTAATTTTGTACAATGGGAAATGAAGATGGGAAGGCCATATAAGAGAATTCACAAAAGGGTATATGCTTCCCAGTGGAAAACTCCACACGTGTGATGAGAAAAGAAATCAACTCTCACAGTAACTTAGGACCAAATGACCTGCTCCTGGAAACCCAGCTGAAGGGCTGGGAGGCAGTGATCATGCACGTAATCACTGATGTCCCCCTTCAGAACGTGTGACCCAGTGTGCGATTACGACAGTGCACATAAGAGCTTTGACACTTTAAAATACTTGTAGAAAGGGTCTTAAGTGGGCTGGTTCTGCAAGACACATTTTCCAGCAGAAGTAAAATGGAGATGACTTGTGCAACATGCCCTGAGAACATTGCAGACTGCAAAGAAGACAGTATAAAATGCAGAGAGAGCTTTCCCCAGTTTCCGTTTGTGAGGATTCCCAGACCCATCTATCCCCAGCATGAGCACAACACCAGTGCACCTGAACGTAACCTAAAGGGAGTCGGGCTGGCCAGAGGACTTCACTGTGGAGGGAGGGGCCCACCTCCCCCAGTTAATTCCCCGGAGAGCACTGTGGGCAGGCAGGGGTACACATCCGCACACACATCTTCCCCACCACCATGTTCCAATACTATAGCATCTGTGCCAGAACAGCTATCCGCCCCCTGTGTCTCACCTAGCACCTGGGGTGAAGAGATTCCATGGGGAAAACTACTGTCACCACATGTTAATATAGATCTGCACACCTCGACAGAGACAAGAGTGTGACACCAAGGATAATCAACTAAGGAAAAAACTCCATTCACGACAGGCCAGTATCTACAGCTGGGACCACACCTCCCCCATCACAGCAAACAGAGCAGCTCCTTCTATACATTGAGAACAAACACAATGATAGGCCCTGGAAAACCTGTTGTCCACACGTGGAAGTGCAGGTGCTTATGGGTCAGCCGGAAGCCCACCAGCATCCCCCCTGAACAGCTCTGCTTCCCTCCCTGACAATGGGATCTCCTACACTCCACAAGGGCTATCCATGGCCACAGACACCGTTGACGAGATAGGAGTGTCCGGAGTCCTGCAGAGGACCTGGAAGAGTGCTTTCTGAGAGTAACAGGACCCCTTTGAGTGAGCGAGACAAGCTCTGTGGATCTACGTCCCCGACATTCAGACAGTCCTTAGCTCAGGCACAGAGCAAATGCCTAGTCTTTGGTGCTGAGACCCACTGATGGGCTGATTCGATACCCCCAAATGGGAACCAGTGTGTCTGTAGAGCACAGGCAATGCTCCCAAGATGGGTCGGGAGAGACCCTATGAGTTGGCACAGCCATCAGACCCCATCAGAACCCGCTCATGGATGCACAAGTAAAACACGTGTGAGGTGTGGGCCTTGCAGAGAGTCACTGGGATTCCCTCTTCAGGGCTGCTGCGCCAGGGGGTGCTTTCTATGACACACCTGGCACCTGCCATAGTTCATCATCATCTCACCCAGGGGCTAACTGGAGGGATTCCAGCTGTCGTCTTCATCCACTCAGATGGGACGCACGGGAGGTCACAGCTCACCTTCTCCACAAACACTCAAGCTGCCCAAAGCATGTGGGGCAAGTGTGACACGGTCCTGGCTTTTCCCATTTTCCATCTGAGGACCTCTGCAGATACCCTCCCAGGTTAGTCTCCTGACCCGAATACTAAAAATGCTCCAGCTCCCGCAGGAAAGGAAACCGCAAGGAGTCAGCCGGACTAGCTGACTTCACTGTGGGGTGAGATGTCACCCTCCTTCAGTTATGTACACACACACATACACGCACGTCCACACACACACACATACACACACAGATGCATGAGGTGAGCATCCTACCATCATGTGTCTCAAAGCATCTACAGCTTTGGGAGGAAGCACAAAATTGAAGATCTCTAACGGAGCAGGCAGAGGCTCCTGGGTGAACAGCGTGCACTCTGAAAGGGATGATCGCAGGACACACACCAAGGCCACAGGCTAGGACAGGGACCTGTCCACACTGCAATCCATTTCAGAAACAGACACAACTAAAAATGCCCAAGCACTTACCGTATGCATCTCTGGGTCGCTTTGAGGGCTAGTGCTGCTGTTCATCCTGGGAACCACTCTAGATGCTAGATCAGACAAAGGTCAGAGTTTTATATTGGTTTCGTGCCCTCCATGCTTTCCTCTCCCCATCTTGCACTCTTTCCCACACTTGGGTCCCTTATCAGAGGGTTTCACCTGTGACTCAAGTGAGTCCTATGCAACGAGAGACACCAGTCTCCTCTTGCCTGAGACACTCCAGGGCCCTGGTTCCAGTGTTTCTGTAAGTAACCCATCACGTGTAAACAGGTCGGGGTACAACTGGCTATCAACACTAAAATTGGGGTGCTCAACACACATCAGAAAAAAAATCACTGTATCTTCATAGATTAAACACCTAAGTGAGAATAGCCTTGTGTGGGGACATCCACAAACCCTCAACATGAACAGCCCATGTTCTCTTCTCAGGCCACAGGTGAATGGTTCATTTGTCCATCCTGCATTTGGGATCTAGAATGCGTGACTGGCCAACATAAACATTTCAGGGAAGAAACAGATTTTGACATTTGTATAGTCACGAAAAAAGAAATCATAGACAGATTGAGCAATAAAGCTATGGCATTGCACCGATAACATGAGAGGAGTAAAATATATTTCATTGCTCAATATGGTCCTATAGATGACAAATAAAACAAAAATATAGAAAGCTCCATAATGAGTAAATAAATGCCCTTTTTCACAAATAGTCTTTTTTTTTTTTTTTTTTGTCAAGGTTTGACCACTGAGTCAAGGTGGGAAGCGCGCTCGTCTCGCACCTTCTCAGGCTCAGCTTTTCCGAAGGGGGTAGCAGGGGGAAGGTGTGGAGCGGCGTGATCTCCACATGTCACGGGGGCAAGTGTCCTGCTGCCTGGGGGCATATAAGAAAAGCACCCTCCTGTCACCCCTTCAGACAACCTGCAGGCTTGTGATTCTCTCCAGGACACACAGCAATCACCCACAGGAACAGGAAGGATACCGTGTGGTTTCACAGCAGAAATCAGGCTGCTGCATTTCACATCGTGCTCCCTACCTTGCCACACAGGCTTCTGCAACTCAGGCCTTCCCGGCATCAGTTCCCGCCTCACGGATCCCACAGGTAGCATCTCCCTTTGCATCATGCGCAGTCTTGAACACAGAAAAAGAATGGACATCTCTAAGAATTACAACACCACGTCCTCTCCTACGCAGTAAACAGCATAGCCGTTACCTCTCCAAACACCCGTAAAAACGCACATCAAACTCTCACACCTGTATTTCAGGTAGGCGTTCTCCCTGCTCTGCTGCATCAACCTTGTTTCCCAATACCGAGCCTTCATCTGCGGCAGAAAAACACACCCACTTTCAGTTGTGCTCGACTGTGCCGCAAACGAAGATGAGGAAAAGGAAAATACTTACCCAGTTAGCCAGAGCGTTCCTCTCTTGAACTGCGATCTGAAAAAGCCAACACACCAGAAACCCATGTTCAGGGCTCTAAGGGCCATGACCATCACCTGCAGGGGGCGCCAAGGGCTCAGTGTGTTGGACACAAGTCCCATTACCTTGTGGTTGAAGGTGAGGTTAGACTCCTGCAGCTCTTCCCGCATTTCTTCCACTTCTCGTCTGTGAGGGGGACAATTGTTTTCATCAGACAAAACCCAACACTGGGTGTGATTTTCAATCATCTGCCAATGTGGCCATCCTCCTCTTATCTGTCCCCTCATACAATTGATCCTGACACAGGAAACACTTTCACCTGACTATAATTGGACTGTGGGATCAAAGCTGTTCTTACAGCCTTTCCTTCATCATTTTTCTTTGCCTGCGGGATCAAAACCGACAAAACTTCCTTACCCGTTTTCAATCTTTCCCTCAGTTATCACATGACAAATGTCTTTTGTCATGAAGCTCTATTCTCCTTTAACTTCTATCCTCACTATGGTTCCCAGGTTTGCAAAGACCAGCACCATCAGATGCCACTACTGGGCTTATGGAAAAGACTCATCCTAGGACAAACTGTTTTCCTCCAAACACCACCTCAAGGGCGCTGGTATGGAGCTAGTTTCCACAGTCAGGCCAACACTGGGGATCCGGATATGTTTAGTAACGTAACTGTTTTGTGCCTTATCTTTCTGTGTCAGTTAATTCGCTCTGGATACATCCTCTGAATTTTAGTGTATATTACTTAATTGAGTCCTCAAAATGTACAAAGATTAACAATCCAAAGGGAGGGAGGAGTCAAGATGGTCGAGAAACAGCAGGCTGAGTTGACATCAGGTAGCAGGAGACGAGCTAAATAGCTTATCAAAACATTCCAAACACCTACAAATCCAACAGGAGATCGAAGAGAAAAAGAGCATCAATTTGAGAAACAGAAAATCGACTACTTTCTGAAAGGTAGGACCCACGGAGAAGTGAATCCAAAGCGACGGGAAGAGAGACCCTGGGGGGAGGGTCCGGCTTCTGACAAGCAACAGAGCACAAAACCAGGACTTTTAAAAGTGATGCGCACTGAGGGACGTTGCTCCAGAGGCTAAACCGGGCTGAAGCCCATGCAGGGACAGCGTGCCCCCAGGTCCTGCAGGGTCACAGAAGGCCCGGGGGTGTCTGAGTGTCATAGAAAACGCAGGTATTAGAGCAGGGAAGCCGGGAACAGAAAGAGAGCCAAGGAGAGACCTCTCAACTCAGCGTTACCTTGAACCGTAATCCATGGCACAGGATCTGGGGAAATCCCCCCAAAAGAGCTCAGCGATCTAAGGGTTTCGGAGACTCCAGGTGGAGCTGTGTGCCAGAGACAGAGACACTTGGTCACAGCCTGGGTGAGGTCTGAGCGCAGCCGGAGGCCAGGGAGAGGGAAATGATGAGTGCTTTTCTCCGAGGGCGCACTGAGGAATGGGTCCCTGAGCTCTCAGCTCCTCCAGGCCAGAGATTGGGAGGCCGCCACTTTCATTACTGATCTCTGGAACTCTACGGAAAGTGTTCAGGAAACAAAATCTCCTGAAAGCAACCCCAGCGGATTACTTAGCCTGGCCTCTGGAAAGGGTGGTGCAATTCCGCCTGGGGTAAAGAGACCTGCGGATCACTACAACAGGCCCCTCCCTGAGAAGACCAACAAGAAATCCAGTCAAGACCAAGTTCACTTACCAAGGAGAACAGCGGAATACCAGAGGAGGCGTAAGCAAACCATGGATTCACGGCTTACTCCTCATGATACTTTAGTCTTGCAAAGTTAATTTTTTTAACACTACTTTTTTTATCTTCAGCTAATTTTTTTTAACTTTTACCATTTCTTCTTTTAACGTTTTTTAAACTAGTTTATCTTAACAATACTTTTCATTAAAAAAATCTTTGTATTCTTTTAAAATTTTTTTCCCTGAACTTCATTTTACCCCCTTCCTCTCCCACCATGTTTTGGGGTCTCTTCTGATTTGGCTCAATCACACTTTCCTGCGGTCTTTGCCACCCTTTTAGTATTTTATTTGCTCCTTCAAATATTCTTATCAGGACAAAGTGACAAGGTGGAAAAACTCACCACAAAAAAAAAAAAAAGAACAAGAGGCAGTACCGAAGGCTAGGGACCTAATCAATATGGACATTGGTAATATGTCAGATCTAGAGTTCAAAATGTCGATTCCCAAGGTTCTAGCCACGCTCTAAAAAGGCATGGAAGATATTAAAGAAACCCTATCTGGAGATATAAAAGCCCTTTCTGGATAAATAAAAGAACCACAGTTTAACCATGTTGAAATAAAAAAAGCTATTAAAGAGGTGCAATCAAAGATGGAGGCTCTTACTGCTAGGATAAATGAGGCAGAAAAAAGAATTAGTGATATAGAAGACCAAATAACAGAGAATAAAGAAGCTGAGCAAAAGAGAGGCAAACAACTACAGGACCACTTGGGGAGTATTCCTGAGATAAGTGATACCATAAGACAAAACAACATTAGAATAACTGGGATTCCAGAAGGAGAAGAAGAGAGAGCAGAGCAGAAGGTCTATTGGAGAGAATTATTGGAGAGAATTTCCCTAATATGGCAAAGGGAGCAAGCATCAAAATCCAGGAGGTGTAGAGAACCCCCCTCGAAATCAATAAGAATAGGTCCACAACCCGTCATCTAATAGTAAAATTTACAAGTCTTAGCAACAAAGAGAAAATCCTGACAGCACCCCGGGACAAGAAGTCTGTAACATACAATGGTAAAAACATTAGATTGGCAGCAAACTTATCCAAAGTGACCTGGCAGACCAGCAAGGACTGGCAAGATATATGCAGAGCAATAAACGAGAACAATATGCAGCCAAGAATACTATATCCAGCTAGACTATCATTGAAAATAGAAGGAGAGGTAAAAACATTCCAGGACAAACAAAAACTGAAAGTAGTCCTCTAAGCAAAGAGAGAGCCTAAACGTTGTAGATCAGAAAGGAACAGAGACAACATACAGTAACAGTCATCTTACAGGTAATACAAGGGCACTAAATTTATATCTCTCAATAGTTCCCCTGAATGTAAATGGGTTAAATGCCCCAATCAAAAGACACAGGGTATCAGAATGGATAAAAAAACAATACCCAACCATATGCTGCCTACAAGAAACTCATTTTAGACCCTAATACACATCCAGATTTAAAGTGAGGGTGTGGAAAACAATTTACCATGCTAATGAAAATCAGAAGAAAACTGGAGTGGCAATCCTTCTATCAGATCAATTAGATTTTATGCCAAAGACTATAATAAAAGAGATGAGGAAGGACACTATATTATACTCAAAGGGTCTCTCCAACAAGAAGTTCTAACAATTTAAAATATCTACGCCCCTGACATGGGAGCAGCCAACTATATAAACCAATTAATAACAAAATCAAAGAAACACATCAACAATAATACAAGAAGAGTAGGGGACTTTAACACTCTCCTCACTGAAATGGACAGATCATGCAAGCGAAAGATGAACAAGGAAATAAAGGCCTTAAATGACACACTGGACCATCACAGACGTATTCAGAACATTCCATCCCAAAGCAACAATATGTATTCTTCTCTAATGCACATGGAACATTCTCCAAAACAGATCACATTCTGGGTCACAAATCAGGTCTCAACCGGTATCAAAAGATTGGGATCATCCCCTGCATATTTTCAGACCACAAAGCTCTGAAGCTGGAACTCAATCACAAGAGGAAAGTTGGAAGGAACTCAAATGACAGAGAAAGGAAGCTAAAGAGCATCCTATTAAAGAATGGATGGGTCAACCAGGAAAATAAAGAAGAATTGAAAAAAATATTCATGGAAACAAATGACAATGAAAACACAATGGTTCAAAATCTGTGGGACACAGCAAAGGCAGTGCTGAGAGGAAAATATCTAGCAATACAAGCCTTTCTCAAGAAATAAGAAAGGTCTCAAATACACAACCTAACCCTACACCTAAAGGAGCTGGAGAAAGAACACCAAAGAAAACCTAAACTCAGCAGGAGAAGAAAAATCATAAAGATCAGAGCAGAAATCAATGAAATAGAAACAAACAGGGGCGCCTGGGTGGCTCAGTGGGTTGGGCTTCTGCCTTCGACTCAGGTCATGATCCCAGGGTCCCGGGATCGAGCCCCGCATCGGGCTCTCTGCTCAGCGGGAAGCCTGCTTCCTCCTCCCTCTCTCTGCCTGCCTCTCTGCCTACTGCCTACTTGTGATCTCTCTCTCTGTCAAATAAATACTTAAAATCTTTCAAAACAAACAAACAAATAAACAAAACAATAGAACAAATCAATGAAACTAGGAGCTGGTTCTCTGAAAGAATTAATAAGATTGATAATCCCATGGCCACACCTATCAAAGGAAAAGAAAAAGGACCCAAATTAATAAAATCACAAATGAAAGAGGAGAGATCAAACCAACACCAAGGAAATACAAACAATTATAAGAACATATTATGAGCAACTCTTCGCCAACAAATTTGACAATCTGGAAGAAGTGGGTGTACTAGTAGAGACAATATTATCTACCACAAGTGAGCCAGGAAGAAATAGAAAACCTTAACAGACCCATAACCAGTAGGGAGACTGAAATAGTCATCAAAAATATCCAAACAAATAAAAGCCCAGGGCCAGATTGCTTCCCAGGGGAATTCTATCAAACATTTAAAGAAGAATTAATTCCTATTGTCCCGAAACTGTTCCAAAAAACTGAAATGGTAGGAAAACTTCCAAACTCGTTTTATGAGGCCTGCATTACCTTGATCCCCAAACCAGACAAGGATCCCATCCAAAAAGAGAATTACAGATCAAGATCCTTGATGAACACAGACACAAGAATTCTCACCAAAATACTAGCCAATAGGATCCAAGAGTACATTAAAACGATTATTCTCCACCACCAAGTGGAATTTATTCCAGGGCTGCAAGGTTGGTTCAACATCTGCAAATCAATTAATGCGATACAATACATTAAGAAAAGAACAAGAACCACATGATACTCTCAATAGATGCTGAAAAAGCATTGGACAAAGTATAGCATTCCTTCCTGATCAGAACACTTCAAAGTGTAGGGATAGAGGGCACATATCTCAATATTATCAAAGCCATCTATGGAAAACCCACTGCAAATATCATTCTCAATGGAGAAAAACTGAGAGCTTTTCCGCTAAGGTCAGGAACACGGCAGGGATGTCCATTATCACCACTGCTATTCAGCATAGTACTAGAAGTCCACGCCTCAGCAATCAGACAACAAAAAGATATCAAAACATCCATATCGGCAAAAAAAAAAAAAAAAAAGTCAAACCCTCACTCTTTGCAGATGATATGATACTATATGTGGAAACCCCAAAAGACGTCACTCCAAATCTGCTAGAACTTGTACAGGAATTCAGTAAAGTGTCAGGATATAAAACTGATGCACAGAAATCAGTTGCATTGCTTTACACAACAGCAAGATAAAAGGACCAAAATTAAGGAGTCAACCCCTTTTACAACTGCAACAAAAACCACAAGATAATTAGGAATACAACTAAGCAAAGAGGCAAAGTATCTATACTAAGAAAACTCTAAAGTACTTATGAAAGAAATTGAGGAAGACACAAAGAAATGGAAAAAGGTTCCATGCACCTGGATTGGAAAAACAAATATTATGAAAATGTCTTTGCTACCTAAAGAAATTCACACATTTAATGCAATCCCTATCAAAATCCCATCCATTTTTTTTCAAAGAAATGGAACAAATAATCCTAAAATTTATATGGAACCAGAAAAAACCTCGAAGAGCCAAAGCAATATTGAAAAAGAAAGCCAAAGTTGGTGGCATCACAATTCTGGAATTCAAGCTCTGCTACAAAGCTGTCATCATCAAGACAGAATGGTACTGGAACAAAAACTGACACATAGATCAATGGACCAGAAGAGAGAACCCAAAAATACACCCTCAACTCTATGGTCAACTAATCTTCAACAAAGCAGGAAAGAACGTCCAATGTCCAAATGACAGTCTCTTCAACAAATGGTGTTGGGAAAATTGGACAGCCACATGCATTAAAATGAAACTGGACCATTTCCTTACACTACACAGGAAAATAGACTCAAAATGGATGAAGAACGTCAATGTGAGAAAGGAATCCATCAAAATCCTTGAGGAGAATACAGGCAACAACATCTTCAACCTCAACCACAGCAACTTCTTCCTAGAATCATCATCAAAAGGGAGGAAATCGAAGGCAAAAACAAACTATTGGAACTTCATCAAGACCAAAAGCTTCTGCATAGCAAAGGAGACAGTTAACAAAACCAAAAGACAACTGACAGAATGGGAGAAGATATTTGCAAACAACATATCAGATAAAGGGGTAGGGTCCAAAATCTATACAGAGCTTCAGAAACTCAACACCCAAAGAACAAATAATCCAATCAAGAAATGGCAGAGGACATGAACAGACATTTCTGCAAAGACATCCAGATGGCCAACAGACACATGAAAAATTGCTCCACATCACTCGGCTTCAGGGAAATTCAAATCAAAACCACAATGAGATACCACCTCACATTAGTCAGAATGGCTAAGATTAACAAGTCAGGAAATGACAGATGCTGGCGAAAATGCATAGAAAAAGGAACACTCTTACACTTTTGGTGGGAATGTAAGCTGGTGCAACCAACTCTGGAAAACAGCATGGTGGTTTGTCAAAAAGCTGAAAATAGAGCTACCCTATGACCCAGCAATTGCACTACTGGCTATTTACCCTAACGATACAAACGTAGTGATCTGAAGGGCCACGTGTACCTGAATGTTTATAGCAGCAATGTCCACTATAGCCAAACTACGGAAAGGACCTAGATGTCCATCAAAAATGAGTGGATAAAGAAGATGTGGTATATATATATACAGTGGAATACTATGAAGCCATCAAAAGAAATATCTTGCCATTTGCGACGACGTGCATAGAACTAGAGGGAATTATCCTTATCGAAAGAAGTAGACCGGATAAAGACAACTATCATAGGGTCTCCCTGATATGAGGAAGTGGAGATGCAACGTGGGGGGTTGTGGGGTAGGAAAAGAATAAATGAAACAAGATGTCACAAAATAAACTGAGGGATGCTGGGGGGAAGGTTGTAGGGAGAGGATGGTGGTGTTATGGACACTGGGGAGGGTATGAGCTATGGTGAGTGCTGTGAAGTGTGTAAGACTGGTGAATAACAGAACTGTACCCCTGGGGCTAAGAATACATCATAGGTTTATAAGAAAATTAAAAAATTTAAAAAAAATCCAAAGGGAACTTTTCAGGAGCCAATAGTATGTAGTGTCTGAACTTACCTGTACTTCTCAATTTCTTCTTCTGTTACTTTCAGATATTTATTGGCGGCTAACAGCTCATTCTTAGTTGCATTCAATTCATACAGTTTCTCTTCTAGCTTCCTAAGATGGGAGAGATATATACATTGTCCAGTAGCCACGGTAATGAATTTTTGCCATTTATTCTTCTAGCACACCTGATGGCCTATGTTGGAATGTCCCCGCTAAAAGCACAGACTGACAACACAACAGGGAAATGAATGAAGGCCCCATTTAGGGTTGAGGAAACATCGAACTTTTGCTGCTGGCCAAGCTCCCTGCAATCGGGGCTGTCTTTTTACTTGTCTACTTTAATTCATTCACCATGTCACCAAATAATATTGCACTCTGTGCCCTCTTGGAATGCATCTTTGGTTTGAGATGGTGAAGGCTCATTTCAATTCAAAGTGAAAAGCCAAGCCTGACGAGCTACACTCATTAGGATGAATAGGGGCCCATCATTAGTCTCTGTGGGGAGCCCTGATCCTCAGACCAAGGCTGTGCCCCCACATTCAGCCCAAAGGAACTTCCAGAATATGGCTTCACTGGTATGGAAACTCACTCCCACACATCTCTAGGCTTTAGAAGTACAACCGCTGGCCCCTCGTGAAAGATCCTGGTATAGGAAAAGGCCAATCTTAGTGCCGAACATATGTCCTCAAATAATCCATGTGAACTGTCACATACTCAGGGTGTTATCTCAGTGGAACATAGTTCAGATGTAAATCTGTCAACTCCAGTTACTCTAACTTTATTTAAAAAAAAAGATTTTATTTATTTATTTGAGAGAGAGAGATCTGAAGTATGCAGAGAGGTAGGCAGAGTGTGTGTGTGTGTGGGGAAGCAGGCTGTCCACTGAGCAGAGAACCCAATGCTGGGCTCCATCCCAGGGGGACCATGAACTCAGCTGAAAGCAGAGGCTCTAACCTACTGAACCACCCAGGCGCCCCAAGTCAACCTTCTTGACCAAAACCAGCTTCATGGATGGTGAAGGCAGCAAACGTTGATGATTAGAAAGTTTGGTCTGCTGGGCTGCCCTCAACTCTTTTGTTCATGGTGTTCATTCACAAGGTTTCAACAGGACACTTGTCAAGAATCTCATGCAGAAAGACTTAGGGACAGACAAAAGCTCTAGAAAGAGAAGGACAGGAGCATCTGCTTCTGGTCTCTCAACCATCCTTCAGCAAATGTCTTCTGGAGCGGCAGTCAGTGTGTGGCTCAGAGATATGGTGTTGAAGAGAGAAAGGTGGTCAGGACATTGGGCCTGCCCCAAGAAGGTCCTGAAGTATGTAAATTAAAAGTAAGACTCCTTTCTTTGCCTGAATTGTGTTCTAACAGCAGAAATAAAAGTAATGAAATATTATTATTATTAAAATTAATATTATTTCAAAGATTGATTTGAGAGAAGGAAAGAGTGAGGGGAGTGGGTCTTTACCAATGAACAGAACCCAAGTGCCTGTGAGAGAGAGTGGCCCCCACCCCTGATGTGGGAAGGAATAACACAAAGCTGAGTCTCCAGGGTAGACAGGGAAAAGTTTTGCTTTTCCACATGAATGAGGGACTCCAACGTCCTTATCTCTCCTGAGAAATAAAAGGACACACTGGACAAGAGAGCAAACTTGTGAGTGAATGCACCCAATTTCTAAAGGGCACATGAAGAAACATGATAATCAGATGGAGAAGAAGGAAGCCTAGGAGAAAGCCAGCCTGGCAGTGGGAGCCAGTTTCCGGAGGACACATCAGTGAATTCTAGAACAGGCAAGTGAATACAAAGTAAATGAACAAGCAACCTTTTGGCGACAGGTTGGAATGCAACAAGTGAAGCTCTCATCCGCCAGCAAAGGTGAGACTTAGTGAAACTGCAGGCTTTGGTTGGGATCCAAGAGACATACACCTAGAAAATCGTGTGGAGGGGCACCAGGATGGCTCAGTAATTATCTGCTTAAAAGTATGTGGTACAGGTCATGATCCCAGGGTCCTGCAATAGAGCCCCACACTGGACTCCCTGTTCGGCGGGAAGCCTGCTTCTCCCTTTCACACTCCCCCTGCTTGAGTTCTCTCGCGGTGTCTCTTTCTGTCAAATAGATAAATAAAATCTCTTAGAAAGAAAGAAAGAAAGAAAGAAAGAAAGAAAGAAAGAAAGAGATAGAAAAAAAAAAAAAAAAGAAAATCAGGTGGACAGAAAATACCCTGGCCTTCTAAGGTATTGGGCTTCAGCGAATGATCTCAGTTGTACACCAGATAAAGGGACCCAGTATTGCTGGAGCCCCAGCACACTTTCCACAAAGAAACTTTCCCTGTTTCTGCAGGAAGAGAATTCCATTTTTCTCTCCATGTTCTGGACCCAAGTTTCATACTGAACAGAAATGGACCTAATGCAGGAGTGGTCAGAGCATGTGATGAGAGTTAAAATGAAAGGGAAATGTAGACTGATCCAGAGGGGATCCACGTATCAAAGTGATTAATGCTGGTACCTTCCCCCTTCTTCCCCAATGAATCACACAATAACATGTGGCAAGTCATTAGAACAGAAAGGAAAATTCAGGTTACACAAATCAAGACAGGAATGGCAGCCCAATTCTACAGAATGCATTTGGCAAAAGTACACAAAGATCCAATTCCAGAAGATCCAAATAGTTGCCGCCACGAAAATTCATACAACAATATCTGTGACAACACAGCAATAGCTTACTCTTCTGCAGTCAGTTTTCGGTTTTCAGAGAACTCCACCACCATATCCAATTTTTTCTTTAGCAGGTTCAATTCTGCTTCTTTTGAACACTGGTCTTCCAGGAATGTTTTCCTTTCTGTAAAGGATGAATTTAATTTTCTATGTTTGTGCCATGACCTGAGAACTTGGTTTCAATGGGGAAAGGAGAAGGGCAACGCTGTGAAGGCAGAAAGGCATTCTCTCCCTGCCCGATGCAAACTCATTGCCACCATATGGAGATTTCATCCCCCAAAACAAGGTACCTTTCAGTTCTTGGTTTTTTGATGTCAAGGCTCTCAACTCTTGATCCGCCAGTGCATCTTGGGCCTTTAAGACAGATTTGAGAAAAGACATATGAGGGCACCTAACAGGACAGGATCATGGAGGGCAACAAAGAAAGCCCTTGAGGCATAAATGGAATAAGGGACAAGTAACGAAACTAGTTCATGTCAAAAAACGCACAAATGGCTTTCTTAGAGGAACTGATATAAAATAATATTCTACTATACATATTGGGCTTGCTATCATCCTTCACTGCTCACGTATTTTGTGGGATTTTCTATGTAACTTGGAGGGCAGCACTGAATGATGTGATGATTACCCAGCTGTGAAATAAACCATACTTCCTAGGCCTTGAAATTGCAAATCTCATCGGGGTGGTCCTAAGTGAAATCACAGTTCACGGTTCAGTAGAGGTTTCTGTTCCCAGATGCCCACGCTCTACTGCGCAAACAGCACAGGAGTACACTGCACTCACCTCACCCAAATAAACCAAAAGCCTCCCAAGCCACATTATAGTACAACTAACACCTAACTTTTACCACATCCACATTCTTAATATTCTTTTCTCTCTGAGCTTGTAAGAGAGCCTGTTTACAATGAAGGGAGTCCTTCAAATTTTCATTAATCTCTTCCACCTTTTTGATGTTCTCCTTCAAGAAAACATATTGAATGAGTAACAATGATTCATTCCTTGGGGCACCTGGGTTGCACCTGGGTGGCCCAGTCTGTGGAGTGTCTGACTCCTGCTTTCGTTTGCCTCAAGTCCTGATCTCAGGGTCATGGGATTGATCCCCGCATCAGGCGAAACACTCGGCACGGTGTCAGCTTGGCATTCTCTCTCTGTCTCCTTCAGACCCCCTCGCCTCACTCTTTCCTTCTCTCAAATCAATCTTTGAAATAATAATAATTTTAATAATAATAATAATATTTTATTACTTTTATTTCTGCTGTTAGAACACAATTCAGGCAAAGAAAGGAGTCTTACTTTTAATTTACGTACTCCAGCAAGGGAATGCTTATGTTCTCTCTTCGTTTCCGCTTGCTTCTTTGCTTCCCTGGCCTACAAAAAATATGAAAAAGAATCAGAAGTCCAAAATAGCATGTTAAAGAAACCTATATCTGTGCCTCTCCTTTTGTGACAAAGAAAGAGGCAGTACTCTACATTTGTGAAGCTTCTCTTACTCAAGGACCATTTCTGGGTTGCATGATATAGATCGATAGAATGAACTACCAGAGGGTAAGTAACCAATATGAAATCACAAAAAAATATTTGAAAGGGTACACATACCTTCTCCTCCCAACTCGCTATGTTTTTTTCAAGATCCCTGTTTTCGTTTTTAAGGTTATTAATCTTCATCTTGATTTGGTCTAAAGTAACTGAAAGGAGAAAAAAGAATTTTAAGATAATTAGCAAAAACAGCGACATTGAATAATCCCAATATATTAGCACCAGAGTACATTCTCTGACACTTGGGTGTCACTAACTTGCTAGCATTCCCATTGTGCCTGAAGGAAGCATGTTGTAGCAGCATTTGAAACCCAAGACATTCTATATCAGTGAGATTCCTACTTAAAATGTTTTTCAAACATAAAAAAAGAAACAATCGAAAGCTTTCTCATTTTTCTCCCACCTGTAAGCACCATTCTTGGAAAATTCAAACCTTGCATATGCTAATGTCATCGCCAGAGATGTGACCGAAAAATCAAGCATCCTAGCAACTAACATCTCTCTCCTCCAGTGATTCAGATACAAAAGCAGGTCCCTGCAAACAACACATAATGAGCAAAACTATACATTGTTTCTGCTCAGTGGATCGTCTACCTCCAGGTCCTACTTGGAATTCCACACAAGGAAAGCTCAAGATATCAGGTGAGTGACAACTCACAGGCCTTCAGAAACTTTCTGCTGCTCCCAGATCGCCTTTCATGGACCCCAGGCTGGGGGCTCTGGAGGACCAGTTCTCTGCTATAAACACATTTGGGTACAATCTCCACGTTACAAAGAGTCTTTGGAGGCCCTGGATAATGCACAAGCCTGAGAAGACAAGCTTTTTTCATCACAACAGGAGAATGTTACCCTGCACCCTTAAAGGGAAACAACACTCATGAGGAGACTGATGGCAGCTGCATAACACTTGTAAGGTCTAGAACACAGACTCCTCTAAGAGCCACTTAATTTTCTCATCGTGGGGCACCTGGGTGGCTCAGTTGGTTAAGGGTCTGCCTTCTGCTGGGATCAGGATCCTGGGTCCTGGGATCACATCCCACATCCAACTCTCTGCTCAGCAAGGACCTGCTTCTCCCTCTCTGTCTGCCTCCCACTCTGCCAGCTTGTGCTCTCTCTCTATATATATATCTACTGAATAAACAGAATCTCTTAAAAAATAATTCTCTCATCTTGCCTCAAAGTGCAAACTTCTCTTCTCCTGACCCACCGTGAGCGCTCTCCTGCTCTGAGACCTCTCTTCTCACCAGAACCACTTCCACACTCACAACAATGAACAACGACATTCAATGGTTTCCTAAGTGCCAGGTGGCCACCCAGGCCGTCAACAGCCAGCACCATGGAATCACCACAATTTATGATCCCCACACACTATCCATTATCCCCGCTGGCACAGGCTTTATTCCATTCATTCTCCCCTGGCAGGCAACGACCCCTCCACTTCAGACTTAAAACCACAGTTTACTTCTCTCCTGTAACACACGCTCTGCATGGCAATATCTGCCTTCTTCCCTATGTGTAGCCATTTTGCTAGACTCAGAGAGTTTTCTCCTTTTGACATTTCACCAAGAGCCAGCTCATGGTGAAGTGCTCACTCCAGATCTCACGCTGTCATCATCATTTGCCTCCTAAACATGTCTCTGCAAAATTACACCTTGTATTCTCCCTAGTCCCACGAAGAGTTCCTTCTCCTGGTCTCTTAGAGATGGCAACTCCCTCCACACTGTCACTTAGACTCCACATGGGGAAGAGAAGCATTTTCAAGTCTTAAGTCAGTGAGACATCAGAAGTCACCATATTTATCCCTCATCAAATTAAACACACATCAAATACGGGTACTGAGAATTTTTGGCAAAGAAAACTGAAGCCCCAAATCTTACCTTCGTATTGTTGAGGCTTTATCTAAGAGAGGAAGAAACAAAGATAAGCTCGATGACAAAACATATTATGAGTAATAATCTATAGTACAGATATTACCACAATTATAATCCAAAGATATTACAACAATCACTTTGCTTAGCAGCATGAATTCACAGGATTAAAAAGGAAGATAAAATTAGAATTTTTCATGAAGTCATCATTGTTTACAATCAATTTATGATAAAGAGCACAAGTTGTGTTTAACTTATTTTTGCCCCCAAATTCTATTCACATAGTAGTCAATGAATGTTCAACCTCTTCAATTTTGACAAGGGATCATGCAGACATTGAAAAGATATCCTTTAATTCATTATTTCCCTAGCTATTTTTTATGTTAGTCACCACACAGTCTGTCATTAGTTTTTGTTTTCTTGGTTTTTTTAAATTTATTTTTTATTTATTTTCAGCCTAACAGTATTCTTTGTTTTTGTACCACACCCAGTGCTCCATGCAATCCATGCCCTCTCTAATACCACCACCCCAACTTCCCAACCCCAAGACTTAAAACCCCTGAGATTGTTTTTCAGAGTCCATAATCTCTCATAGTTCACCTCCCCTTCCAATTTCCCCCAACTCCCTTCTCCTAACTCCCCATGTCCACCATACTCCACCAATAAGTGAAACCATATGATAACTGACTCTGTTTGTTGCCTTATTTCACTCAGCATAATCTCCTCCAGTCCCATCCATGTTGCTAAAAAACCTGGGTATTCGGGGGTGCCTGGGTGGCTCAGTGGGTTAAGCTGCTGCCTTCGGCTCAGGTCATGATCTCAGGGTCCTGGGATCAAGTCCCGCATAGGGCTCTCTGCTCGGCAGGGAGCCTGCTTCCTCCTCTTTCTCTCTGCCTGCCTCTCTGCCTATTTGTGATCTCTCTCTGTCAAATAAATAAATAATAAAAATCTTTAAAAAAATAAAAAAAAAAGCTGGGTATTCGTCCGTTCTGATGGAGGCATAATACTCCATAGTGTATATGGACCACATCTTCCTTATCCATTCGTCCGTTGAAGGGCATCTTGGTTCTTTCCACAGTTTGGCAACTGTGGCCATTGCTGCTATAAACACTGGGGTACAGATGGCCCTTCTTATCACTACATCTGTATCTTTGGGGTAAATATCCAGTAGTGCAATGGCAGGTCATAGAGAAGCTCTATTTTTAATTTCTTAAGGAATGTCCACACTGTTCTCTAATGAGGCTGCACCAACTTGCATTCCCACCAACAATGGAAGAGGGTTCCCCTTTCTCCACATCCCCTCCAACACATATTGTTTCCCGTTTGGTTAATTTTGGCCATATCTCAATGTAGTTTGAATTTGACTCTCCCTGAGGGCTAGTGATGATGAACATTTTTTCATGTGTCTGATAGCCATTTGTATGACTTCATTGGAGAAGTGTATGTTCATACCTTCTGCCCATTTTTTGATATGATTATCTATTTGGTGTGTGTTGAGTTTGAGGTGCTCTTTGTAGATCCTGGATATCAACCTTTTGTCTGTACTGTCATTTGCAAATATCTTCTCCAATTCCGTGTGTTGTCTCTGTGTTTTATTGACTGCTTCCTTTGCTCTGCAGAAGCTTTTGATTTTGCTGAAGTCCCAAGTTTATTTTGGCTTTTGTTTCCTTTGCCTTTGGGGACATATCTTGAAAGGAGTTGCTGTGGCTGATATCGAAGAGATTACTGCCTATGTTCTCTTCTAGGATTCGGATGGATTCCTGTCTCACGTTGAGGTCATTTATCCATTTTGAGTTTTTATTTGTGTATGGTATAAGAGAATGGTTAAGTTTCATTCTTCTACATATAGCTGCCCAGTTTTCCCAGCACCATTTATGGAAGAGACTGTTTTTTTTTTCCACCGTATATTTTTTCCTGCTTTGTCAAAGATTATTTGCCCATAGAGTTGAGGGTCAATATCGCCGCTCTCTACTCTGTTCCACTGGTCTATGTGTCTGTTTGTATGCCAGTACCATGCTGTCTTGGTGATCAGAGCTTTGTAGTAAAGCTTGAAATCAGGTAACGTGATGCCCCGCATTTTATTTTTGTTTTTCAACATTTCCTTAGCGATTCAGGGTCTCTTCTGATTCCATAGAAATTTTTGGATAATTTGCTCCAGGTATTTGAAGAATACTGGTGAAATTTTGATTGGAATGGCATTAAAAGTATAGATTGCTCTAGGCAGTATAGACATTTTAACAATGTTTATTCTTCTGATCCTAGAGCATGGCATGGTCTTCCATCTTTGTGTGTCTTCTTCAATTTCTTTCTTGAGTGTTCTGTAGTTCTCGAGTACAGATCCTTTACCTCTTTGATTAGGTTTATTCCCAGGTATCTTATGGTTCTTGGTGATATTGTAGATAGAATCAGTTCTCTAATTTCCCTTTCTGTATTTTCATTGTTAGTGTATAAGAAACCACTGATTTCTGTACATTGACTTTGTATCCTGCCACATTAATGAATGGCTGTGTGAGTTCTAGTAGTTTGGGGGTGGGGTCTTTTGGGTTTTCCATATAAAGAATCATGTCATCTGCAAAGAGAGAGAGTTTTACTTCTTCATTGCCAAATTGGATACCTTTTATTTCTCTTTGTTGTCTGATTACTGTTGCTAGGACTTCTAATACTATGTTGAACAAGAGTGGTGAGAGTGGGCAACCTTGTCGTGTTCCTGATCTCAACGGGAAGGCTGCAAGCTTTTTCCCATTGAGGATGATATTTGCTGTGGGTCTTTCATAGATAGATTTGATGAAGTTCAGGAATGTTCCCTCTATCCCTATACTTTGAAGCGTTTTAATGCATCGGATGCTAGATTTTGTCAAATGCTTTTTCTGCATCGATTGAGAGGACCATGTGGTTCTTCTCTCTTCTCATACTAATTTGTTCTATCACATTGATTGATTTGCAAATGTTGAATCATCCTTGTAGCTAAGGGATGAATCCCACCTGGTCCTAGTGGATAATCTTTTTAATAAGCTGTTGGATCCTGTTTGCTAAGATCTTGCTGAGAATCTTAGCATCCATATTCCTCAGTGATATTGATCTGAAATTCTCCTTTTTGGTAGCGTCTTTGCCTGGTTTGGGAATCAGGGTAATGCTGGCTTCATGGAAAGAATCTGGAAGTTTTCCTTCTGCTTCAATTGTTTGAAACAGTTTCAGGAGAATAGGTGTTATTTCTTCTTGGGAAGTTTGGTAGAATTCCCCTGGGAATCCGTTAGGACCTGGACTCTTGTTTTTGGGAGATTTTTGATCACTGCTCCAATCTCATTACTAGACATTGGTCTATTCCGGTTGTTGAATTCTTCCTGGTTCAATTTTGGGAGTTTATAGTTTTCTAGGAATGCATCCATTTCATCTAGGTTGCTAAGCTTATTGGCATATAAACTGTTGATAATAACTTCTGATGATTGTTTCTACTGCCTTGGTGTTTATTGTGATCTCTCCCTTTTCATTCATAATTTTATGAATTTCGCCTTTCTCTCTTTTCTTTTGGGTTAGTGTGACCAATGGTTTATCGATCTTATTGATTCTTCCAAAAACCAGCTTCTAGTTTCATTGATACATTCTACTGTATCTCTGGTTTCTACCTCATTGATCTCAGCTCTAATCTTGATGATTTCCGTTCTTATGTGTGGAGTTGGTTTGATTTGTTGTTGATTCTTCAGTTCTTTAAGGTGTAGAGACAGCTGCTGTGTTCTGGAATTTTCAATTTTTTTGATGGAGACTTGGGTGGCTATGTATTTCCCCCTTAGGGCCACCTTTGCTGTATCCCATAGGTTTTGGACCGAAGTGTCTTCATTCTCATTTGTTTCCATGAATTGTTTCAGTTCTTCTTTGATCTCCTGGTTGATCCAAGCATTCTTAAGCAGGGTGGTCTTTAGCTTCCAGTTATTTGAGTTCCTTCGGAACTTTTCCTTGTGATTGAGCTCCAGTTTCAAAGCATTGTGATCTGAGAATATGCAGGGAATTATCTAAGTCTTTTGGTATCAGTTGAGTCCTGATTTGTGACCCAGTATGTGTTTTATTCTTGAGAAGGTTCCACGTGCACTTGAGGAGAATGAGTATTCTGTTGTTTTAGGGTGGAATGTTCTGTATATATCTATGAGGTCCATCTGGTCCAATGTGTCATTCAATGCTCTTGTTTCTTTATTGATTTTCTGTTTTGATGATCTGTCTATTTCTGAGAGAGGCGGGTTAAGATCTCCTACTATTAATGTATTCATATCAATATGACTCTTTATCTTGATTAACAGTTTTCTTGTGTAATTGGCTGCTCCCATATTGGGGGCATAGATATTTACAATTGTTAGATCATCTTGGTGGTTAGTTCCTTTAAGGATTATGTAGTGTCCTTATGTATCTCTGACTACAGTCTTTAGTTTAAAATCTCATTTATCTGATATGAGAATTGCTACCCATCCTTCTTTTGAGGCCCATTGGCATGAAAGATGCTTCTCCATCCCTTCACTTTCAGACTGGGTGCATCTTTAGGTTCAAAATGGGTCTCTTGTAGACAACATATGGATGGGTCCTATCGTTTTATCTAATCTGCAACCCTTTGCCATTTTATGGGAGCATTTAGGCCATTTTCATTGAGAGTGATATTGATAGATATGTTTTCATTGACATCGTGCTACCTTTTAAGGCTTTCTTCCTGTAGATTGTCTCTATATTTCTGTTCAATACTATTCTTAGGAATTTTCCTCTTTTATAGAACTCCCCCCTTAAGATTTCCTGCAGCGTTGGCTTGGTGGTTGCATAATCTTTTAAGCCTTGCCGGTTTTGAAATCTCTTTATCTCTCCATCCATTTTGAATGTCAGTCTTGCTGGATAAAGTATTCTTGGCTGCATATTATTCTCATTTAGTGCCCTGAATATCTTGCCAGCCCTTTATGGCTTGCCAGGTCTCTGTGGACAGGTCTAATACTATTCTCATGGGCTTTCCTCTGTAAGTAAGGAGCCTCTTAGTGCTAGCGGCATTCAAGAGATTATACCTACAATTATGATTCCTGAATTTGACTATCAGGTGTCTTGATGTTTTTCTGGAATCTATAATCTTGGGTAGAGAACATTTGGCCTCTAGTACATGAATGCTGGTTCCATTCACTAGATTGGGAAATTTTCATGAAGGACTTGTTCCACTATATCTTCTAGACTTCTTTCTTTCTCCTCCCCTTCAGGAATTCCAATTATTCTGACGTTGGAACGTTTCATGGCATCATTTATTTTCCTGATTCTGTTTTTGTGGTTTCTATTCTGTTTGTTCCAGGCTTCCTCTTGATATTTCTCTCTATCTGTTTGTTTTCCAGATCACTAATTCTATCTTCTGTCTCAGTTACCCTAGGTTTTAGAAAATTTAGATTAGATTGGAACTCACTGAGAGCATTGTGAACATCAGCCCTGGTAACTTTTAACTCTGCCCTAACATTGTGACCATCCTGTCTGGTCCCTTTCAGCACGGCCCTAATCAATTCCGTTTGGTCATCCATGGCTTTCTCCAACCTATCTATTGCCTGGATAAATGTTAACCTGAATTCTCTTTTCGACATATTGTCTATGTTGATAGCCCTTAGCTCTGTTGTGGAAGGTCCATCCTCTGTATTTTTCTCTGTTGGGATTCCTCCTCCTAGTAATTTTGGTGAGAGATGACTGAACAGACGTAGCTGGGTATATCGACCGTGGTGCAGTCAGGGTGCACTCTGTAACACTTCTGAGCAATCAGGATTCCCCACCAAATTGAGAGAAAAAAGACAAGACAAAGAAAAAAATAGGAGATAGAGAGAGACAGGAAAGAAAGGGAAGATGAAAGAGAAGGTTCAGCCCAAATGCGCCCCAAGGAAAGATTTATGAGGTATACAAACAAAAGACAAAAAAAAGAATGATAAAAGTATATAACAAGAGAAAAATATGTAAATATATGCAAATACAGGAATAACCTTGTTGAAAAGAACCCCAAGTGTAAGATTTATATACTATCAGGACAAACACAAAAACACAGAAACACTGGTGGAAGAAAAAAATGGGAGAGTGGTTATAAATTCTCTGTGTGGGCAAAGAAGGTTGTTTTGATCCTTGCTGGATGTAATTGATATCTTTGTTAAAGGACTCAACTTTCCTAGGATAAAGGGATTAAAAATGGTTTACCTCTAGGGGTAGTATTGATTGAGGAATGGGGATTTCTTTGAAGTTTAACTCTATATGAATATTAGAAAATAACAATAAAAAAGGAATAAACTCAGCTAAACTAAAAATTTTAAAAATTCAAAAAATAGAAGTGCAAAAGAGAAACACAGGTGTATGCAACAAAAAGTTTAGGTTGGAAATTTATTATGGAATTTCATGTGCTGGACAGCTCTCTGTGATGGTAAATCGGTTAAACAATTATCTATATACAAAAAATGAGCCAGAATAGTGGGAACAAATTAAAAATAAAAGTTGTCCTATGAAGTAGTGGTGGTGGTTCTCTTGTAGTCTTTTTTTTTTTTTTTTCCTTTCCTGGTTGGTTTTCTTGGGGAGGTGCCTGCCACATTGGTTTTCAGTCAGTAATATTCCCTGAGTTAAGTCCTCCAGTCCCCGTCTAGGGGGTGGGCTCTGAGGAAACCGGTTTTTTCAGACTTTTGTTCTCTGGAGCTTTTTATGTTTCTTCACCGTTTACCCCCCTCTCATCTTAACCTCTTTTGAATGGTTTTTGTAGGTTTAGAGGAAAGCAAACTGTACCCTGACCTCCCTCTGAGAGAGAAGCCTCAGTCTGTTCTGTGGGTGTTGCAGAGCCCATATAAACTTCCCCTTGGCTGCTGGCAGAGTAGGTTCTGAGTCACGGTTCCTGGGGACGCAGGATCTTCTGCTTGTACCCAAAAGCATGGCAGCGGCGTCTGTCTGGGATCTCCAGACCGCCAGAGAGGTCCTAAGCATGGATCGCACACTGAGATTTTCCTGCTGGTCCAGGCTGGGAGTGCCTAGTCTTTCTAGGTCTAAGAGTACCTGGCTTGCATGCACCTCTTTTTGGGGAGGCTGTGGGTCGTTTGCACGTCTCAGGCTCTGAGAACGGGTTCAGGTCCAAAAGCACCAGGCTGGGCCTTCGAGCACCTCTCTCCTGGGAGAGTTTGGGGTGCCTTTGTTAGGCTCTGAAACAATGGCGCATATCAAAGAGCGCTGGCTTGGCCTTTGTACCTCTCTCAGGGGAGGATGAGGGACATGCACATTAGAGGCTCTGTAGCAGGGCTCACACATTCTGCCATCCTGTGTGGCTCCCAACCCCTTACAGGAGCCAGAACCCACGCAATCTCGGGTTTGCTGGCGGCTCTGGGACCAAGATGTGGTTTCTTTGTCACACTCTCTCTGGCTCAGATGCAGGGCAGGCTGTCCTGGGACCGAGGACTTAGCTGCCCCTTGCTGCCCCAATTCCAACAATTTACCCCCCACGTTCCTTTGCTCTTTTGGAGTGCTTTCAACCAGTCTCCAAGTTAATGCTGGTCCGCAGACACTGGGCACGCTCGCTCCTTATTAGGGTATTACTTTCCAACTGGTCAGCTCTGGTGGCTCCCTCCCCCTTTTGTTTATCTTGCAATATCAGTCCGCCTTTCCCACTCGGCTTTACCTGCCCATTGGTGTCTTCTGCCCCTGTTGAGATCCAGATGTGTAAAATTCTGATCTAATGCTGATTTCATAGGTGATCAGAGTTCTTTGGTAGGTAATCAGCTCGCTTTAGAGTACAGGTTGAAAAGGTGCCTCTTCCTACTTTCCCACGCCATCTTGTCCCTTCTGTCATTACTTTTTGATGTAGTGTTCCAGGATACACTGTTTGTGTATAACACCCAGTGCTCCATGAAATAGGTAACCTCCTTATTACCCATCACCAGGCTCCTCATACCAATCTCCTCTAAAATCCTCAGTTTGCTTCCCAGAGTCCATAGTCTCTCATGGTTCATCTCCCCCTCTGACTCTTACCCCCCGATTCATTTTTCCCTTCCTTCTCCAAATATTCCCTATGCTATTCCTTATGTTCCACAAATAAGTGAAACCAAAGGATAATTGACTTTCTCCACTGGACTTTTTTCACTTAGTCTATTTCCCTCACATTTTTGCAACCTAGTATCTGCACTGAAGTACAGAATTTGGCACTATTTTAAAATACTGAAAGAAAGAAAATGGAAGGAAGGAGGAAAGAATGCAGGCAGGCAGGCAAGGGAGCAAAGGCTGTGTCAAGGATATGCCACCTCTTTCCTTCTCTACAAAGCTATCTTGAAACCTTACAAAGAGTTGGCTGTTTGCTGAATTCACACACAGTTATGACATATCAGGTGCTATGCAGTTTCCCAGACTGTTTAAATGCAGTGTCATCAAAAAGAAGTAAAAGCCATCAGATGAGATAAAGAGTGGCCCATTATGAGATGAAGCATAAGCCATGACAGAAATGACAGCTGATGGTTCCAAAAAGGGAAATGAGGCAATTCAGATTTGAGTCACCCTCATGTTATTATAGCTCAACAACATCTAGGCAAGACCTCACTTTGACACCACTAACATATTTCCTGTTTTAAAAGGTTTACAGGATGATGAGAGGCTGGGGCCAACCTGCAAATCTTGCCAGGATATTGGAATATCACCATGCTATCATAAACCAGTCATAGTATGTTGTTGGGGAGAGTGCATCAGGGGAGGGAAATCAGAAAGCCATGGTTATTCCTTTGATTTCACATGTTGATAAGGAACCTCTGAGCTCCTGTGGCCTATGTCACCAGCCCCATGGGCAGGGGAAGTGGAAAGGTCGATGGCTACACCAAATATATAATATTTTTCTTTTCTCTTTGAAGGGAAGTTTTCTCCATTGTGAGGGAGAGGGGGAATAGTCCCACGGAGAAAGAAACTCAAAAGAGTTCTTTCTTCTTACAAAGGTCTGCCCTCAAATGAAACTATGTCTCCAGAGTCTAAATGGGGGTTTCCCAAAGACTCAGCCACAGAGGTGAGGGAAATCCTCAACTCCAGTGCCATCTCCTCCCTGTCTCACTGGTGAGGACCTCAGTCTAACTCCGAGCCAGAGAAGCAGAAAACCTCACCCTAACTCCCACTTACCTCCCTTCCTTCAGCAGGACGCAGTATCTAGCTTTCAACACAACCCTACAAGGCATGCTGCAGGTAAAAACCATGACAGCAAGCACGAGAATCACACTTCCTGTGGCAGAAGTGATGGGGAGATCAGGCTGGACTTTCAAGTCTCTTTGATGTAAGATACTGGGTCTAAGGGAAAAGTGCACAAGAGGAAGAAGAGATGGTAAATGTGGGCAGAGATAGGAAACTCTAAGATTGTAACATGTTGTCTAGAAAGACAACAACACCATTATAAAAATCAAGAGTGCTTGCGCTGGCTTCATGAAGAGACTCAAAATAAACCAGAGGAAAGAATCATTGACAGGAAAGAAACTTCCAAAAGAGAAACACAAAGTCAAAAATTACACAGAAAACACAGAAAACTCAAGACTGATAGGTGATTACAAAATGTGTAACACACACATAACAGGAATACCTATTCCTATAGGAGAGTGGACTGGGAGCTATTTGAAGGAATAATGACAGAGGATTGTCTGAAATTAATGGAGTTACCTAATCAAGATCCAGGAAAATCAAAACATTGAAAGAAGGATAAATACCAACACACACACACACACAAACAATGAACCAAAACCACCAATGTTTCCTAATTTAGAATATTCAGCTACAGATCATTAAAGACAAAGAACTTGTTTTGGAAATCTGGAGCAGGGATTGGGAGTGGATGTGGGAAGGGGAGAGGTGAGCAGTAACACCTTACTCCAGAGAAAAGGATAAGAACGACATCACACTTCTTTTCAGAAACCATGCCATCAAGAAGGATGAAGTGTTTATACTGTTTAAAGGAACATCAAGCTAGAAATCTGTGGCCAGTGAAATGGTCCTTCAACACACATCGCACAGTAAGGAAACCCGTCAGGAATAATGGCGGGTATTATTTCAATGATGAAGGGGTCAATTCTCCAAAAAGACACAACAATTTCTAATGCGTATGCACCAACAACAGCGTGTCAGAACACATGAAACAGAAACTGAAAATACTGCTGGTGGGAACAGATGAATCCATTCCTACAGCTGGATAATTCAAAATCCTCTTCTCCCTCATTGACAGACCCAGAGATGCAGAAGTTCCATGAGAACACAGGTGAAGGGACCAGCATCACCCATCCACCCCATCCCCTACCATCGGCAGAATACTTCATTCAACAATGAGGTGTAGACATTCTGCTCGGGCTGACATGAAACAGTCACTAAGAGAGCCAAAATTCGGGGCCATACAACACATGTGAACCACCAAAGGAATTGAAATCACCGGAACTATGCTCTCAGACCCCAGTTGACTTAAACTAGAGATCGAGAACAGAAAGATAGCTGGTGAAATGACCAGAGAGAGAGAGATTCAACAGCACACTTCTGAAGAAGACATGGGTGGAAGGGCAGGTGGGTGGAGGGATGGGTGAAGGAGGTGAAGGGAAAGAAGAGTGCACTTCTTCTGCTGAGCACTGAGAAATGTACAGAATTGCGGAGTCATGTTGTACACCTGAAACTCACATTACACTGTTAGCCAATTATGCTTGAACTTAAAAAAAAGAACATATGGATCAAGAAGGCACTTCAATAGAAATTTAAAACTACATCAATATAGGTGATAATCAAAATTGACATATTAGAGGGAAATTTGTAGTACTGAATGGACATAAAAATGTCCAGGGACTATAACATTTTTTGCTTATTTATGAATGAAAGTACAGAAGGTACATTAATATACTTACAGCGAGGATGGTTCTCCAGAGGTATATGAGAAAGGCACAAGTTCCCAAGAAGGCAGTTAAAATGAGAAGCTTCCACAGAACTTCAGTCCCATGAGGGCCAAGACAGAAATGATCAGGCAAGGAAAGGACAAGCTGAAATACCATTTGAGACAATGAGGAATCTCAAAGACTTTTAATGTGTATCTGTCACAAAAAACCAACTTTACAAACCCTCAGTCAGCCTCCAGGAGGTGAGCATACCTCTTAACAGGCTCCTCCTGGAGGAGAAGGAGCACAGAGGTATTTCCAAGGAGCTGGGGAAAACTTTTGGCAGTGATGAGTGTGTTTACCAACTTACCATGATGATGGCTTCCTTGTTGCTTCCCTATGTCTAATATCAACAAAAAGTATTCTTTGAAAAGATGTTGTGATCATATATACATTATGACACACTAAAGCTGCAGGCAAAATCTAATAGACAAATCTTAAGAGATTTTATTTTATCTACAAGCACATTGCAACTGTTTTTTCTATAGCTAACAGAACTTGAGAATTTATGAGCCAACATAAAATAAACAAGGTAAGTCAATGTAAACTTAGAATAGGTAAGGAGTCAGTGACTTCTATTGTACATCCATGGAGGACCTGGAAAAATTCCTTTGGACCATTTCTAAAACTACACCCAAAATTTAAGGATGAATGAGGGAAAGCATGAATAGAATTTGTACTAGAGGTACAAATGAGCACATTATATGGACACATGTTTATAGATCAGGACATAAGTGAGAGAGACAGGAGGCTGCTCGTTAATACGACATGTGATTATTGCCCAATAAAAATAAATCAGAGTTACTGATTAGTTTCTGAAAACATTGATGTTTTCTTTCAATGCTCACTCTGATTCTGAATCACAAACCCAGATGTCAGATTTCTGAAGTACATAATCAGGTGATCATGTATGTTCTAAGCATATCTGTGAGGGTTAGTATCTCCAAAAAGCCAATGGAAGCAATTCATGTTCCTATTTCTTGGTACTGTAAGTAAATCATGCAAGAGCAACTTAAAATTTATCTTTCTAAACAGGGAAAATATTAACGAATGTATTTATTTATTTTAAAGAGAGATGGGGAAAGGCAGAGGGAGACTGAGTAGCTGAGTGGCAGCTGAGCAGGGAGCCCAACCAGGGCTCAATCCCAGCACCCTGGGATCATGACCCAAGCCTAAGGCAGTCACATAACTGCCTGAACCACCCAGGTGCCTGTGAATTCTAATACAAAATTCCTGGATACAAACACCGAGGCCAGGAACACATCATTTTACAAAAACTACACTTAGAAGTATTTCAGGAGAAAAGACACTGACAATGCAATTCATACTAATTCACACCAAACTTGAATTTTGTGCAAACACACCTCTCTAGAAAGGAGCTCCTGAAATCTAAAACATTTTCCTCTTCAGCCCTCATAGCTGAGGTCAGGAAAATGAGTACTGGTGGGAAACCTACACTGCCTTTAATAGCCGCTGTCTGGAAGAGAGCAGTAGCTGTCAGCACAATGGTTGGTCATGGGGATCAAATGCACAAAAGACAGAGGCTGTCTTGTCAGGAATGTAAAACACGCCCATCTGTGGGCACTCAGTACATCTGGCAGCTGTCTGGATGCTGATACCAGTAGCTGAGTCTTAACTAGAGGACAGCCGGTGGGGCCAAAAACTCTAGGTTCTCCGACAGTGGCCATGAGCAGGTGGAGGTGGGAAATGCAACACCAGTTCATTTAGGCAAGAGTTCAGAGATGAGGAAGGGTGAGAAAGGTGAACTGATCCATGAGATGCAGCCCAGGTAGAGGGGAATGATTCCAATCCAGACGACCAAGAAATTCCCTCTTCTGAAGACTCAAATGAAACAGAATGGGGTCTACTTTGACTAGAGGTCTTCATGTGGGATGGGTCTGCCTCAATACAAGCACCCTTCTTGACTACTGACACTTCTGGATCCCTCTTTCATAATCTGGTGCAAGTGGATCTAAAGTAGTCTACTTAATTCCAGGGGTGTTCCCTAACTGTTGGCTGACTCTCTCTCTTTCTCCTGGGGTACAGGGTTTACTTTTTCATGGCAGAGTGAAATATTCATGCTGGGAACCACGTATTTTTTTATATTTGGACAATCCTAAGGACATCCAGAACTTTATTATTTTGGGAAAATCAACACACTGCACATACTTGGTCAAAGAAAGGACAACAACTCATTCACTTCCTGATCACATCACTCCTAGTGATTTTCCTGTGACATATATCCCAGCAGGTTGTGGTCTATTAGTGTCTTGTGGGATTCTCAGGTCTCCATGGACCTGGTGGGACACACAGTCCCTGGGGACAGCCTCCAACCAAGAAGCAGAGCAAAAAGGATATTTCACTTCTTAACACTCTAGCCCCAACCCCAATGCTTAAGATACCCAGGGATGTCAAACTCTACAAATATAAACAATGCGCTGACACAATAAATGAAACAAGATGGGAATGGGAGGGAGACAAATCATAAGTGACTCTTAATCTCACAAAACAAACTGAGGGTTGCTGGGGGAGGGGGTTTGGGAGAAGTGGGTGGGATTATGGACATTGGGGTGGGTATGTGCTTTGGTGAGTGCTGTGAAGTGTGTAAACCTGGTGATTCACAGACCTGTACCCCTGGGGATAAAAATATATGTTTATAAAAAATAAAAAATTAAAAAAAAAAAACAAACTAAACAGAAGCTGTACCCTGAATTTACCAGGCTTGCAGTAGGTTCTTCACCAGGATTCCAGGGGACAATCTAGCACCCCTAGCTCCTACTAAATTAGTGTTCCTGACATTTTTGAAGACAATTTTAAAGAGATATAATGTACATATCACACAAGCCCCCTATTTAGGACAAAGAGCTCAATGGCTTTTCCTATCTTCAAAATTCCTGCCTCCTGACACTATAAACCTGGTGCCTTCAGGTTTCCATCCTACCAAAGCTGTACTTCTTGGACCAAGCAGCACAGACAGGACCCAAAACATGAGAGAAATGGCTGTGGCCTCAACCCCTTCCGGTTGACCCTGAAACCTGCTCTGTGGTGCCCAGTCATCAGGAAGAACTCTCGTTCTTCTAAATTTACCATCAAGAACCCCATGAAAAAGCTGTGATTAAATAACCCAGTCGGAAGGAAGACACCACTAGCAGCTTATGGGCACCCAAGTAGCTCAGTCAGATAAGTGACCAAGTCTTGGTTTGGATCAAGTCATGATCTCATGGTCATGAGGTTGAGGCCCACTTTGGGCTCTGTGCTCACTGCACAGCTGGTTTGGGATTTTCTCTTTCCCACCCTCTCTGCCCCCTACACATCAGCCCTTTTTCTCTATTCCTCAAATAATTCATATCAGAAGAAGAAGAAGAAGAAGAAGAAGAAGAAGAAGAAGAAGAAGAATAGAAGAAGGAGAAGAAGGATAAGAAGGAAGACATGAGTGAAGTGTCACATTTACTCACATTTGGGTAGTGAAGTGTCACATTTACTCACATTTGTGTTTGGGGAACTGGGACAGTGTAGCAAGACAAGCCAGAAGAGTAGCCTGTGCACCATCATATCCTGGTCCTCTTAAGGGGCACTGTGGGCCCAGGGAGGAAGTGGAGATGGTTGGGGGGCAGGGGAGGGTGGGGTGGGGTGTTCGAAAGGGGTGGGGAGGGGCAGGGTGGTAATTAGGGAGGGGAATAGGGAAGAAATAGAGGGTAGGATGGGGAAGGTGTTGGTCAGGAGGAGGGGTCAGGGACAGTGTCAGGCGGTGTCAGGGTCAGATTAAGTTCTCAAGGGGAAGTAGCACGGTTCAGAAAAGTTAGGAGGTCAGCAGGTTAGTAAAGGACAAGGTCAGAAGGACACATTAGCAGGTAAAGTGAACTCTCAGGAGCAGTTGGTGTGGAGAATCCATCCTCCACCAAGCCTTCCCGGGTTTGAACGTTTCCTTAGCAACCTAGAAACATTCTAATCTCTCGACCAATCCCCTGCCTTTGCCGCTAGTAGCTCAACATGGATGCCACAGGTGACCTCATTGGTACAAAGCCCCTTCCCACCTGATACACCAACACATGCCATCGCAAAGACAGATCCTCTCTGGATCTTTAGCCATTCTTCTTATTTACTTCCTCCAACCCAGGTCCCTGTTCCCTCTTCTGGGCGCTCTCTCCTTCCCTTCCAAACTCCCGTCTGAGAGCCACTGGCTGAACAATGTAGAAAGCAAAGGAGAACCAAACTGCAACAATAAGCAAGTACACAACCAGAGTAGGAGGTTCGAGCCCTCTCTCAGCAACTCAATGCAGACAGAACATCCACAAGATGTAGATCTTAATGGCAAACCATCTGAATCCCATAGCTGTCTCCATACATCTGTCCACATCCACATCCACTGATTTTAGGCACATAGGAGACCATTTCAGAAATACGCCCAATTTACTTTAGCCATAAGGGAAATTTCAATTTTGTTTCAGATGCATCAATTCAGGCAACTACAGAGCATCTTGTGGTAATATAATGTGCTAGAAATCACTGATAAAAAGTGAACTAGAAATTCCCATATGTTTAGAAATTCAGAAGTACCTCTATCATGGGAACAGGAGTAAAGAAATAGAAAAAAGAGGGGCTCCTGGTGGCTCAGGTCATGATCAGGTCCTATGATCAAGCCCCACATTGGGCTCTGTGCTCAGGAGGGAGCCTGCTTTCCCCTCACTCTCTGCCTGCGTCTCTGCCAACTTGTGATCTCTCTCTGTGTGTCAAATAAGTAAATAAAATCTTAAATAAAAAAGAAATAGAAAAGGAAAAGAGCAACACTGGAACTGAATGATACGAGGATGATACAATTGAAATCAAATATGTCTTCTGGGCTGGAATATCCTCTGGTATTAGTCTGAGAAGACTTCATGGTCTCAAAATCATCCCCAATTGGCTGAGACATTGGAACACCTCCAACAGAGTAGATCTGTCACTTCTCTTTGTGACCCTCCTACGCACTAGCTTCGGCTTTATATGAGGAAACTTTACAGGGAAACAGTCCAATCAGACTCTCATGTCATCTTCTGGGACCTCCAGGAATGAGAGCATTTTAAGAGAAGACTTTCACCAGCTTCTCCCGTGGCGGATCTAGGATAACACCCAGAGAGCTGGCAGCTCCATCTGTGCTGGGTAGGGACAGCCAAGCATGGGGGCAGGGCCAGGGACCCAGGAGACTAGACAAACCCCTTGTTATCCTCTCTCCTGGGGCCTGTCCTGAGCTGAACTTCCAAAACTGTGTCTCCCTAGGACTCTCAAATGTTTCCTCAACTCCTTCTGGCCCAAGACAGCTGATTTTCAGTGCTCTACAAACCACCACTTTATTATTGTGTAAATTTCTTGTAAACAGGAACCACTCTAGTACTGCTTAAAGAGAACAACAGCTTGTTTTTTCTAATTAACTTATAATGTAGTTTTTGTTTCAGGGGTAGTCTGTGATTCATCAGTCGCATACAGTTCAAGCACTCACCAAAGCACATACCCTCTCCAATGCCCATTCTACAGCCACCCCATCCTCCCACCCACTTTCACTCCTGCCACCCTCAGTTACAACAATATCCTAAACATACACATACAGAAACCATAAAAAACAAGCCAACAACAAAACAAGGATAACAAAACAAAGTATTCAATTCTGCTTAGATGCCGCTGTCCACCTCAAGAACCCCAGAGTTGGGCTGCTCTGGTTGTAGGAGGAGACCAGCTATGGAAGGGGTGGAGTCAGACTATCCCAAAAGGGAACAGGAGAGAGGCCCAACCTGTAAGGGGGCCAGGGACTTCCATGGAAGATGGCCAGAGTCACCTTGATTAGAACTGGAATCGGGAGCAGGGAAAGAAGCAGGGAATAGAGTTTGGGGGCCTCAAATAGGTGAGATCAGTCATGGAGTTGAGGAGGGGTCCCCAAAGCCAGTGTCAGTCGCCCATCTATGAAACCTTTTGTGGCCCCTGGAGACAAGCCAGGAGCCTAGAGTTTGAGATCCAGCTGTCCTGCTTACCTGCTGTTTGGCCTGGTGCTCATTTTCTTCACTGAACCGGGAGTGTCCATGCCCATGTCCATAACTGTGTGGAGGACAAGAAGAAGTCACATGTTGAGAACACACACACATTGACGTCATCACCGCCAGGGGCTCAGTGTCTTTGGAGATCCAGTGCCTCATGTCTCACCCCTGTTAATGGCAGCCCGGGTGACAACCACAGGTCCCTCCTGTTTCAGGCCTGTGCTATGCCCTGCCCTTTGCCGACATCAGCATTCCGGCACCAGATGGCAGGAAGACCCCATGAACTGTGGGGTGAGCTCTGGGCCCCTGGCAAGACTGAGAGATTCTTGGACCGTGGGAAAGGTGAACAAGTGAGGGATTATACAGGACTGGGCAACTGAGCTCCAGGGCACCATGAAAGGAATGGGGGATTGGGCACCTGTGGAAAGGGCTGGAGGCATCTTACAAAATTCCTGGGTCCCCACAGTGCAGATCCCTCCTACACTCCTGCTGGTGCTGGCAGGGATCTGGAAGCACCAGCAGCACCAGCAGCAGAAGTCGCAGCAGATCAATGGGATGCTGGATGGACCTGGGAAGAATGGTCTGGCAGGTAAGTGGAATCACCAGGCTGGGATGCCCTTGGCCTCCTCCTCCTTCCCCAGCCACCTCTCAACCTCTGACTCTGACTTCACCTTCCAGCAGGGCATGGGAAAGCCAAGCAGAGGGGGACACCCGCGGCCAAGGAAGGGTCCCTCCCCAGAGCTCTGTGTCCTTGTTTCTGAACAGACAGAAGGAGTCACCCGGGGCCCCTGGAACAGGGAGGGAGAATCTGGCCCCAGAGCCCTCTCTGATGGGGCCTGGGGAGAATCCTGGAGGGACAGAATATAGCACTGGTTCGTAGTCTAAAAAGTCTATGTTTATTAAGGAAATGGAAAAAATCAAGTTGCCAGTTGAGCCTCTGGAAGAGAACAGGACCAGTTTCCATTCTTCCAATTTCTACTCTTTGCCTGGATAACTACTTCACGTCTCCAAACCTCTGTGTCCTTCTCTGTGATGTGGGGACAGCATGGATTCATTTCTCAGGGCATGGATGCAAAGATTCATCGAGATCCGTCATACAAAGCTAGTTTAAACTGATACTTATACCTATCACTATCATCATTTTTTCTTAAAGATTGAACTTGTTTTTCTCAACATTATGCTAAATAAACTTTTATATTTACTTTCTTCAAAAGATTTTATTATTTGAGAGACAGTGAGCAAAAGTCGTGGGCAGACGCAGAGGGAGAGGGAGAGGCAGCCTCCTCTCTGAGCAGGGCTCAGTCTCAGGACCCTGAGATCAGGATGCCAGGTAGAGGCAGATGCTTAACTGACTGAGCCCCCCAGTCACGGAGGGCCCCTGAGAAAGAGCCCCCAGGGCTGCAGCAGTGGGAACAGCCCCAATCCCGATCCCTAGCGGGAGAGATACATCCCCAGCGCCAGGATATCCTCCAGCCCCGGGAACTCCATCTTAGCAATGCCTGCCTCCCCCCACCCTAGGTGACCCCAGAGCCCAGCCAGTGCCAGTCCCTGCCTGCCCCCATCCCTTCCTCCCATTCCACTCCCTCTGCTCCATGCAGGTACCTAGTCAGGCTCTTCTTGTGGCCCATGGTCAAGGATGGGCTGTACCCCCGCCCACCCCCCAAAAGTCTAAACCAGCACTGCTTGGAGGAGTAACGCCATAGGTGGAGTCCTCGTGGTCCGCCCCTCTCCCTTCACAGCCCAGGACCTCAGCCCTACCTAGGCCACTGGGCCTTGAGCATCCTTCAGTGCCGCCACTGCCTCTGCCGCTGCCCCTTGAGCCTCCACAGCTGCCAGTCTCCTGAGACCAGCTCCCACATGCACTGCCTCTACTAACTGCATGTCATGGAGAGTGTGCTCCTTGGGGGCATGCGGGCCTCTTGGTGACCTAGTGGCCCAGCGAGGTGGAGCGTGTGATTCCGGCAAGTGGCGATGGGCTCCAGGCCCTGCAAGTCTGCCTTAAGGGGCTGTAGTGGGGACCCAGTCCAGAAGCCGTTCCCAGGGAGGCAGTTCCCCACACTGAGGCTTGCAACTGCCAGTGCTGCTTGCTATGCCTCCAGGCTTGGAGTGCCCTGGGAGCCAGCGGGCCTCTTTCTTTTGGCCCCAGTTCCCCTGCTCCCTTCTGCTCTTCTGCCACCAGGAGCTTTGGAGCAGCCTCTCCTAAAGTCCTGGCCTCTTGCCCATACCCCAGGCCGAAGCCCCTTCCCAGGCTCCTGAGGCAGGAGAGAAGTGTGCTGACAAAGTAAAGAAAGCAATGCATACCTTGGAAAGCTAAATCCACACGTGACAACACAGAGACCAAAGGCTTAATTACACGTGCTCCATCACACCCTGTCCAGACACCAGTGCCCTGTCTGGGGGGCAGTCATTCACAATCTCTCTACTGCCTGGGACCACTGATTTTAATGATGGCATGGCATGTTATTTTGAGGAATTGTGTAATTTTCTGAATGAGTCAAGTGACAAACAGTACAGTCAGCAGTGTTCTACTACATATTCTCAGGCCATTTTCAGGGCTCAGAGGGTTAAGAATCCCCCTCCCGACTCTGGCTCACTTCATGATCTCAGGGTCCTGGGATGGAGTCTTCAGTCTGGCTCTTGGCTCAGTGCAGAGTGTACCTGACATTCTTACTCTCTCCCTCTACCCTCCCCATGCCCCCGATGGAGACTCTCAAATAAATAAATATCCTTAAAAGGATAAATAAACCTTTAAAACAAACAAAAAAACAAAAACAAAAACAAGAACAAAACCCTCCTTACCTAAAAAGGAAGGAGGGAACCATGGGGGCGAAGACGCCACCCACAAAAAGGCCCTCCTGAAAGAGCCAAAGAGAAAGTGAGAGCCAAAGGACTGCAGCACACGTCATTTAGGTGTCAGAGGCAGACCCCAACCAGGGCGGCCTCCGCCATTAAAAGATGGCGCCTGGCTAGTTGCCAGGTTAGGATTGCCTCATGAGACTAAGCGGAATGCCCAAAGAGGAAGTAAACAGCATTGGTTGCTAGCAAAGTTGTTCATTTAGGTGTGCAGCCTGATTCGCTCCCTCCTGTACCCTGCTCGCTGATTGGTCAGGTAAGCGTATATAAGTGTGTAGACTTGCGGAAATAAAGAGAGAGAAGATACATCTGAACTGGGGCTTCTTGTCGTCCTTGCGGGTCGAGGGCGATAAATGGCGCCGGCACCCGGGAACTAAATAAAGGAATCTTGCAAGGTAATTCGCAGGAAAGCGGGGAGTAAAGTTCTGCAGATAAGCGGGGACATTAGCCACGTAAAAAAGTGGGAATTCCGCGGTAAAGCAGGGAGTAAAGGCCACATTCAAAAGTGGGAATTCCACGGTAAAGCGGGAAGTAAATGTCGACTGAAGTATATGCGTGTAAAAAGTTGATGTGTTAGTTACTGTCTTTAACGTCCGTGTCTGTTGTCTGTGTGTTCATAATGGGATCTGAAGTATCTAAAGTGCGGTTGGAAGAGTCTTTAAAAGACCTGCTGAAAGCCAATGGAACTTCACTAAAAGCAAAAACTGCTCGGGCCTTTTTGAATACAGTGGAAAAGGCGGCTCCATGGTTCCTAGATGAAGGCTTGCTAAACATACCTCAATGGGACCACTTAGGGGAGGATTTGAAGAAACAGGACAATAAAACGCCTTTGCAACCTGGGTCCCTGGCAATATGGACCTTAGTCCGGGGATGACTGGTGGGGCCTAAACCCAAATATGAATCAGCTCTACAAGAGGGAGCATTGGCATTGGAGGAATTGAAAGAGGAGTGGTCATCTTGTGCCTCAGAGGGGGGTAGTTCTAGTGAAGAGGAAGAAGAAATGTCAGGGGAGGAGTTAGGCCGTAAAATGCATTGCAACTTTGAACAGTTGAAACTATCGACTCCAGCGACGCCTAGTGCCCCTCCACCGTATAATCCTATGGCGTGCCAAGGAGCTTGTAGCTGCTGCACCACATGTGGTAGTGGCAGGGTTTCAAGCTGGAGAGATCATGACCTGGCCTCTGCCTTTCCAGATTTAGAGGACCAAAACAACCAGCGGTATCATCAGCCTCTTGATTGTAAACTAGTTAAGCAATTAAAGGAAGCAGTCATGCAGTATGGCCCTCAGGCAGCCTTTACAGTATCTTTGCTGGAGACCATAACAGGAATGAACTTAGTCCCTGAAGACTGGGGTAACCTAGCCTGCGCAACCTTGTCAGGAGGGCAATATCTAGTATGGAAAACAGCCTGGCAAGAATACTCAGAGGACACTGCCCGCTGTAATGCAGCGGCTGGAAATCCTCAGTGGGACCTAGAAATGTTAATGGGAATAGGACCGTACATGGGAAAGCAGGCCCAAATACAATACAACCCTGCGGTGTATCTGTAAATAGCCGCGGCGGCCACTAAAGCATGGAAGACAATTCAAGGCAGTGGGGATTTACAGGGTCAGCTGTCTAAGGTAATACAAGGACCAAATGAATCATATGCTGATTTGGTAGCGAGGCTGATGCAAACAGCTGGTCGAATATCTGGGGAGGTAGAGGCAGGCATGCCATTGATAAAACAGCTGGCTTATGAGCAAGCTAATAAATGGTGTAAAGAAGCCATCAGACCTTGGAAAAGCAAAGACTTGAATACATATATTAAAGTTTGTAGGGATATCAACGACAGTGTTATTCAAGGGCAGGTTATGGCTGCAGCTATCACTCAAGGTTTACAAGGATTTCAGGGAGCTCAACAATATAAACATAAGGTACTCCTGGAGTTTGCTATTACTGCAAGGAGCCAGGACACCTTAAGCGTGAGTGCCCCGAGAGAAAGGTGTCCTATCAAGAGCCTAAAAAACCAGGTATCTGCCCAAGATGTGGGAAGGGTGCCCACTGGGCATATGAATGTCGCTCAATAAGGGATATACAAGGAAACTCTCTGCCTCCAAGAGGGTCAAAAAATGGGAAGGGGGGCCCCACACCCCAGGGCCCTCAAATGTATGGGGTGCTCCAACAGGTGGCTCGCTCGCATTATCCGCCGACGAGCCAAGGCGAGCCACAACAGGGAGTGCAGGATTGGACATCCGTGCCAGCACCAGATTCATACTGACTCCAGAGATGGGGACCCAGGTAGTCGAATCAGATTTTAAGGGTCCATTACCTGAGGATACCGTGGGCCTCTTGCTAGGATGGAGCTCCATGGCATTATCAGGACTCCTTGTTCACCCCGGAGTTATAGATGCTGATTATAAAGGAACGGTGAAAATCCTGGTATCCTCCCCACGTGGAATTACAGCTATTAGTCCAGGTGATAAGATAGCTCAAATCCTGGTATTGCCTAGTTGTCACAAGCTTTTTGGAAGCCTTGAGGTTACGTGGGGACAGAAGGGGTTCGGTTCATAAGGAGCTCCTCTAGCATGCGTCATGCTATGCATGGAAAATAGACCCTTTTACTCTTTTTGGATAAGAGACAAGAAATTCATGGGCTTATTGAACACTGGAGCAGATCGCAGTATCATCAATGAAGCTGATTGGTCTAAGGATTGGCCTGTGCAAAAGGCTGATCAAACACTTCGAGGATTAGGGATTGCTCATAGCCCCATGTGCAGTGCAGCTACACTGCCATGGAAGGATGATGAAGGCCACCATGGACTTGTGCAGCCATGTGTCCTTAAGATTCCCATTTCATTGTGGGGACGGGATGTCTTGGCCCAAATGAACCTGAAGTTGACTCCAGAATTATTCTATATTGAGGAAGCTCAAGCCTTAATGACTAAGTCTGGTTATCCTGAAACGGGAGGCCTAGGAAAACAGCTGCAGGGCACCCCTGAACCTATTCCCTTGACTAATTACTTCTCTCAAAGAATAGGTGGGCCGGGGCTGGGTTTTTCTTAGGGGCCACTGAACCTCTAAAAATTCAATGGAAAAACAGTAAACCCGTGTGGGTTCCTCAGTGGCCCCTGCCTAAAGAAAAATGTGAAGCTGCCCACACGTTAGTAAAAGAGCAACTTGCCGCCGGGCATATTCGGCCCTCCACATCACCATGGAATACGCCTATTTTTGTGATTAAGAAGAAGTCGGGGAAATGGCGATTGTTACATGACTTACGAGTTGTTAATGAAAAGATGGTGGCCATGGGAGCAGTACAGCTGGGGGCTGCCTTTAGTCTCAGCCCTGCCCTCTGGTTGGCCCTCTGTGGTAATCGATATTAAAGACTGTTTCTTTTCCATCCCATTGCACCCCGAGGACACCCAATGTTTCGCTTTCACAGTACCTACCATTAATCATTCTTGTCTGGATCAACACTATGAGTGGGTGGTATTGCCTCAGGGCATGGCCAACAGCCCTACAATGTGCCAATTATATGTGGACCAAGCCCTGAAGGAGGTTAGAACACAATTCCCCCCGCTCATTGTGTATCATTATATGGATGATATTTTGCTGTGCCATAAAAAAGAATAATATATTGAGAAGGCCCTTTGCTTTCTTTTCAAACATTTTGAGAAATTCGGATTACACATAGCACCAGAAGAGGTCCAAATGACGCCCATTAAAGAGTATTTGGGAACTAGGTTAGAGAATACTAAAGTCAGAGCTTTAAAGATAACCCTGCGGACGGATCACCTAAACACGTTAAATGATTTTCAAAAATTGTTAAGAGATATCAATTGGATGAGGCCCTATCTAAAACTCACTGATCAGGAATTGTCACCCTTATTTGAGACACTTAAAGGAGACCCTAACCTCACCTCTCTTCGTCAGTGGACTGAGGGGGCAAAAGAAGCCATCAGTCTGATCCAGAAAAGGCTAGAAGCTGCTCAGATAGACAGAAATGACTACTCCAAACCTTTGCTAATTTGTATCCTTGCCGAAAAATGAGCTCCCACTGCAGTTTTTTGGCAATCTAGCCCCATATCATGGGTTAGTTTGACCCACTCTCCAGGGAAGGTCTTGCCCTGGTACCCAAGTGCCATTGCACAAATTATACTTAAAGGGATTAAACTTAGTATAGCAGCATTTGGTAAACAAACAGATACTATAATATCACCATATACGCAGGAACAAATAAAGTGCCTAGCAGCCTGTGATGATGACTGAGCCATTTTGATAACTATAACGTGCACTCAATTTGATAGCCACTACCCATCACATCCATGGCTACAGTTCAGTTTATCCAATCCAATCATATACCCTAGGATCACTCACCATAAACCCCTCAGTAACGTAAGGCTTATATTCACTGATGGATCTAAGCAAGGAGTAGGACCTATAGTTACCACAGAAGAGAGTTGGACCTTCGTATTTCAAAGCTCCTCTCCCCAAGAAACCGAGCTGCTCACAGTGATAAAAGCATTTCAAATGTTTCATCAAGAACCCTTCAACCTTTTATCAGATAGTAGATATGTGGTGCAAGCTGTCTCTATCATTGAAAATGTGGGTTCTATTAATGCCAGGTCTACTATCTCTGAGGCATTACAAGAAATCCAAACATTCGTTTGGGACAGGAAGGCTCCATTTTATATTGGCCACATATGAGCTCATACAACCTTATCAGGCCCCCTGACAAAGAGTAGTCTCCTGCAGAAATTGCATGACCTTACTACCTGCACTCATCCTTGGGGGTTAATCCTAAGGGTTTGTTACCTAATCATATATGGCAAATGGATGTCACACATGTTTCAGAATTTGGAAAGTTAAGATATGTTCATGTCTCTGTAGATACCTGCTCTGGAATAATTTTCACCTCAGTGCATACAGGGGAAAAATCCAGAGATGTTATCGCCCATTGCCTACAGGCTTTCATGGCATGGGGAAAGCCACGCCAGTTCAAGACAGATAATGGCCCAGCCTACACCTCACAACCCTTTAAAGCCCTCCTACAACAACTTGACATTCACTTGATACATGGAATACCCTATAACCCACAAGGACAGAGTGTTGCGGAGTGTGCGCATCTTACAATAAAAAATGTGCTTTATAAACAAAAAGGGGGAATAGGGGACACCTTCAGGTCCCCTAAAGATAAGCTCAACGCCATTCTCTTTATTTTGAATTTTTCAATGTTGGACCAAACGGGTAAATCAGCTGCAGACAGACATGGAAGTGATGCTGCTGCTCCCCCTAAGCCTTTATTACTTTGGAAGGACATCCTCACAGGAAAGTGCAATGGACCAGATCCAGTGTTAGTATGGAGTAGGGGGTCTGTATGTGTTTTTCCACAGGAAAAGGAGGCTCCAATTTGGATCCCAGAGCAGCTGGTGCGTGCAGCCTTGCCTCCGAACACCAGTCATGATGCTGAAGATGCTGATGATAACTCTGGGGATGCTACACCTCCTGTGGCTGACTCAAGCCAGAAAGCTGTGGGCAATGGTTAAAGCACGGCCATATCCTTTACCAGTGACTATCTCTTCTCTCATATTCCCTCCTCTCCCTTTGATGCTTGGCAGGTCTGTAACTTGCTAGGAGCATGTACTGATATCTCAGCAGTGTCCATGTTAAATGGCAAATTCCTCAACTGTTTTATAAACAAAATGACTCTAGTACCTTTGAGGCAACAGTTAATGTGTCTTGTCCCAATTATATTACTTATCAGCCCACTCCCATATGCATCTTGCCACCGTTCCTTTTCCTCGTAACAAATGCTAACGAGCTGAATGATACGTTAATTGCACTAAGAATTGCTATCTTTCCCAGTGCTGGAATGTAACTGCCTTCAAGCTGGCTGTGATTATGCGTATCCCTACCCATGTTCCTATCCCAGTTTCCATTCCAGAGGACAAGTTTCTGGTGGAGCTATCCAGAAAGAAGAGAGATTTTGGTATCACAGCCGCCGTTGTGACAGCACTGGCTATATCTACAGCAGCTGCCATGGCAGCAGCAGTCTCACTTGCTACAACTATACCCACTGCAGAAGTTGTGAACACCCCTGCAGAAGGAACGGCGGCTGTCCTTCAAACAGTCTCAGATCAATGCACATCTGCAAGCAGGAATCCCGATAGTCAACCAGAGAGTGGATTTGGTTCAAGAACAAGTGGACATATTGGGGGCCCTATTGGGACTGGGATGTATAGCACCCTTCCCGGCAATTTGTATAACTCCCATAGCCTATACTAATATGAGTGACTTACAGAATGTCTCCTGACAGCTCTCCCAATACTTGCGGGGGAATCAGTCCGCAGAATTCCAAAACTACACTCAGCACCTGCTACTAGGCATAACAAGGATAAAGAACACCAGAGATGAGCTGGCAACCCTCCCAGAGATAATCAAAACATTGCAAGATGTGTTAACCTTTATGAAACAAGCGGCTAGCATAATTTGTCTGATGATAATCCTCGTAGTGGGCTTGATTCTGCTAGTAAGGAAACTGCAAATTTGGAGGCAACAGCAACATAGGTAATGGCAAGCCATGGTGCAGGACTTGTTAGCCATCGAGGCTGGAACATCCCACCAAGTGTGGCTAAGTATGCTGGATCGGTAGTCAACGACGGGTAAGATTGGTGGGGGAAATATACCAACCTAAGACAGGACGCAGATCATTGATATCTGCCGTCTGATGATAAGTAAGGATATTCCCCGCCACTGACAACCTAAGACAGGCACAATCCCTGCCATAATAGAAAAAAGGGGAGATGTCAGAGGCAGGCCCCTGGCCAGGGCGGCCTCCGCCATTAAAAGATGGCGCCACGGGGTGCCTGGGTGGCTCAGTGGGTTAAGCCGCTGCCTTCGGCTCAGGTCATGATCTCAGGGTCCTGGGATCGAGTCCCGCATCGGGCTCTCTGCTCAGCAGGGAGCCTGCTTCCTTCTCTCTCTCTCTGCCTGCCTCTCAGTGTACTTGCAATTTCTCTCTGTCAAATAAATAAATAAAATCTTTAAAAAAAAAAAAAAAAGATGGCGCCTGGCTAGTTGCCAGGTTAGGATTGCCTCATGAGACTAAGCAGAATGCCCAAAGAGGAAGCAAACAGCATTGGTTGCTAGCAAAGTTGTTCGTTTAGGTGTGCAGCCTGATTCACTCCCTCCTGTACCCTGCTCACTGACTGGTCAGGTAAGCGTATATAAGTGTGTAGACTTGCAGAAATAAAGAGAGAGAAGATACATCTGAACTGGGGCTTCTTGTCGTCCTTGCGGGTTGAGGGCGATATTTAGGGATCCACTATTACCTGAAGTTCTACTGAACTGAGTTAGTGCTGACAACTTCCTCAAGTAGCTGCCGTTTACCAAAAGAGCTTTTAATAATCTTGGAATTTCTTCAGCATTGACAGAAGCACAGGAGAAACCTATGCCACATGAGGAATGCACTCCAACCTCCCATCCCAGTAACTGACAGGATACACTGACAAGTTGGCTGGCCTGGTCTCAGGATGTGGCAGGCAACTAAGGAAAGGTTGACTAGCCTGTCCACGAAGGTTCCACCTTTAATTGTCCCCAACTCCAGGAGCTAAATGGCAGAGTCTTCAGAAATGACCTACAGAAGTAACTACCCATTGCCCCCAAAAGAAAGGAGCGTGCACGCTGCCCCAAAAGGCAAAGGTGTACCTTAACACTGTCTAGAACGAGTTTCTCATCACTGTGTAGTTTCACATTCTGCTCTGATTTCTCAAAACACTTGCCACTGGCCACAATTATTTCACTTTTCTGTTTACTTGCTGAATTTCTCTTCTTCTCCACAGTATTCCAAATGCAATGAGAACAAGGACATTGTCTGTTTTTCCACCACTAGACACCAGAGCCCATTTCGTGGTATGCTCCAGAAAAACCTGTCAAATAAGAACAACTACCCAGGTAATTTACTGGAAGGTTACCAAGTAGACAGAAGATCCAGTCAGTATCAATAAATCACTAAGTTCAATGTAATAGCAAATACAAACAAAATTATCACCGTTTTGGGATAAGGGCGATCTTAGAAGCCAAAAGGTTGGGTAAATTAGATGGCTCAGAAGAGATGTAGTTTTTCCATGTATTTCATGGAGAAGGTTTATTAAAGACAAACACTACAGTAAAACCCATGTGCCCTAAGGAGCAAAACCACTGTGGTGGATGACCCACAAACCACAGGGAAGAAGCCTTGCTCTACTCCAGGTTAGCTACACCCCAGCCCTGTTATCTGGGAGTTGTTCTTTTTTTTTTTTTTTTTTTTCAATCTGAAACTCATTACCTCAGAGAGATGCACTTTTGAGGCAAGATTCGAACTTTCATGTCTTGCTAAGGATGAATGTTTACCTCGAAAACTTCTAAAGTACTTCATGACTATCCAAGGGCTATTGAGTTGTCAGGCTACCTGAATTTGAGGAGAGAAATGTCCAAACTTACAACTTCAAAAAATGAGGGAGCTCCAGAAGAAAGGAAATGTTTTACAAACAAAACAGTGTACCAACTTTTCATGCAATATCCTGAGTACCAACTTTTTTTCCTTTTAAGACATAATTTTATGACACATCTAAAGTAAATTCCTCACTTCTCCCTGCAAAAGCTCTACAAACTTCTCAAGGAGATGGTGTGCAAATAAACTCGAGTTGACCCTAGAATCCCAATAAAATTGGGCACTGAAAAATATAAAAGTTCTAAATCCATGGGAATTACCCAACAGCAAATTTTACCAACTTTCTAGTGAGTGTCACATAAGCAGTAGCTGAGGGTTCAAATGCGGCACTATGATCAAAGAGGCACTAATCATCTCCTGCTGCAGCAGTAGCTTGGCCATCTCTGCTTCCAAAAAAGACATGATTGGATTTAGAGAAGCAGCAAGACTGAAGCAAAGTACATCGAATCTAAAACCGAGTCTAAGAAGTTACTCTGCTCAACACTCAAGAACGTCCACTTCACAAAAGGCTTAAGTAAAGTTGTTCATTTGCAGGGGTAGCTCATCCTAAAAGCCGATGGCATCATCCTTTATGACACTGGCAAACCCTACTTTATCCGTCTCCTCTAATCACAGAGGAAAGGGACAGATTTTCCTCCCCACCCACAGCCACCTTTAATATACACCACTTTATTTCCTATGTTGAAAGGCTTAGGGTAGAGTTCTCTCAGCAGGCTCTTACGTTGTATCACAGAACAAACAGGAGCCAACCACAGGATAGGATGGAAATCTTCCCAAACTGGTTTGTGGTGATGCTTGCACAAGTCTTTAAAACAACTGAAATTCAATGAATCGTGCACTTAGCATGAGTGACTTTGACAAGATGGAAATCATACCTCCATGAAACTACACAATAATCACCAGCCAGGGGCAGACTGCGATGACACAGTTAGAAAAAGGAGTGTATCCAAGACCCAAAGAGACCCTCCACATGACTGACACACCCAATATACATCTCTGTTGCTCCCTGAACCTCCGAGGATCCTGTTCAGTATTTCCTCCTGCTTCCCTTCACATGTTCCTCTGGCACATCTGACCTCCTTCCCATTCTGCTCCAGAGCAGACCTTATGAATCCCTTCCACGAATCCACCTGGAGTATTCAACACATAAAGTACACCTGGCAATAACAATGAAAAGTTGGCAGGGGATCTTGTAGAAATTGATTCCTTTTTTCAAAAGAAATGGGAAGGAAAAGGAGGCATTCGAATTGACTCCCCTAGCCAGACTGCTCTCATCCCCCAGACAGCACCTTATTTATACCTGTCTCCGAGGCTGTAAAACTTGATTCTGCTCATCGTAGTGCCTTTCTAATCAACTCCTTCCCCACCCCTCACCAATATCTTGACCAGTACCTTTCCCCTCCTAAAAATTCCATAAATGCTCTTTGAGGAAGTTATTATTCTCCTCACCCAATTCAGTGACACCTGTTCTATCCTAAAAGGGTAAATACAGTTCTGTGTCCTACTGGACCTACCACTCATCAAACTCTGACTTCCTTCCTAGACTTGGTCGATTATGGCAATAAAGACCAAAATGATGAACAAACTCCAAAATGACCACGGGTTAGACCACTGGAGAGGGTGATGTTATAATACAAATATGAAATAAGCTCAGAGCTATAAAACCTAACTTCTACAAGAGCCAACAGGTTAACGAATCCCTTTTAAGATTTTTTTAAAGATTATTTATTTATTAATTTGACACAGAGAGAGCTCACAAGTAGGCAGAGAGGCAGGCAGAGAGACATGAAGTGAAGCAGGCCCCCTGCTGAGCAGAGAGCCCCATGTGGGACTCGATCCCAGGACCGTGAGATTGTGACCTGAGCCGAAGGCAGTGGCTTAACCCACTGAGCCACCCAGGCGCACCCCTTTTAAGATATTAAAAGGTTGTTCTAAAATCCCAAATTCTTTCCTCCTCCTCAGCATCCAAACCCAACAAGTTTTCTACTGTCATCAATACCAATATGCAAGACAGAAAGTATGAAATCTTTGCAGTACCAAAAGAGAATTACAAGAAAAAGACCCAGGAAGATCACAGAGCAGTAACTAGGATGGCAGGGAAATTAACCAACTGTTTCTATACCTCATGACACCTGGATGAAGACCTTTTGAAAGTCCCCTTCCCACAGGAATCCCATTTCTAGCCTAAGAAAGCCCAAATGGGGTCTGCTTTCCAATTAAAGATGGCTTCAAGAATGTTTCTCCAACACCTAAACACTGACAATAACCACGTGGTGAAAAAATAATGAATACTGTTATGCTGAAAATAAAGAAATTAATTTAAAAAAAGATGAAACAAAAAGGCCACAGAAAGTTGGTGCCACTTTTCAGAGTGTTAAGTCCTCTGATCTTGGAAATCTGAGTTCAAATCCCAGTCAAGCAGAGACCTCAAAAAATTACATGAAAACCCTTAAAGAGAAGAGAGAAGTACCCTTTCCTAAAACAGTCTGACTTCAGTAATCTCCTAGATTCATTAAAAATCGGAATGTCACTCTCAACATCTGTAACTCTGGAACAAACTTCGAACATTTCTATGGCTTTTAAAATCAAAACATCTCATGTGCTTTCAAAATTTGGTAAATCAGATTTTTTTGTAAGAAACATGTAGAAACTGAAATGCATTTCATTAGAATATAATTATTACCTGCAATACAGCAGTATAAACTTGAATTTGGTTTTGGTCTTCACTGGTAAATTTCTCAAGTTCTTAGGCATTTCCTAGCCATTTACTTGAACATCATCTAAGGGAACACTCAAAGCAGTACCACAACAAAGAGGTTTGGGCTCTGCAGGATTCTACATGAAAAAAAAAAACAAAAAAAAAAAACTAAAAAACAGGTCACATAAATTAATCACAATCACACTGCTTTAAATAACATTTCTAAACTTTCATGCCATTTGATGGAACTCCCTGTTTCGGAGAGCAAAACAAAATCTATTCAGCTCCCATTAAGTGCTTTTTCTTTTCTTTTCTTTTTAAAAAAGATTTTATTTATCTGACAGACAGAGATCACAAGTAGGCAGAGAGGCAGGCAGAGAGAGAGGAGGAAGCTGGCTCCCTGCTAAGCAGAGAGCCCAATGCAGGGATGAATCCCAGGACCCCAGGACCATGACCCCAGCTGTGCAAGGTAGCATGGTCCAGGCCCAGCTGTTGTGGAATGCCAGTGGGGGCGCCCTGTCCACTCCCCAATCCCTGTTTCGGTCCCTGGAAAGAGTGGGTGGGTGGTGGGCCAAGCCATGGTTCCAGCCCAGGAATCCTAGGAAATTGCTATGGCTCACCAGCACCTGTGTTTTGCTGTTTCTCCCCACTTTTCTCCTGCTCCAGGTCCCCACTCCTAACTCCTCCTAAAGCCAAAAGGATCAGCAAAACTGCCACAGACAAAGGCTTTTGGGATTGGAGCGTCTCCACCTTCAGAAGCTGCGCTGAAGCCTTAAAATGCAGTATCTGCAATGTGAGGGAAGCCACCTCCACCAGATACTTGAAGATCTGGGTTAGCTTTGGCAGAAGGACTTTTGTTGCTGAAGGTGTTGGAGAGGGTGGAGTGCTATCCTTGAGGCCCTCTTTCCAACTTGTGGATGATGGCTTTTTTGCATTTGGGGGTGGTTGATGTGTGGTTTTGGTTGTGTCTATTTTGTGTGTATTTCCCCACCACAGCCTCTACCTGTCCCTGGCCCACAGCAAGCCCCCAGCCCTCCCTCCCTTCCACCCCCTGAGCTCTGAGCAGGTACTGGGTCAGTGATATGCTGTACCCCCCCACACACCCCCGGCCCAAGCGGGAAGTGGAACTGCTGGGAGGAAAAACGCAGTCCCCCTCCCTTCCCCGAGCCCTTCAATGGCCCAACCTCAGCTGGACCTCAGCCCCTGGGACTCAAGCTCCCAGGCCACCTCCGCTTGCACCACTGCAGCTGCCAGTCTCCCTGCCAGTCTCCCTCCAACCTGCACCGCCTTCTCCAAGTGACTGATGAGGGGCAGGGCCAGGCGCTGCACTGACTTGTTCCTGACTTTAGGGACGAACCATCTAGCCTTTTACTATTAAATGTGTAAGTGTGGGTTTTCATATACAGCTTTTTATTACATTAAGAAAATTCTCTTTTATTCAGTTGACAGATTATTATCACCAAATGGTGTTGACATTCAACCACTTTTTTCTTTCATGGCATGTGTCAAGCTGTCGGTGCGCCTGCCTGGGTGGGTGTGCTAGCTGGGGGCGCGAAGGACTGCTGGTGACCTGGGGGCCCGGCGAGGTGGAGCCTGGGAGCCCCACAAGCAGTGATGGACTCTGGACCCCTCGTGTGCCCCTTACGGGGCTGCATTTTCAGTGCCTGAGTTTTGTGATCATGGGTCTTTTCAGTATGAGTTTGCCTGAGTATGTATGACTTTTGTGATTATGTCAAATTTATTCCTAAATCATTTAAGGTTTGATGTTTTTTGTAACTGGGATTGTTCTTAATCTCTTAATCTCATTTTTGCGCTGCTCAATTTTGGTGAATAAGACTACAACTTGTCTTGAGTACTGACCCTGCATCGTGGAACTATGCTGGACATACTGAGGTCTAATGGCAATTTTGCAGATTAATTTTGTTCTACAGAAGAATTTTTTTCTATAGTATCTTATGAATAAAAAAGACATTTTCACTTCTTCCACTCTTATTCATACTGCTATTATTCCGTTTTCTTCCTAAATACCCAAGACAGAATTTCCAAGAAAATGTGGAATAAAAGTGGCAATTGCAGGCTTTTTTTCTTGTTCCTGACTTTAGGGACGAACCATCTAGCCTTTTACTATTAAATGTGTAAGTGTGGGTTTTCATATACAGCTTTTTATTACATTAAGAAAATTCTCTTTTATTCAGTTGACAGATTATTATCACCAAATGGTGTTGACATTCAACCACTTTTTTCTCCTATATTTATGGAGGTAATCATGTGGTTTACCCTTTATTAATTTAATATGGTATATTAATTACAGTGATGAAATATAATTTTATTTATTTATTTATTTATTTAAAAGAGAGGGAGAGAGAGAGAGAGACAATGAGTGAGGGAACACAAGCAGGGGAAGTTGGAGAGGGAGAAACGGGCCCTCTGCCAAGCTGGGAGCCTTATGCAGGGCTTGATCCCAAGACCCTGGGATCATGACCTGAGCTGAAGGCATATGCCCAATGACTGGGCAACCAAGGTGCCCCTAAATATCACATTTTGAGCAAACTTTGCATCCCTGAGATAAATCCTCTTTGTCCATAGCATTTTATGAGTTGCTGAATTCAGTTTACTAGCATTAGCATTGAAGACTTTTGTGTCTACAGTTCTAAGAGATATTGGTCTATAATTTCATTTTCTTGTGTTATCTTTACCTGGTTTTGGGATCTGGCTAATACGGACTCTCACAGAATGAATGCGAAGTGTTCTCTCCACTTCTACTTTTTGAATGATTTTTGAATCTTCCTTAAATGTTTTCACAGAATTCACCAATGTGGCATATGGTCCCAGATTTTTCTTTATGGAAAGTTTTTGGATTACCTGTTCGATTATTTTACTTGTTTAAGTTCCATTCAGATTGTCTACTTTGGGGTTAAGATTAAGGAATTTGAGTCTTTCTAGGAACCTGCCAAATTTCTTTAGTTTTCTAATTTATTAGCATGCAATTGTTCCTCATATTGCAATTTAATTCTTTTTATTTCTATAAGGCTAATAGGAATGCCTCTCTTTCATTCCAGATTTTTTCATAATTTGGTATTTTTATCTTATTTTTGGTAAGAATAGCCAAAAAAATTGTCAATTGCTCATCTCTTTAAAGAATTAGCTTTTGGGGCACCTGGGTAGCTCAGTGGGTTACAGCCTCTGCCTTTGGCTCAGGTCATGATCTCAGGGTCCTGGGATCAAGCCCCTGATTAGACTCTCTGCTCAGCAGGGAGCCTGCTTCCCTTCCTCTCTCTCTGCCTGCTTCCTGCCTACTTGTGATCTGTCTCTGTCAAACAAATAATAAAATCTTTTTTTAAAAAAAGAATTAGCTTGGGCGCCTGGGTGGCTCAGTGGGTTAAAGCCTCTGCCTTCAGCTCAGGTCATGATCCCAGGGTCCTGGGATCGAGCCCCGCATCGGGCTCTCCACTTCTTGGGAGAGTCGGCTTCCTCCTCTCTCTCTGCCTTCCTCTCTCTCTGCCTACTTGTGATCTCTGTCTGTGAAATAAAAAAAAAAAGAATTAACTTTTGTATATATTGATTTTCTCTGTTGTGTCTTATTTCATTTATATCTGATCTCATCTTTCAAAATTTCTTTCCTTTTGCTTGCCTTTTAACTCATTCTTCCTTTATCATGTTTTTATTTTTATTTCTTTATTTGAGAGACTGAAAGAGTGAGTGAGAAGGGAAGAGCAGAGGGACAAAAGCAGTCCTCACTGAGTACAGAGCCCAACACGGGGCTTGACCCTACAACCCCGAGATCTTGACCTGAGCCAAAACCAAGATTTGGTCACCTAACCAACTGAGCCACCTCTAAGCCCCTAATTTGTTTTTCATTTTGTCATTTCTTAAGATGATAGGTTATGAAAGTAACACTTTCTTCCTTTTTAAATATATGTTTACAATCCTAAGTTTCCCTCAAAAAAAACAAAAACTTAACTGTATCCCATAAGACTTTGTATTTTATATTTTCACTTTCAAGAGAGGAGCAAGTGACCGATTTTTGGCTTTCATTAATCTCAAGGTATTTTCTAACTTCTACTGTGATTTCTTTTTTGACTCATGTCTTATTTAGGAGTGTGTTATTTATTTTCCACATACTTGTGAATTTTTTGTTTCCTTTTGTAAACCACTTTTATTTTATTGCATGGAGTTAGAGACCATACATTGAGTGACTTTAGTTCTTCAACATGTATACTACATTTATAGGTCTTTTGGTTTTTCAGACTGGATAATCTCAATTGATCTCTATTTATATTCCCTGATTATTTCATCTATTACTACCACTGAGCTCATCTGGAGAATATTTTGTTTCAGTTATAATGCAACTTTCATTTCATTCTAATTTTATTTTTATTATATCCTTGATTTGGTGTGGCACCATTCTTGTACTTCCTGTGTCTTCTTTTTTTAAAGAGTTTATTTATTTATTTGATAGACAGAGATTACAAGTAGGCAGAGAGGCAGGCAGAAAGAGAGAGAGGAGGAAGCAGGTTCCCTGCTGAGCAGAGAGCCCAGTGCTGGGCTAGATCCCAGGACCCTGGGATCATGACCTGAGCCAAAGGCAGAGGCTTTAACCCACTAAGCCACACATGCACCCCAGTGTATTCTTTAAACATGGTTTTTCTTCAGTTCTTTAACATATGGATACAGAAGAATGACAGTTGTTGTCCACATCTTTATCCATTCAACCTATATCTGGAGTTCTTGGGAAATGGCTTTAATTGAATGTATTTTGTTTTTTGTTTTCCTAGTGTATAGATAGCTATAATTCCCTTTTGCTGGAGTATTGTGCAATTTCTTGAGAAAATTAAGGTTTAAATTATATAATGTGGTAACTATAGAAAGTAGATCCTCCCCCTGGGTTTTGAAAGGTAGCCTAAACATCAAGGCCAGATCTCCTGAGACTATATTTCACTCTGTTTCCCCCCTACATACACATATTTGCACACTTCATCTGACTGTATTTTAATTATTAAACTTGGTAGTGGAAAGCATATGTCTATTTACTTATTTACTGCTGTTTAATTTTGATGTTATTTTCTAATTATACAATGATTCTCTTTTAGCTGCTACTCCACGGAGTGTGCATCAAGAATGCAACAAAATTCTATTGGCTTTCTTACCACAAATGTTGTTTTTCATTTCACAGATGAAATGTGAAATTTTCACAAATGTAGGCTTTCATTGGACTTGAGCTCCCCAATACACTCAAATCAAGAAAGATTATTAAGTACATAGAAAAATGGGGATTCAAATTGTGTCATGCTTTCTGCCGACGCATAATAGACATGTGATGTAAAACGAATATCGAGACAAAAGATTTAGCTTGGTTTTTAATCGTTGCACCTAAACACTGTCAGACTGCAGACAAATCAATCATTATGTTCTTATTTGTAAACTGGGAATAATATCAGCTCTACTTAATACTTCAATATTTATGCATTTTACATCAAATGTTACATATTTCTACATAAACGTTATAAAATGCATTTTATTGAGATAAAATGTGTATATTTTCTTGTGTACCTACGTAGTTACTATATAATAGATAGGGTTATAAATTACTTTCCCAAGGTTACACTCTCTTAAATTCTATAACTGAAAGTCAACCTTTTCTTTTTTTGTTTTTTTTTTCCATATGAAACTATGCAAATTTATTGCACAGATGTTCTTCGCTCTATTCACAATGCCACAAACTGGAAAACTACATATATACACAAGTATATGTATACATAAGCACATATGTATATATATACATGTACACACAATGGAATAATGTTTTTTTAAAATTTATTTCTTATTTATGTTCAGCGTAACAATATTCATTATTTTTGCACCACACCCAGTGCTCCATGTAATCCAGTGCTCTCTAAAACCCACCACCTGGTTCCCCCAACCTCCCACCCTCTCCGCCCCTTCAAACCCCTCAGATTGTTTTTCAAAGTCTATAGGCTCTCATGGTTCAACTCCCTTCCAATTTCCCCCAACTCCCTTCTCCTCTCTATCTCTCCATGTCCTGCATGCTATTTGTTATGCTCCACAAATAAGTGAAACCATATGATAATTGACTCTCTCTGCTTGACTTATTTCACTCAGCATAATCTCTTCCAGTCCCTTCTATGTTGCTACAAAAGTTGGGTATTCGTCCTTTCTGATGGAGGCATAATACTCCATAGTGCATATGGACCACATCTTCCTTATCCATTCACCCGTTGAAGGGCATCTTGGTTCTTTTCACAGTTTGGTGACCATGGTCATTGCTGCTATAAACATTGGGGTACAGATGGCCCTTCTTTTCACTCCATCTGTACCTTTAGGGTAAATACCCAGGAGTGCAATGGCCGGGTCATAGGGAAGTTCTATTTTTAATGTCTTGAGGAATCTCCACACTGTTCTCCAAAGAGGCTGCACCAACTTGCATTCCCACCAACAGTGGAAGAGGGTTCCCCTTTCTCCACATCTCCTCCAACACATGTTGTTTCCTGTCTTGCTAATTTTGGCCATTCTAACTGGTGTAAGGTGATATCTCAATGTGGTTTTAATTGGAATCTCCCTGAGGGGAGTGATGATGAACATTTTTTCATGTGTCTGATGGCCATTTATATGTGTTCATTGGACATGTGTCTGCTTTGCACCCAACAGGATATACACACAACCAAAACCACACATCAACCACCCGAAAATGTAAAAAAGCCATCCTCAACAAGTTGGAAAGAGGGCCTCAAGGATAGCCCTCCACCCTCTCCCACACCTTAAGCAACAAAAGTCCTTCCACCAAAGGTAACCCAGATCTTCAAGTACCTGGTGGAGATGCCTTCCCTCACATCGCAGATGCTGCCTATCAAGGCTTCAGCTCAGCTTCTGAAGGTGCAGATGCTCTAACCCCAAAAGCCTTTCTCTGCAGCAGGTTCCCTGGTCTTTCTGGCCTTCTGAGGAGTGAGGAGTGGGGGAAATGGGAGGGAAGAGACAGGGATCCCGTTAAAAAGGAGGAGAAACAGCAAAACACAGGCACTGGTGAGCCCTTGCAATTTCCCAGGCATCCAGTCCTTCAAACTTGGTTCAGAGACCGACCACCCACCCACCCATTCCAGGGACTGAAACAGGGACTGGGAGTGCACGGGGCGCCCCCATGAGCACCTCACAACCTCTGGGCCCAGACCATGCTGCCTCCCACAGGCAGCGGAGATGGCAGCGGCCTGAGAGAGGCCAAGGCAGGCATAGGGAGCAGCAGACTTGTGGACTGCAGCTTGGGATTGGGGGGAGGGGGTGCGGGAGGGGAGACACTGGCTGAATCTGGAGGGAGCATGTAGAGGCAGCCAGAGGCCTGTGGCGGGGAATGGGCCAGCTCCTTCCCTCTGCCCTCCCAGGCTGGTTCCCTCCCTTCCTCCCTACTTGGGTAAATCTCCCTTTGCCTGGGAGGAATGGCCAAGGCAGTGGCAGTGGCCCAGGGCCACTGAGGAGGAGCTGCCAGGGCTGCTGCACTCAGAGCCGCCAGCCTCCAGCGGGAGCGATGGCGCCCACTGCTGCCGGAACCTCCCCCAGCCCCAGGATCTCCATTTTAGCAGCGCGGGCCTCCCTCCGCCCTGGATAGCCACGGAAACTTGTCTTTGCCAGGTCCCTCTAGCCCCCAGCCCTCCCTCCCCTTCCACCCTCTCAGCTCAGAGCAGGTACCTGGTCGGGCTCTCCTTATCACACAAGGACGAGGGTGGGCTCTACCCCCGCACGCCCCCCTCCCAAAGCCCAAAGTGGCGCCACTGGAAGGAAAATGCCTTCCACGAAGTCCTCCCAAACCCGGCCCCCCGCCCTTCTCGGCGCCAGTCCTCAGCCCTACCGCTGCCCTTCCTCAGTTGCTGGCCCTCGAGCTCCCGCAGCGGCCGCTTGCACAGCCCCCGCCGCCGCTCCGCCGCTTCCATCTGCGTTGCTGCCATTTGCGCCGCAGCTGCCGCTAGAGTCGCCAACACCGCTTGTGCAGCCGATGCGGTCTGCGCCGCCGCCGCTATGTGCTCCACCGCAGCTACCGCCGCCGCCGCTTGAGCCTTGGACGTCCAATCGGTCGCCGCTGGTGCAGCCCAGCTGTCTTCGCCAGTGCTGCTTGCACCGCTAACACCGTCGTCTATGTCGCCGCCCCTTCCGCCGCCAACACTGCTGGCGCCGCCGCCCATGCCGCTTGTTCCGTCGAAGCCACCACTGTCTGCACCGCCGCTTGCGCGGCCGAAGCCGCAGTCTGCACCGTCGCTGCTACCGCCGCCGCTGAAGCCGCTGCCGTCTGCACCGTCGCCATTGTGCGCCGAGGCCGCTTGCACCGTTGACGCCGTCGTCGGAGCCGTTGCTGGTTCCGCCGCTGAAATCGTCTGCGCCGCCACCGACGCCGCTTGTGCCGCCGCTGAAGCCGCTGCCACTGCTATCCCCGCCGACGCCAACGCTTATGCCGCTGCCGCCACCGCTTGAGCCCTGGAGGCCTTCGGAGCCGAAGCTGCTTGTGCAGCTACGCCCCTTGGTGACCTCGAAGCCACTGTCTGCGGCGTCACTGCTTCCGCCGCCGAGGCCGCCTGCGCCTCAGATGCTGCCGTTTCCGCCGCCGCCGCTTCCGCCGCCGACACCATCTGCGCCGCCAGCGGCGTCAGCCCCCAAAGCGGCGAAGGCTCAGCCGGGGCATCGGCGGCCTAAGCGGCGTCTGAGGCGGTGCAGAGGGCGTTGGCCGGAGAAGAGGCGGCAGCGTCGCCAAACAGGCGGGGACGGCGTTGGCGTCGGCGGCGCAAGCGGCCTGGGCTGTACAAGCGGCGTCGGGATTCAAGTGGCGGCGGCGGTGCAGACGGCGGCGGCGAAGCGTCGGTGGTGGCGGCGCAGACGGTAGCGGCGGCGGCGGCAGAGTCGGCGGCAGAGTCGGTAAGAGCGGCGGTGAAGACAGCGGCGTTGGCGGCGGTGCCAATGGCGGTGGTTTGGTCGCGGCGCCATTGGCGGCGGCGGCGGCGGAAGCCGCCGCGGTGCAGACGACTGCGTCGGCGGTTCAGGCGGCCTCGGGGCAGACAGCGGCGTTGGTGCACAAGGCGGCTTCGGGGGCGGCGGCAGAGTCGGTGGCGGCGGCGGTAGCAGCGGCGGTGCAGACAGCGGGGTCGACGACGGTGCAAGCGGGGCGGTGCAGAGGGCGGTGGCTCCGGCGGCACAGGCGGCATCGGCGGCGGCGCAGGCGGTGTCGGCGGCGGAAGCGTCGGAGGTGCAAGCGGCGTGGGCGCAGACAGCGTCCGCTTACACAAGTGGCAACGGCTGAGGCGTCGAGGGCTCAAGAGGCGACGGCGGCGGCAGCATAAGCGGTGTTGGCGGCGGTAGCCTTGGTGGTGCGGACAGCGGGGTTGGCAGCGCATGCGGCGGCCCTGCAGATGGAGGTGGCTTCCGCGGCGGCGGCACAAATGGCGGTGGCGGCGGCGCAGGCGGTGTTGGCGGCGGCACAGAAGACGGAGTGGGCGGTGCAAGCGGCATTGGCGCAGACAGCTAGGTTGCACAAGCCGCAACCGCTTGGGCGTTTTCAGCTCCAGCAGCGGCAGCGGCGGCGGCGGCGTCGGCGGCGGTAGCAGCGGTGGAGCAGACAGCGGCCTCGGTGCAGACTGCATCGGCTGCACAAGCGGTGTTGGCGACTCAAGCGGCGGGTGCGGCGCAGCTGGCAGCAACGGAGATGGCGGCGGCGGCGAAGCGGCGGCGGGGGCCACGCAAGCGGCGGCAGCGGCAGCTCCAGCGAGGGCCAGCAACTGAGGAAGGGCATAGGTAGGGTTGAGGACTGGCGCCGAGAAGGGAGGGACAGGTTTGGGAGCAATTCCTGGATGGCATTTCTCCTTCCAGTGGCGCCACTTTGCCCTTTGGTACGGGGGAGCGGGCGGGGGTAGAGCCCACCCTTGTCCTTGCGCTATAAGGAGAGCCCGACCAGGTACCTGCTCTGAGCTGAGAGGGTGGAAGGGGAGGGAGGGCTGGGGGCAAGAGGGGGCTGGCAACGACCAGTCTCCGTGGCTACTCAGGGTCCAGGGAGGCGCACGCTGCTAAAATGGAGATCCTCAGCACTGGGGGAGGCTGTGGGGTCAGCGGGCGCGGTCGCTCCCGCGAGGGGCTGGCGGCTCTGGTCAGCAGCCCTGGCGCCGGCTCCTCAGCGGCCCTCAGCCGCCACCACCGCCATGGCCATTCCTCCCAGGCAAAGGGAGATTTACCCAGGTGAGGAGGGAGGGAGGGCGCCAGCCTGTGAGGGGAGAGTGAAGCAGCTGGCCCACTCCCCACCACTGGCCTCTTGCTGCCTCTGCGTGCCCCGTCCAGATCCAGCCAGAGTCTCCTCTGCTGCCCCGCCCCAGCCCCACGCTGCGGTCCACAAGTCAGCCTGCTCCCCGCGCCCACCAAGGCCTCTCTTGGGCCGCTGCCATCTCTGAAGCCTGTTGGAGGTAGCATGGTCTGGGCCCTGAGGTTGCGGGGTGCCCTTGGGGACGCCCGGTGCACTCCCCGGTCCCTGCTTAGGTCCCTGAAAAGGGTGGGTGGGTGGTCTCTGAGCCAAGTTTGCAGCACTGGATGCCTGCGAAATTGTGAGGGCTCACCAGTGCCTGTGTTTTGGTGTTTCTCCTATTTAACTGGATCCCTGTCTCTTCCCTCCCCTTTCCCCCACTCCTCACTCCTCAGAAGGCCAGAAAGACCAGGGAACCTGCTGCAGAGAAAGGCTTTTGGGCTTAGAGCACCTGCACCCTCAGAAGCTGTGCTGAAGCCTTGATAGGCAGCCTCTGCCATGTGAGGGAAGGCACCTCCACCAGGTACTTGAAGATTTGGGTTACCTTTGGTGGAAGGACTTTTGTTGCTTAAGGTGTGGGAGAGGGTGGAGGGCTATCCTTGAGGTCCTCTTTCCATCTTGTTGAGGATGGCTTTATTGTATTTGCAGGTGGTTGATGTGTGGTTTTGGTTGTGTGTATTTCTTGTTCAGTGCAAAGGGGTCCTATTCACAGCATGACTTGAGGGAGGACATTTGTCCAAGTTTTTGTCTCATTTCTAACGGGCTGGATTGGTTTGACACTTGTGTCCATTGGGTTATTGGTATGGATGGGCTCAAAAAGAGAGGAAGCAGGGATTTTTCTGTGGATTGGAGGAGTTTAGCCGTTTTCTTTTGACCATGTGTAGAGTGGTTTTAATTTGCCTGTCCTGAATTACGTTTTCTTCTCCTGAGCGATTTGGTGGTGGATGTACAGTTATGCTGGTTGTTGTACTTTTCCTGTTTTGAGCGGCAAATGTGTGTTCCTTTCTTGTGTTTGAAGAAAAACGTTGGGGTTGGATAAGAAAGTGTAATTTTTTGGAAAGCTGAACTGTCAGTTTGTGTTTGTTTGTTTTCTGATGATCTCTGCAGTGGGGTGATGGGTGTCTTTCTAGACAGCGTTAAGGTACACATTTGTCTTTTTGGGCAGCACACAATCTCCTCTCTCTTGGGGCAAGGGATAGTTAATTCTGTAGGTTATTACTGTAGGCTTTGCCGTTTAGCTCATTGGGTTGAGGATAATGTAAAGTTGAGACCTTTGTGTAGAGGCTAGTCTGCTTTTCCTTAGTTGCCTGCCATTTTCTGAGGCCAGGCCAGCTAACTTGTCAGTGTATGCTGTTAGTTGCTGGGATGGGAGGTTTCAGTGACGTAGGTTCATCCTGTGCTTCAGTCAATGCTGAAGAAATTCCAAGATGAATAAAAACAATTTTGGTAGGGACGCCTGGGTGGCACAGTGGGTTAAGCCACTGCTTTCGGCTCAGGTCATGATCCTGGGGTCCTGGGATGGAGTCCCGCATCGGGCTCCTGGCTAGGCGGGGAGCCTGCCTCTCTCTCCACCTCTGCCTGCCTCTCTGCCTGCTTGTGTGCTTTTTCTCTCTCTTTATGACCAAAAAAACCAAAACCAAAAACAAAAACAAAACTCTTTTGGTAAATGGCAGCTGGGTGAGGAAGTTGTCAACACTAACTCAGTTCGTTAGAACTTCAGGTAATAGTGGATCCCTGGATGTCTCCTCTGCAGTCTGAACTGAAACATGCTGTATTCTTTGGCTCTCAGTTTCTCTATGGCTCTGTCACCTGGGCCCCTTTTGTTGTGTTGTCTTCCTCCCCATGGGGAAGTTCTCTTCTTCTTTTTGAGGGAAGGGGTTTTTTGTTTGTTTGTTTTTAAGGCCTATTTATTATCTTAAATATGCTTGTTTCCTTGTGAGAGTCTCTTTGGGGGCAGGGGAGGGCAGAGGGACAGAGAGAGAATGTCAAGTACACTCTGAACTGAGCCAGGAGCCAGACTGAGGGCTCCATCCCAGGACCCTGAGGTCATGACCTGAGCCAGAGTCAGGAGTTGGATGCTTAGCCCATGGAGCCACCCAGGCACCCCTTTAAGTAAACTTTTTGAACCTCAGCATATATACAGAGAAGTGCACAGATCATAAGCCAAAAGCTTGAGGAACCTCCACAAGGGGAACACACCATGCGACTTTACACCCAGGATCCCAGTGTCTGTGATAACCCACTTGAGGGTCACTTCTGCCACGGTTCTTGAATGCCGTTGCTGGGGAGCTGTTGTGCATGTTCCTGAATTTGGTGTACGTGTAGTCATCCAGTTGGATGCACTCCTGGGCCGGCCTTATGGAGAGTCATCCGTGTTTGAGTGTGTGGTTGTGAGTTGACCAGTGCTGCTGTTTCATCCTCAGACTATTTTAGAGCTCCACTCTGCTTGTAGACCCTTAGACATTCTAGAAATAGGATAGCTCCTTGGTGCCTTTTAATTATGTGCATTAAAACAGGTAGTTTTTTAATGAACAAAAGGTGTTCATTTGAACACAGGTGTCTTCTTTCAGCTGTAGTGTAAGGATCAAGCCTGGTGTGTGGAACTTTTCTACAGTCCATAAACAGAGAAAGCTTTTGCCTCCTCAGTTGTAGAGTTCTATCAGTCACTGCTCTTTCAAGTCATTGGTGAAGTGGAGAGAAAATGCCTGCTTTCAGGGAACCGAACGGATGTTGAAAAGGTGAGACAAAAAAGGTCTTCAGTGGTGGGAGGCGCACCCTTGGAATAAGTGAGTCCATGGGAGACATAGTTGGTCTGTGTGGGTACATGGGGAAAGGCCTTACTGAATCTGGGATTTATGATTCTTGGAGGTCATTTGTTGGGCAGGCCAATACACGTTAGTTTTTTGTTCCCTCCTCCATCCTTTTTCAGCTCTTCCTTCACTTCAGAGGTCATCCACACCTTTCCACTTCTTCAACAGGCTGGTAACTCCCATTTACTGTATAATAACCATCACCAGCCTTATGCGTCTGGGCCCGAGGCAGGCAAATCCAACTCTCTCTGCTTGGTCCACTGGCAGTTTTCATGCCTTTTCTTTCTTTCTTTCTTTCCTTTTTTTTTTTTTAAGATTTTGTTCATTTATTTGACAGAGATCACATGTAGACAGAGAGGCAGGCAGAGAGAGATAGAGGAGGAAGCAGGCTCCCCACTGAGCAGAGAGCCGGATGTGGGGCTATATTCCAGGACCCTGGGATCAGGCCCTGCACCAAAGGCAGAGGCTTTAACCCACTGAGCCACCCAGGTGCCCCTCTCGTTGCCTTTGAAATAAAGTCCAAATGCCAAGCATCACGAGGGTCTCCTGATTCAGTTCTTTTGTGTTCCTTTAGGATTTCTGCAAGCTGACTGCCACCAATCCCCATCTGCCCTCCACATATCGGGGTCTGTGTTTCCTGCCAACTGCTTTTGTCTTGGGCTTGGACCATGGGACCTTATTTCCATACCTTCACACCTTCTCTTCCTCTGGATTTTCTCTGAAATGCTTTACTTTGCTTCTGTGTCCTGCCTCACTACCATTTGGACTCCTAGATGTCTCGGGAAGCCTTTTCATCAATCCAGTCAGGTGTAGCTCATCTTTGTAACACTCGAGTTGTATTTTTATTGCCTTACCTCACCCTCCATATCATGTACAATTCGTTTAACACTTGAACAGAAGTTTTATTGGATCACCTATTACATTTTACCATTTTTGAGGGTAGGACCTTTTGAAAACAAAACAAAACAGAACAAAGAAGCCTAATGATTTTGAGGGGGGTGGGGACAGAGGGAGAGAGAAAGTTTTAAGCAGTCTTCATGCAGACTCTGAGCCCCACATGGGGCTCCGTCTGATGACCCTGAGATCCTGAGCGTCTGACCCTTAACTGATTTGAGTCCTGTCAAAGAAGAATTGTCAGTAAAGACACTGCAAGAAACCTGCAGTGTTAGTCAGAAATCAGGAATAATGGAAATCATAAGGTAAACAAAGGAAATTTTAATTTTTCAACAGGGTTAGATAATGCTCTCTTTTCCCTCCCTTTCTCAGTTTAGAAAAACTATTTAAGTGATCCTTTGTTTGAGAAAAGAAACTGGTAGAAGGGATACGTTAAAAAAAATAATGAATACTGTTATGCTGAAAATAAAAAATAAATTAAAAAAAAATAATCTTACTTAAAACTTCATATTAAGAGCATTTGCAATACATTTTTAGTTGAAGTTACTTTTGCGGGGGACAGGAAATTAAAGGGGGTGTAGGCTGCCAGTATTATCAGCCTGTATTGGATCTTCAAATCTGTCGAGTACTTGGTAGTTAGTCAGGGAGAAAACAAAAGAAAACCAAACATAAACCTGATGACTGCTTTCTGAGAAGAGATGAGATTTCCTATGTACGGTAGAAGGTTTATACACTGTTCATTCTTTTCTAGAAGTAAAAGTTGTCGAAAATCATAAGTCTGCCAGAATATTCGAGGTTTCAAGAAATAAAAATTCAGCTTAAAACGACCTTCAGTTAAAACCAAACCGTTCTGTGGTCTTGGGGTGCCTGGGTGGCTCAGTTGGTTAAGCATCTGCCTTTGGCTCATGACAGGATCCTGAGGTCCTGGGATTGAGCCCCACATTGGGCTTCCTGCTTAGAAGGTCTTACTTGGAGGGAAATGGGGCACTTACCCAGGTGGATAGGAGGTAGCTACCGTAGTAACACCTGCTTGTAACCAGGTTAATACCCATGTGTTCACTTCGAGTTTCAAACTTTAATAAGCATGAAGGTTGGAACTCGGTTTATCTGGTACTACCAAAGCCTCTTTTGAATTTTTATCCTGCGAAGGAGAGAGATTATCAGCACATTGGTCAAATTTAAAAAATAAGTGATGTATTTGTAGGGTATGTTCCTGTGTCATTCCATATATTCCTGATTCTCCTTTCTTTTGGTTGTGAAGGTGGTAATACATGCTTGGATGGAATTAGGGGACAAAACAACATAAACGTCACTTTTATTCTGCCCATGCAGTATTACTTTTATTTGACCAATTTATTTGTTTATTCCCTGGACCACAAATATTTGCATAATTATAGTTTTCCTGGTGCTGTTTAATATGCTAGTTCATTGAATTTTGAACGTGCTATAGGTTGTAGTTCCATGTAGAAATGGGGATATCAGGCAGTGTATGATACAAAACTAATTGAGTCTCTGGTTTGAAAGACATCAGTTCTGACCTGTTGGTTCTCTGTGGTTCATTTTGTGTTTTTCTTCTCTAAGGAAATTTTTTTTGTGATCACTTCATAGTTTTAGGGATTCCTTTTTGTAGGAAATAAAGCTAACATCCAGTTTCCAATTTTCTTTTTGTTTTGTTTTGTTTTGTTTTGCTTTGGGGGAGAATGAAAATATGTCTCTGGATTCTTAGGATCTGTGGCATGATTAACTTTTCTGAAGTCTTTCATGAAAAGAAAAAGTATGGAAGACAATCCAGATTTAATGTTTTTCTACTAAATTTGTTTAACATTGTGGAGCTCCAATGTTCCTATGTATCGGAATCCCCTGGAATGCTTGTTGAAACACATTGCTTGATTTCCGGCTCTACGCACCACCTTCTGGGTTTTTTTTATGAAGTAGGTCTGGGGTAGGGCCTGTGAATTTGCATTTATTTCTTAGAAGTTACCAGGTGATGTTAGTGCTGCTAGTGCTGGTCTAGAGAGCGCTATTGGGAACTATTGGTTAGATGACCTTAAATGCGAAAGAGAGGCCAGCCATGTTTCTTAATGAAACTGGAGATAGTTTTATTGTTACAGAAAATTGACGTCTTGGTATTTCACAGGGAATTTAAGAGAAGTGATATGCATTCACGTTTTAGTTAATTAATTAATTAATTAAAATGATTTTATTTGTCGGGGGAGGTGGGGAAGAATGAGGAAGCACAAGCAAGGAGAGAGGCAGGCAGAGGCAGAATCAGGCTCCCTGCTAAGTGCGAAGCCCCAATCGGGACTCGATCCCAGGACCCTGGGATCATGACGGGAGCTGAAGTCAGTTGCTTAAGTGCCTGAACCACCAAGGCTTCGCTGCATTCATTTTTTTTCCCTTAGAGCTGGAATTAGATGCGGTTTCTTAATAAAGACATTGTGTGTAGTAGAAGAACACTTATCAATTGGGGAACCATATCCACTAAATTTTTATCGTCCACATTGAAAAGTCAGATATTGTCTTGGGCCATTAATATGTGTTTGATTTCAGATACATGTGGTTTTAAAGGATGTTTCTTTTTAACATATGTTTGAGCCAAGTTTGATAGTCAGTAAACTAACCTTTCAATAGAATATTGGCCAAAGAATATGAATAGGTAGTTAAAGAATGACAAATTAAGTCCAGAAACATGAGAAATATATAACTTCTATTACTTCAATACAAAACAATCTTTTTGTGAAGTCAAATTTTAAAGACTACAAAATTGTTAGTGCATCTAGTAAGAAGTGGACATTGTAACAGCCTTGGTGGCTAAGATAAGCGGCTTTACATTTTCTGAAGGCCAGTTGGTAGCAATTCCTTTAAAAATATTTGTAGCTTGTGACCCAGCATTTTCACTAGGAATTAGTGTTCTCTGCATATACATTTTCTGTGTAAATTTATTTGTTACATCGTCGTTACAACAAAAAATAGCTTCCTAGCCCATATAATCATTAAATTTTGGTAGTATGCTTCATGAGGGGCAGGTCTTTTGCTAAGACCACAAGGGTCTGTGGCCCAAAAAGTAGAGTTTGATAGTAATTCTTGCTGCAAATTAAAAACAAACAAACAAAACAGTCTACATAGAGGTCAGGGAATTGATACAAAACTGTGTAATAGTTACAAATATTTTGCAGGTCTTAAAAATGTCAGCTTTACTTTTTGTATGGTAAAACTGGAAATAACCCAAATGTCCTTCTGTAGAGGAGTGGCACATCCATACCAGATGGAATACTTCTCAGCAATTAAGAAGGAACAAACTCTGGATGCATGCAACAACTAGTGTGGATTTCAAGGGCATGATGCTGAATGAAAAAAAGCCAGTCTGTACAGGTCACACACTGTAGGCAGCCATTCACGTTTTTGTTATCACAAAGTTAGATTGGCAGTCATCAAAGGGTTAGGGCTGGTGAGGTTGGGGGTGGGGTGGGTGGTTGTTACTGGAAAGGGTTACCAAGAGGGAACGTTTTTGTGTTGATGAAATCTGATCTTGATTGTGGTGGTTGTTACCTGAATCTACACTTGTGATAAGGTGACCTAAAATGGTACAAATGTGTTCCAATGTCAGTTTCCCGGTTTTCATGTACTGTAATCCAGAGGATGCAACCCTATCTGGGAAATGGGGTGCAAATTATATGGGACTTCATACTGTTTTTGCAACACCCTGTGGTTCTGTAGTTATTTCAAATTAAAATGTGAAGTTTTAGAAAGAATTTATAATAAAAGGAAGTGTTCACAGTATTAGAATAAAACAAGTTTCAAAGTGAGAAAACATATGACCCCACTTTAATATTTCATATCACTTAATACATTTACCTGGAAGTAATGAGTGATCAAAATATTCTGAGCAGTAGCATGGTGGATTCTTTTGGATTCTTTTGTGAGTGTGTGTATGCTTCTCTATAATGTCGATAGTTTAGATGAGCTGGTATCACTTTAGTCGTTTGAAAAGCAGTATTCATAATAAGTTCCAAAAATCAAATTCTGCAATGTTGAAATTTAAATAACAGTTACATTGAGATTGTAAAGTTTTGTTTATATTGGTTACAACAAGTTAGCATTTAAATAGCTCTTAGCTGAGATTGGAGAGTATATTTATCCTCTAAAATGTGTTGTGTATGTAAATGTAAAGCTCTTTTTTGCTCTTGGTATTACAAATGTCCTGTTTGAAGTTCTGACTCCCCAGTGTTGTCCAATGTAAGTATATACATTGCAGGCCACATGAAATTTCAAGCTTCATTAACCACAGTGAGAAAGTAAAAAGCAGGCAAAATGATTATTTTTAAAGATTCTATTTATTTTTTGTCAGAGAGCAAGAGTGAGAGCAAGAGCTAGAGCAGATGTGCTCTCAAGCCAGAGAGCCCCTGTGGGCACATGCACAATCCAGGGGGAGGGGCAGGCAGCGGAGGCAGGCTAGGCAGAAATGAGAATCAGGCTCCCTGGTAAGCAAAGGGCTGGATGTGGAATTTGATCTCAGGACTCTGAGATCAGGACCTGAGCTCAAGCTTAATTACCTGAGCCACCCAGGTGTCCTTTGATGAAATCATTTTTAAGAAATTTAGTTTGTTTAATCACTTATATCCAGAATATTATCAGTTCAATATGTAATCAGTATAAAATCACAGTGAGACGTTTTACATTGCTTTTATCATACTGTGATAAAAATCACACTGATATGGGAAACAGAGGCAGAAGAAACATTATTAAATTTCCTTATCTCCTGACAAGCCCTTAAAACAGGCAGTGACTCTCCTCTAGGGACTCAACTACCCCCACCTTAAGGGCTTGCTAAGGGCAAAGGGCAGTCCTAGCCTGACCGACCCCCTCTCCCTCACCAGGACCCTGTGAGCACTTTAACAATTCCTTTGGAAACTTTATCTCTGAACATGCCAGATAGTCTGATGATCATTCCCAAGCATATGGCCTACTGATAGACATGTAAAGGGTGTCACAAAAAGGTATTACTACTAGTAGTGAATAACCTGTCCCCCCCAAAATATCTGGCCCCTCAAGGTCCTAGAAACCTTGCTTCCAAAATTCCTTAGAGACTGATACCATGCCTAAACCCTTCCCCACCTTACAAATATATAATAGACCACTCCTGAGAACCCCAGGGAAGCATCTCTTCCTGCCCACAGGTCCTGTCCCCATACATTAATAAATCACCATTTTGCACCAGAGTGGCCTCAAGAATCCTTTCTTGGTACTGAGCTCCAGACCACACCCCACCAAACCTCACCTATGTTCTAGAATTTCATCATTTGGCGTCCAACTTGGGCTGTGAGTCTTTACATTTGGACTCTGAGCTTTGGTGCAAAGTTGGTGAGTCCGTTCTCGCTTCTTCCTTTACTCTTACTTCAGGGCTTTTCAAGGAGTATGGTCTTATTGGAACACTTGCATGTCAGTTGCTCAGGCTTTAATCCTCTATCCCGTGGCTACTCCACAGGGAAGAAAACATCAGCTTTTTGGCTGGAAGTTAGTACACTGGCCAGAATGGTAATAAGACCCAGAAACTTGATGTCCTCTCTTTATTCCTGTTCTTACATAAAGTTGTCTTTCTTGGGCACCTCAGTCACCAGGAAGGACAGCTGCCAATCTTAAGACTCCCATGTGAGTTTTCTTTCTGATTGATCTAATGTGATCTCCTCCACATGCCTGGCCTCGCCACTTCCTGCCATTGTACTGCCACTGGGAGATGGCCAAAAGTAGCCCCTGATTGAATTAAAATGCAACCAGGGTTCGTTTCCTAGGGAAGTGAGCGGTAAGGACCCCATGTGTTGGAATGTCACATAGACCATGATTGGTTTCAGTCTTTACTGTTTCACATCAGTGTCTTCTCCAAATGACATAAAGCTATGAAATTGGGTAATTTCCCCTTGCCAAACATTTCCCATGGGTTAAAAATTGCAGGGCAGCCACACAACTTTTAGAGTATAGGATGGCACAATATCCTAGTCCATTCACCAGGCACCCATCTGTAGCCTAGGATGCAATGGTGAAGAAGAGGGGTGCTGACACCCCTCCAGGGACTTTTATGGCAGGAATGCCTTCCTGAGAAGGTAGAATGGTGAGCAATAGCGCGGTCTTGAGGGACACCTTCTTGAGGGTGGCTTTTGACATATGGGCAGCTCTGACATATCCTGTGTGGGACGCCACCCAGGCATCAGGGGGGATTTGGTAATGGACCTTCGTTCCTTTTCTGGGAGCATGGCCTTAGTAGGCTTCTTCAGTCCCAAGAACTCTACCATGGGATGCTTTTGAACGCACTGGAAATAATTTGGATTGCAAAACTTAGGAGAGGACTGAGCTCCTGTAACACTGCATGGCCTCAGTGGGATCTATCAGTTAGATCTCCTGTGCAGGAAAAGGGGTGAATGAACCTAGGGTGCCTTCATTGTTCATGCCTAGGCCATCATTGCTCTACACCAGGACCCCGACCTAAGGGCATTTTGCTGAATGTGTTTGCCTGAACGAGTGAGCTAGTCAATTCCCTCCTGACATATTGGGTGATAATTACGTCAATAAACCTTCTAGTAAACCCAGGTTGCTAGGCCACCCCTAGGAAATGGGACTCTGACTTTCCCTCTCTCTGTTTCTCCTCATAGAAAAGGGGGGGGTGCTTCTCCTTTACTCATTTCTGTGTTAATGGCTATAACTGGAGGGGACTAGGGTTAGTCTAGCTTGAGATGGAAACTTTGAGGAATATTCCCAGGCAACTGCCCAAACTCCCTTTGTTTCAGGGAAATTCCCTTTCTTCTTTGGCCTGACATTGACTGGTTTAACCCCTCCTTCCTGGCGGGAAAACATGGCTTCTGCTCCTCTGTTGGGGCTGTCCTTTTAACCATTGCTGCTTCTCTAAGGTTTGCTCTTCCAGACTAAGGAAACTTTATTCTTAAGAGGTCTGTGACTTAGAGCAATGTAAAAATATTTATTTCTAAATAAAGCCTTCAACTTTTCTCTCTATCTGAACCCTCTAAAACTCAAAAGGTCTCAGTAAGTATTTTCCTCCTTGGCAATCAGTCATTTGAATAAGTTCAATAAGAATCTGTTCTCCTTGTAACAGAACACCATGGGAAACATGGGATATTTTGCCAAGGCTTTGACTGGAATGCCCTATTTGAGAAAGACAAAAAGAACAACTCAGATATGACCAGACAGCTTTAAGGAACTAAGGTTGCCTTTTTGAAACCTGGAGCCATAAAGCCCCTTGAAACTGTTGGCCCAATACCTGGCTTACAGTGTTCCCAGCAGCCTCACCAGTTGAGTAAAGAATGTCACTTTCTGGCAGGTGCTGGAACCTTGGGATACCCTGGGAGACCTCAAGAAGAGGAATTCACCCAAATCCACAGGTATTGCAGGCATGTCTGATGGCAAGTACATGGCTTGGCTTCTGGCCTGGAGAGGCTATAAAAAGTTCAACCTAGAAATTCCTTATAAGAAGTTCCAGTAAAGCAGATTCTAAAAGATCTATATGATTGCTCACTGTTCTTGCTGAGCTTATGTAAATAATTAGGCCACATTTGTTAAAACTGGACTTGTTTTTCAAATAAACTAGTCCAGATTCGCCTATCTCTGGAAATGAGGGTTATTTTAGAGAGAAATTTACTTTTTAATAACACACCTTTATGAAGGTTACATACTAGAATGAATTGTCTTTAAATGTTTGTTAACCTAAGCTAGAGAATTTGAGGTGCACTTCAGAAAAGTTACACATTAGCTCATTCAGAGGCAGGCAGAGAGAGAGGGGGAGGCAGGCTCCCTGCTGAGCAGAGAGCCTGATGCAGGACTCAATCCCAGGACCCTGAGATCATGCCCTGAGCTGAAGCCAGGGGTTAACCCTCTGAGCCACCCAGGGGCCCCTTCCTGTAACATTCTTATAGTTTGCGTCTGCCGGTGATTGATTCTTCTGTTTATTTCTCAGTTTTTATTTTGATTTTCTTCTGCTAGCAGCTTTTTGAGCTATAATGCATATATAGTATGGTTCATATAGTTAAAGTGTGCAGTTCATTGGTCTTGAGTGTATTGGCAGAATTATGAACTGTGGCCTCATTTCATCACCCCCAAAAGGAATCCCCTTGGTTTTTCCTTTCCTCAGAGTGCCCCCAGTCCCAGTGCACACATCTATCCGCAGTGCTAGGGAACCCCTGATAAACCCTCTCTCTAAAGATTCAGGCTTCTGGGTATTCTGTATAAATGGAATCAGATGACATGTGGTCTCTTGTGACTGGGTCCTTTCACTATCATCATGTTTCTAAGGCTCACCTTGGAAACATGCATGTTGTAGCATGTATCAGTACCTACACCTGTTAATAGCCAGATGATATTCTGTTGTATAGGTAAACCACCTTTTGGCTATGAATGAATAATGCTGCCATGAACGTGAGTGTACACGTTTTTGTATGGATCCATGTTTTAATTTCTCTGGGATTTAGGCTTAGACTCGGAATCACTGGGACAAATGGTAACTCGTTAACCTTTTGAAGTATAGGCTGTTTTCCAATGTGGCTGCACCATTTCATATTGCCAACGGTGTATGAGGCTTCCAGTTTCTGTCCTTGTTTTGAAAGACGTTTTCAGTGGGTATAGAATTCTGGGTTCAGTTTGTTCCTTTCAGTAGCTTAAAGGTGGTGTTCCATTCTGGGTTTCATTATTTCAGATGAGTAATCTGCTGCGATCTCCCACCCCCCTTTTTCCTTGTCTACAAGGTGTGTCTTAGTTGCTTCTAAGATTTCTCTTTATCCCTGGCTTTTAGCAGTTTATGATGGTCCTTGGTGTTGTTTTCTACATGTTTCTTGTGCTTAGGGTTTGTTGAGCAGCACTGTGCTTTCTACTTAAAGCCTGTAGTCTGTTGGGAAATAAATAAGGAACATTTTTATAAATTGAACTAATGTTCAATCTACATTCCTAATGACTATAGTTGCAGCTGGCCCAGAAGAGCTAGAATTCTTTGAATTGCCCCGGGTACTGTTTTTCCTCCATGGAAAAATTGCTTTAGAATGGACCTTAGAGATCATTTTATCCAGTCATTACATCCAGGAATCCAGTGAGCTTAAGTGACTGGCCCCAAGTCATGAAACAGGTTAGTAGTAATAGAACCTGGACTAGACTTCTCGACTAGTTTTGTCCTCTTCTGCGAAGTCGTATCACATTTCTGACAGACCAAGTATTAGGAAGATGATAAGAGGCATTCCTCTGTACTCTGCAGTATGAGTGCTATTATGCCTTAGAGTTTATGGTTTCTTTACATTGAAGATTCAGAACTGTGGTAGACACGTGTGTATTTCATAATGAAATAAGAACTGTTTCTTCTCAATTCCAGCTCTCATTATTCTCTGTAGAAAGCACTTCCGTGAAATACTCCCCGTTACAGTCTGAACTATCTTAGACTTCTAATACTTGGGTGTTGTCATAGGAAGCCCTGTGATTTGGTTTGCACAACAGGGAAATTTGATACAAAGGGATTCAGGGTGTGAATTAGCTTTCTCTTGATTTGTCTGTGGACCTAATGTCTCCCAGTGGGAGAGATGTATGAATGTGGATGGTGATTTGTAGTTGTTGCCATCACATGCATAAAACTCCCTAAGATTTCCTTTTTTTTTCACTCCTTTCCTCTGATGATTCTTCTCGGATGATTTTCTTCATAGATGATTGTGGAGCTCCTGTAGTACTTTGGCAGAGGCAGAATGCTTTACATGCTTTTATCCTTTTTGAAGTTTATGAGATTAGCTCTACAAAATATGCATTGGAAATAGTGGATTGTCTCGTCATATGAAACATCTGGTTGTCTTGGAGTTGAAGTTTGATCAGTATGGTTATATGAGGCTTTCAGAAGTACATTTAGAAGTACATGATGAGAGTATTTGTTAGAGAAGTTTGAATGGAGTTTCGAAAACTGAAATGTTAAAATACTTTAAAGAAAATACTTAAGAAAAGGATGTTTTTTTAAAGGTTAGATATACAGAATAGTCAGATTAATCCTTCTTGGTGTACAGGTCTGTGAATGTTCATGAACTTATTAACCCTGTAATTACAAGCAGTAATAATATTTGCATCATCCTCAAGAGAACCATTTTGTTTTCCATCATCAACAGTGTAGAATTCCGTTTGTGCATCCTCAGTATTTGACATTGCTGGTCCTTTTGTAATACCAATATAATAGATTTAATGGTCTATCTTTGTAGTCTTAATTTGCATTGCCTTAATGACTAATGATAAGTGTCTTTTAATGCGTGTTTTTTTTTTTAAGATTCAATTTATTTTACAGAGATCACAAGTAGCCAGAGAGGCAGGCAGAGGCATAGAGGGGGAAACAATCTCCCCACTGAGTGGAGATCCCTAGGTGGGGCTCAATCCCAGAACCCTAGGATCATGACCCGAGCCGAAGGCAGAGGCTTTAACCCACTGAGCCACCCAGGCACCCCATCCTTTCATGTGTTTTTATGCAAGTCACCCATCTATCTCTGGGGAAATGCCTTCAGATATATTTTTTTGCCCATTGCATTTATTACTCAGCTTTCATACAGGTTTTCATATATTCCAAATAACAGTTTATTAGATACATATTTTGCATATTTTCTCTCCTAGTCATTGGCTTTCCATTTCCTTCGTGGTGTCTTTCAGTGGGAGAGGGAATTTGAGGAAGGTGGTCAAAAGGCACAAATGCCAAGTTAGAAATAAGTACTAAGGATGAAATGTACAGCATCATGACCATGAGTCTGTTGTATTATGTATAGGAAAGTTGTTAAAGGAGTACATTCTGAGAGTTCTTACCCAAGGAGAACTTTTTTCCTTTTTATTGTATTTAGAGAAGATGATGGCTGTTCCAAACTTGTGGTAATCATTTTATGACATATATAAATCAAATCTTCATGCTGTTCACCTTAAACTTTTATAGTGGTATGTGTCAATTATTTCTCAAACCTGGGGAAATGCCCTCTTTCAGAAAATGGAGATTTTTAATTTTTTGAAACTCAATATATGTATTTTTTTCTTTTGCAGGTTATGGTTTTTTTTTTTTTTAAAGATTTTATTTATTTATTTGTCAGAGAGAGAGCGAGCGAGAGCAAGCATAGGCAGACACAGTGGAAGGCAGAGTCAGAGGGAGAAGCAGGCTCCCTGCGGATCAAGGAGCCCGATGTGGGACTCGATCCCAGGATGCTGGGATCATGACCTGAGCCGAAGGCAGCTGCTTAACCAACTGAGCCACCCAGGCGTCCCCAGGTTATGCTTTTTATGTATTGTTTTTTTGAAGATTTTGCTTATTTGACAGGGATCACAAGCAGGCTGGGAGGCAGGCAGAGAGAGGGGGGTGTGGGGAAGCAGGCTCCCTGCTAAGCATAGAGCTCGATGTGGGGCTCCATCCCAGGACCCTGTGATGAGGACCTGAGCGGAGGGCAGAGGCTTTAGCTCACTGAACCACCCAGGGGCCCCTGCTTTTTATGTTTTATCCAAGGAATCTTTGCATAGACATGGTCCTAAAGGTTTTCCTTTATTTTTTCTCAGAAGTTTTATAATAACTTTAGTTTTACAATTAGGTATTTAATCCATTCTTATATATGGATAAGAATATGGATTGAGGTTCTTAATTTTTATTTGTGGACATCCCTCCTTTATCTGTACCAGTTATTGAAGACTCTCTTTTCTCTAATGAGTTAAATTGGTATCTTTGTTCAAAATCAAATGATTTTATGTATGCGTGTATATGTATCTGAACTTTGTGTTTTTGCCAATACCACACCATCTTTAATTACTATTAGCAGTCATCATAAATCATGAAATCCAGTAACATCAGTCCCTCAGCTGGGTACTACTTTTTCAGAATTTAAAAAAAATTACTTTCTTACTCATTTAGAGTCTATGAGGTCCTCTTTTCTCATCCTCATTTCTGTGAAATTTGGTGAGATTGTGACTGGATTGCATTGACTCTGTAGCTAGCAATGTCCAGTAGCAATAAGAATTCTTGTAATGAGGGGGATGTTTCCCGTCTACACTGTCCAGTATGGCAGTGATGGACAACATGTGACTTGAGCACTTGAAAAGTGATTAGTGAAATTGAGGAAACGAATTCTAAATTTTATGTGATTTTAATTAAGTGCAAATGTAAATAGCCATGTAACTAGCGACTGCTGTGTTGTGTATCATAATTACAGGTCATTTTGAGGAAAATTGATTTTAACATTAATAAGTTTTCTCACCTACAAGCATGGTATAGCTCTTACTCAGTTAAGTCTCTGATTCTCTCATCAGTGTTTCGTATATTGTAGCGTACAGATCTCTTTTTACATTTGTCCCTGAATAGTTAATGTGTTTTTTATGCTATTAAGTTGTACTTTATGTTTTATTTCCAGTTGTTGGTAATATGTCAATAATATTGTATTTATTTTAGCATTTTCATGTTTCAGGTATGAAAGAACTTTGCACTCCTTGTATAAACTCAATGCTTTATTACGTTTTACCCTTTTTATGTATTGCTGGATTCAATTTTCTAATTTCTTAAGGAGTTTTGGTTCTATATTCTTGAGAGAGCTGGATAGTTCTCTTGTGTTGTCTTTCTTTTTGGTGTTCTGATAATGCTGACTTCATAACACTGAGTTGAAAAGGGTGTTCTTTTTGGAAGGAAGAATTGGTGAAGAATTCTTTCTTAATTTTTTGGTAGAAATTCACCAATGAAGTTGTCTTGGTGGGGGTATTCTTTTGGTTTTGTTGTTTTAATTGTTGAAGTCTTTAAGTACAGATCAGTTATTTTAAATATATATAGGTCTTGTACTTCACCTATTCTTATGTAACCTTTGATAATTGGAGAAATTCTTTGAGACATCTCATCTAAGCTGACACATACACAAATTGTAAGTTTCCCTTATCCTTTTAATATCTATAAGACTTGTAATGATATCTTTTTCTTGATTCTTGGTAGAATTTGCCTCTTCTTTTTTCCTTTGACTTAATGTAGTTTTCCGTTTTTGAAACCTTTGGAAAGACAATCTTTTAAACTAATAGAAAAAGACGAAGTAATACTCATTCCCTAAATTTAAGAAATGTTAATAACTCTTTTTGTGCATTTGATTTGGATAGTTTTTTTAAATTAATATTTTATTTATTTATTTGCCAGAGTGAGAGAGAGAGCGAGCACAAGCAGGCAGAGTGGCAGCAGAGGCAGAGGGAGAAGCAGGCTCCCCACCGAGAAAGGAACCTGAAGTGGGACTCGATCCCAGGACACTGGGATCATGACCTGAGCCAAAGGCAGCCGCTTAACCAACTGAGCCACCCAGGCATCCCTGGTTTGTATCGTTTTGATTAAAATATTCAAACACTGGGACACCTGGGTGGCTCAGTGGGTTGGGCAGCTGCCTTTGGCTCAGGTCATGATCCCAGTGTCCTGGGATCGAGTCCCACATGAGGCTCCTTGCTCAGCAGGGAGCCTGCTTCTCCGTCTGCCTCTGCCTGCCATTCTGTCTGCCTGTGCTTGCTCTCTCTCTCTCTCTCCCTCTGATAAATAAATAAAATCTTTAAAAAAATAAAAATAAAATATTCAAACACTGAACAATTTGCAGGAATTGAAACAGTGAGCATGTCTTCTTTTTCTCCCTCAGTGCCTTTCTGAACCACCGTTATTGAAGGAGATCTATATCATTCCTTTGCATATTTCTGTATTTTTTGGTACATATTTGTATGAATTCATCATCTGCATAAACCTTTTTTCTAGTTGGAAAATCTGTTTAAATGGAGTACTTTACGTATCTTTTTGCATCTTGGGTTTTTTGTTTTTGTTGTTGTTATTTGACTTAGCTTTGTGTGACATACAACCATGTTGATACTGGATCTAGCATGCATAAACAGAATTCCAATTTTCTTGTAGAATACCAACAGTTTGGGGTTATCAGGTTTCAGGTCTAGAAAAGAGAGTGGAAAATGGGAGGGTGGTAAATGGTATTCGAATCTTTTACTGTACATTTTCCTTATCCAGAAGTATAAACTTCTTTTTGTATGTTTGTTAGCTGTTTGAAATTCTTCTGTTTGTTAACTGTGTTGGAATGTTAAGAAAGTATAATCTTCTGGACATTGTTCCCAGAGTTATAATTTGAACTTTGGTGTTCCTTTCATTTAGTGCCTTTATACACTTTTCTTATGTTTTCTGTCCTTTGTCTTGTTACCTGTAATTTCAGGGTGCAAAAGGACCAGAGTATGTGCCCGTCTTGATTTTCTTTCTTTTATAAGTTTCAGATAATGTAAGGATGTTACAGTTTTCAGATGGCTCCTTTACTGTTGCTTGGTACTTTGAAATGGGACGGAATGCTTCTCCACCTTTACTCTCTGCCTTTCTTTTTCTGGCAGCATCCATTGCATGTGAAGACTTGCTGGGTGCCATCAGTAGGTCACCAGGTGGAAAGGGGATAGCTTTGCATGCTTTATGTGGCGTTAGGAGACAAATCAGGCTCCCAAAAGATTTCCACTAACCAGATATCCTATCAGATGGGAGTTGAAGGTGTCAAGGTGCTAAGAACCTAGGTTGGTGATTTGAACTGACTTGGTAAACTTGGAATTAATAATAAAGTGTATTCCTTTGTGTGTGTCCTACAATCTCGAAGGCATGGCTGCATCTGTACCATACCTTTCTGATTGAAGAGATTGTTCCAGGGTTTTTGGTTAAAAATTTAAATCCACCTCTAGAGATTGTTTTTTGCAGTTCAATGTAGAAGATTTCAGTGCTGAATTTCTTTCTTATGTTTGTTCTCTGGTGTTTAAGAATCAGTAGCTAATGGTTGTTTGAAATCACTTTTCTTTGGTCTGCTGTGTGTAGGGTTTATACCCCATAAAGAAGATTCATATATTGAAAGACTTCAAAAGTGATGCAGCCTCAGAATATGTGAGCTACCAGTATTCTGTAGAGGTAGCAGTGCAAATATGCTATGTGGAAATTTTTTTAACTTTAAAAAAATTTTATCTTGAAATACTTGTAGATTTATATGCAGTTATAAGAAATACTAGAGACATCTCACATCTCCTATAACCTTTATCCTGTTTTTCCCGGTGATAATGTCTTGAATGACTGTAGGAAACAGTAACACATCCAGAAACTTGACACCGGCACAATCCAGACTTTATTTAAATTCCCAAGTTTTACTTAGACCTATCTGTGACATTGTCGGGTAGAGGAAATGAGAAAGAAAGAGAGTGTATGCGTAATTACTTGTAGGTAATGTTACCATACATGTAGTTTGGAATGCCACCATCACAGTGAAGATACAGAGGAAGTCCGTCACAAGAATCCCTACAGTCCCGTCCTCTGCTCCCAGCCTCTTCGGCAACCACTCATCTGGACTCTCTCCACTGATGTTGTCATTTCAAGAAAGTTTTGTAGATGGAATCCTATATATGTTACCCATTAAGTGTGGACTTTTTTTCACTTAATCATAATTTATTTAAGGTGAATTCAAATTGTGTGTTGTACTAGTTATCCCTTTTTACTCTTCAGTTGGTATTCCATACTGTGGACATACTGAGGCTATAATCTCCACCCATTGCAGGGTATTTGAGTTGTTTACAGTTTTGGGCTATGATCAGATAAAGCTGCTAGAAACACTTACGTAAAGGTTTTGGTGTGAAAATAGGGTTTTCTTTCTTTAGAATACATGCCCAAGAGTATACTTACTGAGCAATGTATTGACTGTGTTTTGGCCTTTTTTTTTTTTTTGTGACCATGTAGATGAGAATGAAATACCTGCTGTTAGACATTGCTAAACAATACACCTTAAATGAAAAACTGTCATCTTAAGTTCCTTTTAATTCTATTACAGTTTGTGTTTGAAAATACAATCTTTTGCCTTTGGTAACTGTGAGAATTTGTTGAAAACTAAATTACCTTCTACTAAAAATTTTGGAGGGTTGGGTTTTCACTTATAACAGCATTTTTTTAATATTATTATACACAATTCACCTGTCAAACAATTTAGCGAGTTTATACATGTGTCCATTAAACAGATATTTGTGGAGAGAGGGAGAGAGAATCCTGAAGCAGACTTCCGACTCACGATGAATTCCAACGCCGGGCTGGATGCCAGGACCCAGAGATCGGGACCTGAGCTGAAACCAAGAGCTGACCGTGCATACCATTTGGTTTAAATGGTAAAGATGTTTCTTAATTCCCAAGATACCCATTGAAGGGCAAAGGTCAAAATGGCTTCAGATTGCCTTAGAGATCCAGGCTCCCTCTGCTACTTCTTCTTTCCCTAAGGCTGGTTCCTCACAGTTGGCAGAAGACCTTCACTGGTAATTTGGGCTTCAGCTCCTGGTTTAGAACACTAAAATTTTGGTTCCTTGTAGCGTACACCAGGGAGTGTTTAGGCTACCATAGCATTTTCCAGGTTGTGTAGATCAGAGTTCAGGCTACTGCACCATTTTCTAGGTTGTAGCTATTATGTTTATTGGTTCCTGGTTTTCCCACTGTGACCTGCCTAAGGGATGTGAAGGAGTGGTACCTATTACAGAGCTGGGGAAAGGCTTAGGAAGTCATTCAAGTGAGTTTTAGGAAACAATCTTGGAGCTCTTTTCCCATAGACATAGAACTTGGAATCGAGCAGAGTTGTCTGACTGGCTCTTGCCAGTGAGTTTGCCTGAGAGAATAAATGGTGGCAGGTCTTCTAGGTGAGGTATGAGGTGAGGTGCTGTGCTCTGTAGGGTCCTGGGAAGGGAGTTACGCACCTGAGCAAATAAAGAGAAGAAACGGCTGCTGGCGAGGGGTGGAACGGTGAGGGGCTGTATACGTGAGCACCAAGACAGATGGCTGAGTCTGCTGAGGTGTGTAATGGTGCATGAAATGTGCCTCTGATGACCTTTGGAGGTAGCTGATTGTCCTCCTTGACCTGCTTCCTGAGAACTGGGCCCGAACCTATTGACCTCCCCTCACCTGCCTCGTTTCTTCCCTTCTAGGTCAGCAGTAAGCGTCAGCTACTGGCATGATCCTTCTATCCAGCATTTTATAAGACTTTCGAAGGAGAAGAAGGCCTCCAGAATTAACAGAGGCAAGTGACTCCCTCCCTCCCAATGTCCCCTCATCAGCCCAGAGGCCTGAGGTTTTAGGGGTTCCTTCTTCAAAAGAGAGAGTTCCAGTGTTCACTCTCTCTGGTGGCATATGAAACATCCTCACCGGGACAGGGAACTTTTCATTGTGGTTCATCTGTTATGCAAAAAATGTGATCTTACATATATTTATGTTATTGTATTCCTCTTATTTGGGGGCTGAAATTAAGGATCATTTTTATATGCTTAAGAACAATTTCTAGTATCTTTTACAGTGAACTGTCCAAATAAGGAATCACCTTTTTGGCCATATTAAAGTGATAATAACACTATTAGGCTCTGCAAGTCACTTCTATCAAGGAAGGCAATGAAAAGATTTGAGATGGGAGGGTGACTTATTCTCGATCAGATTCAGAAATTAGCCAAATGACCCCAAATCCTTGGGCATGCAGGGAATCCTGGCCAAAAAGATAGAGCCTCTGGGTAGATTTTGTAAGAAATGCAAAGAAAGTTTAAAGTGACAATAAGGACAAGGACCTTCCTTTGAGCTGAGGGTGAACCCAGGCTTTAGGAAGATGGGACCAAGGCCTGAAGAGTCTGGCTAAGAGGCCTGAAGCCTCCATTCGGGGCTCCTGAGGCAGCTTTCGTAACCAGAGGCGTGGCCCCCCCTTGGAGCCCTGGGGACCTGGGTTCCCTGAGGCAGTGAGTCAGCAGCCTGCCTACCTTCTTTCTCTGCATGGGCTGGCATGTCCAGAGTGCTTCCCAAGTAGGGTGTGGTGAGCATCTTTTCAGTTTTTGTTTCAACATCCAGTCTGTTGTGGATGATACTGTATAACATACAACAAAAAAGATTTCCTAGAAATAAAATGCAAGATAACCTATAAACTACAAGCTCAAATGATTTATTAGGAGAATCAATAGACACAGAACTCCTATATCACATTGCAGTATATTTCTAAATGCTGCTCAGGTTTTGTTCTTAAGATAGTTACACTTTAAGCAACAGGGCTGTAGAACACAGATTTTATCTTCCTTTCCCCCTTTTATTCGCCATCTCCTTTACCCACGCTCCTCACCCTGGAGCTGAATAAGTCCATTTTGGGGGCAATGTTTGCTCGTGCCTTCCTCTCCTGCAGTCAGTCTGTGAGGTCAGTTTATAAGCATAGAGTTTTACCCACACAAGTTGGAGATGAAGGGAACATGGTAAGAAATACGTCTTTATTTTATTTCATTTTGCTTGGACATTTATCTGCCCCATATTCTGACCGCAAAATATTATATCGTCTTGATCTCGCATGTTGATGTTGAGCTGAGTCCTCAGTAGTTTGCACCTGGGCACGAAAAGCATATTTCAAAGAGGAATATTAAGATCTGATGTTTTGATGTAAAACACTTGTCTTTCCTGTGTACAATCATGGGACATTTTATGGTAATCTTTAAAGATTTCATTTATTTATTTATTGGAGAAGGAGAGCATGAGTGGGAGAGCCAGAGGGAGAGGGAAAAACAGGCTGTCATTAGAGCAGGGAGCACATCCTGACCTGAGCCAAAGGCAGATGCTTTACCGACTGAGCCACCCAGGTGGCCCAAGGGACATTTTTATTTCTAAGATCTTTATTTCCACCATTAAATCATTAAATAGATTGTAGTTACTTTGGTTCCAGCAGGTGTAAGTTAAAAAGAATCGAATGTGAAAGTCATGGTTTCTCCCATTGGTCCACAGGAAAATCACTGACCCCAAAGAAGAGCAGCTGAATCCTCATTGTCTCTTCTCCTAGGGCGGGCTCTGCAGGGATGCTTTCTGATCTCACTGAGCGATAACTTGTCTCTGTGTCTCTCTCTCAGGATATTTTGCTTGAGTCTATGGCGTCAGTCAGCTGATAAGGGCATTTCTGCAGAAGACAGAATGTCATTGTCAAATTAAATCTTGGGACTGGGATGGAGACCACCTTCTGGAGATTAAATGTAAGTGAACATTCGCCCTCTTCTTTCCCGAATTGTTTCATTTGTGAAGGTGGCCGCCTGGTTCAAAATGTTAAAAATATATTAATAGGTGACTGCCTCTCTCCCACGCCTGTCCCCAGCTACTTGCGCCTGCTGCCACCGTCAGCCACGTACTTGACATCACCAGATCCCCGGTGAAGAATGGGTGCCTGGCTTCTCATCCTTTGATGTTATCAACAGGGCTACTGATAAAAACCCTTATCGACGTGTCCTCTGCATGAGTGGAAGACCCTGCCAGTGGGACTGTGAGCGCTCGACCCCCGTGTCTGCTGTATTCACAATCACGAAGATTTTATTGTCAGCGTGACAGTGTCTTCAGTACAATTTAGAGATGTGCAAGGCTGGTGATAGTGATATGTACAAAGGCCTTTCATAGCTGCTCCCTGATTTCATCCCTCACCTGCTCGGTTAACGATCAAGAACAGTTTTATCTTCTCTCACAGGAAATGAGACAGGTCCGGTTAGTGGCAGAACCAGGACCGAATAGACTGCAGGTCCCACAAGTCCAGGTTGCTTCCATGTTTCTCTGTACAGAGCCTTGTGCTTGCTCAGGGAGGTCTTTGTGGTCCATCAGTCAGTGGTGCCTGTATCTCAGTGGCCATCGTGTGGCGGAAGGAGCTGGATCAGAATGCAGGGGCAGATCGTGTGCAGTAGGAACAGATGCGACTGGAGAAATGCGTCCTCTCAGCCCCACGTCCTTTCAAATTGGTCCCGAGGTTTGTTTTCTCCTTCGTGTCATATAGTTGGGTTGATCAGGAATACATCTGACATTTTCATTTCTGGTCCAGGTACACTGAGTCTTAGGTACCCCTTTTAAGGATAAGGTTGTCTGCCAGTAGTAAGGACGGCAAATAGCACAGGGTAGAACAGATTTAGTGGAGGTATTTTGGATAAGTCCAAAGGGTTTTTTAAAAAACTCAAGTCCCCTTGAAACAAAAGAATGCCTGTTCCAACCATCTTCATGTTCATTCCCTGCTAGAGGGTAAAACTACTTGACACTTGCCACTTGACAATGGCAAGGTCTCCAGTATCTTGTAGGTCTTCCTTAGCATAGGAAAGTTCTTTTGAAACCCTTCCCTCTCTTTACCTCCCCCACCTTTCAAGGGTGTATCAGTTCCCCCCACAACACTGATGCCACTCTTTCTGTGCACGGATCCTGTCCCCATGCTTTAATAAAACCACCCTTTTGTACCAAAGAGGTCTCAAGAACTCTTTCTCAAAATCGGCTCTGGACCTCACCCCACCAAACATCACCTACATTTCAAACCTCTATGACTGCTCCCCTGTCTACCTGCCATTTGGCATTATTTCTATCTTTTCCTACAAATGATGGCAAAGGAGGCACTGCTAGGCTTTAGGGGACAGGCATCAACTCTGGAACAGGATCAGTGCACACTAAGATCATGGAGTGGAGTAGCAACCAAATTAAACACAAAACAAAGCCACTAAGCGCAAAGTTATGGGAGAGGGACCCGCAAACCCTCAATTGCAAGTTTAGAAAATGAGAGGGGAAGGAAAAGCATTTTGGTACAGGTACACCAGAAGAACTGTCACATGTGCTTTGGCCAAACCTCACTCCCCATTTGACCCAGTCGTTGGGGGAAAAAACAAAAAAGCAATAGCTGTGGAAGACACACTTGGGTATCTCATCCAGAATAAGCAGTCAGTAGGTCCAGAACAGCCAGCAGCCCTAAAGACCTTGAAAGCTGTGCCCCAGATAACTGGGCATATGACCATCACCTCCAGGAGCTCTCAAAACCACCAGTGAGTGATTCCTATTCAAACAGCCAGATGGTCTACAAACCCTGGTGTCTGCTGTCATTTCATAGTGGATATTGTTTCCCGTCAGGCATTAAGCAGAAACCAAAGAAACTTTGAGAGGATCTGCATCCAAACCCAGAGGGAGAAAGGATTTTTTAAAAGCTCTTTATAAAAATAAAAAGAAAAATAAACCTAAAAGTCGGCCAAAGCGTTTCCACAGTTCTATCCTCCCAGTGGCCTGGGTTTGGAGGCAGCAGCACCTCTACGGTCTCTCCATGGATAGCAGGAACTCCGGAGGTAGATCATATGGGCCCGGACCTCCAATTACTTCTTTCTTGCAATTAGGCACTTGGAGGCTGAGGATCTGTAGAGGTAGGGTGCCCCCGAAAGGCAGAGAACACCTCCCCCAGAGGACAGCGTCCATGAGGCCTCAGGCATATCAGTGCCCAGAGTTTTCGCCCAGGGCAAACCCTGGTGTGCGGGGCAGGGGAAGGCTCAGGTGCAGTCCCCCCAGGGCGATGCTGGGCATGGCCAGGACAGAGGGCGCTGGACACCCCCTGCAGGGGTCGTCTTGGAAAGGCCAGTCCACCAAGTAGCTCTTCCCAGAGTCTGGCACCGGCCCAAGCTGGCCTCCAGTCTGTGGCTTGGTGCAGACCGAGACCAGGACCCCTTTTGCCTGGTGCGTGGTGGTGGCAGGGGACGGGAGCTCGCCACCAGGAGAGCCGCCAGCCCTCCCGTTCTGGCTCCTGACCTCACCTGGCACAATCCCAGCCCGAATGGGCGTATTTACAGGCCAGGGTCTGGTTGGCCAGCTGCTTCATGCAGCAGAATTGCTTCTTCATCGTGGCGATGGGGTGGGCAGCGGGGCTCCCGCGGGGCAGCTGCCAGCGCGGGGCCTAACCCTATCCCCTGGACTAGCATCAGTCAGGACTGGCAAGGGGGGTGGAGTCAGGCCTCTGCTGCTGCACACCTGCCACTCTGTGCAGGCGGAGGACCCGCGGACCAGGCGTATCCACCATTCTGCCCTACCGCCTGCCTGGTCTAGGTGCATAGCTGCGGGTGGTGATAGAGGCGCAGTATGGGCAGTGGCCAGTGAACTGCCAGAGCAAATCATGACCAAGCTGTCCCTGCAGAACTGATGGGGCAAGGAGGGACAGAGCACTCTGGAGCCACTGGAGGCTGGAAATACACAAAGTCTCCATGAGGGCCATCCTCTGTGCGGATACAGACCTCTGGAAGTTCTCTGATGATCCTCTCTCCTAGCTGGATGGATGTATGTGACCCTGTAATTTACACCAGAATGAAAAATATACCATTGGGTGGAAAGACCATACCACAGGACTTTGTGTATTGTGATCCCACTTAGGGGAAGTAGAGGGCCATGTGCATTTTCTGGGGGCAGGCACCTGGGTACAGTCAGGCGCGATCATGCACTAGGGGCATACCCTGGACAGGTACCAAGGAGGACAATGGGCCCAGGCCTGGGTGGGAAGTTGTGGGGATGAGCTGTGGGGACAGGGACCCGGACCAGTAGCCAGAGAGCCTTGGCTGTTCGGAGGTACCTGACCAGCAGGGGCGTGTGGGAGTGAGCGGCAGGAGGTGGGGTGGGGGGGTGAGGGGTAGGGAAGGGGCATGCAGCCATTGCCTGGAAAGGTCTGTATGCTTAGGCACAAGGAAGCTCTGGAGAGGGGGGTGGGGGAGGGGCATGCAGGCATTGCCTGGTAACTTCTGTATACTTAGGTACACCTGAGCTCACAGAAGGGGCGGGGCAGGGGCATGCAAGGGTTGCCTGGAAAAGTCTGTAGTCTTTTGATTCTTAGCCTTGCGCAGCTTGGGGTTCTGGGACACTTGGCGGGGTAGTCCGACTGGGCTGGACCCTTTTGTACCGCGGACCAGGACAGTTGTATGACCGTCAGATGTTCTCCTGGGCTGGTAGGCTGGGCTCTGGCCTAGGCCATTCCCTAGGGGCCGTGGACAGCAGCCAAACCTCTTTGACCAGGGACATTGATATTAAGAGACAGTGCTGGGGAAAGGGACTTTCCCTGGGGATGCCAGGGATTTGGTTGATGTCATCTTAACCCAGACACAGATCAGTAGACTCCTCCATGAGATTGAAACATTGGAGGCTGAAGTGACTCATTGGAAGTTGTGCCAGTGTTCCACCCAGGGACCAAACCATCAACACAAAAATACTGTGGAAACTGAAGAGACACATCAGGGACCTAGAGCAGCGGCAGCAGCGGAAGCTGGACAAACATCAGCTGGAGGTGGTGGGGTTGCAAAACACCCACCGGCAGAAGCTAGCAGACCTCACTGCCAACAACTTAGAGACTATCAACAGATGGATCGGCTCTCCAAAGAGGAGATTGGGAAACTCACTCAAATTATCCAGTAAAAGGATTTGGAAATTCAGGATCTTTCTAGGAAAATCTCTGGGCCTTCTCAAAGCCAGAATGGGCACGTGGAACAACTTCAGCGCCAATTGCAAGAGTGTACTTTGAAAAGTGAACAGGTCTTGGTGGTCCTAAATGAGAAGACGAGGGAGAATAGCAATCTGAAAAGGAACTATCACAGAATGACCAATCGACTTGCTGCCAAAGAAGAGGAACTCCAGATGAAGATGCAAGAGGAAAATCAAAAACTGTCCACTAGAATAGAAAGCAGTGACATAGAGGTGTTTAGAGAAATGATTTGGAATTTGTCACACATTATTCGAGAAAAAGACCTGGAAGTGGATGCATTAAGTCAAAAATGCCAGACTTTAAGGACAATCCTGCAGACACCCAGTACTGGTAATACGGTTGGAGGAGTTTCTATTGATCAGTTCCAGCAGCTTCCACAGGAACGGGACACATTAAGACAGCGGGTGACGATCATGGAGGAGTGGAAAGAGCAGGTGCTGACCACGGTCCAAAATATGAAGCGTGAGTCATCCCAGCTTCAGAGAGATCTGCGACAACTCCAGGCATGGGCTTGCACCAACAGCGAGGTTTTGAAACTGCAGACGACCTCTCTTGACCAGATCCACACTTACCAAGGACATGAAATAAAATTACAAGAGCTAGAGAAGGAACTAGCACAACTTCAGCTCCGCACCAGGGAGCTCTGCAATGCCAAGGAGCACCTTTTAGGAAACCCAGACACGATTTTCCTCCGGCCCTCCAGCGACTCTGCAGAGGCAGCTGACTCTCTGAAGGCTATGAAATCTGACCGAGTGAGTGAGTCTTCTCAGGTGCTCTGAGAGGAGGTAGAAGAGCTCAGAAAATCAGGGCAAGGAAAAGGTAAAAAGATTGAAACCCTCCAGGAAGATCAGCAGAGACGGATTGCTTCAGGGGCTGCTACGGGGGAAAGAGAAGGCAAGCCACAGGAACACAGCGATTCCAATTCCCACATGGAGCAGCAGAAGGAGAAACAGGCTGTTCTACAAGATTTCCCTCAGGCTCAGGACCTCTGAATCCCAGCCAAAAGTGAGGAACTGCTTTCTTTACAGGAGAAGCTCAGGGGCCAACTGAGTGAGAATGAGCTGCTGAGGCAGGCAGTCACCAGCCTGAAGGAGAGGATAGCAGATTTTGAAATGGATGTGTGTCGGCTGAAAGAGGAAAATGGAAAGATGGTGGAAACATGTAGAGAAAAGAACATGGAAAAACAGGCCTTGCAAGAGACAAATCGGCTGCTGTCAAAGATGCAGAGGGAGGAGGAATCCCAGCCTGCCATGATCAAAGAGAAGGCACTTTCTCTGGAGCAACTGCTGCGAGAGAAAGAACACGTAGAGAGGGGGGAATTGAACTGGCATATGGACGTCATTCAGTCAAAGCAGGAAAAGGCAGTTTTGGGTCAACAGGAGAGACATGATGTCGTGTTGGCACAGAAACAGAAAGAAATGGAAACCTGTGCCCTCCAGAAGGAGGGTCACCAGTTACATGAGAGAGAATTGCGCCTAACCCAGGAGCTGGAGAGAGGATGGCACCTCGCTGCAGAAGCCCAAGATTCTCGTTGCCCGGAAAGTTTGGCTTCAGAATACCAAGTGGCTCAGATAAGAGAGGAAGTGACGGTCCTGCAGGGAAAACTGGTTTTGTCTTCCGCTGCCATGGAAAAGGGCAACCGTGGAGCCAGTCTGCAGGTGGAGTTGCTGCGGGAGCAATTGCACGTGGTCACCCAGCAGAAAGAGGAAGCTGCGCTCCAGCTTGCTGCCTCCCAGGAAGAGGGAAGGCACTATGATTGAAGGCTAGTGAACCTCAAGCTGGAACTCGCTGTATGGATGGAAAAGGCAGACACCCTAGAAGGAAAACTGAAGTCGTTACAGGGACGATGGCATCAAACAAATGCCGACTTGCAGGTGAAGGAGGACCAACTCCAAGAGTTCAAGAAACAGAATGAGGTCCAGCAGGAAATACTGGAGGACACACAGAAGAAACTCTTGACCTTAGTAAGTAAGGCTGAAGGAATGGTGGACAAAACCCTCCTAAGGAGACTCTTCGTGGGATCTTTCCAGGCAGCTGATGCGGAACGGCAAGAAGCGTTGAGGTTTATGGCAAGCACACTGGGGATCCAAGAAGACCAGCTGTGGCAGCTGCGTGGTCATGAGCCTGCGGGTGTGCCCAGTGGGGTGACTGGGGAGCCTGGATCCAGAAGTGCCCCCAATGCTACTGGGAAGACAAATCACCAAGCTGTGGCCAATTCTTTTTCAGGACTTTTTGTCCAGTTTCTAGAAGCGGAATCTCATTCACCTTCTTCATCACCAAACTCCCCTGCTCATGACATGAAACCCCCAGATTCAGGAGGAACAGGACAACTGCCTAAGAAACAAGGCCCACCACGACTGAATGCTACCCTGGGATCCACACCCGGAAAAAAAGATGTCAAGCCCCGAACCACAGCTGTGTCTCCTATTAACCCACCTGGACCGGAAATGGATGGGTTGGAGCACCTTCTTCTACATGTTATCTCTGATTCTTTACCCAGATACACGCCCTATATACTGTCACCTGCCAAGAAGGTTGGAATGGCGGCCAAAGACCTCTCAAAGAAATAGATGATTGTCAAGCCAGAGACGAGACCATGCTTTGAAGATCCCAAGTCATTCTGTGTCTACCTTAACCCCAAATGCCCTTTTTCAAAATGTAAACTATTTGCAGTTCTGCTTTCAGCTTAATAAACATAGTATTGTATGACGTAACAAAAAAAGGGGTCATTTAATAACTACGGAAGTATTTGCCAAAGTGAAAACAGTGGTGACTTCTTTTTCTAAGATTTTCTTTCTATCTTTCTTTCTTTCTTTCTTTCTTTCTTTTTTTTTTACAGAAATTAGGGGCACACAAGCAGGGGGAGAGCAGAGGGAGAGAGAGAAGTAGGTTCTCCACTGAGCAGGGGAACCTGTGACCTGATACTAGGACCCTGGGATCATGACCAGAGCCAAAGGCAGACGGTTAACAGACTGAGCCACCCAGATACCAGAACAGTGGTGACTTTGTTAGGGCAGTCGACACTGCTGGGCTTGGGGACTGTGGTCAAAGGATTCTTCCAATAATGTCTATAATGCTTTAGGGTTTTCACAAGGGTCAGGTGTCTTCGTATATCTGATCTAGGGAACACATCAACTCGTTTTAGTCTTCCAAATTTATCAAACGAGTACACACTCCTTATATGGGAAACAAAGTGAATAGCACGAAAGTACAAGATGAATATAAGGTTTAAAAAAAAAAAGGCAAGTTTGCTTTTCCCAGGTAAGTCTCATTTCTGTTAGCTTATTTTTTAGTTTCTATTTTTTCAAAATCATTTCCTTTTCTGTGGTCTGCAAAAGCACTCTATGGGTAACCTGAGTCCTCTTGGGCCTTATGTATATTTCTCTAGTTAGGAGTATTGTATTCCCTGACTTGTTTTATTTTTTTTTCCCTCCAAATCACTCTGCCGTGGAGACCATTTGAAATGGGAATGAATCCCATCTTATTCTTTAAAAGAAAATCCAGCTGCTTATGGTTCTACCCTACATTATGCAAATAGCTCCCCTTGATTAGCATGTAAGCGGTTTTTACCTGGAATGTCCATGGTCAACTCCCTTGTTCATTTCTTCAAAAGCCCCTTCAAATCTTCCTTTGCCCTTCGAGGCGAATTATTCCATTGCACCTTGGAAAGGATCCATTCAGATTTCTTTAAGGACCTCAGTCCATTTTCCATTCTTCTCTCTCTACAGCCTGCCAAATATGGTCATTCCTTCCCTGCTTTCCTGTTGTCAGTGCTGTGATTCACCCACTGCTGTCTCAGACTGGTGCAGTAGACTCCCTAACAATCTTGCTGGTTCCACTCTTAGCCTCCCTTAAATCCATTCTGAACTCTGCTGTCAGGAAGAACTGAGATGAACATGTGATGTTGCTTCTCTGCTATAATAACTGGAGGGTTTCCCCACTGCCTGGAGTTTGACCTTTAAGAGAGCATCCAAGCCCTTGCCTTTGCAGCCTCCCTTCCTCTTCATCGTTCACATAAAGGCTGCCCTTTAGCTCCAGGTGAATTCTTGCAAGCCCCAAATAGATTATTATCCAAATAACTTCAAGTCCATGAGCCTCCTCTTTGTGCCTTGACAAAGGTACAAGTGAGAAAGATTTCATCCTCTTCTTCACCCGTAGGCGAAGGGAGGGATTCCAACCCTAAAGCTATGCAATGTCCGCATGCAACATAGCTGAGATCCACCGTAATTTGTTACCGACCTATCCTCATGGCCCAGGGAAGGAGGACACACACATCATGCAGGGCCATGGGGGACGTTGCACCTGGGAACAGAATGGACAAGGGCTGTGGGTGCAGACTATGTAGTAAGAGGAGAGTGAAGGTGAGCCCTACTTCCTGCAGGAGGGAATGACTGGCTTGCTGGATCATTCCACAGGCTGTCAGGGAACTGGAACTTACTACTTGGGGAAGAACTGTACCTGGTACCTGTGCTTAGGATGCCTTGTTGGCCAGAGGATCTGATCTGTGGGAGCAGAGTGGGAAGAGAACATGGAGTGAGGCCATTTGAGGCCATCTGAATCTTACTCAAACTCAGGCTTTCCCTCACAGTGGACTCTGATATTTGGACATCCATTTCATCTGAGACCCTTAAGGCATAGGAAAGGTGCTTCTCCAGGACGTGAAGCTGTCATGTGAGCAGGAGGGAGACGTGGTCATCAAAACCAAAATGTAATATCTTCCATAGATGTTCATGCAGTTGATCCCAAGGAAAACCCTGGGTGGCCAAGGGGTAGAAGGAAGAACTGAAGTCCTCCAGCACCATGGAATCTGGCAATGCACTGTGGACAGAAGCCTCCACATCCACCTGCAGGTAAGATAAGCAGACTTTGGCTTCAGCCTGTAGCAAGTAGGCCTTGGTGACTCTATTAAGCTGGTGGGGGTGCCATGACCCAGAGAATAATAGACAGCTGGATAGGAAGGCTCAGAGCCTATGAAAGACTCAATTTCCAGGAGAGCCCTGTGCATGGCCAGCAACTGCTGCTTTCATGGTCTATAACCCAGGGCTAAGGAGGGCTGTTTCTTGCATTGAGATCCCCTTGACAATTGACAGATAGCATGGATGGTCCAGGGACTCCAGGAAGGAGAGAGGAGGCTACTGAAGCCTTTTCTCCTAGGTACTAACAGGTGATTTTTAAAAAAGATTTTATTTATGTAGTTAAGAGAGAGCTCTGGCTGGAAGAGGGGGTGGAAGGGAGAGGGAGAAGCAGGCCCCCCACCAAGCAGGGAATCCCCCTGCCAGGCTTGATGTCAGGATCCTGAGATCAGGACCTGAAACTAAGGCAGATGCTTCACCAACTGAGCCACCCCATCACCCTCAACAGGTCATTTTTACTTGCACATTTTTTACTTGCCTTTTTTGAGGGGAGACCCTCCTGCCTTCATTGTGAGCTCATGGACAAGTAACAGCCTAAATTGGCTTCTGTAAAATTTATAAACAAGGAATATGTTGCCTCAGAACCCAAAAAGTACTGAGAGATGTTGGACTTCTATGTCCTTTTTTCTTTTTTAAAGATTGAATTTGTTAGTTGATAGAGAGAGAGAGAGAGAGAGAGAAGAATAGAAGGGCTGGCAGGGGCAGAGGGAGAGGGAGAAGCATGCTTCCCACTGATCAGGGAGCCTGATGCAAGGCTTGTTGCAGGACCCTGAGATCAGGAACTGAGCTGAATGCAGACACTTACCTGACAGAGCCAGCGAGGAACGCCCACATTTGTAGGTCCTTAACAAGTTTGCCAAATAAATTTCCTCACAGTAGGATGTCTTTTTTTTTTTTTAACATTTTTTTTATTTGTCATAGAGAGAGAAGCGAGAGCAAGCACAGGCAGACAGAGTGGCAGGCAGAGGCAAAGGGAGAAGCAGGCTCCCCGCCAAGCAAGGAGCCCAATGAGGGACTCGATCCCAGGATGCTGGGATCATGACCTGAGCTGAAGGCAGCCGCTCAACCAACTGAGCCACCCAGGCGTCCCACAGTAGGATGTCTTAAATGTGATGTCACACCTATGTTCCTCGAGAAAGATGGGTGTAGTAAGTTCCTACCCACAAAGGTTGCCTATGATAGCAGAGCGGTTTCGATGCCCTTTGTATAACAAGGTATATTATGTGTCCTTCAAGGTTGAGGCACACATGCCTGTGAGGATGTTGAAATAGGCACTGATCAGAACATCATGGCCAAATCTATCATAGCGAAGTATTCACCATCTTTAAATTGGTTGAACTACCTCATTGTTTTTTTTTTTATTTTTTAAAAACATTTATTTATTTATTTTGACGGAGAGAGATCACAAGCAGGCAGAGAGGAAGGGGGTGTGTGGGGGAAGCAGGCTCCCCACTGAGCAGAGAGCCCAATGTGGGCCCGATCACAGGACCCTGAGACCATGACCGGAGGTGAAGGCAGAGGCTTTAACCCACTGAGCCACCCAGGTGCCCCATCCCTCATGGTTTTTTAAATGACTTTATTTCTTTATTTTAAAGACAGAGCAAGAGAGAGAGAGAGATAGCAAAGGAGCGGGGGTAGGGGGTGATGTTGGGAAGGGAAGGGCAGAGGCAGAGAAAATCCCAAGTGGACTCCACCCCGAGCATGTAGCTGGACCTGGGACCCAATCCTATGACTCAGAGATCATGACCTTAGCCAAAAGCTTAACCCACTGAGCCCCTCAGGTGTCTCAGATGATTTAAGGGGACTGGGGTTTATTTTAATCAGGTATGATAAGACAGGCAGATATACAAGTAACTCTCACAACGGAAAAAGTGTTTTTGGACTCACAGATCCCATGAAAGGAGGTGCTGGGAGGCATGGAGGGCCGCCCCGGGAAGCACTAGGCTTAGTCAAGAAAAAGAGGAAGTGAAGGGACAATAGGGGGAAGACCGTTTATCATGGATTCCGTGGGAAGGGGCAGGGGAGTCCGGGTAAGCACGTTTAGAACTGCCTAGTTTGTGTCATCTCAGTGGGTTCTGGGACACAGTGGTGTCTGGAGTAGCCTGTCCTTGCCCCTGGTGTGATCAGGGCAGGGCATAGTGGCCCAGAGTGTAAGAGTTTCTTACAAGAGATGGTTGGGGGTAAAGCCTCTGATTTGGTTGCTTTACCGGTGAAAGGTTTGCTGGCAGGCAAGCTGCTGACCATCTCTAGGAATTCAGTAAGCCTGCTAAGGACAGTCCCTCTGAAGTCAGCAAGGCCTGAGATGTCAAAGCATTAAATATAGAGGATAGAAAATATGGTTATTATATTTGCTATAGACAGGATTTGAGCCCTCGTAATAAGTCCATTAAGGTTAGGCAACCAGTGCCTCCTAGCAACATTAAAGTTCATTCAGAACCTATGATGTAGAGGCACAAAAGCCAGTCGGCCTCCTTTTATTTTTGCCAATTAAATTATTTTAGTAAATTTTGGATTTCTTTTTTTTTCAAAGATTTTATTTATTTATTAGAGAGAGAGAGAGAGAGAGCAAGTACGTGTGATAGAGCAGGCCTCAGGGGGAGTAGCAGGGAGAGGTAGAGGGAGAAGCAGACTGACTCCTTGCCCAGCAGGGAGCTTGATATGCGGCTCTATCCCAGGATCCTGGAATCAAGACCCAAGCTAAAGTCATTGACTAACCATGTGAGCCACCCAGGTGCCCCTGTAAATTTTGGATTTACAGTTGGGTCAAATTTTGAACCTATGTTGAATTAGTCATGGTAGGTGGGTGTTGGGTTCTGCCACCTGTATTCAGATTTCTCTCTTCCACTCCTCCTATGCTTAGGTCTGTTTCTTCCTGGAAGAAGAAACCCCTGTGGGGTGGGGGAATGTCTCATTACCCTGCTGCTCTTTCTCGGGTTTTTTTTTCCAGAGTGTCCCAAATCAGCATCATCAGCCTTGGAGCTTCCGTTGTGGCAATGGTTGTATGGTTTCAAGTCTCCTGGTGTAAGTCAAGTGGGAATTGATCCCCTCACTGTACCACAGGGGTCCCCTGTATGTTTCCCCCATAATCCTGAGGATCAGGATCTTGTGCCAAACAGATTAGGCAAGGGGGTGGTCAGTGGAAAGGCACAAGACCCACAGCCTATTCGTTGATGAAGCAAAACCATCTTCTGCTACAGCCCTACCTTCTCTCAGTATAGATTGTTTCCCTTCCCCCCTTTTCCCTCTCTACAGATTTCCTCAGGATAGATTTTCATTTCTAACCACACAAAGCCATGAGATTTTGTTTCTGTCCCCATCTAATCACATGGCGCACATGTTCTGCATGTTTAGGGGGAAAGTGAGCTGGTTTGGTCAGCCCACAGATGGCCATCCTCTTCTTGTGGGAATGCCAGTCCATCTCCCAGTGTTCGAGTCTACAGCCAGGAAAATCATTCTGTCCATGGCCAGAGTCAGAGCCTCAAGCCCCTGAATCACAAGATTAGTCTATCGACGAGCCGGGGAGCAACAACACTACGAGAAAGTCAAGTGTGCTGGTGAGGTGTTTGGCACTGCGAGAGAAGTGGAACACCAAATGCCCCCCCCCATCCACTTTTCTGTTTTTGTTCAGCTGGTGGGCCCTGGGCTGCCATGGACGTCTACCTGAAAACCTTGCGGGCTTAGGAAGACACATGGTTACAGGGAGAGGAGTGGCAGCTCGGAGTCGGGCAAGGCCACTCCCAATGCCGGAAACACAGTGACTCGGGAAGCAGCCAGGGAGCCATTCTTATATTTCCCTGGGGCCGCGGTCTCCCTCCTTTGCACCCACAACACAGAGGGTCAGCCCCAGGACTGTGCTTGAGGTGCACTTTTCCCCCATAGACCCGTACATCAGCCCCAAGCACTGGGCCATCACCCAGTCCCTGGAACTCAAGCACACCAGTCAGCATGTCCTGCAGTTGCCAACCTCAGGGGGGAGCCTTGGAGACCAATGCAGGCCACATAGGTGACACCTCTCCCCCAGATAGTCAATTCTCATTCATTCTCACCTTTTTGGCAAGGATGGGGTATTATTCTAGAAATGGATGGCGACCTCCATTTGAGAGAATAGAACATGAGCCAACACAGCTTGCCAGTGATTGCCAGTTCCCTCCCAGATCGTCATTGTCACCCCTGAAGCCAGTGACTTAGCAAAGCAGCAGGTCAAGCTGACACCATGTCTTCATTTAATGTGGGGACACCCTGTTTGTGATGCCTCTTGTTTGAATCACCTTCTCCTCAGGTCCCTGATGAGGCCTGAGGAGACCTGCTCCAGATGTTTGGGGATCCCCTGACACCTGCTACATGTGATTAATAACAGTTTACTAGTCACATATACTTACACTTCAGGGGAGAGGATACCAAACACGGTGCAGGACTGCACAGAGATTGCACTTGGGAACAAGGAGAAGGAGCAGGGCCTTGGAAGGGAAGACTTGGTTGAAACAAGAGGGCAGGCAAGTCCTGGTTCCCATGGGAGGGTATGAGTTGCTTCCTTGAAAAATTCAGTGGGCTTCTAGAGAACTGAACACTACTCCCCAAAAACCAGTAGGTTCTAAGTCTGGTCCCTGTGATGAGAAGGGTGTTTGGTTAAGAGACCTCCCCTGTGATAGGGAGAGGAGAACGTGCATGATGCCATTTGAGTCCCTCCTTGATCTTCAGGTGTCAAGACAGCCCTTATTACAGAATCTTAATTTCAGGCCTTATGCCATAAGAGGGTACGACAAAGTAATTCTTACCTTATGTAAAGTAACTTGTATTCCTCTATGCTAGCAATGAATATGTGGGCTCCACAATCAAACACACATTCACAATTACTCGTACAAAGAAAGTACTTCGGGATAAATCTAACAGTGCCTGTCCAGGCATCCCATGCTGAAAGCTATTTAGCACTGATACAGGAAGTCAAAGATATAAATAAATGGAGAAATACACCATGCTCGTGATTTGGAAGACTAAGCATTGTAAAGATGTCAAGTCTCCCCAGACTGATAGAGTTAATGCAGTTCCTATCAAAGTCCTGTCAGCTTTGTTTGTTTTTGTTGAAATAGACAAAAATATTCCAAAATGTATGTGGAAGGACAAAGGAAGTAGAGTAGTTTCAAAAACTATTTTGAAAATAATACTAATGGGTGAACACAGTCTACAGAGTTTCAGAACTTAGTAGTTAAAATAAGGAAGGCTGTGTGCTATTTGCAGGACTGAAACATGGAACCGAGCAGAACAGGGGCACCTGGGTGGCTCAGTGGGTTAAAGCCTCTGCCTTTGGCTCAGGTCATGATCTCAGAGTCCTGGGATGGAGCCCCACATTGGGCTCTCCCCTCAGCAGGGAGCCAGCTTCCTCCTCTCTCTCTGCCTGCCTCTCTGCCTACTTGTAATCTCTGTCTGTCGGGTAAATAAATAAAATCTTCAAAAAAAATTTATTTTTAAAAGAACAGAGCAGAACAAGGAACCCAGGAATAGTCCCCACAAATAAGCCCAACTGTGTTTTGAAAAGGGCACTAAAGCAAATCCAATGGGAGAAAGCTGGGTTTGTACTCTCTACAGCCTTCTAAAGCTTGTGGAAGTCAGAGAGGCCAAACTCAGAAACAGCAGCAGCAGAGAAGAATGATGGTGGTGTGACCCAGGCCCTACCAGGTGGGAATGGGGAAGGAGAGATATTGGGTGACCCAGGTTGTGTGGGCAGGGTCCAAAGAGCTTTCCAGTGATGCTTTCCAAAGGCCTAGGGAGCTGGGAAACTGTCCAATCAGCATGTGGGCACAGGCGCCAATGAGGGGGAGGGTTGTTAGGATAGCTGACAGGGGGCGGGTCAACAAGATGCCTCTGCTGAGTGCGGGGCTTGCATGGCATCTCCGGATCCCGCAACCTTGCCCCAGTGGGTGCAGAACCTCCAGACCCATGGCCATTGGCCTGAGGACACTCTTTTTCACCTCCTGTACATCCTCTTCAAGGTCGACGCAGAGGAAGACAGATTGAGCGGCCCCTGGGAAGATGCTTCTGTGCAGAGGTACCTGTGGGGCATGATGTCAGGACCCTGTGTCCTTGGGGTCTTGGGCCTTGCTGGGAGGCAGCCTGTGTCTCAGGAATACACTGGATTGCCAAAAGGTATCTGTCAGCTCCTGCGCCCCTCGTTTCCCATCTGAGAGGAGCCCAGAGCAGGACTTCATTTATGGAGCTGCTAATTATTTCAAGTGTGTTGTGAGAAAGGGGGAGTGGGAATGCGGCCTGAACCAGGCACATGAACTTTCGGCCTTCTTGACCGAAAAGTCCTGCTAAAAGCCCGACATGAAGCGAGTAAGTTGTAGTTTTGATGAGGGAGAAGTTTCGGTTCTCCCTCTTGAATAGTTACATTCCACTAGGGGTTGTCAGGATCTCCACTGTGCACCTGAGATAGGGCCAAATAGGAGTGTGTGAGTGTGTGTTTGTGTGTCTGTGTGTGTGTGTGTAGGGGTAATGGCCTTTTGGATGGGTGGTGGGCCTTCAGTGACTGGAAAGCATGATCAGTAGGACTGACAGGATGTGTGAGGGACTCACCAACTGGTTGAAAAAGACAGGAAGGACATAATGATCCGTGAAATTCATCATTACTCTTTTGCATTGAGTGCTGAAAGCTACAGCGTGCATTAGAGTTTATCCTTTACTGAGTAGTGTTGAAGCTGAGACCAGAAGGCTAAGAAATAAAAGGCGGATGTGGGAAGGTGTTCAGTGAGAGCAGGGAAGGATGTGTACTGTTACAGGAACTGAGAGAATGTCTTTGAATCTCGGGCCACGTGGGGACTGTAGGGTGGGGAAAACCAAGGTTTGGGGTGAGGACTTGGACTTTTTGTAGGTTTTTGGAGACTAATCATAGTGATTTAAAACATGATGCTCAGGCCCAAGCTGATCCTAGCTCTGCGTCTTAGGAGCTGTGTTACTCTACCATTGTAGGTCTCAGTTTCCTGAAGGAAGAAATGGGGGTGATAATAATCCCACTTCATAGATGATTGTAAAGATGAAATGATATTTAACGTTAATAAAACACTCAGAGCCATGTCTGACATGTAATAGGTGTCAGTGGTGGATTCAAGAAATAAATAGGGGCACCTGGGGGACTCAGTGGGTTATAGCTCTGCCTTTGTCTCAGGTCATGATCCCAGGGTCCTGGGATCCAGCTTCACATTGGGCTCTCTGCCAACAAGAGTTTGAATCCCAGGACCCTGAGATCAGGACCTGAGCTGAAACCAAGAGTCGGATGCTTTGCCAAACTGAGCCACCCAGGCACCCTTACAGGGCCTGTTGCCTTAGGAAAATAAATTGCAAGGGTAAAGAAAGAGGAGGGAGAAAGTGAGGCCTGTTATTAAGAGAGGCTTGAGAGACTTGTTAACCAATTGCAAGGTATGGGTCTTATCCTCACTCAGGATTTAACAAATACAGAGAGTCAAAATATTTATGACATAATCAGCTAAATGTCTTATTTTCCCCAAGATTTTACTTATTTAGACAGAGATCACAAGTAGGCAGGGGCAAGGCAGAGAGAGAGGAGGAAGCAGGTGCCCCGCTGTGCAGTGAGCCAGATGCGGGGCTTGATCCCAGGATCCTGGGATCATGACATGAGCCGAAGGCACAGGCTTTAACCCACTGAGCCACCTAGGCGCCCCAATCTGCTAAATTTGAACTGTGACTTGACATGTCATGATATTGCGAAATTATTTTGAAATGTTTAAAGAGTGAGTATAGTTTTGCGGGCATATCTATGTGTGTGTCCATTAAGGGCAGTTTTGCTCCCTAGATGTTTGGCAAAGTCTAGGACACTCGGTGGTCATAAGCACAAGTGAGGAAGAGGCTCTCTGCACCTCATGTATGGAGACCAGGCGTGCTGCTAAGCATCGTAGTATACTCAGGACAGCGCCCTCAGCAAAGAATGATGGGGTCCAAGGTGTGGGTTATGCCAAGGTTGTGTAAGCCTGTTCTGGAGACAGGTGTTGATGTAGCCATGGGTTCAATGATAGGATGAAGATAGTTGTTTCAAAATGTGATGGGGGCTGTGGGGATGGGCTGTGAGCTGAGAATTATTTAAGTTAGTGATGGGAGTTCCTTATACCATTCTCTCTATTTGGGTGTGTGTATATGTATGTATCTGTATGTTTACATAGTGTGTGTGTGTGTGTGTGTGTGTGTACAGTATGTGTGTATATTATATGCAATTGCATATTTCCATAACAAAAGCTCACAAGCTTGCTAGGGGTGATGTAGAGTCTAGTTCACGTGGCATCTGGTGCCAGCACGTGGGGAGGGTGGACAAGCTGAGACAGGATTTCGCAGGAGCGGCAGCAGTGGCGTCCTTAGCAGGCTTGGTCTGCAGTGGAATGTTGGTGGTGTCTGGCTGTCGAGCTTCCCTTTATCCCTGTTGTATTTTTATTTTTTTTGTCTTGTTCTTTGGCCTTCCTAATAACCTTCCAATAAATTCTTTTTCTGTTAAATTTAGTCAGAACCAGTTTCTGTGAAGCAAGAATTCTGACTTACACAAAAAAAGGGTGAAGCTGATGTATAGAGAAAAGGTGATCTGACAGACTGTGGGAGGAGAGAGAGGAATTAGGAGAAACAGATATATAAAAATATATGTCATTTCTACATCTAACAACTAAAATTTACAGAGTAGATAGATAGATAGATAGATAGATTTATCTATATGCACATACATATGTATATAATATTTGAGAGAAAGAGAATCTCATGGTTTCTGTTTTTCTTGTTCTTAACTTCTATCCCTCTCAAGACCACAGTTTAATTCTTGTCCAGGAATATTGTGAGATAGCCCCATTTTTTTAATATAAGAAACTCTCATTTCTACTTCAATAAATGCAAGTGATCTTCTGTCACCTACAACCCACAGAAGCTCAGCATAGTTTAGATGGTGATGTGCTCACCTAACCACCTTGTTGCTATACTTGCTTTTGCTCACTGCTGTGCAGAGGTTCCACAAATGTCGGTTTCATGGGCACACGATTGTCATTTGGCTCCAGACAAGGAATGAATGTGCTGTTCATGGCAGCAGAGGCACTCTGGTCTTCTTGGCCTTTCCAATAATCATTGTAAGTGGACACACTTATCGAGAGTTCACTCTGTCAATTGTGCTTGTCTTTCATAAGTTTTGCCAGTAAGCCTCAGTCTCTCTGAACACCCCTGACTGTAGGGTCCTCAGTCCTTGGGTTTGTGAGGCACAAGGAATGAATGAATCCAGCGGGGTCCCTTGAGAGACAGCCTGCCGGCCTCTCCTGGTGGGTCCTATACCGACAGACAAAGGCCATTGCAACTTCATTGAGGAAGGTGGCATATAATGTGAAAGAGTGTACAGGGAGGATAGCCTGCGTTTTCCGAGAACAGGCTTTGAGTCAAATAGCCTTAGACTATCACCCTATTTCTCCCCTGTGCTCCTGTGCTTCCTTAGGCATGTTTTTTGACCTCTCTATCCTCGGTTTTCTCGTCTGTAAAATGGACTGTTTTATGGATTAAATGAAAAAAAATGTATACATATGTAAATTCACAGAGAAGATGGCCTATGGGGAGCCGTGTAGAAATGGTATTTTTATTATTACTCAACATTGTGGTTAATATTATCATAGGAAAGTTCTTCCGCTATAAAGAGCATGAAGCACGAGATGCTCCATTTGGCCCCTTCCAGGCCCTGTGTTTTCCATGATGCCACTTACTCATGAGCTTCGTGATCTCATGCGTGGGTGACCCCTTCTGGGCCAGCACATTAATTATGTAGCCTTGGTAGCTCCCAGGGACCAGGTCTTGTGGAAAGGGTTTTTGTGTTGGAGCTGTTGGGTCCTGGCTACCTGGACTCCATCACCTTCTACCTGTGTGACACTCGGGACCTAATAACCCTGTGACAGGCAAGCAATTCGGGCTGTTCCTTAGGGTTGTTGATGATGATTAGATGGAATGGTACATATAAAATGCCTGGAACATGTCAAGAAATGTTTGACCTCATTCCATTTTCTTACTCTTTTTTACTAGCTCCCAGAACAACCCACTTCTACCCATTTCTGTTTCAGAGAGGTGAGGTAATTCTGCGAAGGCCATAGTGTTAGGCGAATAAGGTGAGGAAAAGATATTGCAGGTGTTGTGAAGAGCATGATTAAAAACTGGGGAGTAAGAACCCGCTGTGAAGCTGCAGGTAACAGGGCGTGGCTGGAGAGCCAGAAGTGGGTGAGGGAAGGGTGAGGGATGAGTTTAGGAAGGACTTTGGATGTTGTGCTGAAAGACAGTGGGTCCTTGAGGGACTTTAAAGTTGGAGTGACCTCGTTTAATTTGCATTGTCAGAGCATTCCAGAAGAGAGGTTGGAGGAGGAGCCAGTAGAGACAGAGAGACTCCAGAGGAGGAGGATCTTCTCTGAGGGATCATGGCAGCCAGTGCAGAGGGTTTGAAGCAGGAGTGAAAGGATCTGGGTCCTTAAGAAGGCACAGCCCACTGGGGAAGAAGACGCCTGTATGGGAGGGAAAATGATATAGTACAGTGCCCAGCATGGATGCCAAGAGCATGCAGCCTGGAACTGCCGGTCACAAAGGCCTATGGTGCCGGATCCCATATTCACGGAGCAGTGCATTCAGATCAGATGGGATCAGAGCAATAGATTCTGCCAGTTCTGCTTTGGTCAGTAAAACTCAGGATTTAGCTTCTTAATGTCCTGCTTTGTTAGGACTGCTCTCTCTTTTCAAGGGGTATATGTGTGTATTGGAATAAGGGACCAACATCCTAGTTACAAAATCAGGAGAGAAGCCTTATTTTTGTCTGTGAGATTCTACCTGCCTCCAGCCCTCAAATGAGAGTGCAGCATTTTTTGTCATCAGGCAGATGTGATTCCAAGTTCACACTCTGCCACGTCACTGTATGACCTTGAGAAGAAAACCTCATTTCTGGGTCCTCGGTTTTCTTATATAGACAGTGGGAGTTATTATGCTGTCTTCTTCCTAGAGTTGCTGTAAAGAAGAGATAGTGCATGTGTGTTTCTTATCTCAGAACATAGCGTGAAGTGCTAAATGGACATTAAGCATTGTTTCTTGCCTTGTCATTTGTGGCCTTGTGCCCAGGTCAGATAGTGTGGGTTCCCATTCTGACATCAAGTCATGAGAGCCATTTTGTTTCTATACAGATTTCAGTGACTACAAGAGAGTCTGAATACATCACCAATCAGACTTGATTTGTCCTCAGTGGTCCAGAGCCTCCGATTTCCAGGAATGGTTCAAGGATCCCCCTGGGGGCATAGCCCACGTGGAACTCACTCAGAAGCTTTCTGGGACTTGGTGATCCTTCTCACTGTGATAATGGCACAGCTGAATTTCCCAGAAGGAATCATTAACCACTGATCCCACAAAGGACAGAGCTGAGCTCTTTGCCAGGCATCTAGGAAAAAAGGATTCTTGCTTATGATTCTTGGTTTCAGTCCACCAAGGAGAGGAGGAGAAGCAGACTCCCCCTTTCCATGGAGTAGGTCATGGTTAGATATAGACCATGGATTAGCTTTCAACTTCCCTTACCTCTAAACTCAGCTCTTGCTTCCTTCTACCCTGTCTACCCCCAAATCAGAACAAATGCTGACCTGCTGGGATATATGATGGGGCTGAGGAGGAGGAATGCTAAAAAGTAGAGCAAGGATATATCCCATATCTTCTTGCATATTCACTGTATGTCCACTCCAGGTTTTTGATCCTGTGATGAATAAGAAAAAGAAATAATAAATGGAACTTCATGAGTCTAAGCTTTTCTTCACAGCATCCTTCCTTTCAAATAAAATCCAGAAGCCATATGCAACCATGCCAAAGTATCTGTGTCACTCAAGTGTAGAGCCCGTCTCCTGCAGTGAAACATGCAGATCAAACGTGAATGCTTTTCTGTTGCTGTCTAAAGCTGCTTTCCACCAGGATGGCACTGAAGAACTCATTGCTTTGAGGAAAGGACAAACATGGAAAAATTAGTCCTCAATTTCAGTTCAAAAAAGGGAAACTGAAGATCTCTTGCACGCAGAATAGAACCAGGACCTATAGACTCTGCAGAAGAATTGATGATCTTGAGTATATCATTGACATTGGCCCCAGTTTTTTTGTCTGTAAAATGGGGAGATGAAGTTAGATCAAGTGTCCCAGTAGGTATAGTCTTGGCTCTTGGCATTCTGGGTTGGATAATTCTCATTGTGGAAGCTGTTCTGTGCATCGCAGAATGTCTAGAAGCACCCCTGGCCTCGACTCAGTAGACGTCAATAGGATTTCCCTTACGGTGACCAATGGTGTCTCTAGACGTTGCAGATATCCTTTGGACATAAAATCACCCTGGTTGAGAACCACTGAATTAGATCTGTTAGATAATAAGCAATTTAAAATTTTCCAAGCTGGAGTGAGAGTCGGGGCTCTGCTATCTCCTGGTACCTAGCCCTGTGTGTGGCATTGTGGCAAGCATTCAGTACAAGCTGAATGAGTGAGATGAAATACACAGCTCCTTCCAGTTCTAGATCAGTTCTTTGGCAGCAAGAGAATCACTAGGTGGTGATGATCTTATCACCCATGTGACTGCCTCTATTTGGGTACTGTTTAACATTCCTGGATAGAAGTAGACTAAAAATACCACCTGGTGCTATGAAACAAATAGGTCTGTCTGGCAGTTTAGCAACAAATAGTGACTATAATTATCAAGGAGGGTCCACTCAATTTCGACAGCGATCTTAGATCGTGTCCCCTGAAAGTTAACTCTGAATTTTATGAATATGACAAAAAATTTAGTTGAGAAAAATGAGTCCCGATCTTGGAATATCATGATCTGAACCAAAGTCAGACACTTATCCTGGTAAGCCACCCAGGTGCCCTCAGCCTGTTTTTTAAAATGGGATTTTACTGGAATACTGCCATACTCATTCATTAACAGATTGTTTAGGGCTTCTTTGATAACACCAATGGCAAAGTGGAATCCTTGGGACAGAGAATCTTTAGCAAGTAAAGTCCAAAGTATTGACCATGTGGTCCCCTTATAAAGAAGCTTACTGGCCCCTCTTGTAGAGCACAAGTTTTCTCAGGGATGCCCTGTTGCACAGTAGGAAATATGCTTATATTTAATGAGTGTGTGTTAGGTTGCGCCATATTAAATTGTCATCATTGTAGGACAAAATGGTCAGGTATTGGCACTTATGTATATGATCCACATAATGTAACTTTCCAAGCATAGATACATGGAGTACAGTCTGTGCTCTTAAGGACACGCACATAGGTACACACATGCACACATGCTACTGCTGTCAGTGAATGTAGGAATCGTTATACTAGAGGCACAAACTCAGTATTTCAGGAGCACAGAGTAGTGTGTGCACGGTTCTTACCAGTAAGGGTGAGGGAAAGGGACTAGAAGCTTGAGAGGCCTCCAGAGAAGTGGCTGTGTTTCTGGCTGCTGTGCATTTGAGCTGCACTTCATGGCACCTGTAGGATTTGTTTCGGGTCAAAAGAAGCGTTTTCTACAGGGGTGGGGGTGGGATTGACATTGAGCTATAAGAAACATGCTGCATTCTCTCGTTCAAGCACAATTGCTGTTCATCCTGGAAAACAGTTGCTTAGAATTAGAGGACATTAAAGATCGAGTGAGCATGACTCCCTAATTTTTAGATGAAGGTTGGCGGCAAAGGGATAAGTTCAAGATCTCCCTGTTGTTGACCAGTTGTTTTATTGGCAGGACTAGAGCCTATGTCTTCTACGCCCCAACTCAAGTTGATGTCCATCAGGCCACTCGGAAGTCAGAGAAATCAACTACTAGAGACAGTGGTAGCAGACAGGCCTGGGCTTGCATTCTGGCTCTGGTACTTACTGTCTCTGTTACTCATCACAAGGTTTGTGAGCCATATTGCCTCCAACACAGACGCCCTCAGAGTAGAGGTTTAGAAAGCTCAGAGTCTGAAACCAGAGTCTCAGAGTTTCATCCCCGCACCACTATGTGCTAGCTCTGTCACCCTGGGCACATTACTTACCTTATATGGACCAGTAATATAGAGATAGTACTACTACTTACCTCACTGAGGTATAGGACTGAGTGATTTTAGGATTAAATGCAGGCATAAGGCACACAGAAAAATACCTGGGACATGCTGAGTTCTATATGCTAACCTTATTAGAAGAAAAACAGTGGATTGGGACATCTCAGTGGCTCAGTTGGTTAATAAGTGTGTGCCTATGGTGCAACTCATGATCCATGAGTCCTGGGATGCAGCCCTGCCATGGGCTCTTTGCTCAGCAGGGGGCCTGCTTCTCCATCTACTGCTGTTCTCTTTGCTTATGCTCTCCCATTCTCTCTCTGACAAATAAGTAAATAAATAATAAAATCTTTCAAAAAAGAAAGAAAAAACAGTGTATCCTACGAGTGTTCTAAGAACCAAGGAGAGTAATTTAGGGGGAGCCTTTTTCCATACTTGTAGAACAATACAAGTAGAAATGTATTTTTCTTCTCTTTGTGAATTGAAAGACTAGCATCCTGGAGATTGATGGTGATGATTTTCATTTCTTACAGCCTTACTATTTGCCAGGGACATGACTTCTGTTAGTTAAGCGTCACAAGATCCAGAGATGGTTCTTAGTTTTGGCTGACAATTGTGACTGCATAGCAGAGTGTAGGAGGACAGTGTGCTGCAGACTCTGGGGCCAGGCTGCCTGGGTCTGAATCCTTGCTCAGCCTCTTACTGGCTGTGTGAACCCAGCTGTGTTGCTTACACCCTGTGCCTTGGGTTTCTAGTCTATAAATGAGAATGATGAATATAGTGGTTTTGAGCATTAAAGGAGATAATTTTGTGAAGTGCTTAGGACAGTGTTTGATGTATAGTATTTGTTTAAGGAAGAATGAAAGCGAGAAGCAGACTCCTTGCTGAGCAGGGAGATGGATACAGGGCCCAGTCTCAGGACTCTGATATCATGATGTGAGTTAAAGGCAGATGCTTAACTGACTGAGCCGCCCAGGTATGCCTGTCATCACCATTTTCACTATTACTGTAGATAGAGTTCTGTGGGCATTCAATATATGCTGGGGATTAACTCTGTTGATATTATTGGTATCACCAGTAGAGCACAGGGCCTGTACACAATAGGCACTCAGCACACAGGGAATCAATGAATGCATACTCTAGAGCCAGTCTGCTCAGATTCCCATTCTGGCTCTATCACATTAGAGCTTTGTGATCAGGCAACTTATTTAATCTCCTTATGCTTGTTTCTGTCTCTGTAAACGAGGGTCTCAGATTCCTAAATTAATGGGGTTGCTGTGAGCAGGAGGTAAGCCAGCCCATTCGCATGCCTGCAGACACACACACACACACACACACACACACACACACACACACACACACACGTAAGGCCACACTGCCCTCTGCTGACACACCGTGTAAATGCATATTTAAGTCCCATGGGCCTCCTTCCACCCGAGGTCCAAGGCATCCCTGTACCTGCCTTAATGCGCACAGACACAAGGATGGACCTCTGTGTCCTCCTTACCTCCCTTCAAGTCGGGACCGGGCTGCTCCCCACAGCTGATTCAGCCACCTCAGGATGTTCGCTCAGGTCGTTCTCCCCCTCCATGGGTCGATGCGGTTCCTGCAGGATCGATGGCTCTTGCTTGGTTTCTGAGCAGCTGCCCAGGCCAGGAAACCCAGGCCCTCAGGGCTCGGGTTTTGAAGGCTCCCATCTACCTCTGGCCTGCAGGAGAACTGTCACAGGGAGCCAGATACCTGGGACCTGGCTCTGTCATGGACCCCAGACATGAAGAATGCGCACTCCATGATGAGGAATACAACACTCGCACCCTCCCCAGAGTTTCTCACCTCACTGCCTCCGCTCAGAGAGGTGGGTGAATATTTAATCCTCCTCAAGCTCTAGGTCTTGACTCTAGCAGCTTCCCTTGGCCTGAAACATAATGGAACTCTCAACCTTTAACTTAAATATTGATGCAAATTCTGCATACTCTTCCCCATTAGTTTAGCATGTTTCCATCTGAACCCTGCTTTTAGCCCATCCATGTCTGAGCCTTTCGGGGACTCCTATGGTGTCAATCTGCACTATTGGTCAGAGGGAGGGTCTTGCCACACTTGCCAGCCAGTCCTGCAAAGTGGTTGCAGGACCACGTGAGGGTTCATGTGTTTTAGAGCAGAATACTGACACCAGGACCGCTGCTCTCATCCAGGAAAGAGGATGCATGACACACCATTAGAATTTTCATAGGAATTGCACTGAATCTATAGATTGTTTTGGGTAGTATGGGCATTTCAATCATGGTAATTCTTCCAACGCATGAGCATGAAGTATGTTTCCATTTGTTTGCGTCTTCTTCGATTTCTTTCAGCAGTTTCTGGTAGTTTTCAGTATACAGGTCTTTGCCTCCTTGATTAATTAGACTCTAGGTATTTTATTTTTTTGATCCATTTATAAATGGGATTGCTTTCTTACTTTCTCTTTCCTATAGTTAATTTGCCTTTACCGCTAACTGGTCTTAAGTTTTACCTTTATCTCTCTTGCCATCAGTAACCATTATTCTGACTTCTAAAACCATAGATCAATTTTGCCTTCTCACTTATACAAATGGAGTCATACAGTCTGTGCATCTTTGTATCTCACTTCTCTTCAAATAATGCCTGTGAGATTTATACATGTCATTGTATCTTTACCAATAGTTTATTCTTCATCATTTTGTAGAATCCCATTCTTTGAACATACCTAAAATGTACTTCACTCTACTTTTGGTGAGAATGAAATTGTTTCCAATCTGGGATAACATGAATAAAGTTGCTATACATATTATAGTACATGTCTGTTGCTGAATACTTGCAGAGATTTTATGATTGGTATATATTCAGGAGTAGAGATGCAGAATTGTAATGGTGTACATAGTTTAAGTTTGATTAAGTTATTACCACACAGTTTTTTAATGCCTAACATATACTCCTACCACAGTGGAAGCTGAATAAAATTGAATAATAGTTCCAATTGCATAATTATGCTGAGCAAAATAAGTCAGAGAACGACAAATATCATATGATTTCACTCAATAGAAATCATTTATGAGCACTGGATTTTGTACTGTGTGCTGAATCACTAAATCCTACACTTGAAACTAATATTATACTTTATGTTAACTAACCAGAATTGAAAATAAAATTTAATTAATTAAAAAGTTCTATTTGCTCCATACCCTCAACAACACTTGTTATTATGAATCTTTCAAACTTTAGTTATCTCTATAAGCATGCAGTATTATTTCATCAGAGTTCTCCTATAATTTAAGGGCCATGTAGTAGTTCCTTCTGTCAAGATGATAAAGTTTTTTAGTTTACTAATCTTTATTTGTTGGAGGCTTGTTTTTCTTTTCTTTTTAATTCTTTACAAAACACCTGGATGATCATCCTTTAATATAAAATTTTTGTGTGCCAATATCAGAAATGAAAAGAGAGTTATCACTACAGAGGAAACTGGGTGGCTCAGTGGGTTGAAGCCTCTGCCTTCGGCTCGGGTCATGATCCCAGGGTCCTGGGATTGAGCCCTGCATTGGACTCTGCTCAGCGGGGAGCCTGCTTTCTCCTCTCCCCCCCCCCCGCCTCTCTGCCTACTTGTGATCTCTGCCTGTCAAATAAATAAGTAAAATTAAAAAAAAAAAGAGTTATCACTACATATCTTACACTTAAAAAAGTTAGGGGCACCTGGGTGGCTCAGTTGATTAAGTGTTTGCCTCAGCAGTTTTGGCTTAGGTCATGGTCTCAGGGTCATGGAATCGGGCCCCAAGTTGGGCTCTGTGCTTAGGAAGGAGCCTGCTTGAGATTCTCTCTCTCCCTCTATGCCTGTACCAATCTCTCACACTCTCTCTCTAACATACATAAATCAATCTTCTTAAAAAAAAAAAGATAACAAGACAATACTATGAGCAGTTTTATGTCAACAGATTCAACAATGTAGACGAAAATGGAAAGATGCCTTGAAAAATATACTTTAGTGGCACCCACGTGGCCCAGTGGGTTAATCCTCTGCCTTGGGCTTTGGTCATGATTTCAGGGTCCTGGGATTGAGCCCAGATTGGGCTCCCTGCTTCCCCCTCCTCCTCCGCCTGCCTGTCAACTTGTGATCTCTCTCTCTCTCTGTATCAAATAAGTAAAATCTTTAAAAAATATATATAACACCACAAAATAAAACAAAAATCTGAATGATTCTATATCTATTATAATAATTGAAATAATTATTAACAACTTTACCAGAAGGAAAGTCCTAGATCCAAGTAGTTTTACTGGCAAATCCTATCAAACATTTATGGAAGAAATAACACCAAAATTACAAAAACCCTTTCAGACAGTAAAAGAGCAAGTAACACTGGGTGTTATGAGGTTTTAAGCCTTTGCCAATGTGAAAAGTGAAATCACTTTAATCTTATTTGTCCTTTCATTACTAATAAGATTGGATTTTTTTTAAAGATTTTTGTTTGTTTTCAGAGAGAGACAGTGAGAGTGGGAACACAAGCAGGGGCAGTGGGAAAGGAAGAAGCAGGCTTCCCACTGAGCAGAGAGCCTGATGTGGGGTGTGATCTGAGCCATGACCTGAGCCAAAGGGAGATGCTTAACAACTGAACCACCCAGGCGCCCCAAAATGTTTCTTTTTTTAAAAGAAAATGTATTTATTTGAGAGAGAGAGAGATACCACAAGTAGGCAGAGGGGCTGGCAGAGAAAGAGCAGGGGAAGCAGGCTCCCTGTTGAGCAAAGAGCCTGATGTGGGTCTCGATCCCAGGACTCTGAGATCATGACCCAAGCTGAAGGCAGAGGCTTAACCCACTGAGCCATCCAGTTGCCCCAGATTGAAGTTTTCTGTATATTTGCTGTCCTTTTCCCATTTTAAAATCTTTGAGAGAGGGAGAGAGAACAAGGGAGAGAGAACACAAGTTTGGAGGGGAAGGCAGAGGAAGAGAAAGAGTCAGAGAAGAGAGAATCTCAAGCAGGCTCCCCACTGCATGGGGAGCCTGGCACTGACATGGGGCTCAGTCTGACAACTTAAAGTTCATGAACTGAGCCAAAATACATCAAGGGTTGGACCCCTAACTGAGTGAGACTGAGCAGAGTGTGGTGTGCTCATTATGAAAGTAAAAGTCCTCAGTTCACAGTCCCTCTACCTCCACGCTATGGTCTAAAATACCTGCTTGTCATTAGAGCACTTTTGACCTAAGGTATCATTCAAAGACTGCAACTGTTGTAAAGACGGATCATTAATCCAGTCACTCCTCATTTACTAGATTTTCAGTAGTGCACTAAGGCACAAGGAGACAAGGTAGTTCGGTTTTGATTGAGAAAGGAGACAGGTCGTGAAAAACCAGAATATAAAAACCATAAAACTCAGTCCTGAAGGAGGCCCCATGCAGCCTGATAAGTGGAGTTAAAGAAGCAAAACAAGCCCTCTGGCAAAATATTTCATTACAGACCAGGGCCTGTACAATATTTGTCTGGGGGATAATCTGTTCAGGGAACCAGAAATGTAATAAGACAAAGAAAAGTGCAGGATTATAATTCTTGGAGAGACGGAGAGTGTGTGGCTGGAAGTAATTTGGAATATTGTCTAAGAAACCCATAAAGGTCACAGGAGTCAAAGGAGGAAGTTGCTAACCACCTACCTGAGCAAAGTAGATCAGACCAACTGCAGGGCTTTGCTTCTGACTGAGAGGGGGATGCGAGTTTTGGGCCAGAGGTGCTTTGCTTGACACTCTAGGGATGAGGCTGCACACTGTCACCTCTTTCTTTTTAATCCTTCCCCACTCAGCAAGCAGCTCTTTCTCCAAACAGATGTTGAACAAGTGTCTAAAGGATGTTGGTTAAATTTTCGTTATGAAGCATATTGGGGTCCCTGAAGGGCTGCCCATCTCAGTCTCACCCTGGCTGCAAGAAGGTGGAGAGAAGAGAAGTGGAGAGATGCCGCACTTTTCCTGGTACTCACTTGAATCCTCAAACTCTCCAGCTTGTTCACTCCTCCCTTCCTGACAAAACAAAGAGAAAAAGAAGAAAAGGGTAAAAGTCGGAGGATGTATTCGGTTATAAAACACCAGAACTCCTTTCCCCTGCCTATAATGTAAAGGTGATAGAGCTCCGACATCTCCTATCCCCCATTCCAAAATTGGAGAAGCTCTGAAAAATAAAACTGTTTCTCATATTTCATTTGATGCAAAACCTGACCTATCAGGAAGTGAAACTCTGTGTAGTCTTTATCCTAATCAGTAGACATATTCATATATTTCAATGCAGAAATATTTACTGGTATGATTTCAAGATGCAGCTCCATGGTTTTATGTACCATATCACCTTTATAAAAGCTGAGAAACAATGAAATCTATAACACGTTAGCCCTATAGTTTTCAGGTAAGAAATAATATTGAAAGATATTTCAGAATCGATAAGTGAGAGAATGTTCACAAAGCACCCAGAACGTGCCTGACACCCAAGAAACAGGAATTCAGTTTCCTTCTGCCCATGTTTGGCTTATTTGGAGAAGGAGCTCTTCTTCAGAAATTAGCTCCAGGCTGGATAATGGGGATCAGATATTACCAATGAGGTACAGAGTGAAAATATTTGCAACTTCTACAACAGAGATCTAATATATATCTAACATATCCAGAACTCTCAAAGAAGAAAAAGACCAAACTTGGTAGGAAAATAGGAAAAATAAACGAATAGATAGTTTATAGGAAATGATAAGCAAATGTTCCTTAAACATTAAAAAAAAAAAAAAAAGCCCACAGACGGTTACAAGAGGGAAGGGATGGGGTAAAAGGGTAATTGGGTGATCGGTCCTGAGGAGGGCAGGTGTGGTGATAAACACTGGGTGTTACATGCAACTAATGAATCTTTTAACACTGCATCAGAAACTAATGATGTTGTATATGTTGGTTAATGGGACATAATAACAATAATGATGATAATGATAATAATAAATAAGCCACCCTTGGAAGACTTCTTGTTTTCTGCTCCCTTCAACCAAAGTCCCTGTTCCCTCTTCTGGGTGCTCTCTCCTTCCGTTCCAATCTCCTGTCCGAGAACCACGAGGTGAACAATGTAGAAAGCAAAGCAGGACCAAACTGCAACAACAAGCAATTACACAACCAGAGTAGGAGGTTCCAGCCCTCTCTCAGCAACTCAATGCAGTCTACAGAGCATCGATGAAATACAGGTCTTGATGGCAAACCATCTGAATCCCACAGCTGTCTCCATACATCTGTCCACATCCACATCCACTGCGGAGGACACATTGATTTTAGGCACAGAGACCATTACAAAAATGCTCCCGATTTACTTTGGCCATAAGGGTAATTTCAATCTGTTTCAGAGGCATGAAATCACACAGAACATGTTGAGATAACATAATGTGCTAGAAATCACTGATATAAAACTAACCAGAAATTCCCATATGTTTAGACAGAGAGAAGTACCTCTAACAATGATATAGGAGTAAAGAAATAGAAAAAAAAGAGCTACATTGGAACTGAATGATATGAGCATGATACAATTGTAATCAAATATGTCTTTGGCTGAGAATATCCTGGAAATGTGGTGAGAACAAAATTATGCCTAATAGACTGAACCCTATAAATCCTATGTGATGAAGGAGAACACTGACCCATCTTGACATAGGCCTCCTGTCATTTGCTACCAATAACCCACGTCCCTCCAACCCTGCACCGTACCCCAGATGGACTGGCACCATGTGGTGGCCCCAAGTGGCTCCAGAAAGGATGCCAAGCTGTCCTCTGACTCAGGAAGTTGGATGCAGTCCTGTAGACATGCTCTGACCAGTAAGATGTGCGAGGCAGTGAGAAGTGCCATCTCGAAAAGAACACCTGGGACTGAGTTTGGCTCCTGCTCCATCCATCTCATATAGCACCTGGCAATTACCTATGGTGGGTGCTCTTTTATCCTGGCCCCATGAAGACCGTTTGGACATGTGGCAGGTGCTAGAAACATACTTCCCTAATAAAAGCTGCTAAGGCACAGGGTTACAGGTTACTCACAGTAACATCTGGCCCTTCCTAACTGGCACACATCCTCCAGGCTTCTCTCTGTGAGGCAGCACAGCCTTAAAGGCAAACCATGAACTCTCTTGTCTGAGACATAGGGTTTGACTTCCACCTCTGTCCATGTCTTTATTCCAACCTCAGGCAATTTACTGTGAGTCTCTGAGCCTCCATTTCTACTCTATAAGGTGGTTGGTTATACCATCTCAGGTTTGGAGGGATTAAGGAAATAATAATACATGTAAAGTTTGAGTCAGCAACTGGCACAGACAGCAAATGCTCAATAAATTTTTGCTGTATACCTTTATGTCTCAATTGTAAACATTCTGAAAGCTCAGAAATGTATTGTGACAAAAGAAGGACTTGTTCAATTTTTGGCTTGTGCATCCTTTTGATCTGTGTTTTTCAACAAACAGTGTAATATTTACATTCATTGACAGTATTTTTCCTCTTAACAAGGTACTCTGCTCTTTTTAAGTTCGAAATTATAGCTTGCTTCAGCTTTTTAAATTATTTAATGTTAAATGTTGCCAATAATTTAATCATTTTTCTATTGTGGGGCATTTTCATGGGCTGCACACGGCATCAAAAACAAATGAAGTAGATTAAAGCATATGATGTATTACAGGCTAGAATGAACACTTTGTTCACTTTTGTTTGTCATGTATCTATATATGTCTACATATATGTATATATGTATACAATTTAAGATGTACTCCCAGAGACTCTAAGATGGTGGCGAAATAGGAGACCTTCATTTCATCTGGTCACAGGAATTCAGTTAGACAGTTATCAAATCATTCTGAACGCCTGTGAACTCACCCAGAGATGTAAGAAAAGAGTAGCTGCAACTCTACAAATATAAAAGCGACCTCTTTCTACAAGATAGGACATGTGGAGAAGTGAATTCGCATTGATATATGGGAAGATAAACTGCAGGGAGGTACCAGAAAATGATATAGTAGAGGACTGCAAAGTAAGGACTTTTAGAAGTTTGCTCTGATGAGGGTCATTCCTGCTTGAACGGTACCCAGGTGGTGAAGCAGGGCAGAATCCTAGGTAGGACAGTGTCATCTCGAGATGCCCAAGGTCATATAAATAACAGAGTTGCCGAGTGTGGCAGAGCTCCCAGGCATTGAAGTGGGGACTCTTGCTGGAATCATCAAGCCCCAGTGTGGACTCTCAGCTCCAGGCTGCCAGAAGCCATGGGACCCAGCAACAGCACACAGTGCCAGCAGGGACCCAGCAACAGCACACAGTGCCAGCAGGGACCCAGCAACAGCACACAGGCAACATCCCCTCTCCTCCCAGAAGGAGCGGCCTGGGTGTGCCCTGCAGGAGTCTCTAGGGTTTGGAGACTCGAACAGGGTTCCGCCCTGAGATACAAATGCTAGTCATAGGCTGGGTTAGCACACAGAGCAGACAGAGACCAGGGAGCCAGGAAGGATTCACTGCTTTTCCCTGAGGGTGCACTGAGGAATGGGGCCTCAGACTCTTGGATCCCTGCCTGGACTTTGCGAGGCTGCCTTTTTCATTCTCCTCCTCTAAGGAGGCACAGAGAACCTTCAGGGAACAAAAGCCGGAGCAAACTGGAGTAGATTACTGAGCTTGACACCTAGGCAAGTGCAGTGCAATTCTGCCCTGGGGCAAAAATGCCACAGAATCAAGGCAACAGGCTCCTTACCCAGAGGATCAGCAAGAACACACCACCAAGTTTACTGATCACTGAGAATGCCCAATCCCCAGGGCTAGGGGAATATAGCATATAGAATTCATGGGTTTTTTTTCCCCTTGGCTTTAAAAATAAAAATATTTTTCATTGTGTTGTTAGTCACCATCAAATATATCATTAGTTTTTGAGGCAGTGTTCCAAGATTCATTGTTTATGTACAACAGCCAGTGCTCCGTGCAATACATGCCCTCCTTAATACCTAAGACCAGATTCACGCATCCCCCCCACGCCCTCCCCTCCAAATCCCTCAGTTTGTTTCTCAGTCTCTCATGGTTCAGCTCCCCCTATGATTTCCCCCAATTCACTTTTCCTTTTCTCTGCTGATGTCTTCCATGTTATTCCTTATGTTCCACAAGTAATTGAAACCATATGGTAATGGACTTTCTCTGCTTGACTTAGTTTATTCAGCATAATCTCCTCCAGTCCCATCCACACTGATCCAAAAGATGAGTATTCATCATTTCTGATGGCTGAGTAATATTCCATTGTATATTATGAACCACATCTTCTTTATCCATTCACAGTTTTGTCTTTCAGTTTTAATTTTTTGGTCTCTCTTCTTGTCAAACAATTTATTTTATCCACAGTTCTTTAATCTTAACTTTCACTTTCGTACTTAACTTTCTATCCTTCCATTATATTTAATTTTCTTTTTGTAAATATTTAAGTTTCTCTTTCTTTATAAGTTTGGGGTGCAGTTTTTTCTAACAGACCAAAATACACCTAGAATCTATTGTAGTATTCTCTTTGCTTTAACTGCCTAATCATACTCTCTTTTCTTCCTCTCCCTCTTTCTCTTCCACTTCTTGTTTTTGTATGTTAAGTTTTTTAGTTGTTTTTGTTTTGTTCTGTTTACTTCAAGTCTTTTTAAATTTTCATCTTCATGGATACATTCTATCCTTTCTGTATATTTAATTTTATTTTTGTGTATATACATGTGAACATATATATAATATATATATATATATATATATATATGTATACATATATATGTTATAAGATTATATATATATGGAAATCTGTAAATTTGTAAAATATAGAAGTGCCAGCAGGGACCATATTATTTCATATGTATTATATAATACTGTATATTGTATGTATTATTTATATATATTTCATATGTATATTTATGGAAGATTTTCCTTCTATACAATATTGAGGTGGAGCTTTTTCTAACAAACCAAAAGATACACTCAGGATATGTAGCGTATTGCTCTGTTTTCCCTACATGTCCCATGATATTCTCTCTGTTCTTTTTACCTGGCTGAGTAACTTCCCTTTTTTTTTTCTTTTTTTTGGTTTTTGGACTTTTAGGTTTCATTTATAGGTGGGTATTATAGAGGGCACAGATTGCATGGAGCACTGGGTGTGGTGAAAAAATAATGATACTGTTATGCTGAAAATAAGTAAATGAAAAAAAATTGAAAAATAAAAAGACCTCATGTGATACAGGAATCCATCAGAATCCTAGAGGAGAACATAGGCAGTAATCTCTTCGATATCAGCCACAGGAACTACTTTCAACCTATGTCTGCAAATGCAAAGGAAACAAATGCGAAGATGAACTTTTGGGACTTCATCAAAATCAAAAGCTCCTGCACAGCAGAGAATATGGAGCTTGAAATCATATATGGAAAGTCTTGGGGGATAAATAAAAGTCACACAAACACACAAAAAAATATAATGGCACTAACTTCCTATCTTTTCATAGTTACTCTGAATGTAAATGAAATAAATGGACAATCAAAAGGCACAGGGTATAGGATTGGATGAAAAGGCCAAGACCCATCCATAATGTTATTTAAAGAGAATCAGTTTAGACCTAAAGATACCCCCAGACAGGAAGTGAGGGTTTTGGAAAAATATTTATCATGCTAATGGACATCAAAAGAAAACTGGCATAGCAACCCTTATCAGACAAATTAGATTTTATGGGCACCTGGGTGGCTCAGTGGGTTAAAACCTTTGCCTTCGGCTCAGGTCATGATCCCAGGGTCCTGCGCTCGAGCCCCACATTGGGCTCTCTGCTCAGCAGTGAGCCTGCTTCCCTCTCTCTCTCTCCTGCCTCTCTGTCTTCTTGTGATCTCTGTCAAATAAATAAATAAAATCTTTTTAAAAAATTAGATTTTAAACCAAAGACTGTCATAAGAGATGAAGAAGGCTACTATATCATATTAAAGGCTCTATCAAACAAGAAGATCTAATAATGATAAATATTTGTGTTGCTAACACAGGAGCAGCCAATTATATAAGCAAAATATAACAAAATTAAAGAAACACAGCAAAAGTAATACAATAGTAGTAGGGGACTTGAACACCCCACTTACAGGAATGGACCTATCATTTAAGCAGAAAATCAACCAGGAAACAAGTGTTTTGAATGACACAGGGCACCAAGTGGACTTCACATATATATTCAGAACATTCCATCCTCAAGCAAAAAAAAAAAAAAAAAAAAAAAAAAAAAAGACATTTTTCTTGAGTACACATAGAACATTCTCCTCAATAGATTACATACTGGGTCACAATCACATTTCAACCAGTACCAAAGACTGGTATTATTCCTCAGGTATCCTCAGACCCCAGTGCTGTGTGAATTTTTAACTTAATCATGAAAGGAACTCACATATATGGAAAGAACTCACATACATGGAGGCTAAAGAGCTTCCTACTAAAGAATGAATGGGTCAACCAGGAAATTAAACAAGAACTGAAAAAAATCATGTAAACAAATGAAAATTAAAAAAAAAGAAAACAATGGTTTAAAACGTTTGGGATGCAGCAACGGTGGGCCTAAGAAGGAAGCATATAGTAATACAAGCTTTCACAAGAAACTAGAAGAGTCTCAAATACACAACCTATCCTTACACCCAAAGGAGCTGGAAGAAGAACAGCAAAGAAGCCTAAACATGGCAGATGAAAAGAACTAATAAAAATCAGAGCATAAGACAATGAAATAGAAATCAAAGAATGGTAGAACAGATAAATGAAACAAGGAGCTAGTTGCGTGAAAGAATCCATAAGATTGATAAACCCCTGCCAGACTTATCAAAAACAGAAAAGAAAGGAACTAAATAAATATAATAATGAATTGTATTTGACCAACAACAAAGAAATACAAACACTGAAGAAACACAATTATAAGAACATATAATAAGCAGTTCTACGTCAACAATTAGGCAATCTGGAAGAAATGGAGGCATTCCTAGAGTTGTCTAAACTACCAAAACTGAAATGGGAAAAAATAGATAACCTGAACACATAACCAGCCAGGAAGTTGAATCAATAATCACAAATCTCCCAACAACAAGAGTCCAGCATCTGATGACTTCACAGAGGAATTCTACCTCAAAAGGAACTCTACCAAACATTTAATGAAAAACTTACACCTATACTTCTGAAACTGCTTCAAAAAACAGAAATGAGAGGAACACTTTCAAACTCTTTCTGTGAAGCCAGCATTACCTGCTCCCCAAAACAAAGACCCCAGCAAGAAGGAGAATTACAGGCCAGTATCCTGATGAACATGGATGCAAAAATTGTCAACAAAATACTAGCCAATAGGATCCAACAGTCCATTAAAAGGATTATTCACCGCAACCAAGTGGTATTTATTCCTGAGTTGCAAGGGTGGCTCAATATCTGAATATCAATCAATACGATATACTCCATAAATAAAAGAAAGGACAAGAACCATATGATCCACTCATAGATGAAAAAAAAAAAAAAGCACTGACAGGTATAGCAATTTTTCTTGATTAAAAGTCTTTACAGAGTAGGGCTAGAAGGAACATACCTTAATATCATAAAAGTCAAATAAGAAAAGACTAGTGAATATCATTCTCAGTGGGGAAAAACTGAGAGCATTTCCCCTAAGAACAGGAATATAACAGGGATGTCTACTATCACCACAGCTATTCAACACAGTACTAAAAGTCCTAGCCTCAGCAATCAGATAAAGAAGAAATGAAAGGCATCTGAATCAGCAAAGACATAGTCAAACTCTCACTCTGCAGATCACAAGGTACTCTATGTGGAAAACCCAAAAGACTTCACTCCAATATTCTAGAACTCATGCAGAAATTCAGCAATATGGTAGGATATAAAATTAATGCACAGTAATCAGCAGCACTTCTATATCATGTGAGAGAAGAACGGAGAAATTAAGGAGTTGATTCCCTTTACAATTGCACTCAAAACTGTAATATACCTAGGAATAAACCTAACCAAAGAGACATAGGATTTGTCCTCTGAAAACTATGGAACACTCACAAAAGAAATGGAGGAAGACACAAATAAGTGGAAAAACATTTCATACTCATGGGTTACAAGAATGAATGCTGTTCAAATGTCTATGCTGCCTACAGCAATCTATATATTCAACGCAATCTCTATGAAAATACCATCACCTCTTCACAGAGCTGGAAGAAATAATCCTAAAATATGTACAGAGCCACAAAAGACCCTGAAAATCCAAAGGAATGTTGAAAAATAAAACCAAAGGTGGTGGCATTATAATTCCTGACTTTAAGCTCTACTACAAAGCTGTAGTCATCAAGACAGTATGGTACTGGCAAAAAAACAGACACACAGAGCAATGGAACAGAACAGAGAGTCCAGAAATGGACCCTTACCTCTATGGTCAACCAATCTTTGACAAGGCAGGAAAGAATAGTCAATGGAAAAAATGCAGTCTCTTCAACAAATGGTGTTGGAAAAATTGGACAGCCACATGCATGAGAATGCAAGGTGGACCATTTCCTTACACTATCATCAAAATGGATGAAAGACCTAAATGTAAGACAGGAATCTAGAGGAGAACACAGACAGGAACCTCTATGACCTCAGCCACAACAACTCCTTGCTAGACATATCTCCAAAGGCAAGGGAAACAAAGGCAAAAATGAAGTACTGGGAATTCATCAAAATAAAAAGCTTTTGCACAACACAAGAAAGAGTGGACCATACCAAACAACTGACAGAATGGGAGAAGACTATTGGAAATGACCTATCAGATAAAGATCTGGTGTCCCAGATCTATAAAGAATTTCTAAAACTCAACACTCAAGGGACAAATAATATAGTCAAGAAATGGGGAGAAGACATGAACAGACACTTCTCCTAAGAAGACATACAAATGGCCAACAGGTACATGAAAAAATGTTCCACATCACTCAGCATCAGGGAAATAGAATTCAAATGCACAATTAAATAAAAGAAAAAAAGCACAATGAAATACCACCTCACACCAGCCAGAATGCCTAAAATTAACAAGTCAGGACATAACAGATGTTGGTGAGGATGCAGAGAAAGAGGAATCCTCTTAGAGTGTTGGTGGAATGCAAGCTGGTACAGGCACTCTGGAAAACAGTACGGATGTTCCTCAAATAATTGCAAATAGAGCTACCCTACGACCCACCAATCACAGTACTGGCTATTTACCCTCAAGATACAAAATGTAATGATCTGAAGGGGCACATGCACCCAAATGTTTACAGCAGCAATGTCCACAATAACCAAACTGGGAAGAGCCCAGATGTCTTCCAATCCATTCCAGTCTTCCTATCCATTCCAAAAGATGAATGGATAAAGATTATATAATGTGTGTTTGTGTGTGTGTGTACACATACACACATACACACAATGGAATGCCACTCAGGCATCAAAAACTGAAATCTTGCCATCTGCAATGACACTGGAACTATGACAATAGAACTAGAAAGTATTACTGTAAACAAAATAAATCAGAGGAAGACAATGATCATATGATATCATACTATCATACTAGTGAAAGTATGTGGAATTTAAGGCACAAAACAGAGCATCATAGCGGAAGAGAGGGAAAAATAAAACCAGACGAAACCAGTGAGGTGCACAAACCAGAAGTACTCTTAATCATAGGAAAGGAACTGAGAGCCTCTAGAGAGGAGGATGGTGGAGGGATACAGTAACTGGGTGATGGGCATTAAGGGGTGCATGTGACGTAATGAGCCTTGTGTTTGATAAAAGACTGATATCACCGACCTCTACCTCTGAAACCTGTAATATATACTAACTAACTGGAATTAAATTAAAGAACTAAAAACAAAAACAATGTACTGCCTACTATGACTAATGTTTTGAAAAGCATGTTAGCAGTTCTTGATTTGAATTTCTTTTTCAAATTTTGAAAAATGACATAAAGCCTTCAGGGGCACCTCAGTGACTCAGTTTTTTAAGCACCCAACTCTTGATTTTGGCTCAAGTCATTATCTTAGGATCATGACATCAAGCCCTGAGATAGGGCCCAGGCTCAACAGAGTATCTTAAGTGAGCCTCTCTCTCCACTATCCTCTCTCTCTCCCCTGCCCCATTTCTCTCAAAGACAAATAAATCTTAAAAAAAAAAAAGATTACATGTAAACTTCTCATAAAAAGATTACATTACATACATTACATACATCTATTTCTAGACACTGGTCTGATGTTTTTTCCTGTAGGTTGACATGCCAGCCATAGATTTCCATTGGTTTTCCACCACAGGAAAGAAACTTTCGCTCTTTTGAGATGATATGCTACTATACAGAGAAAACACTAAAGACTCTACCAAGTAACTACTAGAGGGATTAATGAATTCAGTGAAGTTTCAGGATATAAAGCTAATACACAGAGATCTTTTGCATTTTTATACACTCCTAAGTTAAGTCAAGAAAGAGAAATTAAGAAAACAATCCTGTTTACAATTACTGCAGAACGTTTAAAACACCTAGCAATAAACTTAACCAAGGAGGTGAAGCACCTGTACTCTGAAAGCTATCCAACACTGGTGAAAGAAATGGAAGATGGCAGAAACAAATTCATGAGCAAATGCCATGTTCCGCAATTGGGACAACAAAGATTAAAATGTCCATACCACCTAAAAGAACCCATGGTTTAATGCAATCCTACCAAAATATCAACACCAGTTTTCACTCAACCAGAACAAAGAATCCAACAGAACAGAAAAGACCCTGAGTGGCCAAAAGCTATCTTGAAAAAGAAGAACAACACTGGAAGTACCAAAATTCCAGATTTGAAGGTATACTACAATGCTGTCATAATCAAAACAATAAGGCCTGGTACAAAAATGAACACACACATCAATGAACACAACAGACAGTCCAGAAATAACCCCATTCTTATATGGTCAATTCACCCATGACAAAGGAGATCAGAAATGCACAATGGGGAAAAGATCTGTCTCTTCAGCGAATGATATGGAAAGAGGACAGCCACCCATAAACAATGAAATTGCACTGCTTCCTTACAGTATGCCTAAGAAAGACTCAAAAGAGATTAAAGACTTACATGTGAGACCTGATGCCAGTGGCAGTATCATAGCCAATGAGGTTTATCCGAGGCTCGATTATTGCTAATTGAAAATTCCTAAAAGAATATAGGCTGTGATGTCTTTAATATTGACCAGACATGCCCAGGAATTGGGCCCAGACAAGGAGAAACAATGTTGCAAATCTAATGACATAAAAATTAAATAATGATAAAAATTATAATAAAATATTTTAAATATTTAGATATTTATTAAATATTAATAAATATTAAATATCAATTATTTTTAATAGTTAAATATTATTAAATGTATATTTAAATATTTGTTAAATATTAAATAAATAAAATAAACAAAATGATAAAAAAGAGGGAATTCAGGCTTGGAGCAAAGAACAATCTGGCCCTGCCCCACATTCTATAATTCCCATTCCTGACAACTGTACCAGCATTAAAAGATTGGTCTGCTGACAACTTGAGAGAGTTCATGAACCACTATTGGCAGGGAAATGTTACAAGACCTTTTGCAAAGACTGCAAAAAGGGCATACATACCTTGCTTGTCCCACTTGCCCAACATACAATCTTGGGAAACAAACCCATACCTCCCCTGGGCATTTTAAAACACTCAATGAACCATCTGACATTTGGCAACTGAATTTCATGCAATTTCCTCATTTCATGGATAGAAGTAAGTGTTAGTTAATGTGCCTATGTCTTCTCACTAGACAAACGCTTTCCCTTGGAGAAAGGCCAATGACTCTTTTGCGGCTAAAATCCTGTTAGAAAAAAATTACCCCTCCCAGCGAAGCCCTCTTGAAGTATACACAGTGACCAGAAAACCCACTTTACCCTGCAGGCGTTTCACAAGTTTGCAATGTTTTGCTAGTTTTAGAAAAATTTCATTGTATGTTACTGTCCTCTGTCTTCAAAGTTAGTCTCACAAAATGAACACACTACTGGGGACTCCATTGGCAAAATCTATGGAGACTTTCCAGCTCCCTGGGTCAAAGGGATTGCTGTCACTCCTAAATCTCAAGTCCACCCCTTTGTGGAAATAGGTCTCTTCCCCTGGGAGATAGTCACTGGATTTGATTTGAATTCGATGTGCATTCGACCACTGCCTCTCTGGACCCACAGTTGGGAAAAGGGGATGTATTTCTAGAAAGCAAAGATCGAATTGCCTCTATTCAACCTAACCACACGGCAGTAGATCAGACTTTTTCATAGTGCACTCCCAGGGGACACTTACCTTGACTGCCACACCTTGCAACCTGGAGATTCTGTTGGGAAAAATCACAAAGATTCTCTCCAACATCCCCCGAGAAGCCTCTCTCCAATACTGCTAATAAAACCTTGCACTCCCAAACTCCAGGGAATGGACGGTTGGGTCCAGGGACACCTTTAAAGGAAGAACCAAAGCCTGACTTGACCTATACATCATCTGGTCACAAGAAGGTTAATACTGCACCAACTGAAATACAAATCATCTGGGGAGACAGCCTTCCCCACATGTATGGACCAGGCCTGCATTCCTCTCCTTACTATTGCTCCTTCTCCATATTCTGTGCAAAGAACACGTCATTTTCTGCATTCTGAGTCTCTTGCAAAAGGAAGAAACTTCTTTGGATTATGGCCTTCCCAGAAAACACTAATTTTGATCTTGTGAGCATTTCTAGACATTTAGATGGTTCAGAATTCAAAAGTCATTTCTTTACCTCTACTATTAACTGAATCCTGATTCCAATCCAAATGCATGGTTTCTGAACTCACAACATAACAGACCACTTTTGATAACACATAGAGTTCTAAACTGTTCTTTTGAAAGAACAATACTTTTTGGAAATGTCCCGGAAATATTCCTAGTCTTACAACACGTTCTCTAATGAACGCTTCATGTTTTTCAGTGTACTCTATGTCCCCAAACACACTCCCTGATTTCATTCAGTGCACTCACAGTATTTTACTATTTTGCTCATAGCCACTCATGGAGGACACTTCCAGGAGGCATACAGGATTCTGAGTTGGCCTTCATATGGAGAAACCCTCCCTCCTTCGGTCCAAACAAGTGCCAATATATATTTTTAGCTGGCTCCTATCATATGTAGAGTCCTGGTTTAGAAACAACATATGGTTTGGAATTGTCTCCTTACTTTGGTTCTGTACTTGCTGTTCCTCAAATCCTTTGTGTTAACACCATGCCCAGTGAGGTGATGCTGGCTCACTGGTTTCAATCTTGAGGAGATACAACCTTCACAAGGGGAGTGGGTGAGAGTTTCTCTCTTTTAAACCTCTCTGTTCCTCAAGGCTCACTTGAGTAGTTTACAACTGTCATGCACATTCAACCAACATGGGATATACCAACTAGAAAAGGCTTTGCTGGCACTGAAACACAAAACCACTAAATACAAAGAGCTTGACTGTTGATTTGAAATTCCTCCAAGGAAAGTTTCCTGAAGTTTTAATTTATAGTACAATTAACTCACACACACTGTTGTATTCATTTCAGGTGTATAATCATGATTCAGCACTTCCATGCAATAGCTGGCATTCATCACAAGAAGACAACTCAGTCCCCATCGTCTGTTGAACCCATCTGCCCCACCAACACCTCCTTTCTGATTACCAACAGGTTGTTCTCTAGTTAAGAGTCTGTTTCGTAGTGTGCCTCTTTTTAATTTCTCTTCGCTCATATGCTTTATATCATAATTTCCACAAATGAGTGAAATCGTATAGTACCTACCTTTCTCTGACTGACTTATTTCGTTTGATCAGACGGGACAAAGTCATAAGGGGAATGTCACAGCAGAGGGAAGAGGTTTTGGTAGGGGGTGTTATGACACAGTACCACTCCACATAAATGGGGAGCCAAAAGGAGGACATAGACTTGATCTTGCACATGGGTGTCCCACTATTCCAGCTAGCAGAACTCTATTCTCATCTCTCTATCCAGCCCCCCACCTCCTCCAACAGGCCTCACCCATGAAAAGCCATAAAGATTTGTACCACCAGATGCCTCCAATGCACTTCTGGTTCTTAACAGCCTTTCAAATTGCCCCCTGTCTCTGACAAGAGTGAACCTCTCCGAAGTTCCGCAATGTGCCAAAGGATCAGTCCCCGCTTCTTTGGCCTACATTCAGTTTTCCTTCCTTCTCAACAAACCCAACATTTGCTGATACTTCTAACCTTGAAGGTTACAAACTAGACGGCACTTTGTTTTACCTGGGGCTCTGATTGCAACAGTAATCCGCAAGTGGGCCCCAAGTGCATTCTTCTAAGACACCCTGAGAGCCAGCAAGTTGTGTTTTCAGCTCCCTACTACATGCTGCTCTTGTTCCTCTTGAGTCGGGATTTCTCCTAAGAAACAAGCCAGCTTCTGTAACAAACGAACCATGGCATCTCCGGTATGGCATTCCCGCGGCCCCTCCATCCAGGGATCCTTGAGTAAAATAGGTCTTGTTCAAATATCCTCGAGGAAAATGAGGACCAAACCGTGGGAACACCACCAAAAATGTAACAATGAGGCGGCTTACCTACCAGCAGGTTTCTGGAAGCCACCCAGAGCCCCTTCCTCAGCTCTCAGCCAACAAGGCCGCTTCTGCATCGCAACACAGGAGGCACCAACCTGCTGCAAAGCCCCGAGGGTCTCTCCAGGGTAGCATCAGAACTGGCTGCAAATGCAGCCCTGGCCCTCTGAGGGGCTCTGGGTCCTCAGCTGGTGGCAGAAACCCTTCTGGCTGTGAGGAAAGCAGCGTCAGATGACGCCATGGTGAGCCTTCTGCTCCCTAAATCTGCTGTGGTGCATGGGCACACAAAGTGCCCCTGCTGGCCTGAGGCGCTTGGGCGCCCTCTGCCCGCTTCCCTGGGAATCCCCGCAATGCTCTAAGCTGGGGCTGCTCAGCGGGAGGCACTGAGGCAGCTCTGGTTCCAGGGAGCCTGTTCTCTACACCAGGGCAGGCCTCTGTGTCAGCACCTCAGACACAAAGAAATCACTTCCTTCTTTCTCTGTGAGTGAAGAATGAACCGAACTTGACAATGTCACTACATAATGTGTAGTACTTGCACCACTCCATTCAATAATAAGACTACTGACATACAAAATGGAAAGTTATAGGGGCTCCTGGATGGATCAGTGGGTGATGCCTCCACCTTTGGTTTAGGAAATGATTTCAGGGTCCTGGGAATGAGCCCTGCATCAGGCTCTTAGCTCAACAGGGAGCCTGCTTCCCCCTCTCTCTCTGCCTGCCTCTGCCTACTTGGGATCTCAGTCAAATATATAAATAAAGTATTTTTTAAAAATGTAAAGATAGATGCATTTGCCCACCAAAATAGTCATACTACACAATTACACTACTGTAATTTTTTTTCTTTCCTTCTTTTTCCTCTTAGGAACATTTTCCAGTCAGGCCAGGATATATGAAAGTACACTGATACAAGACATCATCTAGCACCATGATTTTGATCATGAGAGTTTATTTTGACCATGCCAATAAAGTGTTCAGTGACACATAGGTGCCAGGGTCAAAATGCAAACCTAGAAAGAGCTTCACATGTGTTATGAATTACTGCATGTCTCTTTAGATCGTATTTTCAATGAAAGGTGCTTTAGATATGGTAGATGGATGAAATCATTTCCATCAGTCTGGTAAGGAACCAATGTTACCTTCGAGTACTAATTGCCATCTCTTCACAGGCAGAAGAAAGCTTGGTGAAGTATGACATTTCTGCTTGGTTGTAGGAGAAGGCTGCAGGGATTGAAGCCATCCACCTAACATCCTGTGTCAGGATGGGCAGTGAACTTGAGGATAGCAACCCCTCATCCTACTGCACATTGCTAGCTCCAGAGGGAGAATATGGACTCTATTCTCAATACTCTGGGTTAAGATCAGCTGTGCCTCTGTGTCAGTTCCAGGCTGCAGGACCTGGGGCCTGGTTCTGGAACTTGAGATAGGCCCTGCTGGTGCAGGAGGAATGCAGCAGGGACAGGGGCATTGAGAGAGATGGCTCAGGGCCACCTCCCCACAGGGCAAACACTAGACACTACCTGCCAAAGAGCAGCATGCTCTCCCTCAAGCCATCTCTCTCCCTGAAAGATCCTGAGGCTGGGTCCCACATTTCCAGGCCAAATGACGGGGACTCACCTTCCCAAGTGAAATGGCCGCTGGAGGAAGATTGGAGCCCTGGGCTCAGAGAACTCTGATGCTCGGGATTCCTGCCTTTTCTTGCCCCAACACTGAAAGCCCCTCCTCCGTGGGCCATGGTTCCCCCTCCACATTCCTGGGCCATGTCCCACCTGTCTTCATGCAATTCCCCTTTGTCCCTTCCTCTCACTATCCCTGTTACCTCTGACTCTTCCTCTCCTACTTTCAGACTTCTGGTGGTGCCACACTGTCTGGGTGCTGTCCAGAAGTCCATTGACAGAAAAGCGTATGATGAACCTGTTGACTTAAATTAGTAAGTGTCATGGAGATCCCACACAGAGCAAGCATGAGAATCAGCTTGTCATTTTTCCATGTATGTACATAATGTAAGGTCCACACTGACACATAGTGAGGTTACAGAGATAAGTGGTGTTTCTAGAGATGATTTAGGTGTAATACATTCTCTGTTAATATGGAATGATTTGAACACCATAAATCTTTCTATTCAAAGTTGAATTCCCAGGACTGAAGGAAGTCTATGTTTTTTAAAAATATTTTTTAAATTTATTTATTTTCAGCATAACAGTATCATTATTTTTTCACTACACCCAGTGCTCCTTGCAATCTGTGCCCTCTAGAATACCCACCACCTGGTACCTTGACCGCCCACCACCCCGCCACTTCAAACCCCTCAGATTGTTTTTCAGAGTCCATAGTCTCTCATGATTCACCTCCCCTTCCAATTTACCCCAACCCACTTCTCTTTAACTCCCCATGTCCTCCATGCTTTTTATTATGCTCCACAAATAAGTGAAACCATATGATAATTGACTCTCTCTGCTTGACTTATTTCACTCAGCATAATCTCGTCCATGTTGCTACAAAAGTTGGGTATTCATCCTTTCTGATGGAGGCATAATACTCCATAGTGTATATGGACCACATCTTCCTTATCCATTCATCTGTTGAAAGGCATCTTGGTTCTTTCCACAATTTGGCAACCGTGGCCATTGCTGCTATAAACATTGGGGTACAGATGGCCCTTCTTTTCACTACATCTGTATCTTTGGGGTAAATACCCAGGAGTACAATGGCAGGGTCATAGGGAAGTTTTATTTTTTTTTTAATTTCTTGAGGAATCTCCACACTGTTCTCCAAAGAGGCTGTGCCAACTTGCATTCCCACCAACAGTGTAAGAGGGTTCCCCTTTCTCCACATCCTCTCCAATACATGTTGTTTCCTGTCTTGCTAATTTTGGCCATTCTAACTGGTGTAAGGCGATATCTCAATGTAGTTTTAATTGGAATCTCCCTGATGGCTAGTGATGATGAATATTTTTTCATGTGTCTGATAGCCATTTGTATGTCTTTATTGGAGAAGTGTATGTCCATATCTTCTGACCATTTTTTGATATGATTGTCTGTTTTGTGTGTGTTGAGTTTGAGGAGTTCATTATAGATCCTGGATATCAACCTTTTGTCTGTACTGTCATTTGCAAATATCTTCTCCCATTCCGTGGGTTGCCTCTTTGTTTTCCTGACTGTTTCCTTTGCTTTGCAGAAGCTTTTGATTTTGATGAAGTCCCAAAAGTTCTTTTTCGCTTTTGTTTCCTTTGCCTTTGGAGACATATCTTGAAAGAAGTTGCTGTGGCTGATATCGAAGAGATTACTGCCTATGTTCTTCTCTAGGATTCGGATGGATTCCTGTCTCACATTGAGGTCTTTTATCCATTTTGAGTTTATCTATGTGTACGGTGTAAGAGAATGGTCAAGTTTCATTCTTCTACTTATAGCTGTCCAGTTTTCCCAGCACAATTTATTGAAGAGACTGTCTTTTTTCCACTGTATATTTCTTCCTGTTTTGTCAAAGATTATTTGACCATAGAGTTGAGGGTCCATATCTGGGCTCTCTACTCCATTCTACTGGCCCATGTGTCTGTTTTTATGCCAGTACCATTCTGTCTTGGTGATCACAGCTTTGTAGTAAAGCTTGAAATCAGGTAACGTGATGCTCCCCCATTTAATTTTTGTTTTTCAACATTTCCTTAGCAACTCGGGGTCTCTTCTGATTCCATACAAATTTTAGGATTATTTGCTCCAGGTTTTGGAAGAATACTGGTGGAATTTTGATCAGAATAGCATTAAATGTATAGATTGCTCTAGGCAGTATATACATTTTAACAATGTTTATTCTTCCGATCCAAGAGCATGGCATGGTCTTCCATCTTTTTGTGTCTTCTTCAATTTCTTTCATGAGTGTTCTGTAGATCCTTGAGTACAAATCTTTTACCTCTTTGGTGAGGTTTATTTCCAGGTATCTTATGGTTCTTGGTGGTATTGTAGATAGAATCAGATCTCTAATTTCCCTTTCTGTATTTTCATTGTTAGTGTATAAGGAATCCACTGATTTCTGTACATTGACTTTGTATCCTGCCACAATACTGAATGGCTGTATGAGTTCTAGTAGTTTGGGGGTGGGGTCTTTTGGGTTTTCCATATAAAGAATCATGTCATCTGCAAAGAGAGAGAGATTGACTTCTTCATTACCAATTTGGATACCTTTTATTTCCCTTTGTTGTCTGATTGCTGTTGCTAGGACTACTAATACTATGTTGAACAAGAGTGGTGAGAGTGGATATCCTTGTCGTGTTCCTGATCTCAAGAGAAAGAACGCAAGTTTTTCCCAGTTGCTGTGGTTCTTTCATAGATAGATTTGATGAAGTTCAGGAATGTTCCCTCTATCCCTACTCTTTGAAGCATTTTAATCAGGAACGGATGCAATGCTGGACTTTGTCAAATGCTTTTTCTGCATCAATTGAGAGAACCATGTGGTTCTTCTCTCTTCTCTTATTAATTTGTTCTATCACATTGATTGATTTGCAAATGTTGAACCATCCTTGTAGCCCAGGGATGAATTCCCCCTGATCATGGTGGATAATCTTTTTAATGTGCTGTTTGATACTGTTTGCTAGGGTTTTGTTGAGAATCTTAGCATCCATATTCATCAGTGATATTGATCTGAAATTCTCCTTTTTGGTAGGGTCTTTGCCTGGTTTGGAGATCAGGGTAATGCTGGCTTCATAGAAAGAGTCTGGAAGTTTTCCTTCTGCTTCAATTTTTTGAAACAGCTTCCGGAGAATAAGTGTTATTTCTTCTTTGAAAGTTTGGTAGAATTCTCTGGAGAAACCATCAGGTCCTGGGCTCTTGTTTTTTCCGAGGGTTTTGATCACCACTTCAATCTCGTTACTAGATATTGGTCTATTCAGGTTGTCAATTTCTTCCTGGTTCAATTTTGCTAGTTTATAGTTTTCCAGGAATGCATCCGTTTCATCTAGGTTGCTAAGTTTATTGCATATAACTGTTGACAATAACTTCTGATGATTGTTTCTACTTCTTTGGTGTTCGTTGTGATCTCTCCCTTTTCATTCATAATATTATGTATTTGAGTTTTCTCTCTTTTCTTTTGGATTAGTGTCGCCAGTGGTTTATCGATCTTATTGATTCTTTCAAAAAAACAGCTTCTAGTTTCATTGATATGTTCTACTGTATCTATGGTTTCTACCTCATCGATCTCAGCTCTAAACTTGATTATTTCCCTTCTTATGTGTGGAGTTGGTTTGATTTGTTGTTGATTCTCCAGTTCTTTAAGGTGTAGTGAGAGCTGCTGTGTTCTGGATTTTTCAGTTTTTTTGAGTGAGGCTTGGATGGCTATGTATTTCCCCTTCAGACCGCCTTTGCTCTATCCCATAGGTTTTGGATGGTAGTATCTTCATTGTCATTGGTTTCCATGAATTGTTTTAGTTCTTCCTTGATCTTCTGGTTGATCCAAGCATTCTTAAGCATGGTGGTCTCTAGCATCCAGGTGTCTGAGTTCCTTTGGAACTTTTACTTGTTATTGAGCTCCAGTTTCAAAGCATTGTAATCTGAGAATGTGCAGGGAATCAATTCAGTCTTTTGGTATCGGTTGAGTCCTGATTTGTGACACAGTATGTGGTCTATTCTTGAGAAGGTTCCGTGTGCACTTGAGAAGAATGAGTATTCTGTTGTTTTAGGGTGGAATGTTCTGTATATATCTATGAGGTCCATCTGGTCCAATGTGTCATTCAATGCCCTTGTTTCTTTATTGATTTTCTGCTTGGATGATCTGTCCATTTCTGAGAGAGGCGGGTTAAGATCTCCAACAATTAGTGTATTCATATCAATATGACTCTTTATCTTGATTAACAGTTTTCTTATGTAATTGGCTGCTCCCATATTGGGGGCATAGATATTTACAATTCTTAGATCATCTTGGTGGATAGTCTATTTCAGAATGATGTAGTGTCCTTCTGGATCTCTGACTGCAGTCTTTAGTTTTTAAAATCTAATTTGTCTGATATGAGAATTGCTAGCCCAGCCTTCTTTTGAGGCACATTGGCATGAAAGTTGCTTCTCCATCCCTTCACTTTCAGTCTAGGTGTATCTTTAGGTTCAAAATGGGTCTCTTGTAGACAACATATGGATGGGTTCTGTAGTTTTATCCAGTCTGCAACTCCGTTCCATTTTATGGGCGCATTTAGGCCATTCACACATTGAGGGTGATTATTGATAGATACGTTTTTATTGACATCATGTTACCTTTGAACTCTCTCGTTCCGTAGATTGTCTCTATATTTCTGTTCAATGCTATTCTTGGGCTTTTTCCTCCTTTAAAGAAGCTCCCTTAATATTTCCTGCAGTATCGGCTTGGTGGTTGCGTAGTCTTTTAAGCCTTGCCGATCCTGGAAACTCTTTATCTCTCTATCCAATTTGAATGTCAGTGTTGCTGGATAAAGTATTTTTGGATGCATGTTCTTCTCATTTAGTGCCCTCAATATATCTTGCCAGCCCTTTCTGGCTTGCCAGGTCTCTGTGGACAGGTCTCACGTTATTCTGATGGGCTTTCCTCTGTACATAAGGATCTTCTTTGTCCTAGCTGCTTTCAAGAGGTTCTGCCTACAATTCTAATTCTTCATTCTAACTTTTAGGTGTCTCGACGACTTTCAAGAATCTGTAATCTTGGGGGGAAACCTTTCGGCCTCTAGTATATAAACTCTGGTTCCATTCATGAGATTTGGAAAATTTTCATGAAGAACTTGTTCCACTATATCTTCTAGACTTCTTTCGTTCTCCACCCCTTCAGGGATTCCAATGATTCTGACGTTGGAATGTTTCATGGCATCATTTATTTCCCTGATTCTGTTTTCGTGGCTTCTAAGCTGTGTGTTCCAGGCTTCCTCCTTATCCTTTCTCTCTATCTGTTTGTCCTCCAGATCATTAATTCTATCTTCTGTCTCAGTTACTCTAGCATTGAGAGAATTTAGATTACATTGGAACTCATTGAGAGCATTGTGAAGCTCATCCCTGGTAGCTTTCAGCTCTTCCCTAATATTGAAATCATGGTCTCTGGTCGTTTTCCGTTCGGCCCTAATCAACTCCGTTTGGTCACCCATGGCTTTCTCCAACCTAGCTATTGCTTGGATAATTGTAAGCCTGAATTCTCTTTCCGACATATTGTCTATGTTGATAGCCTTTAGCTCTGTTGCAGAAGGTCCATCCTCTCTATTTTTCTTCTGTTGGGCATTCCTCCTCCTAGTCATTTTGGTGAGAGATGGCTAAACAGGTGTAGCTGGGTGTATCGTCTGTGGTGCAGTCAAGGTGCACCCTGGAATGCTTCTGAGCATTCAGGGTTCCCCAACCAAATGAAAGGAAAAAGAAAAGGAAAAGAAAAAAAGAGAGAAGGAGAGAGACAGGAACGAAAAGTGAGATAAAAGAGAAGGTTTAGCCCAAATGGGTCCTAGGTAAGATTTATGAAGCATACAAACAGACACAGAGAAAAAAAAAGACTGATAAAACTATATGACAGGAGAAAGAAATTATATATATATATATATATATATATATATATATATATATGCAAATAAAGGAAGAACCTCATCAAAAAGAACCCTACATATAAGATTTATATACTATCAGGATAAACACAAAATTGCAGAAACACTGGTAGAAGAAAAAGATGGGAGAGTGGTTGTATATTCTCAGTGTGGGTGAGGAAGGTTGTTTTGATTCTTCCTGGATGTATCTTGATATCTTTGTTAAAGGACTCAACTTTCCTAAGATAAGGGGGGATTAGGAATTGGTTTACCTATAGGGGTGGCATTGATTGGGGAAAGGGGATTACCTTGAAGTTTAACTCTATATGAATATTAGAAAATAAAAATTAAAAAAAGGAATAAACTAAACTAAACTAAACTAAAATTAAAAAAAAGAAATTTAAAAAATAGAAATGCAAAAGGAAAACACAGTTGTATGTATCAAAAATTTCAGGTTAGAAGGTTATTATGGAACTTGATGTACTGCATATCTCACTGTGAGAGTAAATAGGTTAAAAATATTCTATATAATAATAAAAAAATTAACTATATAAAAAATTAGCCAGAATAGTGGGAACGAATTAATAATAAAAATTGTCCTATGAAGTAGTGGTGGTTGTTCTCTTGTCATCTATTATTTTTCCCTTTATGGGTTGGTTTTCTGGGGAGGGGCCTGCCACGTGGGTTTTCAGTCCCTGAAGTTCTCTCAGCTAAGTCCTCCCGCCCCCCTCAAGGAAACTGTTTTTCTCAGGCTTTTGTTCTCTGGAGGTTTTTATATTTGTTCACTTTTGTTTTTCTCTCTTGCCTTGACCGCTTTTGATGGTTTTTGTAGGTTTAGAGGAAAGCAAACTGCACCCTGACCTCCATCTCAGAGAGAAGCCTCAGTCTGCCTGCAGAGCCCATATGAATCCCCCTTTGGCCGCTGGCAGAGCAGGTTCCCAGTCGCGGTCCCTGGGGACTCAGGATTTTTCGCTGTCTGGGCAGCTCCAGAGTGCCAGAGAAGTTCCAAGCAGTGACCACACGCAGATTTTCCTGCTGGCCCGGTCTTGGGAGTGCCTGGACTTTCCGGTCCTAGAGCACCTGGCTGGCATTTGTGTGCACCTCTCTCAGGGGAGGGTGTGGGGCATGACTCGGACTCTGATGGCACAGGAGGGCACTTGCGTGGGTTCTGCAAAAAGACTGTGCTTCTGTTGGCTGGTGAGCCTCCCAGCCCTTCACAGGAGCCCAGCACACTCTCAGGTGCACTGGTGGTTCAGGGAACTGAGACCTGGTTTCTCTGCTGCACTCTCTCTAGCTCTGTGCCAGGGGTAACTGTCCTGGGTCTGGGGACTTAAGCCCCTACCCTGACAACCCAATCCCAGCAATTACCCACCCCCTGACCCCACCCCACACCCGTGGTCCTTTGCTCTTTTTGAGTGCTTTCTACCAGACTCCCAAGTTAATGCTGGTCCCCAGGTGCAAGGCACTCTCATACTGGGATATTACTTCCCAATGGGTCGCTTCTGGTGGCTCCATTTGTTTATCTTCTGATATCAGTCCGACTTTTCCACTCAGCTTTACCTGCGCACTGGCTGCTTCTATTCCAGTAGAGATCCAGACGTGTATAATTCTTATCTCAGGCTGTTTTCGTGGGTGATTGGAGATCTTTGGAAGGTAATCAGCTCACATTATGGTGCAGGTTGAAAGGGCGCCTCCTCCTACTTCCCCACCATCTTGTCTCCCTCCTGGAAGTCTATGTTAATACCACATATGCAGTATCATTTTCATTCATATCACACCGGTTATTCCTATGAGATTCCCTTTTGCAGTTTTTTTTTTCCCACTTTTGCAGTTTTATTAAAAAAGCTGTTCAATTTCCAAATATATGGGGAAATCCTAGTTATCCTTTCTTGATTAATCCAGCACATTTGCAATTATGATCAAAGAACAACTCTTGTGGGTTTCAGTCTTCTGAAATATATTGAGACTTCCTTTATTTCCAATGTATAATTATAGTTGAATTCAATTCCTTCTTTGAAATAGACTAATATCCAGGCAATCCTGGACTCCAGACTGGGGCCCATTCCCCCTTGGAGGGCCAGGATATAAGGAAAGGTAGAGCAAGACCTTCATTTATACTCACACCCCCTCTTACTTACTAGAGGGGATCAGGAGAGATGGTGGACCCAAGGATCTTCCAACACCTGAAGAGTAGGAGTCTGGAGCCAAGATGGATATTGGGAAACCTTGGAGAGCAGAAAAGGAGGAAGGGACATAGAAAGTGGGAGCAGGGGAGGTAGGGTTGGATGATAGTGAGCCTAGGACTGGATACAAAGATAAGGACTTGACGTGAGTTGAGGGTGAGCATATAACCAAGAAGTACCCTTATGGACAAAATGGAAGTCAAAGAAGAAGCTTCAAGAGATAGGATGTTTGAACTCATTAACAGTACCACTGATAATGATACTACAATGTATGTCTCCTTCCAGCCTGAGCATTCCACTTTGTGTGACAAGTTGAATAATCTCACTATTATCTAGGTCACTCTACTGCCTTGCATGCATAGATTTTCAGTTGTTGCCACCCTTTTAGTATTTTACTTGCCCCTTCATTTACTCTTATCTGGCCAAAATGACAAGACGTAAAAATTCAACGCAAAAAAAAGAACAAGAGGCAGTACCAAAGGCTAGGGACCTAATCAATACAGACATCGGTAATATGTCAGATCTAGAGTTCAGAATGACAATTCTCAAGGTTCTAGCCGGGCTCGAAAAAGGCATGGAAGATATTAGAGAAACCCTCTCGAGAGATATAAAAGCCCTTTCTGGAGAAATAAAAGAACTAAAATCTAACCAAGTTGAAATCAAAAAAGCTATTAATGAGGTGCAATCAAAAATGGAGGCTCTAACTGCTAGGATAAATGAGGCAGAAGAAAGAATTAGTGATATAGAAGACCAAATGACAGAGAATAAAGAAGCTGAGCAAAAGAGGGACAAACAGCTACTGGACCACGAGGGGAGAATTCGAGAATTAAGTGACACCATAAGACAAAACAACATTAGAATAATTGGGATTCCAGAAGAAGAAGAAAGAGAGAGGGGAGCAGAAGGTATACTGGAGAGAATTATTGGGGAGAATTTTCCCAATATCGCAAAGGGAACGAGCATCAAAATTCAGGAGGTTCAGAGAACGCCCCTCAAAATCAATAAGAATAGGCCCACACCCCGTCACCTAATAGTAAAATTTACAAGTCTCAGTGACAAAGAGAAAATCCTGAAAGCAGCCCGGGAAAAGAAGTCTGTAACATACAATGGTAAAAATATTAGATTGGCAGCTGACTTATCCACAGAGACCTGGCAGGCCAGAAAGAGCTGGCATGATATTTTTAGAGCACTAAACGAGAAAAACATGCAGCCCAGAATACTATATCCAGCTAGGCTATCATTGAAAATAGAAGGAGAGATTAAAAGCTTCCAGGACAAACAACAACTGAAAGAATTTGCAAATACCAAACCAGCTCTACAGGAAATCTTGAAAGGGGTCCTCTAAGCAAAGAGAGAGCCTACAAGTGGTAGATCAGAAAGGAACAGAGACCATATACAATAACAGTCACCTTACAGGCAATACAATGGCACTAAATTCATATCTCTCAATAGTTACCCTGAATGTGAATGGGCTAAATGCCCCTGTCAAAAGACACAGGGTATCAGAATGGATAAAAAAACAAAACCCATCTATATGTTGCCTCCAAGAAACTCATTTTAAGCCCGAAGACACCTCCAGATTTAAAGTGAGGGGGTGGAAAAGAATTTACCATGCTAATGGACATCAGAAGAAAGCAGGAGTGGCAATCCTTATATCAGATCAATTAGATTTTAAGCCAAAGACTATAATAAGAGATGGGGAAGGACACTATATCATACTCAAAGGGTCTGTCCAACAAGAAGATTTAACAATTTTAAATATCTATGCCCCCAACGTGGGAGCAGCCAACTATATAAACCAATTAATAACAAAATCAAAGAAACACATCAACAGCAATACAATAATAGTAGGGGACTTTAACACTCCCCTCACTGAAATGGACAGGTCATCCAAGCAAAAGATGAGCAAGGAAATAAACTAATTCCTATTCTCCTGAAACTGTTCCAAAAAATAGAAATGGAAGGAAAACTTCCAAACTCATTTTATGAGGCCAGCATCACCTTGATCCCAAAACCAGACAAGGATCCCACCAAAAAAGAGAGCTATTAAACGACACACTGGACCAGATGGACATCACAGATATATTCAGAACATTTCATCCCAAAGCAACAGAATACACATTCTTCTCTAGTGCACATGGAACATTCTCCAGAATAGATCACATCCTTGGTCCTAAATCAGGACTCAACCGGTATCAAAAGATTGGGATCATTCCCTGCATATTTTCAGACCACAATGCTCTAAAGCTAGAACTCAACCACAAAAGGAAGTTTGGAAAGAACCCAAATACATGGAGACTAAACAGTATCCTTCTAAAGAATGAATGGGTCAACCGGGAAATTAAAGAAGAATTGAAAAAAATCATGGAAACAAATGATAATGAAAATACAACGGTTCAAAATCTGTGGGACACAATAAAGGCAGTCCTGAGAGGAAAATATATAGCGGTACAAGCCTTTCTCAAGAAACAAGAAAGGTCTCAGGTACACAACCTAACCCTACACCTAAAGGAGCTGGAGAAAGAACAAGAAAGAAACCCTAAGCCCAGCAGGAGAAGAGAAATCATAAAGATCAGAGCAGAAATCAATGAAATAGAAACCAAAAAAACAATAGAAAAAATCAACGAAAGTAGGAGCTGGTTCTTTGAAAGAATTAATAAAATTGATAAACCCCTGGCCCGACTTATCAAAAAGAAAAGAGAAAGGACCCAAATAAATAAAATCATGAATGAAAGAGGAGAGATCACAACTAACACCAAAGAAATACAAACTATTATAAGAACATACTATGAGCAACTCTACGGCAATAAATTTGACAATCTGGAAGAAATGGATGCATTCCTAGAAACATATAAACTACCACAACTGAACCAGGAAGAAATAGAAAGCCTGAACAGACCCATAACCTGTAAGGAGATTGAAACAGTCATTAAAAATCTCCAAACAAACAAAAGCCCAGGGCCAGATGGCTTCCCGGGGGAATTCTACCAAACATTTAAAGAAGAACTAATTCCTATTCTCCTGAAACTGTTCCAAAAAATAGAAATGGAAGGAAAACTTCCAAACTCATTTTATGAGGCCAGCATCACCTTGATCCCAAAACCAGACAAGGATCCCACCAAAAAAGAGAGCTATAGACCGATATCCTTGATGAACACAGATGCAAAAATACTCAACAAAATACTAGCCAATAGGATTCAACAGTACATTAAAAAGATTATTCACCACGACCAAGTGGGATTTATTCCAGGGCTGCAAGGTTGGTTCAACATCCGCAAATCAGTCAATGTAATACAACACATCAATAAAAGAAAGAACAAGAACCATATGATACTTTCAATAGATGCTGAAAAAGCATTTGACAAAGTACAGCATCCCTTCCTGATCAAAACTCTTCAAAGTGTAGGGATAGAGGGCACATACCTCAATATCATCAAAGCCATCTATGAAAAACCCACCGCAAATATCATTCTCAATGGAGAAAAACTGAAAGCTTTTCCACTAAGGTCAGGAACACGGCAGGGATGTCCATTATCACCACTGCTATTCAACATAGTACTAGAGGTCCTAGCCTCAGCAATCAGACAACAAAAGGAAATTAAAGGCATCCAAATTGGCAAAGAAGAAGTCAAATTATCACTCTTCGCAGATGATATGATACTATATGTGGAAAACCCAAAAGACTCCACTCCAAAACTGCTAGAACTTATACAGGAATTCAGTAAAGTGTCAGGATATAAAATCAATGCACAGAAATCAGTTGCATTTCTCTACACCAACAGCAAGACAGAAGAAAGAGATATTAAGGAGTCAATCCCATTTACAATTGCATCCAAAACCATAAGATACCTAGGAATAAACCTAACCAAAGAGACACAGAATCTATACTCAGAAAACTATAAAGTACTCATGAAAGAAATTGAGGAAGACACAAAGAAATGGAAAAATGTTCCATGCTCCTGGATTGGAAGAATAAATATTGTGAAAATGTCTATGCTACCTAAAGCAATCTACACATTTAATGCAATTCCTATCAAAGTACCATCCATCTTTTTCAAAGAAATGGAACAAATAATGCTAAAATTTATATGGAACCAGAAAAGACTTCGAATAGCCAAAGGGATATTGAAAAAGAAAGCCAACGTTGGTGGCATCACAATTCCGGACTTCAAGCTCTATTACAAAGCTGTCATCATCAAGACAGCATGGTACTGGCACAAAAACAGACACATAGATCAATGGAACAGAATAGAGAGCCCAGAAATAGACCCTCAAATCTATGGTCAACTCATCTTCGACAAAGCAGGAAAGAATGTCCAATGGAAAAAAGACAGCCTCTTCAATAAATGGTGCTGGGAAAATTGGACAGCCACATGCAGAAAAATGAAATTGGACCATTTCCTTACACCACACACAAAAATAGACTCAAAATGGATGAAGGACCTCAATGTGCGAAAGGAATCCATCAAAATCCTTGAGGAGAACACAGGCAGCAACCTCTTCGACCTCTGCCGCAGCAACATCTTCCTAGGAACAACACAAAAGGCAAGGGAAGCAAGGGAAAAAATGAACTATTGGGATTTCATCAAGATCAAAAGCTTTTGCACAGCAAAGGAAACAGTTAACAAAATCAAAAGACAACTGACAGAATGGGAGAAGATATTTGCAAACGACATATCAGATAAAGGACTAGTGTCCAGAATCTATAAAGAACTTAGCAAACTCAACACCCAAAGAACAAATAATCCAATCAAGAAATGGGCAGAGGACATGAACAGACATTTCTGCAAAGAAGACATCCAGATGGCCAACAGACACATGAAAAAGTGCTCCATATCACTCGGCATCAGGGAAATACAAATCAAAACCACAATGAGATATCACCTCACACCAGTCAGAATGGCTAAAATCAACAAGTCAGGAAATGAGAGATGCTGGCGAGGATGTGGAGAAAGGGGAACCCTCCTACACTGTTGGTGGGAATGCAAGCTGGTGCAGCCACTCTGGAAAACAGCATGGAGGTTCCTCAGAATGTTGAAAATAGAACTGCCCTATGACCCAGCAATTGCACTATTGGGTATTTACCCTAAAGATACAAATGTAGTGATCCAAAGGGGCACATGCACCCGAATGTTTATAGCAGCAATGTCCACAATAGCCAAACTATGGAAAGAACCTAGATGTCCGTCAACAGATGAATGGATCAAGAAGATGTGGTATATATACACAATGGAATACTATGCAGCCATCAAAAGAAATGAAATCTTGCCATTTGCGACAACATGGATGGAACTAGAGCGTATCATGCTTAGCGAAATAAGTCAAGCAGAGAAAGACAACTATCATATGATCTCCCTGATATGAGGAAGTGGTGATGCAACATGGAGGCTTAAGTGGGTAGGAGAAGAATAAATGAAACAAGATGGGATTGGGAGGGAGACAAACCATAAGTGACTCTTAATCTCACAAAACAAACTGAGGGTTGCTGGGGGGAGGGGGTTTGGGAGAAGGGGGTGGGATTATGGACATTGGGGAGGGTATGTGCTTTGGTGAGTGCTGTGAAGTGTGTAAACCTGGTGATTCACAGACCTGTACCCCTGGGGATAAAAATATATGTTTATAAAAAAAAAAAAAAAAAAAAAAGGTAGATCCTCTCCTGGGGCACAGAGAGACAACACCCACCATTGTTGGCAGCACCAGGAGTTATGAGGGGTTGGGTGCCTCAGAAAGTGACTCTAAGACAAGGATGTGAGTATAAGTAGTTTCTCTGGAAGGATCTTTGGTGGGAAGAAATGATGGGAGCTAGGATGTGAAGAAGGAGGGCAGCCAACACAGAAGACAGGGTGTTAGTTTAGAGGTCACTGCTTGGGCAATCTGTCTCCATCCACTGGGAACGTTTTAAATACATGCAGAACAGCCCTGAGTCATCCCATCCAAGTGCAAAAAGACCTGCACGGGCTGAGTGTTGCTCTTATGGACATTGGTTACCTGGCTCTCGAGCTCACTGCCATGGCCAAAGAAGCCAAGGAAGCCAATGGACACCCTCGGGTAAAGAGCTGCAGGCAACTGTGAAGGCAGCCACTGTGTGTACAAGACAGGGCTTGCCAGTGAAGACACCAGAGGGCACCAACCCTCTCCTCTCCTCTCCTCTCCTCTCCTCTCCTCTCCTCTCCTCTCCTCTCCTCCCTATCATGACTTATGGGATCTGAAATATTGAGAAATAAGTGTAGTGCTGCCCATCATACACCAAATGACTGCCAGGAAGCCTTAATTTCCTGATTACTTACAGTCCCAAGACTGATACTTCTTAAATAACAAGTAATTTCTGTCCCATGACTACTCCAACCCCACTCTTTCACTCCAGAAGTTTCAGTTCAAGCAACTCTTCTTTTTTTTTTTAAGATTTTATTTATTTATTTGACAGAGAGAGATCACAAGTAGGCAGAGAGGCAGGCAGAGAGAGAGAGGAGGAAGCAGGCTCCCCACCGAGCAGAGAGCCCGATGCGGGACTCGATCCCAGGACCCTGAGATCATGACCTGAGCTGAAGGCAGCGGCTCAACCCACTGGGCCACCCAGGCGCCCCTCAAGCAACTCTTCTTGCAAGCACTCTTCAAATCTTTCCAGGAACAAAAAAAATGCACCTTTAACAATGGAAGGAGGACTATCGACAGCGTATACCTTGTGCCAGGAATAATGAACACTTTTGTCCTCCAGGAAAAAATTCCTATTCCTTGCAGTCTCGGAAGTCATAAGATCTGAGGCTTAAGAGTGTTCACTATCCTTGAAATCAGTATTAGTAAGTGCAGCTTTACAAGCTGAACAGCAATTGACAGTAGATTGCAGTAGTGACAAAATTAAAAATCTAATTATGTTCCCTTCCTATAAACATTAACAATTAACTGTGTATCTTGAAATCAACCATTTATACATGCATACATGCATATACATATACATATTTTTTTGAGAACGAGAGAAAAAAGACTGAAATGGTGGGGTGGGCTAGAAGGAGATGGAGAATCTTTTTTTAACAAGATTTTATTTATTTATTTGACAGACAAAGAGATCACAAATAGACAGAGAGGCAGGTAGAGAGAAGAGAGAAGCATGCTCCCCACCAAGCAGAGAACATGATGTGGTGCTCAATTCCAGGACCCTGAGATCAAGACCTGAACTGAAGGCAGAGGATTAACCCACTGAGCCACCCAGACACCCGAGAGGGAGAATCTAAACAGACTCCATGCTCAATGTGGCGCCTGATTTGGGATTAGTCTCATGACCCTGGTATAATGACCTGAGGCAAAAATCAAGACTCTGATGCTTAATCAATTGAGCCACCAAGGTGGTCCCCCCATATCAACTCTATTTTATCCCCTCCAGTAACCTCTAAATAGCCTTTGTTGGTATTAATCATTCTAGTATTACAACCATGATTTTTCCCTCCATGAGTAATTAGCCCCTGGAATGGCAGGCACCAACTTCATAGAGCGCCATGTAAGGACACACCCATTCTAGATTAGAAAACTACATTATGATAGAATACAAAATGTTATATATGTTTTACCTTAACATAAAACATCTGTAATTGCTCTTTCTGTGATTTCTATATTGTGTATTACTCAATTTTGGTAACATAAATGCTATAATTTAAATAAAACAACAGGGGTGCCTGGGTGGCTCAGTGGGTTAAATCTTTGCCTTTGGCTCGGTCATGATCTTGGGGTCCTTGGATGGAGACCCGCATCGGACTCTCTGCTCAGTGGGGACCTTCTTCCCCCCCTCTCCCCGCCTATCTACCTACTTGTGATCTCTCTCTCTGTGTCTAATAAATAAATAAAATGTTTAAATAGTATAAATGAATAGATAAATAAATAAATAAAACAATAGAAGAGAATAGGTGGCAATTACTAGTAAGTAATGGTAGGAATAATTATGCTACATTATGCATTTAAAAATAAAATAAAAGATTACTAATAAACTTTTCACTTTGTAATAGGTTTAGACTTACCAACAAAACCAAATAGAAAAGACAGGACTAAACATTTCCATACACCTAACACAGTTTGCCCACTATTTTCCTTTTTTGTAATTCTTTAATTCCAATATGGTTCACATATATTAGTTTCTGGAATACAACAGATGGATTCAACACTTTCATGCATTCTCTAGGGCTCATCAGGGCAAGCAGCTCCTTCATCCCTATCACCTACTTCACCCATGCTGCCAACCATCACTTTGTTGTCTGTCGTGAAAAGTCTGAGTCTGGATAAAAGAGCTCAGACTGAGGCAGGAATCCACCAAAATCCTAGAGGAGAACACAGGCAGCAACCTCTTTGACCTCAGCCACAGTAACTCCTTCCTAGATGCACCTCCAAAGGCAAGGGAAACAAAAGTGAAAATGAACTTTTGGGATTTCATCAAGATCAAAACTTCTGTGCCACAAACGAAAACCGTCAACAAAACAAAAAGGCAACCCACAAAATGAGAAAACTTATTTGCAAATGACACTACAAAGGGCTGATATACAAAAACTATAAAGAACTTCTCAAACTCAACACCCAAAAAACAAATAATTGAGTCAATAAATGGGCAGAAGATGGGACCAGACACTTCTGCAAAGAAGACATACAAATGGCTAACAGATGCATGAAAAACTGTTCATCATCATTAGCCATCAGGGAGATTCAAATCAAAACCACACAGATACCACCTTCCACCAGGTAGAACCGCAAAAACTGACAAGGCAAGAAACAACCAGTGTTGGAGAAGTTGGGAGAAAGGAGAACCCTCTCATACTGCTGGTGGGAATGGAATTTGGTACAGCCACTTTGGAAAATGGTGTAGAGGTTCCTCAAAACATGAAAAATGAAGGATATGATATTTTACACCAGGGATGAACCTGTTAAAAAAATTACATGTGCCCAAGTGATTCATGTTGGCTGGCTCAATTATTCTCATGATACCTCATTTTTCTCTTCCTCCCCTTCATCCTCTTCAGCAGTAATTGGATAATCAAATATTTCATTTTATAAAGACTTTCCAAGACTGGAAGGATGTAGAGTGAGTTCAATGAGTTTCATGCTGAAGGAAAAAGATGTGACAGTAACATGGAACCCCCATATCCTGGGGGACTGACAGGTTTGCAAGAGGGGTGGCCCATCACAGTATTAATCCTTCCAATACTGGGGATATTGAAGTGAGTACACATGAGCCTAAGTGATGCCTTTATGCAGCCTGGATGGGGTGCGGGGTCAACAGTTTTAGATTTAGAAGGCCAACAGTTGTTCAGGGTCTTTTAGAACTGAAGGATTAATCTGAATTGCTTGATTGACTCACTGACTTTATTTATGATAAAAAAATGTTGGTCACAGTTTCACGACATACAGAATTGAGGCAGGCAGTCAATACCTTAACATCTGCTCTCCAGGGTTATGTTTTTAAAAGACTGGATGTGTAGAAAACAAATCTGACTTAGGCACCAACCACAGGTCTTTAGCTCATGGGTTGCAGCCTGCCAATACACAGGGGCCATCTCTGGCTCACTGATATCACAAAACAGAAACAGAATCTGTCACAATGAAGATGTAATATTTCATCATGAAGGTTTTTTTTTTTTTCAAACAAAGGTCACAAATTACTCAAACTCATAATTTATTCTGTTGTGGTTTGTAGCAAATGAAAAAATTATTTTAAAATGAAAGAATATTTTGGGAGTGATTTAGATGTTAAGTTTTGTGCCATAAACAATTTACAACTTAGGGGATCACAAGAAAATATTGAAAGCCCAAACTCTGGAAAGATTCTGAATTTAGAGTATTATAGATTATTATAGTGTTTATATGCCTAATCATATAGTGATAGTAAGATCTAGTCTTATATGTATAACAAAATTCAAAAATAATTTTTAATGCTACTACAACATTATATTAGACCTGAAACACTATTGAGAATATTCAAAGAAAAATGCTAACCCTGGTTATTGACGGGAAAACAGGTAAAGCCCATCAGTGATGAAAAGCTTCAATTATAACAGATGTAATATTAAGAATGTCGTAAGGGGGGCGCCTGGGTGGCTCAGTTGTTATGCATCTGCCTTTGGCTCAGGTCCTGATCCCAGAGTCCTGAGATCAAGCCCCACATCAGGCTCCTTGCTCTATGGGAAGCCTGCTTCTCCCTCTCCCACTCCCTCTGCTTGTGCCCTCTCTCTCTGTAAAACTAATAAATAAAATTAAAAAAAAATAATGTCATAAGGGGAGCACCTGGGTGGCTCAGTGGGTTAGAGCCTCTGCCTTAGGCTCAGGTCATGATCCCAGGGGTCTGGGATCGAGCCCTGCATCGAGCTTTCTGCGGTGCAGGGAGCCTGCTTCCTCCTTTCTCTCTGCCTGCTTCTCTGCCTATTGTGATCTGTCTGGCCAACTAATAAATGGAATCTTTAAAAAAAAAAACTGTCATAAGGGTGTGCCTGGGTGGTTCAGAGGTTTAAGCACCTGCCTTCTGCTCTGGTCATTTCTCAAGGTCCTGGGATCTAGCCATGCAGCAGGCTCCCTGCTCAGCAGAGTCGGCTTCTCCCTCTGCCTAACCCCCTCCATACATGCTCTCTCGTTCTCTGTCTCTCAGATTAATAAATAAAATCCTAAAAACAAAGAATTGGGTCATAAAGATAGATGATACATTGGTTGATTTTCTTAGCATGGAGAAGAAATAAGGATACGTTAATTTATGAAATCAATAAATGGTTAAAAAAAGGATACCGTCAAAATATTGCTTATATCCATACACTGCATGTTAACTAAGTAGAACTTAAATAAAAATTTGAAAAGAATAAATAATTGCCCATATCCAGACATAAGATAATGGAGCACCTGCAGCATGTTTGGAAAAGAATGGAAGACATTTTTTCTTCCCTCACAATGATTACGTCCACTTGCACCTTGCTCAGAAACTAACCTTAAGAGGGACATAATCTCCATTTAGGAGATGCAAACATGCATCTTTCATATTCCATATTTCAATATGCAAACTTTCAAAATTTCATACTTAGGATATGTGATTTTTCCAAATTCAATGGACTTGGGAGATATTCTCAGGCCTTAGTCATAAACAGAAAATCTCCAATAAATACACTATAATTAAATGAAATCATATGGATGCATATAGATTACACTTCTTTTGTAATATGTCAAGGTGGCATGATAGTTTTAAATGGGTGCGAAACGTTAATAGAGATGTAAACAACAAATCCTGAAGGGACACAAAGTTGCACGCTCACCAGAAGGTCTGTTTTCTTTACAAGTCACAAAGGAACCTAAAGGTACGTGTGAGGCATGGAAAACTCAGGAAGAGCTATGCATATGATATCTGAATTAGAAATAAGCAACAAAGGAAAAGAAAATGTGGGAAGTGCATGAATCGGTCGATCTAAGCATCTATTTTAGTATCTTCAACAAATAGCAGCAGCTTTTTTTCAAATGCTGATTCACAGGTTTTGCTTAGTACAATCTTTTGCATATTGAGAAGTGGTCTTGACACGTTGAACAGAAGAAATCTCAGTGGAATCCTGCGAAAGAGCTCTTCCTGAACTCTTTAACCAATTTAAAACTGCTGAAGATTGTTCCTGGCTCATGAGAAAATTAGAAAACATGGCAAATCTCAGTTGAAAATAAAGAGATAAGCAGGGGCACCTGGGTGGATCAGGTCTTGATGTCAGGATCCTGGGATCGAGTCCCACGTTGGAGTCCCCACTCAGTGTTGTCACCTTCTCCCTCTGCCTCTGCCTCCCCCTCCTCACAACTGTACCTGCATAAAATCATTAAAAAAGAAAACAGAGAAAAGGAGATGAGGTAAAAGGCACGTTTTGAAGATATTATTGATGAGTTTCCTTCCAATGATCATGAGAAAGGATAAATAAAACAATTCCTGTTTTCCTTGTAAATTTAACCTTAAAAAAATGAAAGGTTTATGGAAGCAGGGACCTGTCAAGTTTGCACTTGTTTTCCAAGTACTGTAACATTGTGGGAAAAAATAAACACTGAAAAGTAATAAAAGCATCAGTGCAGGACAGTCTGTGCTTTTACCTGGGGTACTGGGTCTAGCAGAAGTCAGAGAGCGGGATCCCAGCTCCTCCTTCTAGAAGGTCCTGAAGGTCAATGGTTCTTGCATTCTTGGCCCAACCTAATGTAGCTCCAGTTTCTCTGAAACTGAGTCACGATTTCTCCCCAGAAAGAAGTCGGCATTGGTAAAAAACCAACCACAGTATTTCTGTTGCAGTGTCCCGTGACCTCTCAATCCAGAGACCCCTGAGTATAATAGGGTCTTCAAATGTCCTCAGGGACAATGAGGACCAAACCCTGGGAAGAGCCCCAATATGTCATCACCTACTGTACTTTCTCACCTACCAGCATGTTCTGGGGAAGCTCCCAGAGTCCCCTACTCAGCACTCAGCCAACAAGGCAGCTTCTCTGTCACACCTCAGGAGGCAGGAAGTTACTGCAAAGGCCCCAGGGTCTCCCCAGGGCATCGGGTGAACCGGCTGGAAATACAGCTCTGGCTCTCTATCCTGCGGCAGTGAGAATGGAGCTGGACCCCATGACCTGGGAAGAAGGAGGGATTTGCAGGATCCAGCAGCTCTGCTGCAGAAGGGATTGGGAAAAAAGGGCCTAAAAGGGGACAGAAGCATACACACCCAAATCCTCCTGCTGCTGAGGAAGGGATGGGTCTCCTGTCTGGGAGCTCTGCCCTGCCCATCCCTCAACAGGGAAACTGTGGGAGGACTGTGGGGCATCATGGGTCTTACCACAAACACTGCCACTATCAGCTCCACTCAAGGCCCCCCTGTGGTTGGAGGGCAGCTGGTGAGGTGAAAACCCTGCACAAAACCTGGTTTAATGCAGGGCCTCCTCACCAGGCTCTCAGGGCTCACAAGACACTTTATTCTCTGCTCACTGTCACAGTAGACCACTGCAAAGGGTCCCGCTGATCACTACCTCCCTAAACAAGCAGGTGCCATGTGCTCAAGAGGATCTGTCACCAGAGTTAATACAAACACCAGCAGATCTAAATTCAACCTGGGACCCCTCCCCAGAGAGGTTCCTGGGGTCCCTTGCAGTAGAAGTACCATGAAGGGTAATCTTGCTCTATCCTCCATCCCCCCACTGCTGCCAGGGTGTTATCTGTCTGAAGGCTTCACCCTGTGCCCTCGAAGGAGAGGGACTGTAGGTCCCGCTGAAGGGAGATGCTGACACAGAGACAGAACCATGAACAGTTTATTGGGGAGATACCAGGAGAGACAAAGCACAGGGTACAGGATGGGCAGGGAAAGCATTCAGACCACCAGGAAGAAACATTCATATCTTGACTAGATATAAACTCATTGGAGCCTGGTTGTTGGAGGTCAAGGAAGTCTTCAGATTACAAAATTATTACCCTGTAAGGCAAGAGGATTTGGGTTAGTACAATGAGATCTTATGTTTTCCTAAATGCTCTCTGCCTTGCATACTGTATCTGAGGCCTTGGATGAACACTTGTGTGTGTGGCCACATCTGTGAGTCTGTATGTAATAGACAATAACTGTCTTCACATCTCACATAGAAATATCTGATTGTACCTGTTCTCTTAACTATATTTTACTTCATTGTGGCTAGGACCTGACATTTAATAGAAAAAAAGGGGGCTCTTTGTCTTGTCTTTGAAATGAGAATTGCCACTACCGGGGCTGAGGTATTACACTCTTAGTGTATTTTATGGACTTAAACAAACATTTTTTGATGCTCATTGGCATGGAGCTATTTTCATTTAAACAGTGAGAATGGTGAATGGTCAGAGCCCAGATTCTTTGCCAATTATTATTATTATTTTTTCTTTTTGAGACAGAGACAGAGAAAGCACAAGCTTGTGAGCGAAGAGGGATGGGGGAGAAGGTGAGGCAGAGAGAGAATCCCAGATAGGCTCCACACTCAGCACCGAGCCCGACTTGGGCCTCAATCTCTAAAGCTCGAGATCATGACCTGAGCAGGAATCAAGATTCTGCTGCTTAACCCACTGAGTCGCCCAGGAGCCCCAGCAGGTTCTTTATGTACTTCAACTCCTATTGTTCTAGTGACCTCAGAATCCAATATGTTCTCTCTATGGCAGATTAAAATAAAAGCTGAGGCTCTGAGAAGGCCCCACTGAGAGCTGGTATTTGGACTGAGAAATCTGGAATACAGGCAAATCTGGACACTGGGACTGAAGTCCCAGGGAAATGCACAGCTATAGACAGGGTGGTGATGCCGATGCGGAGGCCTGGTGACAGGGCTCCAGCTAGGGCTGCTCCTGGCCAACCCTGACTCTCCCACTAACAGTCTGACTCGGGCTGAGGCCAGGGCGGCCACCCTTCACTGGTTCTCCGTCTTGTCTTCATGTTTTCTCACTGCGGGACTTAAAGTCAGCCAGACAAGAATCCCCAAAGACCAAGTTAAATTTCCCAAATCTTCACGACACTCTTTCACATGGTTCAGAATTTTCAGAAATTCAGGGAAACAACGCTCTTCACAGACTATGAGTGAATGGCCTCATGGCAAAAATGAATTTCTGAGACAAATAATGGCGTGATCCACACTGTGTGAGTGAACACATGCTGCAGTCGGTGTGGACGGCATGGTGTCTTCACACTCACTCTCAAGCTGCTGGCCTGCCAGGAACGGCCTCACCCTCCCTGAGAGAAGCACAGCCTCTCCCTGAGCACCGCAGGCCTTCTGGGCATCCACAACCTCCTGTTTCTGTGTGACTCAGGGCTCCCTCCCTTCTTTCTAGATACATCTCTAGTTCTTCCCTTATACAGAACACATGGTCTATGTCCTGTCATCAGTGTGTCCCTCCCTTCTCTCAGACACACACCTTCAATTCCTCACATTAAGGCCTCATCCCTCCCGGAGCACAGAGCATCGTCTCCATACCATATGTGTGTGAAACCTGCTGTGCCCAGCATTCATAGAAGGGCAGGTCTCTGCCACCAAAAGGAGCCTACAACCCTCTCAGTATGACTGGAAGACAAGGTCCATCAATTCTAAATACAGAACAACCAGAAGAAAGTTACCATGTCTTTAGCAGTCTTCACTCCCTCATGCCACGAGAGGCCTGTGGTCAGCACCGCTGGTCCTTGTGAAGGACGCACAAGCATCTATACCCACACCATGGAAAAGACAGAAGCTTCTCCACCTGGAAGTTACTGGGCAACATTCCAACAAACCCTCTGCACCTGCCTCCAGCATCTGCCACTTTTTCTTTCATTCTCACCTCCCAGACCATACAAGAGCATTGCCTACAAGTTTCTAAACTGCAGAGGACAAGGGCAGACGCCTACGCTAATGAACAATGAAGGGACCACAGACCTTGTCAGGCGTATATACAACTAAGGAAATGACAGCTTAAACCCTACACACTGCAGATGAAATGAGAGGTGTTTCTCCCTCCCAGAACAACGTATGCAGATACTGGATGTGCACGACGGTAAGAGACAGATGTCTGCCATTGTGCAACGGAGACACTTCCTTCCCAACAATGGCACCTGCCCACTGCTTAGTGTGTGCAAATAGCCAGGCACAAGCAAGTGTGTCCTGAAGAACTTCAGAATCATACAGCGTCCCCAGCCTGGTTTCCCCTTGAATGTCAAGCCCTGAACACAAACTCTGCCTTTGCTCCACTGACACAACCAGAAGGTGATAATCTGGAAATAGACGCCTGTAAGCTCTGCATGAAGACTTGTCACTTTGAACGGGAAACGACACCACACACAGACCCCAGGATATAACCAACACACACAGATCAGGACACTGTGCTGCCCAGAGAGGAACAGGACTCCAGAAATGGGTACAACTGAAAACACGCCTGCATTTACTTGGTTCTTTTCTGGGACCTTCTCATGCACGGTGCTGCTATTGTCCCCTTGGGCTCCACAGGCTTCTGATTGGGACCGAAGGCCGAGAAGGGACAGAGGTGGTTTCAGACTGGCGACGACCACACAGGATTCAAGCCCACCCTCTACCCCTGCCCCAGCCTATTCCCCTCTCTCCTTCTGAAGGGTCCACTGTGTTTCTCACAGGACTCCCCTGACCCCTGTGGACGAAGGCGGGAACTGTCCATCACCCTCGCAGATACGACCACTCTGCCTGGGACATATGTTTCCAGAACTAATCTATAATGCTGGACAACTGGGGGTCTCCACATGTGAGACTGATGTGAAGGTTGTGCTTCATCCAGCCCAGAGCCCAGAACATCGTGTCTGTGTAGTGCACCTGGGCAATGCTTCTATGTCTGTCCTCTGTGGAATGTCACTTTTCTGCTCCATAGTAGACGCCTGCTGCCCAGTTCTTTATGGTGAACCAGACAGTCCATGATATGGACGTCAGACAAAGTGGAGGAATGTTACCATGTCCTCACTTGGGCTTATTGCTGCATTGCAAAACCTTGTGGTACCACCTCTCCATCCTCTCCACCGACAGAAGGGGTTCAACTATGAATAAGCTCTATGACCCATGTCAATTCAGATCATCTCACTTTGTGGTGGAGGAACGAGGTGTGGCCGAGGCCCCCATGTCGACCACTGTGGAGGTGGATGAGGAGGAGGGAAGTCTGGTACATTCCACCCCATGTGGTAGGGCATACGGAGGAGCCCTGGGCAATGAGGGAACTCTCTCACACCTCTAGCGACCTGCAGAACAGACAAGAAAATATTTTAGCAAAACAGACAAAAGTTGCAACACCAAGAAAAGAAACCAAAACACAGAGCTCTCAGCATCCGGCTCCTTCTCCAATACCACCTTCCAGGAGAGCTGCATCATGCTAGAAAACTTACATGCCAGTACAATGAGCGGGGAGAGGGCAATGGCTTTTACAGAAATAGCCTGTCACCACACATCACTGCCCATGTCGGCCCACATTCTCCAGCAATAAGTAGTGTCTTCAAGATGAAAAAGGATCATTGCAAACTAAAGCAGCACATTCCAGACACGGAGGCATCGAAATCCTGGACAATACTTCCTCTATCCTCCTCAGCCACCAGAGAAGATTTTGCTTTGAGCAGAATAGAGAGAATGTGATGAAACTGAATGCCCTTTCTCCACAAAGTTTTCGAGCCACTTGAGGGGAATCGTTGGCCTATAAGTCCCTGACTCTCCCCACGCTGCCTCGCTCCTGACAAAGGGGTCCTCTACTCTCTACAGTTTCTGTCCATGGCTACAAAGACACTTGAGGAATTAGGGCCTTGTGGTCTGACAGGGGCACTGGAACAGTGTCGTCCAAGGGACATGATATCAAAAACCTTTATTTACACTGAGCAGCTGTGCTTGTCTTTTTTTTTTTTAAGATTTTATTTATTTGACAGAGAGAGATCAGAAGCAGGCAGAGAGGCAGAGAGAGAGAGAGGAAGGGAAGCAGGCTCTCTGCTGAGCAGAGAGTCTGATGTGGGGCTTGATGCTAGGATATAGGATCATGACCTGAGCCTAAGGCAAAGGCTTTAACACATTGAGCCACACAGGCGTCCCCTGTGTTTGTCTGAAAACACAGTCATTTGGAAATTTCAACCTACTGAGTTCCAGAGTAATTTTGTACAATGGGAAATGAAGATGGGAAGGCTATATAAGAGAATTCACAAAAGGGTATATGCTTCCCAGTGGAAAACTCCACATGTGTGATGAGAAAAGAAATCAACTCTCACAGTAACTTAGGACCCAATGACCTGCTCCTGGAAACCCAGCTGAAGGGCTGGGAGGCAGTGATCATGCACGTAATCACTGATGTCCCCCTTCAGAACGTGTGACCCAGTGTGCGATTACGACAGTGCACATAAGAGCTTTGACACTTCAAAATACTTGTAGAAAGGGTCTTAAGTGGGCTGGTTCTGCAAGGCACATTTTCCATCAGAAGTAAAATGGAGATGACTTGTGAAACATGCCCTGAGAACACTGCAGACTGCAAAGGAGACAGTATAAAATGCAGAGAGAGTTTTCCCCAGTTTCCGTTTGTGAGGATTCCCAGACCCATCTATCCCCAGCATGAGCACAACACCAGTGCACCTGAACGTAACCTAAAGGGAGTCGCGCTGGCCAGAAGACTTCACTGTGGAGGGAGGGGCCCTCCTCCCCCAGTTAATTCCCCGGAGTGCACTGTGGGCAGGCAGGGGTACACATCCGCACACACATCTTCCCCACCACCATGTTCCAATACTATAGCATCTGTGCCAGAACAGCTATCCGCCCCCTGTGTCTCACCTAGCACCTGGGGTGAAGAGATTCCATGGGGAAAACTACTGTCACCACATGTTAATATAGATCTGCACACCTCGACAGAGACAAGAGTGTGACACCAAGGATAATCAACTAAGGAAAAAACTCCATTCATGACAGGCCAGAATCTACAGCTGGGACCACACCTCCCCCATCACAGCAAACAGAGCAGCTCCTTCTATACATTGAGAACAAACGCAATGATAGGCCGTGGAAAGCCTGTTGTCCACACGTGGAAGTGCAGGTGCTTATGGGTCAACCGGAAGCCCACCAGCATCCCCCCTGAACAGCTCTGCTTCCCTCCCTGACAATGGGATCTCCTACGCTCCACAAGGGCTGTCCATGGCCACAGACACCGCTGACGAGATAGGAGTGTCCGGAGTCCTGCAGAGGACCTGGAAGAGTGCTTTCTGAGAGTAACAGGACCCCTTTGAGTGAGCGAGACCAGCTCTGTGGATCTACGTCCCCGACATTTGGACAGTCCTTAGCTCAGGCACAGAGCAAATGCCTAGTCTTTGGTACTGAGACCCACTGATGGGCCGATTCGATACCCCCAAATGGGAACCAGTGTGTCTGGAGAGCACAGGCAATGCTCCCAAGATGGGTCGGGAGAGACCCTATGAGTTGGCACAGCCATCAGACCCCATCAGAACCCGCTCATGGAAGCACAAGTAAAACACGTGTGAGGTGTGGGCCTTGCAGAGAGTCACTGGGATTCCCTCTTCAGGGCTGCTGCTCCAGGGGGTGTTTTCTATGACACACCTGGCACCTGCCAGAGTTCATCATCATCTCACCCAGGGGCCAACTGGAGGGATTCCAGCTGTCGTCTTCATCCACTCAGATGGGACGCACGGGAGGTCACAGCTCACCTTCTCCACAAACACTCAAGCTGCCCAAAGCATGTGGGGCAAGTGTGACGCGGTCTTGGCTTTTCCCATTTTCCATCTGAGGACCTCTGCAGATACCCTCCCAGGTTAGTCTCCTGACCCGAATAGTAAAAATGCTCCAGCTCCCACAGGAAAGCAAACGGCAAGGAGTCAGCTGGAGTAGCTGACTTCACTGTGGGGTGAGATGTCACCCTCCTTCAGTTATGTACACACACACATACACGCACGTCCACACACACACACATACACACACAGATGCATGAGGTGAGCATCCTACCATCACGTGTCTCAAAGCATCTACAGCTTTGGGAGGAAGCACAAAATTGAAGATCTCTAACGGAGCAGGCAGAGGCTCCTGGGTGAACAGCGTGCACTCTGAAAGGGATGATTGCAGGACACACACCAAGGCCACAGGCTAGGACAGGGACCTGTCCACACTGCAATCCATTTCAGAAACGGACACAACTAAAAATGCCCAAGCACTTACCGTATGCATCTCTGGGTTGCTTTGAGGGCTAGTGCTGCTGTTCATCCTGGGAACCACTCTAGATGCTAGGTCAGACAAAGGTCAGAGTTTTATATTGGTTTCGTGCCCTCCATGCCTTCCTCTCCCCATCTTGCACTCTTTCCCACACTTGGGTCCCTTATCAGAAGGTTTCACCCGTGACTCAAGTGAGTCCTTTGCAATGAGAGACACCAGTCTCCTCTTGCCTGAGACACTCCAGGGCCCTAGTTCCAGTGTTTCTGTAAGTAACCCATCACGTGTAAACAGGTCGGGGTACAACTGGCTATCAACACTAAAATTGGGGTGCTCAACACACATCAGAAAAAAATCACTGTATCTTCATAGATTAAACACCTAAGTGAGAATAGCCTTGCATGGGGACATCCACAAACCCTCAACATGAACAGCCCATGTTCTCTTCTCAGGCCACAGGTGGATGGTTCATTTGTCCATCCTGCATTTGGGACCTAGAATGCGTGACTGGCCAACAAATAAACATTTCAGGGAAGAAACAGACTTTGACATTTGTATAGTCACGAAAAAAGAAATCATAGACAGATTGAGCAATAAAGCTATGGCATTGCACCGATAACATGAGAGGAGTAAAATATAATTCATTGCTCAATATGGTCCTATAGATGACAAATAAAACAAAAATATAGAAACCTCCATAATGAGTAAATAAATGCCCTTTTTCACAAATAGTCTTTTATTTTTTGTCAAGGTTTGACCACTGAGTCAAGGTGGGAAGGGCGCTCGTCTCGCACCTTCTCAGGCTCAGCTCTTCAGAAGGGGGTAGCAGGGGGAAGGTGTGGAGCGGCGTGAGCTCCACCTGTCACGGGGGCAAGTGTCCTGCTGCCTGGGGACATATAAGAAAAGCACCCTCCTGTCACCCCTTCAGACAACCTGCAGGCTGGAGGTGGACACACAGCAATCACCCACAGGAACAGGAAGGACACCGTGTGGTTTCACAGCAGAAATCAGGCTGCTGCATTTCACATCGTGCTCCCTACCTTGCCACACAGGCTTCTGCAACTCAGGCCTTCCCGGCATCAGTTCCCGCCTCACGGATCCCACAGGTAGCATCTCCCTTTGCATCATGCGCAGTCTTGAACACAGAAAAAGAATGGACATCTCTAAGAATTACAACACCACGTCCTCTCCTAGGCAGTAAACAGCATAGCCGTCACCTCTCCAAACACCCGTAAAAACGCACATCAAACTCTCACACCTGTATTTCAGGTAGGCGTTCTCCCTGCTCTGCTGCATCATCCTTGTTTCCCAATACCGAGCCTTCATCTGCGGCAGAAAAACACACCCACCTTCAGTTGTGCCTAACTGTGTCGCATACGAAGATGAGGAAAAGGAAAATACTTACCCAGTTAGCCAGAGCATTCCTCTCTTGAACTGCGATCTGAAAAAGCCAACACACCAGAAACCCATGTTCAGGGCTCTAAGGGCCACGACCACCACCTGCAGGGGGCGCCAAGGGTTCAGTGTGTTGGACACAACTCCCATTACCTTGTGGTTGAAGGTGAGGTTAGACTCCTGCAGCTCTTCCCGCATTTCTTCCACTTCTCGTCTGTGAGGGGGGACAATTGTTTTCATCAGACAAAACCCAACACTGGGTGTGATTTTCAATCATCTGCCAATGTGGCCATCCTCCACTTATCTGTCCCCTCATACAATTGATCCTGACACAGGAAACACTTTCACCTGACTATAATTGGACTGTGGGATCAAAGCTGTTCTTACAGCCTTTCCTTCATCATTTTTTTTTGCCTGCAGGATCAAAACCGACAAAACTTCCTTACCCGTTTTCAATCTTTCCCTCAGTTATCACATGACAAATGTCTTTTGTCATGAAGCTCTATTCTCCTTTAACTTCTATCCTCACTATGGTTCCCAGGTTTGCAAAGACCAGCACCATCAGATGCCACTACCGGGCTTATGGGAAGGACTCATCCTAGAACAAACTGTTTTCCTCCAAACACCACCTCAAGGACGCTGGTATGGAGCTAGTTTCCACAGTCAGGCCAAACTGGGGATCCGGATATGTTTAGTAACGTAATTGTTTTGTGCCTTATCTTTCTGTGTCAGTTAATTCGCTCTGGATACATCCTCTGAATTTTAGTGTATATTACTTAATTGAGTCCTCAAAATGTACAAAGATTAACAATCCAAAGGGAGGGAGGAGTCAAGATGGTCGAGAAACAGCAGGCTGAGATGACATCAGGTAGCAGGAGACGAGCTAAATAGCTTATCAAAACATTCCAAACACCTACAAATCCAACAGGAGATCCAAGAGAAAAAGAGCATCAATTTGAGAAACAGAAAATCGACTACTTTCTGAAAGGTAGGACCCACGGAGAAGTGAATCCAACGCGACGGGAAGAGAGACCCTGGGGGGAGGGTCCGGCTTCTGACAAGCAACAGAGCATAAAACCAGGACTTTTAAAAGCGATGCGCACTGAGGGACGTTGCTCCAGAGGCTAAACCGGGCTGAAGCCCATGCAGGGACAGCATGCCCCCAGGTCCTGCAGGGTCACAGAAGGCCCGGGGGTGTCTGAGTGTCATAGAACACGCAGGTATTAGAACAGGGAAGCCGGGAACAGAAAGAGAGCCAAGGAGTGACCTCTCAACTCAGCGTTACCTTGAACCGTATTCCATGGCACAGGATCTGGGGAAATCCCCCCAAAAGAGCTCAGCGATCTAAGGGTTTCGGAGACTCCAGGTGGAGCTGTGTGCCAGAGACAGAGACACTTGGTCACAGCCTGGGTGAGGTCTGAGCGCAGCCGGAGGCCAGGGAGAGGGAAATGATGAGTGCTTTTCTCTGAGGGCGCACTGAGGAATGGGTCCCTGAGCTCTCAGCTCCTCCAGGCCAGAGATTGGGAGGCCGCCACTTTCATTACTGATCTCTGGAACTCTACGGAAAGTGTTCAGGAAACAAAATCTCCTGAAAGCGACCCCATGGGATTACTTAGCCTGGCCTCTGGAAAGGGTGGTGCAATTCCGCCTGGGGCAAAGAGACCTGCGGATCACTACAACAGGCCCCTCCCTGAGAAGACCAACAAGAAATCCAGTCAAGACCAAGTTCACTTACCAAGGAGAACAGTGGAATACCAGAGGAGGCGTAAGCAAACCATGAATTCACGGCTTACTCCTCATGATACTTTAGTCTTGCAAAGTTAATTTTTTAACACTAGTTTTTTTATCTTCAGCTAATTTTTTTTAACTTTTACCGTTTCTTCTTTTAACGTTTTTTAAACTAGTTTATCTTAACAATACTTTTCATTAAAAAAATTTTTTCGAACCTTCATTATTATTGTTGTATGTTATCCTTCATTGTATCTAACTTCAGTTTCTGTATACACGTAGGGTTTTTTCTTCTAAAATATTTGGGGTACAACTTCTTCTAATAGATGAAACTACACCCTAAATCTACCACCGGGCTTGTTCTACTCTCCAGCCTGAGCAATTCTTCTCCACTTTCTTTTTCTTTATTCTCCCAACCAACTTACATATCAACTCTTTCTTTAGAAATTAAAAAAAAAAATCTTTTCATCTTAATAGTAATATTCTGTCCTTTCATTGTGTTTACTCTTATATATGTTTTCCATTCTTTAAAATTTTGGGAGGTAATTTCTTGTAAGAGACAAAAATACACCCAAAATTAAGTGAATGATGCTGTTCTAGTCACCAGTCTAATATGTATATATATATTTCTTTTTTATATTATTTCATTATTTGTATTCTTTTAAAATTTTTTTCCCTGAACTTCCTTTTACCCCCTTTCTCTCCTACCACGATTTGGGGTCTATTCTGATTTGGCTCAAGCACACTTTCCTGGGGTCTTTGCCACCCTTTTAGTATTTTATTTGCTCCTTCAAATATTCTTATCTGGACAAAGTGACAAGGTGGAAAAACTCACCACAAAAAAAAGAACAAGAGGCAGTACCGAAGGCTAGGGATCTAATCAATATGGACATTGGTAATATGTCAGATCTAGAGTTCAAAATGACGATTCCCAAGGTTCTAGCCACACGCTACAAAGGCATGGAAGATATTAAAGAAACCCTATCTGGAGATATAAAAGCCCTTTCTGGATAAATAAAAGAACCACAGTTTAACCATGTTGAAATCAAAAAAGCTATTAAAGAGGTGCAATCAAAGATGGAGGCTCTTACTGCTAGGATAAATGAGGCAGAAAAAAGAATTAGTGATATAGAAGACCAAATAACAGAGAATAAAGAAGCTGAGCAAAAGAGAGACAAACAACTACAGGACTACTTGGGGAGTATTCCAGAGATAAGTGATACCATAAGACAAAACAACATTAGAATAACTGGGATTCCAGAAGGAGAAGAAGAGAGAGCAGAGCAGAAGGTCTATTGCAGAGAATTATTGGAGAGAATTTCCCTAATATGGCAAAGGGAGCAAGCATCAAAATCCAGGAGGTGTAGAGAACCCCCCTCGAAATCAATAAGAATAGGTCCACAACCCGTCATCTAATAGTAAAATTTACAAGTCTTAGCAACAAAGAGAAAATCCTGACAGCACCCCGGGACAAGAAGTCTGTAACATACAATGGTAAAAATATTAGATTGGCAGCAAACTTATCCAAAGTGACATGGCAGACCAAAAAGGACTGGCAAGATATATTCAGAGCAATAAACGAGAACAATATGCAGCCAAGAATACTATATCCAGCTAGACTATCATTGAAAATAGAAGGAGAGGTAAAAACATTCCAGGACAAACAAAAACTGAAAGAATTTGCAAACACCAAACCAGCTCTACAAAAAATATTGAAAGTAGTCCTCTAAGCAAAGAGAGAGCCTAAACGTTGTAGATCAGAAAGGAACAGAGACAACATACAGTAACAGTCATCTTACAGGCAATACAAGAGCACTAACTTTATATCTCTCAATAGTTCCCCTGAATGTAAATGGGTTAAATGCCCCAATCAAAAGACACAGGGTATCAGAATGGATAAAAAAACAATACCCAACCATATGCTGCCTACAAGAAACTCATTTTAGACCCTAAGACACATCCAGATTTAAAGTGAGGGTGTGGAAAACAATTTACCATGCTAATGAAAATCAGAAGAAAACTGGAGTGGCAATCCTTCTATCAGATCAATTAGATTTTATGCCAAAGACTATAGTAAAAGAGATGAGGAAGGACACTATATTATACTCAAAGGGTCTCTCCAACAAGAAGATCTAACAATTTTCAATATCTACGCCCCTGACATGGGAGTAGCCAACTATATAAACCAATTAATAACAAAATCAAAGAAACACATCAACAATAATACAAGAAGAGTAGGGGACTTTAACACTCTCCTCACTGAAATGGACAGATCATGCAAGCGAAAGATGAACAAGGAATTAAAGGCCTTAAATGACACACTGGACCATCACAGATGTATTCAGAACATTCCATCCCAAAGCAACAATACGTATTCTTCTCTAATGCACATGGAACATTTTCCAAAATAGATCACATTCTGGGTCATAAATCCGGCCTCAACCGGAATCAAAAGATTGCGATCATCCCCTGCATATTTTCAGACCACAAAGCTCTGAAGCTAGAACTCAATCACAAGAGGAAAGTTGGAAGGAACTCAAATGACAGAGAAAGGAAGCTAAAGAGCATCCTATTAAAGAATGGTTGGGTCAACCAGGAAAATAAAGAAGAATTGAAAAAAAAATTCATGGAAACAAATGACAATGAAAACACAATGGTTCAAAATCTATGGGACACAGCAAAGGCAGTGCTGAGAGGAAAATATATAGCGATACAAGCCTTTCTCAAGAAATAAGAAAGGTCTCAAATACACAACCTAACCCTACACCTAAAGGAGCTGGAGAAAGAACACCAAAGAAAACCTAAACTCAGCAGGAGAAGAGAAATCATAAAGATCAGAGCAAAAATTAATGAAATAGAAACAAACAGGGGCGCCTGGGTGGCTCAGTGAATTGGGCTTCTGCCTTCGGCTCAGGTCATGATCCCAGGGTCCCGGGATCGAGCCCCGCATCGGGCTCTCTGCTCAGTGGGAAGCCTGCTTCCTCCTCCCTCTGTCTGCCTGCCTACTGCCTACTTGTGATCTCTCTCTCTGTCAAATAAATACTTAAAATCTTTCAAAACAAACAAACCAACAAATAAACCAAAGAATAGAACAAATCAATGAAACTAGAAGCTGGTTCTCTGAAAGAATTAATAAGATTGATAAACCCCTGGCCACACCTATGAAAGGAAAAGAAAAAGGACCCAAATTAATAAAATCACAAATGAAAGAGGAGAGATCAAACCAACACCAAAGAAATACAAACAATTATAAGAACATATTATGAGCAACTCTTCGCCAACAAATTTGACAATCTGGAAGAAGTGGGTGTACTAGTAGAGACAATATTATCTACCACAAGTGAGCCAGGAAGAAATAGAAAACCTTAACAGGCCCATAACCAGTAGGGAGACTGAAATAGTCATCAAAAATATCCAAACAAATAAAAGCCCAGGGCCAGATTGCTTCCCAGGGGAATTCTTTCAAACATTTAAAGAAGAATTAATTCCTATTGTCCCGAAACTGTTCCAAAAAACTGAAATGGTAGGAAAACTTCCAAACTCGTTTTATGAGGCCTGCATCACCTTGATCCCCAAACCAGACAAGGATCCCATCCAAAAAGAGAATTACAGATCAAGATCCTTGATGAACACAGACGCAAGTATTCTCACCAAAATACTAGCCAATAGGATCCAAGAGTACATTAAAATGATTATTCTCCACCACCAAGTGGGATTTATTCCAGGGCTGCAAGGTTGGTTCAACATCCGCAAATCAATTAATGTGATACAATACATTAAGAAAAGAACAAGAACCACATGATACTCTCAATAGATGCTGAAAAAGCATTGGACAAAGTATAGCATTCCTTCCTGATCAGAACACTTCAAAGTGTAGGGATAGAGGGCACATATCTCAATATTATCAAAGCCATCTATGGAAAACCCACTGCAAATATCATTCTCAATGGAGAAAAACTGAGAGCTTTTCCGCTAAGGTCAGGAACACGGCAGGGATGTCCATTATCACCACTGCTATTCAACATAGTACTAGAAATCCACGCCTCAGCAATCAGACAACAAAAAGATATCAAAAACATCCAAATCGGCAAAAAAAAAAAAAAAAAGTCAAACTCTCACTCTTTGCAGATGATATGATACTATATGTGGAAACCCCAAAAGACTTCACTCCAAATCTGCTAGAACTTGTACAGGAATTCAGTAAAGTGTCAGGATATAAAACCGATGCACAGAAATCAGTTGCATTGCTTTACACAACAACAAGACAAAAGGACGAAAATTAAGAGTCAACCCCATTTACAACTGCAACAAAAACCACAAGATAATTAGGAATACAACTAAGCAAAGAGGCAAAGAATCTATACTAAGAAAACTCTAAAGTACTCATGAAAGAAATTGAGGAAGACACAAAGAAATGGAAAAAGGTTCCATGCACCTGGATTGGAAAAACAAATATTATGAAAATGTCTTTGCTACCTAAAGAAATTCACACATTTAATGCAATCCCTATCAAAATCCCATCCATTTTTTTTCAAAGAAATGGAACAAAAAATCCTAAAATTTATATGGAACCAGAAAAAACCTCGAATAGCCAAAGCAATATTGAAAAAGAAAGCCAAAGTTGGTGGCATCACAATTCTGGAATTCAAGCTCTGCTACAAAGCTGTCATCATCAAGACAGAATGGTACTGGAACAAAAACTGACACATAGATCAATGGACCAGAAGAGAGAACCCAAAAATACACCCTCAACTCTATGGTCAACTAATCTTCAACAAAGCAGGAAAGAACGTCCAATGTCCAAATGACAGTCTCTTCAACAAATGGTGTTGGGAAGATTGGACAGCCACCTGCATTAAAATGAAACTGGATCATTTCCTTACACTACACAGGAAAATAGACTCAAAATGGACGAAGGACGTCAATGTGAGAAAGGAATCCATCAAAATCCTTGAGGAAAATACAGGCAACAACATCTTCAACCTCAACCACAGCAACTTCTTCCTAGAATCATCATCAAAAGGGAGGAAATCAAAGGCAAAAACAAAGTATTGGAACTTCATCAAGACCGAAAGCTTCTGCACAGCAAAGGAAACAGTTAACAAAACCAAAAGACAACTGACAGAATGGGAGAAGATATTTGCAAACAACATATCAGATAAAGGGGTAGGATCCAAAATCTATAAAGAGCTTCGGAAACTCAATACCCAAAGAACAAATAATCCAATCAAGAAATGGCAGAGGACATGAACAGACATTTCTGCAAAGACATCCAGATGGCCAACAGACACATGAAAAATTGCTCCACATCACTCAGCATCAGGGAAATTCAAATCAAAATCACAATGAGATACCACCTCACACTAGTCAGAATGGCTAAGATTAACAAGTCAGGAAATGACAGATGCTGGCGAGGATGCATAGAAAAAGGAACACTCTTACACTTTTGGTGGGAATGTAAGCTGGTGCAACCAACTCTGGAAAACAACATGGTGGTTTGTCAAAAAGCTGAAAATAGAGTTACCCTATGACCCAGCAATTGCACTACTGGCTATTTACCCTAATGATACAAACGTAGTGATCTGAAGGGCCACGTGTACCTGAATGTTTATAGCAGCAATGTCCACAATAGCCAAACTACGGAAAGGACCTAGATGTCCATCAACAAATGAGTGGATAAAGAAGATGTGGTATATATATATACAGTGGAATACTATGAAGCCATCAAAAGAAATATCTTGCCATTTGCGACGACGTGCATGGAACTAGAGGGAATTATCCTTATCGAAAGAAGTCGACCGGATAAAGACAACTATCATAGGGTCTCCCTGATATGAGGAAGTGGAGATGCAACGTGGGGGGTTGTGGGGTAGAAAAAGAATAAATGAAACAAGATGTCACAAAATAAACTGAGGGATGCTGGGGGGAAGGTTGTAGGGAGAGGATGGTGGGGTTATGGACACTGGGGAGGGTATGAGCTATGGTGAGTGCTGTGAAGTGTGTAAGCCTGGTGAATAACAGACCTGTACCCCTGGGGCTAAGAATACATCATAGGTTTATAAGAAAATTAAAAAATTAAAAAAAAATCCAAAGGGAACTTTTCAGGAGCCAATAGTATGTAGTGTCTGAACTTACCTGTACTTCTCCATTTCTTCTTCAGTTACTTTCAGATATTTATTGGCAGCTAACAGCTCATTCTTAGTTGCATTCAATTCATACAGTTTCTCTTCTAGCTTCCTAAGATGGGAGAGATATATACATTGTCCAATAGCCACGGTAATGAATTTTTGCCATTTATTCTTCTAGCACACCTGATGGCCTATGTTGGAATGTCCCCGCCAAAAGCACAGACTGACAACACAACAGGAAAATGAATGAAGGCCCCATTTAGGGTTGAAGAAACATCGAAGTTTTGCTGCTGTCCAAGCTCCCTGCAATCGGGGCTGTCTTTTTACTTGTCTACTTTAACTCATTCACCATGTCACCAAATAATATTTCACTCTGTGCCCTCTTGGAATGCATCTTTGGTTTGAGATGGTGAAGGCTCATTTCAATTCAAAGTGAAAAGCCAAGCCTGACGAGCTACACTTATTAGGATGAATAGGGGCCCATCATTAGTCTCTGTGGGGAGCCCTGATCCTCAGACCAAGGCTGTGCCCCCACATTCAGCCCAAAGGAACTTCCAGAATATGGCTTCACTGGTATGGAAACTCACTCCCACACATCTCTAGGCTTTAGAAGTACAACCCCTGGCTCCTCGTGAAAGATCCTGGTATAGGAAAAGGCCAATCTTAGTGCCGAAAATATGTCCTCAAATAATCCATGTGAACTGTCACATACTCAGGGTGTTATCTCAGTGGAACATAGTTCAGATGTAAATCTGTCAACTCCAGTTACTCTAACTTTATTTAAAAAAAAGATTTTATTTATTTATTTGAGAGAGAGAGATCTGAAGTATGCAGAGAGGTAGGCAGAGTGTGTGTGTGTGGGGGGGAAGCTGGCTGTCCACTGAGCAGAGAACCCAATGCTGGGCTCCATCCCAGGGGGACCATGAACTCAGCCGAAAGCAGAGGCTCTAACCTACTGAACCACCCAGGCGCCCCAAGTCAACCTTCTTGACCAAAACCAGCTTCATGGATGGTGAAGGCAGCAAACTGTGATGCTTAGAAAGTTTGGTCTGCTGGGCTGCCCTCAACTCTTTTGTTCATGGTGTTCATTCACAAGGTTTCAACAGGACACTTGTCAAGAATCTCATGCAGAAAGACTTAGGGACAGACAAAAGCTCTAGAAAGAGAAGGACAGGAGCATCTGCTTCTGGTCTCTCAACCATCCTTCAGCAAATGTCTTCTGGAGCGGCAGTCAGTGTGTGGCTCAGAGATATGGTGTTGAAGAGAGAAAGGTGGTCAGGACATTGGGCCTGCCCCAAGAAGGTCCTGAAGTATGTAAATTAAAAGTAAGACTCCTTTCTTTGCCTGAATTGTGTTCTAACAGCAGAAATAAAAGTAATGAAATATTATTATTATTAAAATTAATATTATTTCAAAGATTGATTTGAGAGAAGGAAAGAGTGAGGGGAGTGGGTCTTTACCAATGAACAGAACCCAAGTGCCTGTGAGAGAGAGTGGCCCCCACCCCTGATGTGGGAAGGAATAACACAAAGCTGAGTCTCCAGGGTAGACAGGGAACAGTTTTGCTTTTCCACATGAATGAGGGACTCCAACGTCCTTATCTCTCCTGAGAAATAAAAGGACACACTGGACAAGAGATCAAACTTGTGAGTGAATGCACCCAATTTCTAAAGGGCACATGAAGAAACATGATAATCAGATGGAGAAGAAGGAAGCCTAGGAGAAAGCCAGCCTGGCAGTGGGAGCCAGTTTCCGGAGGACACATCAGTGAATTCTAGAACAGGCAAGTGAATACAAAGTAAATGAACAAGCAACCTTTTGGGGACAGGTTGGAATGCAACAAGTGAAGCTCTCATCCGCCAGCAAAGGTGAGACTTAGTGAAACTGCAGGCTTTGGTTGGGATCCAAGAGACATACACCTAGAAAATCGTGTGGAGGGGCACCAGGATGGCTCAGTAATTATCTGCTTAAAAGTATTTGGTACAGGTCATGATCCCAGGGTCCTGCAATAGAGCCCCACACTGGACTCCCTGTTCGGCGGGAAGCCTGCTTCTCCCTCTCACACTCCCCCTGCTTGAGTTCTCTCGCGGTGTCTCTTTCTGTCAAATAGATAAATAAAATCTCTTAGAAAGAAAGAAAGAGATAGAAAAAAAAAATCAGGTGGTCAGGAAATACCCTGGCCTTCTAAGGTATTGGGCTGCAGCGAATGATCTCAGTTGTACACCAGATAAAGGGACCCAGTATTGCTGGAGCCCCAGCACACTTTCCACAAAGAAACTTTCCCTGTTTCTGCAGGAAGAGAATTCCATTTTTCTCTCCATGTTCTGGACCCAAGTCTCATACTGAACAAGAAATGGACCTAATGCAGGAGTGGTCAGAGCATGTGATGAGAGTTAAAATGAAAGGGAAATGTAGACTGATCCAGAGGGGATCCACGTATCAAAGTGATTAAAGCTGGTACCTTCCCCCTTCTTCCCCAATGAATCACACAATAACATGTGGCAAGTCATTAGAACAGAAAGGAAAATTCAGGTTACACAAATCAAGACAGGAATGGCAGCCCAATTCTACAGAATGCATTTGGCAAAAGTACACAAAGATCCAATTCCAGAAGATCCAAATAGTTGCCGCCACGAAAATTCATACAACAATATCTGTGACAACACAGCAATAGCTTACTCTTCTGCAGTCAGTTTTCGGTTTTCAGAGAACTCCACCACCATATCCAATTTTTTCTTTAGCAGGTTCAATTCTGCTTCTTTTGAACACTGGTCTTCCAGGAATGTTTTCCTTTCTGTAAAGGATGAGTTTAATTTTCTATGTTTGTGCCATGACCTGAGAACTTGGTTTCAATGGGGAAAGGAGAAGGGCAACGCTGTGAAGGCAGAAAGGCATTCTCTCCCTGCCCGATGCAAACTCATTGCCACCATATGGAGATTTCATCCCCCAAAACAAGGTACCTTTCAGTTCTTGGTTTTTTGATGTCAAGGCTCTCAACTCTTGATCCGCCAGTGCATCTTGGGCCTTTAAGACAGATTTGAGAAAAGACATATGAGGGCACCTAACAGGACAGGATCATGGAGGGCAACAAAGAAAGCCCTTGAGGCATAAATGGAATAAGGGACAAGTAACGAAACTAGTTCATGTCAAAAAACACACAAATGGCTTTCTTAGAGGAACTGATATAAAATAATATTCTACTACACATATTGGGCTTGCTATCATCCTTCACTGCTCACATATTTTGTGGGATTTTCTATGTAACTTGGAGGGCAGCGCTGAATGATGTGATGATTACCCAGCTGTGAAATAAACCATACTTCCTAGGCCTTGAAATTGCAAATGTCATCGGGGTGGTCCTAAGTGAAATCACAGTTCACGGTTCAGTAGAGGTTTCTGTTCCCAGATGCCCACGCTCTACTGCGCAAACAGCACAGGAGTACACTGCACTCACCTCACCCAAATAAACCAAAAGCCTCCCAAGCCACATTATAGTACAACTAACACCTAACTTTTACCACATCCACATTCTTAATATTCTTTTCTCTCTGAGCTTGTAAGAGAGCCTGTTTACAATGAAGGGAGTCCTTCAAATTTTCATTAATCTCTTCCACCTTTTTGATGTTCTCCTTCAAGAAAACATATTGAATGAGTAACAGTGATTCATTCCTTGGGGCACCTGGGTTGCACCTGGGTGGCCCAGTCTGTGGAGTGTCTGACTCCTGCTTTCGTTTGCCTCAAGTCCTGATCTCAGGGTCATGGGATTGATCCCCGCATCAGGTGAAACACTCGGCACGGTGTCAGCTTGGCATTCTCTCTCTGTCTCCTTCAGACCCCCTCGCCTCACTCTTTCCTTCTCTCAAATCAATCTTTGAAATAATAATAATTTTAATAATAATAATAATATTTTATTACTTTTATTTCTGCTGTTAGAACACAATTCAGGCAAAGAAAGGAGTCTTACTTTTAATTTACGTACTCCAGCAAGGGAATGCTTATGTTCTCTCTTTGTTTCTGCTTGCTTCTTTGCTTCCCTGGCCTACAAAAAATATGAAAAAGAATCAGAAGTCCAAAATAGCATGTTAAAGAAACCTATATCTGTGCCTCTCCTTTTGTGACAAAGAAAGAGGCAGTACTCTACATTTGTGAAGCTTCTCTTACTCAAGGACCATTTCTGGGTTGCATGATATAGATCGATAGAATGAACTACCAGAGGGTAAGTAACCAATATGAAATCACAAAAAAATATTTGAAAGGGTACACATACCTTCTCTTCCCAACTCGCTATGTTTTTTTCAAGATCCCTGTTTTCGTTTTTAAGGTTATTAATCTTCATCTTGATTTGGTCTAAAGTAACTGAAAGGAGAAAAAAGAATTTTAAGATAATTAGCAAAAACAGCGACATTGAATAATCCCAATATATTAGCACCAGAGTACATTCTCTGACACTTGGGTGTCACTAACTTGCTAGCATTCCCATTGTGCCTGAAGGAAGCATGTTGTAGCAGCATTTGAAACCTAAGACATTCTATATCAGTGAGATTCCTACTTAAAATGTTTTTCAAACATAAAAAAAGAAACAATCGAAAGCTTTCTCATTTTTCTCCCACCTGTAAGCACCATTCTTGGAAAATTCAAACCTTGCATATGCTAATGTCATCGCCAGAGATGTGACCGAAAAATCAAGCATCCTAGCAACTAACATCTCTCTCCTCCAGTGATTCAGATACAAAAGCAGGTCCCTGCAAACAACACATAATGAGCAAAACTATACATTGTTTCTGCTCAGGGGCTATACATTGTTTCTGCTCAGTGGATCGTCTACTTCCAGGTCCTACTTGGAATTCCCACAAGGAAAGCTCAAGATATCAGGTGAGTGACAACTCACAGGCCTTCAGAAACTTTCTGCTGCTCCCAGATCGCCTTTCATGGACCCCAGGCTGGGGGCTCTGGAGGACCAGTTCTCTGCTATAAACACATTTGGGTACAATCTCCACGTTACAGAGAGTCTTTGGAGGCCCTGGATAATGCACAAGCCTGAGAAGACAAGCTTTTTTCATCACAACAGGAGAATGTTACCCTGCACCCTTAAAGGGAAACAACACTCATGAGGAGACTGATGGCAGCTGCATAACACTTGTAAGGTCTAGAACACAGACTCCTCTAAGAGCCACTTAATTTTCTCATCGTGGGGCACCTGGGTGGCTCAGTTGGTTAAGGGTCTGCCTTCTGCTGGGATCAGGATCCTGGGTCCTGGGATCACATCCCACATCCAACTCTCTGCTCAGCAAGGACTTGCTTCTCCCTCTCTGTCTGCCTCCCACTCTGCCAGCTTGTGCTCTCTCTATATATATCTAGTGAATAAACAGAATCTCTTAAAAAATAATTCTCTCATCTTGCCTCAAAGTGCAAACTTCTCTTCTCCTGACCCACTGTGAGTGCTCTCCTGCTCTGAGACCTCTCTTCTCACCAGGACCACTTCCACACTCACAACAACGAACAACGACATTCAATGGTTTCCTAAGTGCCAGGTGGCCACCCAGGCCGTCAACAGCCAGCACCATGGAATCACCACAATCCATGATCCCCACACACTATCCATTATCCCCGCTGGCACAGGCTTTATTCCATTCATTCTCCCCTGGCAGGCAACGACCCCTCCACTTCAGACTTAAAACCACAGTTTATATCTCTCCTGTAACACACGCTCTGCATGACAATATCTGCCTTCTTCCCTATGTGTAGCCATTTTGCTAGACTCAGAGAGTTTTCTCCTCTTGACATTTCACCAAGAGCCAGCTCATGGTGAAGTACTTACTCCAGACCTCACGCTGTCATCATCACTTGCCTCCTAAACATGTCTCTGCAAAATTACACCTTGTATTCTCCCTAGTCCCACGAAGAGATTCTTCTCCTGGTCTCTTAGAGATGGCAACTCCATCCACACTGTCACTTAGACTCCACATGGGGAAGAGAAGCATTTTCAAGACTTAAGTCAGTGAGACATCAGAAGTCACCATATTTATCCCTCATCAAATTAAACACACATCAAATACGGGTACTGAGAATTTTTGGCAAAGAAAACTGAAGCCCCAAATCTTACCTTCGTATTGTCGAGGCTTTATCTAAGAGAGGAAGAAACAAAGATAAGCTTGATGACAAAACATATTATGAGTAATAATCTATAGTACAGATATTACCACAATTATAATCCAAAGATATTACAACAATCACTTTGCTTAGCAGCATGAATTCACAGGATTAAAAAGGAAGATAAAATTAGAATTTTTCATGAAGTCATCATTGTTTACAATCAATTTATGATAAAGAGCACAACTTGTGTTTAACTTACTTTTGCCCCCAAATTCTATTCACATAGTAGTCAATGAATGTTCAACCTCTTCAATTTTGACAAGGGATCATGCAGACATTGAAAAGATATCCTTTAATTCATTATTTCCCTAGCTATTTTTTATGTTAGTCACCACACAGTCTGTCATTAGTTTTTGTATTCTTGTTTTTTTAAATTTATTTTTTATTTATTTTCAGCCTAACAGTATTCTTTGTTTTTGTACCACACCCAGTGCTCCATGCAATCCATGCCCTCTCTAATACCACCACCCCAACTCCCCAACACCAAGACTTAAAACCCCTGAGATTGTTTTTCAGAGTCCATAATCTATCATAGTTCACCTCCCCTTCCAATTTCCCCCAACTCCCTTCTCCTAACTCCCCATGTCCACCATGCTCCACCAATAAGTGAAACCATATGATAACTGACTCTGTTTGTTGCCTTATTTCACTCAGCATAATCTCCTCCAGTCCCATCCATGTTGCTAAAAAAGCTGGGTATTCAGGGGCGCCTGGGTGGCTCAGTGGGTTAAGCCGCTGCCTTCGGCTCAGGTCATGATCTCAGGGTCCTGGAATCAAGTCCCGCATAGGGCTCCCTGATCGGCAGGGAGCCTGCTTTCTTCTCTTTCTCTCTGCCTGCCTCTCTGCCTATTTGTGATCTCTCTCTGTCAAAAAAATAAATAATAAAAATCTTAAAAAAAATAAAAAAAAAAAGCTGGGTATTCGTCCGTTCTGATTTAGGCATAATACTCCATAGTGTATATGGACCACATCTTCCTTATCCATTCGTCCGTTGAAGGGCATCTTGGTTCTTTCCACAGTTTGGCAACTGTGGCCATTGCTGCTATAAACACTGGGGTACAGATGGCCCTTCTTATCACTACATCTGTATCTTTGGGGTAAATATCCAGTAGTGCAATGGCAGGTCATAGAGAAGCTCTATTTTTAATTTCTTAAGGAATGTCCACACTGTTCTCTAATGAGGCTGCACCAACTTGCATTCCCACCAACAATGGAAGAGGGTTCCCCTTTCTCCACATCCCCTCCAACACATATTGTTTCCCGTTTGGTTAATTTTGGCCATATCTCAATGTAGTTTGAATTTGACTCTCCCTGAGGGCTAGTGATGATGAACATTTTTTCATGTGTCTGATAGCCATTTATATGACTTCATTGGAGAAGTGTATGTTCATACCTTCTGCCCATTTTTTGATATGATTATTTGGTGTGTGTTGAGTTTGAGGTGCTCTTTGTAGATCCTGGATATCAACCTTTTGTCTGTACTGTCATTTGCAAATATCTTCTCCAATTCCGTGTGTTGTCTCTGTGTTTTATTGACTGCTTCCTTTGCTCTGCAGCAGCTTTTGATTTTGCTGAAGTCCCAAGTTTATTTTGGCTTTTGTTTCCTTTGCCTTTGGGGACATATCTTGAAAGGAGTTGCTGTGGCTGATATCGAAGAGATTACTGCCTATGTTCTCTTCTAGGATTCGGATGGATTCCTGTCTCACGTTGAGGTCATTTATCCATTTTGAGTTTTTATTTGTGTATGGTATAAGAGAATGGTCGAGTTTCATTCTTCTACATATAGCTGCCCAGTTTTCCCAGCACCATTCATGGAAGAGACTGTTTTTTTTTTTTTTTCCACCGTATATTTTTTCCTGCTTTGTCAAAGATTATTTGCCCATAGAGTTGAGGGTCAATATCAGGGCTCTCTACTCTGTTCCACTGGTCTATGTGTCTGTTTGTATGCCAGTACCATGCTGTCTTGGTGATCAGAGCTTTGTAGTAAAGCTTGAAATCAGGTAACGTGATGCCCCGCATTTTATTTTTGTTTTTCAACATTTCCTTAGCGATTCAGGGTCTCTTCTGATTCCATATAAATTTTTGGATAATTTGCTCCAGGTATTTGAAGAATACTGGTGAAATTTTGATTGGAATGGCATTAAAAGTATAGATTGCTCTAGGCAGTATAGACATTTTAACAATGTTTATTCTTCTGATCCTAGAGCATGGCATGGTCTTCCATCTTTGTGTGTCTTCTTCAATTTCTTTCTTGAGTGTTCTGTAGTTCTCGAGTACAGATCCTTTACCTCTTTGATTAGGTTTATTCCCAGGTATCTTATGGTTCTTGGTGATATTGTAGGTAGAATCAGTTCTCTAATTTCCCTTTCTGTATTTTCATTGTTAGTGTATAAGAAATCCACTGATTTCTGTACATTGACTTTGTATCCTGCCACATTAATGAATGGCTGTGTGAGTTCTAGTAGTTTGGGGGTGGGGTCTTTTGGGTTTTCCATATAAAGAATCATGTCATCCGCAAAGAGAGAGAGTTTTACTTCTTCATTGCCAAATTGGATACCTTTTATTTCTCTTTGTTGTCTGATTACTGTTGCTAGGACTTCTAATACTATGTTGAACAAGAGTGGTGAGATTGGGCAACATTGTCGTGTTCCTGATCTCAACGGGAAGGCTGCAAGCTTTTTCCCATTGAGGATGATATTTGCTGTAGGTCTTTCATAGATAGATTTGATGAAGTTCAGGAATGTTCCCTCTATCCCTATACTTTGAAGCGTTTTAATGCATCGGATGCTAGATTTTGTCAAATGCTTTTTCTGCATCGATTGAGAGGACCATGTGGTTCTTCTCTCTTCTCATACTAATTTGTTCTATCACATTGATTGATTTGCAAATGTTGAATCATCCTTGTAGCTAAGGGATGAATCCCACCTGGTCATAGTGGATAATCTTTTTAATAAGCTGTTGGATCCTGTTTGCTAAGATCTTGCTGAGAATCTTAGCATCCATATTCCTCAGTGATATTGATCTGAAATTCTCCTTTTTGGTAGCGTCTTTGCCTGGTTTGGGAATGAGGGTAATGCTGGCTTCATGGAAAGAATCTGGAAGTTTTCCTTCTGCTTCAATTGTTTGAAACAGTTCAGGAGAATAGGTGTTATTTCTTCTTGGAAAGTTTGGTAGAATTCCCCTGGGAATCCGTCAGGACCTGGACTCTTTTTTTTGGGAGATTTTTGATCACTGCTCCAATCTCATTACTAGACATTGGTCTATTCCGGTTGTTGAATTCTTCCTGGTTCAATTTTGGGAGTTTATAGTTTTCTAGGAATGCATCCATTTCATCTAGGTTGCTAAGCTTATTGGCATATAAACTGTTGATAATAACTTCTGATGATTGTTTCTACTGCCTTGGTGTTTATTGTGATCTCTCCCTTTTCATTCATAATTTTATGAATTTCGCCTTTCTCTCTTTTCTTTTGGGTTAGTGTGACCAATGGTTTATCGATCTTATTGATTCTTCCAAAAACCAGCTTCTAGTTTCATTGATACATTCTACTGTATCTCTGGTTTCTACCTCATTGATCTCAGCTCTAATCTTGATGATTTCCGTTCTTATGTGTGGAGTTGGTTTGATTTGTTGTTGATTCTTCAGTTCTTTAAGGTGTAGAGACAGCTGCTGTGTTCTGGAATTTTCAATTTTTTTGATGGAGACTTGGGTGGCTATGTATTTCCCCATTAGGGCCACCTTTGCTGTATCCCATAGGTTTTGGACCGAAGTGTCTTCATTCTCATTCGTTTCCATGAATTGTTTCAGTTCTTCTTTGATCTCCTGGTTGATCCAAGCATTCTTAAGCAGGGTGGTCTTTAGCTTCCAGTTATTTGAGTTCCTTCGGAACTTTTCCTTGTGATTGAGCTCCAGTTTCAAAGCATTGTGATCTGAGAATATGCAGGGAATCATCTAAGTCTTTTGGTATCAGTTGAGTCCTGATTTGTGACCCAGTATGTGTTTTATTCTTGAGAAGATTCCACGTGCACTTGAGGAGAATGAGTATTCTGTTGTTTTAGGGTGGAATGTTCTGTATATATCTATGAGGTCCATCTGGTCCAATGTGTCATTCAATGCTCTTGTTTCTTTATTGATTTTCTGTTTCGATGATCTGTCTATTTCTGAGAGAGGCGGGTTAAGATCTCCTACTATTAATGTATTCATATCAATATGACTCTTTATCTTGATTAACAGTTTTCTTGTGTAATTGGCTGCTCCCATATTGGGGGCATAGATATTTACAATTGTTAGATCATCTTGGTGGTTAGTTCCTTTAAGGATTATGTAGTGTCCTTATGTATCTCTGACTACAGTCTTTAGTTTAAAATCTCATTTATCTGATATGAGAATTGCTACCCATCCTTCTTTTGAGGCCCATTGGCATGAAAGATGCTTCTCCATCCCTTCACTTTCAGACTGGGTGCATCTTTAGGTTCAAAATGGGTCTCTGGTAGACAACATATGGATGGGTCCTATCGTTTTATCTAATCTGCAACCCTTTGCCATTTTATGGGAGCATTTAGGCCATTTTCATTGAGAGTGATATTGATAGATATGTTTTCATTGACATCGTGCTACCTTTTAAGGCTTTCTTCCTGTAGATTGTCTCTATATTTCTGTTCAATGCTATTCTTAGGAATTTTCCTCTTTTATAGAACTCCCCCCTTAAGATTTCCTGCAGCGTTGGCTTGGTGGTTGCATAATCTTTTAAGCCTTGCCGGTTTTGAAATCTCTTTATCTCTCCATCCATTTTGAATGTCAGTCTTGCTGGATAAAGTATTCTTGGCTGCATATTATTCTCATTTAGTGCCCTGAATATCTTGCCAGCCCTTTATGGCTTGCCAGGTCTCTGTGGACAGGTCTAATACTATTCTCATGGGCTTTCCTCTGTAAGTAAGGAGCCTCTTAGTGCTAGCGGCATTCAAGAGATTATACCTACAATTATGATTCCTCAATTTGACTATCAGGTGTCTTGATGTTTTTCTGGAATCTATAATCTTGGGTAGAGAACATTTGGCCTCTAGTACATGAATGCTGGTTCCATTCACTAGATTGGGAAATTTTCATGAAGGACTTGTTCCACTATATCTTCTAGACTTCTTTCTTTCTCCTCCCCTTCAGGAATTCCAATAATTCTGACATTGGAACGTTTCATGGCATCATTTATTTCCCTGATTCTGTTTTTGTGATTTCTAATCTGTTTGTTCCAGGCTTCCTCTTGATCTTTCTATCTGTTTGTTTTCCAGATCACTAATTCTATCTTCTTTCTCAGTTACCCTAGGTTTTAGAAAATTTAGATTAGATTGGAACTCACTGAGAGCATTGTGAACATCAGCCCTGGTAACTTTTAACTCTGCCCTAACATTGTGACCATCCTGTCTGGTCCCTTTCAGCATGGCCATAATCAATTCTGTTTGGTCATCCATGGCTTTCTCCAACCTATCTATTGCCTGGATAAATGTTAACCTGAATTCTCTTTTCGACATATTGTCTATGTTGATAGCCCTTAGCTCTGTTGTGGAAGGTCCATCCTCTGTATTTTTCTCTGTTGGGATTCCTCCTCCTAGTAATTTTGGTGAGAGATGACTGAACAGATGTAGCTGGGTATATCGACCGTGGTGCAGTCAGTGTGCACTCTGTAACACTTCTGAGCAAACAGGATTCCCCACCAAATTGAGAGAAAAAAGACAAGACAAAGAAAAAAATAGGAGATAGAGAGAGACAGGAAAGAAAGGGAAGATGAAAGAGAAGGTTCAGCCCAAATGCGCCCCAACGAAAGATTTATGAGGTATACAAACAAAAGACAAAAAAAAAAAGAATGATAAAAGTATATAACAAGAGAAAAATATGTAAATATATGCAAATACAGGAATAACCTTGTTGAAAAGAACCCCAAGTGTAAGATTTATATACTCTCAGGACAAACACAAAAACACAGAAACACTGGTGGAAGAAAAAAATGGGAGAGTGGTTATAAATTCTCTGTGTGGGCAAGGAAGGTTGTTTTGATCCTTGCTGGATGTAATTGATATCTTTGTTAAAGGACTCAACTTTCCTAGGATAAAGGGATTAAAAATGGTTTACCTCTAGGGGTAGTATTGATTGGGGAGTGGGGATTTTTTTGAAGTTTAACTCTATATGAATATTAGAAAATAACAATAAAAAAGGAATAAACTCAGCTAAACTAAAAATTTTAAAAATTCAAAAAATAGAAGTGCAAAAGAGAAACACAGGTGTATGCAACAAAAAGTTTAGGTTGGAAATTTATTATGGAATTTCATGTGCTGGACAGCTCTCTGTGATGGTAAATCGGTTAAACAATTATCTATATACAAAAAATGAGCCAGAATAGTGGGAACAAATTAAAAATAAAAGTTGTCCTATGAAGTAGTGGTGGTGGTTCTCTTGTAGTCTTTTTTTTTTTTTTTCCTTTCCTGGTTGGTTTTCTTGGGGAGGTGCCTGCCACGTTGGTTTTCAGTCAGTAATATTCCCTGAGTTAAGTCCTCCAGTCCCCGTCTAGGGGGTGGGCTCTGAGGAAACCGGTTTTTTCAGACTTTTGTTCTCTGGAGCTTTTTATGTTTCTTCACCTTTTACCCCCCTCTCATCTTAACCTCTTTTGAATGGTTTTTGTAGGTTTAGAGGAAAGCAAACTGTACCCTGACCTCCCTCTGAGAGAGAAGCCTCAGTCTGTTCTGTGGGTGTTGCAGAACACATATAAACTTCCCCTTGGCTGCTGGCAGAGTAGGTTCTGAGTCACGGTTCCTGGGGACGCAGGATCTTCTGCTTGTACCCAAAAGCATGGCAGCGGCGTCTGTCTGGGATCTCCAGACCGCCAGAGAGGTCCTAAGCATGGATCGCACACTGAGATTTTCCTGCTGGTCCAGGCTGGGAGTGCCTAGTCTTTCTAGGTCTAAGAGCACCTGGCTTGCATGCACCTCTTTTGGGGGAGGCTGTGGGTCGCTTGCACGTCTCAGACTCTTAGAAAGGGTGCAGGTCCAAAAGCACCAGGCTGGGCCTTTGAGCACCTCTCTCCTGGGAGAGTTTGGGGTGCCTTTGTTAGGCTCTGAAACAATGGCGCATATCAAAGAGCCCTGACTGGGCCTTTGTACCTCTCTCAGGGGAGGATGAGGGACATGCACATTAGAGGCTCTGTAGCAGGGCTCACACATTCTGCCATCCTGTGTGGCTCCCATCCCCTTACAGGAGCCAGAACCCACACAATCTCGGGTTTGCTGGCGGCTCTGGGATCAAGATCTGGTTTCTTTGTCACACTCTCTCTGGCTCAGATGCAGGGGAGGCTGTCCTGGGACCGAGGACTTAAGCCCCTGTCCCTAGCTGCCCCAATTCCAACAATTTACCCCCCACATTCCTTTGCTCTTTTGGAGTGCTTTCAACCAGTCTCCAAGTTAATGCTGGTCCCCAGACACTGGGCACGCTCGCTCCTTATTAGGGTATTACTTTCCAACTGGTCAATTCTGGTGGCTCCCTCCCCCTTTTGTTTATCTTGCAATATCAGTCCGCCTTTCCCACTCCGCTTTACCTGCCCATTGGTGTCTTCTGCCCCTGTTGAGATCCAGATGTGTAAAATTCTGATCTAATGCTGATTTCATAGGTGATCAGAGTTCTTTGGTAGGTAATCAGCTCGCTTTAGAGTACAGGTTGAAAAGGTGCCTCTTCCTACTTTCCCACGCCATCTTGTCCCTTCTGTCATTACTTTTTGATGTAGTGTTCCAGGATACACTGTTTGTGTATAACACCCAGTGCTCCATGAAATAGGTAACCTCCTTATTACCCATCACCAGGCTCCTCATACCAATCTCCTCTAAAATCCTCAGTTTGCTTCCCAGAGTCCATAGTCTCTCATGGTTCATCTCCCCCTCTGACTCTTACCCCCCGATTCATTTTTCCCTTCCTTCTCCAAATATTCCCTATGCTATTCCTTATGTTCCACAAATAAGTGAAACCAAAGGATAATTGACTTTCTCCACTGGACTGTTTTCACTTATTCTATTTCCCTCACATTTTTGCAACCTAGTATCTGCACTGAAGTACAGAATTTGGCACTATTTTAAAATACTGAAAGAAAGAAAATGGAAGGAAGGAGGAAAGAATGCAGGCAGGCAGGCAAGGGAGCAAAGGCTGTGTCAAGGATATGCCACCTCTTTCCTTCTCTACAAAGCTATCTTGAAACCTTACAAAGAGTTGGCTGTTTGCTGAATTCACACACAGTTATGACATATCAGGTGCTATGCAGTTTCCCAGACTGTTTAAATGCAGTGTCATCAAAAAGAAGTAAAAGCCATCAGATGAGATAAAGAGTGGCCCATTATGAGATGAAGCATAAGCCATGACAGAAATGACAGCTGATGGTTCCAAAAAGGGAAATGAGGCAATTCAGATTTGAGTCACCCTCATGTTATTATAGCTCAACAACATCTAGGCAAGACCTCACTTTGACACCATTAACATATTTCCTGTTTTAAAAGGTTTACAGGATGATGAGAGGCTGGGGCCAACCTGCAAATCTTGCCAGGATATTGGAATATCACCATGCTATCATAAACCAGTCATAGTATGTTGTTGGGGAGAGTGCATCAGGGGAGGGAAATCAGAAAGCCATGGTTATTCCTTTGATTTCACATGTTGATAAGGAACCTCTGAGCTCCTGTGGCCTATGTCACCAGCCCCATGGGCAGGGGAAGTGGAAAGGTCGATGGCTACACCAAATATATAATATTTTTCTTTTCTCTTTGAAGGGAAGCTTTCTCCATTGTGAGGGAGAGGGGGAATAGTCCCACGGAGAAAGAAACTCAAAAGAGTTCTTTCTTCTTACAAAGGTCTGCCCTCAAATGAAACTATGTCTCCAGAGTCTAAATGGCGGTTTCCCAAAGACTCAGCCACAGAGGTGAGGGAAATCCTCAACTCCAGTGCCATATCCTCCCTGTCTCACCGGTGAGGACCTCAGTCTAACTCCGAGCCAGAGAAGCAGAAAACCTCACCCTAACTCCCACTTACCTCCCTTCCTTCAGCAGGACGCAGTATCTAGCTTTCAACACAACCCTACAAGGCATGCTGCAGGTAAAAACCATGACAGCAAGCACGAGGATCACACTTCCTGTGGCAGAAGTGATGGGGAGATCAGGCTGGACTTTCAAGTCTCTTTGATGTAAGATACTGGGTCTAAGGGAAAAGTGCGCAAGAGGAAGAAGAGATGGTAATTGTGGGCAGAGATAGGAAACTCTAAGATTGTAACATGTTGTCTAGAAAGACAACAACACCATTATAAAAATCAAGAGTGCTTGCGCTGGCATCATGAAGAGACTCAAAATAAACCAGAGGAAAGAATCATTGACAGGAAAGAAACTTCCAAAAGAGAAACACAAAGTCAAAAATTACACAGAAAACACAGAAAACTCAAGACTGATAGGTGATTACAAAATGTGTAACACACACATAACAGGAATACCTATTCCTATAGGAGAGTGGACGGAGAGCTATTTGAAGGAATAATGACAGAGGATTGTCTGAAATTAATGGAGTTACCTAATCAAGATCCAGGAAAATCAAAACATTGAAAGAAGGATAAATACCAACACACACACACACACACACACAATGAACCAAAACCACCAATGTTTCCTAATTTAGAATATTCAGCTACAGATCATTAAAGACAAAGAACTTGTTTTGGAAATCTGGAGCAGGGATTGGGAGTGGGTGTGGGAAGGGGAGAGGTGAGCAGTAACACCTTACTCCAGAGAAAAGGATAAGAACGACATCACACTTCTTTTCAGAAACCATGCCATCAAGAAGGATGAAGTGTTTATACTGTTTAAAGGAACATCAAGCTAGAAATCTGTGGCCAGTGAAATGGTCCTTCAACACACATCGCACAGTAAGGAAACCCGTCAGGAATAATGGCGGGCATTATTTCAATGATGAAGGGGTCAATTCTCCAAAAAGACACAACAATTTCTAATGCGTATGCATCAACAACAGAGTGTCAGAACACATGAAACAGAAACTGAAAATACTGCTGGTGGGAACAGATGAATCCATTCCTACAGCTGGATAATTCAAAATCCTCTTCTCCCTCATTGACAGACCCAGAGATGCAGAAGTTCCATGAGAACACAGGTGAAGGGACCAGCATCACCCATCCACCCCATCCCCTACCATCGGCAGAATACTTCATTCAACAATGAGGTGTAGACATTCTGCTCGGGCTGACATGAAACAGTCACTAAGAGAGCCAAAATTCGGGGCCATACAACACATGTGAACCACCAAAGGAATTGAAATCACCGGAACTATGCTCTCAGACCCCAGTTGACTTAAACTAGAGATCGAGAACAGAAAGATAGCTGGAGAAATGACCAGAGAGAGAGAGATTCAACAGCACACTTCTGAAGAAGACATGGGTGGAAGGGCAGGTGGGTGGAGGGATGGGTGAAGGAGGTGAAGGGAAAGAAGAGTGCACTTCTTCTGCTGAGCACTGAGAAATGTACAGAATTGCGGAGTCATGTTGTACACCTGAAACTCACATTACACTGTTAGCCAATTATGCTTGAACTTAAAAAAAAGAACATATGGATCAAGAAGGCACTTCAATAGAAATTTAAAACTACATCAATATAGGTGATAATCAAAATTGACATATTAGAGGGAAATTTGTAGTACTGAATGGACATAAAAATGTCCAGGGACTATAACATTTTTTGCTTATTTATGAATGAAAGTACAGAAGGTACATTAATATACTTACAGCGAGGATGGTTCTCCAGAGGTATATGAGAAAGGCACAAGTTCCCAATAAGGCAGTTAAAATGAGAAGCTTCCACAGAACTTCAGTCCCATGAGGGCCAAGACAGAAATGATCAGGCAAGGAAAGGACAAGCTGAAATACCATTTGAGACAATGAGGAATCTCAAAGATTTTTAATGTGTATCTGTCACAAAAAACCAACTTTACAAACCCTCAATCAGCCTCCAGGAGGTGAGCATACCTCTTAACAGGCTCCTCCTGGAGGAGAAGGAGCACAGAGGTATTTCCAAGGAGCTGGGGAAAACTTTTGGCAGTGATGAGTGTGTTTACCAACTTACCATGATGATGGCTTCCTTGTTGCTTCCCTATGTCTAATATCAACAAAAAGTATTCTTTGAAAAGATGTTGTGATCATATATACATTATGACACACTAAAGCTGCAGGCAAAATCTAATAGACAAATCTTAAGAGATTTTATTTTATCTACAAGCACATTGCAACTGTTTTTTCTATAGCTAACAGAACTTGAGAATTTATGAGCCAACATAAAATAAACAAGGTAAGTCAATGTAAACTTAGAATAGGTAAGGAGTCAGTGACTTCTATTGTACATCCATGAAGGACCTGGAAAAACTCCTTTGGACCATTTCTAAAACTACACCCAAAATTTAAGGATGAATGAGGGAAAGCATGAATAGAATTTGTACTAGAGGTACAAATGAGCACATTATATGGACACATGTTTATAGATCAGGACATAAGTGAGAGAGACAGGAGGCTGCTCGTTAATACGACATGTGATTATTGCCCAATAAAAATAAATCAGAGTTACTGATTAGTTTCTGAAAACATTGTTGTTTTCTTTCAATGCTCACTCTGATTCTGAATCACAAACCCAGATGTCAGATTTCTGAAGTACATAATCAGGTGATCATGTATGTTCTAAGCATATCTGTGAGGGTTAGTATCTCCAAAAAGCCAATGGAAGCAATTCATGTTCCTATTTCTTGGTACTGTAAGTAAATCATGCAAGAGCAACTTAAAATTTATCTTTCTAAAGAGGGAAAATATTAACGAATGTATTTATTTATTTTAAAGAGAGATGGGGAAAGGCAGAGGGAGACTGAGTAGCTGAGTGGCAGCTGAGCAGGGAGCCCAACCAGGGCTCAATCCCAGCACCCTGGGATCATGACCCAAGCCTAAGGCAGACACTTAACTGCCTGAACCACCCAGGTGCCTGTGAATTCTAATACAAAATTCCTGGATACAAACACCGAGGCCAGGAACACATCATTTTACAAAAACTACACTTAGAAGTATTTCAGGAGAAAAGACACTGACAATGCAATTCATACTAATTCACACCAAACTTGAATTTTGTGCAAACACACCTCTCTAGAAAGGAGCTCCTGAAATCTAAAACATTTTCCTCTTCAGCCCTCATAGCTGAGGTCAGGAAAATGTGTACTGGTGGGAAACCTACACTGCCTTTAATAGCCGCTGTCTGGAAGAGAGCAGTAGCTGTCAGCAAAATGGTTGGTCATGGGGATCAAATGCACAAAAGACAGAGGCTGTCTTGTCAGGAATGTAAAACACGCCCAGCTGTGGGCACTCAGTACATCTGGCAGCTGTCTGGATGCTGATATCAGTAGCTGAGTCTTAACTAGAGGACAGCCAGTGGGGCCAAAAACTCTAGGTTCTCTGACAGTGGCCATGAGCAGGTGGAGGGGGGAAATGCAACACCAGTTCATTTAGGCAAGAGTTCAGAGATGAGGAAGGGTGAGAAAGGTGAACTGATCCATGAGATGCAGCCCAGGTAGAGGGGAATGATTCCAATCCAGACGACCAAGAAATTCCCTCTTCTGAAGACTCAAATGAAACAGAATGGGGTCTACTTTGACTAGAGGTCTTCATGTGGGATGGGTCTGCCTCAATACAAGCATCCTTCTTGACTATTGACACTTCCGGATCCCTCTTTCATAATCTGGTGCAAGCGGATCTAAAGTAGTCTACTTATTTCCAGGGGTGTTCCCTAACTGTTGGCTGACTCTCTCTCTTTCTCCTGGAGGTACAGGGTTTACTTGTTCATGACAGAATGAAATATTCAGGCTGGGAACCACGTATTTCTTTATATTTGGACAATCCTAAGGACATCCAGAACTTTCTTCTTTTGGGAAAATCAACACACTGCACATACTTGGTCAAAGAAAGGACAACAACTCGTTCACTTCCTAATCACATCACTCCTAGTGATTTTCCTGTGACATATATCCCAGCAGGTTGTGGTCTATTAGTGTCTTGTGGGATTCTCAGGTCTCCATGGACCTGGTGGGACACACAGTCCCTGGGGACAGCCTCCAACCAAGAAGCAGAGCAAAAAGGATATTTCACTTCTTAACACTCTAGCCCCAACCCCAATGCTTAAGATACCCAGGGATTTCAAACTCTACAAATATAAACAATGCGCTGACACAATAAATGAAACAAGATGGGAATGGGAGGGAGACAAATCATAAGTGACTCTTAATCTCACAAAACAAACTGAGGGTTGCTGGGGGAGGGGGTTTGGGAGAAGTGGGTGGGATTATGGACATTGGGGTGGGTATGTGCTTTGGTGAGTGCTGTGAAGTGTGTAAACCTGGTGATTCACAGACCTGTACCCCTGGGGATAAAAATATATGTTTATAAAAAATAAAAAATTAAAAAAAAAAACAAACTAAACAGAAGCTGTACCCTGAATTTACCAGGCTTGCAGTAGGTTCTTCACCAGGATTCCAGGGGACAATCTAGCACCCCTAGCTCCTACTAAATTAGTGTTCCTGACATTTTTGAAGACAATTTTAAAGAGATATAATGTACATATCACACAAGCCCCCTATTTAGGACAAAGAGCTCAATGGCTTTTCCTATCTTCAAAATTCCTGCCTCCTGACACTATAAACCTGGTGCCTTCAGGTTTGCATCCTACCAAAGCTGTACTTCTTGGACCAAGCAGCACAGACAGGACCCAAAACATGAGAGAAATGGCTGTGGCCTCAACCCCTTCCGGTTGACCCTGAAACCTGCTCTGTGGTGCCCAGTCATCAGGAAGAACTCTCGTTCTTCTAAATTTACCATCAAGAACCCCATGAAAAAGCTGTGATTAAATAACCCAGTCGGAAGGAAAACACCACTAGCAGCTTATGGGCACCCAAGTAGCTCAGTCAGATACGTGACCAAGTCTTGGTTTGGATCAAGTCATGATCTCATGGTCCTGAGGTTGAGGCCCACTTTGGGCTCTGTGCTCACTGCACAGCTGGTTTGGGATTTTCTCTTTCCCACCCTCTCTGCCCCCTACACATCAGCCCTTTTTCTCTATTTCTCAAATAATTCATATCAGAAGAAGAAGAAGAAGAAGAAGAAGAAGAAGAGTAGAAGAAGGAGAAGAAGGATAAGAAGGAAGACATGAGTGAAGTGTCACATTTACTCACATTTGGGTAGTGAAGTGTCACATTTACTCACATTTGTGTTTGGGGAACTGGGACAGTGGAGCAAGACAAGCCAGAAGAGTAGCCTTTGCACCATCATATCCTGGTCCTTTTAAGGGGCACTGTGGGCCCAGGGAGGAAGTGGAGATGGTTGGGGGGCAGGGGAGGGTGGGGTGGGGTGTTCGAAAGGGGTGGGGAGGGGCAGGGTGGTAAATAGGGAGGGGAATAGGGAAGAAATAGAGGGTAGGATGGGGAAGGTGTTGGTCAGGAGGAGGGGTCAGGGACAGTGTCAGGCGGCTTCAGGGTCAGATTAAGTTCTCAAGGGGAAGTAGCACGGTTCAGAAAAGTTAGGAGGTCAGCAGGTTAGTAAAGGACAAGGTCAGAAGGACACATTAGCAGGTAAAGTGAACTCTCAGGAGCAGTTGGTGTGGAGAATCCATCCTCCACCAAGCCTTCCCGGGTTTGAACGTTTCCTTAGCAACCTAGAAACATTCTAATCTCTCGACCAATCCCCTGCCTTTGCCGCTAGTAGCTCAACATGGATGCCACAGGTGACCTCATTGGTACAAAGCCCCTTCCCACCTGATACACCAACACATGCCATCGCAACGACAGATCCTCTCTGGATCTTTAGCCATTCTTCTTATTTACTTCCTCCAACCCAGGTCCCTGTTCCCTCTTCTGGGCGCTCTCTCCTTCCCTTCCAAACTCCCGTCTGAGAGCCACTGGCTGAACAATGTAGAAAGCAAAGGAGAACCAAACTGCAACAATAAGCAAGTACACAACCAGAGTAGGAGGTTCGAGCCCTCTCTCAGCAACTCAATGCAGACAGAACATCCACAAGATGTAGATCTTAATGGCAAACCATCTGAATCCCATAGCTGTCTCCATACATCTGTCCACATCCACATCCACTGATTTTAGGCACATAGGAGACCATTTCAGAAATACGCCCAATTTACTTTAGCCATAAGGGAAATTTCAATTTTGTTTCAGATGCATCAATTCAGGCAACTACAGAGCATCTTGTGGTAATATAATGTGCTAGAAATCACTGATAAAAAGTGAACTAGAAATTCCCGTATGTTTAGAAATTCAGAAGTACCTCTATCATGGGAACAGGAGTAAAGAAATAGAAAAAAGAGGGGCTCCTGGTGGCTCAGGTCATGATCAGGTCCTATGATCAAGCCCCACATTGGGCTCTGTGCTCAGGAGGGAGCCTGCTTTCCCCTCACTCTCTGCCTGCGTCTCTGCCAACTTGTGATCTCTCTCTGTGTGTCAAATAAGTAAATAAAATCTTAAATAAAAAAGAAATAGAAAAGGAAAAGAGCAACACTGGAACTGAATGATACGAGGATGATACAATTGAAATCAAATATGTCTTCTGGGCTGGAATATCCTCTGGTATTAGTCTGAGAAGACTTCATGGTCTCAAAATCATCCCCAATTGGCTGAGACATTGGAACACCTCCAACAGAGTAGATCTGTCACTTCTCTTTGTGACCCTCCTACGCACTAGCTTCGGCTTTATATGAGGAAACTTTACAGGGAAACAGTCCAATCAGACTCTCATGTCATCTTCTGGGACCTCCAGGAATGAGAGCATTTTAAGAGAAGACTTTCACCAGCTTCTCCCGTGGCGGATCTAGGATAACACCCAGAGAGCTGGCAGCTCCATCTGTGCTGGGTAGGGACAGCCAAGCATGGGGGCAGGGCCAGGGACCCAGGAGACTAGACAAACCCCTTGTTATCCTCTCTCCTGGGGCCTGTCCTGAGCTGAACTTCCAAAACTGTGTCTCCTTAGGACTCTCAAATGTTTCCTCAACTCCTTCTGGCCCAAGACAGCTGATTTTCAGTGCTCTACAAACCACCACTTTATTATTGTGTAAATTTCTTGTAAACAGGAACCACTCTAGTACTGCTTAAATAGCACAACAGCTTGTTTTTTCTAATTAACTTATAATGTAGTTTTTGTTTCAGGGGTAGTCTGTGATTCATCAGTCGCATACAGTTCAAGCACTCACCAAAGCACATACCCTCTCCAATGCCCATTCTACAGCCACCCCATCCTCCCACCCACTTTCACTCCTGCCACCCTCAGTTACAACAATATCCTAAACATACACATACAGAAACCATAAAAAACAAGCCAACAACAAAACAAGGATAACAAAACAAAGTATTCAATTCTGCTTAGATGCCGCTGTCCACCTCAAGAACCCCAGAGTTGGGCTGCTCTGGTTGTAGGAGGAGACCAGCTATGGAAGGGGTGGAGTCAGACTATCCCAAAAGGGAACAGGAGAGAGGCCCAACCTGTAAGGGGGCCAGGGACTTCCATGGAAGATGGCCAGAGTCACCTTGATTAGAACTGGAATCGGGAGCAGGGAAAGAAGCAGGGAATAGAGTTTGGGGGCCTCAAATAGGTGAGATCAGTCATGGAGTTGAGGAGGTGTCCCCAAAGCCAGTGTCAGTCGCCCATCTATGAAACCTTTTGTGGCCCCTGGAGACAAGCCAGGAGCCTAGAGTTTGAGATCCAGCTGTCCTGCTTACCTGCTGTTTGGCCTGGTGTTCATTTCCTTCACTGAACCGGGAGTGTCCATGCCCATGTCCATAACTGTGTGGAGGACAAGAAGAAGTCACATGTTGAGAACACACACACATTGATGTCATCACCGCCAGGGGCTCAGTGTCTTTGGAGATCCAGTGCCTCATGTCTCACCCCTGTTAATGGCAGCCCGTGTGACAACCACAGGTCCCTCCTGTTTCAGGCCTGTGCTATGCCCTGCCCTTTGCCGACATCAGCATTCCGGCACCAGATGGCAGGAAGACCCCATGAACTGTGGGGTGAGCTCTGGGCCCCTGGCAAGACTGAGATATTCCTGGACAGTGGGAAAGGTGAACAAGTGAGGGATTATACAGGACTAGGCAACTGAGCTCCAGGGCACCCTGAAAGGAATGGGGGATTGGGCACCTGTGGAAAGGGCTGGAGGCATCTTACAAGATTCCTGGGTCCCCACAGGGCAGATCCCTCCTACACTCCTGCTGGTGCTGGCAGGGATCTGGAAGCACCAGCAGCACCAGCAGCAGAAGTCGCAGCAGATCAATGGGATGCTGGATGGACCTGGGAAGAATGGTCTGGCAGGTAAGTGGAATCACCAGGCTGGGATGCCCTTGGCCTCCTCCTCCTTCCCCAGCCACCTCTCAACCTCTGACTCTGACTTCACCTTCCAGCAGGGCATGGGAAAGCCAAGCAGAGGGGGACACCCGCGGCCAAGGAAGGGTCCCTCCCCATAGCTCTGTGTCCTTCTTTCTGAACAGACAGAAGGAGTCACCCGGGGCCCCTGGAACAGGGAGGGAGAATCTGGCCCCAGAGCCCTCTCTGATGGGGCCTGGGGAGAATCCTGGAGGGACAGAATGTAGCACTGGTTCGTAGTCTAAAAAGTCTATGTTTATTAAGGAAATGGAAAAAATCAAGTTGCCAGTTGAGCCTCTGGAAGAGAACAGGACCAGTTTCCATTATTCCAATTTCTACTCTTTGCCTGGATAACTACTTCACGTCTCCAAACCTCTGTGTCCTTCCCTGTGATATGGGGACAGCATGGATTCATTTCTCAGGGCATGGATGCAAAGATTCATCGAGATCCGTCATACAAAGCTAGTTTAAACTGATACTTATACCTATCACTATCATCATTTTTTCTTAAAGATTGAACTTGTTTTTCTCAACATTATGCTAAATAAACTTTTATATTTACTTTCTTCAAAAGATTTTATTATTTGAGAGACAGTGAGCAAAAGTCGTGGGCAGACGCAGAGGGAGAGGGAGAGGCAGCCTCCTCTCTGAGCAGGGCTCAGTCTCAGGACCCTGAGATCAGGATGCCAGGTAGAGGCAGATGCTTAACTGACTGAGCCCCCCAGTCACGGAGGGCCCCTGAGAAAGAGCCCCCAGTGCTGCAGCAGTGGGAACAGCCCCAATCCCGATCCCTAGCGGGAGAGATACATCCCCAGCGCCAGGATATCCTCCAGCCCCGGGAACTCCATCTTAGCAATGCCTGCCTCCCCCCACCCCAGGTGACCCCAGAGTCCAGCCAGTGCCAGTCCCTGCCTGCCCCCATCCCTTCCTCCCATTCCACTCCCTCTGCTCCATGCAGGTACCTAGTCAGGCTCTTCTTGTGGCCCATGGTCAAGGATGGGCTGTACCCCCGCCCACCCCCCAAGAGCCTAAACCAGCACTGCTTGGAGGAGTAACGCCATAGGTGGAGTCCTCGTGGTCCGCCCCTCTCCCTTCACAGCCCAGGACCTCAGCCCTACCTAGGCCACTGGGCCTTGAGCATCCTTCAGTGCCGCCACTGCCTCTGCCGCCGCCCCTTGAGCCTCCACAGCTGCCAGTCTCCTGAGACCAGCTCCCACATGCACTGCTTCTACTGACTGCATGTCATGGAGAGTGTGCTCCTTGGGGGCATGCGGGCCTCTTGGTGACCTAGTGGCCCAGCGAGGTGGAGCGTGTGATTCCGGCAAGTGGCGATGGGCTCCAGGCCCTGCAAATCTGCCTTAAGGGGATGTAGTGGGGACCCAGTCCAGAAGCCGTTCCCAGGGAGGCAGTTCCCCACACTGAGGCTTGCAACTGCCAGTGCTGCTTGCTATGCCTCCAGGCTTGGAGTGCCCTGGGAGCCAGCGGGCCTCTTTCTTTTGGCCCCAGTTCCCCTGCTCCCTTCTGCTCTTCTGCCACCAGGAGCTTTGGAGCAGCCTCTCCTAAAGTCCTGGCCTCTTGCCCATACCCCAGGCCGAAGCCCCTTCCCAGGCTCCTGAGGCAGGAGAGAAGTGTGCTGACAAAGTAAAGAAAGCAATGCATACCCTGGAAAGCTAAATCCACACGTGACAACACAGAGACCATAGGCTTAATTACACGTGCTCCATCACACCCTGTCCAGACACCAGTGCCCTGTGTGGGAGGCAGTCATTCACAATCTCTCTCCTGCCTGGGACCACTGATTTTAATGATGGCATGGCATGTTATTTTGAGGAATTGTGTAATTTTCTGAATGAGTCAAGTGACAAACAGTACAGTCAGCAGTGTTCTACTACATATTCTCAGCCCATTTTCAGGGCTCAGAGGGTTAAGAATGCCCCTCCCGACTCTGGCTCACTTCATGATCTCAGGGTCCTGGGATGGAGTCTTCAGTCTGGCTCCTGGCTCAGTGCAGAGTGTACCTGACATTCTTACTCTCTCCCTCTACCCTCCCCATGCCCCCGATGGAGACTCTCAAATAAATAAATATCCTTAAAAGGATAAATAAACCTTTAAAACAAACAAAAAAACAAAAACAAAAACAAGAACAAAATCCTCCTTACCTAAAAAGGAAGGAGGGAACCATGGGGGCGAAGACGCCACCCACAAAAAGGCCCTCCTGAAAGAGCCAAAGAGAAAGTGAGAGCCAAAGGACTGCAGCACACGTCATTTAGGTGTCGGAGGCAGACCCCAACCAGGGCGGCCTCCGCCATTAAAAGATGGCGCCTGGCTAGTTGCCAGGTTAGGATTGCCTCATGAGACTAAGCGGAATGCCCAAAGAGGAAGTAAACAGCATTGGTTGCTAGCAAAGTTGTTCATTTAGGTGTGCAGCCTGATTCGCTCCCTCCTGTACCCTGCTCGCTGACTGGTCAGGTAAGCGTATATAAGTGTGTAGACTTGCAGAAATAAAGAGAGAGAAGATACATCTGAACTGGGGCTTCTTGTCGTCCTTGCGGGTCGAGGGCGATAAATGGCGCCGGCACCCGGGAACTAAATAAAGGCATCTTGCAAGGTAATTCGCAGGAAAGCGGGGAGTAAAGTTCTGCAGATAAGCGGGGACATTAGCCACGTAAAAAAGTGGGAATTCCGCGGTAAAGCAGGGAGTAAAGGCCACGTTCAAAAGTGTGAATTCCACGGTAAAGCGGGAAGTAAATGTCGACTGAAGTATATGCGTGTAAAAAGTTGATGTGTTAGTTACTGTCTTTAACGTCCGTGTCTGTTGTCTGTGTGTTCATAATGGGATCTGAAGTATCTAAAGTGCGGTTGGAAGAGTCTTTAAAAGACCTGCTGAAAGCCAATGGAAATTCACTAAAAGCAAAAACTGCTCGGGCCTTTTTGAATACAGTGGAAAAGGCGGCTCCATGGTTCCTAGATGAAGGCTTGCTAAACATACCTCAATGGGACCACTTAGGGGAGGATTTGAAGAAACAGGACAATAAAACGCCTTTGCCACCTGGGTCCCTGGCAATATGGACCTTAGTCCGGGGATGACTGGTGGGGCCTAAACCCAAATATGAATCAGCTCTACAAGAGGGAGCATTGGCATTGGAGGAATTGAAAGAGGATTGGTCTTCTTGTGCCTCAGAGGGGGGTAGTTCTAGTGAAGAGGAAGAAGAAATGTCAGGGGAGGAGTTAGGCCGTAAAATGCATTGCAACTTTGAACAGTTGAAACTATCGACTCCAGCGACGCCTAGTGCCCCTCCACCGTATAATCCTATGGCGTGCCAAGGAGCTTGTAGCTGCTGCACCACATGTGGTAGTGGCAGGGTTTCAAGCTGGAGAGATCATGACCTGGCCTCTGCCTTTCCAGTTTTAGACGACCAAAACAACCAGCGGTATCATCAGCCTCTTGATTGTAAACTAGTTAAGCAATTAAAGGAAGCAGTCATGCAGTATGGCCCTCAGGCAGCCTTTACAGTATCTTTGCTGGAGACCATAACAGGAATGAACTTAGTCCCTGAAGACTGGGGTAACCTAGCCTGCGCAACCTTGTCGGGAGGGCAATATCTAGTATGGAAAACAGCCTGGCAAGAATACTCAGAGGACACTGCCTGCCGTAATGCAGCGGCTGGAAATCCTCAGTGGGACCTAGAAATGTTAATGGGAATAGGACCGTACATGGGAAAGCAGGCCCCAATACAATACAACCCTGCGGTGTATCTGTAAATAGCCGCGGCGGCCACTAAAGCATGGAAGACAATTCAAGGCAGTGGGGATTTACAGGGTCAGCTGTCTAAGGTAATACAAGGACCAAATGAATCATATGCTGATTTGGTAGCGAGGCTGATGCAAACAGCTGGTCGAATATCTGGGGAGGTAGAGGCAGGCATGCCATTGATAAAACAGCTGGCTTATGAGCAAGCTAATAAATGGTGTAAAGAAGCCATCAGACCTTGGAAAAGCAAAGACTTGAATACATATATTAAAGTTTGTAGGGATATCAACGACAGTGTTATTCAAGGGCAGGTTATGGCTGCAGCTATCACTCAAGGTTTACAAGGATTTCAGGGAGCTCAACAATATAAACATAAGGTACTCCTGGAGTTTGCTATTACTGCAAGGAGCCAGGACACCTTAAGCGTGAGTGCCCCGAGAGAAAGGTGTCCTATCAAGAGCCTAAAAAACCAGGTATCTGCCCAAGATGTGGGAAGGGTGCCCACTGGGCATATGAATGTCGCTCAATAAGGGATATACAAGGAAACTCTCTGCCTCCAAGATGGTCAAAAAATGGGAAGGGGGGGCCCCACACCCCAGGGCCCTCAAATGTATGGGGTGCTCCAACAGGTGGCTCGCTCGCATTATCCGCTGACGAGCCAAGGCGAGCCACAACAGGGAGTGCAGGATTGGACATCCGTGCCAGCACCAGACTCATACTGACTCCAGAGATGGGGACCCAGGTAGTCGAATCAGATTTTAAGGGTCCATTACCTGAGGATACCGTGGGCCTCTTGCTAGGACGGAGCTCCATGGCATTATCAGGACTCCTTGTTCACCCCGGAGTTATAGATGCTGATTATAAAGGAACGGTGAAAATCCTGGTATCCTCCCCACGTGGAATTACAGCTATTAGTCCAGGTGATAAGATAGCTCAAATCCTGGTATTGCCTAGTTGTCACAAGCTTTTTGGAAGCCATGAGGTTACGCGGGGACAGAAGGGGTTCAGTTCATAAGAAACTCCTCTAGCATGCGTCATGCTATGCATGGAAAATAGAACCTTTTACTCTTTTTGGATAAGAGACAAGAAATTCATGGGCTTATTGAACACTGGAGCAGATCGCAGTATCATCAATGAAGCTGATTGGTCTAAGGATTGGCCTGTGCAAAAGGCTGATCAAACACTTCGAGGATTAGGGATTGCTCATAGCCCCATGTGCAGTGCAGCTACACTGCCATGGAAGGATGATGAAGGCCACCATGGACTTGTGCAGCCATGTGTCCTTAAGATTCCCATTTCATTGTGGGGACGGGATGTCTTGGCCCAAATGAACCTGAAGTTGACTCCAGAATTATTCTATATTGAGGAAGCTCAAGCCTTAATGACTAAGTCTGGTTATCCTGGAACGGGAGGCCTAGGAAAACAACTGCAGGGCACCCCTGAACCTATTCCCTTGACTAATTACTTCTCTCAAAGAATAGGTGGGCCGGGGCTGGGTTTTTCTTAGGGGCCACTGAACCTCTAAAAATTCAATGGAAAAACAGTAAACCCGTGTGGGTTGCTCAGTGGCCCCTGCCTAAAGAAAAATGTGAAGCTGCCCACACGTTAGTAAAAGAGCAACTTGCCGCCGGGCATATTCGGCCCTCCACATCACCATGGAATACGCCTATTTTTGTGATTAAGAAGAAGTCGGGGAAATGGCGATTGTTACATGACTTACGAGTTGTTAATGAAAAGATGGTGGCCATGGGAGCAGTACAGCTGGGGGCTGCCTTTAGTCTCAGCCCTGCCCTCTGGTTGGCCCTCTGTGGTAATCGATATTAAAGACTGTTTCTTTTCCATCCCATTGCACCCCGAGGACACCCAATGTTTCGCTTTCACAGTACCTACCATTAATCATTCTTGTCTGGATCAACACTATGAGTGGGTGGTATTGCCTCAGGGCATGGCCAACAGCCCTACAATGTGCCAATTATATGTGGACCAAGCCCTGAAGGAGGTTAGAACACAATTTCCCCCGCTCATTGTGTATCATTATATGGATGATATTTTGCTGTGCCATAAAAAAGAATAATATATTGAGAAGGCCCTTTCCTTTCTTTTCAAACATTTTGAGAAATTCGGATTACACATAGCACCAGAAGAGGTCCAAATGACGCCCATTAAAGAGTATTTGGGAACTAGGTTAGAGAATACTAAAGTCAGAGCTTTAAAGATAACCCTGCGGACGGATCACCTAAACACGTTAAATGATTTTCAAAAATTGTTAAGAGATATCAATTGGATGAGGCCCTATCTAAAACTCACTGATCAGGAATTGTCACCCTTATTTGAGACACTTAAAGGAGACCCTAACCTCACCTCTCCTCGTCAGTTGACTGAGGGGGCAAAAGAAGCCATCAGTCTGATCCAGAAAAGGCTAGAAGCTGCTCAGATAGACAGAAATGACTACTCCAAACCTTTGCTAATTTGTATCCTTGCCGAAAAACGAGCTCCCACTGCAATTTTTTGGCAATCTGGCCCCATACATGGGTTAGTTTGACCCACTCTCCAGGGAAGGTCTTGCCCTGGTACCCAAGTGCCATTGCACAAATTATACTTAAAGGGATTAAACTTAGTATAGCAGCATTTGGTAAACAAACAGATACTATAATATCACCATATACGTAGGAACAAATAAAGTGCCTAGCAGCCTGTGATGATGACTGAGCCATTTTGATAACTATAACGTGCACTCAATTTGATAGCCACTACCCATCACATCCATGGCTACAGTTCAGTTTATCCAATCCAATCATATACCCTAGGATCACTCACCATAAACCCCTCAGTAACGTAAGGCTTATATTCACTGATGGATCTAAGCAAGGAGTAGGACCTATAGTTACCACAGAAGAGAGTTGGACCTTCGTATTTCAAAGCTCCTCTCCCCAAGAAACCGAGCTGCTCACAGTGATAAAAGCATTTCAAATGTTTCATCAAGAACCCTTCAACCTTTTATCAGATAGTAGATATGTGGTGCAAGCTGTCTCTATCATTGAAAATGTGGGTTATATTAATGCCAGGTCTACTATCTCTGAGGCATTACAAGAAATCCAAACATTCGTTTGGGACAGGAAGGCTCCATTTTATATTGGCCACATATGAGCTCATACAACCTTATCAGGCCCCCTGACAAATAGTAGTCTCCTGCAGAAATTGCGTGACCTTACTACCTGCACTCACCCTTGGGGGTTAATCGTAAGGGTTTGTTACCTAATCATATATGGCAAATGGATGTCACACATGTTTCAGAATTTGGAAAGTTAAGATATGTTCATGTCTCTGTAGATACCTGCTCTGGAATAATTTTCACCTCAGTGCATACAGGGGAAAAATCCAGAGATGTTATCGTCCATTGCCTACAGGCTTTCGTGGCATGGGGAAAGCCACGCCAGTTCAAGACAGATAATGGCCCAGCCTACACCTCACAACCCTTTAAAGCCCTCCTACAACAACTTGACATTCACTTGATACATGGAATACCCTATAACCCACAAGGACAGAGTGTTGCAGAGTGTGCACATCTTACAATAAAAAATGCGCTTTATAAACAAAAAGGGGGAATAGGGGACACCTTCAGGTCCCCTAAAGATAAGCTCAACGCCATTCTCTTTATTTTGAATTTTTCAATGTTGGTCCAAACGGGTAAATCAGCTGCAGACAGACATGGAAGTGATGCTGCTGCTCCCCCTAAGCCTTTAGTACTTTGGAAGGACATCCTCACAGGAAAGTGCAATGGAGCACATCCAGTGTTAGTATGGAGTAGGGGGTCTGTATGTGTTTTTCCACAGGAAAAGGAGGCTCCAATTTGGATCCCAGAGCAGCTGGTGCGTGCAGCCTTGCCTCCGAACACCAGTCATGATGCTGAAGATGCTGATGATAACTCTGGGGATGCTACACCTCCTGTGGCTGACTCAAGCCAGAAAGCTGTGGGCAATGGTTAAAGCACGGCCATATCCTTTACCAGTGACTATCTCTTCTCTCATATTCCCTCCTCTCCCTTTGATGCTTGGCAGGTCTGTAACTTGCTAGGAGCATGTACTGATATCTCAGCAGTGTCCATGTTAAATGGCAAATTCCTCAACTGTTTTATAAATAAAATGACTCTAGTACCTTTGAGGCAACAGTTAATGTGTCTTGTCCCAATAATATTACTTATCAGCCCACTCCCATATGCATCTTGCCACCGTTCCTTTTCCTCGTAACAAATGCTAGCGAGCTGAATGATACGTTAATTGCACTAAGAATTGCTATCTTTCCCAGTGCTGGAATGTAACTGCCTTCAAGCTGGCTGTGATTATGCGTATCCCTACCCATGTTCCTATCCCAGTTTCCATTCCAGAGGACAAGTTTCCGGTGGTGCTATCCAGAAAGAAGAGAGATTTTGGTATCACAGCCGCCGTTGTGACAGCACTGGCTATATCTACAGCAGCTGCCACGGCAGCAGCAGTCTCACTTGCTACAACTATACCCACTGCAGAAGTTGTGAACACCCCTGCAGAAGGAACGGCGGCTGTCCTTCAAACAGTCTCAGATCAATGCACATCTGCAAGCAGGAATCCCGATAGTCAACCAGAGAGTGGATTTGGTTCAAGAACAAGTGGACATATTGGGGGCCCTATTGGGACTGGGATGTATAGCACCCTTCCTGGCAATTTGTGTAACTCCCATAGCCTATACTAATATGAGTGACTTACAGAATGTCTCCTGACAGCTGTCCCAATACTTGCGGGGGAATCAGTCCGCAGAATTCCAAAACTACACTCAGCACCTGCTACTAGGCATAACAAGGATAAAGAACACCAGAGATGAGCTGGCAACCCTCCCAGAGATAATCAAAACATTGCAAGATGTGTTAACCTTTATGAAACAAGTGGCTAGCATAATTTGTCTGATGATAATCCCCGTAGTGGGCTTGATTCTGCTAGTAAGGAAACTGCAAATTTGGAGGCAACAGCAACATAGGTAATGGCAAGCCATGGTGCAGGACTTGTTAGCCATCGGGGCTGGAACATCCCACCAAGTGTGGCTAAGTATGCTGGATCGGTAGTCAACGACGGGTAAGATTGGTGGGGGAAATATACCAACCTAAGACAGGACGCAGATCATTGATATCTGCCGTCTGATGATGGGTAAGGATATTCCCCGCCACTGACAACCTAAGACAGGCACAATCCCTGCCATAATAGAAAAAAGGGGAGATGTCAGAGGCAGGCCCCTGGCCAGGGCGGCCTCCGCCATTAAAAGATGGCGCCAGGGGGTGCCTGGGTGGCTCAGTGGGTTAAGCCGCTGCCTTCGGCTCATGTCATGATCTCGGGGTCCTGGGATCGAGTCCCGCATTGGGCTCTCTGCTCAGCAGGGTGCCTGCTTCCTTCTCTCTCTCTCTGCCTGCCTCTCAGTGTACTTGCAATTTCTCTCTGTCAAATAAATAAATAAAATCTTTAAAAAAAAAAAAAAAAAGATGGCGCCTGGCTAGTTGCCAGGTTAGGATTGCCTCATGAGACTAAGCAGAATGCCCAAAGAGGAAGCAAACAGCATTGGTTGCTAGCAAAGTTGTTCGTTTAGGTGTGCAGCCTGATTCACTCCCTCCTGTACCCTGCTCGCTGACTGGTCAGGTAAGCGTATATAAGTGTGTAGACTTGCGGAAATAAAGAGAGAGAAGATACATCTGAACTGGGGCTTCTTGTCGTCCTTGCGGGTTGAGGGCGATATTTAGGGATCCACTATTACCAGAAGTTCTACTGAACTGAGTTAGTGCTGACAACTTCCTCAAGTAGTTGCCGTTTACCAAAAGAGCTTTTAATAATCTTGGAATTTCTTCAGCATTGACAGAAGCACAGGAGAAACCTATGCCACATGAGGAATGCACTCCAACCTCCCATCCCAGTAACTGACAGGATACACTGACAAGTTGGCTGGCCTGGTCTCAGGATGTGGCAGGCAACTAAGGAAAGGTTGACTAGCCTGTCCACGAAGGTTCCACCTTTAATTCTCCCCAACCCCAGGAGCTAAATGGCAGAGTCTTCAGAAATGACCTACAGAAGTAACTACCCCTTGCCCCCAAAAGAAAGGAGCGTGCACGCTGCCCCAAAAGGCAAAAGTGTACCTTAACACTGTCTAGAACGAGTTTCTCATCACTGTGTAGTTTCACATTCTGCTCTGATTTCTCAAAACACTTGCCACTGGCCACAATTATTTCACTTTTCTGTTTACTTGCTGAATTTCTCTTCTTCTCCACAGTATTCCAAATGCAATGAGAACAAGGACATTGTCTGTTTTTCCACCACTAGACACCAGAGCCCATTTCGTGGTATGCTCCAGAAAAACCTGTCAAATAAGAACAACTACCCAGGTAATTTACTGGAAGGTTACCAAGTAGACAGAAGATCCAGTCAGTATCAATAAATCACTAAGTTCAATGTAATAGCAAATACAAACAAAATTATCACCGTTTTGGGATATGGGCGATCTTAGAAGCCAAAAGGTTGGGTAAATTAGATGGCTCAGAAGACATGTAGTTTTTCCATGTATTTCATGGAGAAGGTTTATTAAAGACAAACACTACAGTAAAACCCATGTGCCCTAAGGAGCAAAACCACTGTGGTGGATGACCCACAAACCACAGGGAAGAAGCCTTGCTCTACTCCAGGTTAGCTACACCCCAGCCCTGTTTTCTGGGAGTTGTTCTTTTTTTTTTTTTTTCAATCTGAAACTCATTACCTCAGAGAGATGCACTTTTGAGGCAAGATTCGAACTTTCATGTCTTGCTAAGGATGAATGTTTACCTCGAAAACTTCTAAAGTACTTCATGACTATCCAAGGGCTATTGAGTTGTTAGGCTACCTGAATTTGAGGAGAGAAATGTCCAAACTTACAACTTCAAAAAATGAGGGAGCTCCAGAAGAAAGGAAATGTTCTACAAACAAAACAGTGTACCAACTTTTCATGCAATATCCTGAGTACCAACTTTTTTTCCTTTTAAGACATAATTTTATGACACATCTAAAGTAAATTCCTCACTTCTCCCTGCAAAAGCTCTATAAACTTCTCAAGGAGATGGTGTGCAAATAAACTCGAGTTGACCCTAGAATCCCAATAAAATTGGGCACTGAAAAATATAAAAGTTCTAAATCCATGGGAATTACCCAACAGCAAATTTTACCAACTTTCTAGTGAGTGTCACATAAGCGGTAGCTGAGGGTTCAAATGCGGCACTATGATCAAAGAGGCACTAATCATCTCCTGCTGCAGCAGTAGCTTGGCCATCTCTGCTTCCAAAAAAGACATGATTGGATTTAGAGAAGCAGCAAGACTGAAGCAAAGTACATCGAATCTAAAACTAGTCTAAGAAGTTAATCTGCTCAACACTCAAGAACGTCCACTTCACAAAAGGCTTAAGTAAAGTTGTTCATTTGCAGGGGTAGCTCATCCTAAAAGCCGATGGCATCATCCTTCATGACACTGGCAAACCCTACTTTATCCGTCTCCTCTAATCACAGAGGAAAGGGACAGATTTTCCTCCCCACCCACAGCCATCTTCAATATACACCACTTTATTTCCTATGTTGAAAGGCTTAGGGTAGAGTTCTCTCAGCATGGTGAGGAGGCAACCTTCCTGGCCGGGAGCTGCAGACCCCTTCAGGCTCTTAAGTTGTATCACAGAACAAACAGGAGCCAACCACAGACTAGGATGGAAATCTTCCCAAACTGGTTTGTGGTGATGCTTGCACAAGTCTTTAAAACAACTGAAATTCAATGAATCGTGCACTTAGCATGAGTGACTTCGACAAGATGGAAATCATACCTCCATGAAACTACACAATAATCACCAGCCAGGGGCAGACTGTGATGACACAGTTAGAAAAAGGAGTGTATCCAAGACCCAAAGAGACCCTCCACATGACTGACACACCCAATATACATCTCTGTTGCTCCCTGAACCTCCGAGGATCCTGTTCAGTATTTCCTCCTGCTTCCCTTCACATGTTCCTCTGGCACATCTGACCTCCTTCCCATTCTGCTCCAGAGCAGACCTTATGAATCCCTTCCACGAATCCACCTGGAGTATTCAACACATAAAGTACACCTGGCAATAACAATGAAAAGTTGGCAGGGGATCTTGTAGAAATTGATTCCTTTTTTCAGAAGAAATGGGAAGGAAAAGGAGGCATTCAAATTGACTCCCCTAGCCAGACTGCTCTCATCCCCCAGACAGCACCTTATTTATACCTGTCTCCAAGGCTGTAAAACTTGATTCTGCTCATCCTAGTGCCTTTCTAATCAACTCCTTCCCCACCCCTCACCAATATCTTGACCAGTACCTTTCCCCTCCTAAAAATTCCATAAATGCTCTTTGGGGAAGTTATTATTCTCCTCACCCAATTCGGTGACACCTGTTCTATCCTCAAAGGGTAAATACAGTTCTGTGTCCTACTGGACCTACCACTCATCAAACTCTGACTTCCTTCCTAGACTTGGTCGATTATGGCAATAAAGACCAAAATGATGAACAAACTCCAAAATGACCACGGGTTAGACCACCGGAGAGGGTGATGTCATAATACGAATATGAAATAAGCTCAGAGCTATAAAACCTAACTTCTACACGAGCCAACAGGTTAACGAATCCCTTTTAAGATTTTTTTAAAGATTATTTATTTATTAATTTGACACAGAGAGAGCTCACAAGTAGGCAGAGAGGCAGGCAGAGAGAGAGGAAGGGAAGCAGGCCCCCTGCTGAGCAGAGAGCCCCATGTGGGACTCTATCCCAGGACCCTGAGATTGTGACCTGAGCCGAAGGCAGTGGCTTAACCCACTGTGCCACCCAGGTGCACCCCTTTTAAGATATTAAAAGGTTGTTCTAAAATCCCAAATTCTTACCTCCTCCTCAGCATCCAAACCCAACAAGTTTTCTACTGTCATCAATACCAATATGCAAGACAGAAAGTATGAAATCTTTGCAGTACCAAAAAAGAATTACAAGAAAAAGACCCAGGAAGATCACAGAGCAGTAACTAGGATGGCAGGGAAATTAACCAACTGTTTCTATACCTCATGACACCTGGATGAAGACCTTTTGAAAGTCCCCTTCCCACAGGAATCCCATTTCTAGCCTAAGAAAGCCCAAATGGAGTCTGCTTTCCAATTAAAGATGGCTTCAAGAATGTTTCTCCAACACCTAAACACTGACAATAACCACGTGGTGAAAAAATAATGAATACTGTTATGCTAAAAATAAATTAATTTAAAAAAAGATGAAACAAAAAGGCCACAGAAAGTTGGTGCCACTTTTCAGAGTGTTAAGTCCTCTGATCTTGGAAATCTGAGTTCAAATCCCACTCAAGCAGAGACCTTAAAAAATTACACGAAAACCCTTAAAGAGAAGAGAGAAGTCCCCTTTCCTAAAACAGTCTGACTTTAGTAATCTCCTAGATTCATTAAAATCGGAATGTCACTCTCAACATCTGTAACTCTGGAACAAACTTCGAACATTTCTATGGCTTTTAAAATCAAAACCTCGGGGCACCTGGGTGGCTCAGTGGGTTAGAGCCTCTGCCTTTGGCTCAGGTCATGATCCCAGGGTCCTGGGATCAAGCCCCTGATTAGACTCTCTGCTCAGCAGGGAGCCTGCTTCCCTTCCTCTCTCTCTGCCTGCCTCCTACCTACTTGTGATCTGTCTCTGTCAAACAAATAATAAAATAAAATCTTTTTTTAAAAAAAGAATTAGCTTGGGCGCCTGGGTGGCTCAGTGGGTTAAAGCCTCTGCCTTCAGCTCAGGTCATGATCCCAGGGTCCTGGGATCGAGCCCCACATCGGACTCTCCACTTCTTGGGAGAGTCTGCTTCCTCCTGTCTCTCTGCCTACTTGTGATCTCTGTCTGTGAATAATAAAAAAAAGAATTAGCTTTTGTATATATTGATTTTCTCTGTTGTGGCTTATTTCATTTATATCTGATCTCATCTTTCAAAATTTCTTTCCTTTTGCTTGCCTTTTGACTCATTCTTCCTTTATCATGTTTTTATTTTTATTTCTTTATTTGAGAGACTGAAAGAGTGAGTGAGAAGGGAAGAGCAGAGGGACAAAAGCAGTCCTCACTGAGTACAGAGCCCAACTCGGGGCTCGAACCTACAACCCCGAGATCTTGACCTGAGCCAAAACCAAGAATTGGTCACCTAACCAACTGAGCCACCTCTAAGCTCCTAATTTGTTTTTCATTTTGTCATTTCTTAAGATGATAGGTTATGAAAGTAACACTTTCTTCCTTTTTAAATATATGTTTAAAATCCTAAGTTTCCCTCAAAAAAAAAAAAAAACTTAACTGTATCCCATAAGACTTTGTATTTTATATTTTCACTTTCAAGAGATGAGCAAGAGACCGATTTTTGGCTTTCATTCATCTCAAGGTATTTTCTAAATTCTACCATGATTTCTTTTATGACTCATGTCTTATTTAGGAGTGTGTTATTTATTTTCCACATACTTGTGAATTTTCTGTTTCCTTTTGTAAACCACTTTTATTTTATTGCATGGAGTTAGAGACCATACATTGAGTGACTTTAGTTCTTCAACATGTATACGACATTTATTGATCTCTATTTATATTCCCTGATTATTTCATCTATTACTACCACTGAGCTCATCTGGAGAATATTTTGTTTCAGTTATAATGCACCTTTCATTTCATTCTAATTTTATTTTTATTATATTCTTGATTTGGTGTGGCACCATTCTTGTACTTCCTGTGTCTTCTTTTTTTTAAGAGTTTATTTATTTATTTGACAGACAGAGATTACAAGTAGGCAGAGAGGCAGGCAGAAAGAGAGAGAGGAGGAAGTAGGTTCCCTGCTGAGCAGAGAGCCCAGTGTTGGGCTAGATCCCAGGACCCTGGGATCATGACCTGAGCCAAAGGCAGAGGCTTTAACCCACTAAGCCACCCATGCACCCCAGTATATTCTTTAAACATGGTTTTACTTCAGTTCTTTAACATATGGATACAGAAGAATGACAGTTTTTGTCCACATCTTTATCCATTCAACCTATATCTGGAGTTCTTGGGAAATTGCTTTAATTGAATGTATTTTGTTTTTTGTTTTCCAAGTGTATAGATAGCTATAATTCCCTTTTGCTGGAGTATTGTGCAATTTCTTGAGAAAATTAAGGTTTAAATTATATAATGTGGTAACTATAGAAAGTAGATCCTCCCCCTGGGTTTTGAAAGGTAGCCTAAACATCAAGGCCAGATCTCCTGAGACTACATTTAACTCTGTTTCCCCCCTACATACACATATTTGCACACTTCATCTGACTGTATTTTAATTATTAAACTGGGTAGTGGAAAGCATATGTCTATTTACTTATTTACTGCTGTTTAATTTTGATGTTATTTTCTAATTATACAATGATTCTCTTTTAGCTTCTACTCCATGGAGTGTGCATCAAGCATGCAACAAAATTCTATTGGCTTTCTTACCACAAATGTTGTTTTTCATTTTACAGATGAAATGTGAAATTTTCACAAATGTAGGCTTTCATTGGACTTGAGCTCCCCAATACACTCAAATCAAGAAAGATTATTAAGTACACAGAAAAATGGGGATTCAAATTGTGTCATGCTTTCTGCCTACGCATAATAGACATGTGATGTAAAACGGATATCGAGACAAAAGATTTAGCTTGGTTTTTAATCGTTGCACCTAAACACTGTCAGACTGCAGACAAATCAACCATTATGTTCCTATTTGTAAACTGGGAATAATATCAGCTCTACTTAATACTTTAATATTTATGCATTTTTACATCAAATGTTACATATTTCTACATAAACGTTATAAAATGCATTTTATTGAGATAAAATGTGTATATTTTCTTGTGTACCTACGTAGTTACTATATAATAGATAGGGTTATAAATTACTTTCCCAAGGTTACACTCTCTTAAATTCTATATCTGAAAGTCAACCTTTTCTTTTTTTTGTTTTTTTTTCCATATGAAACTATGCAAATTTATTGCACAGATGTTCTTAGCTCTATTCCCAATGCCACAAACTGGAAAACTACATATATACACAAGTATATGCATACGTAAGCACATATGTATATATATACATGTATACACAATGGAATAATGTTTTTTTAAAATTTATTTCTTATTTATTTTCAGCGTAACAATATTCATTATTTTTGCACCACACCCAGTGCTCCATGCAATCCAGCGCTCTCTAAAACCCACCACCTGGTTCCCCCAACCTCCCACCCTCTCCGCCCCTTCAAACCCCTCAGATTGTTTTTCAAAGTCTATAGGCTCTCATGGTTCAACTCCCTTCCAATTTCCCCCAACTCCCTTCTCCTCTCTATCTCTCCATGTCCTGCATGCTATTTGTTATGCTCCACAAATAAGTGAAACCATATGATAATTGACTCTCTCTGCTTGACTTACTTCACTCAGCATAATCTCTTCCAGTCCCTTCCATGTTGCTACAAAAGTTGGGTATTCGTCCTTTCTGATGGAGGCATAATACTCCATAGTGCATATGGACCACATCTTCCTTATCCATTCGCCCGTTGAAGGGCATCTTGGTTCTTTTCACAGTTTGGTGACCGTGGTCACTGCTGCTATAAACATTGGGGTACAGATGGCCCTTCTTTTCACTCCATCTGTACCTTAAGGGTAAATACCCAGGAGTGCAATGGCCGGGTCATAGGGAAGTTCTATTTTTAATGTCTTGAGGAATCTCCACACTGTTCTCCAAAGAGGCTGCACCAACTTGCATTCCCGCCAACAGTGGAGGAGGGTTCACCTTTCTCCACATCTCCTCCAACACATGTTGTTTCCTGTCTTGCTAATTTTGGCCATTCTAATTGGTGTAAGGTGATATCTCAATGTGGTTTTAATTGGAATCTCCCTGAGGGGAGTGATGATGAACATTTTTTCATGTGTCTGATGGCCATTTATATGTCTTCATTGGACATGTGTCTGCTTTGCACCCAACAGGAAATACACACAACCAAAACCACACATCAACCACCCGAAAATGTAAAAAAGCCATCCTCAACAAGTTGGAAAGAGGGCCTCAAGGATAGCCCTCCACCCTCTCCCACACCTTAAGCAACAAAAGTCCTTCCACAAAAGGTAACCCAGATCTTCAAGTACCTGGTGGAGATGCCTTCCCTCACATCGCAGATGCTGCCTATCAAGGCTTCAGCTCAGCTTCTGAAGGTGCAGATGCTCTAACCCCAAAAGCCTTTCTCTGCAGCAGGTTCCCTGGTCTTTCTGGCCTTCTGAGGAGTGAAGAGTGGGGGCAAGGGGAGGGAAGAGACAGGGATCAAGTTAAAAAGGAGGAGAAACAGCAAAACACAGGCACTGGTGAGCCCTCGCAATTTCCCAGGCATCCAGTGCTTCAAACTTGGTTCAGAGACCGACCACCCACCCACGCATTCCAGGGACTGAAACAGGGACTGGGAGTGCACGGGGCGCCCCCATGCGCACCTCACAACCTCTGTGCCCAGACCATGCTGCCTCCCACAGGCAGCGGAGATGGCAGCGGCCTGAGAGAGGCCAAGGCAGGCATAGGGAGCAGCGGACTTGTGGACTGCAGCTTGGGATTGGGGGGGGGGGTGCGGCAGGGGAGACACTGGCTGGATCTGGAGGGAGCATGTAGAGGCAGCCAGAGGCCTGTGGCGGGGAATGGGCCAGCTCCTTCCCTCTGCCCTCCCAGGCTGGTTCCCTCCCTTCCTCCCTACCTGGGTAAATCTCCCTTTGCCTGGGAGGAATGGCCAAGGCAGTGGCAGCGGCCCAGGGACACTGAGGAGGAGCTGCCAGGGCTGCTGCACTCAGAGCCGCCAGCCTCCAGCGGGAGCGATGGCGCCCACTGCTGCCGCAGCCTCCTCCAACCCCAGGATCTCCATTTTAGCAGCGCGGGCCTCCCTCCGCCCTGGATAGCCACGGAAACTTGTCTTTGCCAGGTCCCTCTAGACCCCAGCCCTCCCTCCCCTTCCACCCTCTCAGCTCAGAGCAGGTACCTGGTCGGGCTCTCCTTATAGCACAAGGACGAGGGTGGGCTCTACCCCCGCACGCCCCCCTCCCAAAGCCCAAAGTGGCGCCACTGGAAGGAAAATGCCTTCCACGAAGTCCTCCCAAACCCGGCCCCCCGCCCTTCTCGGCGCCAGTCCTCAGCCCTACCGCTGCCCTTCCTCAGTTGCTGGCCCTCGAGCTCCCGCTGCGGCTGCTTGCACAGCCCCCGCCGCCGCTCCGCCGCTTCCATCTGCGTTGCTGCCATCTGCGCCGCAGCTGCCGCTAGAGTCGCCAACACCGCTTGTGCAGCCGACGCAGTCTGCGCCGACGCCGCTATGTGCTCCACCGCTGCTACCGCCGCCGCCGCCGCCGCCGCTTGGGCCTTGGACGCCCAATCGGTCGCTGCTGGTGCAGCCCGGCTGTCTGCGCCAGTGCTGCTTGCACCGCTAACACCGTCGTCTGTGTCGCCGCCCCTTCCGCCGCCAACACTGCCGGCGCCGCCGCCCATGCCGCTTGTTCCCTCGAAGCCACCACCGTCTGCACCGCCGCTTGCACGGCCGAAGCCGCAGTCTGCACCGTCGCTGCTACCGCCGCCGCTGAAGCCGCTGCCGTCTGCACCGTCGCCATTGTGCGCCGAGGCCGCTTGCACCGTTGACGCCGTCGTCGGAGCCGTTGCTGGTTCCGCCGCTGAAATCGTCTGCGCCGCCACCGACGCCGCTTGTGCCGCCGCTGAAGCCGCTGCCACTGCTATCCCCGCCGACGCCAACGCTTATGCCGCTGCCGCCACCGCTTAAGCCCCGGAGGCCTTCGGAGCCGAAGCCGCTTGTTCAGCTACGCCCCTTGGTGACCTCGAAGCCACTGTCTGCGGCGTCACTGCTTCCGCCGCCGAGGCCGCCTGCGCCTCTGACGCTGCCGCTTCCGCCGCCGCCGCTTCCGCCGCCGCCACCATCTGCGCCGCCAGCGGCATCAGCCCCGAAAGCGGCGACGCCGCAGCTGGGGCATCAGCGGCCTAAGCGGCGTCTGAGGCGGTGCAGAGGGCGTTGGCCGGAGAAGAGGCGGCAGCGTCGCCAAACAGGCGTGGACGGCGTTGGCGTCGGCGGCCCAAGCTGCCTGGGCTGTACAAGCGGCGTCGGGATTCAAGTGGCGGCGGCGGTGCAGACGGCGGCGGCGAAGCGTCGGTGGTGGCGGCGCAGACGGTAGCGGCGGCGGCGGCAGAGTCGGCGGCAGAGTCGGTAACAGCGGCGGTGAAGACAGCGGCGTTGGCGGCGGTGCCAACGGCGGTGGATTGGTCGCGCCGCCATTGGCGGCGGCGGCGGCGGAAGCCGCCGCGGCGCAGACGACTGCGTCGGCGGTTCAGGCGGCCTCGGGGCAGACAGCGGCGTCGGTGCACAAGGCAGCGGCTTCGGGGGCGGCGGCAGAGTCGGTGGCGGCGGCAGTAGCAGCGGCGGTGCAGACAGCGGGTTCGACGACTGTGCAAGCGGGGCGGTGCAGAGGGCGGTGGCTCCCGCGGCACAGGCGGCATCGGTGGCGGCGCAGGCGGTGTCGGCGGCGGAAGCGGCGGCGGTGTAAGCGGCGTGGGCGCAGACAGCGTCCGCTACACAAGTGGCAACGGCTGAGGCGTCGAGGGCTCAAGAGGCGACGGCGGCGGCAGCATAAGCGGTGTTGGCGGCGGTAGCCGTGGTGGTGCGGACAGCGGGGTTGGCAGCGCATGGGGCGGCCGTGCAGATGGAGGTGGCTTCCGGGGCGGCTGCACAAAAGGCGGTGGCGGCGGCGCAGGCGGTGATGGCGGCGGCACAGAAGACGGAGTGGGCGGTGCAAGCGGCATTGGCGCAGACAGCTGGGCTGCACAAGAGGCAACCGCTTGGGCGTTTTCAGCTCCAGCAACGGCAGCGGCGGCGTCGGCGGCGGTAGCAGCGGTGGAGCAGACAGCGGCCTCGGTGCAGACTGCGTCGGCTGCACAAGCTGTGTTGGCGACTCAAGCGGCGGGTGCAGCGCAGCTGGCAGCAACGCAGATGGCGGCGGCGGCGAAGCGGCGGCGGGGGCCGCGCAAGCGGCGGCAGCGGCAGCTTGAGCGAGGGCCAGCAACTGAGGAAGGGCATAGGTAGGGTTGAGGACTGGCGCCAAGAAGGGAGGGACAGGTTTGGGAGCAATTCCTGGATGGCATTTCTCCTTCCAGTGGCGCCACTTTGGGCTTTGGTGCGGGGGAGCGGGCGGGGGTAGAGCCCACCCTTGTCCTTGCGCCATAAGGAGAGCCCAACCAGGTACCTGCTCTGAGCTGAGAGGGTGGAAGGGGAGGGAGGGCTGGGGGCAAGAGGGGGCAGGCGACGACCAGTCTCCGTGACTACTCAGGGCCTAGGGAGGCGCGCGCTGCTAAAATGGAGATCCTCGGGGCTGGGGGAGGCTGTGGTGTCAGCGGGCGCGGTCGCTCCCGCGAGGGGCTGGCTGCTCTGGTGCAGCAGTCCTGGCGCCAGCTCCTCAGCGGCCCTCAGCTGCCACCACCGCCATGGCCATTCCTCCCAGGCAAAGGGAGATTTACCCAGGTGAGGAGGGAGGGAGGGCGCCAGCCTGTGAGGGGAGAGTGAAGGAGCCGGCCCACTCCCCGCCACTGGCCTCTTGCTGCCTCTGCGTGCCCTGTCCAGATCCAGCCAGAGTCTCCTCTGCTGCCCCCGCCCCAGCCCCACGCTGCAGTCCACAAGTCAGCCCGCTCCCCGCGCCCACCAAGGCCTCTCTTCGGCCGCTGCCATCTCTGAAGCCTGTTCGAGGTAGCATGGTCTGGGCCCTGAGTTTGCGGGGTGCCCTTGGGGACGCCAGGTGCACTCTCCAGTCCCTGCTTTGGTCCCTGAAAAGGGTGGGTGGGTGGTCTCCGAGCCAAGTTTGCAGCACTGGATGCCTGCGAAATTGTGAGGGCTCACCAGTGCCCCTGTTTTGTTGTTTCTCCTATTTAACTGGATCCCTGTCTCTTCCCTCCCCTTTCCCCCACTTCTCACTCCTCAGAAGGCCAGAAAGACCAGGGAACCTGCTGCAGAGAAAGGCTTTTGGGCTTAGAGTATCTGCACCTTCAGAAGCTGTGCTGAAGCCTTGATAGGCAGCCTCTGCCACGTGAGGGATAGGCACCTCCACCAGGTACCTGAAGATCTGGGTTAGCTTTGGTGGGTGGACTTTTGTTGCTTAAGGAGTGGGAGAGGGTGGAGGGCTATCCTTGAGGTCTTCTTTCCAACTTGTTGAGGATGGCTTTATTGTATTTGCAGGTGGTTGATGTGTGGTTTTGGTTGTGTGTATTTCTTGTTCAGTGCAAAGGGGTCGTATTCACAGCATGACTTGAGGGAGGACATTTGTCCAAGTTTTTGTCTCATTTCTAACGGGCTGGATTGGTTTGACACTTGTGTCCATTGGGTTATTGGTATGGATGGGCTCAAAAAGAGAGGAAGCAGGGATTTTTGTGTGGATTGGAGGAGTTTAGCCGTTTTCTTTTGACCATGTGTAGAGTGGTTTTAATTTGCCTGTCCTGAATTACGTTTTCTTCTCCTGAGCGATTTGGTGGTGGATGTACAGTTATGCTGGTTGTTGTGCTTTTCCTGTTTTGAGCGGCAAATGTGTGTTCCTTTCTTGTGTTTGAAGAAAAATGTTGGGGTTGGATAAAGAAAGTGTAATTTTTTGGAAAGCTGAACTGTCAGTTTGTGTTTGTTTGTTTTCTGATGATCTCTGCAGTGGGGTGATGGGTGTCTTTCTAGACAGCGTTAAGGTACACATTTGTCTTTTTGGGCAGCACACAATCTCCTCTCTCTTGGGGCAAGGGATAGTTAATTCTGTAGGTTATTACTGTAGGCTTTGCCGTTTAGCTCATTGGGTTGAGGATAATGTAAAGTTGAGATCTTTGTGTAGAGGCTAGTCTGCTTTTCCTTAGTTGCCTGCCATTTTCTGAGGCCAGGCCAGCTAACTTGTCAGTTTATGCTGTTAGTTGCTGGGATAGGAGGTTTCAGTGACGTAGGTTCATCCTGTGCTTCAGTCAATGCTGAAGAAATTCCAAGATGAATAAAAACAATTTTGGTAGGGACGCCTGGGTGGCACAGTGGGTTAAGCCACTGCTTTCGGCTCAGGTCATGATCCTGGGGTCCTGGGATGGAGTCCCGCATCGGGCTCCTGGCTCGGTGGGGAGCCTGCCTCTCTCTCCACCTCTGCCTGCCTCTCTGCCGGCTTGTGTGCTTTTTCTTTATCTTTATGACCAAAAAAACCAAAACCAAAACCAAAAACAAAACTATTTTGGTAAATGGCAGCTGGGTGAGGAAGTTGTCAACACTAACTCAGTTCGTTAGAACTTTAGGTAATAGTGGATCCCTGGATGTCTCCTCTGCAGTCTGAACTGAAACATGCTGTATTCTTTGGCTCTCAGTTTCTCTATGGCTCTGTCACCTGGGCCCCTTTGGTTGTGTTGTCTTCCTTCCCATGGGGAAGTTCTCTTCTTCTTTTTAAGGGAAGGGGTTTTTTGTTTGTTTGTTTTTAAGGCCTATTTATTATCTTAAATATGCTTGTTTCCTTGAGAGAGTCTCTTTGGGGGCAGGGGAGGGCAGAGGGACAGAGAGAGAATGTCAAGTACACTCTGAACTGAGCCAGGAGCCAGACTGAGGGCTCCATCCCAGGACCCTGAGGTCATGACCTGAGCCAGAGTCAGGAGTTGGATGCTTAGCCCATGGAGCCACCCAGGCACCCCTTTAAGTAAACTTTTTGAACCTCAGCATATATACAGAGAAGTGCACAGATCATAAGCCAAAAGCTTGAGGAACCTCCACAAGGGGAACACACCATGCGACTTTACACCCAGGATCCCAGTGTCTGTGATAACCCACTTGAGGGTCACTTCTGCCACGGTTCTTGACTGCCGTTGCTGGGGAGCTGCTGCGCATGTTCCTGAATTTGGTGTACGTGGAGTCATCCAGTTGGATGCACTCCTGGGCCTGCCTTACGGAGAGTCATCCGTGTTTGAGTGTGTGGTTGTGAGTTGACCAGTGCTGCTGTTTTCATCCTCAGACTATTTTAGAGCTCCACTCTGCTTGTAGACCCTTAGACATTCTAGAAATAGGATAGCTCCTTGGTGCCTTTTAATTATGTGCATTAAAACAGGTAGTTTTTTAATGAACAAAAGGTGTTCATTTGAACACAGGTGTCTTCTTTCAGCTGTAGTGTAAGGATCAAGCCTGGTGTGTGGAACTTTTCTATAGTCCATAAACAGAGAAAGCTTTTGCCTCCTCAGTTGTAGAGTTCTATCAGTCACTGCTCTTTCAAGTCATTGGTGAAGTGGAGAGAAAATGCCTGCTTTCAGGGAACCGAACGGATGTTGAAAAGGTGAGACAAAAAAGGTCTTCAGTGGTGGGAGGCGCACCCTTGGAATAAGTGAGTCCATGGGAGACATAGTTGGTCTGTGTGGGTATATGGGGAAAGGCCTTACTGAATCTGGGATTTATGATTCTTGGAGGTCATTTGTTGGGCAGGCCAATACACGTTAGTTTTTTGTTCCCTCCTCCATCCTTTTTCAGCTCTTCCTTCACTTCAGAGGTCATCCACACCTTTCCACTTCTTCCAACAGGCTGGTAACTCCCATTTACTGTATAATAACCATCACCAGCCTTATGCATCTGGGCCCGAGGCAGGCAAATCCAACTCTCTCTGCTTGGTCCACTGGCAGTTTTCATGCCTTTTCTTTTCTTTCTTTCTTTCGTTTTTTTTTTTTTTCTTTTTAAAGATTTTATTCATTTATTTGACAGAGATCACATGTAGACAGAGAGGCAGGCAGAGAGAGAGAGAGGAGGAAGCAGGCTCCTCGCTGAGCAGAGAGCCTGATGTGGGGCTAGATTCCAGGACCCTGGGATCAGGCCCTGCACCGAAGGCAGAGGCTTTAACCCACTGAGCCACCCAGGTGCCCTTCTCGTTGCCTTTGAAATAAAGTCCAAATGCCAAGCATCACGAAGGTCTCCTGATTCAGTTCTTTTGTGTTCCTTTACGATTTCTGCAAGCTGACTGCCACCAATCCCCATCTGCCCTCTACATATAGGGGTCTGTGTTTCCTGCCAACTGCTTTTGTCTTGGGCTTGGACCATGGGACCTTATTTCCATACCTTCACACCTTCTCTTCCTCTGGATTTTCTCTGAAATGCTTTCCCTTGCTTCTGTGTCCTGCCTCACTACCATTTGGACTCCGAGATGTCTCGGGAAGCCTTTTCATCAATCCAGTCAGGTGTAGCTCATCTTTGTAACACTCGAGTTGTATTTTTATTGGCTTACCTCACCCTCCAAATCATGTACAATTCGTTTAACACTTGAACAGAAGTTTTATTGGATCACCTATTACATTTTACCATTTTTGAGGGTAGGACCTTTTGAAAACAAAACAAAACAGAACAAAGAAACCTAATGATTTTGAAGGGGGTGGGGACAGAGGGAGAGAGAAAGTTTTAAGCAGTCTTCATGCAGACTCTGAGCCCCACATGGGGCTCCGTCTGATGACCCTGAGATCCTGAGCGTCTGACCCTTAACTGATTTGAGTCCTGTCAAAGAAGAATTGTCAGTAAAGACACTGCAAGAAACCTGCTGTGTTAGTCAGAAATCAGGAATAGTGGAAATCATAAGGTAAACAAGGGAAATTTAAATTTTTCAACAGGATTAGATAATGCTCTCTTTTCCCTCCCTTTCTCAGTTTAGAAAAACTATTTAAGTGATCCTTTGGTTGAGAAAAGAAAGTGGTAGAAGGGATACGTTAAAAATAATCTTACTTAAAACTTCATATTAAGAGCATTCGCAATACATTTTAAATTGAAGTTACTTTTGCAGGGGACAGGAAATTAAAGGGGGTGTAGGCTGCCAGTATTATCAGCCTGTATTGGATCTTCAAATCTGTCGAGTACTTGGTGGTTAGTCAGGGAGAAAACAAATGAAAACCAAACATAAACCTGATGACTGCTTTCTGAGAAGAGATGAGATTTCCTATGTACGGTAGAAGGTTTATACACTGTTCATTCTTTTCTAGAAGTAAAAGTTGTCGAATATCATAAGTCTGCCAGAATATTCGAGGTTTCAAGAAATAAAAATTCAGCTTAAAACGACCTTCAGTCAAAACCAAACCGTTCTGTGGTCTTGGGGTGCCTGGGTGGCTCAGTTGGTTAAGCATCTGCCTTTGGCTCACAACAGGATCCTGAGGTCCTGGGATTGAGCCCCACGTTGGGCTCCCTGCTCAGAAGGTCTTACTTGCAGGGAAATGGGGCACTTACCCAGGTGGATAGGAGGTAGCTACCGTAGTAAGACCTGCTTGTAACCAGGTTAATACCCATGTGTTCACTTCGAGTTTCAAACTTTAATAAGCATGAAGGTTGGAACTCGGTTTATCTGGTACTACCAAAGCCTCTTTTGAATTTTTATCCTGCGAAGGAGAGAGATTATCAGCACATTGGTCAAATTTAAAAAATAAGTGATGTATTTGTAGGGTATATTCCTGTATCATTCCATATATTCCTGATTCTCCTTTCTTTTGGTTGTGAAGGTGGTAATACATGCTTAGATAGAATTAGGGGACAAAACAACATAAAGGTCACTTTTATTCTGCCCTTGCAGAATTACTTTTATTTGACCAATTTATTTGTTTATTCCCTGGACCACAAATATTTGCATAATTATAGTTTTCCTGGTGCTGTTTAATATGCTAGTTCATTGAATTTTGAACGTGCTATAGGTTGTAGTTCCATGTAGAAATGGGGGTATCAGGCAGTGTATGATACAAAACTAATTGAGTCTCTGGTTTGAAAGACATCAGTTCTGACCTGTTGGTTCTCTGTGGTTCATTTTGGGTTTTTCTTCTCTAAGGAAATTTTTTTTGTGATCACTTCATAGTTTTAGGGATTCCTTTTTGTAGGAAATAAAGCTAACATCCAGTTTCCAGTTTTCTTTTTGTTTTGTTTTGTTTTGTTTTGCTTTGGGGGTGAATGGAAATATGTCTCTGGATTCTTAGGATCTGTGGCATGATTAACTTTTCTGAAGTCTTTCATGAAAATAAAAAGTATGGAAGACAATCCAGATTTAATGTTTTTCTACAAAATTTGTTTAACATTGTGGAGCTCCAACGTTCCTATGTATCGGAATCCCCTGGAATGCTTGTTGAAACACATTGCTTGATTTCCGGCTCTACGCACCACCTTCTGGGTTTTTTTATGAAGTAGGTCTGGGGTAGGGCCTGTGAATTTGCATTTATTTCTTAGAAGTTACCAGGTGATGTTAGTGCTGCTAGTGCTGGTCTAGAGAGCGCTATTGGGAACTATTGGTTAGATGACCTTAAATGAGAAAGAGAGGCCAGCGATGTTTCTTAATGAAACTGGAGATAGTTTTATTGTTACAGAAAATTGACGTCTTGGTATTTCACAGGGAATTTAAGAGAAGTGATATGCATTCATGTTTTAGTTAATTAATTAATTAATTAAAATGATTTTACTTGTCGGGGGAGGTGGGGAAGAATGAGGAAGCACAAGCAAGGAGAGAGGCAGGCAGAGGCAGAATCAGGCTCCCTGCTAAGTGCGAAGCCCCAATCGGGACTCGATCCCAGGACCCTGGGATCATGACGGGAGCTGAAGTCAGTTGCTTAAGTGCCTGAGCCACCAAGGCTTTGTTGCATTCATTTTTTTTCACTTAGAGATGGAATTAGATGCGGTTTCTTAATAAAGACATTGTGTGTAGTAGAAGAGCACTTATCAATTGGGGAACCATATCTACTAAATTTTTATCGTCCACATTGAAAAGTCAGATATTGTCTTGGGCTATTAATATGTGTTGGATTTCAGATACATGTAGTTTTAAAGGATGTTTCTTTTTAACATATGTTTGAGCCAAGTTTGATAGTCAGTAAACTAACCTTTCAATAGAATATTGGCCAAAGAATATGAATAGGTAGTTAAAGAATGACAAATTAAGTCCAGCAACATGAAAAATATATAACTTCTATTACTTCAATACAAAACAATATTTTTGGGAAGTCAAATTTTAAAGACTACAAAATTGTTAGTGCATCTAGTAGTAAGAAGTGGACATTGTAACGGCCGTGGAGGCTAAGATAAGCTGCTTTACATTTTCTGAAGGCCAGTTGGTAGCAATTCCTTTAAAAATATTTGTAGCTTGTGACCCAGCATTTGCACTAGGAATTAGTGTTCTCTGCATATACATTTTCTGTGTAAATTTATTTGTTACATCGTTGTTACAACAAAAAATAGCTTCCTGGCCAATATACTCATTAAATGTTGGTGGGGCAGGTCTTTTGCTAAGACCACAAGGGTCTGTGGCCCAAAAAGTAGAGTTTGATAGTAATTCTTGCTGCAAGTTAAAAACAACCAAACAAAACAGTCTACATAGAGGTCAGGGAATTGATACAAAACTGTGTAATAGTTACAAATATTTTGCAGGTCTTAAAAATGTCAGCTTTACTTTTTGTATGGTAAAACTGGAAATAACCCAAAAGTCCTTCTGTAGAGGAATGGCACATCCATATCAGATGGAATACTTCTCAGCAATTAAGAAGGAACAAACTCTGGATGCATGAAACAACTAGTGTGGATTTCAAGGTCATGAAAAAAGCCAGTCTGTACAGGTCACACACTGTAGGCAGCCCTTCACGTTTTTTTTTATCACAAAGTTAGATTAGCAGTCACCAAGGGGTTAGGGCTGGTGAGGTTGGGGGTGGGGTGGGTGGTTGTGACTGGAAAGGGTTACCAAGAGGGAACGTTTTTGTGTTGATGAAATCTGATCTTGATTGTGGTGGTTGTTACCTGAATCTACACTTGTGATAAGGTGACCTAAAATGGTACACATGTGTTCCAATGTCAGTTTCCTGGTTTTCATGTACTGTAATCCAGAGGATGCAACCCTATCTGGGAAATGGGGTGCAAATTATATGGGACTTGATACTGTGTTTGCAACACCCTGTGGTTCTGTAGTTATTTCAAATTAAAATGTGAAGTTTTAGAAAGAATATATAATAAAAGGAAGTGTTCACAGTATTAGAATAAAACAAGTTTCAAAGTGAGAAAACATATGATCCCACTTTAATATTTCATATCACTTAATACATTTACCTGGAAGTAATGAGTGATCAAAATATTCTGAGCAGTAGCATGGTGGATTCTTTTGGATTCTTTTGTGAGTGTGTGTATGCTTCTCTATAATGTCGATAGTTTAGATGATCTGGTATCACTTTTGTCGTTTGAAAAACAGTTTTCATAATAAGTTCCAAAAATCTAATTCTGCAATGTTGAAATTTAAATAACAGTTACATTGAGATTGTAAAGTTTTGTTTATATTGGTTACAACAAGTTAGCATTTAAATAGCTCTTAGCTGAGATTGGAGAGTATATTTATCCTCTAAAATGTGTTGTGTATGTAAATGTAAAGCTCTTTTTTGCTCTTGGTATTATAAATGTCCTGTTTGAAGTTCTGACTCCCCAGTGTTGTCTAATGTAAGTATATACATTGCAGGCCACATGAAATTTCAAGCTTCATTAACCACAGTGAGAAAGTAAAAAGCAGGCAAAATGATTATTTTTAAAGATTCTATTTATTTTTTGTCAGAGAGCAAGAGTGAGAGTAAGAGCTAGAGCAGATGTGTGCTCAAGCCAGAGAGCCCCTGTGGGCACATGCACAATCCAGGGGGAGGGGCAGGCAGCGGAGGCAGGCTAGGCAGAAATGAGAATCAGGCTCCCTGGTAAGCAAAGAGCTGGATGTGGAATTTGATCTCAGGACTCTGAGATCAGGACCTGAGCTCAAGCTTAATTACCTGAGCCACCCAGGTGTCCTTTGATGAAATCATTTTTAAGAAATTTAGTTTGTTTAATCAGTTATATCCAGAATATTATCAGTTCAATATGTAATCAGTATAAAATCACAGTGAGATGTTTTACATTCCTTTTATCATACTGTGATAAAAATCACACTGATATGGGAAACAGAGGCAGAAGAAACATTATTAAATTTCCTTACCTCCTGACAAGCCCTTAAAACAGGCAGTGACTCTCCTCTAGGGACTCAACTACCGCCACCTTAAGGGCTTTCTAAGGGCAAAGGGCAGTCCTAGCCTGACCGACCCCCTCTCCCTCACCAGGACCCTGTGAGCACTTTAACAATTCCTTTGGAAACTTTATCTCTGAACCTGCCAGATAGTCTGATGATCATTCCCAAGCATATGGCCTACTGATAGACATGTAAAGGGTCTCACAAAAAGGTATTACTACTAGTAGTGAATAACCTTTCCCCCCCAAAATATCTGGCCCCTCAAGGTCCTAGAAACCTTGCTTCCAAAATTCCTTAGAGACTGACACCATGCCTAAACCCTTCCCCACCTTACAAATATATAATATACCACTCCTGAGAACCCCAGGGCAGCATCTCTTCCTGCCCACAGGTCCTGTCCCCATACATTAATAAATCACCATTTTGCACCAGAGTGGCCTCAAGAATCCTTTCTTGGTACTGAGCTCCAGACCTCACCCCACCAAACCTCACCTATGTTCTAGAATTTCATCATTTGGTGTCCAACTGGGGCTGTGAGTCTTTACATTTGGACTCTGAGCTTTGGTGCAAAGTTGGTGAGTCCATTCTCGCTTCTTCCTTTACTCTCACTTCAGGGCTTTTCAAGGAGTATGGTCTTATTGGAACACTTGCATGTCAGTTGCTCAGGCTTTAATCCTCTATCCCGTGGCTACTCCACAGGGAAGAAAACATCAGCTTTTTGGCTGGAAGTTAGTACACTGGCCAGAATGGTAATAAGACCCAGAAACTTGATGTCCTCTCTTTATTCCTGTTCTTACATAAAGTTGTCTTTCTTGGGCACGGAGAAGTCACCTCAGTCACCAGGAAGGACAGCTGCCAATCTTAAGACTCCCATGTGAGTTTTCTTCCTGATTGATCGAATGTGATCTCCTCCACATGCCTGGCTTCGCACTTCCTGCCATGGGAATGCCACTGGGAGATGGCCAAAAGAAGCCCCCGATTGAATTAAAATGCAACCAGGGATCGTTTCCTAGGGAAGTGGGCGGTAAGGATCCCATGTGTTGGAATGTCACATAGACCATGATGGGTTTCAGTCTTTACTGTTTCCCATCAGTGTCTTCTCCAAATGACATAAAGCTATGAAATTGGGTAATTTCCCCTTGCCAAACATTTCCCATGGGTTAAAAATTGCAGGGCAGCCACACAACTTTTAGAGTATAGGATGGCACAATATCCTAGTCCATTCACCGGGCACCCATCTGTAGCCTAGGATGCGATGGGGAAGAAGAGGGATGCTGGCACCCCTCCAGGGCCTTTTATGGCAGGAATGCCTTCCCGAGAAGGTAGAATGGTGATCAATAGCGAGGTCTTGAGGGACACCTTCTTGAGGGTGGCTTTTGACATATGGGCAGCTCTGACATATCCTGTGTGGGACACCACCCAGGCATCAGGGGGGATTTGGTAATGGACCTTCGTTCCTTCTCTGGTGGCATGGCCTTAGTCGGCTTCTTCAGTCCCAAGGACTCTACCAAGGGATGCTTTTGAACCCACTGGAAATAATTTGGATTGCAAAACTTAGGAGAGGACTGAACTCCTGTAACACTGCATGGCCTCAGTGGGATCTATCAATTAGATCTCCTGTGCAGGAAAAGGGGTGAATGAGCCTAGGGTGCCTTCATTGTTCATGCCTAGGCCATCATTGCTCTACCCTAGGACCCCGACCTAAGGGTGTTTTGCAGAATGTGTTTGCCTGAACGAGTGTGCTAGTCAACTCCCTCTTGACATATTGGGTGATAATTACGTCAGTAAGCCTTGTAGTAAACCCAGGTTGCTAGGCCACCCCTAGGAAAGGGGACTCTAACTTTCCCTTTCTCTGTTTCTCCTCATAGATGGGGGGGCTTCTCCTTTACTCATTTCTGTGTTAATGGCTATAACTGGAGGCAACTGGAGTTAGTCTAACTCGAGATGGAGACTTTGAGGAATATTCCCAGGCAGCTGCCAAAACTCCCTTTGTTTCAGGGAAATTCCCTTTCTTCTTTGGCCTGACATGGACTGCTTAACCCCTCCTTCCTGGCGGGAAAACATGGCTTTTGCTCCTCTGTTCGAGCTGTCCTTTTAACCATTGCTGGTTCTCTAAGGTTTGCTCTTCCAGACTAAGGAAACTTTATTCTTAAGAGGTCTGTGATTTAGAGCTATGTAAAAATATTTATTTTTAAATAAAGCCTTCAACTTTTCTATCTGAACCCTCTACAACTCAAAAGGTCTCAGGAAGTATTTTCCTCCATCGCAATCCGTCGTTTTAATAAGTTCAATAAGAATCTGTTCTCCTTGTAACAGAACACCATGGGAAACATGGGATATTTTGCCAAGGCTTTGACTGGAATGCCCTATTTGAGAAAAACAAAAAGAACAACTCAGATATGACCAGACAGCTTTAAGGAACTAAGGTTGCCTTTTTGAAACCTGGAGCCATAAAGCCCCTTGAAACTGTTGGCCCAATACCTGGCTTACAGTGTTCCCAGCAGCCTCACCAGGTGAGTAAAGAATGTCTCTTTCTGGCAGGTGCTGGAACCTCGGGATACCCTGGGGGACCTCAAGAAGAGGAATTCACCCAAATCCACAGGTATTGCAGGTATGTCTGATGGCAAGTACATGGCTTGGCTTCTGGCCTGGAGAGGCTATAAAAAGTTCAACCTAGAAATTCCTTACAAGAAGTTCCAGTAAAGCAGATTCTAAAAGATCTATATGATCGCTCACTGTTCTTGCTGAGCTTATGTAAATAATTAGGCCACATTTGTTAACACTGGACTTGTTTTTCAAATAAACTAGTCCAGATTTGCCTCTCTCTGGAAATGAGGGTTATTTTAGAGAGAAATTTACGTTTTAATAACACACCTTTATGAAGGTTACATTCTAGATTGAATTGTCTTTAAATGTTTCTTTACCTAAGCTAGAGAATTTGAGGTGCACTTCAGAAAAGTTGCACAATAGCTCATTCAGAGGATCTTCTCGCATTTTTATTCTGTGGGGATAATAACAAGAGCCCATGGCACTTGGTTAAACCACTGGAAAATAAAATTGATTCCCAAACAGTTGTATAACTTAACTATCACCTTGTCCATTGTACTTCTCTATAGAGCATAACTGTTCAGATGTTACTGATCTTGCTTACTGTATTTGGCCAGATTTAAGATGGCCCTGTTTAAAATACAAATGATAGTTGGTTTACTGATGCCATTAGTTTTCATGAAAAGAGTAAGGAAATCTAGGTGTGCCATAGTGCCCATTAGCACTTTGTAATTGCCAAAGCCTTAAAAAGTTAAATATATCCTGCATTTAGCCTGGCATCCAAAATCTTCTGGAAAGGTAGAAAAAAACTAATCCTACTTTACAATGTCATATTACTAAGCTTAGTCTATAAACCCAGGAAAATTGAATTACTCTCCTACCAATAGGACTTCTCACGATGAGAACTGCTCCAAAATAACCTGTAGGACTCAGCCCTTTTGACTTATTACATAATAATATTATATAATAATTATTATAATTATTATATAGGAATGAGTTATTATATATATATATATATGTATATAAAATATCTCTTTCCATAGATCTGTTATTAGATGAAGATTATAATGCCTTATTAAATACTCACTAGAGGCTGGTTGAACTTATAAGATACTAATCATGTACTCCCCAAACCTGATTTAATTATAGCTGAAAACCCACCCCATGTAAATCTCAGAGACATGGTTTATTTAAAAAAAAACTGGAAGACACATACAACAGAAAGCCTACATCCAAACTGGAAAGGTCCATATTCGGTCATACTATGTATCCCCACTGCAGGAAAGCTAGAAAGATACTCTTCATGGGTGCGTATATCTAGAGTAAAACCCTAACCTCCTTCACAGAAACCGAGTGAGCAAATGAATGTGCCTTCTTACTCCCCTGAGCCCATAGAAGACCTCAAACTTCTCTTCAAACCAAAATGAAGGTTGTAATTCTCTTTATCTTCCTTTCACCTATCTTAACTGACCGTTCCTTTCTACAGTGGGCACAGCAGTATACTGAACTACATAATCAGTTTGTTGGATATGTGGAATTTTGCCTATGTCAAGTACATCCAGGTTACCCTGGTGTGTTTTGCCCTTACAGGGCACTGATTGGCATTCTCTGCAGGATTATATTTCAGATGTAATATATGGAGACATTATGTACCAGGATAACTCTATCACTAATCCAGATGTTTCTTCCTGGCCCTTCCTCAGTGAAACATAGAGTTCACCAGGACTCCATGACCAAACTTTTTCATACTCTCAAGCTATTAATGTCTTACCTGACCTTATAAGCCTATAAATTAATACACAACAACTAGGGCCTAAGCCTAAGATACAAAACCCTCCTCATTGCTATATCAAGTATGGCATATGTCAAATTTGGGATACATATTTGTGGGTCCTACCCACCATTGGACAGCTCAGTCAAAAGGCAGTTTTATGTCAGGAACAAAGAAATCATACATATGATACATGGGCAAAATGCACACGACATCTAGGACGGCTATCATTAGAAATATGTTCTGAAATAATAGTACTCCAGGCTACTGACTGGTTTGCTACTGATTGGATAAGGTGTCCTGGCATTAGATGGACAGCTCCAGACGGAACCCACTGGATATGTGGAACTAAACTGTGTCCCTGGCTTCCTCCAGGGTGTATAGGTTGCTGCACCTTAGGATTTGCCTGGATTCATGGACACGATACTAAAATCATCACTACTTCAGCTAATCTCACAGTTTAAAGCAAAGATGGACACGATCTGTTTTTAAGTGCTATGATCACTTCACATCCATTTTTGCTCCATCTGTGGGACTAGAGGATGTCATTTGGCATGTAGAAGCCCTTAATAAATAAACTGCAAAGGCACTCAGTGATTCACTAAATAGCATCCCCTTACCTAATATTGAAGTCTCTCAGAGGCGCAAGGCAGTCCTACAAAATAAGATGGCCTTAGATGTCCTGACAGCAGCATAGGGTGACACATGTGCAATTATCAAAGCAGAATGTTGTGTGTACATCCCAGAATATCAGAAATGTCACAGGACTAGTAAAAGATAATATTACCCAGATTGAGATTCTTCAGGATCCTTCTCTCTCTCTCTTTCTCTCTCTCTCTCTCTCTCTCAGTGATTGGTTAAGTTCCTGGTTTAAAGGAGGACTGTGGCCAACAATTAAATATCTCCTTTTTGGCGTTCTCATCCTTATGGCCTTGATAATCTTAATGTGTTGCCTTGTTCAGTGTTTCTCTGCTTGGTGCTGAGCTCCATTGCTGCAATGACTTCATGACGACAGATGATACTTACCACACACAGAGACACTTCCTCACTGTCAGCGCTGGATTCAGCTGCCTCCATCTTTTGTAACTTCCTTACACATTCCCCAACTGATCAATGTTGACCCGAGTAGATAGGGACAGCTCTACACCCCTATTCAGCAGGAAGAAGTTACAGAAGATGAGACCTTCCATCTTCAACTACCGTAAAGATTTAAGGGTCAACATAGTTCAGGGGGGAATGATGTGGGAAACAGAGGCAGAAGAAAAATTATTAAATTTTCTTACCTACTGACAAGCCCTTAGAACAGGCAGAGTGACCCTCCTCTAGGGACTCAACTACCCCCACCTTAAGGCTTTGCTAAGGGCAAAGGGCAATCCTAGCCTGCCTGACCTCTACCCCCAACCAGGATCCTATAAATCTACTTTAACAATTCCTTTGGAAACTTTATATCTAAACCTCCAAGATAGTGTTGACAAACATTCCCAAGCATATGGCCCACTGGTAGACATCGAAAGGGTCTCACATAAAGGTTTAATTACTGGTAATGAATAACCTTTTCCCCAAAACAATAGCTAGCCCCTCGAGGTCCTAGAAACTTGCTTCCAAAATTCCTTAGAGACTGACACCATCCCTAACTTATTCCCTCCCCAACTTATAAGTACATCATAGACCACTCCTGATAACCCCAGGGCCTCTCTTCTTGTCTACCAAGCCTGTAAATGTACAAAGAACGCCTCAGCATTCTTTATGAAGAACTCATTTCTGATTTTGGTGAATCTTAGCAGCATGAAATTCTGCAATTAGAGTGTTTTTTTTTTTCTTTATGGAACATTTGTGAGGATTGTGGAATGTGGCTGTCCAGACTAAGTGAAATTCGGTGTAATGATGTTTCATAGATTTTTTGGTTTTTTTTTCTCAGTACTTTAGGGTGTCGTAAAAGTTTCAGTATACATTTTCTGTTTATTGCCATTACTTTGTGGATAAAAGCTTAAAAAATATCACATTGAAGGATATTATGTATGTGTAGACACATATGCAGGTTGGGATTTTCAACGCTGGGTTGCATTTAATTGAAGTTCACTGAAATTCATGGAACTGGATGATTTCTTGGTTCCGGCAGTTATGCTGTGATTTATGTCAGTTTTGGCAGTTTCTAATGCAATAATGAAATATCTTGATGCCAAATTAATTGTCTAAAGTTTATTGAAAATAATTTATTGGTAATGTCTCACTCCTCCACCCCCAGGATATGTCAGTAGCTATTTATACATTTCCAAATCTCTGAATAGGAAGGTTTTCTCTGTTAAAACTTGTTGGCAAGAGTATGTGTAGTTGGAGATGTCGGGTGGGTCAGTTGGTTAAGCGGATGCGTTTTGCTCAGGTCATGATCCCAGGGTGCTAGGTTTAATTCCCTCATCGGGCTACTTTTTAGGCGGGGAGCCTTCTTCTCTCTCTCCCTTTGCCTGCCACCCCTGCCTGCTTGTGCTCTCTCTCTCAAATAAATAAAATCTTTTTAAAAAAGTATGTACAGTGGAAATTTCCTTATTTAAGTTATAATTAAGCTTTATATTTTGAAATCCTTCACTAATAATCCTTCATTTATGGACTTAAATATATTTGCCCTTCTCTTTCCCAGTCTAAGAACTTAAACTCATCACAGATTGACCAGATGACTAGATGCAGTAATCCTCCTATTTACAGATCTTTAAGATAAGAGTTTTCTGTCAAAACACCTGGTGTGGAAGGTGTATTCCCTACAGACTTCCTGTACTACAGCCCGAGGGGTCGTCATAGTCTTTGCTGTTTAATTAAGAGAAAGACTCAGGGCTTCGCTTTTTCTTTATCGTTCGTTCTTTTTTTTTTAATTTTTTTTTTTTTTTGGAAAGTGTATTACTGAAATAGTTAATACTTTGTGATGCCCCAAGGTAACGTTTGGTTCTGTTAAAACAGGTGAACATTTGCACTTTTTAATGCTTAGTGTTTATTCAATGGCCATTATTTTTTTAAACTATTTTATTTATTTATTTGACAGACAGAGATTACAAGTAGGCAGAGAGGCAGGCAGAGAGAGAGAGAAGAGTTAGCAGGCTCCCAGCAGAGCAGAGAGCTTCATGCGGGGCTCGATCCCAGGACCCTGGGATCACGACCTGAGCCAAAGGCAGAGGCTTTAACCCACTGAGCCACGTAGGCGCCCCTTCAATGGCCATTATTGAGGGCGTAATCGGAACAACAGATGGAGGCGGAGCTTCACTGGGTAACAGGAAGAAGAGTGGGACACCTTATGAAGTCTTCATCTGTAACTTACACTCACCCTAATATGAATGCTGATAAGGGCCACCACTTAACCTGCATTTAATAAATGGGCAGTATATTAAGCCTATTTCATGGATTGTCTCATTTAATCCTTTTAAGGGTATGATACTTCGCTCCATTTTGCAGATAACAAAATGAGCCTTAGAGTTTACATTTCCAGCTGGGTTTATATTGTACTATTGCACTTGACTCAGATCTTTTCCTACTTCACGTTCATATTGTTTTTAATAAATTTTTTTTCTGAAAACGGTATTGCCATCACTACAGCCACCAGTCTGTATGCATCATTAGACACCCACTGTAGCGGTCAGATGCCAAATTCTGTTGTTTTATTCTTCCTAAGGTCACTACCACCTTAATTTAAGTCCTCATTCTTTAATTTTTCAGTTCAGTGTGAACTTCATTAATTGCAAATCTCTACAGAACAGACCTACACCTGGACTCTTGGAGTAGCTTTGCTCAGCCAGGTGTCCAGTGATCTCTCTAGGAAACATAGAGCTCACATAGCTTGTCTGCCTAGAATTCTTGGTTACTGCCTGATGGCTGCCTGATTGCCTGAGGAGGTATTGCCTTTTTTCCTTGAACGACCTGGGAGGCCTGGTCACGGTCTGGCTCTGTCCTACCTACCAGCTCATCTTTGCCACTTCTTCCCATGCATATTTGGGTTAAACTTGTGTTCCTCAGCATGTTCTCTCATGTCCCTGTGTTTCCTGAAGACTTTCCACCTCTTAGTTTTACCGGTAAAAGCCACTTTTAGATGTAAGACCCAGCTCATTTAAACTCTTTTGGGAAACCTCTTGATTCCTTTTTTTCTGTGGTCATTGAAGAAGTATGTGTATTTTAATTTATGGTGGAATTTACTTTTTACATGTTTGCCCCAGATTTAAATTGGAAGCCCACATGGCCAAGGATAGTGCCTCTGACAACTGTTAAATCTTCAGAGGCAAGGTCCTAATGTGCTACAGCATTTGTACTCTTAGGTATAATTTTAAAGTGTAATCCATTCTCCCAATCTCTAGTTTTAAAGTGTAATCCATTCTCCCAATCTCTATTTTTAAAATGTTTCCTTTTAAAAATAATGTCCTATATTGGTCAGTTTTTTCTGCAAATAGGGCATGTCTATTAAAAATTTTAAAAGGCACTGGGGAGGGCACCTGGCTGGCTCAGTGGGTTGAACCGCTGCCTTCAGTTCAGGTCATGATCTCAGGGTCCTGGGCTCGAGTTCCGCATCGGGTTCTCTGCTTAGCAGGAAGCCTGCTTCCCTCTCTTTCTCTCTCTCTGTGCCTGCCTCTCTGCCTACTCTGTCTGTCAAATGAATGAATAAAATCTTAAAAAAATTTCTTAAAAAAAAAGCACTTGGGGGGCACCTGGGTGGCTCAGTGGGTTCAGCCTCTGCCTTCAGCTTAGGTCATGATCTCAGGCTCCTGGGATCGAGTCCCCACAGCAGGCCCCTGCTCCGCGGGGAGCCTGCTTCCCCCCGCCCCAGCCCTCTCTCTTTGCCTCTCTGCCTACTTGTGATCGTTGTCTATCAAATAAATAAATAAAATCTTTTAAAAAAAAGCACTTGGCAAATGACTTAGATACACTGCCAATATTTGTTTACTTCCTCTCTTTAGTTTTTAATTTTACTCTTTGTATAGCCCCTCTTTAAAATTTTGTTTTTATTTAATTTCTTTTCAGTGTAACAGATTTCATTGTTTATGCACCACACCCAGTGCTCCATGCAATACCTGCCCTCCATAATACTCACCACCAGCCTCCCCCAACCTCCCACCGCCCCACCCCTTCAAAACCCTCAGATTGTTTTTCAGAGTCCATAGTCTCTCACAGTTCATCTCCCCCTCCAATTTCCCTCAACTCCCTTCTCCTCTCCATCTCCCCATGTCCTCTATGTTACTTGTTATGCTCCACAAATAAGTGAATCCATATGATAATTGACTCTCTCTGCTTGACTTATTTCACTCAGCATAATCTCTTCGTGTTCATGTTGATACAAAAGTTGGGTATTCATCCTTTCTGATGGAGGTATAATACTCCGTAGTATGTATGGACCACATCTTCCTTATCCATTCATCCGTTGAAGGGCATCTTGGTTCTTTCCACAGTTTGGCGACCGTGGCCATTGCTGCTATTAACATTGGGGTAGAGATGGCCCTTCTTTTCACGAAATCTATGTCTTTGAAGTAAATACCCAGTAGTGCAATTGCAGGGCCACAGAGAAGCTCTATTTTTAATTTCTTGCGGAATCTCCACACTGTTCTCCAAATTGGTTGCACCAACTTGCATTCCGTCCAACAGTGTAAGAGGGTTCCCCTTTCACCACATCCTCTCCAACTCATGTTGTTTCCTGACTTGCTAATTTTGGCCATTGTAACTGGTGTAAGGTAGTATCTCAGTGTGGTTTTAATTGGAATCTCCATGATGATGAACATTTTTTCATGTGTCTGATAGCCATTTGTATGTCTTCATTGGAGAAGTGTCTTTTCATGTGTTCTGCCCATTTTTTTGACATGATTACCTGTGTGTATTGAGTTTGAGAAGTTCTTTGTAGATCCTGGATATCAGCCTTTTGTCTGTATAGTCATTTGCAAATATCTTCTCCCATTCCATGGGTTGCCTTTGTTTTGTTGACTGTTTCCTTTCTTGTGCAGAAGCTTTTGATATTTGACAAGGATTTCTTACATGCAGATATGATTGTGTTTCTTTTTTGTAAATATTGTAGTCTTTGCCTTTATAAAGAGACCATTTTGGGTTTTTATGATTATTGATATGATTTGTTTTAAACCTGTCTTGCTATTTGTTCTCTGTTTTTCCCACCCATCCTCTTTCCCCTTTTCTTCTACTGTCTTTGGCTTAGTTGAATTGGTTTTTGTTTTTAAATGCAGTTTATATCATTTCTTCTTATCTATAACTCTCTGGTTTTAGTTGTTCGTTTAGTATATCTCTTTAGTATGTTATCTAAGGTTATCTTCCAGATTTTTTCCCTATCCAGGTGACCCCTGACCAATTGGGGATTAGGGATGCCAGCCCCATATAGAGTTGAAATCCCAATATAACTTATGAGTCCCCCAGAACTTACGTACTTCCAGCCTACTGTTTACAGGAACACTTACCAATAACATAAGCAGTCAGTTAATGTATTATGTATGCTGTCTATATTTTACAGTGTATAATGTGGTGAATTAAGTAAGAGAAAAGAAAATACTAAGAAAATCATAAGGAAGAGAAATACTGTATGAAAAATACAGTATTTTTCATACCATGTATTTTTTGAAAAGAAATCCACTTGTAATTGAACCCACGTAGTTCAAACCATGTTGTTCAAGGTTCATCTGTAGTTGAAGAGTACAGGTATGTGGCCACTTTCCTGTAACTAGCCTTTCTGCGATAGTGCTGTTGTAATCCTCCGTAAAAAAAAAAAAAAAAAAAAATTATATAGTCAAGTATCTTTTAAAGTGATTGCAAAATATAAAAAAAGAAATCTTTCCTATTTTCCCACATACATACCAGTTCTGGTGCTCTCCATTCCTTTGTATAGAGCCAGATTTCCATGGGGAATGTTTTCATTCTGCCTGAAGGACCTCCTCTAACATTCTTTTTTTTTTTAAGGTTTTATTTATTTATTTGACACAGAGAGAGATCACAAGTTGGCAGAGAGGCAGGCAGAGAGAGAGGGGGAGGCAGGCTCCCTTCTGAGCAGAGAGCCTGATGGAGGACTCGATCCCAGGACCCTGAGATCATGCCCTGAGCCGAAGTCAGGGGTTAACACTCTGAGCCACCCAGGTGCCCCTTCCTGTAACATTCTTATAGTTTGCGTCTGCCAGTGATTGATTCTTCTGTTTATTTCTCAGTTTTTATTTTGCTTTTCTTCTGATAACAGCTTTTTGAGCTATAACGCATATATAGTATGGTTCATCTAGTTAAAATGTGTGGTTCATTGGTCTTGAGTGTATTGGCAGAATTATGAACTGTGGCCTCATTTCATCACCCCCAAAAGGAATCCCCTGGTTTTTCCTTGTCACTGTTCAGGGTGCCCCCAGTCCCAGGGCACACAGCTATCCCCAGTGCTAGGGAACCCCTGATAAACTCTCTCTCTAAAGATTCAGGGTTCTGGGTATTCTGTATAAATGGAATCAGATGACATGTGGTCTCTTGTGACTGGGTCCTTTCACTATCATCATGTTTCTAAGGCTCACCTTGGAAACATACATGTTGTAGCATGTATCAGTACCTACACCTGTTAATAGCCAGATGATATTCTGTTGTATAGGTAAACCACCTTTTGGCTATGAATGAATAATGCTGCCATGAACGTGAGTGTACACGTTTTTGTATGGATCCATGTTTTAATTTCTCTGGGATTTAGGCTTAGACTCGGAATCACTGGGACAAATGGTAACTCTTTAACCTTTTGAAGTATAGGCTGTTTTCCAATGTGGCTGCACCATTTCATATTGCCAACGGTATATGAGGCTTGCAGTTTCTGTCCTTGTTTTGAAAGACGTTTTCAGTGGGTATAGAATTCTGGGTTCAGTTTATTCCTTTCAGTACCTTAAAGGTGGTGTTCCACTGTTTTCTGGGTTTCATTATTTCAGATGAGTAATCTGCTGCCATCTTCCACCCCCCCCCCTTTTTCCTTGTCTACAAGGTGTGTCTTAGTCGCTTCTAAGATTTCTCTTTATCCCTGGCTTTTAGCAGTTTATGATGGTCCTTGGTGTTGTTTTCTACATGTTTCTTGTGCTTAGCGTTTGTTGAGCAGCACTGAGCTTTCTACTTAAAGCCTGTAGTCTGTTGGGAAATAAATAAGGAACATTTTTATAAAATGAACTAATGTTCAATGTACATTACTAATGACTATAGTTGCAGCTGGCCCAGAAGAGCTAGAATTCTTTGAATTGCCCTGGGTACTGTTTTTCCTCCATGGAAAAATTGCTTTAGAATGGACCTTAGAGATCATTTTATCCAGTCACTACATCCAGGAATCCAGTGAGCTTAAGTGACTGGCCCCAAGTCATGAAACAGGTTAGTAGTAATAGAACCTGGACTAGACTTCTGGACTAGTTTTGTCCTCTTCTGCCAAGTTGTATCACCTTTCTAACAGACCAAGCATTAGGAAGATGATAAGAGGCATTCCTCTGTATTCTGCAGTATGAGTGCTATTATGCCTTAGATTTTATGGTTTCTTTACATTGAAAATTCAGAACTGTGGTAGACACGTGTGTATTTCATAACGAAATAAGAACTGTTTCTTCTCAATTCCAGCTCTCATTTTTCTCTGTAGAAAGCACTTCTGTGAAATACTCCCCGTTACAGTCTGAACTATCTTAGACCTCCAATACTTGGGTGTTGTCATAGGAAGCCCTGTGATTTGGTTTGCACAACAGGGAAATTTGATACAAGGGGATTCAGGGTGTGAATTAGCTTTCTCTTGATTTGTCTGTGAACCTAATGTCTCCCAGTGGGAGAGATGTACGAATGTGGGTGGTGATTAGTTGTTGTTGCCATCATATGCATAAAACTCCCTAAGATTTCCTTTGTTTTTCAACTCCTTTCCTTTGATTATTCTTCTCGGATGATTTTCTTCATAGATGATTGTGGAGCTCCTGTAGTACTTTGGCAGAGGCGGAATGTTTACATGCTTGTATCCTTTTTGAAGTTTATGAGATTAGCTCTACAAAACATGCATTGGAAATACTAGATTTTCTCGTCATATGGAACATCTGGTTTTCTTGGAGTTGAAGTTTGATCAGTATGCTTATATGATGCTTTCAGAAGTACATTTAGAAGTACATGATGAGAGGATTTGTTAGAGAAGAGTGAATGGAGTTTGGAAAACTGAAGTGTTAAAATATTTTAAAGAAAATACTTAAGAAAAGGATGTTTTTTTAAAGGTTAGATATACATATACAGAATAGTCAGATTAATCCTTCTTGGTGTACAGGTCTGTGAATGTTCATGAACTTATTAACCCTGTAATTACAGGCAGTAATAATATTTGCATCATCCCCAAGAGAACCATTTTGTTTTTCATCATCAACAGTGTAGAATTTGTTTGGGCATCCTCAGTATTTGACATTGCTGGTTCTTTGTCCTTTTGTAATACCAATATAATAGATTTAATGGTTTATCTTTGTAGTCTTAATTTGCATTGCCTTAATGACTAATGATAAGTGTCTTTTAATGCGTGTTTTTTTTTTAAGATTCAATTTATTTTACAGAGATCACAAGTAGCCAGAGAGGCAGGCAGAGACAGAGAGGGGGAAACAGTCTCCCCACTGAGTGGAGATCCCTAGGTGGGGCTCGATCCCAGAACCCTAGGATCATGAACTGAGCTGAAGGCAGAGGCTTTAACCAACTGAGCCACCCAGGCACCCCATCCTTTCATGTGTTTTTATGCAAGTCACCCATCTATCTCTGGGGAAATGCCTTCAGATATATTTTTTTGCCCATTGCATTTATTACTCAGCTTTCATACAGGTTTTCATATATTCCGAATTACAGTTTATTAGATACATATTTTGCATATTTTCTCTCCTAGTCATTGGCTTTCCATTTCCTTCGTGGTGTCTTTCAGTGGGAGAGGGAATTTGAGGAAGGTGGTCAAAAGGCACAAATGCCAAGTTAGAAATAAGTACTAAGGATGAAATGTACAGCATCATGACCATGAGTCTGTTGTATTATGTATAGGAAAGTTGTTAAAGGAGTACATTCTGAGAGTTCTTACCCAAGGAGAACTTTTTTTTTTTTTATTGTATTTAGAGAAGATCATGGCTATTCCAAACTTGTGGTAATCATTTTATGACATATGTAAATCAAATCTTCATGCTGTTCACCTTAAACTTTTATAGTGGTATGTGTCAGTTATTTCTCATACCTGGGGAAATGCCCTCTTTCAGAAAATGGAGATTTTTAATTTTTTGAAACTCAATATATGTATTTTTTTCTTTTGCAGGTTATGCTTTTTATGTTTTGTTGTTTTGAAGATTTTGCTTATTTGACAGAGATCACAAGCAGGCTGGGAGGCAGGCAGAGCGAGGGGTGTGTGGGGAAGCAGGCTCCCTGCTAAGCAGAGAGCCCAATGTGGGGCTCCATCCCAGGACCCTGGGATGAGGACCTGAGCTGAGGGCAGAGGCTTTAGCCCACTGAGCCACCCAGGCGCCCCTGCTTTTTATGTTTTATCCAAGGAATCTTTGCATAGACATGGTCCTAAAGATTTTCCTTTATTTTTTTCTCAGAAGTTTTATAATAACTTTAGTTTTACAATTAGGTATTTAATCCATTCTTATATATGGATAAGAATATGGATTGAGGTTCTTAATTTTTATGTATGGACATCCCACCTTTTTCTGTACCAGTTATTGAAGACTCTCTTTTCTCTAATGAGTTAAATTGGTATCTTTGTTCAAAATCAAATGATCCTATGTATGCGTGTATATGTATCTGAACTTTGTGTTTTTGCCAATACCACACCATCTTTAATTACTATTAGCAGTCATCATAAATCATGAAATCCAGTAACATCAGTCCCTCAGCTGTGTACTACTTTTTCAGAATTTAAAAAAAATTTCTTTCTTACTCATTTAGAGTCTATGAGGTCCTCTTTTTTCATCCTCATTTCTGTGAAATTTGGTGAGATTGTGACTGGATTGCATTGACTCTGTAGCTAGCACTGTCCAGTAGCAATAAGAACTTCTTGTAATGAGGGGGATGTTTCCCATCTACACTGTCCAGTATGGCAGTGATGGACAACATGTGACTTGAGCACTTGAAAAGTGATTAGTGAAATTGAGGAAACGAATTCTAAATTTTATGTGATTTTAATTAAGTGCAAATATAAATAGCCATGTATCTAGTGACTGCTGTGTTGTGTATCATAACTACAGGTCATTTTGAGGAAAATTGATTTTAATATTAATAAGTTTTCTCACCTACAAGCATGGTATAGCTCTTACTCAGTTAAGTCTCTGATTTCTCTCATCAGTGTTTCCTATATTGTAGCGTACAGATCTCCTACATATCTTTTTACATTTATCCCTGAATAGTTAATGTGTTTTTTATGCTATTAAGTTGTACTTTATGTTTTATTTCCAGTTGTTGGTAATATGTCAATAATATTGTATTTATTTTAGTATTTTCATGTTTCAGGTATGAAAGAACTTTGCACTCCTGGTATAAACTCAATTCTTTATTACATTTTACCCTTTTTATGTATTGCTGGATTCAATTTTCTAATTTCTTAAGGAGTTTTGGTTCCATATTCTTGAGAGAGCTGGATCGTTCTCTTGTGTTGTCTTTATTTTTGGTGTTCTGATAATGCTGACTTCATAACACTGAGTTGAAAAGGGTGTTCTTTTGGGAAGGAAGAATTGGTGAAGAATTCTTTCTTAAATTTTTGGTGGAAATTCACCAATGAAGGTGTCTTGGTGGGGGTATTCTTTTGGTTTTGTTGTTTTAATTGATGAAGTCTTTAAGTACAAATCATTTATTTTAAATATATATAGGTCTTGTACTTCACCTATTCTTATGTAATCTTTGATAATTGGAGAAATTCTTTGAGACATCTCATCTAAGCTGTCACATACACAAATTGTAAGTTTCCCTTATCCTTTTAATATCTATAAGACTTGTAATGATGTCTTTTTCTTGATTCTTGGTAGAATTTGCATCTTCTTTTTTCCTTTGAATTAATGTAGTTTTCCGTTTTTGAAACCTTTGGAAAGACAATTTTTTACACTAATAGAAAAAGACGAAGTAATACTCATTCCCTAAATTTAAGAAATGTTAACTCTTTTTGTGCATTTGATTTGGATAGTTTTTTTTAAAATTAAGATTTTATTTATTTGCCAGAGAGAGAGAGAGAGTGAGTCAGCACAGGCAGGCAGAGTGGCAGCAGAGGCATATGGAGAAGCAGGCTCCCCACCTACCAGGGCGCCTGATGTGGGACTCGATCCCAGGACGCTGGGATCATGACCTGATCCAAAGGCAGCCACTTAACCAACTGAGCCACCTCAGTTGGATAGTTTTTATTAAAATATTCAAACACTGAACAATTTGCAGGAGTTGAAACAGTGAGCACGTCTTCTTTTTCTCCCTCAGTTCCTTTCCGAACCACCATTACTGAAGAAGATCTATATCATTCCTTTGCATATTTCTGTATTTTTTGGTATATATTTGTATGCATTTATCATCTGCATAAACCTTTTTTCTAGTTGGAAAATCTGTCTAAATGGTGTACTTTACGTATCTTTTTGCACCTTGGGTTTTTTGTTTTTGTTGTTGTTGTTGTTTGACTTAGCTTTGTGTGACATACAACCATGTTGATACTGGATCTAGCATGCATAAACAGAATTTCAATTTTCTTGTAGAATACCAACAGTTTGGGGTTATCAGGTTTCAGGTCTAGAAAGAGATTGGAAAATGGGAGGGTGGTAAATGGTATTCGAATCTTTTACTGTACATTTTCCTTATCCAGAAGTATAAACTTCTTTTCGTATGTTTGTTAGCTGTTTGAAATTCTTCTGTTTGTTAACTGTGTTAGAATGTTAAAAAAGTATAATCTTCTGGACATTGTTCCCAGAGTTATAATTTGAACTTTGGTGTCCCTTTCATTTAGTGCCTTTATACACTTTTCTTATGTTTTCTGTCCTTTGTCTTGTTACCTGTAATTTCACGGTGCAAAAGGACCAGAGTATGTGCCCGTCTTGATTTTCTTTCTTTTATAAGTTTCAGGTAATGTAAGGATGTTACAAGTATTCAGATGGCTCCTTTACTGTTGCTTGTTACTTTGAAATGGGAAGGAATGCTTCTCCACCTTTACTCTCTGCCTTTCTTTTTCTGGCAGCATCCATTGCATGTGAAGTCTTGCTGGGTGCCATCAGTAGGTCACCAGGTGGAAAGGGGATAGCTTTGCATGCTTTATGTGGAGTTAAGAGACAAATCAGGCTCCCAAAAGATTTCCACTAACCAGATATCCTATCAGATGGGAGTTGAAGGTGTCAAGGTGCTAAGAACCTAGTTTGGTGATTTGAACTGAGTTGGAAAACTTGGAATTAATAATAAAGTGTATGCCTTTGTGTGTGTCCTACAATCTCGAAGGCATGGCTGCATCTGTACCATACCTTTCTTTCTTTTTTTTTTTATTAATTTTTTATTTTTTATAAACATATATTTTTATCCCCAGGGGTACAGGTCTGTGAATCACCATGTTTACACACTTCACATCACTCACCAAAGCACATACCCTCCCCAATGTCCATAATCCAACCCCCTTCTCCCAAACCCCATCCCCCCAGCAACCCTCAGTTTGTTTTGTGAGATTAAGCATCACTTATGGTTAGTCTCCCTCCCAATCCCATCTTGTTTCATTTATTCTTCTCCTACCCACTTAAGCCATACCTTTTTGATTGAAGAGATTGTTCCAGGGTTTTTGGTTAAAAATTTAAATCCACCTCTAGAGATTGTTTTTTGCAGCTCGATGTAGAAGTTTTCAGTGCTGAATTTCATTCCTGTGTTTGTTCTCTGGTGTTTAAGAATCAGTAGCTAATGGTTTTTTGAAATCACTTTTCTTTGGTCTGCTGTGTGGAGAGTTTATACCCCATAAAAAAGATTCATATATTGCAAGACTTCAAACGTGATGCAGCCTCAGAATATGTGAGCTACTGGTATTCTGTAGAGGTAGCAGTGCAAATATGCTATGTTGAAATTTTTTTAACTTTAAAAAATTTTTATCTTGAAATACTTGTAAATTTATATGCAGTTATAAGAAATACTAGAGACATCTCACATCTCCTATAACCTTTATCCTGTTTTTCCCAGTGATAATGTCTTGAATGACTGTACGAAACAGTAACACATCCAGAAACTTGACACTGACACAATCCAGACTTTATTTAAATTCCCAAGTTTTACTTAGACCTATCTGTGACATTGTCAGGTAGAGGAAATGAGAAAGAAAGAGAGTGTATGCATAATTAGTTGTAGGTAATGTCACCATACGTGTAGTTTGGAATGCCACCATCACAGTAAAGATACAGAGGAAGTCCGTCACAAGAATCCCTACAGCCCAGTCCTCTGCTCCCAGCCTCTTCAGCAACCACTCATCTGGACTCTCTCCAGTGATGTTGTCATTTCAAGAAGGTTTTGTAGATGGAATCCTATATATGTTACCCATTAAGAGTGGATTTTTTCCACTTAATCATAATTTATTTAAGGTGAATTCAAATTGTGTGTTTTACTAGTTATCCCTTTTTACTCTTCAGTTGGTATTCCATGCTGTGGACATACTGTGGCTATAATATCCACCCATTGTAGGGTATTTGAGTTGTTTTCAGTTTTGGGCTATGATCAGATAAAGCTGCTAGAAACACTTACGTAAAGGTTTTGGTGTGAAAATAGGTTTTTCTTTCTTTAGAATAAATGCCCAAGAGTATACTTACTGGGCAATGTATTGACTGTGTTTTGGCCTTTTTTTTTTTTTGACCATGTAGATGAGAATGAAATACCTGCTGTTAGACATTGCTAAACAATACACCTTAAATGGAAAACTTTCATCTTAAGTTCCTTTTAATTCTATTACAGTTTGTGTTTGAAAATACAATCTTTTGCCTTTGGTAACTGTGAGAATTTGTTGAAAACTAAATTACCTTCTACTAAAAATTTTGGAGGGTTGGGTTTTCACTTATAACAGCATTTTTTAAATATTATTATACACAATTCACCTGTCAAACAATTTAGCGAGTTTATACATGTGTCCATTAAACAGATATTTATGGAGAGAGAGAGAGAGAATCCTGAAGCAGACTTCCCACTCACGATGAAGTCCAACGCCGGGCTGGATGCCAGGACCCTGAGATCGGGACCTGAGCTGAAACCAAGAGCTGACCGTGTATACCATTTGGTTTAAATGGTAAAGATGTTTCTTAATTCCCAAGATACCCATTGAAGGGCAAAGGTCAAAATGCCCCCCCCCCCTTGAAGCCCTGGGGACCTGGGTTCCCTGAGGCAGCGAGTCAGCAGCCTAACTGCCTTCTTTCTCTGCATGGGCTTGCATGTCCAGAGTGCTTCCCAAGTAGAGTGTGGTGAGCATCTTTTCAGTTTTTGTTTCAACATCCAGTCTGTTGTGGATGATACTGTATAACATACAACAAAAAAGATTTCCTAGAAATAAAATGCAAGATAACCTGTAAACTACAAGCTCAAATGATTTATTAGGAGAATCAATAGACACAGAACTCCTATACATTTCTAAATGCTGCTCAGGTTTTGTTCTTAAGATAGTTACACTTTAAGCAACAGGGCTATAGAACCCAGATTTTATCTTCCCTTCCCCCTTTTATTCGCCATCCCCTTTACCCAAGCTCCTCACCCTGGAGCTGAATAAGTCCATTTTGGGGGCAATGTTTGCTCGTGCCTTCCTCTCCTGCAGTCAGTCTGTGAGGTCAGTTTATAAGCATAGAGAGTTTTACCCACACAGGTTGGAGATGAAGGGAACATGGTAAGAAATACGTCTTTATTTTATTTCATTTTGCTTGGACATTTATCTGCCCCATATTCTGACTGCAAAATATTATAGCGTCTTGATCTCGCATGTTGATGTTGAGCTGAGTCCTCAGTAGTTTGCACCTGGGCACGAAAAGCATATTTCGAAGAGGAATATTAAGATCTGATGTTTTGATGTAAAACACTTGTCTTTCCTGTGTACAATCATGGGACATTTTATGGTAATCTTTAAAGATTTCATTTATTTATTTATTGGAGAGGGAGAGCATGAGTGGGAGAGCCAGAGGGAGAGGGAAAAACAGGCTGTCATTAGAGCAGGGAGCACATCCTGACCTGAGCCAAAGGCAGATGCTTTACCGACTGAGCCACCCAGGTGGCCCAAGGGACATTTTTATTTCTAAGATCTTTATTTCCACCATTAAATCATTAAATAGACTGTAGTTACTTTGGTTCCAGCAGGTTTAAGTTAAAAAGAAGAGAATGCGAAAGTCTTGATTTCTCCCATGAGTCCACAGGAAAATCACTGACCCCAAAGAAGAGCAGCCGAGTCCTCATTGGCTCTTCTCCTAGGGCGGGCTCTGCAGGGATGCTTTCTGATCTCACTGAGCGATAACTTGTCTCTGTGTCTCTGTCTCAGGATATTTTGCTTGAGTCTATGGCATCAGTCAGCTGGTAAGGGCATTTCTGCAGAAGACAGAATGTCATTGTCAAATTCTAAATCTTGGGACTGGGATGGAGACCACCTTCTGGAGATTAAAGGTAAGTGAACATTCGCCCTCTTCTTTTTTTTTCTTTTTTTTTTTTTTCATTCATTCACCCTCTTCATTCTCGAATTGTTTCATTTGTGAAGGTGGCCGCCTGGTTCAAAATGTTAACAATGTATTAGGAGGTGACTGCCTCTCTCCCACGCCTGTCCCCAGCTACTTGCGCCTGCTGCCACCGTCAGCCACGTACTTGATGTCACCGGGTCCCCGGTGAAGAATGGGTGCCTGGCTTCTCATCCTTTGCTGTTATCAACAGGGCTCCTGATAAAAACCCTTATCGATGTGACCTCTGCATGAATGGAAGACTCTGTCAGTGGGACTGTGAGCGCTAGACCCCTGTGTCTGCTGTATTCACAGTCATGAAGATTTTATTGTCAGCATGACAGTGTCTTCAGTACAGTTTAGAGATGTGCAAGGCTGGTGATAGTGATATGTACAAAGGCCTTTCATAGCTGCTCCCTGATTTCATCCCTCACCTGCTCGGTTAACGATCAAGAACAGTTTTAACTTCTCTCACAGGAAATGAGACGGGTCCAGTTAGTGGCAGAACCAGGACCGAATAGACTTCAGGTCCCACAAGTCCAGGTTGCTTCCATGTTTCTCTGTACAGAGCCTTGTGCTTGCTCAGGGAGGTCTTTGTGGTCCATCAGTCAGTGGTGCCTGTACCTCAGTGGCCATCATGTGGCGGAAGGAGCTGGATCAGAATGCAGGGGCAGATCGTGTGCAGTAAGAACAGATGCGACTGGAGAAATGCCTCCTCTCAGCCCCACGTCCTTTCAAATTGGTCCCAAGGTTTGTTTTCTCCTTCGTGTCATATAGTTGGGTTGATCAGGAATACATCTGACATTTTCATTTCTGGTCCAGGTACACTGAGTCTTAGATACCCCTTCCAAGGATAAGGTTATCTGCCAATAATAAGGTCGGCAAATAGCACAGTGTAGAACAGATTTAGTGGAGGTGTTTTGGATCAGTCCAATGGGTTTTTTAAAAAACTCAAGTCCCCTTGAAACAAAAGAATGTCTGTTCCAACCATCTTCGTGTTCATTCCCTGCTAGAGGGTAAAACTACTTGACACTTGCCACTTGACAATGGCAAGGTCTCCAGTATCTTGTAGGTCTTCCTTAGCATAGGAAAGTTCTTTTGAAACCCTTCCCTCTCCTTGCCTCCCCCAACTTTCAAGGGTGTATCAGTTCCTCCCACAACTCAGATGCCATTCTTTCTGTGCACGGATCCTGTCCCCTTGCTTTAATAAAACCACCGTTTTGGGGGCGCCTGGGTGGCTCAGTGGGTTAAAGCCTCTGCTTTCGGCTCAGGTCATGATCCCGGGGTCCTGGGATCGAGCCCCGCATCGGGCTCTCTGCTCAGGCAGGGAGCCTGCTTCCTCCTCTCTCTCTGCCTGCCTCTCTGCCTACTTGTGATCTTTGTCTGTCAAATAAATAAAGATAAAATCTTTAAAACCACCGTTTTGCACCAAGGAGGTCTCAAGAACTCTTTTTCGACATCGGCTCTGGACCTCACCCCACCAAACATCACCTACATTCCAAATCTCTATGACTGCTCCCCTGTCTACCTGCCGTTTGGCATTATTTCTATCTTTTCCTACAAATGTCGGCAAAGGAGGCACTGCTAGGCTTTAGGGGACTCTGGAACAGGATCAGTGCACACAAAGATCATGGAGTGGAGTAGCAACCAAATTAAACACAAAACACAGCCACTAAGCGAAAAGTTATGGGGGAGGGACCCGCAAACCCTCAATTGCAAGTTTAGAAAATGAGAGGGGAAGGAAAAGCATTTTGGTACACGCACACCAGAACTGTCACATGTGCTTTAGCCAAACCTCACTCCCCATTTGACCCAGTCGTTGGGGGAAAAAACAAAAAAGCAATAGCTGTGGAAGACTCACACTTTGGTATCTCATCCAGAATAAGCAGTCAGTAGGTCCAGTACAGCCAGCAGCTCTAAGGTCCTTGAAGGCTGTGCCCCAGATAACTGGGCATATGACCATCACCTCCAGGAACGCTCAAAACCACCAGTGAGTGATTCCTATTCCAACAGCCAGGTGGTCTACAAACCCTGGTGTCTGCTGTCATTTCATGGTGGATAATGTTTCCCTTCAGGCATTAAAGCAGAAACCAAAGAAACTTTGAGAGGATCTGCATCCAAACCCAGAGGAAGAAAGGATTTTTTAAAAGCTCTTTAAAAAAATAAAAAGAAAAAGAATCCGAAAATTCGGCCCAAAGCGTTTCCACAGTTCTTTCCTCCCAGAGGCCTGGGTTTGGAGGCAGCAGCACCTCTACGGTCCCTCCATGGATAGCAGGCACTCCGGAGGCAGATCCTATGGGCCCGGACCTCCAATTAATTCTTTCCTGCAATTAGGCACTTGGAGGTTGAAGATCTGCAGAGGTAAGGTGCCCCCGAAAGGCAGAGAACACATCCCCCAGAACACAGCGTCCATGGGGCCTCAGGCATATCAGTGCCCAGAGTTTTCGCCCAGGGCAAACCTTGGTGTGGGGGGCAGGGGAAGGCTCAGGTGCAGTCCCCCCCAGGGCGATGCTGGGCATGACCAGGACAGAGGGCGGTGGACACCCCCTGCAGGGGTCATCTTGAAAAGGCCAACCCACCAAGTAGCTCTTCCCAGAGTCTGGCACAGGCCCAAGCTGGCCTCCAGTCTGTGGCTTGGTGCAGACCCAGACCAGGACCCCTTTTGCCTGGTGCATGGTGGTGGCAGGGGACGGGAGCTCGCCACCAGGAGAGCCACCAGCCCTCCCGTTATGGCTCCTGACCTCACCTGGCACAATCCCAGCCCGAATGGGCGTATTTACAGGCCAGGGTCTGGTTGGCCAGCTGCTTCATGCAGCAGAATTGCTTCTTCATCGTGGCGATGGGGTGGGCAGCGGGGCTCCCGCGGGGCAGCTGCCAGCGCGGTGCCTAACCCTATCCTCTGGACTAGCATCAGTCAGGACTGGCAAGGGGGGTGGAATCAGGCCTCTGCTGCTGCACACCTGCCACTCTGTGCAGGCGGAGGACCCACGGACCAGGCGTGTCCACCATTCTGCCCTACCACCTGCCTGGTCTAGGCACACAGCTGCGGGAGGTGATAGAGGCGCAGCATGGGCAGTGGCCAGTGAACCGCCAGAGCAAATCATGACCAAGCTGTCCCTGCAGAACTGATGGGGCAAGGAGGGACAGAGCACTCTGGAGCCACTGGAGCCTGGAAATACACAAAGTCTCCATGAGGGCCATCCTCTGTGCGGATATAGACCTCTGTGAAGTGCTCTGAGGATCCTCTCTCCTAGCTGGATGGATGTCTGTGACCCTGTAATTTACACCAGAATGAAAAATGTACTATTGGGTGGAAAGACCATACCACAGGACTTTGTGTATTGTGATCCCACTTAGGGGAAGTAGAGGGCCATGTGCATTTTCTGGGGGCAGGCACCTGGGTGCAGTCAGGCCCGATCATGCACTAGGGGCATACCCTGGACAGGTACCAAGGAGGACAATGGGCCCAGGCCTGGGTGGGAAGTTGTGGGAATGAGCTGTGGGGACAGGGACCCGGACCAGTGGCCAGAGGGCCTTGGCTGTTCAGAGCTACCTCACCAGCAGAGGCGCCTGGGAGTGAGTGGCAGGACGTGGGGTGGGGGGGTGGAGGGGTAGGGAAGGGGCATGCAGGCATTGCCTGGAAAGGTCTGTATGCTTAGGCACAAGGGAGCTCTGGAGGAGGGGGGGAGGGGCATGCAGGCATTGCCTGGTAATGTCTGTATGCTTAGGTACACCTGACATCACAGAAGGGGGTGGGGGAGGGGCATGCAGGTGTTGCCTGGAAACCTCTGTAGGCTTTTGATTCTCAGCTTTGTGCAGCTTGGGGTTCTGGGACACTTGGCGGGGTAGTCCGACTGGGCTGGACACTTTTGTACCGCAGACCAGGACACTTGTATGACCGTCAGATGTTCTCCTGGGCTGGTAGGCTGGGCTCTGGCCTAGGCCATTCCCTAGGGGCCGTGGACAGCAGTCAAACCACTTTGACCAGGGACATCGATATTAAGAGACATGTGCTGGGGAAAGGGACTTTCCCTGGGGATGCCAGGGATTTGGTTGATGTCATCTTAACCCAGACACAGATCAGTAGATTCCTCCATGAGATTGAAACATTGGAGGCTGAAGTGACTCATTGGAAGAAGTTGTGCCAGTGTTCCACCCAGGGACCAAATACCATCAACACAGAAATACTGTGGAAACTGAAGAGCCACATCAGGGACCTACAGCAGCGGCGGAAGCGCGAGCTGGACAAACATCAGCTGGAGGTGGCGGGGTTGCAAAACACCCACCAGCAGAAGCTAGCAGACCTCACTGACCGGCACCGCCAACAACTTAGAGACTATCAATGGATGGATCGGCTCTCCAAAGAGAAGATTGGGAAACTCACTCAAATTATCCAGCAAAAGGATTTGGAATTTCAGGATCTTTCTAGGAAAATCTCTGTGGCTTCTCACTGCCAGAATGGGCACGTGGAACAACTTCAGCGCCAATTGCAAGAGTGTACTTTGAAAAGCGAACAGGTCTTGGTGGTCCTAAATGAGAAGACGAGGGAGAATAGCAATCTGAAAAGGAACTATCACAGAATGACCAATCGACTTGCTGCCAAGAAGCAGAACTCCAGAAGATGCAAGAGGAAAATCAAAAACTGTCCACTAGAATAGAAAGCAGTGACATAGAGGTGTTTAGAGAAATGATTCGGAATTTGTCACACATTATTTGAGAAAAAGACCTGGAAGTGGATGCATTAAGTCAAAAATGCCAGACTTTAATGACAATCCTGCAGACATCCAGCACTGGTCATGCGGTTGGAGGAGTTTCTATTGATCAGTTCCAGCAGCTTCTACAGGAATGGGACACATTAAGACAGCGGGTGACGATCATGGAGGAGTGGAAAGAGCAGGTGCTGACCACGGTCCAAAATATGAAGCGTGAGTCATCCCAGCTTCAGAGAGTTCTGCGACAACTCCAGGCATGGGCTTGCACCAACAGCGAGATTTTGAAACTGCAGACAACCTCTCTTGACCAGATCCACACTTACCAAGGACATGAAATAAACTTACAAGAGCTAGAGAAGGAACTAGCACAACTTCAGCTCCGCATCAGGGAGCTCTGCAATGCCAAGGACCTCCTTTTAGGAAACCTTGACGCGATTTTCCTCCGGCCCTCCAGCGACTCTGCAGAGGCAGCCAACTCTGAAGGCTGTGAAATCTGACCGAGTGAGTGAGTCTTCTCAGGTGCTCAGAGAGGAGGTAGAAGAGCTCAGAAAATCAGGGCAAGGAAAAGATAAAAAGATTCAAACCCTCCAGGAAGATCAGCAGAGACGGATTGCTTCAGGGGCTGCTACGGGGGAAGGAGAAGGGAAGCCACAGGAACACAGCGATTCCAATTCCCACATGGAGCAGCAGAAGGAGAAACAGGCTGTTCTACAAGATTTCCCTCAGGCTCAGGACCTCCAAATCCCAGCAAAAAGTGAGGAACTGCTTTCTTTACAGGAGAAGCTCAGGGGCCAACTGAGTGAGAATGAGCTGCTGAGGCAGGCAGTCACCAGACTGAAGGAGAGGATAGCAGATTTTGAAATAGATGTGTGTCGGCAGAAAGAGGAAAATGGAAAGATGGTGGAAACATGTATAGAAAAGGACATGGAAAAACAGGCCTTGCAAGAGACAAATCGGCTGCTGTCAAAGATGCAGAGGGGAGGAGGAATCCCAGCCTGCCGTGATGAAAGAGAAGGCACTTTCTCTGGAGCAACTGCTGCGAGAGAAAGAATACGGCGAGAGCGGGGAATTGAACCGGCATATGGACGTCATTCAGTCAAAACAGGAAAAGGCAGTTGTGGCTCAACAGGAGAGAGATGATGTCGTGTTGGCACAGAAACAGAAAGAAACGGAAACCTGTGCACACCAGAAGGAGAGTCACCAGTTACATGAGAGACAATTGCGCCTAACCCAGGAGCTGGAGAGAAGATGGCACCTCGCTGCAGAAGCCCAAGATTCTCATTGCCCGGAAAGTTTGGCTTCAGAAGACCAAGTGGCTCAGCTAAGAGAGGAAGTGACAGTCCTGCAGGGAAAACTCGTTTTGTCTTCCGCTGCCATGGAAAAGGGCAACCATAGAGCCAGTTTGCAGGTGGAGTTGCTGCGGGAGTATTTGCACATGGTCACCCAGCAGAAAGAGGAAGCTGCGCTCCGGCTTGCCGCCTCCCAGGAAGAGGGAAGGCACTATGATTGAAGGCTAGCGAACCTCAAGCTGGAAATCACTGAATGGATGGAAAAGGCAGACACCCTAGAACGAAAACTGAAGTCGTTACAGGGACGATGGCATCAAACAAATGCCGACTTGGAGGTGAAGGAGGACCAACTCCAAGAGTTCAAGAAACAGAATGAGGTCCAGCAGGAAATACTGGAGGACACACAGAAGAAACTCTTGACCTTAGTAAGTAAGGCTGAAGGAATGGTGGACAAAACCCTCCTAAGGAGACTCTTCGTGGGATCTTTCCAGGCAGCTGATGAGGAATGGCAAGAAGCGTTGAGGTTGATGGCAAGCACACTGGGGATCCAAGAACACCAGCTGTGGCAGCTCCGTGGTCAAGAGCCTGCGGGCGTGCCCAGTGGGGTGTCTGGGGAGCCTGGATCCAGAAGTGCCCCCAATGCAACTGGGAAGCCAAATCACCAAGCTGTGCCCAATTCTTTTTCAGGACTTTTTGTCCAGTTTCTAGAAGTGGAATCTCATTCAGGTTCTTCATCACCAAACTCCTCTGCTCATGACATGAAACCCCCAGATTCAGGAGGAACGGGACAACTGCCTAAGAAACAAGGCCCACCACAACTGAATGCTACCCTGGGATCCACACCTGGAAAAAAAGATGTCAAGCCCAGAACCACAGCTGTGTCTCTTATTAACCCACCTGGACCGGAAATGGATGGGTCAGAGCACCTTCTTCTACATGTTATCTCTGATTCTTTACCCAGATACACGCCCTATATACTGTCACCTGCCAAGAAGGTTGGAATGGCGGCCAAAGACCTCTCAAAGAAATAGAAGATTGTCAAGCCAGAGACGTGACCATGCTTTGAAGATCCCAAGTCACTCTGTGTCTTCCTTAACCCCAAATGCCTTTTTTCAAAATGTAAACTATTTGCAGTTCTGCTTTCAGCTTAATAAACAGGATTTTATGACTTAACAATAAAAGGGGTCATTTAATAACTGCAGAAGTATTTGCCAAAGTGAAAACAGTGTTGACTTCTCTTTCTTCTTTTAAGATTTTCTTTTTTTTTTTTTTTGACAGAAATTGGGGCACACAAGCAGGGGGAGAAGCAGAGAGAGAGAAGGAAGTAGGTTCTCCACTGAGCAGGGGAACCTGTGACCTGATACTAGGACCCCGGGATCATGACCAGAGCCAGACGGTTAACAGACCGAGCCACCCAGATACCAGAACAGTGGTCACTTTGTTAGGACAGTCGACACTGCTGGGCTTGGGGGCTGTGGTCAAAGGATTCTTCCAATAATGTCTGTAATGCTTTAAGGTTTTCACAAGGGTCAGGTGTCTTCGTATATCTGATCTAGGGAACACATCAACTAGTTTTAGTCTTCCAAATTTATCAAATACACGAGTACACACTCCTTATATGGAAAACAAAGTGAATAGCATGAAAGTACAAGATGAATATAAGGTTAAAAACAAAAAGGCAAGTTTGCTTTTCCCAGGTAAGTCTCATTTCTGTTAGCTTATTTTTTAGTTTCTATTTTTTCAAAATCATTTCCTTTTCTGTGGTCTGCAAAAGCACTCTATGGGTAACCTGAGTCCTCTTGGGCCTTATGTATATTTGTCTAGTTAGGAGTATTGTATTCTCTGACTTGTTTTATTTCTTTTTCCCTCCAAATCACTCTGCCTTGGAGACCATTTGAAATGGGAATGAATCCCATCTTATTCTTTAAAAGAAAATCCAGCTGCTTATGGTTCTACCCTACATTATGCAAATAGCTCCCCTTGATTAGCATGTAAGCGGTTTTTACCTGGAATGTCCATGGTCAACTCCCTTGTTCATTTCTTCAAAAGCCCCTTCAAATCTTCCTTTGCCCTTCAAGGTAAATTGTTCCATTGCACCTTGGAAAGGATCCATTCAGATTTTTTTAGGACTTCATTCCATTTTCCATTCTGCTCTCTCTTCAGCCTGCCAAATATGGTCATTCCTTTCCTGCTTTTCTGTTGTCAGTGCTCTGATTCACCCACTGCTGTCTCATACTGGTGCAGTAGACTCCCTAACAATCTTGCTGGTTCCACTCTAAGCCTCCCTTGAATCCATTCTGAACTCTGCTGTCAGGAAGAACTGAGATGAACATCTGATGTTACTTCCCTGCTGTAATTACTGGAGGGTTTCCCCACTGCCTGGAGTTTGACCTTTAAGAGAGCATCCAAGCCCTTTCCTTTGCGGCCTTCCTTCCTCCTCATCGTTCACATAAAGGCTGCCCTTTAGCTCCAGGTGAATTCTTGCAAGCCCCAAATAGATTTTTATCCAAATAACTTCATGTCCATGAGCCTCCTCTTTGTGCCTTGACAAAGGTACAAGTGAGAAAGATTTCATCCTCTTCTTCACCCGTTGGGGAAGGGAGGGATTCCAGCCCTAAAGCTATGCAGTGTTTGCATACAACATAGCTGAGATCCACCGTAATTTGTTACCGACCTATCCTCATGGCCCAGGGAAGGAGGATACACACATCATGCAGGGCCATGGGGGGACGTTGCACCTGGGAACAGAATGGACATGGGCTGTGGGTGCAGAGGAGAGTGAAGGTGAGCCCTACTTCCTGCAGGAGAGAATGACTGGCTTGCTGGATCATTCCACAGGCTGTCAGGGAATTGGAACTTACTACTTGGGGAGGAACTGTGCCTGGTACCTGTGCTTAGGAGGCCTTGTTGGCCAGAGGATCTGATCTGTGGGAGCAGAGTGGGAAGAGAACATGGAGTGAGGCCATTTGAGGCCATCTGAATCTTACTCAAACTCAGGCTTTCCCTCACAGTGGACTCTGATATTTGGACATCCATTTCATCTGAGACCCTTAAGGCATAGGAAAGGTGCTTCTCCAGGACGTGAAGCTGTCATGTGAGCAGGAGGGAGACGTGGTCATCAAAACCAAAATGTAATATCTTCCATAGATGTTCATACAGTTGATCCCATGGAAAACCCTGGGTAGCCAAGGGGTAGAAGGAAGAGCTGAAGTCCTCCAGCACCATGGAATCTGGCAATGCACTGTGGACAGAAGCCTCCACCTCCACCTGCAGGTAGGATAAGCAGACTTTGGCTTCAGCCTGTAGCAAGTAGGCCTTGGTGACTCTATTAAGCTGGTGGGGGTGCCATGACCCAGAGAATAATAGACAGCTGGATAGGAAGGCTCAGAGCCTGTGAGAGACTCTATTTCCAGGAGAGCCCTGTGCATGGCCAGCAACTGCTGCTTTCCTGGTCTATAACCCAGGGCTAAGGAGGGCTGTTTCTTGCATTGAGATCCCATGGACAATTGACAGATAGCATGGGTGGTCCAGGGACTCCTGGAAGGAGAGAGGAGGCTTCTGAAGCCTTTTCTCCTGGGTACTAACAGGTGATTTTTTAAAAAGATTTTATATATGTAGTTAAGAGAGAGCTCTGGCTGGAAGAGGGGGTATAAGGGAGAGGGAGAAGCAGGCTCTTCACCAAGCAGGGAATGCCCCTGCCAGGCTTGATGTCAGGATCCTGAGATCAGGACCTGAAACTAAAGCAGATGCTTCACCAACTGAACCACCCCATCACCCTCAACAGGTCATTTTTACTTGCACATTTTTTACTTGCCTTTTGTTGAGGGGAGACCCTCCTGCCTTCATTGTGAGCTCATTGACAAGTAACAGCCTAAATGGGCTTCTGTAAAATTTATAAACAAGGAATATGTTGCCTCAGAACCCAAAAAGTACTGAGAGATGTTGGACTTCTATGTCCTTTTTTCTCTTTTAAAGATTGAATTTGTTAGTTGATAGAGCACGAGAGAGAGAGAGAAGAATAGTAGGGCTGGCAGGGGCAGAGGGAGAGGGTGAAGCACGCTTCCCGCTGATCAGTGAGCCTGATGCAGGGTTTGTTGCAGGACCCTGAGATCAGGACCTGAGCTGAAGGCAGGCACTTAACTGACAGAGCCAGCCAGGAACACCCGCATTTGTAGGTCCTTAACAAGTTTGCCAAATAAATTTCCTCACAGTAGGATGTCTTTTTTTTTAAGATTTTTTTTTTATTTATTTGTCATAGAGAGAGAAGCAAGAGCAAGCACAGGCAGACAGAGTGGCAGGCAGAGGCAGAAGGAGAAGCAGGCTCCTCGCCAAGCAAGGAGCCCAATGTGGGACTCGATCCCAGGACGCTGGGATCATGACCTGAGCCGAAGGCAGCCGCTCAACCAACTGAGCCACCCAGGCGTCCCACAGTAGGATGTCTTAAATGTGATGTCACACCTATGTTCCTCGAGAAAGATGGGTGTAGTAAGTTCCTACCCACAAAGGTTGCCTATGATAGCAGAGCGGTTTGGATGCCCTTTGTATAACAAGGTATATCATGTGTCCTTCAAGGTTGAGGCACACATGCCTGTGATGATGTTGAAATAGGCACTGCTGATCAGATCATCTTGGCCAAATCTATCATAGCGAAGTATTCACCATCTTTAAATTGGCTGGGCTCCGTCATTTTTTTTTTATTTTTTGAAAAATGTTATTTATTTATTTTGACAGAGAGAGAGATCACAAGTAGGCAGAGAGGCAGGCGGGGTGTGGGGGAAGCAGGCTCCCCACTGAGCAGAGAGCCCAATGTGGGCTTGATCCCAGGACCCTGAGACCATGACTGGAGTTGAACGCAGAGGCTTTAACCCACTGAGCCACCCAGGTGCCTCATCCCTCATGGTTTTTAAATGACCTTATTTCTTTATTTTAAAGAGAGAGCAAGAGAGAGAGAGAGATAGCAAAGGAGCGGGGGTAGGGGGTGATGTTGGGAAGGGAAGGGCAGAGGCAGAGAAAATCTTAAGTTGACTCCACCCCGAGCATGTAGCTGGACATGGGACCCAATCCTATGACTCTGAGATCATGACATTAGCAAAAGCTTAACCCACTGAGCCCCTCAGGTGTCTCAGATGTTTTAAGGGGACTGGGGTTTATTTTAATCAGGTATGGTAAGACAGGCAGATATACAAGTAACTCTCACAACGGAAAAAGTGTTTTGGACTCACAGATGCCATGAAAGGTGGTGCTGGGAGGCATGGAGGGCGGCCCCGGGAAGTACCAGGCTTGGTCAAGAAAAAGAGGAAGTGAAGGGACAATAGGGGGAAGACCGTTTATCATGGATTCCGTGGGAAGGGGCAGGTGAGTCCGGGTAAGCACGTTTAGGACTGCCTAGTTTGTGTCATCTCAGTGGATTCTGGGACACAGTGGTGTCTGGAGTAGCCTGTCCTGGCCCCTGGGGTGATCAGGGCAGGGCATAGTAACCCAGAGTGTAAGAGTTTCTTATAAGAGATGGTTGGGGGTAAAGCCTCTGATTTGGTTGCTTTACCTGTGAAAGGTTTGCTGGCAGGCAAGCTGCTGACCATCTCTAGGAATTCAGTAAGCCTGCCAGGGACAGTCCCTCCGAAGTCAGCAAGGCCTGAGATGTCAAAGCATTAAATATAGAGGATAGAAAATATGGTTATTATATTTGCTATAGACAGGATTTGAGCCCTCGTAATAAGTCCATTACAGTTAGGCAACCAGTGCCTCCTAGCAACATTAAAGTTCATTCAGAACTTATGATGTAGAGGCACAAAAGCCAGTCGGCCTCCTTTTTTTTTTGTCAATTAAATTATTTTAGTAAATTTTGGATTTCTTTTTTTTTCAAAGATTTTATTTATTTATTGGAGAGAGAGAGAGAGAGAGAGAGAGAGAGAGCACAAGTACGTGTGATAGAGCAGGCCTCAGGGGGAGTAGCAGGGAGAGGTAGAGGGAGAAGCAGACTGACTCCTTGCCCAGCAGGGAGCTTGATATGCGGCTCTATCCCAGGATCCTGGAATCAAGACCCAAGGTAAAGTCATTGACTAACTATGTGAGCCACCCAGGTGCCCCTGTAAATTTTGGATTTACAGTTGGGTCAAATTTTGAACCTATGTTGAATTAGTCATGGTAGGTGGGTGTTGGGTTCTGCCACCTGTATTCAGATCTCTCTCTTCCACTCCTCCTATGCTTAGGTCTGTTTCTTCCTTGAAGAAGAAACCCCTGTGAGGTGGGGGAATGTCTCATTACCCTGCTGCTCTTTCTCGGGTTTTTTTTTCCAGAGTGTCCCAAATCAGCATCATCAGCCTTGGAGCTTCCGTTGTGGCAATGGTTGTATGGTTTCAAGTCTCCTGGTGTAAGTCAAGTGGGAATTGATCCCCTCACTGTACCACAGGGGTCCCCCGTATGTTTCCCCCATAATCCTGAGGATCAGGATCTTGTGCCAAACAGATTAGGCAAGGGGGTGGTCAGTGGAAAGGCACAAGACCCACAGTCTAGTCGTTGATGAAGCAAAACCATCTTCTGCTACAGCCCTACCTTCTCTCAGTATAGATTGTTTCCCTTCCCCCCTTTTCCCTCTCTACAGATTTCCTCAGGATAGATTTTCATTTCTAACCACACAAAGCCATGTTTCTGTCCCCATCTAATCACATGGCGCACATGTTCTGCATGTTTAGGGGGAAAGGGAGCTGGTTTGGTCAGCCCACAGATGGCCATCCTCTTCTTGTGGGAATGCCAGTCCATCTCCCAGTGTTCGAGTCTACAGCCAGGAAAATCATTCTGTCCATGGCCAGAGTCAGAGCCTCAAGCCCCTGAATCACAAGATTAGTCTATTGACGAGCCGGGGAGCAACAACACTACGAGAAAGGCAAGTGTGCTGGTGAGGTGTTTGGCACTGTGAGAGAAGTGGAACACCAAATGCCCCCCCCTCCACTTTTCTGTTTTTGTTCAGCTGGTGGGCCCTGGGCTGCCATGGATGTCTACCTGAAAACCTTAAGGGCTCAGGAAGACACATGGTTACAGGGAGAGGAGTGGCAGCTCGGAGTCGGGCAAGGCCACTCCCAATGCCTGAAACACAGTGACTCGGGAAGCAGCCAGGGAGCCATTCTTATATTTCCCTGGGCCCGCGGTCTCCCTCCTTTGCACCAACAACACAGAGGGTCAGCCCCAGGACTGTGCTTGAGGTGCACTTTCCCCCATAGACCCATACATCAGCCCCAAACACTGGGCCATCACCCAGTCCCTGGAACTCAAGCACACCAGTCAGCATGTCCTGCAGTTGCCAACATCAGGGGGGAGCCTTGGAGACCAATGCAGGCCACATAGGTGACACCTCTCCCCCAGATAGTCAATTCTCATTCATTCTCACCTTTTTGGCAAGGATGGGGTATTATTTTGGAAATGGATGGCGACCTCCATTTGAGAGAATAGAACATGAGCCAACACAGCTTGCCAGTGATTGCCAGTTCCCTCCCAGATCGTCATTGTCACCCCTGAAGCCAGTGACTTAGCAAAGCAGCAGGTCAAGCTGACACCATGTCTTCATTTAATGTGGGGACACCCTGTTTGTGATGCCACTTGTTTACTAGTCACATATACTTACACTTCAGGGGAGAGGATACCAAACACGGTGCAGGACTGCACAGAGATTGCACTTGGGAACAGAGAGAAGGAGCAGGGCCTTGGAAGGGAAGACTTGGTTGAAACAAGAGGGCAGGCAAGTCCTGGTTCCCATGGGAGGGTATGAGTTGCTTCCTTGAAAAATTCAGTGGGCTTCTAGAGAACTGAACACTACTCCCCAAAAACCAGTAGGTTCTAAGTCTGGTCCCTGTGATGAGAAGGGTGTTTGGTTAAGAGACCTCCCCTGTGATAGGGAGAGGAGAACGTGCATGATGCCATTTGAGTCCCTCCTTGATCTTCAGGTGTCAAGACAGCCCTTATTACAGAATCTTAATTTCAGGCCTTATGCCATAAGAGGGTACGACAAAGTAATTCTTACCTTATGTAAAGTAACTTGTATTCCTCTATGCAAGCAATGAATATGTGGGCTCCACAATCAAACACACATTCACAATTACTCGTACAAAGAAAGTACTTCGGAATAAATCTAACAGTGCCTGTCCAGGCATCCCATGCTGAAAGCTATTTAGCACTGATACAGGAAGTCAAAGATATAAATAAATGGAGAAATACACCATGCTCGTGATTTGGAAGACTAAGCATTTTAAAGATGTCAAGTCTCCCCAGACTGATAGAGTTAATGCAGTTCCTATCAAAGTCCTGTCAGCTTTGTTTGTTTTTGTTGAAATAGACAAAAATATTCCAAAATGTATGTGGAAGGACAAAGGAAGTAGAGTAGTTTCAAAAACTATTTTGAAAATAATACTAATGGGTGAACACAGTCTACAGAGTTTCAGAACTTAGTAGTTAAAATAAGGAAGGCTGTGTGCTATTTGCAGGACTGAAACATGGAACCGAGCAGAACAGGGGCACCTGGGTGGCTCAGTGGGTTAAAGCCTCTGCCTTTGGCTCAGGTCATGATCTCAGAGTCCTGGGATGGAGCCCCACATTGGGCTCTCCCCTCAGCAGGGAGCCAGCTTCCTCCTCTCTCTCTGCCTGCCTCTCTGCCTACTTGTAATCTCTGTCGGGTAAATAAGTAAAATCTTCAAAAAAAAAAACACTTTTTTTAAAAGAACAGAGCAGAACAAGGAACCCAGGAATAGTCCCCACAAATAAGCCCAACTGTGTTTTGAAAAGGGCATTAAAGCAACTCCAATGGGAGAAAGCTGGGTTTGTACTCTCTACAGCCTTCTAAAGCTTGTGGAAGTCAGAGAGGCCAAACTCAGAAATAGCAGCAGCAGAGAAGAATGATGGTGGTGTGACCCAGGCCCTACCAGGTGGGAATGGGGAAGGAGAGATATTGGGTGACCCAGGTTGTGTGGGCAGGGTCCAAAGAGCTTTCCAGTGATGCTTTCCAAAGGCCTAGGGAGCTGGGAAACTGTCCAATCAGCATGTGGGCACAGGCGCCAATGAGGGGGAGGGTTGTTAGGATAGCTGACAGGGGGCAGGTCAACAAGATGCCTCTGCTGAGTGCGGGGCTTGCATGGCATCTCCGGATCCCGCAACCTTGCCCCAGTGGGTGCAGAACCTCCAGACCCATGGCCATTGGCCTGAGGACACTCTTTTTCACCTCCTGTACATCCTCTTCAAGGTCGACGCAGAGGAAGACAGATTGAGCGGCCCCTGGGAAGATGCTTCTGTGCAGAGGTACCTGTGGGGCATGATGTCAGGACCCTGTGTCCTTGGGGTCTTGGGCCTTGCTGGGAGGCAGCCTGTGTCTCAGGAATACACTGGATTGCCAAAAGGTATCTGTCAGCTCCTGCGCCCCTCGTTTCCCATCTGTGAGGAGCCCAGAGCAGGACTTCATTTATGGAGCTGCTAATTATTTCAAGTGTGTTGTGAGAAAGGGGGAGTGGGAATGCGGCCTGAACCAGGCACATGAACTTTCGGCCTTCTTGACCGAAAAGTCCTGCTAAAAACCCAACATGAAGCGAGTAAGTTGTAGTTTTGATGAGGGAGAAGTTTCGGTTCTCCCTCTTGAATAGTTACATTCCACTAGGGGTTGTCAGGATCTCCACTGTGCACCTGAGATAGGGCCAAATAGGGGTGTGTGTGAGTGTGTGTGTGTGTGGGGGGGTGGCCTTTTGGATGGGTGGTGGGCCTTCAGTGACTGGAAAGCATGATCAGTAGGACTGACAGGATGTGTGAGGGACTCACCAACTGGTTGAAAAAGACAGGAAGGAAATAATGATCCGTGAAATTCATCATTACTCTTTTGCATTGAGTGCTGAAAACTACAGCGTGCATTAGAGTTTATCCTTTACTGAGTAGTGTTGAAGCTGAGACCAGAAGGCTAAGAAATAAAAGGCGGATGTGGGAAGGTGTTCAGTGAGAGCAGGGAAGGATGTGTACTGTTACAGGAACTGAGAGAATGTCCTTGAATCTCGGGCCACGTGGGGACTGTAGGGTGGGGAAAACCAAGGTTTGGGGTGAGGACTTGGACTTTTTGTAGGTTCTTGGAGACTAATCATAGTGATTTAAAACATGATGCCCAGGCCCAAGCTGATCCTAGCTCTGCGTCTTAGGAGCTGTGTTACTCTACCATTGTAGGTCTCAGTTTCCTGAAGGAAGAAATGGGGGTGATAATAATCCCACTTCATAGATGATTGTAAAGATGAAATGATATTTAACGTTAATAAAACACTCAGAGCCATGTCTGACATGTAATAGGTGTCAGTGGTTGATTCAAGAAATAAATAGGGGCACCTGGGGGACTCAGTGGGTTATAGCTCTGCCTTTGTCTCAGGTCATGATCCCAGGGTCCTGGGATCCAGCTTCACATTGGGCTCTCTGCCAACAAGAGTTTAGATCCCAGGACCCTGAGATCAGGACCTGAGCTGAAACCAAGAGTCGGATGCTTTGCCAAACTGAGCCACCCAGGCACCCTTACAGGGCCTGTTGCCTTAGGAAAATAAATTGCAAGGGTAAAGAAAGAGGAGGGAGAAAATGAGGCCTGTTATTAAGAGAGGCTTGAGAGACTTGTTAACCAATTGCAAGGTATGGGTCTTATCCTCACTCAGGATTTAACAAATACAGAGAGTCAAAATATTTATGACATAATCAGCTAAATTTCTTATTTTCCCCATGATTTTACTTATTTAGACAGAGATCACAAGTAGGTAGGGGCAAGGCAGAGAGAGAGGAGGAAGCAGGTGCCCCGCTGTGCAGGGATCCAGATGCGGGGCTTGATCCCAGGATCCTGGGATCATGACATGAGCCGAAGGCACAGGCTTTAACCCACTGAGACACCCAGGCGCCCCAATCTGCTAAATTTGAACTGTGACTTGACATGTCATGATATTGCGAAATTATTTTGAAATGTTTAAAGAGTGAGTATAATTTTGCGGGCTTATCTATGTGTGTGTCCATTAAGGGCAGTTTTGCTCCCTAGATGTTTGGCAAAGTCTAGGACATATTCGGTGGTCATAAGCACAAGTGAGGAAGAGGCTCTCTGCACCTCATGTATGGAGACCAGGGGTGCTGCTAAGCATCGTAGTATACTCAGGACAGCGCCCTCAGCAAAGAATGATGGGGTCCAAGGTGTGGGTCATGCCATGGTTGTATAAGCCTGTTCTGGAGACAGGTGTTGACGTAGCCGTGGGTTCAATGGTAGGGTAAAGATAGTTGTTTCAAAATGTGATGGGGGCTGTGGGGATGGGCTGTGAGCTGAGAATTATTTAAGTTAGTGATGGGAGTTCCTTATACCATTCTCTCTATTTGGGTGTGTGTATATGTATGTATCTGTATGTTTATATAGTGTGTGTGTGTTTGTGTGTGTGTGTGCGCGCAGTATGTGTGTATATTATATGCAATTGTATATTTCCATAACAAAAGCTCCCAAGCATGCTAGGGGTGATGTAGAGTCTGTGTTCACGTGGCATCTGGTGCCAGCACGTGGGGAGGGTGGACAAGCTGAGACAGGATTTCGGAGGAGCGGCAGCAGTGGCGTCCTTAGCAGGCTTGGTCTGCAGTGGAATGTTGGTGGTGTCTGGCTGTCGAGCTTCCCTTTATCCCTGTTGTATTTTTATTTTTTTGTATTGTTCTTTGGCCTTCCTAATAGCCTTCCAATAAATTCTTTTTCTGTTAAATTTAGTCAGAACCAGTTTCTGTGAAGCAAGAATTCTGACTTACACAAAAAAAGGGTGAAGCTGATGTATAGAGAAAAGGTAATCTGACAGACTGTGGGAGGAGAGAGTGGAATTAGGAGAAACAGATATATAAAAATATATGTCATTTATATATCTAACAACTAAAATTTACAGAGTATATATATATATAGATAGATAGATAGATTTATCTATATGCACATACATATGTATATAATATTTGAGAGAAAGAGAATCTCATGGTTTCTGTTTTTCTTGTTCTTAACTTCTATCCCTCTCAAGACCACAGTTTAATTCTTGTCCAGGGATATTGTGAGATAGCCCCATTTTTTTAATATAAGAAACTCTCATTTCTACTTCAATAAATGCAAGTGATCTTCTGTCAGCTACAACCCACAGAAGCTCAGCATAGCTTAGATGGTGATGTGCTCACCTAACCACCTTGTTGCTATACTTGCTTTTGCTCACTGCTGTGCAGAGGTTCCACAAATGTCTGTTTCATGGGCACACGATTGTCATTTGGCTCCAGACAAGGAATGAATGTGCTGTTCATGGCAGCAGAGGCACTCTGGTCTTCTTGGCCTTTCCAATAATCATTGTAAGTGGACACACTTATCGAGAGTTCATTCTGTCAATTGTGCCTGTCTTTCATAAGTTTTACCAGTAAGCCTCAGTCTCTCTGAACACCCCTGACTGTAGGGTCCTCAGTCCTTGGTTTTGTGAGGCACAAGGAATGAATGAATCCAGCGGGGTCCCTTGAGAGACAGCCTGCCGGCCTCTCCTGGTGGATCCTATACCGACAGACAAAGGCCATTGCAACTTCATTGAGGAAGGTGTCATATAATGTGAAAGAGTGTACAGGGAGGATAGCCTGCATTTTCCGAGAACAGGCTTTGAGTCAAATAGCCTTAGACTATCACCCTATTTCTACCCTGTGCTCCTGTGCTTCCTTAGGCATGTTTTTTGACCTCTCTATCCTCGGTTTTCTCGTCTGTAAAATGGACTGTTTTATGGATTAAATAAAAAAAATGTATACATATGTAAATTCACAGAGAAGATGGCCTATGGGGAGCCGTGTAGAAATGGTATTTTTATTATTACTCAACATTGTTGTTAATATTATCATAGGAAAGTTCTTCCGGTATAAAGAGCATGAAGCATAAGATGCTCCATTTGGCCCCTTCCAGGCCCTGTGTTTTCCATGATGCCACTTACTCATGAGCTTCATGATCTCATGCGTGGGTGACCCCTTTTGGGCCAGCACATAAATTATGTAGCCTTGGTAGCTCCCAGGGGCCAGGTCTTGTGGGGAGGGTTTTTCTGTTGGAGCTGTTGGGTCCTGGCTACCTGGACTCCATCACCTTCTACCTGTGTGACACTCGGGACCTAATAACCCTGTGACAGGCAAGCAATTCGGGCTGTTCCTTAGGGTTGTTGATGATGATTAGATGGAATGGTACATATAAAATGCCTGGAACATGTCAAGAAATGTTTGACCTCATTCCATTTTCTTACTCTTTTTTACTAGCTCCCAGAACAACCCACTTCTACCCATTTCTGTTTCAGAGAGGTGAGGTAATTCTGCGAAGGCCATAGTGTTAGGCGAATAAGGTGAGGAAAAGACATTGCAGGTGTTGTGAAGAGCATGAGTAAAAACTGGGGAGTAAGAACCCGCTGTGAAGCTGCAGGTAACCGGGCGTGGCTACCTGCAGAGAGCCAGAAGTGGGCGAGGGAAGGGTGAGGGATGAGTTTAGGAAGGACTTTGGATGTTGTGCTGAAAGACAGTGGGTCCCTGAGGGACTTTTAAGTTGGAGTGACCTCGTTTAATTTGCATTGTCAGATCATTCCAGAAGAGAGGTTGGAGGAGGAGCCAGTAGAGACAGAGAGACTTCAGAGGAGGAGGATCTTCTCTGAGGGATCATGGCAGCCAGTGCAGAGGGTTTGAAGCAGGAGTGAAAGGATCTGGGTCCTTAAGAAGGCACAGCCCACTGGGGAAGAAGACTCCTGCATGGGAGGGAAAATGATATAGTACAGTGCCCAGCATGGATGCCAAGAGCATGCAGCCTGGAACTGCCGGTCACACAGGCCTATGGTGCCGGGTCCCATATTCACAGAGCAGTGCATTCAGATCAGATGGGATCAGAGCAATAGATTCTGCCAGTTCTGCTTTGGTCAGTAAAACTCAGGATTTAGCTTCTTAATGTCCTGCTTTGTTAGGACTGCTCTCTCTTTTCAAGGGGTATATGTGTGTATTGGAATAAGGGACCAACATCCTAGTTACAAAATCAGGAGAGAAGCCTTATTTTTGTCTGTGAGATTCTACCTGCCTCCAGGCCTCAAATGAGAGTGCAGCATTTTTTGTCATCAGGCAGATGTGATTCCAAGTTCACACTCTGCCACGTCACTGTATGACCTTGAGAAGAAGACCTCATTTCTGGGTCCTCGGTTTTCTTATATAGACAGTGGGAGTTATTATGCTGTCTTCTTCCTAGAGTTGCTGTAAAGAAGAGATAGTGCATGTGTGTTTGTTATCTCAGAACATAGCGTGAAGTGCTAAATGGACATTAAGCATTGTTTCTTGCCTTGTCATTTGTGGGTTCCCACTCTGACATCAAGTCATGAGAGCCATTTTATTTCTATACAGATTTCAGTGACTACAAGAGAGTCTGAATACATTACCAATCAGACTTGATTTGTCCTCAGTTGTCCAGAGCCTCCGATTTCCAGGAATGGTTCAAGGATCCCCCTGGGGGCATAGCCCACGTGGAACTCACTCAGAAGCTTTCTGGGACTTGGTGATCCTTCTCACTGTGATAATGGCACAGCTGAATTTCCCAGAAGGAATCATTAATCACAGCAGCCACTGATCCCACAAAGGACAGAGCTGAGCTCTTTGCCAGGCATCTAGGACAAAAAGGATTCTTGCTTATGATTCTTGGTTTCAGTCCACCAAGGAGAGAAGGAGAAGCAGACTCCCCCTTTCCATGGAGTAGGTCATGGTTAGATATAGACCATGGATTAGCTTTCAACTTCCCTTACCTCTAAACTCAGCCCTTGCTTCTTTCTACCCTGTCTACCCCCAAATCAGAACAAATGCTGACCTGCTGGGATATATGATGGGGCTGAGGAGGAGGAATGCTAAAAAGTAGAGCAAGGATATATCCCATATCTTCTTGCATATTCACTGTATGTCCACTCCAGGTTTTTGATCCTGTGATGAATAAGAAAAAGAAATAATAAATGGAACTTCATGAGTCTAAGCTTTTCTTCACAGCATCCTTCCTTTCAAATAAAATCCAGAAGCCATATGCAACCATGCCAAAGTATCTGTGTCACTCAAGTGTAGAGCCCGTCTCCTGCAGTGAAACATGCAGATCAAACGTGAATGCTTTTCTGTTGCTGTCTAAAGCTGCTTTCCACCAGGATGGCACTGCAGAACTCATTGCTTTGAGGAAAGGACAAACATGGAAAAATTAGTCCTCAATTTCATTTCAAAAAAGGGAAACTGAAGATCTCTTGCACGCAGAATAGAACCAGGACCTATAGACTCTGCAGAAGAATTGATGATCTTGAGTATATCATTGACATTGGCCCCAGTTTTTTTGTCTGTAAAATGGGGAGATGAAGTTAGATCAAGTGTCCCAGTAGGTATAGTCTTGGCTCTTGGCATTCTGGGTTGGATAATTCTCATTGTGGAAGCTGTTATGTGCATCGCAGAATGTCTAGAGCACCCCTGGCCTCGACTCAGTAGACGTCAATAGGATTTCCCTTACAGTGACCAATGGTGTCTCTAGACGTTGCAGATATCCTTTGGACATAAAACCACCCTGGTTGAGAACCACTGAATTAGATCTGTTAGATAATAAGCAATTTAAAATTTTCCAAGCTGGAGTGAGAGTCGGGGCTCTGCTATCGCCTGGTACCTAGCCCTGTGGGTGGCATTGTGGCAAGCATTCAGTACAAGCTGAACGAGTGAGATGAAATAGACAGTTCCTTCCAGTTCTAGATCAGTTCTTTGGCAGCAAGAGAATCACTAGATGGTAATGATCTTATCACCCATGTGACTGCCTCTATTTGGGTACTGTTTAACATTCCTGGATAGAAGTAGACTAAAAATACCACCCAGTGCTATGAAACAAATAGGTCTGCCTGGCAGTTTAGCAACAAATAGTGACTATAATGATCAAGGAGGGTCCACTCAATTTCGACAGCGATCTTAGATCGTGTCCCCTGAAAGTTAACTCTGAATTTTATGAATATGACAAAAAATTTAGTTGAGAAAAATGAGTCCCGATCTTGGAATATCATGATCTGAACCAATGTCAGACACTTATCCTGGTGAGCCACCCAGGTGCCCTCAGCCTGTTTTTTAAAATGGGATTTTACTGGAATACTGCCATACTCATTCATTAACAGATGGTTTAGGGCTTCTTTGATAACACCAATGGCAAAGTGGAATCCTTGGGACAGAGAATCTTTAGCAAGTAAAGTCCAAAGTATTGACCATGTGGTCCCCTTATAAAGAAGCTTACTGGCCCCTTTTGTAGATCACAAGTTTTCTCAGTGATGCCCTGTTGCACAGTAGGAAATATGCTTATATTTAATGAGCGTGTGTTAGGTTGCGCCATATTAAATTGTCATCATTGTAGGACAAAATGGTCAGATATTGGCACTTATGTATATGATCCACATAATGTAACTTTACACGCACATAGGTACACACATGCACACATGCTACTGCTGTCAGTGAATGTAGGAATCGTTATACTAGGGGCACAAACTCAGTATTTCAGGAGCACAGAGTAGCGTGTGCACGGTTCTTACCAGTAAGGGTGAGGGAAAGGGACTAGAAGCTTGACAGGCCTCCAGAGAAGTGGCTGTGTTTCTGGCTGCTGTGCATTTGAGCTGCACTACATGGCACCTGTAGGATTTGTTTCGGGTCAAAAAAAGCGTTTTCTACAGGGGTGGGGGTGGGATTGACATTGAGCTATAAGAAACATGCTGCATTCTTTCGTTCAAGCACAATTGCCGTTCATCCTGGAAACAGTTGCTTAGAATTAGAGGACATTAAAGATCGAGTGAGCATGACTCCCTAATTTTTAGATGAAGGTTGGCGGCAAAGGTATAAGTTCAAGATCTCCCTGTTGTTGACCAGTTGTTTTATTGGCAGGACTAGAGCCTATGTCTTCTATGCCCCAACTCAAGTTGATGTCCATCAGGCCACTCGGAAGTCAGAGAAATCAACTACTAGAGACAGTGGTAGCAGACAGGCCTGGGCTTGCCTTCTGGCTCTGTTACTTACTGTCTCTGTTACTCATCACAAAGTTTGTGAGCCAGAATTGCCTCCAACACAGACGCCCTCAGAGTAGAGGTTTAGAAAGCTCAGAGTCTGAAACCAGACTCTCTGAGTTTCATCCCCGCACCACTATGTGCTAGCTCTGTCACCCTGGGCACATTACTTACCTTATCTGGACCAGTAATATAGAGATAGTACTACTACTTACCTCACTGAGCTATAGGACTGAGTGATTTTAAGATTAAATGCAGGCATAAGGCACACAGGAAAATACCTGGGACATGCTGAGTACTATATGCTAACCTTATTAGAAGAAAAACAGTGGATTGGGACATCTCAGTGGCTCAGTTGGTTAATAAGTGTGTGCCTATGGTGCAACTCATGATCCATGAGTCCTGGGAAGCAGCCCTGCCATGGGCTCCTTGCTCAGCAGGGGGCCCGCTTCTCCCTCTACTAGTGTTCTCTTTGCTTATGCTCTCCCATTCTCTCTCTGACAAATAAGTAAATAAATAATAAAATCTTTCAAAAAAGAAAGAAAAAACAGTGTATCCTAGGAGTGTTCTAAGAACCAAGGAGAGTAATTTAGGGGAAGCCTTTTTCCATACATGTAGAACAATAAAAGTAGAAATGTATTTTTCTTCTCTTTGTGAATTGAAAGACTAGTATCCTGGAGATTGATGGTGATGATTTTCATTTCTTACAGCCTTACTATTTGCCAGGGACGTGACTTCTGTTAGTTAAGCGTCACAAGATCCAGAGATGGTTCTTAGTTTTGGCTGACAATTGTGACTGCATAGCAGAGTATAGGAGGACAGTGTGCTGCAGACTCTGGGGCCAGGCTGCCTGGGTCTGAATCCTTGCTCAGCCTCTTACTGGCTGTGTGAACCCAGCTGTGTTGCTTACACCCTGTGCCTTGGGTTTCTAGTCTATAAATGAGAATGATGAATATGGTGGTTTTGAGGATTAAAGGAGATAATTTTGTGAAGTGCTTAGGACAGTGTTTGATGTATAGTATTTGTTTAAGGAAGAATGAAAGCGAGAAGCAGACTCCTTGCTGAGCAGGGAGATGGATACAGGGCCCAGTCTCATGACTCTGAGATCATGATATGAGTTAAAGGCAGATGCTTAACTGACTGAGCCACCCACGTACGCCTGTCATCACCATTTTCACTATTACTGTAGATAGAGTTCTGTGGGCATTCAATATATGCTGGGGATTAACTCTGTTGATATTATTGGTATCACCAGTAGAGCACAGGGCCTGTACACAGTAAGCACTCAGCACACAGGGAATCAATGAATGCATACTCTAGAGCCAGTCTGCTCAGATTCGATTCCGGCTCTATCACATTAGAGCTTTGTGATCAGGCAACTTATTTAATCTCCTTATGCTTGTTTCTGTCTCTATAAAAGAGGGTGTCAGATTCCTAAATTAATGGGGTTGCTGTGAGCAGGAGGTAAGCCAGCCCATTCGCGTGCGCACAGACACACACATACACACACACACACACACACACACACACACACGTCAGGCCACACTGCCCTCTGCTGACCACACCGTGTAAATGCATATGTAAGTCCCCTGGGCCTCCTTCCACCCTAGGTCCAAGGCATCCCTGTACCTGCCTTAATGCGCACAGACACAAGGATGGACCTCTGTGTCCTCCTTACCTCCCTTCAAGTCGGGTCCGGGCTGCTCCCCACAGCTGATTCAGCCACCTCAGGATGTTCGCTCAGGTCGTTCTCCCCCTCCATGGGCCCGATGTGGTTCCTGCAGGATCGATGGCTCTTGCTTGGTTTCTGAGCAGCTGCCCAGGCCAGGAAACCCAGGCCCTCAGGGCTCGGGTTTTGAAGGCTCCCATCTACCTGTGGCCTGCAGGAAAACTGTCGCAGGGAGCCAGATACCTCGGACCTGGCTCTGTCATGGGCCCCAGACATGAAGAATGCACACTCCATGATGAGGAATACAACACTCGCACACTCCCCAGAGTTTCTCACCTCACTGCCTCCGCTCAGAGAGGTGGGTGAATATTTAATCCTCCCCAAGCTCTAGGTCTTGACTCTAGCAGCTTCCCTTGGCCTGAAACATAATGGAACTCTCAACCTTTAACTTAAATATTGATGCAAATTCTGCATACTCTTCCCCATTAGTTTAGCATGTTTCCATCTGAACCCTGCTTTTAGCCCATCCATGTCTGAGCCTTTTGGGGACTCCTACGGTGTCAATCTGCACTATTGGTCAGAGGGAGGGTCTTGCCACACTTGCCAGCCAGTCCTGCAAAGTGGTTGCAGGACCACGTGAGGGTTCATGTGGTTTCGAGCAGAATGCTGACACCAAGACCGCTGCTCTCATCCAGGAAAGAGGATGCATGACACACCATTAGAATTTTCATAGGAATTGCACTGAATCTATAGATTATTTTGGGTAGTATGGGCATTTCAATCATGGTAATTCTTCCAACGCATGAGCATGAAGTATGTTTCCATTTGTTTGCGTCTTCTTCGATTTCTTTCAGCAGTTTCTGGTAGTTTTCAGTATACAGGTCTTTGCCTCCTTGATTAATTAGACTCTAGGTATTTTATTTTTTTGATCCATTTATAAATGGGATTGCTTTCTTACTTTCTCTTTCCTATAGTTAATTTGCCTTTACCGCTAACTGGTCTTAAGTTTTACCTTTATCTCTCTTGCCATCAGTAACCATTATTCTGACTTCTAAAACCATAGATCAATTTTGTCTTCTCACTTATACAAATGGAGTCATACAGTCTGTGCCTCTTTGTATCTCACTTCTCTTCAAAGAATGCCTGTGAGATTTATACATGTCATTGTCTGTATCTGTACCAATAGTTCATTCTTCATCATTTTGTAGAATCCCATTCTTTGAACATACCTAAAATGTACTTCACTCTACTTTGGTGAGAGAATGGAATTGTTTCCAATCTGGGATAACATGAATAAATTTGCTATACATATGATAGTACATGTCTGTTGCTGAATACTTGCAGAGATTTTATGATTGGTATATATTCAGGAGTAGAGATGCAGAATCGTAATGGTGTACATAGTTTAAGTTTGATTAAGTTATTACCACACAGTTTTTTAATGCCTAACATATACTCCTACCTCAGTGGAAGCTGAATAAAATTGAATAAAAGTTCCAATTGCATAATTATGCTGAGCAAAATAAGTCAGAGAACGACAAATATCACATGATTTCACTCATGAGAAATCATTGATGAGCACTGGATTTTGTACTGTGTGCTGAATCACTAAATCCTACACTTGAAACTAATATTATACTTTATGTTAACTAACCTGAATTTAAAATAAAATTTAATTAATTAAAAAGCTCTATTCGCTCCATACCCTCAACAACGCTTGTTATTATGAATCTTTCAAACTTTAGTTATCCCTATAAGCATGCAGTATTATTTCATCAGAGTTTTCGTATAATTTTAAGGGCCATGTAGTAGTTCCTTCTGTCAAGATGATAAAGTTTTTTAGTTTACTAATCTTTAATTGTTGGAGGCTTGTTTTTGTTTTCTTTTTAATTCTTTACAAAACACCTGGATGATCATCCTATAATATAAAATTTTTGTGTGCCAATATGAGAAATGAAAAGAGAGTTATCATTACAGAGGCAACTGGGTGGCTCAGTGGGTTGAAGCCTCTGCCTTTGGCTCGGGTCATGATCCCAGGGTCCTGGGATTGAGCCCTGCATTGGACTCTCTGCTCAGCGGGGAGCCTGCTTTCTCCTCTCTCTCTCCCCCTGCCTCTCTGCCTACTTGTGATCTCTGCCTGTCAAATAAATAAATAAAATTCTAAAAAAAAAGAGTTATCACTACATATGTTACACTTAAAAAAGTTAGGGGCACCTGGGTGTCTCAGTTGATTAAGTGTTTGCCTCAGCAGTTTTGGCTTAGGTCATGGTCTCAGGGTCATGGAATCGGGCCCCACGTTGGGCTCTGTGCTCAGGAAGGAACCTGCTTGAGATTCTCTCTCTCCCTCTACGCCTGTACCAATCTCTCACAATCTCTCTCTAACATACATAAATCAAACTTCTTTTAAAGAAAAGATAACAAGACAATACTATGAGCAGTTTTATTCAACAGATTCAACAATGTAGACGAAAATGGAAAGATGTCTTGAAAAATATACCTTAGTGGCACCCACGTGGCCCAGTGGATTAATCCTCTGACTTCTGCTTTGGTCATGATTTCAGGGTCCTGGGATTGAGCCCAGATTGGGCTCCCTGCTTCCCCCTCCTCCTCTGCCTGCCTGTCGACTTGTGATCTCTCTCTCTCTCTGTATCAAAGAAGTAAAATCTTTAAAAAATATATATAACACCACAAAATAAAACAAAAATCTGAATGATTCTATATCTATTATAATAATTGAAATAATTATTAACAACTTTACCAGAAAGAAAGTCCTAGATCCAAGTAGTTTTACTGGCAAATCCTATCAAACATTTATGGAAGAAATAACACCAAAATTACAAAAACCCTTTCAGACAGTAAAGGAGCAAGTAACACTGGGTGTTATGAGGTTTTAAGCCTTTGCCAATGTGAAAAGTGAAATCACTTTAATCTTATTTGTCCTTTCATAACTAATAAGATTGGATTTTTTTAAAGATTTTTGTTTGTTTTTTTTCAGAGAGAGACAGTGAGAGTGGGAACACAAGCAGGGACGGTGGGAAAGGGAGAAGCAGGCTTCCCACTGAGCAGGGAGCCTGATATGGGGTGTGATCTGAGCCATGACCTGAGCCAAAGGGAGATGCTTAACAACTGAACCACCCAGGCGCCCAAAAATGTTTCTTTTTTTAAAAGAAAATGTATTTATTTGAGAGAGAGAGAGATACCACAAGTAAGCAGAGGGCCTGGCAGAGAGAGAGCAGGGGAAGCAGGCTCCCTGTTGAGCAAAGAGCCTGATGTGGGTCTCGATCCCAGGACTCTGAGATCATGACCCAAGCTGAAGGCAGAGGCTTAACCCACTGAGCCATCCAGGTGCCCCAGATTGAAGTTTTCTGTATATTTGCTGTCCTTTTCCCATTTTAAAATCTTTGAGAGAGGGAGAGAGAACAAGGGAGAGAGAACACGAGTTTGGAGGGGAAGGCAGAGGAAGAGAAAGAGTCAGAGAAGAGAGAATTTCAAGCAGGCTCCCCACTGCATGGGGAGCCTGGCACTGACATGGGGCTCAGTCTGACAACTTAAAGTTCATGAACTGAGCCAAAATACATCAAGGGTTGGACCCCTAACTGAGTGAGACTGAGCAGAGTGTGGTGTGCTCATTATGAAAGTAAAAGTCCTCAGTTCACAGTCCCTCTACCTCCACGCTATGGTCTAAAATACCTGCTTGTCATTAGAGCACTTTTGACCTAAGGTATCATTCAAAGACTGCAACTGTGGAGAGACGGATCATGAATCCAGTCACTCCTCATTTACTAGATTTTCAGTAGTGCACTAAGGCACAAGGAGACAAGGTAGTTTCTTTTTGATGGAGAAAGGAGACAGGTCGTGAAAAACCAGAATATAAAAACCATAAAACTCAGTCCTGATGGAGGCCCCATGCAGCCTGATAAGTGGAGTTAAAGAATCAAAACAAGCCCTCTGGCAAAATATTTCATTACAGACCAGGGCATGTACCATATTTGTCTGGGGGATAATCTGTTCAGGGAACCAGAAATGTAATAAGACAAAGAAAATTGCAAGATTATAATTCTTGGAGAGACGGAGAGTGTGTGGCTGGAAGTAATTTGGAATATTGTCTAAGAAACCCATAAAGGACACAGAAGTCAAAGGAGGATGTTGCTAACCACCTACCTGAGCAAAGTAGATCAGACCAACTGCAAGGCTTTGCTTCTGACTGAGAGGGGCATGCGAGTTTAGGGCCAGAGGTGCTTTGCTTGGCACTCTAGGGATGAGGCTGCACACTGTCACCTCTTTCTTTTTAATCCTTCCCCACTCAGCAAGCAGCTTTTTCTCCAAACAGATGTTGAACAAGTGTCTAAAGGATGTTGGTTAAATTTTCGTTATGAAGAATATTGGGCTTCCCAATATTGGGCTGCTGAAGGGCTGCCCATCTCAGTCTCACCCTGGCTGCAAGAAGGTGGAGAGAAGAGAAGTGGAGAGATGCCGCACTTTTCCTGGTACTCACTTGAATCCTCAAACTCTCCAGCTTGCTCCCTCCTCCCTTCGTGACAAAACAAAGAGAAAAAGAAGAAAAGGGTAAAAGTCGGAGGATGTATTCGGTTATAAAACACCAGAACTCCTTTCCCCTGCCTATAATGTAAGGGTGATAGAGCTCCGACATCTCCTATCCCCCATTCCAAAATTGGAGAAGCTCTGAAAAATAAAACTGCTTCTCATATTTCATTTGATGCAAAACCTGACCTATCAGGAAGTGAAACTCTGTGTAGTCTTTATCCTAATCAGTAGACATATTCATATATTTCAATGCAGAAATATTTTCTGGTATGATTTCAAGATGCAGCTCCATGGTTTTATGTACCATATCACCTTTATAAAAGCTGAGAAACAATGAAATCTATAACACGTTAGCCCTATAGTTTTCAGGTAAGAAATAATATTGAAAGATATTTCAGAAGCGATAAGTGAGAGAATGTTCACAAAGCACCCAGAACGTGCCTGACACCCAAGAAACAAGAATTCAGTTTCCTTCTGCCCATGTTTGGCTTATTTGGAGAAGGAGCTCTTCTTCAGAAATTAGCTTCAGGCTGGATAATGGGGATCAGATATTACCAATGAGGTACAGAGTGAAAATATTTGCAACTTCTACCACAGAGATCTAATATATATATCTAACATATCCAGAACTCTCAAAGAAGAAAAAGACCAAACTTGGTAGGAAAATAGGAAAAATAAACGAATAGATAGTTTATAGGAAATGATAAGCAAATGTTCCTTAAACATTAAAAAAAAAAAAAAAAAGCCCACAGACGGTTACAAGAGGGAAGGGATGGGGTGAAAGGGTAATTGGGTGATCGGTCCTGAGGAGGGCAGGTGTGGTGATAAACACTGGGTGTTACATTCAACTAATGAATCTTTTAACACTGCATCAGAAACTAATGATGTAGTATATGTTGGTTAATGGGACATAATAACAATAATGATGATAATAATAATAATAATAAATGAGCCACCCTTGGGAGACTTCTTGTTTTCTGCTCCCTTCAACCCAGGTCCCTGTTCCCTCTTCTGGATGCTCTCTCCTTCCGTTCCAAACTCCTGTCCGAGAACCATGAGGTGAACAATGTAGAAAGCAAAGCAGGACCAAAATGCAACAACAAGCAATTACACAACCAGAGTAGGAGGTTCCAGCCCTCTCTCAGCAACTCAATGCAGTCTACAGAGCATCCACGAAATACAGGTCTTGATGGCAAACCATCTGAATCCCACAGCTGTCTCCATGCATCTGTCCACATCCACATCCACTGCGGAGGACACATTGATTTTAGGCACAGAGACCATTACAAAAATGCTCCCGATTTACTTTGGCCATAAGGGAAATTTCAATCTGTTTCAGAGGCATGAAATCACACAGAACATTTTGTGGTAACATAACGTGCTAGAAATCACTGATATAAAACTAACCAGAAATTCCCATATGTTTAGAAAGAGAGAAGTACCTCTAACAATGATATAGGAGTAAAGAAATAGAAAAAAAGAGCTACATTGGAACTGAATGATATGAGCATGATACAATTGTAATCAAATATGTCTTTGGCTGAGAGTATCCTGGAAATGTGGTGAGAACACTATATGGTCTCAAAATTATGCCTAATAGACTGAACCCTATAAATCCTATGAGATGAAGGAGAACACAAACCCATCCTGACATAGGCCTCCTGTCATTTGCTACCAATATCCCACGTCCCTCCAACCCTGCACAGTACCCCAGATGGACTGGCACCATGTGGTGGCCCCAAGTGGCTCCAGAAAGGATGCCAAGCTGTCCTCTGACTCAGGAAGTTGGATGCAGTCCTGTAGACATGCTCTGACCAGTAAGATGTGCGAGGCAGTGAGACGTGCCATCTCGAAAAGAACACCTGGGACTGAGTCTGGCTCCTGCTCCGTCCATCTCATATAGCACCTGGCAATTACCTATGGTGGGTGCTCTTTTATCCTGGCCCCATGAAGAGCGTGTGGACATGTGGCAGGTGCTAGAAACATACTTCCCTAATAGAAGCTGCTAAGGCACAGGGTTACAGGTTACTCACAGTAACATCTGGCTCTTCCTAACTGGCACACATCCTCCAGTCTTCTCTCTGTGAGGCAGCACAGCCTTAAAGGCAAATGATGAACTCTATTGTCTGAGACATAGGGTTTGACTTCCACCTCTGTCCATGTCTTTATTCCAACCTCAGGCAATTTACTGTGAGTCTCTGAGCCTCCATTTCTACACTATAAGGTGGTTGGTTATACCATCTCAGGTTTGGGGGATTAAGGAAATAATAATACATGTAAAGTTTGAGTCAGCAACTGGCACAGACAGTAAATGCTCAATAAATTTTTGCTGTATACCCTTATGTCTCGATTGTAAACATTCTGAAAGCTCAGAAATGTATTGTGACAAAAGAAGGACTTGTTCAATTTTTGGCTTGTGCATCCATTTGATCTGTGTTTTTCAACAAACAGTGTAATATTTAAATTCATTGACAGTATTTTTCCTCTTAACAAGGTACTCTGCTCTTTTTAAGTTACAAATTATAGCTTGCTTCAGCTTTTTAAATTATTTAATGTTAAATGTTGCCAATAATTTAATCGTTTTTCTATTGTGGGGCATTTTCATGGGCTGCACACGGCATCAAAAACAAATGAAGTAGATTAAAGCATATGATGTATTACAGGCTAGAATAAACACTTTGTTCACTTTTGTTTGTCATGTATCTATATATGTCTACATATATGTATATATGTATACAATTTAAGATGTACACCCAGAGACTCTAAGATGGTGGCGAAATAGGAGACCTTCATTTCATCTGGTCACAGGAATTCAGTTAGACAGTTATCAAATCATTCTGAACGCCTGTGAACTCACCCAGAGATGTAAGAAAAGAGCAGCTGCAACTCTAGAAATATAAAAGCGACCTCTTTCTACAAGATAGGACATGTGGAGAAGTGAATTTGCGTTGATATATGGGAAGATAAACTGCAGGGAGGTACCAGAAAATGATATAGTAGAGGACTGCAAAGTAAGGACTTTTAGAAGTTTGCTCTGATGAGGGTCATTCCTGCTTGAACGGTACCCAGGTGGTGAAGCAGGGCAGAATCCTAGGTGGGACAGTGTCATCTCGAGATGCCCAAGGTCACAGAAATAACAGAGTTGCCAAGTGTGGCAGAGCTCCCAGGCATTGAAGCGGGGACTCTTGCTGGAATCATCAAGCCCCAGTGTGGACTCTCAGCTCCAGGCTGCCAGAAGCCATGGGACCCAGCAACAGCACACAGTGCCAGCAGGGACCCAGCAACAGCACACAGGCAACATCCCCTCTCCTCCCAGAAGGAGCAGCCTGGGTGTGCCCTGCAGGAGTCTCTAGGGTTTGGAGACTCGAACAGGGTTCCGCCCTGAGATACAAATGCTAGTCATAGGCTGGGTTAGCACACAGAGCAGACAGATACCAGGGAGCCAGGAACGATTCACTGCTTTTCCCTGAGGGTGCACTGAGGAATGGGGCCTCAGACTCTTGGATCCCTGCCTGGACTTTGCGAGGCTGCCTTTTTCATTCTCCTCCTCTAAGGAGGCACAGAGAACCTTCAGGGAACAAAAGCCGGAGCAAACTGGAGTAGATTACTGAGCTTGACACCTAGGCAAGTGAAGTGCAATTCTGCCCTGGGGCAAAAATGCCACAGAATCAAGGCAACAGGATCCTTACCCAGAGGATCAGCAAGAACACACCACCAAGTTTACTGATCACTGAGAATGCCCAAACCCCAGTGCTAGGGGAATATAGCATATAGAATTCATGGGTTTTTTTTTTTTTCCCTTGGCTTTAAAAATAAAAATAATTTTCATTGTGTTCTTAGTCACCATCAAATATATAATTAGTTTTTGAGGCAGTGTTCCAAGATTCATTTTTTATGTACAACAGCCAGTGCTCCGTGCAATACATGCCCTCCTTAATACCCACCACCAGATTCACGCATCCCGCCCACGCCCTCCCCTCCAAATCCCTCAGTTTGTTTCTCAGTCTCTCATGGTTCAACTCCCCCTCTCATTTCCCCCAATTCACTTTTCCTTTTCTCTGCTGATGTCTTCCATGTTATTCCTTATGTTCCACAAGTAATTGAAACCATATGATAATTGACTGTCTCTGCTTGACTTAGTTCATTCAGCATAATCTCCTCCAGTCCCATCCACACTGATCCAAAAGATGAGTATTCATCATTTCTGATGGCTGAGTAATATTTCATTGTATATTATGGGCCACATCTTCTTTATCCATTCACAGTTTTGTCTTTCAGTTTTAAAGTTTTGGTCTCTCTTCTTGTCAACCAATTTATTTTATCCACAATTCTTTAATCTTAACTTTCACTTTTGTACTTAACTTTCTATCCTTCCATTATATTTAATTTTCTTTTTGTAAATATTTAAGTTTCTCTTTCTTTATAAGTTTGGGGTGCAGTTTCTTCTAACAGACCAAAATAAACCTAGAATCTAGTGTAGTATTCTCTTTGCTTTAACTGCCTAATCATACTCTCTTCTCTTCCTCTCCCTCTTTCTCTTCCACTTTTTGTTTTTGTATGTTAAGTTTTTTAGTTGTTTTTGTTTTGTTTTGTTTTCTTCAAGTCTTTTCAAATTTTCATCTTCATGGATACATTCTATCCTTTCCGTATATTTAATTTTATTTTTGTGTATATACGTGTGCACATATATATAAAAAATATATATATATGTATACATATATATATTACAAGATTATATTTATATGGAAATCTGTAAATTTGTAAAATATAGAAGTGCCACCAGGGACCATATTATTTCATATGTATTATATAATACTGTATATTGTATGTATTATTTATATATATTTCATATGTATATTTATGGAAGATTTTCCTTCTATACAATTTTGAGGTGGAGCTTTTTCTAACAAACCAAAGGATACACTCAGGATATGTGGCGTATTGCTCTGTTTTCCCTACATGTCCCATAATATTCTTTCTGTTCTTTTCACCTGGCTGAGTAACTTCCCTTTTTTTTTCTTTTTTTTTTTTGGATTTTGGACTTTTAGGTTTCATTTATAGGTGGGTATTATAGAGGGCACAGATTGCATGGAGCACTGGGTGTGGTGAAAAATTAATGATACTGTTATGCTGAAAATAAATAAATGAAAAAAATTTGAAAAATAAAAAGACCTCATGTGAGACAGGAATCCATCAGAATCCTAGAGGAGAACATAGGCAGTAATCTCTTCGATATCAGCCACAGGAACTTCTTTCAACATATGTCTCCAAAGGCAAAGGAAACAAATGCGAAGATGAACTTTTGGGACTTCATCAAAATCAAAAGCTCCTGCACAGCAGAGAATATGGAGCTTAAAATCATATATGGAAAGGCTTGGGGGATAAAGAAAAGTCACACAAACACACAAAAAATATAATGGCACTAACTTCCTATCTTTTCATAGTTACTCTGAATGAAAATGAAATAAATGGACAATCAAAAGGTACAGAGCATAGGATTGGATGAAAAGGCCAAGACCCATCCATAATATTATCTAAAGAGAATCAGTGTAGACCTAAAGATACCCCCAGACAGAAAGTGAGGGTTTTGGAAAAATAGTTATCATGCTAATGGACATCAAAAGAAAACTGGCATAGCAACCCTTATCAGACAAATTAGATTTTATGGGCACCTGGGTGGCTCAGTGGGTTAAAACCTTTGCCTTCGGCTCAGGTCATGATCCCAGGGTCCTGCGCTCGAGCCCCACATCGGGCTCTCTGCTCAGCAGTGAGCCTGCTTCCCTCTCTCTCTCTCCTGCCTCTCTGTCTTCTTGTGATCTCTGTCAAATAAATAAATAAAATCTTTTTAAAAAATTAGATTTTAAACCAAAGACTGTCATAAGAGATGAAGAAGGCTACTATATCATATTAAAGGCTCTATCAAACAAGATCTAATAATGATAAATATTTGTGTTGCTAACACAGGAGCAGCCAATTATATAAGCAAAATATAACAAAATTAAAGAAACACAGCAACAGTAATACAATAGTAGTAGGGGACTTGAACACCCCACTTACAGGAATTGACCTATCATTTAAGCAGAAAATCAACCAGGAAACAAGTGTTTTGAATGACACAGGGCACCAAGTGGACTTCACATATATATTCAGAACATTCCATGGTAAAGCAAAAAAAAAAAAAAAAAAAAAAGACATTTTTCTTGAGTACACATAGAACATTCCCCATCCCGACAATAGATTACATACTGGGTCACAATCACATTTCAACCAGTACCAAAGACTGGTATTATTCCTCACGTATCCTTAGACCCCAGTGCTGTGTGAATTTTTAACTTAATCATGAAAGGAACTCACATATATGGAAAGAACTCACATACATGGAGGCTAAAGAGCTTCCTACTAAAGAATGAATGGGTCAACCAGGAAATTAAACAAGAACTGAAAAAAAAATCATGTAAACAAATGAAAATTAAAAAAAAAAAGAAAACAATGGTTTAAAACGTTTGGGATGCAGCAACGGTGGGCCTGAGAGGGAAGCATATAGTAATACAAGGCTTTCACAAAAAACTAGAAGAGTCTCAAATACACAACCTATCCTTACACCCAAAGGAGCTGGAAGAAGAACAGCAAAGAAGCCTAAACATGGCAGATGAAAAGAACTAATAAAAATCAGAGCATAAGACAATGAAATAGAAATCAAAGAACGGTAGAACAGATAAATGAAACAAGGAGCTAGTTGTGTGAAAGAATCCATAAAATTGATAAACCCCTGCCAGACTTATCAAAAACAGAAAAGAAAGGAACTAAATAAATATAATAATGAATTGTATTTGACCAACAACAAAGAAATACAAACACTGAAGTAACACAATTATAAGAACATATAATGAGCAGTTCTACGTCAACAATTAGGCAATCTGAAAGAAATGGAGGCATTCCTAGAGTTGTCTAAACTACCAAAACTGAAATGGGAAAAAATAGAAAACCTGAACACATAACCAGCCAGGAAGTTGAACCAATAATCACAAATCTCCCAACAACAAGAGTCCAGCACCTGATGACTTCACAGAGGAATTCTACCTCAAAAGGAACTCTACCAACATTTAATGAAAAACTTACACCTATTCTTCTGACACTGTTTCAACTACTCACCAATAAAAAAAATCTGATACACACACACACACACACACACACACACACACACACACACACACACACACAAAACAGAAATGGGAGGAACACTTTCAAACTCTTTCTGTGAAGCCAGCATTACCTGCTCCACAAAACAAAGACCCCAGCAAGAAGGAGAATTACAGGCCAGTATCCTGATGAACATGGATGCAAAAATTGTCACCAAAATACTAGCCAATAGGATCCAACAGTCCATTAAAAGGATTATTCGCCGCAACCAAGTGGTATTTATTCCTGAGTTGCAAGGGTGGCTCAACATCTGCATATCAATCAATACGATATACTCCATAAATAAAAGAAAGGACAAGAACCATATGATCCACTCATAGATGCAAAAAAAAAAAAAAAGCACTGACAGGTATAGCATTTTTTCTTGATTAAAAGTCTTTACAGTGTAGGGCTAGAAGGAACATACCTTAATATCATAAAAGTCAAATAAGAAAAGACTAGTGAATATCATTCTCAGTGGGGAAAAACTGAGAGCATTTCCTCTAAGAACAGGAATATAACAGGGATGTCTACTATCACCACAGCTATTCAACACAGTACTAAAAGTCCTAGCCTCAGCAATCAGATAAAGAAGAAATGAAAGGCATCTGAATCAGCAAAGACATAGTCAAACTCTCACTCTGCAGATCACAAGGTACTCTATGTGGAAAACCCAAAAGACTTCACTCCAATATTCTAGAACTCATGCAGAAATTCAGCAATATGGTAGGATATAAAATCAATGCAGAGTAATCAGCAGCACTTCTATATCATGTGAGAGAAGAACGGAGAAATTAAGGAGTCGATCCCCTTTACAATTGCACTCAAAATTGTAATATACCTAGGAATAAACCTAACCAAAGAGGCATAGGATTTGTCCTCTGAAAACTATGGAACACTCACGAAAGAAATTGAGGAAGACACAAATAAGTGGAAAAACATTTCATACTCATGAGTTACAAGAATGAATGCTGTTCAAATGTCTATGCTGCCTACAGCAATCTATATATTCAACGCAATCTCTATGAAAATACCATCAACTCTTCACAGAGCTGGAAGAAATAATCCTAAAATATGTACAGAGCCACAAAAGACCCTGAAAATCCAAAGGAATGTTGAAAAATAAAACCAAAGGTGGTGGCATTATAATTCCTGACTTTAAGCTCTACTACAAAGCTGTAGTCATCAAGACAGTATGGTACTGGCAAAAAAACAGACACACAGAGCAATGGAACAGAACAGAGAGTCCAGAAATGGACCCTTACCTCTATGGTCAACCAATCTTTGACAAGGCAGGAAAGAATAGTCAATGGAAAAAATGCAGTCTCTTCAACAAATGGTGTTGGAAAAATTGGACAGCCACATGCATGAGAATGCAAGGTGGACCATTTCCTTACACTATACTCAAAATGGATGAAAGACCTAAATGTAAGACAGGAATCTAGAGGAGAACACAGACAGGAACCTCTATGACCTCAGCCACAACAACTCCTTGCTAGACATATCTCCAAAGGCAAGGGAAACAAAGGCAAAAATGAAGTACTGGGAATTTATCAAAATAAAAAGCTTTTGCACAACACAAGAAACAGTGGACCACACCAAACAACTGACAGAATGGGAGAAGACTATTGGAAATGACCTATCAGATAAAGATCTGGTGTCCCAGATCTATAAAGAATTTCTAAAACTCAACACTCAAGGGACAAATAATATAGTCAAGAAATGGGGAGAAGACATGAACAGACACTTCTCCTAAGAAGACATACAAATGGCCAACAGGTACATGAAAAAATGTTCCACATCACTCAGCATCAGGGAAATAGAATTCAAATGCACAATTAAATAAAAGAAAAAAATCACAATGAAATATTACCTCACACCAGCCAGAGTGCCTAAAATTAACAAGTCAGGACATAACAGATGTTGGTGAGGATGCAGAGAAAGAGGAATCCTCTTAGAGTGTTGGTGGAATGCAAGCTGGTACAGGCACTCTGGAAAACAGTACGGATGTTTCTCAAATAATTGCAAATAGAGCTACCCTACGACCCACCAATCACAGTACTGGCTATTTACCCTCAAGATACAAAATGTAATGATCTGAAGGGGCACATGCACCCAAATGTTTACAGCAGCAATGTCCACAATAACCAAACTGGGAAGAGCCCAGATGTCTTCCAATCCATTCCAGTCTTCCTATCCATTCCAAAAGATGAATGGATAAAGATTATATAATGTGTGTTTGTGTGTGTGTGTACACATACACACATACACACAATGGAATGCCACTCAGGCATCAAAAACTGAAATCTTGCCATCTGCAATGACACTGGAACTGTGACGATAGAACTAGAAAGTATTACTGTAAACAAAATAAATCAGAGGAAGACAATGATCATATAATATCATACTATCATACTAGTGAAAGTATGTGGAATTTAAGGCACAAAACAGAGCATCATAGGGGAAGAGAGGGAAAAATAAAACCAGACGAAACCAGTGAGGTGCACAAACCAGAAGTACTCTTAATCATAGGAAAGGAACTGAGAGCCTCTAGAGAGGAGGATGGTGGAGGGATACAGTAACTAGGTGATGGGCATTAAGGGGTGCTTGTGACGTAATGAGCCTTGTGTTTGATAAAAGACTGATATCACTGACCTCTACCTCTGAAACCTGTAATATATACTAACTAACTGGAATTAAATTAAAGAACTAAAAACAAAAACAATGTACTACCACCCCCTTCTCCCAAACCCCCTCCCCCCAGCAACCCTCAGTTTGTTTTGTGAGATTAAGAGTCACTTAGGGGGTGGTATTATGGACATTGGGGAGGGTATGTGTTTTGGTGAGTGCTGTGAAGTGTGTAAACCTGGTGATTCACAGACCTGTACCCCTGGGGATAAAAATATATGTTTATAAAAAATAAAAAATTATATTAAAAAAAATAAAAAAAATAAAAGGATAATCAAATGATAAAAAAAAAAAAAACAATGTACTGCCTACTATGACTAATGTTTTGAAAAGCATGTTAGCAGTTCTTGATTTGAATTTCTTTTTCATATTTTGAAAGATGACAAAAAGCCTTCAGGGGCACCTCAGTGACTCAGTTTTTTAAGCACCCAACTCTTGATTTTGGCTCAAGTCATTATCTTAGGATCATGACATCAAGCCCTGAGATAGGGCTCAGGCTCAACAGAGTATCTTAAGTGAGCCTCTCTCTCCCCTATCCTCTCTCTCTCCCCTGACCCATCTCTCTCAAAGACAAATAAATCTTAAAAAAAAAAAAGATTACATATAAACTTCTCATAAAAAGATTACATTACATACATTACATACATGTATTTCTAGACACTGGTCTGATGTTTTTTCCTGTAGGTTGACATGCCAGCCATAGATTCCCATTGGTTTTCCACCACAGGAAAGAAACTTTCGCTCTTTTGAGATGATATGCTACTATACAGAGAAAACACTAAAGACTCTACCAAGTAACTACTAGAGTGATTAATGAATTCAGTGAAGTTTCAGGATATAAAGCTAATACACAGAGATCTTTTGCATTTTTATACACTCCTAAGGTAAGTCAAGAAAGAGAAATTAAGAAAACAATCCTGTTTACAATTACTGCAGAACGTTTAAAACACCTAGCAATAAACTTAACCAAGGAGGTGAAGCACCTGTACTCTGAAAGCTATCCAACACTGGTGAAAGAAATGGAAGATGGCAGAAACAAATTCATGAGCAAATGCCATGTTCTGCAATTGGGACAACGAAGATTAAAATGTCCATACCACCTAAAAGAACCCACGGTTTAATGCAATCCTACCAAAATATCAACACCAGTTTTCACTCAACCAGAACAAAGAATCCAACAGAACAGAAAAGACCCTGAGTGGCCAAAGCTATCTTGAAAAAGAAGAACAACACTGGAAGTACCAAAATTCCAGATTTGAAGGTATACTACAATGCTGTAGTAATCAAAACAATAAGGCCTGGTACAAAAATGAACACACACATCAATGAACACAACAGACAGTCCAGAAATAACCCCATTCTTATATGGTCAATTCACCCATGACAAAGGAGATCAGAAATGCACAATGGGGAAAAGATCTGTCTCTTCAGCAAATGATATGGAAAGAGGACAGCCACCCACAAACAATGAAATTGCACTGCTTTCTTACACTATGCCTAAGAAAGACTCAAAAGAGATTAAAGACTTACATGTGAGACCTGACGCCAATGGCAGTATCACAGCCAATGAGGTTTATCCGAGGCTCGATTATTGCTAATTGAAAATTCCTAAAAGAATATAGGCTGTGATGTCTTTAATATTGACCAGACATGCCCAGGAATTGGGCCCAGACAAGGAGAAACAATGTTGCAAATCTAATGACATAAAAATTAAATAATGATAAAAAATATAATAAAAATATTTTAAATATTTAGATATTTATTAAATATTAATAAATATTAAATATCAATTATTTTTAATAGTTAAATATTATTAAATGTATATTTAAATATTTGTTAAATATTAAATAAATAAAATAAACAAAATGATAAAAAAGAGGGAATTCAGGCTTGGAGCAAAGAACAATCTGGCCCTGCCCCACATTCTATAATTCCCATTCCTGACAACTGTACCAGCATTAAAAGATTGGTCTGCTGACAACTTGAGAGAGTTCATGAACCAGTATTGTCAGGGAAATGTTACAAGACCTTTTGCAAAGACTGCAAAAAGGGCATACCTTGCTTGTCCCACTTGCCCAAAATACAATCTTGGGAAACAAACCCATACCTCCCCTGGGCATTTTAAACCACTCAATGAACCATCTGACATTTGGCAACTGAATTTCATGCAATTTCCTCATTTCATGGATAGAAGTAAGTGTTAGTTAATGTGCCTATGTCTTCTCACTAGACAAACGCTTTCCCTTGGAGAAAGGCCAATGACTCTTTTGCGGCTAAAATCCTGTTAGAAAAAAATTACCCCTCCCAGCGAAGCCCTCTTGAAGTATACACAGTGACCAGAAAACCCACTTTACCCTGCAGGCGTTTCACCAGTTTGCAATGTTTTGCTAGTTTTAGAAAAATTTCATTGTATGTTACTGTCCTCTGTCTTCAAAGTTAGTCTCACAAAATGACCACACTACTGGGGACTCCATTGGCAAAATCTACGGAGACTTTCCAGCTCCCTGGGCCAAAGGGATTGCTGTCACTCCTAAATCTCAAGTCCACCCCTTTGTGGAAATAGGTCTCTTCCCCTGGGAGATAGTCACTGGATTTGATTTGAATTTGATGTGCATTAGACCACTGCCTCTCTGGACCCACAGTTGGGAAAAGGGGATGTATTTCTAGAAAGCAAAGATCGAATTGCCTCTATTCAACCTAACCACACTGCAGTAGATCAGACTTTTTCATAGTGCACTCCCAGGGGACACTTACCTTGACTTCCACACCTTGCAACCTGGAGATTCTGTTGGGAAAAATCTCCACAAAGATTCTCTCCAACCTCCCCCGAGAAGCCTCTCTCCAATACTGCTAATAAAACCTTGCACTCCCAAACTCCAGGGAATGGACGCTTGAGTCCAGGGACACCTTTAAAGGAAGAACCAAAGCCTGACTTGACCTATACATCATCTGGTCACAGGAAGGTTAATACTGCACCAACCGAAATACAAATCATCTGGGGAGACAGCCTTCCCCACATGTATGGACCAGGCCTGCATTCCTCTCTTACTATTGCTCCTTCTCCATATTCTGTGCAAAGAACACGTCATTTTCTGCATTCTGAGTCTCTTTCAAAAGGAAGAAACTTCTTTGGATTATGGCCTTCCCAGAAAACACTAATTTTGATCTTGTGAGCATTTCTAGACATTTAGATGGTTCAGAATTCAAAAGTCATTCCTTTACCTCTACTATTAACTGAATCCTGATTCCAATCCAAATGCATGGTTTCTGAACTTACAACATAACAGACCACTTTTTATAACACATAGAGTTCTAAACTGTTCTTTTGAAAGAACAATACTGTTTGGAAATGTCCCGGAAGTATTCCTAGTCTAACAACATGTTCTCTAATGAACTTTTCATGTTTTTCAGTGTACTCTATGTCCTCAAACACACTCCCTGATTTCATTCAGTGCACTCTCACAGTATTTCACTATTTTGCTCATAGCCACTCATGGAGGACACTTCCAGGAGGCATACAGGATTCTGAGTTGGCCTTCATATGGAGAAACCCTCCCTCCTTCAGTCCAAACAAGTGCCAATATATATTTTTAGCTGGCTCCTATCATATGTAGAGTCCTGGTTTAGAAACAACATATGGTTTGGAATTGTCTCCTTACTTTGGTTCTGTACTTGCTGTTCCTCAAAACCTTTGTGTTAACACCATGCCCAGTGAGGTGATGCTGGCTCACTGGTTTCAATCTTGAGGAGATACAACCTTCACAAGGGGAGTGGGTGAGAGTTTCTCCCTTTTAAGCCTCTCTGTTCCTCAAGGCTCACTTGAGTAGTTTACAACTGTCACGCACATTCAACCAACATGGGATATGCCAACTAGAAAAGGCTTTGCTGGCACTGAAACACAAAACCACTAAATACAAAGAGCTTGACTGTTGATTTGAAATTCCTCCAAGGAAAGTTTCCTGAAGTTTTAATTTATAGTACAATTAACTCACACACACTGTTGTATTCATTTCAGGTGTATAATCATGATTCAGCACTTCCATGCAATAGCTGGCATTCATCACAAGAATACAACTCAGTCCCCATCGTCTGTTGAACCCATCTGCCCCACCAACACCTCCTTTCTGATTACCAACAGGTTGTTCTCTAGTTAAGAGTCTGTTTTGTAGTGTGCCTCTTTTTAATTTCTCTTCGCTCATATGCTTTATATCATAATTTACACAAATGAGTGAAATCATATAGTACCTACCTTTCTCTGACTGACTTATTTCGTTTGATCAGACGGGACAAAGTCATAAGGGGAATGTCACAGCAGAGGGAAGAGGTTTTGGTAGGGGGTGTTATGACACACTACCACTCCAAATAAATGGGGAGCCAAAAGGAGGACATGGACTTGATCTTGCACATGGGTGTCCCACTATTCCAGCTAGCAGAACTCTATTCTCATCTCTCTATCCAGCCCCCCACCTCCTCGAACAGGCCTCACCCATGAAAAGCCATAAAGATTTGTACCACCAGATGCCTCCAATTGACTTCTGGTTCTTAACAGCCTTTCAAATTGTCCCCTGTCTCTGACAAGACTGAACCTCTCCGAAGTTCCCCAATGTGCCAAAGGATCAGTCACCGCTTCTTTGGCCTACATTCAGTTTTCCTTCCTTCTCAACAAACCGAACATTTGCTGATACTTCTAACCTTGAAGGTTACAAACTAGACGGCACTTTGTTTTACCTGGGGCTCTGATTGCAACAGTAATCTGCAAGTGGGCCCCAAGTGCATTCTTCTAAGACACCCCGAGAGCCAGCAAGTTGTGTTTTCAGCTCCCTACTACATGCTGCTCTTGTGCCTCTTGAGTCGGGATTTCTCCCAAGAAACAAGCCAGCTTCTGTAACAAACGAACCATGGCATCTCCGGTATGGCATTCCCGCGGCCCCTCCATCCAGGGATCCTTGAGTAAAATAGGTCTTGTTCAAATATCCTCGAGGAAAATGAGGACCAAACCGTGGGAACACCACCAAAAATGTAACAATGAGGCGGCTTACCTACCAGCAGGTTTCTGGAAGCCACCCAGAGCCCCTTCCTCAGCTCTCAGCCAACAAGGCCGCTTCTGCATCGCAACACAGGAGGCACCAACCTGCTGCAAAGCCCCGAGGGTCTCTCCAGGGTAGCATCAGAACTGGCTGCAAATGCAGCCCTGGCCCTCTGAGGGGCTCTGGGTCTTCAGCTGGTGGCAGAAACCCTTCTGGCTGTGAGGAAAGCAGCGTCAGATGACGCCATGGTGAGCCTTCTGCTCCCTAAATCTGCTGTGGTGCATGGGCACACAAAGTGCCCCTGCTGGCCTGAGGCGCTTGGGCGCCCTCTGCCCGCTTCCCTGGGAATCCCCGCAATGCTCTAAGCTGGGGCTGCTCAGCGGGAGGCACTGAGGCAGCTCTGGTTCCAGGGAGTCTGTTCTCTACACCAGGGCAGGCCTCTGTGTCAGCACCTCAGACACAAAGAAATCACTTCCTTCTTTCTCTGTGAGTGAAGAATGAACCGAACTTGACAATGTCACTACATAATGTGTAGTACTTGCACCACTCCATTCAATAATAAGACTACTGACATACAAAATGGAAAGTTACAGGGGCGCCTGGATGGCTCAGTGGGTGATGCCTCCACCTTTGGTTTAGGAAATGATTTCAGGGTCCTGGGAATGAGCCCTGCAACAGGCTCTTAGCTCAACAGGGAGCCTGCTTCCCCCTCTCTCTCTGCCTGCCTCTGCCTACTTGGGATCTCAGTCAAATATATAAATAAAATATTTTTTAAAAATGTAAAGATAGATGCATTTACCCACCAAAATAGTCATACTACACAATTACACTACTGTAATTTTTTTTCTTTCCTTCTTTTTCCTCTTAGGAATATTTTCCAGTCAGGCCAGGATATATGAAAGTACACTGATACAAGACATCATCTAGCACCATGATCTTGATCGTGAGAGTTTATTTTGACCATGCCAATAAAGTGTTCAGTGACACATAGGTGCCAGGGTCAAAATGCAAACCTAGAGGGAGCTTCACATGTGTTATGAATTACTGCATGTCTCTTTAGATCGCATTTTCAATGAAAGGTGCTTTAGATATGGTAGATGGATGAAATCATTTCCATCAGTCTGGTAAGGAACCAATGTTACCTTCGAGTACTAATTGCCATCTCTTCACAGGCAGAAGAAAGCTTGGTGAAGTATGACATTTCTGCTTGGTTGTAGGAGAAGGCTGCAGGGATTGAAGCCATCCACCTAACATCCTGTGTCAGGATGGGCAGTGAATTTGAGGATAGCAACCCCTCATCCTACTGCACATTGCTAGCCCCAGAGGGAGAATATGGACCTTATTCTCAATACTCTGGGTTGAGATCAGCTGTGCCTCTGTGTCAGTTCCAAGCTGCAGGACCTGGGGCCTGGTTCTGGAACTTGAGATAGGCCCTGCTGGTGCAGGAGGAATGCAGCAGGGACAGGGGCAGGGAGAGAGATGGCTCAGGGCCACCTCCCCACAGGGCAAGCACTAGACACTACCTGCCAAAGAGCAGCATGCTCTCCCTCAAGATCCTGAGGCTGGGTCCCACATTTCCAGGCCAAAGGACGGGGACTCACCTTCCCAAGTGAAATGGCCGCTGGAGGAAGATTGGAGCCCTGGGCTCAGAGAACTCTGATGCTCGGGATTCCTGCCTTTTCTTGCCCTAACACTGAAAGCCCCTCCTCCGTGGGCCATGGTTCCCCCTCCACCCTCCTGGGCCATGTCCCACCTGCCTTCATGCAATTCCCCTTTGTCCCTTCCTCTCACTATTCCTGTTACCTCTGACTCTTCCTCTCCTACTTTCAGACTCCTGGTGGTGCCACACTGTCTGGGTGCTGTCCAGAAGTCCATTGACAGAAAAGCGTATGATGAACCTGTTGACTTAAATTAGTAAGGGTCATGGAGATCCCACACAGAGCAAGCATGAGAATCAGCTTGTCATTTTTCCATGTATGTACATAATGTAAGCTCCACACTGACACCTAGTGAGCTTACAGAGATAAGTGGCATTTCTAGAGATGATTTAGGTGTAATACATTCTCTGTTAATATGGGATGATTTGAACACCATAAATCTTTCTATCCAAAGTTGAATTCCCAGGACTGAAGGAAGTCTATGTTTTTTAAAAATATTTTTTAAATTTATTTATTTTCAGCATAACAGTATCATTATTTTTTCACCACACCCAGTGCTCCTTGAAATCTGTGCCCTCTAGAATACCCACCACCTGGTACCTTGACCGCCCACCACCCCGCCACTTCAAACCCCTCAGATTGTTTTTCAGAGTCCATAGTCTCTCATGATTCACCTCCCCTTCCAATTTACCCCAACCCACTTCTCTCTAACTCCCCATGTCCTCCATGCTTTTTATTATGCTCCACAAATAAGTGAAACCATATGATAATTGACTCTCTCTGCTTGACTTATTTCACTCAGCATAATCTCGTCCATGTTGCTACAAAAGTTGGGTATTCATCCTTTCTGATGGAGGCATAACACTCCATAGTGTATATGGACCACATCTTCCTTATCCATTCATCCGCTGAAAGGCATCTTGGTTCTTTCCACAATTTGGCGACCGTGGCCATTGCTGCTATAAACATTGGGGTACAGATGGCCCTTCTTTTCACTACATCTGTATCTTTGGGGTAAATACCCAGGAGTGCAATGGCAGGGTCATAGGGAAGTTTTATTTTTTTAATTTCTTGAGGAATCTCCACACTGTTCTCCAAAGAGGCTGTGCCAACTTGCATTCCCACCAAGAGTGTAAGAGGGTCCCCTTTCTCCACATCCTCTCCAATACCTGTTGTTTCCTGTCTTGCTAATTTTGGCCATTCTAACTGGTGTAAGGCGATATCTCAATGTAGTTTTAATTGGAATCTCCCTGATGGCTAGTGATGATGAATTTTTTTCATGTGTCTGATAGCCATTTGTATGTCTTTATTGGAGAACTGTATGTCCATATCTTCTGACCATTTTTTGATATGATTGTCTGTTTTGTGTGTGTTGAGTTTGAGGAGTTCATTATAGATCCTGGATATCAACCTTTTGTCTGTACTGTCATTTGCAAATATCTTCTCCCATTCCGTGGGTTGCCTCTTTGTTTTCCTGACTGTTTCCTTTGCTTTGCAGAAGCTTTTGATTTTGATGAAGTCCCAAAAGTTCTTTTTCGCTTTTGTTTCCTTTGCCTTTGGAGACATATCTTGAAAGAAGTTGCTGTGGCTGATATCGAAGAGATTACTGCCTATGTTCTTCTCTAGGATTCGGATGGATTCCTGTCTCACAGTGAGGTCTTTTATCCATTTTGAGTTTATCTATGTGTACGGTGTAAGTGAATGGTCAAGTTTCATTCTTCTACTTATAGCTGTCCAGTTTTCCCAGCACCATTTATTGAAGAGACTGTCTTTTTTCCACTGTATATTTTTTCCTGTTTTGTCGAAGATTATTTGACCATAGAGTTGAGGGTCCATATCTGGGCTCTCTACTCCATTCTACTGGACCATGTGTCTGTTTTTATACCAGTACCATGCTGTTTGGTTATCACAGCTTTGTAGTAAAGCTTGAAATCAGGTAACGTGATGCTCCCCCATTTAATTTTTGTTTTTCAACATTTCCTTAGCAACTCGGGGTATCTTCTGATTCCACACAAATTTTAGGATTATTTGCTCCAGGTTTTTGAAGAATACGGTGGAATTTTGATCAGAATAGCATTAAATGTATAGATTGCTCTAGGCAGTATATACATTTTAACAATGTTTATTCTTCCGATCCAAGAGCATGGCATGGTCTTCCATCTTTTTGTGTCTTCTTCAATCTCTTTCATGAGTGTTCTGTAGATCCTTGAGTACAAATCTTTTACCTCTTTGGTGAGGTTTATTTCCAGGTATCTTATGGTTCTTGGTGGTATTGTAGATAGAATCAGATCTCTAATTTCCCTTTCTGTATTTTCATTGTTAGTGTATAATGAATCCACTGATTTCTGCACATTGACTTTGTATCCTGCCACATTACTGAATGGCTGTATGAGTTCTAGTAGTTTGGGGGTGGGTATTTTGGGTTTTCCATATAAAGAATCATGTCATCTGCAAAGAGAGAGAGTTTGACTTCTTCATTACCAATTTGGATACCTTTTATTTCCCTTTGTTGTCTGAATGCTGTTGCTAGGACTACTAATACTATGTTGAACAAGAGTGTTGAGAGTTGATATCCTTGTCGTGTTCCTGATCTCAAGAGAAAGAACGCAAGCTTTTTCCCATCGAGGATGATATTTGCTGTGGGTCTTTCATAGATAGATTTGATGAAGTTCAGGAATGTTCCCTCTATCCCTACTCTTTGAAGCATTTTAATCAGGAACGGATGCAATGCTGGACTTTGTCAAATGCTTTTTCTGCATCAATTGAGAGAACCATGTGGTTCTTCTCTCTTCTCTTATTAATTTGTTCTATCACATTGATTGATTTGCAAATATTGAACCATCCTTGTAGCCCAGGGATGAATTCCCCCTGATCATGGTGGATAATCTTTTTAATGTGCTGTTTGATACTGTTTGCTAGGGTTTTGTTGAGAATCTTAGCATCCATATTCATCAGTGATATTGGTCTGAAATTCTCCTTTTTGGTAGGGTCTTTGCCTGGTTTGGAGATCAGGGTAATGCTGGCTTCATAGAAAGAGTCTGGAAGTTTTCCTTCTGCTTCAATTTTTTGAAACAGCTTCCGGAGAATTAGTGTTATTTCTTCTTTGAAAGTTTGGTAGAATTCTCTGGAGAATCCATCAGGTCCTGGGCTCTTGTTTTTTCCGAGGGTTTTGATCACCACTTCAATCTCGTTACTAGATATTGGTCTATTCAGGTTGTCAATTTCTTCCTGGTTCAATTTTGCTAGTTTATAGTTTTCCAGGAATGCATCCGTTTCATCTAGGTTGCTAAGTTTATTAGATATAACTGTTGACAATAACTTCTGATGATTGTTTCTACTTCTTTGGTGTTTGTTGTGATCTCTCCCTTTTCATTCATAATATTATGTATTTGAGCTTTCTCTGTTTTCTTTTGGATTAGTGTCGCCAATGGTTTATCGATCTTATTGATTCTTTCAAAAAACCAGCTTCTAGTTTTATTGATACGTTCTACTGTATCTATGGTTTCTACCTCATCGATCTCAGCTCTAAACTTGATTATTTCCTTCTTATGTGTGGAGTTGGTTTGATTTGTTGTTGATTCTCCAGTTCTTTAAGGTGTAGTGAGAGCTGCTGTGTTTTGGATTTTTTCAGTTTTTTTGAGGGAGGTTGGATGGCTATGTATTTCCCCTTCAGACCACCTTTGCTCTATCCCATAGGTTTTGGATGGTAGTATCTTCATTGTCATTGGTTTCCATGAATTGTTTTAGTTCTTCCTTGATCTCCTGGTTGATCCAAGCATTCTTAAGCATGGTAGTCTCTAGCATCCAGGTGTCTGAGTTCCTTTGGAACTTTTACTTGTGATTGAGCTCCAGTTTCAAAGCATTGTGATCTGAGAATGTGCAGGGAATCATCTCAGTCTTTTGGTATCGGTTGAGTCCTGATTTGTGACCCAGTATGTGGTCTATTCTTGAGAAGGTTCCGTGTGCACTTGAGAAGAATGAGTACTCTGTTGTTTTAGGGTGGAATGTTCTGTATATATCTATGAGGTCCATCTGGTCCAATGTGTCATTCAATGCCCTTGTTTCTTTATTGATTTTCTGCTTGGATGATCTGTCTATTTCTGAGAGAGGCGGTTTAAGATCTCCAACGATTAGTGTATTCATATCAATATGAGTCTTTATCTTGATTAACAGTTTTCTTATGTAATTGGCTGCTCCCATATTGGGGGCATAGATATTTACAATTCTTACATCATCTTGGTGGATAGTCTATTTCAGAATGATGTAGTGTCCTTTTGAATCTTTGACTACAGTCTTTAGTTTTTAAAATCTAATTTGTCTGATATGAGAATTGCTAGCCCAGCCTTTTTTTGAAGCACATTGGCATGAAAGTTGCTTCTCCATCCCTTCACTTTCAGTCTAGGTGTATCTTTAGGTTCAAAATGGGTCTCTTGTAGACAACATATGGATGGGTTCTGTCATTTTATCCAGTCTGCAACTCCGTTCCATTTTATGGGCGCATTTAGGCCATTCACATTGAGGGTGATTATTGATAGATACGTTTTTATTGACATCATGTTACCTTTGAAGTCTTTCGTTCCGTAGATTGTCTCTATATTTCTGTTCAATGCTATTCTTGGGCTTTTTCCTCCTTTAAAGAAGCCCCCTTAATATTTCCTGCAGTATCAGCTTGGTGGTTGCGTAGTCTTTTAAGCCTTGCCGATCCTGGAAACTCTTTATCTCTCCATCCATTTTGAATGTCAGTCTTGCTGGATAAAGTATTTTTGGATGCATGTTCTTCTCATTTAGTGCCCTGAATATATCTTGCCAGCCCTTTCTGGCTTGCCAGGTCTCTGTGGACAGGTCTCACGTTATTCTGATGGGTTTTCCTCTGTATGTAAGGATCTTCTTTGTCCTAGCTGCTTTCAAGAGGTTCTGCCTACAATTCTAATTCTTCATTCTTAATTTTAGGTGTCTCGACAACTTTCAAGAATCTGTAATCTTGGGGGGAAACCTTTCGGTCTCTAGTACATAAACTCTGGTTCCATTCATGAGATTTGGAAAATTTTCATGAAGAACTTGTTCCACTATATCTTCTAGACTTCTTTCTTTCTCCTCCCCTTCAGGGATTCCAATGATTCTGACGTTGGAATGTTTCATGGCATCATTTATTTCCCTGATTCTGTTTTCGTGGCTTCTAAGCTGTGTGTTCCAGGCTTCCTCCTTATCCTTTCTCTCTATCTGTTTGTCCTCAAGATCATTAATTCTATCTTCTGTCTCAGTTACTCTAGCATTGAGAGAATTTAGATTAAATTGGAACTCATTGAGAGCATTGTGAAGCTCATCTTTGGTAGCTTTCAGCTCTTCCCTAATATTGAAATCATGGTCTCTGGTCGTTTTCCATTCAGCCCTAATCAATTCCGTTTGGTCACCCATGGCTTTCTCCAACCTAGCTATTGCTTGGATAATTGTAAGCCTGAATTCTCTTTCCGACATATTGTCTATTTTGATAGCCTTTAGCTCTGTTGCAGAAGGTCCATCCTCTCTATTTTTCTTCTGTTGGGCATTCCTCCTCCTAGTCATTTTGGTGAGAGATGGCTGAATGGGTGTAGCTGGGTGTATCGTCTGTGGTGCAGTCAAGGTGCACCCTGGAATGCTTCTGAGCAATCAGGGTTCCCCACCCAAATGAAAGGAAAAAGAAAAGGAAAAGAAAAAAAGAGAGAAGGAGAGAGACAGGAAGGAAAAGTGAGATAAAAGAGAAGGTTTAGCCCAAATGGGTCCTAGGTAAGATTTATGAAGTATACAAACAGACACAGACAAACAAAAAGACTGATAAAACTATATGACAGGAGAAAGAAATAATATATATATTATTTAGTTTTTAAAATCTAATTTGTCTGATATGAGAATTGCTAGCCCAGCCTTTTTTTGAAGCACATTGGCATGAAAGTTGCTTCTCCATCCCTTATATATATATATATATATATATATATATATATATATATATATATATATATATGCAAATAAAGGAAGAACCTCATCAAAAAGAACCCCACATATAAGATTTATATACTATCAGGATAAACACAAAATTACAAAAACACTGGTAAAAGAAAAAGATGGGAGAGTAGTTGTATATTCTCAGTGTGGGTGAGGAAGGTTGTTTTGATTCTTCCTCGATATATCTTGATATCTTTGTTAAAGGACTCAACTTTCCTAAGATAAGAGAAGATTAGGAATTGGTTTACCTATAGGGGTGGCACTGATTGGGGAAAGGGGATTACCTTGAAGTTTAACTCTATATGAATATTAGAAAATAAAAATTAAAAAAAGGAATAAACTGAACTAAACTAAAATTAAAAAAAAAGAAATTTAAAAAATAGAAATGCAAAAGGAAAACACAGTTGAATGTATCAAAAATACAGGTTAGAATGTTATTATGGAACTTGATGTATTGCACATCTCACTGTGAGAGTAAATAGGTTAAAAATATTCTATATAATAATAAAAAAATTAACTATATAAAAAATTAGCCAGAATAGTGGGAACGAATTAATAATAAAAATTGTCCTATGAAGTAGTGGTGGTTGTTCTCTTGTCATCTATTTTTTTTCCCCTTTATGGGTTGGTTTTCTGGGGAAAGGCCTGCCACGTGGGTTTTCAGTCCCTGAAGTTCTCTCAGCTAAGTCCTCCCGCCCCCCTCAAGGAAACTGTTTTTTTCAGGCTTTTGTTCTCTGGAGGTTTTTATATTTGTTCACTTTTGTTTTTCTCTCTTGCCTTGACCGCTTTTGATGGTTTTTGTAGGTTTAGAGGAAAGCAAACTGCATCCTGACCTCCATCTCAGAGAGAAGCCTCAGTCTGGCTGCAGAGCCCATATGAATCCCCCTTTGGCCGCTGGCAGAGCAGGTTCCCAGTCGCGGTCCCTGGGGACTTAGGATTTTTCGCTGTCTGGGCAGCTCCAGAGTGCCAGAGAAGTTCCAAGCAGTGACCACACGCAGATTTTCCTGCTGGCCCGGTCGTGGGAGTGCCTGGACTTTCCGGTCCTAGAGCACCTGGCTGGAGTTTGTGTGCACCTCTCTCAGGGGAGGGTGTGGGGCATGACTCGGACTCTGATGGCACAGGAGGGCACTTGCGTGGGTACTGCAAAAAGACTGTGCTTCTGTTGGCTGGTGAGCCTCCCAGCCCTTCACAGGAGCCCAGCACACTCTCAGGCGCACTGGTGGTTCAGGGAACTGAGACCTGGTTTCTCTGCTGCACTCTCTCTGGCTCTGTGCCAGGGGTAACTGTCCTGGGTCTGGGGACTTAAGCCCCTACCCTGACAACCCAAGCCCAGCAATTACCCGCCCCCTGACCCCACCCCACACCCGTGGTCCTTTGCTCTTTTTGAGTGCTTTCTACCAGACTCCCGAGTTAATGCTGGTCCCCAGGTGCAAGGCACTCTCATATTGGGATATTACTTCCCAATGGGTCGCTTCTGGTGGCTCCATTTGTTTATCTTCTGATATCAGTCTTACTTTCCCACTCAGCTTTACCTGCCCACTGGCTTCTTCTATTCCAGTAGAGATCCAGACGTGTATAATTCTTATCTCAGGCTGTTTTTGTGGGTGATTGGAGATCTTTGAAAGGTAATCAGCTCACATTAGGGTGCAGGTTGAAAGGGCGCCTTCTCCTACTTCCCCACCATCTTGTCTCCCCCCTGGAAGTCTATGTTAATACCACATATGCAGTATCATTTTCATTCATACCATACCGGTTATTCCTATGAGATTCCCTTTTGCAGTTTTTTTTTCCCTTTTGCAGTTTTATTAAATAAGCTTTTCAATTTCCAAATATATGGGGAAATCCTAGTTATCCTTTCTTGATTAATCCAGCACATTTGCAATTATGATCAAAGAACAACTCTTGTGGGTTTCAGTCTTCTGAAATATATTGAGACTTCTTTTATTTCCAATGTATAATTATAGTTGAATTCAATTCCTTCTTTGATATAGACTAATATCCAGGCAATCCTGGACTCCAGACTGGGGCCCATTCCCCCTTGGAGGGCCAGGATATAAGGAAAGGTAGAGCAAGACCTTCATTTATACTCACACCCCCTCTTACTGACTAGAGGGGATCAGGAGAGATGGTGGACCCAAGGATCTTCCAACACCTGAAGAGTAGGAGTCTGGAGCCAAGATGGATCTTGGGAAACCTTGGAGAGCAGAAAAGGAGGAAGGGACATAGAAAGTGGGAGCAGGGGGGGTAGGGTTGGATGATAGTGAGCCTAGGACTGGATACAAAGATAAGGACTGGACGTGAGTTGAGGGTGAGCATATAACCAAGAAGTACCCTTATGGACAAAATGGAAGTCAAAGAAGAAGCTTCAAGAGATAGGATGTTTGAACTCATTAACAGTACCACTGATAATGATACTACAATGTATGTCTCCTTCCAGCCTGAGCATTCCACTTTGTGTGACAAGTTGAATAATCTCACTATTATCTAGGTCACTCTACTGCCTTGCATGCGTAGATTTTCAGTTCTCCTACACAAGGGAAAAATGTAAGTTGGTTCTCAAGACTGAGCTTTGAGATCTCCCAAGAATGTGTGTGTTTTAAAAGGTAGATCCTCTCCTGGGGCACAGAGAGACAACACCCACCATTGTTGGCAGCACCAGGAGTTATGAGGGGTTGGGTGCCTCAGAAAGTGACTCTAAGACAAGGATGTGAGTATAAGTAGTTTCTCTGGAAGGATCTTTGGTGGGAAGAAATGATGGGAGCTAGGATGTGAAGAAGGAGGGCAGCCAACACAGAAGACAGGGTGTTAGTTTAGAGGTCACTGCTTGGGCAACTCTGTCTCCATCCACTGGGAACATTTTAAATACATGCAGAACAGCCCTGAGTCATCCCATCCAAGTGCAAAAAGACCTGCACGGGATGAGTGTTGCTCTTATGGACATTGGTTACCTGGCTCCCGAGCTCACTGCCATGGCCAAAGAAGCCAAGGAAGCCAATGGACACCCTCGGGTAAAGAGCTGCAGGCAACTGTGAAGGCAGCCACTGTGTGTACAAGACAGGGCTTGCCAGTGAAGACACCAGAGGGCACCAACCCTCTCCTCTCCTCTCCTCTCCTCTCCTCCTCCCTATCATGACCCATGGGATCTGAAATATTGAGAAATTAGTGTAGTGCTGCCCATCATACACCAAACGACTGCCAGGATGCCTTACTTTCCTGATCACTTACAGTCCCAAGACTGATACTTCTTAAATAACAAGTAATTTCTGTCCCATGACTACTCCAACCCCACTCTTTCACTCCAGAAGTTTCAGTTCAAGCAACTCTTCTTTTTTTTTTTAAGATTTTATTTATTTATTTGACAGAGAGAGATCACAAGTAGGCAGAGAGGCAGGCAGAGAGAGAGAGAGGAGGAAGCAGGCTCCCCGCCGAGCAGAGAGCCCGATGCGGGACTCGATCCCAGGACCCTGAGATCATGGCCTGAGCTGAAGGCAGCGGCTCAACCCACTGGGCCACCCAGGCGCCCCTCAAGCAACTCTTCTTGCAAGCACTCTTCAAATCTTGCCAGGAACAAAAAAAAATGCACCTTTAACAAGGGATGGAGGACTATCTACAGCGTATACCTTGTGCCAGGAATAATGAACACTTTTGTCCTCCAGGAAAAAATTCCTATTCCTTGCAGTCTTGGAAGTCATAGGATCTGAGGCTTAAGAGTGTTCACTATCCTTGAAATCAGTATTAGTAAGTGCAGCTTTACAAGCTGAACAACAATTGACAGTAGATTGCAGTAGTGACAAAATTAAAAATCTAATTATGTTCCCTTCCTATAAACATTAACAATTAACTCTGTATCTTGAAATCAACCATTTATACATACATACATGCATATACTTATACATATTTTTTTGAGAACGAGAGAAAAAAGACTGAATTGGTGGGGTGGGCTAGAAGGAGATGGAGAATTTTTTTTAACAAGATTTTATTTATTTATTTGACAGACAAAGAGATCACAAATAGACAGAGAGGCAGGTAGAGAGAAGAGAGAAGCATGCTCCCCACTAAGCAGAGAACATGATGTGGGGCTCGATCCCAGGACTCTGAGATCAAGACCTGAACTGAAGGCAGAGGATTAACCCACCGAGCCACCCAGACACCCGAGAGGGAGAATCTAAACAGACTCCATGCTCAATGTGGCGCCTGATTTGAGTAGTCTCATGACCCTGGTATAATGACCTGAGGCAAAAATCAAGACTCTGATGCTTAATCAATTGAGCCACCAAGGTGGTCCCCCCATATCAACTCTATTTTATCCCTTCCAGTAACCTCTAAATAGCCTTTGTTGGTATTAATCATTCTAGTATTACAACCATGATTTTTCCCTCCATGAGTAATTAGCCCCTGGAATGGCAGGCACCAACTTCATAGAGCGCCATGTAAGGACACACCCATTCTAGATTAGAAAACTACATTATGATAGAATACAAAATGTCATATATGTTTTACCTTAACATAAAACATCTGTAATTGCTCTTTCTGTGATTTCTATATTGCATATTACTCAATTTTGGTAACATAAATGCTATAATTTAAATAAAACAACAGGGGTGCCTGGGTGGCTCAGTGGGTTAAATCTTTGCCTTTGGCTCGGTCATGATCTTGGTGTCCTTGGATGGAGACCCGCATCGGACTCTCTGCTCAGCGGGGTCCTTCTTCCCCCCCTCCCCCCGCTTATCTACCTACTTGTGATCTCTCTCTCTGTGTCTAATAAATAAATAAAATGTTTAAATAGTATAAATGAATAGATAAATAAATAAATAAAACAATAGAAGAGAATAGGTGGCAATTACTAGTAAGTAATGGTAGGAATAATTATGCTACATTATGCATTTAAAAATAAAATAAAAGATTACTAATAAACTTTTCACTTTGTAATAGGTTTAGACTTACCAACAAAACCAAATAGAAAAGACAGGACTAAACATTTCCATACACCTAACACAGTTTGCCCACTATTTTCCTTTTTTGTAATTCTTTAATTCCAATATGGTTCACATATATTAGTTCCTGGAATACAACAGATGGATTCAACACATTCATGCATTCTCTAGGGCTCATCAGGACAAGCAGCTCCTTCATCCCTATCACCTACTTCACCCATGCTGCCAACCATCACTTTGTTGTCTGTCGTGAAAAGTCTGAGTCTGGATAAAAGAGCTCAGACTGAGGCAGGAATCCACCAAAATCCTAGAGGAGAACACAGGCAGCAACCTCTTTGACCTCAGCCACAGTAACTCCTTCCTAGATGCACCTCCAAAGGCAAGGGAAACAAAAGTGAAAATGAACTTTTGGGATTTCATCAAGATCAAAAGCTTCTGTGCCACAAACGAAAACCGTCAACAAAACAAAAAGGCAACCCACAAAATGAGAGAACTTATTTGCAAATGACACTACAAAGGGCTGATATCCAAGAACTATAAAGAACTTCTCAAACTCAACACCCAAAAAACAAATAATTGAGTCAATAAATGGGCAGAAGATGGGACCAGACACTTCTGCAAAGAAGACATACAAATGGCTAACAGATGCATGAAAAACTGTTCATCGTCATTATCCATCAAGGAGATTCAAATCAAAACCACACAGATACCATCTTCCAGCAGGTAGAACCTCAAAAACTGACAAGGCAAGAAACAACCAGTGTTGGAGAAGTTGGGAGAAAGGAGAACCCTCTCATACTGCTGGTGGGAATGGAAGTTTGTACAGCCACTTTGGAAAATGGTGTAGAGGTTCCTCAAAACATGAAAAATGAAGGATATGATATTTTACACCAGGGCTGAACCTGTTAAAAAAATTACATGTGGCCAAGTGATTCATGTTGGCTGGCTCAATTATTCTCATGATACCTCATTTTTCTCTTCCTCCCCTTCATCCTCTTCAGCAGTAATTGGATAATCAAATATTTCATTTTATAAAGACATTCCAAGACTGGAAGGATGTAGAGTGAGTTCAATGAGTTTCAGGCTGATGGAAAAAGATGTGACAGTAACATAGAACCCCCATATCCTGGGGGACTGACAGGTTTGCAAGAGGGGTGGCCCATCACAGTATTAATCCTTCCAATACTGGGGATATTGAAGTGAGTACACATGAGCCTAAGTAATGCCTTTATGCAGCCTGGATGGGGTGCGGGGTCTCTGCCTCAGGGATTTAGAAGGCCAACAGTTGTTCAGGGTCTTTTAGAACTGAAGGATTAATCTGGATTGCTTGATTGACTCACTGACTTTATTTATGATAAGAAAATGTTGGTCACAGTTTCACGACATACAGAATTGAGGCAGGCAGTCAATACCTTAACATCTGCTCTGCAGGGTTATGTTTTTAAAAGACTAGATGTGTAGAAAGCAAATCTGACTTAGGCACCAGCCACAGGTCTTTAGCTCAGGGGTTGCAGCCTGCCAATACACAGGGGCCATCTCTGGCTCACTATCACAGAACAGAAACAGAATCTGTTCTCAATGAAGATGTAATATTTCATCATGAAGGTTTTTTTTTTTTTTTTCAAAACAAGGTCACAAATTACTCAAACTCATAATTTATTCTGTTGTGGTTTGTAGCAAATAAAAAAAATACTTTAAAATGAAAGAATATTTTGGGAGTTATTTAGATGTTAAGTTTTGTGCAATAAACATTTTACATCTTAGGGGATCACAAGAAAATATTGAAAGCCCAATCTCTGGAAAGATTCTGAATTTAGAGTATTATAGATTATTATAGTGTTTATATGCCTAATCATATAGTGATAGTAAGATGTAGTCTTATATGTATAACAAAATTCAAAAATAATTTGTAATGCTACTACAACATTAGACCTGAAACACTATTGAGAATATTCAAAGTAAATGCTATCCCCTGGTTATTGACGGGAAAACAGGTAAAGCCCATCAGTGAGGAAAAGCTTCAATTATAAGAGATGTCATATTAAGAATGTGGTAAGGGGGGCGCCTGGGTGGCTCAGTTGTTATGCATCTGCCTTTGGCTCAGGTCCTGATCCCAGAGTCCTGAGATCAAGCCCCACATCGGGCTCCTTGCTCTATGGGAAGCCTGCTTCTCCCTCTCCCACTCCCTCTGCTTGTGCCCTCTCTCTCTGTAAAACTAAGAAATAAAATTAAAAAAAAATAATGTCATAAGGGGAGCACCTGGGTGGCTCAGTGGTTTAGAGCCTCTGCCTTAGGCTCAGGTCATGATCCCAGGGGTCTGGGATCGAGCCCTGAATCGAGCTTTCTGCGGTGCAGGGAGCCTGCTTCCTCCTTTCTCTCTACCTGCTTCTCTGCTTACTTGTGATCTCTGTCTGTCCAACTAATAAATGGAATCTTAAAAAAAAAAACTGTCATAAGGGTGTGCCTGGGTGGTTCAGAGGTTTAAGCACCTGCCTTCTGCTCTGGTCATTTCTCAAGGTCCTGGGATCTAGCCATGCAGCAGGCTCCCTGCTCAGCAGAGTCGGCTTCTCCCTCTGCCTAACCCCCTCCATACATGCTCTCTCGTTCTCTGTCTCTCAGATTAATAAATAAAATCCTAAAAATAAAGAATTGGGTCATAAAGATAGATGATACATTGGTTGATTTTCTTAGCTTGGAGAAGAAATAAGGATATGTTAATTTATGGAATCAAAAAATGGTTAAAAAAAGGATACCGTCAAAATATTGCTTATATCCATACACTGCATGTTAACTAAGTAGAACTTAAATAAAAATTTGAAAAGAAAAAATAATTGCCCATATCCAGACATAAGATAATGGAGCAACTGCAGCATGTTTGGAAAAGAATGGAAGACATTTTTTCTTCCCTCACAATGATTACGTCCACTTGCACCTTGCTCAGAAACTAACCTTAAGAGGGACATCATCTCCATTTAGGAGATGCAAAAATGCATCTTTCATATTCCATATTTCAATATGCAAACTTTCAAAATTTCATACTTAGGATATATGATTTTTCCAAATTTAATGGACTTGGGAGATATTCTCAGGCCTTAGTCATAAACAGAAAATCTCCAATAAATACACTATAATTAAATGAAATCATATGGATGCATATAGATTACACTTCTTTTGTAATATGTCAAGGTGGCATGATAGTTTTAAATGGGTACAAAACGTTAATAGAGATGTAAACAACAAATTCTGAAGGGACACAAAGTTGCACGCTCACCAGAAGGTCTGTTTTCTTTACAAGTCACAAAGGAACCTAAAGGTACGTGTGAGGCATGGAAAACTCAGGAAGAGCTATGCATATGATATCTGAATTAGAAATAAGCAACAAAGGAAAAGAAAAAAGTGGGAAGTGCATGAATCGGTAGATCTAAGCATCTATTTTAATATCTTCAACAAATAGCAGCAGCTTTTTCAAATGCTGATTCACAGATTTTGCTTAGTACAATCTTTTGCATATTGAGAAGTGGTCTTGACACTTTGAACAGAAGAAATCTCAGTGGAATCCTGCGAAAGAGCTCTTCCTGAACTCTTTAACCAATTTAAAACTGCTGAAGATTGTTCCCGGCTCATGAGAAAATTAGAAACCATGGCAAATCTCAGTTGAAAATAAAGAGATAAGCAGGGGCACCTGGGTGGATCAGGTCTTGATGTCAGGATCCTGGGATCGAGTCCCACGTTGGAGTCCCCACTCAGTGTTGTCACCTTCTCCCTCTGCCTCTGCCTCCCCCTCCTCACCACTGTACTTGCATAAAATCATTAAAAAAGAAAACAGAGAAAAGGAGATGAGGTAAAAGGCACGTTTTGAAGATATTATTGATGAGTTTCCTTCCAATGATCACGAGAAAGGATAAATAAAACAATTCCTGTTTTCCTTGTAAATTTAACCTTTAAAAAAATGAAAGGTTTATGGAATCAGGGACCTGTCAAGTTTGCACTTGTTTTCCAAGTACTGTAACATTGTTGGAAAAAAATAAACACTGAAAAGTAATAAAAGCATCAGTGCAGGACAGTCTGTGCTTTTACCTGGGGTACTGGGTCTAGCAGAATTCAGAGAGCGGGATCCCAGCTCCTCCTCCTAGAAGGTCCTGAAGGTCAATGGTTCTTGCATTCCTGGCCCAACCCAATGTAGCTCCAGTTTCTCTGAAGCTGAGTCACGATTTCTCCCCAGAAAGAAGTCGGCATTGGTAAAAAACCAACCACAGTATTTCTGTTGCAGTGTCCCGTGACTTCTCAATCCAGAGACCCCTGAGTATAATAGGGTCTTCAAATGTCCTCAGGGACAATGAGGACCAAACCCTGGGAAGAGCCCCAATATGTCATCGCCTACTGTACTTTCTCACCTACCAGCATGTTCTGGGGGAAGCTCCCAGAGCCCCCTACTCAACACTCAGCCAACAAAGCAGCTTCTCTGTCACACCTCAGGAGGCAGGAAGTTACTGCAAAGGCCCAGGGTCTCCCCAGGGCATCGGGTGAACCGGCTGGAAATACAGCTCTGGCTCTCTATCCTGCGGCAGTGAGAATGGAGCTGGACCCCATGACCTGGGAAGAAGGAGGGCTTTGCAGGATCCAGCAGCTCTGCTGCAGAAGGGAATGGGAAAAAAGGGCCTAAAAGGGGACAGAAGCATACACACCCAAATCCTCCTGCTGCTGAGGAAGGGATGGGTCTCCTGTCTGGGAGCTCTGCCCTGACCATCCCTCAACAGGGAAACTGTGGGAGGACTGTGGGGCATCATGGGTCTTACCACAAACACTGCCACTATCAGCTCCACTCAAGGCCCCCCTGTGGTTGGAGGGCAGCTGGTGAGGTGAAAACCTTGCACAAAACCTGGTTTAATGCAGGGCCTCCTCACCAGGCTCTCAGGGCTCACAAGACACTTCATTCTCTGCTCACTGTCTGTCCCGCTGATCACTACCTCCCTAAACAAGCAGGTGCCATGTGCTCAAGAGGATCGGTCACCAGAGTTAATACAAACACCAGCAGATCTAAATTCAACCTGGGACCCCTCCCCAGAAAGGTTCCTGGGGTCCCTTGCAGTAGGAGTACCATGAAGGGTAATCTTGCTCTATCCTCCATCCCCCCACTGCTGTCAGGGTGTTATCTGTCTGAAGGCTTCACCCTGTGCCCTCGAAGGAGAGGGACTGTAGGTCCCACTGAAGGGAGATGCTGACACAGAGACAGAACCATGAACAGTTTATTGAGGAGATACCAGGAGAGACAAAGCACAGGGTACAGGATGGGCAGGGAAAGCATTCAGACCACCAGGAAGAAACATTCATATAAACTCATTGGAGCCTGGTTGTTGGAGGTCAAGGAAGTCTTCAGATTACAAAATGATTACCCTGTAAGGCAAGAGGATTTGGGTTAGTACAATGGGATCTTATGTTTCCCTAAATGCTCTCTGCCTTCCATACTGTATCTGAGGCCTTGGATGAACACTTGCGTGTGTGGCCACATCTGTGAGTCTGTATGTAATAGACAATAACTGTCTTCACATCTCACATAGAAGTATCTGATTGTACCTGTTCTCTTAACTATATTTTACTTCATTGTGGCTAGGACCTGACATTTAATAGAAAAAAGGGGGCTCTTTGCCTTGTCTTTGAAATGAGAATTGCCACTACCGGGGCTGAGGTATTACACTCTTAGTGTATTTTATGGACTTAAACAAACATTTTTTGATGCTCATTGGCATGGAGCTATTTTCATTTAAACAGTGAGAATGGTGAATGGTCAGAGCCCAGATTCTTTTCCAATTATTATTATTATTATTTCTTTTTGAGACAGAGACAGAGAAAGCACAAACTTGTGAGCGAAGAGGGATGGGGGAGAAGGTGAGGCAGAGAGAGAATACCAGATAGGCTCCACACTCAGCACCGAGCCCAACTTGGGCCTCAATCTCTAAAGCTCGAGATCATGACCTGAGCAGGAATCAAGATTCTGCTGCTTAACCCACTGAGTCGCCCAGGAGCCCAGCAGGTTCTTTATGTACTTCAACTCCTATTGTTCTAGTGACCTCAGAATCCAATATGTTCTCTCTATGGCAGATTAAAATAAAAGCTGAGGCTCTGAGAAGGCCCCACTGAGAGCTGGTATTTGGACTGAGAAATCTGGAATACAGGCAAATCTGGACACTGGGACTGAAGTCCCAGGGAAATGCACAGCTATAGACAGGGTGGTGATGCCGATGCGGAGGCCTGGTGACAGGGCTCCAGCTAGCGCTGCTCCTGGCCAACCCTGACTCTCCCACTAACAGTCTGACTTGGGCTGAGGCCAGGGCGGCCACCCTTCACTGGTTCTCCGTCTTGTCTTCATGTTTTCTCACTGCGGGACTTAAAGTCAGCCAGACAAGAATCCCCAAAGACCAACTTAAATTTCCCAAATCTCCACGACACTCTTTCACATGGTTCAGAATTTTCAGAAATTCAGGGAAACAACGCTCTTCACAGACTATGAGTGAATGGCCTCATGGCAAAAATGAATTTCTGAGACAAATAAAGGCGTGATCCACACTGTGTGAGTGAACACATGCTGCAGTCGGTGTGGACGGCATGGTGTCTTCACACTCACTCTCAAGCTGCTGGCCTGCCAGGAACGGCCTCACCCTCCCTGAGAGAAGCACAGCCTCTCCCTGAGCACCTCGGGCCTTCTGGGCATCCACAACCTCCTTTTTCTGTGTGACTCAGGGCTCCCTCCCTTCTTTCTGGATACATCTCTAGTTCTTCCCTTATACAGAACACACGGTCTATGTCCTGTCATCAGTGTGTCCCTCCCTTCTCTCAGACACACACCTTCAATTCCTCACATTAAGGCCTCATCCCTCCTGGAGCACAGAGCATCGTCTCCATATCATATGTGTGTGAAACCTGCTGTGCCCAGCATTCGGAGAAGGGCAGGTCTCTGCCACCACAAGGAGCCTACAACCCTCTCAGTATGACTGGAAGACAAGGTCCATCAATTCTAAATACAGAACAACCAGAAGAAAGTTACCATGTCTTTAGCAGTCTTCACTCCCTCATGCCACGAGAGGCCTGTGGTCAGCACCGCTGGTCCTTGTGAAGGACGCACAAGCATCTATATCTGACCCACACCATGGAAAAGACAGAAGCTTCTCCACCTGGAAGTGACTGGGCAACATTCCAACAAACCCTCTACACCTGCCTCCGGCATCTGCCACTTTTTCTTTCATTCTCACCTCCCAGATCAGACAAGAGCATTACCTAAAAGTTTCTAAACTGCAGAGGACAAGGGCAGACCCCTACGCTAATGAACAATGAAGGGACCACAGACCTGTGTCAGGCGTTTATACAACTAAGGAAATGACAGCTTAAACCCTACACACTGCAGATGAAATGAGAGGTGTTTCTCCCTCCCAGAACAACGTATGCAGATGCTGGATGTGCACAACGGTAAGAGACAGATGTCTGCCATTGTGCAACGGAGACACTTCCTTCCCAACAATGGCACCTGCCCACTGCTTAGTGTGTGCAAATAGCCAGGCACAAGCACGTGTGTCCTGAAGAACTTCAGAATCATACAGCGTCCCCAGCCTGGTTTCCCCTTGAATGTCAAGCCCTGAACACAAACTCTGCCTTTGCTCCACTGACACAACCAGAAGGTGATGATCTGGAAATAGACGCCTGTAAGCTCTGCATGAAGACTTGCCACTTTGAACGGGAAACGACACCACACACAGACCCCAGGGTATACCCAACACACACAGGTCAGGACACTGTGCTGCCCAGAGAGAAACAGGTCTCCAGAAATGGGTACAACTGAAAACACCCCAGCATTTACTTGGTTCTTCTCTGGGACCTTCTCATGCACGGTGCTGCTATTGTCCCCTTGGGCTCCAATGGCTTCTGATTGGGACCGAAGGCCGAGAAGGGAGAGAGGTGGTTTCAGACTGGCGACGACCACACAGGATTCAAGCCAACCCTCTACCCCTGCCCCAGCCTATTCCCCTTTCTCCTTCTGGAGGGTCCACCATGTTTCTCACAGTACTCCCCTGACCCCTGTGGACGAAGGCGGGAACTGTCCATCACCCTCGCAGATACGACCACTCTGCCTGGGACATATGTTTCCAGAACTAATCTATAATGCTGGACAACTGGGGGTCTCCACATGTGAGACTGATGTGAAGGTTGTGCTTCATCCAGCCCAGAGCCCAGAACATCGTGTCTGTGTAGTGCACCTGGGCAATGCTTCTATGTCTGTCCTCTGTGGAATGTCACTTTTCTGCTCCATAGTAGACGCCTGCTGCCCAGTTCTTTATGGTGAACCAGACAGTCCATGATATGGACGTCAGACAAAGTGGAGGAATGTTACCATGTCCTCACTTGGGCTTATTGCTGCATTGCAAAACCTTGTGGTACCACCTCTCCATCCTCTCCACCGACAGAAGGAGTTCAACTATGAATAAGCTCTATGACCCATGTCAATTCAGATCATCTCACCTTGTGGTGGAGGAACGAGGTGTGGCCGAGGCCCCCATGTCGACCACTGTGGAGGTGGATGAGGAGGAGGGAAGTCTGGTACATTCCACCCCATGTGGTAGGGCATACGGAGGAGCCCTGGGCAATGAGGGAACTCTCTCACACCTCTACCGACCTGCAGAACAGACAAGAAAATATTTTAGCAAAACAGACAAAAGTTGCAACACCAAGAAAAGAAACCAAAACAAAGAGCTCTCAGCATCCGGCTCCTTCTCCAATACCACCTTCCAGGAGAGCTGCATCATGCTAGAAAACTTACATGCCCCTCCCAGCTGGGGCCAGTACAATGAGCGGGGAGAGGGCAATGGCTGTTATAGGAATAGCCTGTCACCACACATCACTGCCCATGTCGGCCCACATTCTCCAGCAAGAAGTAGTGTCTTCAAGATGAAAAAGGATCATTGCAAACTAAAGCAGCACATTCCAGACACGGAGGCATCGAAATCCTGGACAATACTTCCTCTATCCTCCTCAGCCACCAGAGAAGATTTTGCTTGAGCAGAATAGAGAGAATGTGATGAAACTGAATGTCCTTTCTCCACAAAGTTTCCGAGCCACTTGAGGGGAATCGTTGGCCTATAAGTCCCTGACTCTACCCATGCTGCCTCGCTCCTGACAAAGGGGTCCTCTACTCTCTACAGTTTCTGTCCATGGCTACAAAGACACTTGAGGAATTAGGGCCTTGTGGTCTGACAGGGGCACTGGAACAGTGTCGTCCAAGGGACATGATATCAAAAACCTTTATTTACACTGAGCAGCTGTGCTTGTCTTTTTTTTTTTAAAGATTTTATTTATTTGACAGAGAGAGATCAGAAGCAGGCAGAGAGGCAGAGAGAGAGAGAGGAAGGGAAGCAGGCTCTCTGCTGAGCAGAGAGTCTGATGTGGGGCTTGATCCTAGGATATAGGATCATGACCTGAGCCTAAGGCAAAGGCTTTAACACATTGAGCCACACAGGCGTCCCCTGTGTTTGTCTGAAAACACAGCCATTTGGAAATTTCAACCTACTGAGTTCCAGAGTAATTTTGTACAATGGGAAATGAAGATGGGAAGGCTATATAAGAGAATTCACAAAAGGGTATATGCTTCCCAGTGGAAAACTCCACATGTGTGATGAGAAAAGAAATCAACTCTCACAGTAACTTAGGACCCAATGACCTGCTCCTGGAAACCCAGCTGAAGGGCTGGGAGGCAGTGATCATGCACGTAATCACTGATGTCCCCCTTCAGAACGTGTGACCCAGTGTGCGATTACGACAGTGCACATAAGAGCTTTGACACTTCAAAATACTTGTAGAAAGGGTCTTAAGTGGGCTGGTTCTGCAAGGCACATTTTCCATCAGAAGTAAAATGGAGATGACTTGTGAAACATGCCCTGAGAACACTGCAGACTGCAAAGGAGACAGTATAAAATGCAGAGAGAGTTTTCCCCAGTTTCCGTTTGTGAGGATTCCCAGACCCATCTATCCCCAGCATGAGCACAACACCAGTGCACCTGAACGTAACCTAAAGGGAGTCGCGCTGCCAGAAGACTTCACTGTGGAGGGAGGGGCCCTCCTCCCCCAGTTAATTCCCCGGAGTGCACTGTGGGCAGGCAGGGGTACACATCCGCACACACATCTTCCCCACCACCATGTTCCAATACTATAGCATCTGTGCCAGAACAGCTATCCGCCCCCTGTGTCTCACCTAGCACCTGGGGTGAAGAGATTCCATGGGGAAAACTACTGTCACCACATGTTAATATAGATCTGCACACCTCGACAGAGACAAGAGTGTGACACCAAGGATAATCAACTAAGGAAAAAACTCCATTCATGACAGGCCAGAATCTACAGCTGGGACCACACCTCCCCCATCACAGCAAACAGAGCAGCTCCTTCTATACATTGAGAACAAACGCAATGATAGGCCGTGGAAAGCCTGTTGTCCACACGTGGAAGTGCAGGTGCTTATGGGTCAACCGGAAGCCCACCAGCATCCCCCCTGAACAGCTCTGCTTCCCTCCCTGACAATGGGATCTCCTACGCTCCACAAGGGCTGTCCATGGCCACAGACACCGCTGACGAGATAGGAGTGTCCGGAGTCCTGCAGAGGACCTGGAAGAGTGCTTTCTGAGAGTAACAGGACCCCTTTGAGTGAGCGAGACCAGCTCTGTGGATCTACGTCCCCGACATTTGGACAGTCCTTAGCTCAGGCACAGAGCAAATGCCTAGTCTTTGGTACTGAGACCCACTGATGGGCCGATTCGATACCCCCAAATGGGAGCCAGTGTGTCTGGAGAGCACAGGCAATGCTCCCAAGATGGGTCGGGAGAGACCCTATGAGTTGGCACAGCCATCAGACCCCATCAGAACCCGCTCATGGAAGCACAAGTAAAACACGTGTGAGGTGTGGGCCTTGCAGAGAGTCACTGGGATTCCCTCTTCAGGGCTGCTGCTCCAGGGGGTGTTTTCTATGACACACCTGGCACCTGCCAGAGTTCATCATCATCTCACCCAGGGGCCAACTGGAGGGATTCCAGCTGTCGTCTTCATCCACTCAGATGGGACGCACGGGAGGTCACAGCTCACCTTCTCCACAAACACTCAAGCTGCCCAAAGCATGTGGGGCAAGTGTGACGCGGTCTTGGCTTTTCCCATTTTCCATCTGAGGACCTCTGCAGATACCCTCCCAGGTTAGTCTCCTGACCCGAATAGTAAAAATGCTCCAGCTCCCACAGGAAAGCAAACGGCAAGGAGTCAGCTGGAGTAGCTGACTTCACTGTGGGGTGAGATGTCACCCTCCTTCAGTTATGTACACACACACATACACGCACGTCCACACACACACACATACACACACAGATGCATGAGGTGAGCATCCTACCATCACGTGTCTCAAAGCATCTACAGCTTTGGGAGGAAGCACAAAATTGAAGATCTCTAACGGAGCAGGCAGAGGCTCCTGGGTGAACAGTGTGCACTCTGAAAGGGATGATCGCAGGACACACACCAAGGCCACAGGCTAGTACAGGGACCTGTCCACACTGCAATCCATTTCAGAAACGGACACAACTAAAAATGCCCAAGCACTTACCGTATGCATCTCTGGGTTGCTTTGAGGGCTAGTGCTGCTGTTCATCCTGGGAACCACTCTAGATGCTAGATCAGACAAAGGTCAGAGTTTTATATTGGTTTCGTGCCCTCCATGCCTTCCTCTCCCCATCTTGCACTCTTTCCCACACTTGGGTCCCTTATCAGAAGGTTTCACCCGTGACTCAAGTGAGTCCTTTGCAATGAGAGACACCAGTCTCCTCTTGCCTGAGACACTCCAGGGCCCTGGTTCCAGTGTTTCTGTAAGTAACCCATCACCTGTAAACAGGTCGGGGTACAACTGGCTATCAACACTAAAATTGGGGTGCTCAACACACATCAGAAAAAAATCACTGTATCTTCATAGATTAAACACCTAAGTGAGAATAGCCTTGCGTGGGGACATCCAAAAACCCTCAACATGAACAGCCCATGTTCTCTTCTCAGGCCACAGGTGAATGGTTCATTTGTCCATCCTGCATTTGGGACCTAGAATGCGTGACTGGCCAACAAATAAACATTTCAGGGAAGAAACAGATTTTGACATTTGTATAGTCACGAAAAAAGAAATCATAGACAGATTGAGCAATAAAGCTATGGCATTGCACCGATAACATGAGAGGAGTAAAATATATTTCATTGCTCAATATGGTCCTATAGATGACAAATAAAACAAAAATATATAAACCTCCATAATGAGTAAATAAATGCCCTTTTTCACAAATAGTCTTTTTTTTTTTGTCAAGGTTTGACCACTGAGTCTAAGTGGAAAGGGCGCTCGTCTCGCACCTTCTCAGGCTCAGCTCTTCCAAAGGGGGTAGCAGGGGGAAGGTGTGGAGTGGCGTGAGCTCCACCTGTCACGGGGGCAAGTGTCCTGCTGCCTGGGGACATATAAGAAAAGCACCCTCCTGTCACCCCTTCAGACAACCTGCAGGCTGGAGGTGGACACACAGCAATCACCCACAGGAACAGGAAGGACACCGTGTGGTTTCACAGCAGAAATCAGGCTGCTGCATTTCACATCGTGCTCCCTACCTTGCCACACAGGCTTCTGCGACTCAGGCCTTCCCGGCATCAGTTCCCGCCTCACGGATCCCACAGGTAGCATCTCCCTTTGCATCATGCGCAGTCTTGAACACAGAAAAAGAATGGACATCTCTAAGAATTACAACACCATGTCCTCTCCTACTCAGTAAACAGCATAGCCGTTACCTCTCCAAACACCCGTAAAAACGCACATTAAACTCTCACACCTGTATTTCAGGTAGGCGTTCTCCCTGCTCTGCTGCATCATCCTTGTTTCCCAATACCGAGCCTTCATCTGCGGCAGAAAAACACACCCACCTTCAGTTGTGTCCAACTGTGCCGCAAACGAAGATGAGGAAAAGGAAAGTACTTACCCAGTTAGCCAGAGCGTTCCTCTCTTGAACTGCGATCTGAAAAAGCCAACACACCAGAAACCCATGTTCAGGGCTCTAAGGGCCACGACCATCACCTGCAGGGGGCGCCAAGGGGTCAGTGTGTTGGACACAAGTCCCATTACCTTGTGGTTGAAGGTGAGGTTAGACTCCTGCAGCTCTTCCCGCATTTTTTCCACTTCTTGTCTGTGAGGGGGATAATTGTTTTCATCAGAAAAACACAACACTGGGTGTGATTTTCAATCATCTGCCAATGTGGCCATCCTCCTCTTATCTGTCCCCTCATACAATTGATCCTGACACAGGAAACACTTTCACCTGACTATAATTGGACTGTGGGATCAAAGCTGTTCTTACAGCCTTTTCTTCATCATTTTTCTTTGCCTGCGGGATCAAAACCGACAAAACTTCCTTACCCGTTTTCAATCTTTCCCTCAGTTATCACATGACAAATGTCTTTTGTCATGAAGCTCTATTCTCCTTTAACTTCTATCCTCACTATGGTTCCCAGGTTTGCAAAGACCAGCACCATCAGATGCCACTACCGGGCTTATGGGAAGGACTCATCCTAGAACAAACTGTTTTCCTCCAAACACCACCTCAAGGACGCTGGTATGGAGCTAGTTTCCACAGTCAGGCCAAACTGGGGATCCGGATATGTTTAGTAACGTAATTGTTTTGTGCCTTATCTTTCTGTGTCAGTTAATTCGCTCTGGATACATCCTCTAAATTTTAGTGTATATTACTTAATTGAGTCCTCAAAATGTACAAAGATTAACAATCCAAAGGGAGGGAGGAGTCAAGATGGTCGAGAAACAGCAGGCTGAGATGACATCAGGTAGCAGGAGACGAGCTAAATAGCTTATCAAAACATTCCAAACACCTACAAATCCAACAGGAGATCCAAGAGAAAAAGAGCATCAATTTGAGAAACAGAAAATCGACTACTTTCTGAAAGGTAGGACCCACGGAGAAGTGAATCCAAAGCGACGGGAAGAGAGACCCTGGGGGGAGGGTCCAGCTTTTGACAAGCAACAGAGCACAAAACCAGGAATTTTAAAAGTGATGCGCACTGAGGGATGTCGCTCCAGAGGCTAAACCGGGCTGAAGCCCGTGCAGGGACAGCGTGCACCCAGGTCCTGCAGGGTCACAGAAGGCCCGGGGGTGTCTGAGTGTCATAGAACATGCATGTATTAGAGCAGGGAAGCCGGGAACAGAAAGAGAGCCAAGGAGTGACCTCTCAACTCAGCGTTACCTTGAACCGTAATCCATGGCACAGGATCTGGGGAAATCCCCCCAAAAGAGCTCAGCGATCTAAGGGTTTCAGAGACTCCAGGTGGAGCTGTGTGCCAGAGACAGAGACACTTGGTCACAGCCTGGGTGAGGTCTGAGCGCAGCCGGAGGCCAGGGAGAGGGAAATGATGAGTGCTTTTCTCTGAGGGCGCACTGAGGAATGGGTCCCTGAGCTCTCAGCTCCTCCAGGCCAGAGATTGGGAGGCCGCCACTTTCATTACTGATCTCTGGAACTCTACGGAAAGTGTTCAGGAAACAAAATCTCCTGAAAGTGACCCCAGAGACCCCAGCGGATTTCTTAGCCTGGCCTCTGAAAAGGGTGGTGCAATTCCGCCTGGGGCAAAGAGACCTGCGGATCACTACAACAGGCCCCTCCTGAGAAGACCAACAAGAAATCCAGTCAAGACCAAGTTCACTTACCAAGGAGAACAGCGGAATACCAGAGGAGGCGAAAGCAAACCATGAATTCACGGCTTTCTCCTCATGATACTTTAGTCTTGCAAAGTTAATTTTTTTAACTTTACTTTTTTTAATCTTCAGCTAATTTTTTTTAACTTTTACCATTTCTTCTTTTACCGTTTTTTAAACTAGTTTATCTTAACAATACTTTTCATTAAAAAAATCTTTTTTGAACCTTCATTATTATTGTTGTATGTTATCCTTCATTGTATCTAACTTCAGTTTCTGTATACACGTAGGGTTTTTTTCTTCTAAAAAATTTGGTGTACAACTTCTTCTAATAGATGAAACTACACCCTAAATCTACCACCGGGCTTGTTCTACTCTCCAGCCTGAGCAATTCTTCTCCACTTTCTTTTTCTTTATTCTCCCAACCAACTTACATATCAACTGTTTCTTTAGAAATTAAAAAAAATTATTTTCATCTTCATAGTCATATTCTGTCCTTTCATTGTGTTTACTCTTATATATGTTTTCCATTCTTTAAAATTTTGGGAGGTAATCTCTTGTAAGAGACAAAAATACACCCCAAATTAAGTGAATGACCGTGTTCTAGTCACCAGTCTAATATGTATATATATTTTTCTTTTTAATATTATTTCATTATTTGTATTCTTTTAAAATTTTTTTCCCTGCACTTCCTTTTACCCCCTTTCTCTCCCACCATGATTTGGGGTCTCTTCTGATTTGGCTCAAGCACACTTTCCTGGGGTCTTTGCCACCCTTTTAGTATTTTATTAGCTCCTTCAAATATTCTTATCTGGACAAAGTGACAAGGTGGAAAAACTCACCCCCAAAAAAAGAACAAGAGGCAGTACCGAAGGCTAGGGACATAATCAATATGGACATTGGTAATATGTCAGATCTAGAGTTCAAAATGACGATTCCCAAGGTTCTAGCCACGCTCTAAAAAGGCATGGAAGATATTAAAGAAACCCTATCTGGAGATATAAAAGCCCTTTCTGGATAAATAAAAGAACCACAATTTAACCATGTTGAAATCAAAAAAGCTATTAAAGAGGTGCAATCAAAGATGGAGGCTCTTACTGCTAGGATAAATGAGGCAGAAAAAAGAATTAGTGATATAGAAGACCAAATGACAGAGAATAAAGAAGCTGAGCAAAAGAGAGACAAACAACTACAGGACCACTTGGGGAGTATTCCAGAGATAAGTGATACCATAAGACAAAAGAACATTAGAATAACTGGGATTCCAGAAGGAGAAGAAGAGAGAGCAGAGCAGAAGGTCTATTGGAGAGAATTATTGGAGAGAATTTCCCTAATATGGCAAAGGGAGCAAGCATCAAAATCCAGGAGGTGTAGAGAACCCCCCTCGAAATCAATAAGAATAGGTCCACAACCCGTCATCTAATAGTAAAATTTACAAGTCTTAGCAACAAAGAGAAAATCCTGACAGCACCCCGGAACAAGAAGTCTGTAACATACAATGGTAAAAATATTAGATTGGCAGCAAACTTATCCAAAGTGACCTGGCAGACCAGCAAGGACTGGCAAGATATATTCAGAGCAATAAACGAGAACAATATGCAGCCAAGAATACTATATCCAGCTAGACTATCATTGAAAATAGAAGGAGAGGTAAAAACATTCCAGGACAAACAAAAACTGAAAGAATTTGCAAACACCAAACCAGCTCTACAAAAAATATTGAAAGTAGTCCTCTAAGCAAAGAGAGAGCCTAAACGTTGTAGATCAGAAAGGAACAGAGACAACATACAGTAACAGTCATCTTACAGGCAATACAAGAGCACTAACTTTATATCTCTCAATAGTTCCCCTGAATGTAAATGGGTTAAATGCCCCAATCAAAAGACACAGGGTATCAGAATGGATAAAAAAACAATACCCAACCATATGCTGCCTACAAGAAACTCATTTTAGACCCTAAGACACATCCAGATTTAAAGTGAGGGTGTGGAAAACAATTTACCATGCTAATGAAAATCAGAAGAAAACTGGAGTGGCAATCCTTCTATCAGATCAATTAGATTTTATGCCAAAGACTATAATAAAAGAGATGAGGAAGGACACTATATTATACTCAAAGGGTCTCTCCAACAAGAAGATCTAACAATTTTCAATATCTACACCCCTGACATGGGAGCAGCCAACTATATAAACCAATTAATAACAAAATCAAAGAAACACATCAACAATAATACAAGAAGAGTAGGGGACTTTAACACTCTCCTCACTGAAATGGACAGATCATGCAAGCGAAAGATGAACAAGGAAATAAAGGCCTTAAATGACACACTGGACCATCACAGATGTATTCAGAACATTCCATGCCAAAGCAACAATATGTATTCTTCTCTAATGCACATGGAACATTCTCCAAAATAGATCACATTCTGGGTCACAAATCAGGTCTCAACCGGTATCAAAAGATTGGGATCATCCCCTGCATATTTTCAGACCACAAAGCTCTGAAGCTGGAACTCAATCACAAGAGGAAAGTTGGAAGGAACTCAAATGACAGAGAAAGGAAGCTAAAGACCATCCTATTAAAGAATGGATAGGTCAACCAGGAAAATAAAGAAGAACTGAAAAAAATATTCATGGAAACAAATGACAATGAAAACACAATGGTTCAAAATCTGTGGGACACAGCAAAGGCAGTGCTGAGAGGAAAATATATAGCGATACAAGCCTTTCTCAAGAAATAAGAAACGTCTCAAATACACTACCTAACCCTACACCTAAAGGAGCTGGAGAAAGAACACCAAAGAAAACCTAAACTCAGCAGGAGAAGAGAAATCATAAAGATCAGAGCAGAAATCAATGAAATAGAAACAAACAGGGGCGCCTGGGTGGCTCAGTGGGTTGGGCTTCTGCCTTCGACTCAGGTCATGATCCCAGGGTCCCGGGATCGAGCCCCGCATCGGGCTCTCTGCTCAGCGGGAAGCCTGCTTCCTCCTCCCTCTCTCTGCCTGCCTCTCTGCCTACTGCCTACTTGTGATCTCTCTCTCTGTCAAATAAATACTTAAAATCTTTCAAAACAAACAAACAATCAAACAAACAAAACAATAGAACAAATCAATGAAACTAGGAGCTGGTTCTCTGAAAGAATTAATAAGATTGATAAACCCATGGCCACACCTATCAAAGGAAAAGAAAAAGGACCCAAATTATTAAAATCACAAATGAAAGAGGAGAGATCAAACCAACACCAAAGAAATACAAACAATTATAAGAACATATTATGAGCAACTCTTCACCAACAAATTTGACAATCTGGAAGAAGTGGGTGTACTAGTAGAGACAATATTATCTACCACAAGTGAGCCAGGAAGAAATAGAAAACCTTAACAGACCCATAACCAGTAGGGAGACTGAAATAGTCATCAAAAATATCCAAACAAATAAAAGCCCAGGGCCAGATTGCTTCCCAGGGGAATTCTATCAAACATTTAAAGAAGAATTAATTCCTATTGTCCCGAAACTGTTCCAAAAAACTGAAATGGTAGGAAGACTTCCAAACTCGTTTTATGAGGCCTGCATCACCTTGATCCCCAAACCAGACAAGGATCCCATCCAAAAAGAGAATTACAGATCAAGATCCTTGATGAACACAGATGCAAGAATTCTCACCAAAATACTAGCCAATAGGATCCAAGAGTACATTAAAACGATTATTCTCCACCACCAAGTGGGATTTATTCCAGGGCTGCAAGGTTGGTTCAACATCCGCAAATCAATTAATGTGATACAATACATTAAGAAAAGAACAAGAACCACATGATACTCTCAATAGATGCTAAAAAAGCATTTGACAAAGTACAGCATTCCTTCCTAATCAGAACACTTCAAAGTGTAGGGATAGAGGGCACATATCTCAATATTATCAAAGCCATCTATGGAAAACCCACTGCAAATATCATTCTCAATGGAGAAAAACTGAGAGCTTTTCCACTAAGGTCAGGAACACGGCAGGGATGTCCATTATCACCACTGCTATTCAACATAGTACTAGAAGTCCACGCCTCAGCAATCAGACTACAAAAAGATATCAAAACATCCAAATCGGCAAAAAAAAAAAAAAAAAAAAAAAGTCAAACCCTCACTCTTTGCAGATGATATGATACTATATGTGGAAACCCCAAAAGACTTCACTCCAAATCTGCTAGAACTTGTACAGGAATTCAGTAAAGTGTCAGGATATAAAACCGATGCACAGAAATCAGTTGCATTGCTTTACACAACAGCAAGATAAAAGGACCAAAATTAAGGAGTCAACCCCATTTACAACTGCAACAAAAACCACAAGATAATTAGGAATACAACTAAGCAAAGAGGCAAAGTATCTATACTAAGAAAACTCTAAAGTACTTATGAAAGAAACTGAGGAAGACACAAAGAAATGGAAAAAGGTTCCATGCACCTGGATCGGAAAAACAAATATTATGAAAATGTCTTTGCTACCTAAGAAAATCACACATTTAATGCAATCCCTATCAAAATCCAATGCATTTTTTTTTCAAAGAAATGGAACAAATAATCCTAAAATTTATATGGAACCAGAAAAAACCTCAAAGATCCAAAGCAATATTGAAAAAGAAAGCCAAAGTTGGTGGCATCACAATTCTGGAATTCAAGCTCTGCTACAAAGCTGTCATCATCAAGACAGAATGGTACTGGAACAAAAACTGACACATAGATCAATGGACCAGAAGAGAGAACCCAAAAATACACCCTCAACTCTATGGTCAACTAATCTTCAACAAAGCAGGAAAGAACGTCCAATGTCCAAATGACAGTCTCTTCAACAAATGGTGTTGGGAAAATTGGACAGCCACATGCATTAAAATGAACTGGACCATTTCCTTACACTACACAGGAAAATAGACTCAAAATGGATGAAGGACGTCAATGTGAGAAAGGAATCCATCAAAATCCTTGAGGAGAATACAGGCAACAACATCTTCAACCTCAACCACAGCAACTTCTTCCTAGAATCATCATCAAAAGGGAGGAAATCGAAGGCAAAAACAAACTATTGGAACTTCATCAAGACCAAAAGCTTCTGCATAGCAAAGGAGACAGTTAACAAAACCAAAAGACAACTGACAGAATGGGAGAAGATATTTGCAAACAACATATCAGATAAAGGGGTAGGGTCCAAAATCTATAAAGAGCTTCAGAAACTCAACACCCAAAGAACAAATAATCCAATCAAGAAATGGCAGAGGACATGAACAGACATTTCTGCAAAGACATCCAGATGGCCAACAGACACATGAAAAATTGCTCCACATCACTCGGCTTCAGGGAAATTCAAATCAAAACTACAATGAGATACCACCTCACATTAGTCAGAATGGCTAAGATTAACAAGTCAGGAAATGACAGATGCTGGCGAGGATGCATAGAAAAAGGAACACTCTTACACTTTTGGTGGGAATGTAAGCTGGTGCAACCAACTCTGGAAAACAGCATGGTGGTTTGTCAAAAAGCTGAAAATAGAGCTACCCTATGACCCAGCAATTGCACTACTGGCTATTTACCCTAATGATACAAACGTAGTGATCTGAAGGGCCACGTGTACCTGAATGTTTATAGCAGCAATGTCCACAATAGCCAAACTACGGAAAGGACCTAGATGTCCATCAAAAATGAGTGGATAAAGAAGATGTGGTATATATATATACAGTGGAATACTATGAAGCCATCAAAAGAAATATCTTGCCATTTGCGACGACGTGCATGGAACTAGAGGGAATTATCCTTATCGAAAGAAGTCGACCGGATAAAGACAACTATCATAGGGTCTCCCTGATATGAGGAAGTGGAGATGCAACGTGGGGGGTTGTGGGGTAGGAAAAGAATAAATGAAACAAGATGTCACAAAATAAACTGAGGGATGCTGGGGGGAAGGTTGTAGGGAGAGGATGGTGGGGTTATGGACACTGGGGAGGGTATGAGCTATGGTGAGTGCTGTGTAGTGTGTAAGCCTGGTGAATAACAGACCTGTACCCCTGGGGCTAAGAATACATCATAGGTTTATAAGAAAATTAAAAAATTAAAAAAAAAATCCAAAGGGAACTTTTCAGGAGCCAATAGTATGTAGTGTCTAAACTTACCTGTACTTCTCCATTTCTTCTTCAGTTACTTTCAGATATTTATTGGCAGCTAACAGCTCATTCTTAGTTGCATTCAATTCATACAGTTTCTCTTCTAGCTTCCTAAGATGGGAGAGATATATACATTGTCCAGTAGCCACGGTAATGAATTTTTGCCATTTATTCTTCTAGCACACCTGATGGCCTATGTTGGAATGTCCCCGCCAAAAGCACAGACTGACAACACAACAGGGAAATGAATGAAGGCCCCATTTAGGGTTGAAGAAACATCGAACTTTTGCTGCTGGCCAAGCTCCCTGCAATCGGGGCTGTCTTTTTACTTGTCTACTTTAATTCATTCACCATGTCACCAAATAATATTGCACTCTGTGCCCTCTTGGAATGCATCTTTGGTTTGAGATGGTGAAGGCTCATTTCAATTCAAAGTGAAAAGCCAAGCCTGATGAGCTACACTCATTAGGATGAATAGGGGCCCATCATTAGTCTCTGTGGGGAGCCCTGATCCTCAGACCAAGGCTGTGCCCCCACATTCAGCCCAAAGGAACTTCCAGAATATGGCTTCACTGGTATGGAAACTCACTCCCACACATCTCTAGGCTTTAGAAGTACAACCCCTGGCCCCTCGTGAAAGATCCTGGTATAGGAAAAGGCCAATCTTAGTGCTGAAAATATGTCCTCAAATAATCCATGTGAACTGTCACATACTCAGGGTGTTATCTCAGTGGAACATAGTTCAGATGTAAATCTGTCAACTCCAGTTACTCTAACTTTATTTAAAAAAAAAAGATTTTATTTATTTATTTGAGAGAGAGAGATCTGAAGTATGCAGAGAGGTAGGCAGAGTGTGTGGGGGGGGAAGCAGGCTGTCCACTGAGCAGAGAACCCAATGCTGGGCTCCATCCCAGGGGGACCATGAACTCAGCCGAAAGCAGAGGCTCTAACCTACTGAACCACCCAGGCGCCCCAAGTCAACCTTCTTGACCAAAACCAGCTTCATGGATGGTGAAGGCAGCAAACGGTGATGCTTAGAAAGTTTGGTCTGCTGGGCTGCCCTCAACTCTTTTGTTCATGGTGTTCATTCACAAGGTTTCAACAGGACACTTGTCAAGAATCTCATGCAGAAAGACTTAGGGACAGACAAAAGCTCTAGAAAGAGAAGGACAGGAGCATCTGCTTCTGGTCTCTCAACCATCCTTCAGCAAATGTCTTCTGGAGCAGCAGTCAGTGTGTGGCTCAGGGATATGGTGTTGAAGAGAGAAAGGTGGTCAGGACATTGGGCCTGCCCCAAGAAGGTCCTGAATTATGTAAATTAAAAGTAAGACTCCTTTCTTTGCCTGAATTGTGTTCTAACAGCAGAAATAAAAGTAATGAAATATTATTATTATTAAAATTAATATTATTTCAAAGATTGATTTGAGAGAAGGAAAGAGTGAGGGGAGTGGGTCTTTACCAATGAACAGAACCCAAGTGCCTGTGAGAGAGAGTGGCCCCCACCCCCGATGTGGGAAGGAATAACACAAAGCTGAGTCTCCAGGGTAGACAGGGAACAGTTTTGCTTTTCCACATGAATGAGGGACTCCAACGTCCTTATCTCTCCTGAGAAATAAAAGGACACACTGGACAAGAGAGCAAACTTGTGAGTGAATGCACCCAATTTCTAAAGGGCACATGAAGAAACATGATAATCAGATGGAGAAGATGGAAGCCTAGGAGAAAGCCAGCCTGGCAGTGGGAGCCAGTTTCCGGAGGACACATCAGTGAATTCTAGAACAGGCAAGTGAATACAAAGTAAATGAACAAGCAACCTTTTGGGGACAGGTTGGAATGCAACAAGTGAAGCTCTCATCTGCCAGCAAAGGTGAGACTTAGTGAAACTGCAGGATTTGGTTGGGATCCAAGAGACATACACCTAGAAAATCGTGTGGAGGGGCACCAGGATGGCTCAGTAATTATCTGCTTAAAAGTATTTGGTACAGGTCATGATCCCAGGGTCCTGCAATAGAGCCCCACACTGGACTCCCTGTTCGGCGGGAAGCCTGCTTCTCCCTCTCACACTCCCCCTGCTTGAGTTCTCTCGCGGTGTCTCTTTCTGTCAAATAGATAAATAAAATCTCTTAGAAAGAAAGAAAGAAAGAAAGAAAGAAAGAAAGAAAGAAAGAAAGAGAAAAAAAAAGAAAATCAGGTGGACAGAAAATACCCTGGCCTTCTAAGGTATTGGGCTGCAGCGAATGATCTCAGTTGTACACCAGATAAAGGGACCCAGTATTGCTGGAGCCCCAGCACACTTTCCACAAAGAAACTTTCCCTGTTTCTGCAGGAAGAGAATTCCATTTTTCTCTCCATGTTCTGGACCCAAGTCTCATACTGAACAAGAAATGGACCTAATGCAGGAGTGGTCAGAGCATGTGATGAGAGTTAAAATGAAACGGAAATGTAGACTGATCCAGAGGGGATCCACGTATCAAAGTGATTAATGCTGGTACCTTCCCCCTTCTTCCCCAATGAATCACACAATAACATGTGGCAAGTCATTAGAACAGAAAGGAAAATTCAGGTTACACAAATCAAGACAGGAATGGCAGCCCAATTCTACAGAATGCATTTGGCAAAAGTACACAAAGATCCAATTCCCGAAGATCCAAATAGTTGTCGTCACGAAAATTCATACAACAATATCTATGACAACACAGCAATAGCTTACTCTTCTGCAGTCAGTTTTCGATTTTCAGAGAACTCCACCACCATATCCAATTTTTTCTTTAGCAGTTTCAATTCTGCTTCTTTATAACTCAGGGCATTACACTGGTCTTCCAGGAATGTTTTCCTTTCTGTAAAGGATGAGTTTAATTTTCTATGTTTGTGCCATGACCTGAGAACTTGGTTTCAATGGGGAAAGGAGAAGGGGAACGCTGTGAAGGCAGAAAGGCATTCTCTCCCTGCCCGATGCAAACTCATTGCCACCATATGGAGATTTCATCCCCCAAAACAAGGTACCTTTCAGTTCTTGGTTTTTTGATGTCAAGGCTCTCAACTCTTGATCCGCCAGTGCATCTTGGGCCTTTAAGACAGATTTGAGAAAAGACATATGTGGGCACCTAACAGGACAGGATCATGGAGGGCAACAAAGAAAGCCCTTGAGGCATAAATGGAATAAGGGGCAAGTAAAGAAACTAGTTCATGTCAAAAAACGCACAAATGGCTTTCTTAGAGGAACTGATATAAAATAATATTCTACTACACATATTGGGCTTGCTATCATCCTTCACTGCTCACATATTTTGTGGGATTTTCTATGTAACTTAGAGGGTAGCACTGAATGATGTGATGATTACCCAGCTGTGAAATAAACCATACTTCCTAGGCCTTGAAATTGCAAATCTCATCGGGGTGGTCCTAAGTGAAATCACAGTTCATGGTTCAGTAGAGTTTTCTGTTCCCAGATGCCCACGCTCTACTGTGCAAACAGCACAGGAGTACACTGCACTCACCTCACCCAAATAAACCAAAAGCCTCCCAAGCCACATTATAGTACAACTAACACCTAACTTTTACCACATCCACATTCTTAATATTCTTTTCTCTCTGAGCTTGTAAGAGAGCCTGTTTACAATGAAGGGAGTCCTTCAAATTTTCATTAATCTCTTCCACCTTTTTGATGTTCTCCTTCAAGAAAACATATTGAATGAGTAACAGTGATTCATTCCTTGGGGCACCTGGGTTGCACCTGGGTGGCCCAGTCTGTGGAGTGTCTGACTCCTGCTTTCGTTTGCCTCAAGTCCTGATCTCAGGGTCATGGGATTGATCCCCGCATCAGGCGAAACACTGGGCACGGTGTCAGCCTGGCATTCTCTCTCTGTCTCCTTCAGACCCCCTCGCCTCACTCTTTCCTTCTCTCAAATCAATCTTTGAAATAATAATAATTTTAATAATAATAATAATATTTTATTACTTTTATTTCTGCTGTTAGAACACAATTCAGGCAAAGAAAGGAGTCTTACTTTTAATTTACGTACTCCAGCAAGGGAATGCTTATGTTCTCTCTTTGTTTCCGCTTGCTTCTTTGCTTCCCTGGCCTACAAAAAATATGAAAAAGAATCAGAAGTCCAAAATAGCATGTTAAAGAAACCTATATCTGTGCCTCTCCTTTTGTGACAAAGAAAGAGGCAGTACTCTACATTTGTGAAGCTTCTCTTACTCAAGGACCATTTCTGGGTTGCATGATATAGATCGATAGAATGAACTACCAGAGGGTAAGTAACCAATATGAAATCACAAAAAAATATTTGAAAGGGTACACATACCTTCTCTTCCCAACTCGCTATGTTTTTTTCAAGATCCCTGTTTTCGTTTTTAAGGTTATTAATCTTCATCTTGATTTGGTCTAAAGTAACTGAAAGGAGAAAAAAGAATTTTAAGATAATTAGCAAAAACAGCGACATTGAATAATCCCAATATATTAGCACCAGAGTACATTCTCTGACACTTGGGTGTCACTAACTTGCTAGCATTCCCATTGTGCCTGAAGGAAGCATGTTGTAGCAGCATTTGAAACCTAAGACATTCTATATCAGTGAGATTCCTACTTAAAATGTTTTTCAAACATAAAAAAAGAAACAATCGAAAGCTTTCTCATTTTTCTCCCACCTGTAAGCACCATTCTTGGAAAATTCAAACCTTGCATATGCTAATGTCATCGCCAGAGATGTGACCAAAAAATCAAGCATCCTAGCAACTAACATCTCTCTCCTCCAGTGATTCAGATACAAAAGCAGGTCCCTGCAAACAACACATAATGAGCAAAACTATACATTGTTTCTGCTCAGTGGATCGTCTACTTCCAGGTCCTACTTGGAATTCCACACAAGGAAAGCTCAAGATGTCAGGTGAGTGACAACTCACAGGCCTTCAGAAACTTTCTGCTGCTCCCAGATCGCCTTTCATGGACCCCAGGCTGGGGGCTCTGGAGGACCAGTTCTCTGCTATAAACACATTTGGGTACAATCTCCACGTTACAGAGAGTCTTTGGAGGCCCTGGATAATGCACAAGCCTGAGAAGACAAGTTTTTTTCATCACAACAGGAGAATGTTACCCTGCACCCTTAAAGGGAAACAACACTCATGAGGAGACTGATGGCAGCTGCATAACACTTGTAAGGTCTAGAACACAGACTCCTCTAAGAGCCACTTAATTTTCTCATCGTGGGGCACCTGGATGGTTCAGTTGGTTAAGGGTCTGCCTTCTGCTGGGATCAGGATCCTGGGTCCTGGGATCACATCCCACATCCAACTCTCTGCTCAGCAAGGACCTGCTTCTCCCTCTCTGTCTGCCTCCCACTCTGCCAGCTTGTGCTCTCTCTATATATATCTAGGGAATAAACAGAATCTCTTCAAAAATAATTCTCTCATCTTGCCTCAAAGTGCAAACTTCTCTTCTCCTGACCCACTGTGAGTGCTCTCCTGCTCTGAGACCTCTCTTCTCACCAGAACCACTTCCACACTCACAACAATGAACAACGACATTCAATGGTTTCCTAAGTGCCAGGTGGCCACCCAGACCGTCAACAGCCAGCACCATGGAATCACCACAATCCATGATCCCCACACACTATCCATTATCCCCGCTGACACAGGCTTTATTCCATTCATTCTCCCCTGGCAGGCAACGACCCCTCCACTTCAGACTTAAAACCACAGTTTACTTCTCTCCTGTAACACACGCTCTGCATGGCAATATCTGCCTTCTTCCCTATGTGTAGCCATTTTGCTAGACTCAGAGAGTTTTCTCCTCTTGACATTTCACCAAGAGCCAGCTCATGGTGAAGTGCTCACTCCAGATCTCACGCTGTCATCATCATTTGCCTCCTAAACATGTCTCTGCAAAATTACACCTTGTATTCTCCCTAGTCCCACGAAGAGTTCCTTCTCCTGGTCTCTTAGAGATGGCAACTCCCTCCACACTGTCACTTAGACTCCACATGGGGAAGAGAAGCATTTTCAAGACTTAAGTCAGTGAGACATCAGAAGTCACCATATTTATCCCTCATCAAATTAAACACACATCAAATACAGGTACTGAGAATTTTTGGCAAAGAAAACTGAAGCCTCAAATCTTACCTTCATATTGTCGAGGCTTTATCTAAGAGAGGAAGAAACAAAGATAAGCTGGATGACAAAACATATTATGAGTAATAATCTATAGTACAGATAGTACCACAATTATAATCCATAGATATTACAACAATCACTTTGCTTAGCAGCATGAATTCACAGGATTAACAAGGAAGATAAAATTAGAATTTCTGATGAAGTCATCATAGTTTACAATCAATTTATGATAAAGAGCACAAGTTGTGTTTAACTTATTTTTGCCCCCAAATTCTATTCACATAGTAGTCAATGAATGTTCAACCTCTTCAATTTTGACAAGGGATCATGCAGACATTGAAAAGGTATCCTTTAATTCATTATTTATTTCCCTAGCTATTTTTTATGGTAGTCACCACACAGTCTGTCATTAGTTTTTGTTTTCTTGTTTTTTTTTAAATTTATTTTTTATTTATTTTCAGCCTAACAGTATTCTTTGTTTTTGTACCACACCCAGTGCTCCATGCAATCCATGCCCTCTCTAATACCACCACCCCAACTTCCCAACCCCAAGACTTAAAACCCCTGAGATTGTTTTTCAGAGTCCATAATCTATCATAGTTCACCTCCCCTTCCAATTTCCCCCAACTCCCTTCTCATAACTCCCCATGTCCACCATGCTCCACCAATAAGTGAAACCATATGATAACTGACTCTGTTTGTTGCCTTATTTCACTCAGCGTAATCTCCTCCAGTCCCATCCATGTTGTTAAAAATGCTGGGTATTCGTCCGTTCTGATGGAGGCATAATACTCCATAGTGTATATGGACCACATCGTCCTTATCCATTCGTCCGTTGAAGGGCATCTTGGTTCTTTCCACAGTTTGGCAACTGTGGCCATTGCTGCTATAACACTGGGGTACAGATGGCCCTTCTTATCACTACATCTGTATCTTTGGGGTAAATATCCAGTAGTGCAATGGCAGGTCATAGAGAAGCTCTATTTTTAATTTCTTAAGGAATGTCCACACTGTTCTCTAATGAGGCTGCACCAACTTGCATTCCCACCAACAATGGAAGAGGGTTCCCCTTTCTCCACATCCCCTCCAACACATATTGTTTCCCGTTTGGTTAATTTTGGCCATATCTCAATGTAGTTTGAATTTGACTCTCCCTGAGGGCTAGTGAGGATGAACATTTTTTCATGTGTCTGATAGCCATTTGTATGACTTCATTGGAGAAGTGTATGTTCATACCTTCTGCCCATTTTTTGATATGATTATCTATTTTGTGTGTGTTGAGTTTGAGGTGCTCTTTGTAGATCCTGGATATCAACCTTTTGTCTGTACCGTCATTTGCAAATATCTTCTCCCATTCCGTGTGTTGTCTCTGTGTTTTATTGACTGCTTCCTTTGCTCTGCAGAAGCTTTTGATTTTGCTGAAGTCCCAAGTTTATTTTGGCTTTTGTTTCCTTTGCCTTTGGGGACATATCTTGAAAGGAGTTGCTGTGGCTGATATCGAAGAGATTACTGCCTATGTTCTCTTCTAGGATTCGGATGGATTCCTGTCTCACGTTGAGGTCATTTATCCATTTTGAGTTTTTATTTGTGTATGGTATAAGAGAATGGTCGAGTTTCATTCTTCTACATATAGCTGCCCAGTTTACCCAGCACCATTTATTGAAGAGACTGTCTTTTTTCCACCGTATATTTTTTCCTGCTTTGTCAAAGATTATTTGCCCATAGAGTTGAGGGTCAATATCGGGGCTCTCTACTCTGTTCCACTGGTCTATGTGTCTGTTTGTATGCCAGTACCATGCTGTCTTGGTGATCAGAGCTTTGTAGTAAAGCTTGAAATCAGGTAACGTGATGCCCCGCATTTTATTTTTGTTTTTCAACATTTCCTTAGCGATTCAGGGTCTCTTCTGATTCCATATAAATTTTTGGATAATTTGCTCCAGGTATTTGAAGAATACTGGTGAAATTTTGATTGGAATGGCATTAAAAGTATAGATTGCTCTAGGCAGTATAGACATTTTAACAATGTTTATTCTTCTGATCCTAGAGCATGGAATGGTCTTCCATCTTTGTGTGTCTTCTTCAATTTCTTTCTTGAGTGTTCTGTAGTTCTCGAGTACAGATCCTTTACCTCTTTGATTAGGTTTATTCCCAGGTATCTTATGGTTCTTGGTGATATTGTAGATAGAATCAGTTCTCTAATTTCCCTTTCTGTATTTTCATTGTTAGTGTATAAGAAATCCACTGATTTCTGTACATTGACTTTGTATCCTGCCACATTACTGAATGGCTGTATGAGTTCTAGTAGTTTGGGGGTGGGGTCTTTTGGGTTTTCCATATAAAGAATCATGTCATCCACAAAGAGAGAGAGAGTTTTACTTCTTCATTGCCAAATTGGATACCTTTTATTTCTCTTTGTTGTCTGATTACTGTTGCTAGGACTTCTAATACTATGTTGAACAAGAGTGGTGAGAGTGGGCAACCTTGTCGTGTTCCTGATCTCAACGGGAAGGCTGCAAGCTTTTTCCTATTGAGGATGATATTTGCTGTGGGTCTTTCATAGATAGATTTGATGAAGTTCAGGAATGTTCCCTCTATCCCTATACTTTGAAGCGTTTTAATGCATCGGATGCTAGATTTTGTCAAATGCTTTCTCTGCATCGATTGAGAGGACCATGTGGTTCTTCTCTCTTCTCATACTAATTTGTTCTATCACATTGATTGATTTGCAAATGTTGAATCGTCCTTGTAGCTAAGGGATGAATCCCACCTGGTCATAGTGGATAATCTTTTTAGTAAGCTGTTGGATCCTGTTTGCTAAGATCTTGCTGAGAATCTTAGCATCCATATTCCTCAGTGATATTGATCTGAAATTCTCATTTTTGGTAGCGTCTTTGCTTGGTTTGGGAAGCAGGGGAATGCTGGCTTCATGGAAAGAATCTGGAAGTTTTCCTTCTGCTTCAACTGTTTAAAACAGTTTCAGGAGAATAAGTTTCATTTCTTCCTTGAAAGTTTGGTAGAATTCCCCTGGGAATCCGTCAGGACCTGGACTCTTGTTTTTGGGAGATTTTTGATTACTGCTCCAATCTCATTACTAGACATTGGTCTATTCCGGTTGTTGAATTCTTCCTGGTTCAATTTTGGGAGTTTATAGTTTTCCAGGAATGCATCCATTTCATCTAGGTTGCTAAGCTTATTGGCATATAAACTGTTGATAATAACTTCTGATGATTGTTTCTACTGCCTTGATGTTTATTGTGATCTCTCCCTTTTCATTCATAATTTTATGAATTTCGGCTTTCTCTCTTTTCTTTTGGGTTAGTGTGACCAATAGTTTATTGATCTTATTGATTCTTCCAAAAACCAGCTTCTAGTTTCATTGATACGTTCTACTGTATCTCTGGTTTCTACCTCATTGATCTCAGCTCTAATCTTGGTGATTTCCGTTCTTATGTGTGGAGTTGGTTTGATTTGTTGTTGATTCTTCAGTTCTTTAAGGTGTAGAGACAGCTGCTGTGTTCTGGAATTTTCAATTTTTTTGATGGAGACTTGGGTGGCTATGTATTTCCCCCTTAGGACCACCTTTGCTGTATCCCATAGGTTTTGGACCGAAGTGTCTTCATTCTCATTCGTTTCCATGAATTGTTTCAGTTCTTCTTTGATCTCCTGGTTGATCCAAGCATTCTTAAGCAGGGTGGTCTTTAGCTTCCAGTTATTTGAGTTTCTTCGGAACTTTTCCTTGTGATTGAGCTCCAGTTTCAAAGCATTGTGATCTGAGTATATGCAGGGAATCATCTAAGTCTTTTGGTATCAGTTGAGTCCTGATTTGTGACCCAGTATGTGGTTTATTCTTGAGAAGGTTCCACGTGCACTTGAGGAAAATGAGTATTCTGTTGTTTTAGGGTGGAATGTTCTGTATATATCTATGAGGTCCATCTGGTCCAATGTGTTATTCAATGCTCTTGTTTCTTTATTGATTTTCTGTTTCGATGATCTGTCTATTTCTGAGAGAGGCGGGTTAAGATCTCCTACTATTAATGTATTCATATCAATATGACTCTTTATCTTGATTAACAGTTTTCTTGTGTAATTGGCTGCTCCCATATTGGGGGCCTAGATATTTACAATTGTTAGATCATCTTGGTGGTTAGTTCCTTTAAGGATTATGTAGTGTCCTTATGTATCTCCGACTACAGTCTTTAGTTTAAAATCTCATTTATCTGATATGAGAATTGCTACCCATCCTTCTTTTGAGGCCCATTGGCATGAAAGATGCTTCTCCATCCCTTCACTTTCAGACTGGGTGCATCTTTAGGTTCAAAATGGGTCTCTTGTAGACAACATATGGATGGGTCCTATCGTTTTATCTAATCTGCAACCTTTGCCCTTTTATGGGAGCATTTAGGCCATTTTCATTGAGAGTGATATTGATAGATATGTTTTCATTGACATCGTGCTACCTTTTAAGGCTTTCTTCCTGTAGATTGTCTCTATATTTCTGTTCAATACTATTCTTAAGAATTTTCCTCTTTTATAGAACTCCCCCCTTAAGATTTCCTGCAGCATTGGCTTGGTGGTTGCATAATCTTTTAAGCCTTGCCGGTTTTGAAATCTCTTTATCTCTCCATCCATTTTGAATGTCAGTCTTGCTGGATAAAGTATTCTTGGCTGCATATTATTCTCATTTAGTGCCCTGAATATCTTGCCAGCCCTTTATGGCTTGCCAGGTCTCTGTGGACAGGTCTAATACTATTCTCATGGGCTTTCCTCTGTAAGTAAGGAGCCTCTTAGTGCTAGCGGCATTCAAGAGATTATACCTACAATTATGATTCCTCAATTTGACTATCAGGTGTCTTGATGTTTTTCTGGAATCTATAATCTTGGGTAGAGAACATTTGGCCTCTAGTACATGAATGCTGGTTCCATTCACTAGATTGGGAAATTTTCATGAAGGACTTGTTCCACTATATCTTCTAGACTTCTTTCTTTCTCCTCCCCTTCAGGAATTCCAATAATTCTGACGTTGGATCGTTTCATGGCATCATTTATTTCCCTGATTCTGTGTTTGTGGTTTCTATTCTGTTTGTTCCAGGCTTCCTCTTGATATTTCTCTCTATCTGTTTGTTTTCCAGATCACTAATTCTATCTTCTGTCTCAGTTACCCTAGGTTTTAGAAAATTTAGATTAGATTGGAACTCACTGAGAGCATTGTGAACATCAGCCCTGGTAACTTTTAACTCTGCCCTAACATTGTGACCATCCTGTCTTGTCCCTTTCAGCACGGCCCTAATCAATTCCGTTTGGTCATCCATGGCTTTCTCCAACCTATCTATTGCCTGGATAAATGTTAACCTGAATTCTCTTTTCGACATATTGTTTATGTTGATAGCCCTTAGCTGTGTTGTGGAAGGTCCATCCTCTGCATTTTTCTCTGTTGGGATTCCTCCTCCTAGTAATTTTGGTGAGAGATGACTGAACAGATGTAGCTGGATATATCGACCGTGGTGCAGTCAGGGTGCACTCTGTAACAATTCTGAGCAATCAGGATTCCCCACCAAAATGAGAGAAAAAAGACAAGACAAAGAAAAAAATAGGAGATAGAGAGAGACAGGAAAGAAAGGGAAGATGAAAGAGAAGGTTCAGCCCAAATGCGCCCCAAGGAAAGATTTATGAGGTATACAAACAAAAGACAAACAGAAAGACTGATAAAAGTATATAACAAGAGAAAATATGTAAATATATGCAAATACAGGAATAACCTTGTTGAAAAGAACCCCAAGTGTAAGATTTATACAATATCAGGACAAACACAAAAACACAGAAACACTGGTGGAAGAAAAAAATGGGAGAGTGGTTATAAATTCTCTGTGTGGTCAAGGAAGATTGTTTTGATCCTTGCTGGATGTAATTGATATCTTTGTTAAAGGACTCAACTTTGCTAGGATAAAGGGGTTAAAAATGGTTTACCTCTAGGGGTAGTATTGATTGGGGAATGGGGATTTCTTTGAAGTTTAACTCTATATGAATATTAGAAAATAAAAATAAAAAAGGAATAAACTCAGCTAAACTAAAAATTTTAAAAATTCAAAAAATAGAAGTGCAAAAGAGAAACACAGGTGTATGCAACAAAAAGTTTAGGTTGGAAATTTATTATGGAATTTCATGTGCTGGACAGCTCTCTGTGATGGTAAATCGGTTAAACAATTATCTATATACAAAAAATTAGGCAGAATAGTGGAACAAATTAAAAATAAAAGTTGTCCTACGAAGTAGTGGTGGTGGTTCTCTTGTAGTCTCTTTTTTTTTTTTTTTCCTGGTTGGTTTTCTTGGGGAGGTGCCTGCCACGTTGGTTTTCAGTCAGTAATGTTCCCTGAGTTAAGTCCTCCAGTCCCAGTCTAGGGGGTGGGCTCTGAGGAAACCGGTTTTTTCAGGCTTTTCTTCTCTGGAGCTTTTTATGTTTCTTCACCTTTTACCCCCCTCTCGTCTTAACCTCTTTTGAACGGTTTTTGTAGGTTTAGAGGAAAGCAAACTGTACCCTGACCTCCCTCTCAGAGAGAAGCCTCAGTCTGTTCTGTGGGTATTGCAGAGCCCATATAAACTTCCCCTTGGTTGCTGGCAGAGTAGGTTCTGAGTCACGGTTCCTGGGGACGCAGGATCTTCTGCTTGTACCCAAAAGCATGGCAGCGGCGTCTGTCTGGGATCTCCAGACCGCCAGAGAGGTCCTAAGCATGGATCGCACACTAAAATTTTCCCGCTGGTCCAGGCTGGGAGTGCCTAGTCTTTCTAGGTCTAAGAGCACCTGGCTTGCATGCACCTCTTTTGGGGGAGGCTGTGGGTCGCTTGCACATCTCAGGCTCTGAGAACGGGTGCAGGTCCAAAAGCACCAGGCTGGGCCTTCCAGCACCTCTCTCCTGGGAGAGTTTGGGGTGCCTTTGTTAGGCTCTGAAACAATGGTGCATATCAAAGAGCGCTGGCTGGGCCTTTGTACCTCTCTCAGGGGAGGATGAGGGACATGCACATTAGAGGCTCTGTAGCAGGGCTCACACATTCTGCCATCCTGTGTGGCTCCCATCCCCTTACAGGAGCCAGAACCCACGCAATCTCGGGTTTGCTGGCGGCTCTGGGACCAAGATCTGGTTTCTTTGTCACACTCTCTCTGGCTCAGAGGCAGGGAAGGCTGTCCTGGGACCGAGGACTTAGCTGCCCCTTGCTGCCCCAATTCCAACAATTTACCCCCCACGTTCCTTTGCTCTTTTGGAGTGCTTTCAACCAGTCTCCAAGTTAATGCTGGTCCCCAGACACTGGGCACGCTCGCTCCTTATTAGGGTATTACTTTCCAACTGGTCAGCTCTGGTGGCTCCCTCCCCCTTTTGTTTATCTTGCAATATCAGTCCGCCTTTCCCATTCCGCTTTACCTGCCCATTGGTGTCTTCTGCCCCTGTTGAGATCCAGATGTGTAAAATTCTGATCTCATGCTGATTTCATAGGTGATCAGAGTTCTTTCGTAGGTAATCAGCTCGCTTTAGAGTACAGGTTGAAAAGGTGCCTCTTCCAACTTTCCCACGCCATCTTGTCCCTTCTGTCATTAGTTTTTGATGTAGTGTTCCAGGATACACTGTTTGTGTATAACACCCAGTGCTCCATGAAATAGGTAACCTTCTTATTACCCATCACCAGGCTCCTCATATCCCTCTCCTCTAAAACCCTGTTTGCTTCCCAGAGTGCATAGTCTCTCATGGTTCATCTCCCCCTCTGACTTTTCCCCCCCTTTTCATTTTTCCCTTCCTTCTCCAAATATTCCCTATGCTGTTCCTTATGTTCCACAAATAATTGAAACCAAAGGATAATTGACTTTCTCCACTGGACTTTTTTCACTTAGTATATTTCCCTCACATTTTTGCAACCTAGTATCTGCACTGAAGTACAGAATTTGGCACTATTTTAAAATACTGAAAGAAAGAAAATGGAAGGAAGGAGGAAAGAATGCAGGCAGGCAGGCAAGGGAGCAAAGGCTGTGTCAAGGATATGCCACCTCTTTCCTTCTCTACAAAGCTATCTTGAAACCTTACAAAGAGTTGGCTGTTTGCTGAATTCACACACAGTTATGACATATCAGGTGCTATGCAGTTTCCCAGACTGTTTAAATGCAGTGTCATCAAAAAGAAGTAAAAGCCATCAGATGAGATAAAGAGTGGCCCATTATGAGATGAAGCATAAGCCATGACAGAAATGACAGCTGATGGTTCCAAAAAGGGAAGTGAGGCAATTCAGATTTGAGTCAACCTCATGTTATTATAGCTCAACAACATCTAGGCAAGACCTCACTTTGACACCATTAACATATTTCCTGTTTTAAAAGGTTTACAGGATGATGAGAGGCTGGGGCCAACCTGCAAATCTTGCCAGGATATTGGAATATCACCATGCTATCATAAACCAGTCATAGTATGTTGTTGGGGAGAGTGCATCAGGGGAGGGAAATCAGAAAGCCATGGTTATTCCTTTGATTTCACATGTTGATAAGGAACCTCTGAGCTCCTGTGGCCTATGTCACCAGCCCCATGGGCAGGGGAAGTGGAAAGGTCGATGGCTACACCAAATATATAATATTTTTCTTTTCTCTTTGAAGGGAAGTTTTCTCCATTGTGAGGGAGAGGGGGAATAGTCCCATGGAGAAAGAAACTCAAAAGAGTTCTTTCTTCTTACAAAGGTCTGCCCTCAAATGAAACTATGTCTCCAGAGTCTAAATGGCGGTTTCCCAAAGACTCAGCCACAGAGGTGAGGGAAATCCTCAACTCCAGTGCCATCTTCTCCCTGTCTCACTGGTGAGGACCTCAGTCTATCTCCGAGCCAGAGAAGCAGAAAACCTCACCCTAACTCCCACTTACCTCCCTTCCTTCAGCAGGACGCAGTATCTAGCTTTCAACACAACCCTACAAGGCATGCTGCAGGTAAAAACCATGACAGCAAGCACGAGAATCACACTTCCTGTGGCAGAAGTGATGGGGAGAGCAGGCTGGACTTTCAAGTCTCTTTGATGTAAGATACTGGGTCTAAGGGAAAAGTGCACAAGAGGAAGAAGAGATGGTAAATGTGGGCAGAGATAGGAAACTCTAAGATTGTAACATGTTGTCTAGAAAGACAACAACACCATTATAAAAATCAAGAGTGCTTGTGCTGGCTTCATGAAGAGACTCAAAATAAACCAGAGGAAAGAATCATTGACAGGAAAGAAACTTCCAAAAGAGAAACACAAATACAAAAATTACACAGAAAACACAGAAAACTCAAGACTGATAGGTCATTACAAAATGTGTAACACACACATAACAGGAATAACTATTCCTATAGGAGAGTGGACGGAGAGCTATTTGAAGGAATAATGACAGAGGATTGTCTGAAATTAATGGAGTTACCTAATCAAGATCCAGGAAAATCAAAACATTGAAAGAAGGATAAATACCAAAACACACACACACACACACAAACAATGAACCAAAACCACCAATGTTTCCTAATCTAGAATATTCAGCTACAGATCATTAAAGAAAAAAAAATGTTTTGGAAATCTGGAGCAGGGATTGGGAGTGGGTGTGGGAAGGGGAGAGGTGAGCAGTAACACCTTACTCCAGAGAAAAGGATAAGAATGACATCACACTTCTTTTCAGAAACCATGCCATCAAGAAGGATGAAGTGTTTATACTGTTTAAAGGAACATCGAGCTAGAAATCTGTTGCCAGTGAAATGGTCCTTCAACACACACCACACAGTAAGGAAACCCGTCAGGAATAATGGCGGGCATTATTTCAAAGATGAAGGGGTCAATTCTCCAAAAAGACACAACAATTTCTAATGCGTATGCATCAACAACAGAGTGTCAGAGCACATGAAACAGAAACTGAAAATACTGTTGGTAGGAACAGATGAATCCATTCCTACAGCTGGATAATTCAAAATCCTCTTATCCCTCATTGACAGACCCAGAGATGCAGAATATTCATGAGAACACAGGTGAACGGACCAGCATCACCCATCCACCCCATCCACTACACATTGGCAGAATACTTCATTCAACAATGAAGTATAGACATTCTGCTCGGGCTGACATAAAACAGTCACTAAGAGAGCCAAAATTCGGGGCCATACAACACATGTGAACCACCAAAGGAATTGAAATCACCGGAACTATGCTCTCAGACCCCTGTTGACTTAAACTAGAGATCGAGAACAGAAAGATAGCTGGAGAAATGACCAGAGAGAGAGAGATTCAACAGCCCACTTCTAAAGAAGACATGGGTGGAAGGGCAGGTGGGTGGACAGATGGGTGAAGGAGGTGAAGGGAAAGAAGAGTGCACTTCTTCTGCTGAGCACTGAGAAATGTACAGAATTGCAGAGTCATGTTGTACACCTGAAACTCACATTACACTGTTTGCCAATTATGCTTGAACTTAAAAAAAAAGAACATATGGATCAAGAAGGCACTTCAATAGAAATTTAAAACTACATCAATCTAGGTGATAATCAACATTGACATATTAGAGGGAAATTTGTAGTATTGAATAGACATAAAAATGTCCAGGGGCTCTAACATTTTTTGCTTATTTATGAATGAAAGTACAGAAGGTACATTAATATACTTACAGCGAGGATGGTTCTCCAGAGGTATATGAGAAAGGCACAAGTTCCCAAGAAGGCAGTTAAAATGAGAAGCTTCCACAGAACTTCAGTCCCATGAGGGCCAAGACAGAAATGATCAGGCAAGGAAAGGACAAGCTGAAATACCATTTGAGACAATGAGGAATCTCAAAGACTTTTACTGTGTATCTGTCACAAAAAATCAACTTTACAAACCCTTAGTCAGACTCCAGGAGGTGAGCATACCTCTTAACTAGCTCCTCCTGGAGGAGAAGGAGCACAGAGGCATTTCCAAGGAGCTTGGGCAAACTTTTGGCAGTGATGAGTGTGTTTACCAACTTACCATGATGATGGCTTCCTTGTTGCTTCCCTATGTCTAATATCAACAAAAAGTATTCTTTGAAAAGATGTTGTGATCATATATACATTATGACACACTAAAGCTGCAGGCAAAATCTAATAGACAAATCTTAAGAGATTTTATTTTATCTACAAGCACATTGCAACTGTTTTTTCTATAGCTAACAGAACTTGAGAATTTATAAGCCAACATAAAATAAACAAGGTAAGTCAATGTAAACTTAGAATAGGTAAGGAGTCAGTGACTTCTACTGTATATCCATGGAGGACCTGGAAAAACTCCTTTGGACCATTTCCAAAACTACACCCAAAATTTAAGGACGAATGAGGGAAAGCATGAATAGAATTTGTACTAGAGGTACAAATGAGCACATTATATGGACACATGTTTATAGATCAGGACATAAGTGAGAGAGACAGGAGGCTGCTCGTTAATACGACATGTGATTATTGCCCAATAAAAATAAATCAGAGTTACTGATTAGTTTCTGAAATCATTGTTGTTTTCTTTCAATGCTCACTCTGATTCTGAATCACAAACCCAGATGTCAGATTTCTGAAGTACATAATCAGGTGATCATGTATGTTCTAAGCATATCTGTGAGGGTTAGTATCTCCAAAAAGCCAATGGAAGCAATTCATGTTCCTATTTCTTGGTACTGTAAGTAAATCATGCAAGAGCAACTTAAAATTTAACTTTCTAAAGAGGGAAAATATTAACGAATGTATTTATTTATTTTAAAGAGAGATGGGAAAAGGCAGAGGGAGACTGAGTAGCTGAGTGGCAGCTGAGCAGGGAGCCCAACCAGGGCTCAATCCCAGCACCCTGGGATCATGACCCAAGCCTAAGGCAGACACTTAACTGCCTGAACCACCCAGGTGCCTGTGAATTCTAATACAAAATTCCTGGATACAAACACCGAGGCTAGGAACACATCATTTTACAAAAACTACACTTAGAAGTATTTCAGGAGAAAAGACACTAACAATGCAATTCATTCTAATACACACCAAGCTTGAATTTTGTGCAAGCACACCTCTCTAGAAAGGAGCTCCTGAAATCTAAAACATTTTCCTATTCAGCCCTCAGAGCTGAGGTCAGGAAAATGTGTACTGGTGGGAAACCTACACTGCCTTTAATAGCCGCTGTCTGGAAGAGAGCAGCACAATGGTTGGTCATGGGGATCAAATGCACAAAAGACAGAGGCCGTCTTGTCAGGAATGTAAAACACGCCCATCTGTGGGCACTCAGTACATCTGGCAGCTGTCTGGATGCTGATATCAGTAGCTGAGTCTTAACTAGAGGACAGCCGGTGGGGCCAAAAACTCTAGGTTCTCCGACAGTGGCCATGAGCAGGTGGAGGTGGGAAATGCAACACCAGTTCATTTAGGCAAGAGTTCAGAGATGAGGAAGGGTGAGAAAGGTGAACTGATCCATGAGATGCAGCCCAGGTAGAGGGGAATGATTCCAATCCAGACGATCAAGAAATTCCCTCTTCTGAAGACTCAAATGAAACAGAATGGGGTCTACTTTGACTAGAGGTCTTCATGTGGGATGGGTCTGCCTCAATACAAGCATCCTTCTTGACTACTGACACTTCCTGATCCCTCTTTCATAATCTGGTGCAAGCGGATCTAAAGTAGTCTACTTAATTCCAGGGGTGTTCCCTAACTGTTGGCTGACTCTCTCTCTTTCTCCTGGGGTACAGGGTTTACTTTTTCATGGCAGAGTGAAATATTCATGCTGGGAACCACGTATTTCTTCATATTTGGACAATCCTAAGGATATCCAGAACTTTCTTATTTTGGGAAAATCAACACACTGCACATACTTGGTCAAAGAAAGGACAATAACTCATTCACTTCCTGATCACATCGCTCCTAGTGATTTTCCTGTGACATATATCCCAGCAGGTTGCAGTCTATTAGTGTCTTCTGGGATTCTCAGGTCTCCATGGACCTGGTGGGACACACAGTCCCTGGGGACAGCCTCCAACCAAGAAGCAGAGCAAAAGGGATATTTCACTTCTTAACACTCTAGTCCCAACCCCAATGCTTAAGATAACCAGGGATGTCAAACTCTACAAATATAAACAATGCGCTGACACAAAAACAAACTAAACAGAAGCTGTACCCTGAATTTACCAGGCTTGCAGTAGGATCTTCACCAGGATCCCAGGGGACAATCTAGCACCCCTAGCTCCTACTAAATTAGAGTTCCTGACATTTTTGAAGACAATTTTAAAGAGATATAATGTACATATCACACAAGCCCCCTATTTAGGACAAAGAGCTCAATGGCTTTTCCTATCTTCACAAATCTTCCTCCTGACACTATAAACCTGGTGCCTTCAGGTTTCCATCCTACCAAAGCTGTGCTTCTTGGACCCAGCAGCACAGACAGGACCCAAAACATGAGAGAAATGGCTGTGGCCTCAACACCTTCAGGTTGACCATGAAACCTGCCCTGTGGTGCCCAGTCATCAGGAAGAACTCTCGTTCTTCTGAGGTTACCATCAAGAACCCCATGAAAAAGCTGTGATTAAATAACCCAGTCGGAAGGAAGAAACCACTAGCAGCTTATGGGCACCCAAGTAGCTCAGTCAGATACGTGACCAAGTCTTGGTTTGGATCAAGTCATGATCTCATGGTCCTGAGGTTGAGGCCACTTTGGGCTCTGTGCTCACTGCACAGCTGGTTTGGGATTTTGTCTTTCCCACCCTCTCTGACCCCTACACATCAGCCCTTTTCCTCTATTCCTCAAATAATTCATATCAGAAGAAGAAGAAGAAGAAGAAGAAGAAGAAGAAGAAGAAGAAGAAGAAGAAGAAGAGGAAGAGGAAGAAGAGTAGAAGAAGAAGGAGAAGAAGGATAAGAAGGAAGACATGAGTGAAGTGTCACATTTACTCACATTTGGGTAGTGAAGTGTCACATTTACTCACATTTGGGTTTGGGGAACTGGGACAGTGGAGCAAGACAAGCCAGAAGAGTAGCCTTTGCACCATCATGTCCTGGTCCTTTTAAGGGGCACTGTGGGCCCAGGGAGGAAGTGGAGATGGTTGGGGGGCAGGGGAGGGTGGGGTGCGGGTGTTTGGAAGGGGTGGGGAGGGGCAGGGTGGTAATTAGGGAGGGGAATAGGGAAGAAAAAGAGGGTAGGATGGGGAAGGTGTTGGTCAGGAGGAGGGGTCAGGGACAGTGTCAGGCGGTGTCAGGGTCAGATTAAGTACTCAAGGGGAAGTAGCACGGTTCAGAAAAGTTAGGAGGTCAGCAGGTTAGTAAAGGACAAGGTCAGCAGGACACATTAGCAGGTAAAGTGAACTCTCAGGAGCAGTTGGTGTGGATAATCCATCATCCACCAAGCCTTCCCGGGTTTGAACGTTTCCTTAGCAACCTAGAAACATTCTAATCTCTCGACCAATCCCCTGCCTTTGCCACTAGTAGCTCAACATGGATGCCACAGGTGACCTCATTGGTACAAAGCCCCTTCCCACCTGATACCCCAACACATGCCATCGCAACGACAGATCGTCTCTGGATCTTTAGCCATTCTTCTTGTTTACTTCCTCTAACCCAGGTCCCTGTTCCCTCTTCTGGGTGCTCTCTCCTTCCCTTCCAAACTCCCGTCTGAGCACCACTGGCTGAACAATGTAGAAAGCAAAGGAGAACCAAACTGCAACAATAAGCAAGTACACAACCAGAGTAGGAGGTTCAAGCCCTCTCTCAGCAACTCAATGCAGACAGAACATCCACAAGATGTAAATCTTAATGGCAAACCATCTGAATCCCATAGCTGTCTCCATACATCTGTCCACATCCACATCCACTGATTTTAGGCACATAGGAGACCATTTCAAAAATACGCCCAATTTACTTTAGCCATAAGGGAAATTTCAATTTTGTTTCAGATGCATCAATTCAGGCAACTACAGAGCATCTTGTGGTAATATAATGTCCTAGAAATCACTGATAAAAAGTGAACTAGAAATTCCCATAAGTTCAGAAATTGAGAAGTACCTCTATCATGGGAACAGGAGTAAAGAAATAGAAAAAAGAGGGGCTCCTGGTGGCTCAGGTCATGATCAGGTCCTATGATCAAGCCCCACATCGGGCTCTGTGCACAGAAGGGAGCCTGCTTTCCCCTCACTCTCTGCCTGCCTCTCTGCCAACTTGTGATCTCTCTCTGTGTGTCAAATAAGTAAATAAAATCTTAAATAAAAAAGAAATAGAAAAGGAAAAGAGCAACACTGGAACTGAATGATACGAGGATGATACAATTGAAATCAAATATGTCTTCTGGGCTGGAATATCCTCCGGTATTAGTCTGAGAAGACTTCATGGTCTCAAAATCATCCCCAATTGGCTGAGACATTGGAACACCTCCGACAGAGTAGATCTGTCACTTCTCTTTGTGACCCTCCTACGCACTAGCTTCAGCTTTACATGAGGAAACTTTACAGGGAAACAGTCCAATCAGACTCTCATGTCATCTTCTGGGACCTCCAGGAATGAGAGCATTTTAAGAGAAGACTTTCACCAGCTTCTCCCCTGGCGAATCTAGGATAACAACCAGAGAGCTGGCAGCTCCATCTGTGCTTGGTAGGGACAGCCAAGCATGTGGGCAGGGCCAGGGACCCAGGAGACTAGACAAACCCCTTGTTATCCTCTCTCCTGGGGCCTGTCCTGAGCTGAACTTCCTAAACTGTGTCTCCCTAGGACTCTCAAATGTTTCCTCAACTCCTTCTGGCCCAAGACAGCTGATTTTCAGTGCTCTACAAACCACCACTTTATTATTGTGTAAATTTCTTGTAAACAGGAACCACTCTAGTACTGCTTAAGTAGCACAACAGCTTGTTTTTTCTAATTAACGTATAATGTAGTTTTTGTTTCAGGGGTAGTCTGTGATTCATCAGTCGCATACAGTTCAAGCACTCACCAAAGCACATACCCTCTCCAATGCCCATTCTACAGCCACCCCATCCTCCCACCCACTTCCACTCCTGCCACCCTCAGTTACAACAATATCCTAAACATACACATACAGAAACCATAAAAAACAAGCCGACAACAAAACAAGGATAACAAAACAAAGTATTCAATTCTGCTTAGATACCGCTGTCCACCTCAAGAACCCCAGAGTTGGGCTGCTCTGGTTTTAGAAGGAGACCAGCTATGGAAGGGGTGGAGTCAGACTAGCCCAACAGGGAACAGGAGAGAGGCCCAACCTGTAAGGGGGGCCAGGGACTTCCATGGAAGTTGGCCAGAGTCACCTTGATTAGAACTGGAATCGGGAGCAGGGAAAGAAGCAGGGAACAGAGTTTTGGGCCTCAAATAGGTGAGATCAGACATGGAGTTGAGGAGGTGTCCCCAAAGCCAGTGTCAGTCTCACATCTATGAAAACCTTTGTGTCTCCGTGAGACAAGCCAGGAGCCTAGAGTTTGAGATCCAGCTGTCCTGCTTACCTGCTGTTTGGCCTGGTGCTCATTTCCTTCACCGAACCGGGAGTGTCCATGCCCATGTCCATAACTGTGTGAAGGACAAGAAGATGTCACATGTTGAGAACACGCAGACATTGACGTCATCACCTCCATGGGCTCAGTGTCTTTGGAGATCCAGTGCCTCATGTCTCACCCCTGTTAATGGCAGCCCAGGTGACAACCACAGGTCCCTCCTGTTTCAGGCCTGTGCTATGCCCTGCCCTTTGCCCACATCAGCATTCTGGCACCAGATGGCAGGAGTACCCCATGAACTGTGGGGAGAGCTCTGGGCCCCTGGCAAGACTGAGGGATTCCTGGACTGTGGGAAAGGTGATCAAGTGAGGGATTATACAGGACTGGGCAACTGAGCTCCGGGGCACCCTGAAAGGAATGGGGGATTGGGCACCTGTGGAAAGGGCTGGAGGCATCTTACAAGATTCCTGGGTCCCCACAGGGCAGATCCCTCCTACACTCCTGCTGGTGCTGGCAGGGATCTGGAAGCACCAGCGGCAACAGCAGCAGAAGTCACAGCAGATCAATGGGATGCTGGATGGACCTGGGAAGAATGGTCTGGCAGGTAAGTGGAATCACCAGGCTGGGATGCCCTTGGCCTCCTCCTCCTTCCCCAGCCACCTCTCAACCTGTGACTCTGACTTCACCTTCCAGAAGGGCATGGGAATGCCAAGCAGAGGTGGACACCCGCGGCCAAGGAAGGGTGCCTCCCCAGAGCTCTGTGTCCTTCTTTCTGAGCAGACAGAAGGAGTCATCCGGGGCCCCTGGAACAGGGAGGGAGAATCTGGCCCCAGAGCCCTCTCTGATGGGGCCTGGGGAGAATCCTGGAGGGACAGAATGTAGCACTGGTTCGTAGTCTAAAAAGTCTAGATTTATTAAGGAAATGGAAAAAACAAGTTGCCAGTTGAGCTTCTGGAAGAGAACAGGACCAGTTTCCATTCTTCCAATTTCTACTCTTTGCCTGGATAATTACTTCACCTCTCCAAACCTCTGTGTCCTTCTCTGTGATGTGGGGACAGCATGGATTCATTCCTCAGGGCATGGATGCAAAGATTCATCGAGATCCGTCATACAAAGCTAGTTTAAACTGATACTTATACCTATCACTATCATCATTTTTTTTTAAAGATTGAACTTGTTTTTCTCAACATTATGCTAAATAAACTTTTATATTTACTTTCTTCAAAAGATTTTATTATTTGAGAGACAGTGAGCACAAGTCGTGGGCAGACGCAGAGGGAGAGGGAGAGGCAGCCTCCTCTCTGAGCAGGGCTCAGTCTCAGGACCCTGAGATCAGGATGCAAGGTAGAGGCAGATGCTTAACTGACTGAGCCCCCCAGTCACGGAGGGCCCCTGAGAAAGAGCCCCCAGTGCTGCAGCAGTGGGAACAGCCCCAATCCCGATCCCTAGCGGGAGAGATACATCCCCAGCGCCAGGATATCCTCCAGCCCCGGGAACTCCATCTTAGCAATGCCTGCCTCCCCCCACCCCGGGTGACCCCAGAGTCCAGCCAGTGCCAGTTCCTGCCTGCCCCCATCCCTTCCTCCCATTCCACTCCCTCTGCTCCATGCAGGTAACTAGTCAGGCTCTTCTTGTGGCCCATGGTCAAGGATGGGCTGTACCCCCGCCCACCCCCCAAAAGCCGAAACCAGCACTGCTTGGAGGAGTAACACCATAGGTGGAGTCCTTGTGGTCCGCCCCTCTCCCTTCAGAGCCCAGGACCTCAGCCCTACCTAGGCCACTGGGCCTTGAGCATCCTTCAGTGCCGCCACTGCCTCCGCCGCCCCCCCTTGAGCCTCCACAGCTGCCAGTCTCCTGAGACCAGCTCCCACATGCACTGCTTCTACTGACTGCATGTCATGGAGAGTGTGCTCCTTGGGGGCATGCGGGCCTCTTGGTGACCTAGTGGCCCAGCAAGGTGGAGCGTGTGATTCCGGCAAGTGGCGATGGGCTCCAGGCCCTGCAAGTCTGCCTTAAGGGGCTGTAGTGGGGACCCAGTCCTGAAGCCATTCCCAGGGAGGCAGTTCCCCACACTGAGGCTTGCAACTGCCAGTGCTGCTTGCTATGCCTCCAGGCTTGGAGTGCCCTGGGAGCCAGCGGGCCTCTTTCTTTTGGCCCCAGTTCCCCTGCTCCCTTCTGCTCTTCTGCCACCAGGAGCTTTGGAGCAGCCTCTCCTAAAGTCCTGGCCTCTTGCCCATACCCCAGGCCGAAGCCCCTTCCCAGGCTCCTGAGGCAGGAGAGAAGTGTGCTGACAAAGTAAAGAAAGCAATGCATACCCTGGAAAGCTAAATCCACACGTGACAACACAGAGACCAAAGGCTTAATTACACGTGCTCCATCAGACCCTGTCCAGACACCAGTGCCCTGTGTGGGGGGCAGTCATTCACAATCTCTCTCCTGCCTGGGACTACTGATTTTAATGATGGCATGGCATGTTATTTTGAGGAATTGTGTAATTTTCTGAATGAGTCAAGTGACAAACAGTACAGTCAGCAGTGTTATACTACATATTCTCAGGCCATTTTCAGGGCTCAGAGGGTTAAGCATCCCCCTCCCGACTCTGGCTCACTTTATGATCTCAGGGTCCTGGGATGGAGCCTTCAGTCTGCCTCCTGGCTCAGTGCAGAGTGTACCTGACATTCTTACTCTCTCCCTCTACCCTCCCCATGCCCCCGATGGAGACTCTCAAATAAATAAATATCCTTAAAAGGATAAATAAACCTTTAAAACAAACAAAAAAACAAAAACAAAAACAAGAACAAAACCCTCCTTACCTAAAAAGGAAGGAGGGAACCATGGGGGCGAAGACGCCACCCACAAAAAGGCCCTCCTGAAAGAGCCAAAGAGAAAGTGAGAGCCAAAGGACTGCAGCACACGTCATTTAGGTGTCGGAGGCAGGCCCCCGACCAGGGCGGCCTCCGCCATTAAAAGATGGCGCCTGGCTAGTTGCCAGGTTAGGATTGCCTCATGAGACTAAGCGGAATGCCCAAAGAGGAAGTAAACAGCATTGGTTGCTAGCATAGTTGTTCATTTAGGTGTGCAGCCTGATTCGCTCCCTCCTGTACCCTGCTCGCTGATTGGTCAGGTAAGCGTATATAAGTGTGTAGACTTGCGGAAATAAAGAGAGAGAAGATACATCTGAACTGGGGCTTCTTGTCTTCCTTGGGGGTCGAGGGCGATAAATGGCGCCGGCACCCAGGAACTAAATAAAGGAATCTTGCAAGGTAATCTGCAGGAAAGCGGGGAGTAAAGTTCCGCAGGTAAGCAGGGACATTAGCCATGTTCAAAAGTGGGAATTCCGCGGTAAAGCAGGGAGTAAAGGCCACATTCAAAAGTGGGAATTCCATGGTAAAGCGGGAAGTAAATGTCGACTGAAGTATATGCGTGTAAAAAGTTGATGTGTTAGTTACTGTCTTTAACGTCCGCGTCTGTTGTCTGTGTGTTCATAATGGGATCTGAAGTATCTAAAGTGCGGTTGGAAGAGTCTTTAAAAGACCTGCTGAAAGCCAATGGAAATTCACTAAAAGCAAAAACTGCTCGGGCCTTTTTGAATACAGTGGAAAAGGCGGCTCCATGGTTCCTAGATGAAGGCTTGCTAAACATACCTCAATGGGACCACTTAGGGGAGGATTTGAAGAAACAGGACAATAAAACGCCTTTGCCACCTGGGTCCCTGGCAATATGGACCTTAGTCCGGGGATGACTGGTGGGGCCTAAACCCAAATATTAATCAGCTCTACAAGAGGGAGCATTGGCATTGGAGGAAGTGAAAGAGGATCGGTCTTCTCGTGCCTCAGAGGGGGGTAGTTCTAGTGAAGAGGAAGAAGAAATGTCAGGGCAGGAGTTAGGCCGTAAAATTCATTGCAACTTTGAACAGTTGAAACTATTGGCTCCAGCGACGCCTAGTGCCCTCCGCTGAGTGGGTGGTATTGCCTCAGGGCATGGCCAACAGCCCTACAATGTGCCAATTACATGTGGACCAAGTCCTGAAGGAGGTTAGAACACAATTTCCCCCGCTCATTGTGTATCATTATATGGATGATATTTTGCTGTGCCATAAAAAAGAACAATATATTGAGAAGGCCCTTTCCTTTCTTTTCAAACATTTTGAGAAATTCGGATTACACATAGCACCAGAAGAGGTCCAAATGACGCCCATTAAAGAGAATTTGGGAACTACGTTAGAGAATACTAAAGTCAGACCTTTAAAGATAACCCTGCGGACGGATCACCTAAACACGTTAAATGATTTTCAAAAATTGTTAAGAGATATCAATTGGATAAGGCCCTATCTAAAAACTCACTGATCAGGAATTGTCACCCTTATTTGAGACACTTAAAGGAGACCCTAACCTCACCTCTCTTCGTCAGTGGACTGAGGGGGCAAAAGAAGCCATCAGTCTGATCCAGAAAAGGCTAGAAGCTGCTCAGATAGACAGAAATGACTACTCCAAACCTTTGCTATTTTGTATCCTTGCCGAAAAACGAGCTCCCACTGCAGTTTTTTGGCAATCTGGCCCCATATCATGGGTTAGTTTGACCCACTCTCCAGGGAAGGTCTTGCCCTGGTACCCAAGTGCCATTGCACAAATTATACTTAAAGGGATTAAACTTAGTATAGCAGCATTTGGTAAACAAACAGATACTATAATGTCACCATATACGCAGGAACAAATAAAGTGCCTAGCAGCCTGTGATGATGACTGAGCCATTTTGATAACTATAACGTGCACTCAATTTGATAGTCACTACCCATCACATCCACGGCTATAGTTCAGTTTATCCAATCCAATCATATACCCTAGGATCACTCACCATAAACCCCTCAGTAACGTAAGGCTTATATTCACTGATGGATCTAAGCAAGGAGTAGGAGCTATAGTTACCAAAGAAGAGAGTTGGACCTTCCTATTTCAAAGCTCCTCTCCCCAAGAAACCGAGCTGCTCACAATGATAAAAGCATTTCAAATGTTTCATCAAGAACCCTTCAACCTTTTATCAGATAGTAGATATGTGGTGCAAGCTGTCTCTATCATTGAAAATGTGGGTTCTATTAATGCCAGGTCTACTATCTCTGAGGCATTACAAGAAATCCAAACATTAGTTTGGGACAGGAAGGCTCCATTTTATATTGGCCACATATGAGCTCATACAACCTTACCAGGCCCCCTGACAAAAAGTAATCGGTTAGCAGACTCCTTAACCAGAGGAGAATTTGTCTTTGCCATTGAGGACCCAGTGCAATAGGTGAGACATTATCATAAGCTGTTCCATGTGAATGCTTTAACTCTTTGCCTCAAATTTAACTTAACAAAAGCACAGGCATGGGACATAGTAGTCTCCTGCAGAAATTGCGTGACCTTACTACCTGCACCAGTCCTTGGGGGTTAATCCTAAGGGTTTGCCCAGAGCAGCTGGTGTGTGCAGCCTTGCCTCCGAACACCAGTCATGATGCTGAAGATGCTGAAGATAACTCTGGGGATGCTACACCTCCTGTGGCTGACTCAAGCCAGAAAGCTGTGGGCAGTGGTTAAAGCATGGCCATATCCTTTACCAGTGACTATCTCTTCTCTCATATTCCCTCCTCTCCCTTTGATGCATGGCAGGTCTGTAACTTGCTAGGAGCATGTACTGATATCTCAGCAGTGTCCATGTTAAATGGCAAATTCCTCAACTGTTTTATAAACAAAATGACTCTAGTACCTTTGAGGCAACAGTTAATGTGTCTTGTCCCAATAATATTACTTATCAGCCCACTCCCATATGCGTTTTGCCACCGTTCCTTTTCCTCGTAACAAATGCTAGCGAGCTGAATGATACGTTAATTGCAATCTTTCCCAGTGCTGGAATGTAACGGCCTTCAAGCTGGCTGTGATTATACATATCCCTACCCATGTTCCTATCCCAGTTTCCATTCCAGAGGACAAGTTACCGGTTGTGCTATCCGGAAAGAAGAGAGATTTTGGTATCACAGCCACCGTTGTGACAGCACTGGCTATATCTACAGCAGCTGCCACGGCAGCAGCAGTCTCACTTGCTACAACTATACCCACTGCAGAAGTTGTAAACACCCCTGCAGAAGGAACGGCGGGTGTCCTTCAAACAGTCTCAGATTAATGCACATCTGCAAGCAGGAATCCCGATTGTCAACCAGAGAATGGATTTGGTTCAAGAACAAGTGGACATATTGGGGGCCCTATTGGGACTGGGATGTATAGCACCCTTCCCGGCAATTTGTGTAACTCCCATAGCCTATACTAATATGAGTGACTTACAGAATGTCTCCTGACAGCTCTCCCAATACTTGCAGTGGGATTAGTCCGCAGAATTCCAAAACTACACTCAGCACCTGCTACTACGCATAACAAGGATAAAGAACACCAGAGATGAGCTGGCAACCCTCCCAGAGATAATAAAAACATTGCAAGATGTGTTAACCTTTATGAAACAAGCGGCTAGCGTAATTTGTCTGATGATAATCCTCGTAGTGGGCTTGATTCTGCTAGTAAGAAAACTGCAAATTTGGAGGCGACAGCAACATAGGCAATAGCAAGCCATGGTGCAGGACTTGTTTAGCCATCGAGGCTGGAAAATCCCACCAAGTGTGGCTAAGTAAGCTGGATCGGTAGTCAATGACAGGTAAGATTGGTGGGGGAAATATACCAACCTAAGACAGGATGCAGATCATTGATATCTGCCGTCTGATGATGGGTAAGGATATTCCCCGCCACTGACAACCTAAGACAGGCACAATCCCTACCATAATAGAAAAAAAGGGAGATGTTTGAGGCAGGCCCCTGGCCAGGGCGGCCTCCGCCATTAAAAGATGGCACCTGGCTAGTTGCCAGGTTAGGATAGCCTCATGAGACTAAGCAGAATGCCCAAAGAGGAAGTAAACAGCATTGGTTGCTAGCAAAGTTGTTCGTTTAGGTGTGCAGCCTGATTCGCTCCCTCCTGTACCCTGCTCGCTGATTGGTCAGGTAAGCGTATATAAGTGTGTAGACTTGCGGAAATAAAGAGAGAGAAGATACATCTGAACTGGGGCTTCTTGTCGTCCTTGCGGGTTGAGGGTGATATTGAGGGATCCACAATTACCTGACGTTCTACTGAACTGAGTTAGTGCTGACAACTTCCGCAAGTAGCTGCCGTTTACCAAAAGAGCTTTTAATAATCTTGGAAGTTCTTCAGCATTGACAGAAGCACAGGAGAAACCTATGCCACGTGACGAATGCACTCCAACCTCCCATCCCAGTAACTGACAGGATACACTGACAAGTTGGCTGGCCTGGTCTCAGGATGTGGCAGGCAACTAAGGAAAGGTTGACTAGCCTGTCCACGAAGGTTCCACCTTTAATTCTCCCCAACCCCAGGAGCTAAATGGCAGAGTCTTCAGAAATAACATAAAGAATTAACTACCCCTTGCCCCCAAAAGAAAGGAGCATGCACGCTGCCCAAAAAGGCAAAGGTGTACCTTAACACTGTCTAGAACGAGTTTCTCATCACTGTGTAGTTTCACATTCTGCTCTGATTTCTCAAAACACTTGCCACTGGCCACAATTATTTCACTTTTCTGTATACTTGCTGAATTTCTCTTCTTCTCCACAGTATTCCAAACGCAATGAGAACAAGGACATTGTCTGTTTTTCCACCACTAGACACCAGAGCCCATTTCGTGGTATGCTCCAGAAAAACCTGTCAAATAAGAACAATTACCCAGGTAATTTACTGGAAGGTTACCAAGTAGACAGAAGATCAAGTCAGTATCAATAAATCACTAAGTCCAATGTAATAGCAAATACAAACAAAATTATCACCATTTTGGGATAAGGGCGATCTTAGAAGCCAAAAGGTTGGGTAAATTAGATGGCTCAGAAGACAGGTAGTTTTTCCATGTATTTCATGGAGAAGGTTTATTAAAGACAAACACTACAGTAAAACCCATGTGCCCTAAGGAGCAAAACCACTGTGGTGGATGACCCCCAAACCACAGGCAAGAAGCCTTGCTCTACCCCAGGTTAGCTACACCCCAGCCCTGTTTTCTGGGAGTTGTTCTTTTTTTTTTTTTTAATCTGAAACTCATTACCTCAGAGAGATGCACTTTTGAGGCAAGATTCGAACTTTCATGTCTCGCTAAGGATGAATGTTTACCTCGAAAACTTCTAAAGTACTTCATGACTATCCAAGGGCTATTGAGTTGTTAGGCTACCTGAATTTGAGGAGAGAAATGTCCAAACTTACAACTTCAAAAAATGAGGGAGCTCCAGAAGAAAGAAAATGTTTTACAAACAAAACAGTGTACCAACTTTTCATGCAATATCCTGAGTACCAACTTTTTTTCCTTTTAAGACATAATTTTATGACACATCTAAAGTAAATTCCTCACTTCTCCCTGCAAAAGCTCTACAAACTTCTCAAGGAGATGGTGTGCAAATAAACTCGAGTTGACCCTAGAATCCCAATAAAATTGGGCACTGAAAAATATAAAAGTTCTAAATCCATGGGAATTACCCAACAGCAAATTTTACCAACTTTCTAGTGAGTGTCACATAAGCGGTAGCTGAGGGTTCAAATGCGGCACTATGATCAAAGAGGCACTAATCATCTCCTGCTGCAGCAGTAGCTTGGCCATCTCTGCTTCCAAAAAAGACATGATTGGATTCAGAGAAGCAGCAAGACTGAAGCAACGTACATCGAATCTAAAACCGAGTCTAAGAAGTTACTCTGCTCAACACTCAAGAACGTCCATTTCACAAAAGGCTTAAGTAAAGTTGTTCATTTGCAGGGGTAGCTCATCCTAAAAGCCGATGGCATCATCCTTCATGACACTGGCAAACCCTACTTTATCCGTCTCCTCTAATCACAGAGGAAAGGGACAGATTTTCCTCCCCACCCACAGCCACCTTCAATATACACCACTTTATTTCCTATGTTGAAAGGCTTAGGGTAGAGTTCTCTCAGCATGGTGGGGAGGCAACCTTCCTGGCCGGGAGCTGCAGACCCCTTCAGGCTCTTAAGTTGTATCACAGAACAAACAGGAGCCAACCACAGGATAGGATGGAAATCTTCCCAAACTGGTTTGTGGTAATGCTTGCACAAGTCTTTAAAACAACTGAAATTCAATGAATCGTGCACTTAGCATGAGTGACTTCGACAAGATGGAAATCATACCTCCATGAAACTACACAATAATCACCAGCCAGGGGCAGACTGCGATGGCACAGTTAGAAAAAGGAGTGTATCCAAGACCCAAAGAGACCCTCCACATGACTGACACACCCAATATACATCTCTGTTGCTCCCTGAACCTCCGAGGATCCTGTTCAGTATTTCCTCCTGCTTCCCTTCACATGTTCCTCTGGCACATCTGACCTCCTTCCCATTCTGCTCCAGAGCAGACCTTATGAATCCCTTCTACGAATCCACCTGGAGTATTCAACACATAAAGCACACCTGGAAATAACAATGAAAAGTTGGCAGGGGATCTTGTAGAAATCGATTCCTTTTTTCAGAAGAAATGGGAAGGAAAAGTAGGCATTCGAATTGACTCCCCTAGCCAGACTGCTCTCATCTCCCACACAGCACCTTAATTATACCTGTCTCTGAGGCGGTAAAACTTGATTCTGCTCATCCTAGTGCCTTTCTAACCAACTCCTTCCCCACCCCTCATCAATATCTTGACCAGTACCTTTCACGTCCTAGGAATTTCATAAATGCTCTTTGGGGAAGTTATTATTCTCCTCACCCAATTAAGTGACACCTGTTCTATCCTCAAAGGTTAAATACAGTTCTGTGTCCTACTGGACCTACCACTCATCAAACTCTGACTTCCTTCCTAGACTTGGTGGATTATGGCAATAAAGACCAAAATGATGAACAAACTCCTAAATGACCATGGGTTAGACCACCGGAGAGGCTGATGTCATAATACGAATATGAAATAAGCTCAGAGCTATAAAACCTAACTTCTACACGAGCCAACAGGTTAACGTATCCCTTTTAAGATTTTTTTAAAGATTATTTATTTATTAATTTGACACAGAGAGAGATCACAAGTAGGCAGAGAGGCAGGCAGAGAGAGAGGAAGGGAAGCAGGCCCCCTGCTGAGCAGAGAGCCCCATGTGGGACTCAATCCCAGGACCCTGAGATTGTGACCTGAGCCGAAGGCAGTGGCTTAACCCACTAGCCACCCAGGCGCACCCCTTTTAAGATATTTACAGGTTGTTCTAAAATCCCAAATTCTTACCTCCTCCTCAGCATCCAAACCCAACAAGTTTTCTACTGTCATCAATACCAATATTCAAGACAAAAAGTATGAAATCTTTGCAGTACCAAAAAAGAATTACAAGAAAAAGACCCAGGAAGATCACAGAGCTGTATCTAGGATGGCAGGGAAATTAACCAACTGTTTCTATACCTCATGACACCTGGATGAAGACCTGTCGAAAGTCCCCTTCCCACAGGAATCCCATTTCTAGCCTAAGAAAGCCCAAATGGGGTCTGCTTTCCAATTAAAGATGGCTTCAAGAATGTTTCTCCAACACCTAAACACTGACAATAACCAAGTGGTGAAAAAATAATGAATACTGTTATGCTGAAAATAAAGAAATTAATTAAAAAAAAGATGAAACAAAAAGGCCACAGAAAGTTGGTGCCACTTTTCAGAGTGTTAAGTCCTCTGATCTTGGAAATATGAGTTCAAATCCCACTCAAGCAGAGACTTCAAAAAATTACACGAAAACCCTTAAAGAGAAGAGAGAAGTCCCCTTTCCTAAAACAGTCTGACTTCAGTAATCTCCTAGATTCACTAAAAATCAGAATATCACTCTCAACATCTGTAACTCTGGAACAAACTTCGAACATTTCTATGGCTTTTAAAATCAAAACCTCTCACGTGCTTCCAAAATTTGGTAAATCAGATTTTTTGTAAGAAACATGTAGAAACTGAAATGCATTTCATTAGAAGATAATTATTCCCTGCAATAAATACATCAGTATAAACTTGAATTTGGTTTTGGTCTTCACTGGTAAATTTGTCAAGTTCTTAAGCGTTTCCTAGCCATTTACTTGAACATCATCTAAGGGAACACTCAAAGCAGTACCACAATAAAGAGGTTTGGCCTCTGCAGGATTCTACATGAAAAAAAAAAAAAAACAGGTCACATAAATTAATCACAATCACACTGCTTTAAATAACATTTCTAAACTTTCATGTCATTTGATGGAACTCCCTGTTTCGGAGAGCGAAACAAAATCTATTCAGCTTTTTCTTTTCTTTTTTAAAAAGATTTTATTTATCTGACAGACAGAGATCACAAGTAGGCAGAGAGGCAGGCAGAGAGAGAGGAGGAAGCTGGCTCCCTGCTAAGCAGAGAGCCCAATGCAGGGATGGATCCCAGGACACCAGGACCATGACCCCAGCTGTGCAAGGTAGCATGGTCCAGGCCCAGCTGTTGCGGGGTGCCAGTGGGGGCGCCCTGTCCACTCCCCAATCCCTGTTTCGGTCCCTGGAAAGAGTGAGTGGGTGGTGGGCCAAGCCATGGTTCCACCCCAGGAATCCTAGGAAATTGCTATGGCTCACCAGCACCTGTGTTTTGCTGTTTCTCCCCACTTTTCTCCTGCTCCAGGTCCCCACTCCTAACTCCTCCTAAAGCCAAAAGGATCAACAAAACTGCCACAGACAAAGGCTTTTGGGATTGGAGCGTCTCCACCTTCAGAAGCTGCGCTGAAGCCTTAAAATGCAGTACCTGCAATGTGAGGGAAGCCACTTCCACCAGATACTTGAAGATCTGGGTTAGCTTTGGCAGAAGGACTTTTGTTGCTTAAGGTTTGGGAGAGGGTGGAGCACTATCCTTGAGGCCCTCTTTCCAACTTGTTGAGGATGGCTTTTTTGCATTTGGGGGTGGTTGATGTGTGGTTTTGTTTGTGTGTATTTCGGCGCCACAGCCTCTCCCTGTACCTGGATCTGCGTTTTAGCAGCAGGAGCCTCCCCACACCCCGGGTGGCCCTGGAGCCTAGCAGTCCCTGGCCCACAGCAAGCCCCCAGCCCTCCCTCCCTTCCAACCGCTGAGCTCTGAGCAGGTACCTGGTCAGTGATATGCTGTACCCCCACCCACCCACCCCCGCCCCAAGCGGGAAGTGGAACTGCTGGGAGGAAAAACGCAGTCCCCCTCCCTTCCCCGAGCCCTTCAATGGCCCAACCTCAGCTGGACCTCAGCCCCTGGGCCTCAAGCTCCCAGGCCACCTCTGCTTGCACCACTGCAGCTGCCAGTCTCCCTGCCAGTCTCCCTCCAACCTGCACCGCCTTCTCCAAGTGACTGAGGAGGGGCAGGGCCAGGCGCTGCACTGAGGCGTGCAGTGGCGTGGCATGGCATGGCGTGGTGTGCTGTGACATGTGTCAAGCTGTCGGTGCGCCTGCCTGGGTGGGTGTGCTAGCTCGGGGCGCGCGGGATTGCTGGTGACCTGGGGGCCTGGCGAGGTGGAGCCTGGGAGCCCCACAAGCAGTGATGGACTCTGGACCTCTCGTGTGCCCCTTAGGGGCTGCATTTTCAGTGCCTGAGTTTTGTCATCATGGGTCTTTTAAGTATGAGTTTGCCTGAGTATGTATGACTTTTGTGATTATGTCAAATTTATTCCTAAATCATTTAAGGTTTGATGTTTTTTTATACTGGGATTGTTCTTACAATCCCAGGATTACTCACCCCGGGCCTGGGATTGTTCTTAATCTCTTAATCTCATTTTTGCGCTGCTCAATTTTGGTGAATAAGACTACAACTTGTCTTGAGTACTGATCCTGCATCGTGGAACTATGCTGGACATACTGAGGTCTAATGGCAATTTTGCGGATTAATTTTGTTCTACAGAAGAATTCTCCAGAAGAATTTTTTTCTATACTATCTTCTGAAAAAAAAAAAAAAAGACATTTTCACTTCTTCCACTCTTATTCATACTCCTATTATTCCGTTTTCTTGCTAAATACCCAAGACAGAATTTCCAAGAAAATGTTGAATAAAAGTGGCAATTACAGGCTTTTTTTTCTTATTCCTGACCTTAGGGAGGAACCATCTAGCCTTTTACCATTGAATATGTAAGTGTGGGTTTTCACATACATCTTTTTATTACGTTAAGAAAATTCTCTTTTATTCAGTTGACAGATTATTATCACCAAATGGTGTTGACATTTAACCACTTTTTTCTTCTATATTTATGGAGGTAATCATGTGGCTTACCCTTTATTAATTTAATATGGTATATTAATTACAGTGATGAAATGTAATTTTATTTATTTATTTATTTAAAAGAGAGAGAGAGAGAGAGAGACAATGAGAGAGGGAACACAAGCAGGGGAAGTTGGAGAGGGAGAAACAGGCCCTCTGCCGAGCTGGGAGCCTTATGCAGGGCTTGATCCCAAGACCCTGGGATCATGACCTGAGCTGAAGGCAGATGTCCAATGACTGGGCAACCAAGGTGCCCCTAAATATCACATTTTGAGCAAACTTTGCATCCCTGAGATAAATTCTCTTTGGCCATAGCATTTTATGAGTTGCTGAATTCAGTTTACTAGCATTAGTATTGAAGACTTTTGTGTCTACAGTTCTACGAGATATTGGTCTATAATTTCATTTTCTTGAGTTATCTTTACCTGGTTTTGGGATCTGGCTAATACGGACTCTCACAGAATGAATGCGAAGTGTTCTCTCCACTTCTACTTTTTGAATGATTTTTGAATCTTCCTTAAATGTTTTCACAGAATTCACCAATGTGCATTATGGTCCCAGATTTTTCTTTATGGAAAGTTTGGATTATCTGTTCGATTATATTACTTGTTTAAGTTCCATTCAGATTGTCTACTTTGGGGTTAAGATTAAGGAATTTGAGGGACGCCTGGGTGGCTCAGTGTGTTAGGCCGCTGCCTTTGGCTCAGGTCATGATCTCAGGGTCCTGGGATCGAGTCCTGCATCGGGTTCTCTGCTCAGCAGGGAGCCTGCTTCCTTCTTTCTCCCTCTCTGCCTGCCTCTCAGTGTACTCGTAATTTCTCTCTGTCAGGTAAATAAATAAAATCTTTAAAAAAAAATTAAGGAATTTGAGTCTATCTAGGAACCTGCCAAATTTCTTTAGTTTTCTAATTTATTAGCATGCAATTGCTCCTCGTATTGCAATTTAAGTCTTTTTATTTCTATAAGGCTAATAGGAATGCTTCTCTTTCATTCCCGATTTTTTCATAATTTGGTATTTTTATCTTATTTTTGGTAAGAATAGCCAAAAAATTGTCAATTGCTCATCTCTTTAAAGAATTAGCTTTTGGGGCACCTGGGTAGCTCAGTGGGTTATAGCCTCTGCCTTTAGCTCAGGTCATGATCTCAGGGTCCTGGTATCAAGCCCCTGATCAGACTCTCTGCTCAGCAGGGAGCCTGCTTCCCTTCCTCTCTCTCTGCCTGCCTCCTGCCTACTTGTGATCTGTCTCTGTCAAACAAATAATATAATAAAATATTTTTTTAAAAAAAAGAATTAGCTTGGGCGCCTGGGTGGCTCAGTGGGTTAAAGCCTCTGCCTTCAGCTCAGGTCATGATCCCAGGGTCCTGGGATCGAGCCCCGCATCGGGCTCTCCACTTCTCGGGGAGCCTGCTTCCTCCTCTCTCTCTGCCTTCCTCTCTCTCTGCCTACTTGTGATCTCTGTCTGTCAAATAAAAAAAAAAAAAGAATTAGCTTTTGTATATATTGATTTTCTCTGTTGTGTCTTATTTTCATTTATATCTGATCTCATCTTTCAAAATTTCTTTCCTTTTGCTTGCCTTTTAACTCATTCTTCCTTTATCATGTTTTTATTTTTATTTCTTTATTTGAGAGACTGTAAGAGTGAGTGAGAAGGGAAGAGCAGAGGGACAAAAGCAGTCCTCACTGAGTATAGAGCCCAACATGGGGTCGACCCCACAGCCCTGAGATCATGACCTGAGCCAAAACCAAGAATTGGTCAGCTAACCAACTGAGCCACCTATAAGCCCCTAATTTGTTTTTCATTTTGTCATTTCTTAAGATGATAGGTTATGAAAGTAACACTTTCTTCCTTTTTAAATATATGTTTAAAATCCTAAGTTTCCCTCAAAAAAAAAAAAAAACTTAACTGTATCCCATAAGACTTTGTATTTTTTATTTTCACTTTCAAGAGATGATCAAGTGACCAATTTTTGGCTTTCATTCATCTCAAGGTATTTTCTAACTTCTACCGTGATTTCTTTTTTGACTCATGTCTTATTTAGGAGTGTGTTATTTATTTTCCACATACTTGTGAATTTTCTGTTTCCTTTTGTAAACCACTTTTATTTTATTGCATGGAGTTAGAGACCATACATTGAGTGACTTTAGTTCTTCAACATGTATACTACATATATAGGTCTTTTGGTTTTTCAGACTGGATAATCTCAATTGATCTCTATTTATATTCCCTGATTATTTCATCTATTACACCACTGAGCTCATCTGCAGAATATTTTATTTCAGTTATAATGCAACTTTCATTTCATTCTAATTTTATTTTTATTATATTCTTGATTTGGTGTGGCACCATTCTTGTACTTCCTGTGTATTCTTTTTTTTTTAAGAGTTTATTTATTTATTTGACAGACAGAGATTATAAGTAGGCAGAGAGGCAGGCAGAAAGAGAGAGAGGAGGAAGCAGGTTCCCTGCTGAGCAGAGAGCCCAGTGCTGGGCTAGATCCCAGGACCCTGGGATCATGACCTGAGCCAAAGGCAGAGGCTTTAACCCACTAAGCCACCCAGGCCCCCCAGTGTATTCTTTAAACATGGTTTTTCTTCAGTTCTTTAACATATGGATACAGAAGAATGACAGTTGTTGTCCACATCTTTATCCATTCAACCTATATCTGGAGTTCTTGGGAAATGGCTGTAATTGATTGTATTTTGTTTTTTGTTTTCCTAGTGTATAGATAGCTATAATTCCCTTCTGCTGGAGTATTGTGCAATTTCTTGAGAAAATTAAGGTTTAAATTATATAATGTGGTAACTATAGAAAGTAGATCCTCCCCCTGGGTTTTCAAAGGTAGCCTAAACATCAAGGCCAGATCTCCTGAGACTACATTTCACTCTGTTTCCCCCCTCCATACACATATTTGCACACTTCATCTGACTGTATTTTAATTATTAAACTTGGTAGTGGAAAGCATATGTCTATTTACTTATTTACTGCTGTTTAATTTTGATGTTATTTTCTAATTATACCATGATTCTCTTTTAGCTGCTACTCCATGGAGTGTGCATCAAGAATGCAACAAAATTCTATTGGCTTTCTTACCACAAATGTTGTTTTTCATTTCACAAATGAAATGTGAAATTTTCACAAATGTAGGCTTTCATTGGACTTGAGCTCCCCAATACACTCAAATCAAGAAAGATTATTAAATACATAGAAAAATGGGGATTCAAATTGTATCATGCTTTCTGCCTATGCATAATAGGCATGTGATGTAAAACGGATATCGAGACAAAAGATTGAGCTTGGTTTTTAATCGTTGCACCTAAACACTGTCAGACTGCAGACAAATCAATCATTATGTTCTTATTTGTAAACTGGGAATAACATCGACTCTACTTAATACTTTAATATTTATGTATTTTTACAACAACTGTTACATATTTCTACATAAACGTTATAAAATGCATTTTATTGCGATAAAATGTGTATATTTTCTCATGTACCTACCTAGTTAATATATAATAGATAGGGTTATAAATTACTTTCCCAAGGTTACACTCTCTTAAATTCTGTATCTGAAAATCAACCTTTTCTTTTTTTGTTTTTTTTTTCCATATGAAACTATGCAAATTTATTACACAGATGTTCTTAGCTCTATTCACAATGCCACAAACTGGAAAACTACATATATAAACAAGTATATGCATACATAAGCACATATGTATATATATACATGTATACACAATGGAATAATTTTTTTAAATCTATTTCTTATTTATTTTCAGCATAACATTATTCATTATTTTTGCACCACACCCAGTGCTCCATGCAGTACATGCGCTCTCTAAAACCAACCACCTGGTTCCCCCAACCTCCCACCCTCCCTGTCCCTTCAAACACCTCAGATTGTTTTTCAAAGTCTATAGGCTCTCATGGTTTAACTCCCTTCCAATTTCCCCCAACTCCCTTCTCCTCTCTATCTCTCCATGTCCTGCATGCTATTTGTTATGCTCCACAAATACGTGAAACCATATGATAATTGACTCTCTCTGCTTGACTTATTTCACTCAGCATAATCTCTTCCAGTCCCTTCCATGTTGCTACAAAAGCAGCCACTCTGGAAAACAGCATGGAGGTTCCTCAGAATGTTGAAAATAGAACTGCCCTATGACCCAGCAATTGCACTATTGGGTATTTACCCTAAAGATACAAATGTAGTGATCCAAAGGGGCACATGCACCCGAATGTTTATAGCAGCAATGTCCACAATAGCCAAACTATGGAAAGAACCTAGATGTCCATCAACAGATGAATGGATCAAGAAGATGTGGTATATATATACAATGGAATACTATGCAGCCATCAAAAGAAATGAAATCTTGCCATTTGCGACGAAATGGATGGAACTAGAGCGTATCATGCTTAGCGAAATAAGTCAAGCAGAGAAAGACAACTATCATATGATCTCCCTGATATGAGGAAGTGGTGATGCAACATGGAGGCTTAAGTGGGTAGGAGAAGAATAAATGAAACAAGATGGGATTGGGAGGGAGACAAACCATAAGTGACTCTTAATCTCACAAAACAAACTGAGGGTTGCTGGGGGGAGGGCGTTTGGGAGAAGGGGGTGGGATTATGGACATTGGGGAGGGTATGTGCTTTGGTGAGTGCTGTGAAGTGTGTAAACCTGGTGATTCACAGACCTGTACCCCTGGGGATAAAAATATATGTTTATAAAAAATAAAAAATTAAAAAAAAAAAAGCAGCAGCACCAGGTTTAAGAAGATTGACTCCACTTTAAAAGAAGTTCTCAGGGTAAAACGCTACCAAACAGCATCACATGCTGTGGAGAAGTCATCTGTGAAAGAAGAGTCGATGAATGTGGCAAATGTCATTGTTGCCTTATTTGAAGAAATTATCACAGTCACCCCAGCCTTCAGCATTGAGGCAAAACCCTCCACCAGCAAAACAATGACTACTTGCTGAAAGCTCAAATGCGGTTAGCATTATTTTAGCGATAAAAACATTATAATTAAGTATGTACATTGTGTTTTAGACACGATGTTGTACACTTAATGGACGACAGAATGGTGTGAACATAACTTGTACACGCACTGGAAAACCAAAAAATTCATTTGACTTGCTTTATTGAGATATTCGCTTTATTGCAGTGGTCTGGAAACAAATCTGTAGTATCTTTGAGGTATGCCTGTATAGTTCATTGATTTTTGGTAAAGATATCAGGGCAATTTAGTGGAATAAAAGAACTATTTCCACAAAGGGTACTGGCACAAACAGATAACTGCATGGGGAAAGATTAACTTCCTCCTCATACTAGACAAAAATTCAATTTGTACTGGATCAAAGACATTGTAAATGTAAATGCCCAAACCATACAGTTCTAAACTTCTAGGAGAATACTTATGAGAAAATCCTCAGGTCTTGAAGTAGGCAAAGATTTCTCAGTGAAGGCCTTATACATACAAACCATGAAAAGTCTCTGAACTGGACTTCACCAAAATTTTAAATGTCTTTTTATCGGAAGACATCATTAAGAGAAAGAAAGGCAAACCACATACTGGGAAAAGGTATTTGTATATCTGACATATATCTGACAAAATGCTCGTAGTATATCTACTGTGTATTTATATCTATCTATCATCTATCTATCTATCTATCTATCACTAATCATCTCCTACAATTCAATAAAATAGAATACCTAAAAAGATGAACCAAAACTTGAAAAGACACTTCATTAAAAATATATATTTGAATAACAAAAAAAAAAAAAAAGTTGGGTATTCGTCCTTTCTGATGGAGGCACAATACTCCATAGTGTATATGGACCACATCTTCCTTATCCATTCGCCCGTTGAAGGTCACAGTTTGGCGACCGTGGTCATTGCTGCTATAAACATTGGGGTACAGATGGCCCTTCTTTTCACTCCATCTGTACCTTTAGGGTAAATACCCAGGAGTGCAATGGCCGGGTCATAGGGAAGTTCTATTTTTAATGTCTTGAGGAATCTCCACACTGTTGGCCAAAGAGGCTGCACCAACTTGCATTCCCACCAACAGTGGAAGAGGGTTCCCCTTTCTCCACATCTCCTCCAACACATGTTGTTTCCTCTCTTGCTAATTTTGGCCATTCTAACTGGTGTAAGGTGATATCTCAATGTGGTTTTCATTTGAATCTCCCTGAGGGCTAGTGATGAACAATTTTTCATGTGTCTGATGGCCATTTATATGTCTTCATTGGACATGTGTCTGCTTTGCACCCAACAGGAAATACACACAACCAAAACCACACATCAACCACCCGAAAATGCAAAGAAGCCATCCTCAACAAGTTGGAAAGAGGACCTCAAGGATAGCCCTCCACTCCTGCCCACACCTTAAACAACAAAAGTCCTTCCACCAAAGCTAACCCAGATCTTCAAGTACCTGGTGGAGGTGCCTTCCCTCACATCGCAGATGCTGCCTATCAAGGCTTCAGCACAGCTTCTGAAGGTGCAGATGCTCTAAGCCCAAAAGCCTTTCTCTGCAGCAGGTTCCCTGGTCTTTCTGGCCTTCTGAGGAGTGAGGAGTGGGGGAAAGGGGAGGGAAGAGACAGGGATACCTTAAAAAGGAGGAGAAACAGCAAAACACAGGCACTGGTGAGCCCTCGGAATTTCCCAGGCATCCAGTGCTTCAAACTTGGTTCAGAGACCGACCACCCACCCACCCATTCCAGGGACTGAAACAGGGACCGGGAGTGCACAGGGCGCCCCCATGCGCACCTCACAACCTCTGTGCCCAGACCAAGCTGCCTCCCACAGGCAGCGGAGATGGCAGAGGCCTGAGAGAGGCCAAGGCAGGCATAGGGAGCGGCGGACTTGTGGACTGCAGCGTGGGGCTGGGGGGGGGATGCAGCAGGGGAGACATTGGTCAGATCTGGAAGGAGCATGTAGAGGCAGGCAGAGGCCTGTGGCAGGGAATGGGCCAGCTCCTTCCCTCTGCCCTCCCAGGCTGGTTCCCTCCCCTCCTCCCTACCTGGGTAAATCTCCCTTTGCCTGGGAGGAATGGCCATGGCGGTGGCAGCGGCGGAGGGCCACTGAGGAGGAGCTGCCAGGGCTGCTGCACTCAGAGCCGCCAGCCTTCAGCGGGAGCGATGGCGCCCACTGCTGCCACAGCCTCCCTCAGCCCCAGGAGCTCCATTTTAGCAGCGCGGGCCTCCCTCCGCCCTGGGTTGCCACGGAAACTTGTCTTTGCCAGCTCCCTCTAGCCCCCAGACCTCCCTCCTCTTCCACCCTCTCAGCTCAGAGCAGGTACCTGGTCGGGCTCTCCTTATCGCACAAGGACGAGGGTGGGCTGTACCCCCGCACGCCCCCTCCCAAAGCCCAAAGTGGCACCACTGGAAGGAAAATGCCATCCACGAAGTCCTCCCAAACCCGGCCCCCCTCCCTTCTCGGCGCCAGTCCTCAACCCTACCTCTGCCCTTCCTCAGTTGCTGGCCCTGGAGCTCCCGCTGCCGCCATTTGCACAGCCCCCGCCGCTGCTCCGCCGCCGCCATCTGCGTTGCTGCCATCTGCGCCGCAGCCGCCACTTGAGTCGCCAACACCGCTAGTGCAGCCCACGCAGTCTGCGCCGACGCCGCTATGTGCTCCACCGCTGCTACCGCCGCCGCCGCTTGAGCCTTGGATGGCCAAGCGGTCGCCGCTGGTGCAGCCCAGCTGTCTGAGCCAGTGCTGCTTGCACCGCTAACACCGTCGTCTGTGTCGCCGCCCCTTCCGCCGCCAACACTGCCGGCGCCGCCGCCCATGCCGCTTGTTCCGTCGAAGCCACCACCGTCTGCACCGCCGCTTGCGCCGCCGAAGCCGCAGTCTGCACCGTCGCTGCTACCGCCGCCGCTGAAGCCGCTGCCGTCTGCACCGTCGCCATTGTGCGCCGAGGCCGCTTGCACCGTTGACGCCGTCTTCGGAGCCGTTGCTGGTTCCGCCACTGAAATCGTCTGCGCCGCCACCGACGCCGCTTGTGCCGCCGCTGAAGCCGCTGCCACTGCTATCCACGCCGACGCCGCCGCTTATGCCGCTGCCGCCACCGCTTGAGCTCTGGACGCATTCGGAGCCGAAGCCGCTTGTGCAGCTGAAGTCATCTACACCCACGCCTCTTGGCGACCTCGAGGGCACTGTCTGTGGCGCCACTGCTTCCGCCGCTGAGGCCGCCTGCGCCTCTGACGCTGCCGCTTCCGCCGCCGCCGCTTCCGCCGCCGCCACCATCTGCGCCGCCAGCGGCGTCAGCCCCCATAGCGGCGATGGCGCAGCCGGGGCATCGGCGGCCTAAGCGGCGTCTGAGGCGGTGCAGAGTGCGTTGGCCGGAGAAGAGGCGCCGGCGTCGCCAAACAGGCAGGGACGGCGTTGGCGTCGGCGGCGCAAGCGGCCTGGGCTGTACAAGCGGCGTCGGGATCCAAGTGGCGGCGGCGGCGCAGCGCAGACGATAGCGGCGGCGGCGGCAGAGTCGGCGGCGGAATCGGTAACAGCGGCGGTGCAGACAGCGGCGTTGGCGGCGGTGCCAAGGGTGGTGGCTTGGTGGCGGCGGCATTGGCTGCGGCGCGGGCGGAAGCAGCTGCGGCGCAGACGACTGCGTCGGCGGTTCAGGCGGCCTCGGGGCAGACAGCGGCGTCGGTGCACAAGGCGGCGGCTTCGGCGGCGGCGGCAGAGTCGGTGGCGGCGGCGGTAGCAGCGTCGGTGCAGACGGCGGGGTCGACGGTGCAAGCGGGGCGGTGCAGAGGGCGGTGGCTCCCGCGGCACAAGCGACATCGGCGGCGGCGCAGGCGGTGTCGGCGGCGGAAGCGGCGGTGCAAGCGGCGTGGGCGCAGACAGCGTCGGCTACACAAGTGGCAAAGGCTTAGGCGTCGAGGGCTCAAGAGGCGACGGCGGCGGCAGCATAAGCGCTGTTGGCGGCCGTAACCGAGGTGGTGCGGAAAGCGGGGTTGGCAGCGCATGCGGCGGCGGTGCAAATGGAGGTGGCTTCCGCGGCGGCGGCACAAAGGGCGGTGGCGGCGGCGCAGGCAGTGTTGGCGGCGGCAGCGGCGGCGGCACAGACGACGGTGTGGGCGGTGCAAGCGGCATTGGCGCAGACAGCTGGGCTGCACAAGCGGCAACCGCTTGGGCGTTTTCAGCTCCAGCGGCGGCGGCGGCCGCGGTAGCAGCGGTGGAGCAGACAGCGGCCTCGGTGCAGACTGCGTCAGCTGCACAAGCGGTGTTGGCGACTCAAGCGGCGGGTGCGGCGCAGATGGCAGCAACGGAGATGGCGGTGGCGGCGAAGCGGCGGCGGGGGCCAAGCAAGCGGCGGCAGCGGCAGTTCCAGCGAGGGCCAGCAACTGAGGAAGGGCAGAGGTAGGCTTGAGGATTGGCGCCGAGAAGGGAGGGGGCAGGTTTGGGAGGGATTCCTGGGTGGCATTTCTCCTTGCAGTGGCGCCACTTTGGGCTTTGGGGGGGGGGGGCGGGCAGCGGTACAGTCCACCCTTGTCCTTGCGAGATAAGGAGAGCCCGACCAGGTACCTGCTCTGAGCTGAGAGGGTGGAAGGGGAGGGAGGGCTGGGTGCGAGAGGGGGCAGGCAACAACCAGTCTCCGTGGCTACTCAGGGCCAAGGGAGGCGCGCGCTGCTAAAATGGAGATCCTAGGGGCTGGGGGAGGCTGTGGTGTCAGCGGGCGCGGTCGCTCCCGCGAGGGGCTGGCTGCTCTGGTGCAGCAGCCCTGGCGCCGGCTCCTAAGCGGCCTTCATCCGCCGACACCGCCAAGGCCATTCCTCCCAGGCAAAGGGAGATTTACCCAGGTGAGGAGGGAGGGAGGGAGGGCGCCAGCCTTGGAGCAGGGAGTGAAGGAGCCGGCCCACTCCCCGCCACTGGCCTCTTGCTGCCTCTGCGTGCCCCGTCCAGATCCAGCCAGCATCTCCTCTGCTGCCCCCGCCCCCAGCCCCACGCTGCAGTCCACAAGTCAGCCCGCTCCCCGCGCCCACCACGGCCTCTCTTGGGCCTTGGCCATCTCCTAAGCCTGATCGAGGTAGCAAGGTCTGGGCCCTCAGGTTGCGGGGTGCCCTTGGGGGCGCCCGGTGCACTCCCCGGTCCCTGCTTTGGTCCCTGAAAAGGGTATGTGGGTGGTCTCCGAGCCAAGTTTGCAGCACTGGATGCCTGGGAAATTGCGAGGGCTCACCAGTGCCTGCGTTTTGCTGTTTCTCCTCCTTTTTAACTGGATCCCTGTCTCTTCCCTCCCCTTTCCCCCACTCCTCACTCCTCAGAAGGCCAGAAAGACCAGGGAACCTGCTGCAGAGAAAGGCTTTTGGGGTTAGAGCATCTGCACCTTCAGAAGCTGTGCTGAAGCCTTGATAGGCAGCATCTGAGATGTGAGGGATAGGCACCTCCACCAGGTACATGAAGATCTGGGTTAGTTTTGGTGGAAGGACTTTTGTTGCTTAAGGTGTGGGAGAGGGTGGAGGGCTATCCTTGAGGTCCTCTTTCCAATTTGTTGAGGAAGCTTCTTTGCATTTGCAGGTGGTTGATGTGTGGTTTTGGTTGTGTGTATTTCTTGTTCGGTGCAAAGGGGTCCTATTCACAGCATGACTTGAGGGAGGACATTTGTCCAAGTTTTTCTCTCATTTCTAACGGGCTGGATTGGTTTGACACTTGTATCCATTGGGTTATTGGTATGGATGGGCTCAAAAAGAGAGGAAGCAGGGATTTTTCTGTGGATTGGAGGAGTTTAGCCGTTTTCTTTTGACCATGTGTAGAGTGGTTTTAATTTGCCTGTCCTGAATTACGTTTTCTTCTCCTGAGCGATTTGGTGGTGGTGGTACAGTTATGCTGGTTGTTGTGCTTTTCCTGTTTTGAGCGGCAAATGTCTGTTCCTTTCTTGTGTTTGAAGATAAACGTTGGGGTTGGATAAAGAAAGTGTAATTTTTTGGAAAGCTGAACTGTCAGTTTGTGTTTCTTTGTTTTCTGATGATCTCTGCAGTGGGGTATTGGGTGTCTTTCTAGACAGCATTAAGGTACACATTTGTCTTTTTGGGCAGCACACAATCTCCTTTCTCTTAGGGCAAGGGGTAGTTACTTCTGTAGGTTATTACTGTAGGCTTTGCCGTTTAGCTCATTGGGTTGTGGATAATGTAAAGTTGAGACCTTTGTGTAGAGGCTAGTCTGCTTTTCCTTAGTTGCCTGCCATTTTCTGAGGCCAGGCCAGCTAACTTGTCAGTGTATGCTGTTAGTTGCTGGGATGGGAGGTTCATCCTGTGCTTCAGTCAATGCTGAAGAAATTCCAAGATGAATAAAAACAATTTTGGTAGGGATGCCTGGGTGGCTCAGTGGGTTAAGCCACTGCTTTCGGCTCAGGTCATGATCCTTGGGTCCTGGGATGGAGTGCCTCTCTCTCCAACTCTGCCTGCCTCTCTGCCTGCTTGTGTGCTTTTTCTCTTTCTTTATGACCAAAAAAACCAAAACCAAAACCAAAAACAAAACTATTTTCGTAAATGGCAGCTGGGTGAGGAAGTTGTCAACACTAACTCAGTTCGTTAGAACTTCAGGTAATAGTGGATCCCTGGATGTCTCCTCTGCAGTCTGAACTGAAACATGCTGTATTCTTTGGCTCTCAGTTTCTCTTTGGCTCTGTCACCTGGGCCTTTTTGGTTGTGTTGTCTTCCTCCCCATGGGGAAGTTCTCTTCTTCTTTTTAAGGGAAGGGTTTTTTTTGATGGTTTGCTTTTAAGGCCTATTTATTATCTTAAATATGCTTGTTTCCTTGAGAGAGTCTCTGTGGGGGCAGGGGAGGGCAGAGGGACAGAGAGAGAATGTCAAGTACACTCTGCACTGAGCCAGGAGCCAGACTGAGGGCTCCATCCCAGGACCCTTAGATCATGACCTGAGCCAGAGTCAGGAGTTGGATGCTTAGCCCATGGAGCCACCCAGGCACCCCTTTAAGTAAACTTTTTGAACCGCAGCATATATACAGAGAAGTGCACAGATCATAAGCCAAAAGCTTGAGGAACCTCCACAAGGGGAACACACCATGTGACTTTACACCCAGGACCCCAGAGTCTGAGATAACCCTCTTGAGGGTCACTTCTGCCATGGTTCTTGACTGCCGTTGCTGGGGAGCTGTTGCGCATGTTGCTGAATTTGGTGTACATGGAGTCATCCAGTTGGATGCACTCCTGGGCCTGCCTTACGGAGAGTCATCCGTGTTTCTGTGCGTGGTTGTGAGTTGACCAGTGCTGCTGTTTCATCCTCAGACTATTTTAGAGCTCCACTCTGCGTGTAGACCCTTAGACATTCTAGAAATAGGATAGCTCCTTGGTGCCTTTCAAAGTTTTTTTTTTTTGTTTTGTTTTTTTTTTAAGATTTTATTTATTTGTCAGAGAGAGAGCGCGAGCAAAAGTGAGCACTGGCAGACAGAGTGGAAGGCAGAGTCAGAGGGAGAAGCAGGCTCCCTGCGGAGCAAGGAGCCCGATGTTGGACTCAATCCCAGGACTCTGGGACCATGAACTGAGCTGAAGGCAGCTGCTTAACCAACTGAGCCACCCAGGCGTCCCACCTTGGTGCCTTTTAATTACCTGCATTAGAACAGGTAATTTTTTAATGAACAAAAGGTGTTCATTTGAACAAAGGTATCTTCTTTCAACTGTAGTGTAATAATCAAGCCTGGTGTGTGGAACTTTTCTACAGCCCATAAACGGAGAAAGCTTTTGCCTCCTTAGTTGTAGAGTTCTATCAGTCACTGCTCTTTCAAGTCATTGGTGAAGTGGATAGAAAATGCCTGCTTTCAGGGAACCGAAAAGGTGAGACAAAAAAGGTCTTCAGTGGTGGGAGGCGCACCCTTGGAATAAGTGAGTCCATGGGAGACATAGTTGGTCTGTGTGGGTATATGGGGAAAGGCCTTACTGAATCTGGGATTTATGATTCTTGGAGGTCATTTGTTGGGCAGGCCAATACACGTTAGTTTTTTGTTCCCTCCTCCATCCTTTTTCAGCTCTTCCTTCACTTCAGAGGTCATCCACACTTTTCCACTTCTTCCCACAGACTGGTAACTCCCATTTACTGTATAATAACCATCACCAGCCTTATGCGTCTAGGCCCGAGGCAGGCAAATCCAACTCTCACTGCTTGGTCCACTGGCAGTTTTCATGCCTTTTCTTTCTTTCTTTCCTTTTTTTTTTTTTTTAAGATTTTGTTCATTTATTTGACAGAGATCACATGTAGACAGAGAGGCAGGCAGAGAGAGATAGAGGAGGAAGCAGGCTCCCCACTGAGCAGAGAGCCAGATGTTGGGGCTAGATTCCAGGACCCTGGGATCAGGCCCTGCACCAAAGGCAGAGGCTTTAACCCACTGAGCCACCCAGGTGCCCCTCTCGTTGCCTTTGAAATAAAGTCCAAATGCCAAGCATCACGAGGGGCTCCTGATTCAGTTCTTTTGTGTTCCTTTAGGATTTCTGCAAGCTGACTGCCACCAATCCCCAGCTGCCCTCCACATATAGGGGTCTGTGTTTCCTGCTAACTGCTTTTGTCTTGGGCTTGGACCATGGGACCTCATTTCCATACCTTTACACCTTCTCTTCCTCTGGATTTTCTCTGAAATGCTTTACCTTGCTTCTGTGTTCTGCCTCACTACCATTTGGACTCCTAGATGTCTCGGGAAGCCTTTTCATCAATCCAGTCAAGTGTAGCTCATCTTTGTAACACTCGAGTTGTATTTTTATTGGCTTACCTCACCCTCCAAAACGTGTACAATTCGTTTAACACTTGAACAGAAGTTTTATTGGATCACCTATTACATTTTACCATTTTTGAGGGTAGGACCTTTTGAAAACAAAACAAACAGAACAAAGAAGCCTAATGATTTTGAGGGGGGTGGGGACAGAGGGAGAGAGAAAGTTTTAAGCAGTCTTCATGCAGACTCTGAGCCCCACATGGGGCTCCATCTGATGAACCTGAGATCCTGAGCGTCTGACCCTTAACTGATTTGAGTCGTGTCAAAGAAGAATTGTCAGTAAAGACACTGCAAGAAAACTGCAGTGTTAGCCAGAAATCAGGAATAGTGGAAATCATAAGGTAAACACGGGAAATTTTAATTTTTCAACAGGATTAGATAATTCTCTCTTTTCCCTCCCTTTCTCAGTTTAGAAAAACTATTTAAGTGATCCTTTGGTTGAGAAAAGAAACTGGTAGAAGGGATATGTTAAAAATAATCTTACTTAAAACTTCATATTAAGAGCATTCGCAATACATTTTAAGATGAAGTTACTTTTGCGGGGGACAGGAAATTAAAGGGGGTGTAGGATGGCAGTATTATCAGCCTGTATTGGATCTTCAAATCTGTCGAGTACTTGGTGGTTAGTCAGGGAGAAAACAAAAGAAAACCAAACATAAACCTGATGACTGTTTTCTGAGAAGAGATGAGATTTCCTATGTACGGTAGAAGGTTTATACACTGTTCATTCTTTTCTAGAAGTAAGAGTTGTCGAATATCATAAGTCTGCCAGAATATTCGAGGTTTCAAGAAATAAAAATTCAGCTTAAAACGACTTTCAGTCAAAACCAAACCGTTCTGTGGCCTTGGGGTGCCTGGGTGGCTCAGTTGGTTAAGCATCTGCCTTTGGCTCACGACAGGATCCTGAGGTCCTAGGATTGAGCCCCACGTTGGGCTCCCTGCTCAGAAGGTCTTACTTAGAGGGAAATGGGGCATTTACCCAGGTGGATAGGAGGTAGCTACCGTAGTATCACCTGCTTGTAACTAGGTTAATACCCATGTGTTCACTTCGAATTTCAAACTTTAATAAGCAGGAAGGTTGGAACTTGGTTTATCTGGTACTACCAAAGCCTCTTTTGAATTTTTATCCCATGAAGGAGAGAGATTATCAGTGCATTGGTAAATTTTAAAAAATAACTGATGTATTTGTAGGGTATGTTCCTGTGTCATTCCATATATTCCTGATTCTCCTTTCTTTTGGTTGTGAAGGTGGTAATACATGCTTGGATGGAATTAGGGGACAAAACAACATAAACGTCACTTTTATTCTGCCCATGCAGAATTACTTTTATTTGACCAATTTATTTGTTTATTCCCTGGACCACAAATATTTGCATAATTATAGTTTTCCTGGTGCTGTTTAATATGCTAGTTCATTGAATTTTGAACGTGCTATAGGTTGTAGTTCCATGTAGAAATGGGGATATCAGGCAGTGTATGATACAAAACTAATTGAGTCTCTGGTTTGAAAGACATCAGTTCTGACCTGTTAGTTCTCTGTGGTTCATTTTGGGTTTTCCTTCTCAAAGGAAATTTTTTTTTGTGATCACTTCATAGTTTTAGGGATTCCTTTTTGTAGGAAATAAAGCTAACATCCAGTTTCCAATTTTCTTTTTGTTTTGTTTTGTTTTGTTTTGCTTTGGGGGAGAATGAAAATATGTCTCTGGATTCTTAGGATCTGTGGCATGATTAACTTTGCTGATGTCTTTCATGAAAAGAAAAAGTATGGAAGACAATCCAGATTTAATGTTTTTCTACTAAATTTGTTCAACATTGTGGAGCTCCAACGTTCCTATGTATCGGAATCCCCTGGAATGCTTGTTGAAACACATTGCTTGATTTCCGGCTCTACCCACCACCTTCTGGGGTTTTTTTTATGAAGTAGGTCTGGGGTAGGGCCTGTGAATTTGCATTTATTTCTTAGAAGTTACCAGGTGATGTTAGTGCTGCTAGTGCTGGTCTCGAGAGCGCTATTGGGAACTATTGGTTAGATGACCTTAAATGCGAAAGAAAGGCCAGCCATGTTTCTTAATGAAACTGGAGATATTTTTATTGTTACAGAAAATTGACGTCTTGGTATTTCACAGGGAATTTAAGAGAAGTGATATCCATTTACTTTTTAATTAATTAATTAATTAATTTAAATGATTTGATTTGTCAGGGGAGGTGGGGGAGAATGAGGAAGCACAAGCAAGGAGAGAGGCAGGCAGAGGCAGAATCAGGCTCCCTGCTAAGCGGGAAGCCCCATGCGGGACTCGATCCCAGGACCCTGGGATCATGACGGGAGCTGAAGTCAGTTGCTTAAGTGCCTGAGCCACCAAGGCATCCCTGAATTCACTTTTTTCACTTTGAGCTGGAATTAGATGCGGTTTCTTAATAAAGACATTGTGTGTAGTAGAAGAGCACTTATCGATTGGGGAACCATATCCACTAAATTTTTATCGTCCACATTGAAAAGTCAGATATTGTCTTGGGCCATTAATATGTGTTGGATTTCAGATACATGTAGTCTTAAAGGATGTTTCTTTTTAACATATGTTTGAGCCAAGTTTCATAGTCAGTAAACTAACCTTTCAGTAGAATGTTGGCCAAAGAATATGGATAGGTAGTTAAAGAATGACAAATTAAGTCCAGAAACATGAGAAATATATAACTTCTATTACTTCAATACAAAACAATCTTTTGGGGAAGTCAAATTTTAAAGACTACAAAATTGTTAGTGCATCTAGTAAGAAGTGGACATTGTAACAGCCTTGGTGGCTAAGATAAGCTGCTTTGCTTTACATTTTCTGAAGGCCAGTTGGTAGCAATTCCTTTAAAAATATTTGTAGCTTGTGACCCAGCATTTGCACTAGGAATTAGTGTTCTCTGCATATACATTTTCTGTGTAAATTTATTTGTTACATCGTTATTACAACAAAAAATAGCTTCCTGGCCAATATACTCATTAAATGTTGGTAGTATGCTTCATGAGGGGCAGGTCTTTTGCTAAGACCACAAGGGTCTGTGGCCCAAAAAGTAGAGTTTGATAGTAGTTCTTGCTGCAAGTTAAAAACAAACAAAACAGTCTACATAGAGGTCAGGGAATTGATACAAAACTGTGTAATAGTTACAAATATTTTTCAGGTCTTAAAAATGTCAGCTTTACTTTTCATATGGTAAAACTGGAAATAACCCAAATGTCCTTCAGTAGAGGAGTGGCACATCCATACCAGATGGAATACTTCTCAGCAATTAAGAAGGAACAAACTCTGGATGCATGCAACAACTAGTGTGGATTTCAAGGGCATGATGCTGAGTGAAAAAAAGCCAGTCTGTACAGGTCACACACTGTAGGCAAGCCATTCACGTTTTTGTTATCACAAAGTTAGATTAGCAGTCACCAAAGGGTTAGGGCTGGTGAGGTTGGGGGTGGGGTGGGTGGTTGTGATTGGAAAGGGTTACTGAGAGGGAACGTTTTTTGTGTTGATGAAATCTGATCTTGATTGTGGTGGTTGTTACCTGAATCTACACGTGTGATAAGGTGACCTAAAATGGTACACATGTGTTCCAATGTCAGTTTCCTGGTTTTGATGTACTTTAATCCAGAGGATGCAACCCTGCCTGGGAAATGGGGTGCAAATTATATGGGACTTGATACTGTGTTTGCAACACCCTGTGGCTCTGTAGTTATTTCAAAGTAAAATGTGAAGTTTTAGAAAGAATATATAATAAAAGGAAGTGTTCACAGTATTATAATAAAACAAGTTTCAAAGTGAGAAAACATATGATCCCGCTTTAATATTTCATATCACTTAATACATTTACCTGGAAGTAATGAGTGATCAGAATATTCTGAGCAGTAGCATGGTGGATTCTTTTGGATTCTTTTCTGAGTGTGTGTATGCTTCTCTATAATGTCTATAGTTTAGATGAGCTGGTATCACTTTAGTCGTTTGAAAAGCAGTATTCATAATAAGTTCCAAAAATCTAATTCTGGAATGTTGAAAATTAAATAACAGTTACATTGAGATTGTAAAGTTTTGTTTATATTGGTTACACCAAGTTTGCATTTAAATAGCTCTTAGCTGAGATGGGAGAGTACATTTATCCTCTAAAACGTGTTGTGTACGTAAATGTAAAGCTCTTTTTTGCTCTTGGTATTACAAATGTCCTGTTTGATGTTCTGACTCCCCAGTGTTGTCCAATGTAAGTCTATATATTGCAGGCCACATGAAATTTCAAGCTTCATTAACCACAGTGAGAAAGTAAAAAGCAGGCGAAATGATTATTTTTAAAGATTCTATTTATTTTTTGTCAGAGAGCAAGAGTGAGAGCAAGAGCTAGAGCAGATGTGCTCTCAAGCCAGAGAGCCCCTGTGGGCACATGCACAATCCAGGGGGAGGGGCAGGCAGCGGAGGCAGACCAGGCAGAAATGAGAAGCAGGCTCCCTGGTAAGCAAAGAGCAGGATGTGGAATTTGATCCAAGGACTCTGAGATCAGGACCTGAGCTCAAGCTTAATTACCTGAGCCACCCAGGTGTCCTTTGGTGAAATCATTTTTAAGAAATTTAGTTTGTTTCAATCAGTTATATCCAGAATATTATCAGTTCAATATGTAATCAGTATAAAATCACGGTGAGATGTTTTACATTCCTTTTATCATACCGTGATAAAAATCATAGTGATGTGGGAAACAGAGGCAGAAGAAACATTATTAAATTTCTTTACCTCCTGACAAACCCTTAAAACAGGCAGTGACTCTCCTCTAGGGACTCAACTACCCCCACCTTAAGGGCTTTCTAAGGGCAAAGGGCAGTCCTAGCCTGATGGACCCCCTCTCCCTCACCAGGACCCTGTGAGCACTTTAACAATTCCTTTGGAAAAGTTATCTCTGAACCTGCCAGATAGTCTGATGATCATTCCCAAGCATATGGCCTACTGATAGACATGTAAAGGGTGTCACAAAAAGGTATTACTACTAGTAGTGAATAACCTTTCCCCCGAAAAATAGCTGGCCCCTCAAGGTCCTAGAAACCTTGCTTCCAAAATTCCTTAGAGACTGACACCATGCCTAAACCCTTCCCCACCTTACAAATATATAATAGACCACTCCTGAGAACCCCAGGGCAGCATCTCTTCCTGCCTAGAGGTCCTGTCCCCATACATTAATAAATCAACATTTTGCACCAGAGAGGCCTCAAGAATCCATTCTTGGTACTGAGCTCCAGACCTCACCCCACCAAACCTCACTTATGTTCTAGAATTTCATCATTTGGCATCCAACTGGGGCTGTGAGTCTTTACATTTGGACTCTGAGCTTTGGTGCAAAGTTGGTGAGTCTGTTCTCACTTCTTCCTTTACTCTCACTTCAGGGCTTTTCAAGGAGTATGGTCTTATTGGAACACTTGCATGTCAGTTGTTCAGGCTTTAATCCTCTAGCCCGTGGCTACTCCACAGGGAAGAAAACATCAGATTTTTGACTGGAAGTTAGTACACTGGCCGGAATGGTAATAAGACCCAGAAACTTGATGTCCTCTCTTTATTCCTGTTATTACATAAAGTTGTCTTTCTTGGGCACGGTGCAGCCACCTCAGTCACCAGGAAGGACAGCTGCCTGTCTTAAGACTCCCATGTGAGGTTTCTTCCTGATGGATCTAATGTGATCTCCTCCACATGCCTGGCCTCGCCACTTCCTTCCATGGGACTGCCACTGGGAGATGGCCAAAAGCAGCCCCCAATTGAATGAAAATGCAACCAGGGATCGTTTCCTAGGGAAGTGGGCCGTAAAGACCCCATGTGTTGGAATGTCACATAGACCATGATGGGTTTCAGTCTTTACTGTTTCACGTCAGTGTCTTCTCCAAACTACTTAAAGCTATGAAATTGGGTAATTTCCCTTTGCCAAACATTTTTTGTTTCCCACGGTTTAAAAATGGCAGGGAAGCCACACAACTTATAGAGTATAGGATGGCACAATATCCTAGTCCATTCACCGGGCACCCATCTGTAGCCTAGGATGCAATGGGGAAGAAGGACGCTGGCACCCATCTAGGGCCTTTTATGGCAGGAATGCCTTCCTGAGAAGGTAGAATGGTGAGCAATAGCGAGGTCTTGAGGGACACCTTCTTGAGGGTGGCTTTTGACATATGGGCAGCTCTGACATATCCTGTGTGGGACGCCACCCAGGCATCAGGGGGGATTTGGTAATGGACCCTCTTTTCTTTTCTGGGAGCATGGCCTCAGTAGGCTTCTTCAGTCCCAAGGACTCTACCGTGGGATGCTTTTGAACCCACTGGAAATAATTTGGATTGCAAAACTTAGGAGAGGACTGAGCTCCTGTAACACTGCATGGCCTCAGTGGGATCTATCAGTTAGTTCTCCTGTGTAGGAAAAGGGGTGAATGAACCTAGGGTGCCTTCATTGTTCATGCCTAGGCCATCATTTCTCTACACCAGGACCCCGACCTAAGGGCGTTTTGTAGAATGTGTTTGCCTGAACGAGTGAGCTAGTCAACTCCCTCCTGACATATTGGGTGATAATTACGGTCAATAAGCCTTCTAGTAAACCCAGGTTTCTAGGCCACCCCTAGGAAAGGGGACTCTGACTTTCCCTCTCTCTGTTTCTCCTCATAGATGTGGGGAGGCTTCTCCTTTACTCATTTCTGTGTTAATGGCTATAACTGGAGTGGACTAGGGTTAGTCTAACTCGAGATGGAGACTTTGAGGAATATTCCCAGGCAGCTGCCAAAACTCCCTTTGTTTCAGGGAAATTCCCTTTCTTCTTTGGCCTGACATGGACTGCTTAACCCCTCCTTCCTGGCGGGAAAACATGGCTTCTGCTCCTCTGTTGGAGTTGTCCTTTTAACCATTGCTGCTTTTCTAATGTTTGCTATTCCAGACTAAGGAAACTTTATTCTTAAGAGGTCTGTGACTTAGAGCAATGTAAAAATATTTATTTTTAAATAAAGCCTTCAACTTTTCTCTCTATCTGAATCCTCTAAAACTCAAAAGGTCTCAGTAAGTATTTTCCTCCATGGCAATCAATCATTTGAATAAGTTCAATAAGAATCTGTTCTCCTTGTAACAGAACACCATGGGAAACATGGGATATTTTGCAAAGGCTTTGACTGGAATGCCCTGGGAAAGACAAAAAAAAAAAAAAAAAAAAAAAAAAAAAAAAAACTCAGATATGACCAGACAGCTTTAAGGAACTAAGGTTGCCTTTTTGAAAACTGGAGCCATAAAGCCCCTTGAAACTGTTGGCCCAATACCTGGCTTACAGTGTTCCCAGCAGCCTCACCAGTTGAGTAAAGAATGTCACTTTCTGGCAGGTGCTGGAACCTTGGGATACCCTGGGAGACCTCAAGAAGAGGAATTCACCCAAATCCACAGGTATTGCAGGCATGTCTGATGGCAAGTACATGGCTTGGCTTCTGGCCTGGAGAGGTATAAAAAGTTCAACCTAGAAATTCCTTACAAGAAGTTCCAGTAAAGCAGATTCTAAAAGACCTATATGATCGCTCACTGTTCTTGCTGAGCTTATGTAAATAATTAGGCCACATTTGTTAAAACTGGACTTGTTTTTCAAATAAACTAGTCCTGATTTGCCTATCTCTGGAAATGAGGGTTATTTTAGAGAGAAATTTACGTTTTAATAACACACCATTATGAAGGTTACATTCTAGATTGAATTGTCTTTCAATGTTTGTTTACCTAAGCTAGAGAATTTGAGGTGCACTTCAGAAAAGTTGCACAATAGCTCATTCAGAGGATCTTCTTGCATTTTTATTCTGTGGGGATAATAACAAGAGCCCATGGCACTTGGTTAAACCACTGGAAAATAAAATTGATTCCCAAACAATTGTATAACTTAACTATCACCTTGACCATTGTACTTCTCTATAGAGCATAACTGTTCAGATGTTACTGATCTTGCTTACTGTATTTGGCCAGATTTAAGATGCCCCTGTTTAAAATACAAATGATAGTTGGTTTACTGATGCCATTAGTTTTCATGAAAAGAGTAAGAAAATCTAGGTGTGCCATAGTGCCCACTAGCACTTTGCAATTGCCAAATCCTTAAAAAGTTAAATATTTCCTGCATTCAGCCTGGCATCCAAAATCTTCTGGAAAGGTAGAAAAAACTAATCATACTTTAAAATGTCATATTACTAAGCTTAGTCTATAAACCCAGGAAAATTGAATTACTCTCCTACCAATAGGACTTCTCACGATGAGAAGTGCTCCAAAACAACCTGTAGGACTCAGCCCTTTTGACTTATTACATAATAATATTATATAATAATTATTATAATTATTATTATATAGGAATGAGTTATTATATATATGTGTGTATATAAAATATCTCTTTCCATAGATCTGTTATTAGATGAAGATTATAATGCCTTATTAAATACTCACTAGAGGCTGGTTTAACTTATAAGATACTCAATGAAGATACTAATCATGTACTCCCCAAACCTGATTTAATTATATCTGAAAACCCACCCCATGTAAATCTCAGAGACATGGTTTATTTAAAAAAAAAATTGGAAGTCACATACAACAGAAAGCCTACATCCAAACTGGAAAGGTCCATATCGGGTCATACTATGTACCCCCACTGCAGGAAAGCTAGAAAGATACTCTTCATGGGTGCGTATATCTAGAGTAAAACCCTAACCTCCTTCACAGAAACTGAGTGAGCAAATGAATGTGCCTTCTTACTCCTTTGAGCCCATAGAAGACCTCAAACTTCTCTTCAAACCAAAATGAAGGTTGTAATTCTCTTTATCTTCCTTTCACCTATCTTAACTGACCGTTCCTTTCTACAGTGGGCACAGCAGTATACTGAACTACATAATCAGTTTGTTGGATATGTGGAATTTTGCCTATGCCAAGTACATCCAGGTTACCCTGGTGTGTATTGCCCTTACAGGGCACTGATTGGCATTCTCTGCAGGATTATATTTCAGATATAATATATGGAGACATTACGTACAAGGATAACTCTATCACTAATCCAGATGTTTCTTCCTGGCCCATCCTCAGTGAAACCTAGAGTTCACCAGGACTCCATGACCAAACTTTTTCATACTCTCAAACTATTAAAGTCTTAACTGACCTTACAAGCCTACAAATTAATACCCAACAACTAGGGCCTAAGCCTAAGATACAAAACCCTCCTCATTGCTATACCAAGGATGGCGTATATCAAATTTGGGATACATATTTGTGGGTCCTACCCACCATTAGACAGCTCAGTCAAAAGGCAGTTTTATGCCAGGAACAAAGAAATCATACATATGATACATGGGCAAAATGCACACGACATCTAGCACGGCTATCATTAGAAATATGTTCTGAAATAATAGTACTCCAGGCTACTGTCTGGTTTGCTACTGATTGGGTAAGGTGTTCTGGCATTAGATGGACAGCTCCAGACGGAACCCACTGGATATGTGGAACTAACCTGTGGCCCTGGCTTCCTCCAGGGTGGATAGGTTGCTGCACCTTAGGATTTGCCTGGATTCATGGGCGTGATACTAAAATCATCACTACTCCAGCTAATCTCCCAGTTTAAAGCAGAGATGGACACGATCTGTTTTTAAGTGCTATGATCACTTCACTTCCATTTTTGCTCCATCTTTGGGACAAGAGGATGTCATTTGGCATGTAGAAGCCCTTAATAAATATACTGCAAAGGCACTCAGTGATTCACTAAATAGCATCTCCTTACTTAATATTGAAGTCTCACGAATGCGCAAGGCAGTCCTACAAAATAAGATGGCCTTAGATGTCCTGACAGCAGCATAGGGTGACACATGTGCAATTATCAAAGCAGAATGTTGTGTGTACATCCCAGAATATCACAGAAATGTCACAGGACTAGTAAAAGATAATATTACCCAGATTGAGACTCTTCAGGATCCTTCTCTCTCTCTTTCTCTCTCTCTCTCTCTCAGTGATTGGTTAAGTTCCTGGTTTAAAGGAGGACTGTGGCCAACAATTAAATATCTCCTTTTTGGCGTTCTCATCCTTATGGCCTTGATAATCTTAATGTGTTGCCTTGTTCAGTGTTTCTCTGCTTGGTGCCGAGCTCCATTGCTGCAATGGCTTCATGACGACAGATGATACTTACCACACACAGAGATACTTCCTCACTGTCAGCGCTGGATTCAGCTGCCTCCCTCTTTTGTAACTTCCTTACACATTCCTCAACTGATCAATGTTGACCCGAGTAGGTAGGGACCACTCTACACCCCTATTCAGCAGGAAGAAGTTACAGAAGATGAGACCTTCCATCTTCAACTACCATAAAGATTTAAGGGTCAACATAGTTTAGGGGGGAATGATGTGGGAAACAGAGGTAGAAGAAAAATTATGAAATTTTCTTACCTACTGACAAGCCCTTAGAACAGGCAGAGTGACCCTCCTCTAGGGACTCAACTACCCCCACCTTAAGGCTTTGCTAAGGGCTTAAGGCAATCCTAGCCTGCCTGACCTCTACCCCAAACCAGGATCCTATAAATCTACTTTAACAATTCCTTTGGAAACTTTATATCTAAACCTCCAAGATAGTGTTGACAAACATTTCCAAGCATATGGCCCACTGGTAGACATCGAAAGGGTCTCACATAAAGGTTTAATTACTGGTAATGAATTACATTTTCCCCAAAACAATAGCTAGCCCCTCGAGGTCCTAGAAACTTGCTTCCAAAATTCCTTAGAGACTGACACCATCCCTAACTTATTCCCTCTCCAACTTATAAGTACAAATTAGACCAATCCTGATAACCCCAGGGCCTCTCTTCTTGTCTACCAAGCCTGTAAATGTACAAAGAACGCCTCAGCATTCTTTATGAAGAACTCATTTCTCATTTTGGTGAATCTTCGCAGCATGAAATTCTTCAATTAGAGTGGTTTTTTTTTTTCCTTATTGAACATTTGTGAGGATTGTGGAATGTGGTTGTCCAGACTAAGTGAAATTCGGTGTAATGTTGTTTCATAGATTTTTTTTTGTTTTTTTGTTTTTGTTTTTTTTCTCAGTACTTTAGGGTGTCTTAAAACTTTCAGTATACACAGTGTCTGTTTATTGCCATTACTTTGTGGATAAAAGCTTTAAAATTATTACATTGAAGGATATTATATATGTGTAGACACGTATGCAGGTTGGGATTTTAAACGCTGGGTTGCAGTTAATTGAATTTCACTGAAATTCATGGAACTGGATGATTTCTTGGTTCTGCCAGTTATGCTGTGATTTATGTCAGTTTTGGCAGTTTCTAATGCAATAATGAAATATCTTAATGCCAAATTACTTGTCAAAAGTTTATTGAAAATAATTTATTGGTAATGTCTCACTCCTCCACCCCCAGGATATGTCAGTCGCTATTTATACATTTCCAAATCTCTGAATAGGAAGGTTTTCTCTGTTAAAACTTGTTGGCAAGACTATGTGTAGTTGGAGATGCCGGGTGGGTCAGTCGGTTAAGCGGATGCCTTTTGCTCAGGTCATGATCCCAGGATGCTAGGTTTAAGTCCCTCATCTGGCTACTTTTTAGGCAGGGAGCCTTCTTCTCTCTCTCCCTTTGCCTGCCACCCTGCCTGCTTATGCTCTCTCTCTCAAATAAAGAAAATCTTTTAAAAAAAGTATGTACAGTGGAAATTTCCTTAGTTAAGTTATAATTAAGCTTTATATTTTGAAATCCTTCACTAATAATCCTTCATGTATGGACTTAAATATATTTGCCCTTCTCTTTCCTAGTCTAAGAATTTAAACTCATCACAGACTGACCAGATGACTAGATGCAGTAATCCTCCTATTTACAGATCTTTAAGATAAGAGTTTTCTGTCAAAACACCTGGTGTGGAAGGTGTATTCCCTACAGAATCGTGTACTACAGCCCGAGGGGTCGTCATGGTCTTTGCTGTTTAATTAAAAGAAAGACTCAGTGCTTCGCTTTTTCTTTATCGTTTGTTCTTTTTTTTATTTTGTTTTTGAAAAGTGTATTACTGAAATAGTTAATACTGTGTGATGCCCCAAGGTAACGTTTGGTTCTGTTAAACAGGTGTACATTTGCACTTTTTCATGCTTAGTGTTTATTGAATGGCCACTATTTTTTTTAAATGATTTTATTTATTTATTTGACAGACAGAGAGCACAAGTAGGCAGATAGGCAGGCAGAGAGAGAAGAGTTAGCAGGCTCCCCGCAGAGCAGAGAGCTCCATGCGGGGCTCGATCCCAGGACCCTGGGATCACGACCTGAGCCAAAGGCAGAGGCTTTAACCCACTGAGCCACGTAGGCGCCCCTTCAATGGCCATTATTGAGGGAGTAATCGGAACAACAGATGGAGAAGGAGCTTCACTGGGTAACAGGAAGAAGAGTGGGACACCTTATCAAGTCTTCATCTGTAACGTACACTCACCCTAATACGAATGCTGATAAGGGCCACCACTTAACCTGCATTTAATAAATGGGCAGTATATTAAGCCTATTTCATGGATTGTCTCATTTAATCCTTTTAAGGGTGTGATACTTCACTCCATTTTGCAGATAACAAAATGAGCCTTAGAGTTTACATTTCCAACTGGGTTTATATTGTACTATTGCACTTGAATCATATATTTTCCTACTTCATGTTCATATTTTTTTAATAAATTTTTTTTTGAAAACGGTATTGCCATCACTACAGCCACCAGACTGTATGCATCATTAGACACCCACTGTAGTGGTCAGATGCCAAATTCCGTTGTTTTATTCTTCCTAAGGTCACTACCACCTTAATTTAAGTCCTCATTCTTTAATTTTTCAGTTCAGTGTGAACTTCATTAATTGCAAATCTCTACAGTACAGACCTACACCTGGACTCTTGGAGTAGCTTTGCTCAGCCATGTGTCCAGTGATCTCTCTAGGAAACATAGAGCTCACGTAGCTTGTCTGCCTAGAATTCTTGGTTACTGCCTGATGGCTGCCTGATTGCCTGAGGAGGTATTGTCTTTTTTCTTTGAACGACCTGTGAGGCCTGGTCATGGTCTGGCTCTGTCCTACCTACCAGCTCATCTTTGCCACTTCTTACCATGCGCCTTCGGGTTAAACTTGTGTTCCTCAGCATGTTCTCTCATGTCCCTGTGTTTCCTGAAGACTTTCCACCTCTTAGTTTTACTGGCAAAAGCCACTTTTAGATGTAAGACCAAGCTCATGTAAACTCTTTTGGGAAACCTCTTGATTCCTTTTTTTCTGTGGTCATTGAAGAAGTATGTGTATTTCATTTTATGGTGGAATTTCCTTTTTACATTTTTGCCCCAGATTTAAATTGGAAGCCCACATGGCCAAGGATAGTGCCTCTGACAACTGTTAAATCTTCAGAGGCAAGGTCCTAATGTGCTACAGCATTTGTACTCTTAGGTATAATTTTAAAGTGTAATCCATTCTCCCAATCTCTAGTTTTAAAGTGTAATCCATTCTCCCAATCTCTAGTTTTAAAATGTTTACTTTTTTAAAAATAATGTCCTATATTGGTCAGTTTTTTTTGTTTTGTTTTGTTTTGTTTTTTTTTTTTGCAAATAGGGTATGCCTATTAAAAATTTTAAAAGGCACTGGGGGCGGGGCACCTGGCTGGCTCAGTGGGTTGAACCGCTGCCTTCAGTTCAGGTCATGATCTCAGGGTCCTGGGATCAAGTCCCGCATCGGCACTCTGCTCAGCAGGAAGCCTGCTTCCCTCTCTTTCTCTCTCTCTCTGCCTTCCTCTCTGCCTACTCTGTCTGTCAAATGAATGAATAAAATCTTAAAAAAAAAAAACTTAAAGAAAAAAAAAAGCACTTGAGGGGCACCTGGGTGGCTCAGTGGGTTGAGCCTCTGCCTTCAGCTCAGGTCATGATCTCAGGCTCCTGGGATCGAGACCCCACAGCAGGCCCGTGCTCCGCGGGGAGCCTGCTTCCCCCCACCCCAGCCCTCTCTCTTTGCCTCTCTGCCTACTTGTGATCATTGTCTATCAAATAAATAAATAAAATCTTTAAAAAAAAAGCACTTGGCAAATGACTTAGATACACTGCCAATATTCGTTTACTTCCTCTCTTTAGTTTTTAATTTTACTCTTTGTATAGCCCCTCTTTCAAATTTTGTTTGTTTTTATTTAATTTCTTTCAGTGTAACAGATTTCATTGTTTGTGCACCACACCCAGTGCTCCATGCAATACCTGCCTTCCATAATACTCACCACCAGGCTCCCCCAACCTCCCACCGCCCCACCCCTTCAAAACCCTCAGATTGTTTTTCAGAGTCCATAGTCTCTCACAGTTCATCTCCCCCTCCAATTTCCCTCAACTCCCTTCTCCTCTCCATCTCCCCATGTCCTCCATGTTACTTGTTATGCTCCACAAATAAGGGAATCCATATGATAATTGACTCTCTCTGCTTGAATTATTTCACTCAGTATAATCTCTTCGTGTTCATGTTGATACAAAAGTTGGGTATTCATCCTTTCTGAAGGAGGTATAATACTCCGTAGTATGTATGGACCACATCTTCCTTATCCATTTATCCGTTGAAGGGCATCTTGGTTCTTTCCACAGTTTGGCGACCTTGGCCATTGCTGCTATTAACACTGGGGTAGAGATGGCCTTTCTTTTCACGACATCTGTGTCTTTGAAGTAAATACCCAGTAGTGCAATTGCAGGGCCACAGGGAAGCTCTATTTTTAATTTCTTGAGGATTCTCCACACTGTTCTCCAAATTGGTTGCACCAACTTGCATTCCGTCCAACAGTGTAAGAGGGTTCCCCTTTCTCCACATCCTCTCTAACTCATGTTATTTCCTGACTTGCTAATTTTGGCCATTGTAACTGGTGTAAGGTAGTATCTCAGTGTAGTTTTAATTGGAATCTCCCTGATGATGAACATTTTTCATGTGTCTGATAGCCATTTGTATGTCTTCATTGGAGAAGTGTCTTTTCATGTGTTCTGCCCATTTTTTTGACATGATTACCTGTGTGTATTGAGTTTGAGAAGCTCTTTATAGATCCTGGATATCAACCTTTTGTCTGTATAGTCATTTGCAAATATCTTCTCTCATTCCATGGGTTGCCTTTGTTTTGTTGACTGTTTCCTTTCTTGTGAAGAAACTTTTGATATTTGACATGGATTTCTTACATGCAGATATGATTTTGTTTCTTTTTTGTAAATATTGTAATCTTTGCCTTTTTAAAGAGACCATTTTGGGTTTTTATGATTATTGACATGATTTGTTTTAAACCTGTCTTGCTATTTGTTCTCTGTTTTTCCCACCCATCCTCTTTCCCCTTTTCTTCTACTGTCTTTGGCTTAGTTGAATTGGTTTTTGTTTTTAAATGCAGTTTATATCATTTCTTCTTAGCTATAACTCTCTGGTTTTAGTTGTTCGTTTAGTATACCTCTTTAGTATGTTATCTTCCAGATTTTTTCCCTATCCAGGTGACCCCTGACCAGCTTGGGGATTAGGGATGCCAGCCCCATATAGAGTTGAAATCCCAATATAACTTATGAGTCCCCCAGAACTTACATACTTCCAGCCTACTGTTTACAGGAACACTTACCAATAACATAAGCAGTCAGTTAACGTATTATGTATGCTGTCTATATTTTACAGTGTATAATGTGGTGAATTCAGTTAGAGAAAATAAAATACAAAGAAAATCATAAGGAAGAGAAATACTGTATGAAAAATACAGTATTTTTAATACCATGTATTTTTTGAAAAGAAATCCACTTGTAATTGAACCCATGTAGTTCAAACCATGCTGTTCAAGGTTCAACTGTAGTTGAAGAGTACAGATGTGTGGCCACTTTCTTGTAACATGCCTTTCTGGCAAGTGCTGTTGTAAACCTCCGTAAAAGAATTTTTATATAGTCACTTATCTTTTAAAGAGATTGCAAAATATAAAAGAAGAAATCTTTCCTATTTTTCCACATATGTACCAGTTCTGGTGCTCTCCATTCCTTTGTGTAGAGCCAGATTTCCATGGGGAATGTTTTCATTCTGCCTGAAGGACCTCCTGTAACATTCATTTTTTTTTAAGGTTTTATTAATTTATTTGACACAGAGAGAGTTCACAAGTTGGCAGAGAGGCAGGCAGAGAGAGAGGGGGAGGCAGGCTCCCTGCTGAGCAGAGAGGCTGATGCAGGACTCAATCCCAGGACCCTGAGATCATGCCCTGAGCCGAAGTCAGGGGTTAACCCTCTGAGCCACCCAGGTGCCCCTTCCTGTAACATTCTTATAGTTTGTGTCTGCCAGTGATTGATTCTTCTGTTTATTTCTCAGTTTTTATTTTGCTTTTCTTCTGATAGCAGCTTTTTGAGCTATAATGCGTATGTAGTATGGTTCATATAGTTAAAGTGTGCGGTTCATTGGTCTTGAGTGTATTGGCAGAATTATGAACTGTGGCCTCATTTCATCATCCCCAAAAGGAATCCCCTTGGTCTTTCCTTTCCTCAGGGTGCCCCCAGTCCCAGTGCACACAGCTATCCCCAGTGCTAGGGAACCCCTGATAAACCCTCTCTCTAAAGATTCAGGGATCTGGGTATTCTGTATAAATGGAATCAGATGACATGTGGTCTCTTGTGACTGGGTCCTTTCACTATCATCATGTTTATAAGGCTCACCTTGGAAACATGCATGTTGTAGCATGTATCAGTACCTACTCCTGTTAATTGCCAGATGATATTCTGTTGTATAGGTAAACCACCTTTTGGCTATGAATGAATAATGCTGCCATGAACCTGAGTGTACACGTTTTTGTATGGATCCATGTTTTAATTTCTCTGGGATTTAGGCTTAGACTCGGAATCACTGGGACAAATGTTAACTCGTTAACCTTTTGAAGTATAGGCTGTTTTCCAATGTGGCTGCACCATTTCATATTGCCAATGGTGTATGAGGCTTCCAGTTTCTGTCCTTGTTTTGAAAGACGTTTTCAGTGGGTATAGAATTCTGGGTTCAGTTTGTTCCTTTCAGTAGCTTAAAGGTGGTGTTCCATTGTTTTCTGGGTTTCATTATTTAAGATGAGTAATCTCCTGCCATCTCCCACCCCCCTTTTTCCTTGTCTACAAGGTGTGTCTTAGTTGCTTCTAAGATTTCTCTTTATCCCTGGCTTTTAGCAGTTTATGATGGTCCTTGGTGTTGTTTTCTACATGTTTCTTGTGCTTAGGGTTTGTTGAGCAGCACTGTGTTTTCTACTTAAAGCCTGTGGTCTGTTGGGAAATAAATAAGGAACATTTTTATAAAATGAACTAATGTTCAATCTACATTCCTAATGACTATAGTTGCAGCTGGCCCAGAAGAGCTAGAATTCTTTGAATTGCCCCGGGTACTGTTTTTCCTCCATGGAAAAATTGCTTTAGAATGGACCTTAGAGATCATTTTATCCAGCCATTACATCCAGGAATCCAGTGAGCTTAAGTGACTGGCCCCAAGTCATGAAACATGTTAGTAGTAATAGAACCTGGCCTAGACTTCTGGACTAGTTTTGTCCTCTTCTGCCAAGTCGTATCACCTTTCTGACAGACCAAGCATTAGGAAGATGATAAGAGGCATTCCTCTGTACTCTGCAGTATGAGTGCTATTATGCCTTAGATTTTATGGTTTCTTTATATTGAAGATTCAGAACTGTGGTAGACACGTGTGTATTTCATAATGAAATAAGAACTGTTTCTTCTCAATTCCAGCTCTCATTTTTCTCTGTAGAAAGCACTTCCGTGAAATACTCCCCATTACAGTCTGAACTATCTTAGACTTCTAATACTTGGGTGTTGTCATAGGAAGCCCTGTGATTTGGTTTGCACAACAGGGAAATTTGATACAAAGGGATTCAGGGTGTGAATTAGCTTTCTCTTGATTTGTCTGTGGACCTAATGTCTCCCAGTGGGAGAGATGTATGAATGTGGGTGGTGATTAGTTGTTGTTGCCATCATATGCATAAAACTCCCTAAGATTTCCTCATGTGTTTTTATGCAAGTCACCCATCTATCTCTGGGGAAATGCCTTCAGATATATTTTTTTGCCCATTGCATTTATTACTCAGCTTTCATACAGGTTTTCATATATTCCAAATTACAGTTTATTAGATACATATTTTGCATATTTTCTCTCCTAGTCATTGGCTTTTCATTTCCTTCGTGGTGTCTTTCAGTGGGAGAGGGAATTTGAGGAAGGTGGTCAAAAGGCACAAATGCCAAGTTAGAAATAAGTACTAAGGATGAAATGTACAGCATCATGACCATGAGTCTGTTGTATTATGTATAGGAAAGTTGTTAAAGGAGTACATTCTGAGAGTTCTTACCCAAGGAGAAATTTTTTCTTTTTATTGTATTTAGAGAAGATGATGGCTGTTCCAAACTTGTGGTAATCATTTTATGACATATGTAAATCAAATCTTCATACTGTTCACCTTAAACTTTTATAGTGGTATGTGTCAATTATTTCTCAAACCTGGGGAAATGCCCTCTTTCAGAAAATGGAGGTTTTTAATTTTTTGAAACTCAATATATGTATTTTTTTCTTTTGCAGGTTATGCTTTTTATGTTTTGTTTTTCTGAAGATTTTGCTTATTTGACAGGGATCACAAGCAGGCTGGGAGGCAGGCAGAGAGAGGGGGGTGTGGGGAAGCAGGCTCCCTGCTAAGCAGAGAGCCCAATGTGGGGCTCCATCCCAGGACCCTGGGATGAGGACCTGAGCTGAGGGCAGAGGCTTTAGCCCACTGAGCCACCCAGGCGCCCCTGCTTTTTATGTTTTATCCAAGGAGTCTTTGCATAGACATGGTCCTAAAGATTTTCCTTTATTTTTTTCTCAGAAGTTTTATAATAACTTTAGTTTTACAATTAGGTATTTAATCCATTCTTATATATGGATAAGAATATGGATTGAGGTTCTTAATTTTTATGTATGGACATCCTACCTTTTTCTGTACCAGTTATTGAAGACTCTCTTTTCTCTAATGGGTTAAATTGGTATCTTTGTTCAAAATCAAATGATCCTATGTATGCATATATATGTATCTGAACTTTGTGTTTTTGCCAATACCACACCAATTTTAATTACTATTAGCAGTCATCATAAATCATGAAATCCAGTAACATCAGTCCCTCAGCTGAGTACTACTTTTTCAGAATTTTAAAAAATTACTTTCTTACTCATTTAGAGTCTATGAGGTCCTCTTTTTTCATCCTCATTTCTGTGAAATTTGGTGAGATTGTGACTGGATTGCATTGACTCTGTAGCTAGCAATGTCCAGGAGCAATAAGAACTTCTTTTAATGAGGGGGATGTTTCCCATCTACACTGTCCAGTATGGCAGTGATGGACAACATGTGACTTGAGCACTTGAAAAGTGATTAGTGAAATTGAGGAAACGAATTCTAAATTTTATGTGATTTTAATTAAGTGCAAATGTAAATAGCCATGTAACTAGCGACTGCTGTGTTGTGTATCATAACTACAGGTCATTTTGAGGAAAATTGATTTTAACATTAATAAGTTTTCTCACCTACAAGCATGGTATAGGTCTTACTCAGTTAAGTCTCTGATTTCTCTCATCAGTGTTTCGTATATTGTAGCATACAGATTTCCTACATAACTTTTTACATTTGTCCCTGAATAGTTAATGTGTTTTTTTATGCTATTAAGTTGTACTTTATGTTTTATTTCCAGTTGTTGGTAATATGTCAATAATATTGTATTTATTTTAGTATTTTCATGTTTCAGGTATGAAAGAACTTTGCACTCCTGGTATAAACTCAATTCTTTATTACGTTTTACTCTTTTTATGTATCGCTGGATTCAATTTTCTAATTTCTTAAGGAGTTTTGGTTCCATATTCTTGAGAGAGCTGGATTGTTCTCTTGTATTGTCTTTATTATTGGTGTTCTGATAATGCTGACTTCATAACACTGAGTTGAAAAGGGTGTTCTTTTGGGAAGGAAGAACTGGTGAAGGATTCTTTCTTAAATTTTTGGTGGAAATTCACCAATGAAGTTGTCTTGGTGGGGGTATTCTTTTGGTTTTGTTGTTTTAATTGTTGAAGTCTTTAAGTACAAATCAGTTATTTTAAATATATATATGTCTTGTACTTCTCCTATTCTTCTGTAACATTTGATAATTGGAGAAATTCTTTGAGACATCTCATCTAAGCTGTCACATACACAAATTGTAAGTTTCCCTTATCCTTTTAATATCTATAAGACTTGTAATGATGTCTTTTTCTTGATTCTTGGTAGAATTTGCCTCTTCTTTTTTCCTTTGACTTAATGTAGTTTTCCGTTTTTGAAACCTTTGGAAAGACAATCTTTTAAACTAATAGAAAAAGACGAAGTAATACTCATTCCCTAAATTTAAGAAATGTTAACTCATTTTGTGCATTTGATTTGGATAGTTTTTTTTTAATTAAGATTTTATTTATTTATTTGCCAGAAGAAGAGAGAGAGAGTGAGAGAGCACAGGCAGGCAGAGTGGCAGCAGAGGCAGAGGGAGAAGCAGGCTCCCCACCAAGCAAGGCGTCTGATGTGGGACTTGATCCCAGGACACTTGGATCATGACCTGAGCCAAAGGCAGCTGCTTAAGCAACTGAGCCACCCAGGCGTCACTGATTTGGATAGTTTTGATTAAAATATTCAAACACTGAACAATTTGCAGGAATTGAAACAGTGAGCACGTCTTCTTTTTCTCCCTCAGTGCCTTTCCGAACCACCGTTACTGAAGGAGATCTATATCATTCCTTTGCATATTTCTGTATTTTTTGGTACATATTTGTATGAATTCATCATCTGCATAAACCTTTTTTCTAGTTGGAAAATCTGTCTAAATGGTGTACTTTACGTATCTTTTTGCTCCTTGGGTTTTTTGTTTTTGTTGTTGTTGTTGTTTGACTTAGCTTTGTGTGACATACAACCATGTTGATACTGGATCTAGCATGCATAAACAGAATTCCAATTTTCTTGTAGAATACCAACAGTTTGGGGTTATCAGGTTTCAGGTCTAGAAAAGAGAGTGGAAAATGGGAGGGTGGTAAATGGTGTTCGAATCTTTTACTGTACATTTTCCTTATCCAGAAGTATAAACTTCTTTTCATATGTTGGTTAGCTGTTTGAAATTCTTCTGTTTGTTAACTGTGTTGGGATGTTAAGAAAGTATAATCTTCTGGACATTGTTCCCAGAGTTATAATTTGAACTTTGGTGTTCCTTTCATTTAGTGCCTTTATACACTTTTCTTATGTTGTCTGTCCTTTGTCTTGTTACCTGTAATTTCAGCGTGAAAAAGGACCAGAGTATGTGCCCATCTTGATTTTCTTTCTTTTATAAGTTTCAGGTAATGTAAGGATGTTACAGTTTTCAGATGGCTCCTTTACTGTTGCTTGGTACTTTGAAATGGGAAGGAAAGCTTCTCCACCTTTACTCTCTGCCTTTCTTTTTCTGGCAGCATCCATTGCATGTGAAGACTTGCTGGGTGCCATCAGTAGGTCACCAGGTGGAAAGGGGGTAGCTTTGCATGCTTTTTGTGGAGTTAAGAGACAAATCGGGCTCCCAAAAGATTTCCACTAACCAGATATCCTATCAAATGGGAGTTGAAGGTGTCAAGGTGCTAAGAACCTAGGTTGGTGAATTGAACTGACTTGGTAAACTTGGAATTAATAATAAAGTGTATGCCTTTGTGTGTTTCCTACAATCTCAAAGGCATGGCTGCATCTGTACCATACCTTTCTGATTGAAGAGATTGTTCCAGGGTTTTTGGTTAAAAATTTAAATCCACCTGTAGAGATTGTTTTTTGCAGCTCGATGTAGAAGATTTCAGTGCTGAATTTCTTTCCTGTGTTTGTTCTCTGGTGTTTAAGAATCAGTAGCTAATGGTTGTTAGAAATCACTTTTCTTTAGTCTGCTGTGTGTAGGGTTTATACCCTATAAAGAAGATTCATATATTGCAAGACTTCAAACGTGATGCAGCCTCAGAATATGTGAGCTACCGGTATTCTGTAGAGGAAGCAGTGCAAATATGCTATGTGGAAATTTTTTTAACTTTAAAAAAATTTTATCTTATAATACTTGTAGATTTATATGCAGTTATAAGAAATACTAGAGACATCTCACATCTCCTATAACCTTTATCCTGTTTTTCCCGGTGATAATGTCTTGAATGACTGTAGGAAACAGTAACACATCCAGAAACTTGACACTGACACAATCCAGACTTTATTTAAATTCCCACGTTTTACTTAGACCCATCTGTGACATTGTCAGGTAGAGGAAATGAGAAAGAAAGAGAGTGTATGCATAATTAGTTGTAGGTAATGTTACCATACATGTAGTTTGGAATGCCACCATCACAGTGAAGATACAGAGGAAGTCCGTCACAAGAATCCCTACAGTCCAGTCCTCTGCTCCCAGCCTCTTCGGCAACCACTCATCTGGACTCTCTCCTGTGATGTTGTCATTTCAAGAAAGTTTTGTAGATGGAATCTTATATATGTTACCCATTAAGTGTGGACTTTTTTTCACTTAATCATAATTTATTAAAGGTGAATTCAAATTGTGTGTTTTACTAGTTATCCCTTTTTACTCTTCAGTTGGTATTCCATGCTGTGGACATACTGAGGCTATAATATCCACCCATTGTAGGGTATTTGAGTTGTTTTCAGTTTTGGGCTATGATCAGATAAAGCTGCTAGAAACACTTACGTAAAGGTTTTGGTGTGAAAATAGGTTTTTCTTTCTGTAGAATAAATGCACAAGAATATACTTACTGAACAATGTATTGACTGTGTTTTGGATTTTTTTTTTTTTTGACCATGTAGATGAGAATGAAATACCTGCTGTTAGACATTGCTAAACAATACACCTTAAATGGAAAACTGTCATCTTAAGTTCCTTTTAATTCTATTACAGTTTGTGTTTGAAAATACAATCTTTTGCCTTTGGTAACTGTGAGAATTTGTTGAAAACTAAATTAGCTTCTACTAAAAATTTTGGAGGGTTGGGTTTTCACTTATAACAGCATTTTTTAATATCATTATACACAATTCACCTGTCAAACAATTTAGCGAGTTTATACATGTGTCCATTAAACAGATATTTGTGGAGAGAGGGAGAGAGAATCCTGAAGCAGACTCCCCACTCACGATGAAGTCCAACGCCGGGCTGGATGCCAGGACCCTGAGATCGGGACCTGAGCTGAAACCAAGAGCTGACCGTGTATACCATTTGGTTTAAATGGTAAAGATGTTTCTTAATTCCCAAGATACCCATTGAAGGGCAAAAGTCAAAATGGCTTCAGATTGCCTTAGAGATCCAGGCTCCCTCTGCTACTTCTTGTTTCCCTAAGGCTGGTTCCTCACAGTTGGCAGAAGACCTTCACTGGTATTTCGGGCTTCAGCTCCTGGTTTAGAACACTAAAACTTTGGTTCCTTGTAGCGTACACCAGGGAGAGTTTAGGCTACCATAGCATTTTCCAGGTTGTGTAGATCAGATTTCAGCCTACTGAGCCATTTTCTAGGTTGTAGCTATTATGTTTTTTGGTTCCTGGTTTTCGCACTGCGACCTGCCTAAGGGATGTGAAGGAGTGGTACCTATTACAGAGCTGGGGAAAGGCTTAGGAAGTCATTCAAGTGAGTTTTAGGAAACAATCTTGGAGCTCTTTTCCCATAGACATAGAACTTGGGGTCGAGCAGAGTTGTCTGACTGGCTCTTGCCAGTGTGTTTGCTGAGGGAATAAATCTTGGCAGGTCTTCTAGGTGAGGTTTGAGGTGAGATGCTGTGCTCTGTAGGGTCCTGGGAAGGGAGTTACACACCTGAGCAAATAAAGAGAAGAAATGGCTGCTGGCGAGGGGTGGAATGATGAGGGGCTATGTACGTGAGCACCAAGACAGATGGCTGAGTCTGCTGAGGTTTGTAATGGTGCATGAAATGTGCCTCTGATGACCTTTGGAGGAGGCTGATTGTCCTCCTTGACCTGCTTCCTGAGAACTGGGCCCGAACCTATTGACCTCCCCTCACCTGCCTCGTTTCTTCCCTTCCAGGTCAGCCCTAAGCGTCAGCTACTGGCATGATCCTTCCATCCAGCATTTTATAAGACTGTCTAAGGAGAAGAAGACCTTCAGAATTAACAAAGGCAAGTGACTCCCTCCCTCCCAATGTCCCCTCATCAGCCCAGAGGCCTGAGGTTTTAGGGGTTCATTCTTCAAAAGAGAGAGTTCCAGTGTTCACTCTCTCTGGTGGCATATGAAAGTGCTCATTTCCCAACATCCTCACCAGCACAGGGAACTTTTAATTGTGGTTCATCTGTTATGCGAAAAATGTTATCTTACAGTATATTTATGTTATTGTATTCCTCTTATTTGGGGGCTGAAATTAAGGATCATTTTATATGCTTAAGAACCATTTCTAGGGGACGCTTGGGTGGCTCAGTGGGTTAAGCCGCTGCCTTCGGCTCAGGTCATGATCTCAGGGTCCTGGGATCGAGTCCCACATCGGGCTCTCTGCTCAGCAGGGAGCCTGCTTCCCTCTCTCTCTCTGCCTGCCTCTCCATCTACTTGTGATTTCTCTCTGTCAAATAAATAAATAAAATCTTTAAAAAAAAAAAAAGAACCATTTCTAGTATCTTTTACAGTGAACTGTCCAAGTAAGGAATCACCTTTTTGGCCATATTAAAGTGATAATAACACTATTAGGCTCTGCAAGTCCTTTCTATCAAGGAAGGCAATGAAAAGATTTGAGATGGGAGGGTGACTCATTCTCGATCAGATGGAGAAATTAGCCAAATGACCCCAAGTCCTTGGGCATGCAGGGAATCCTGGCCAAAAAGATAGAGCCTCTGGGTAGATTTTGTAAGAAATGCAAAGAAAGTTTAAAGTTACAATAAGGTCAAGGACCTTCCTTTGAGCTGAGAGTGAACCCAGGCTTTAGCAAGATGGGACCAGGCCTGCCTAAGAGGCCTGAAGCCTCCATTCGGGGCTCCTGAGGCAGCTTTTGTAACCAGAGGCGTGGCACCCCCTTGGAGCCCTGGGGACCTGGGTTCTCTGAGGCAGCGAGTCAGCAGCCTGCCTGCCTTCTTTCTCTGCATGGGCTGGCATGTCCAGAGTGCTTCCCAAGTAGGGTGTGGTGAGCATCATTTCAGTTTTTGTTTCAACATCCAGTCTGTTGTGGATGATACTGTATAACATACAACAAAAAAGATTTCCTAGAAATAAAATGCAAGATAACCTGTAAACTACAAGCTCAAATGATTTATTAGGAGAATCAATAGACACAGAACTCCTATAACACATTGCAGTACATTTCTAAATGCTGCTCAGGTTTTGTTCTTAAGATAGTTACACTTTAAGCAACAGGGCTGTAGAACACAGATTTTATCTTCCTTTCCCCCTTTAATTCGCCATCTCCTTTACCCACGCTCCTCACCCTGGAGCTGAATAAGTCCATTTGGGGGCAATGTTTACTTGTGCCTTCCTCTCCTGCAGTCAGTCTGTGAGGTAAGTTTATAAGCATAGAGTTTTACCCACACAGGTCTGAGATGAAGGGAACATGGTAAGAAATACGTCTTTATTTTATTTCATTTTGCTTGGACATTTATCTGCCCCATATTCTGACCGCAAAATATTATATCGTCTTGATCTCGCATGTTGATGTTGGGCTGAGTCCTCAGTAGTTTGCACCTGGGCACGAAAAGCATATTTTGAAGAGGAACATTAAGATCTGATGTTTTGATGTAAAACACTTGTCTTTCCTGTGTACAATCATGGGACATTTTATGGTAATCTTTAAAGATTTCATTTATTTATTTATTGGAGAGGGAGAGCATGAGTGGGAGAGCCAGAGGGAGAGGGAAAAACAGGCTGTCATTAGAGTAGGGAGCAGATCCTGACATGAGCCAAAGGCAGATGCTTTACCGACTGAGCCACCCAGGTGGCCCAAGGAACATTTTTATTTCTAAGATCTTTATTTCCACAATTAAATTATTAAATAGATTGTAGTTACTTTGGTTCCAGCAGGTTTAAGTTAAAAAGAACAGAATGCGAAAGACTTGATTTCTCCCATGAGTCCGCAGGAAAATCACTGACCCCAAAGAAGAGCAGCCGAAACCTCATTGGCTCTTCTCCTAGGGCGGGCTCTGCAGGGATTCTTTCTGATCTCACTGAGCGATAACTTGTCTCTGTGTCTCTGTCTCAGGATATTTTGCTTGAGTCTATGGCGTCACTCAGCTGATAAGGGCATTTCTGCAGAAGACAGAATGTCATTGTCAAATTCTAAATCTTGGGACTGGGATGGAGACCACCTTCTGGAGATTAAAGGTAAGTGAACATTCGCCCTCTTCTTTCCTGAATTGTTTCATTTGTGAAGGTGACCGCCTGGTTCAAAATGTTAAAAATATATTAATAGGTGACTGCCTCTCTCCCACGCCTGTCCCCAGCTACTTGTGCCTGCTGCCTCCGTCAGCCACGTACTTGATATCACCAGGTCCCTGGTGAAGAATGGGTGCCTGGCTTCTCATCCTTTGCTGTTATCAACAGGGCTCCTGATAAAAACCCTTATCGACGTGTCCTCTGCATGAGTGGAAGACCCTGCCAGTGGGACTGTGAGCGCAGGACCCCCGTGTCTGCTGTATTCACAATCACGAAGATTTTATTATCAGCATGACAGTGTCTTCAGTACAGTTTAGAGTTGTGCAAGGCTGGTGATAGTGATATGTACAAAGGCCTTTCATAGCAGCTCCCTGATTTCGTCCCTCACCTGCTCGGTTAACGATCAAGAACAGTTTTATCTTCTCTCACAGGAAATGAGACAGGTCCGGTTAGTGGCAGAACCAGGACCGAATAGACTGCAGGTCCCACAAGTCCAGGTGCTTCCGTGTTTCTCTGTACAGAGCCTTGTGCTTCCTCAGGGAGGTCTTTGTGGTCCATCAGTCAGTGGTGCCTGTACCTTAGTGGCCATCGTGTGGCGGAAGGAGCTGGATCAGAATGCAGGGGCAGATCGTGTGCAGTAGGAACAGATGCCACTGGAGAAATGCCTCCTCTCAGCCCCACGTCCTTTCAAATTGGTCCCGAGGTTAGTTTTCTCCTTCATGTCATATAGTTGGGTTGATAGGAATACATCTGACATTTTCATTTCTGGTCCAGGTACACTGAGTCTTAGGTACCCCTTTTAAGGATAAGGTTGTCTGCCAGTAGTAAGGACGGCAAATAGCACAGGGTAGAACAGATTTAGTGGAGGTATTTTGGATCAGTCCAAAGGGTTTTTTAAAAAACTCAAGTCCCCTTGAAACAAAAGAATGCCTGTTCCAACCATCTTCATGTTCATTCCCTGCTAGAGGGTAAAACTACTTGACACTTGCCACTTGACAATGGCAAGGTCTCCAGTATCTTGTAGGTCTTCCTTAGCATAGGAAAGTTCTTTTGAAACCCTTCCCTCTCTTTACCTCCCCCACCTTTCAAGGGTGTATCAGTTCCCCCCACAACACTGAAGCCACTCTTTCTGTGCACGGATCCTGTCCCCATGCTTTAATAAAACCACCGTTTTGTACCAAAGAGGTCTCAAGAACTCTTTCTCGACATCGGCTCTGGACCTCACCCCACCAAACATCACCTACATTTTAAACCTCTATGACTGCTCCCCTGTCTACCTGCCGTTTGGCATTATTTGTATCTTTTCCTACAAATGATGGCAAAGGAGGCACTGCTAGGCTTTAGGGGACAGGCATCAACTCTGGAACAGGATCAGTGCACACTAAGATCATGGAGTGGAGTAGCAACCAAATTAAACACAAAACAAAGCCACTAAGCGAAAAGTTATGGGAGAGGGACCCGCAAACCCTCAATTGCAAGTTTAGAAAATGAGAGGGGAAGGAAAAGCATTTTGGTACAGGCACACCAGAAGAACTGTCACATGTGCTTTGGCCAAACCTCACTCCCCATTTGACCCAGTCGTTGGGGGAAAAAACAAAAAACCAATAGCTGTGGAAGACACACTTGGGTATCTCATCCAGAATAAGCAGTCAGTAGGTCCAGTACAGCCAGCAGCCCTAAAGACCTTGAAAGCTGTGCCCCAGATAACTGGGCATATGACCATCACCTCCAGGAGCTCTCAAAACCACCAGTGAGTGATTCCTATTCCAACAGCCAGATTGTCTACAAACCCTGGTGTCTGCTGTCATTTCATAGTGGATATTGTTTCCCGTCAGCAGAAGCTAGCAGACCTCACTGACCGGCACTGCCAACAACTTAGAGACTATCAACAGATGGATCGGCTCTCCAAAGAGGAGATTGGGAAACTCACTCAAATTATCCAGCAAAAGGATTTGGAAATTCAGGATCTTTCTAGGAAAATCTCTGGGGCTTCTCACTACCAGAATGGGCACGTGGAACAACTTCAGCGCCAGTTGCAAGAGTGTACTTTGAAAAGCGAACAGGTCTTGGTGGTCCTAAATGAGAAGACGAGGGAGAATAGCAATCTGAAAAGGAACTATCACAGAATGACCAATCGAATTGCTGCCAAAGAAGCAGAACTCCAGAAGATGCAAGAGGACAATCAAAAACTGTCCACTAGAATAGAAAGCAGTGACATAGAGGTGTTTAGAGAAATGGTTCGGAATTTGTCACACATTATTCGAGAAAAAGACCTGGAAGTGGATGCGTTAAGTCAAAAATGCCAGACTTTAATGACAATCCTGCAGACACCCAGCACTGGTCATGCGGTTGGAGGAGTTTCTATTGATCAGTTCCAGCAGCTTCCACAGGAACGGGACACATTAAGACCGCGGGTGACGATCATGGAGGAGTGGAAAGAGCAGGTGCTGACCACGGTCCAAAATATGAAGTGTGAGTCATCCCAGCTTCAGAGAGATCTGCGACAACTCCAGGGATGGGCTTGCACCAACAGCGAGGTTTTGAAACTGCAGACGACCCCTCTTGACCAGATCCACACTTACCAAGGACATGAAATAAACTTACAAGAGCTAGAGAAGGAACTAGCACAACTTCAGCTCCGCATCAGGGAGCTCTGCAATGCCAAGGAGCTCCTTTTAGGGAACCCAGACGCGATTTTCCTCCGGCCCTCCAGCGACTCTGCAGAGGCAGCCGACTCTCTGAAGGCTATGAAATCTGACCGATTGAGTGAGTCTTCTCAGGTGCTCCGAGAGGAGGTAGAAGAGCTCAGAAAATCAGGGCAAGGAAAAGATAAAAAGATTGAAACCCTCTAGGAAGATCAGCACAGACGGATTGCTTCAGGGGCTGCTACGGGGGAAGGAGAAGGCAAGCCACAGGAACACAGCGATTCCAATTCCCACATGGAGCAGCAAAAGGAGAAACAGGCTGTTCTACAAGATTTCCCTCAGGCTCAGGACCTCTGAATCCCAGAAAAAAGTGAGGAACTGCTTTCTTTACAGGAGAAGCTCAGGGGCCAACTGAGTGAGAATGAGCTGCTGAGGCAGGCAGTCACCAGCCTGAAGGAGAGGATAGCAGATTTTGAAATGGATGTGTGTCGGCTGAAAGAGGAAAATGGAAAGATGGTGGAAACATGTAGAGAAAAGGACATGGAAAAACAGGCCTTGCAAGAGACAAATCGGCTGCTTTCAAAGATGCAGAGGGAGGAGGAATCCCAGCCTGCTGAGATGAAAGAGAGGGCACTTTCTCTGGAGCAACTGCTGCGAGAGAAAGAACACGGCGAGAGCGGGGAATTGAACAGACATATGGACGTCATTCATTCAAAGCAGGAAAAGGCAGTTGTGGGTCAACAGGAGAGAGATGATGTCGTGTTGGCACAGAAACAGAAAGAAACGGAAACCTGTGCCCACCAGAAGGAGGGTCACCAGTTACATGAGAGAGAATTGCGCCTAACCCAGGAGCCGGAGAGAGGATGGCACCTCGCGGAAGAAGCCCAAAGTTCTTGTTGCCCGGAAAGTTTGGCTTCAGAAGACCAAGTGGCTCAGATAAGAGAGAAAGTGACCGTCCTGCAGGGAAAACTCATTTTGTCTTCCGCTGCCATGGAAAAGGACAACCATAGAGCCAGTCTGCAGGTGGAGTTGCTGCGGGAGCAATTGCACATGGTCACCCAGCAGAAAGAGGAAGCTGCGCTCCGGCTTGCTGCCTCCCAGGAAGAGGGACGGCACTATGATTGAAGGCTAGCGAACCTCAAGCTGGAACTCGCTGAATGGATCGAAAAGGCAGACACCCTAGAAGGAAAACTGAAGTCGTTACAGGGACGATGGCATCAAACAAATGCCGACTTGCAGGTGAAGGAGGACCAACTCCAAGAGTTCAAGAAACAGAATGAGGTCCAGCAGGAAATACTGGAGGACACACAGAAGAAACTCTTGACCTTAGTAAGTAAGGCTGAAGGAATGGTGGACAAAACCCTCCTAAGGAGACTCTTCGTGGTATCTTTCCAGGCAGCTGATGTGGAACGGCAAGAAGCGTTGATGTCGATGGCAAGCACACTGGGGATCCAAGAAGACCAGCTATGGCAGCTGCGTGGTCAAGAGCCTGCGGTTGTGCCCAGTGGGGTGACTTGGGAGCCTGGATCCAGAAGCGCCCCCAATGCACCTAGGAAGCCAAATCACCAAGCTGTGGCCAATTCTTTTTCAGGAATTTTTGTCCAGTTTCTAGAAGCAGAATCTCATTCAGCTTCTCCATCTCCAAACTCCTCTGCTCATGACATGAAACCCCCAGATTCAGGAGGAACAGGACAACTGCCTAAGAAACAAGGCCCACCATGACTGAATGCTACTCTGGGATACACACCTGGAAAAAAAGATGTCAAGCCCCGAACCACAGCTGTGTCTCTTATTAACCCACCTGGACCGGAAATGGGTGGGTCGCAGCACTTTCTTCTAATATCTCTGATTCTTTACCCAGATACACGCTCTATATACTGTCACCTGTCAAGAAGGTTGGAATGGCGGCCAAAGACCTCTCAAAGAAATAGATGATTGTCAAGCCAGAGACGAGACCATGCTTTGAAGATCCCAAGTCACTCTGTGTCTACCTTAATCCCAAATGCCCTTTTTCAAAATGTAAACTATTTGCAGTTCTGCTTTCAGCTTAATAAACATAGTGTTTTATGACTTAACAAAAAAGGGATCATTTAATAACTGCAGAAGTATTTGCCAAAGTGAAAACAGTGGTGACTTCTTTTTCTTTTTTTAAGATTTTCTTTCTTTCTTTTTTTTTTTTTTTGACAGAAATTAGGGGCACACAAGCAGGGGGAGAAGCAGAGGGAGAGAGAGAAGTAGGTTCTCCACTGAGCAGGGGAACCTGTGACCTGATCCTAGGACCCCAGGATCATGACCAGAGCCAAAGGCAGATGGTTAACAGACTGAGCCACCCAGATACCAGAACAGTGGTGACTTTGTTAGGACAGTCAACACTGCTGGGCTTGGGGACTGTGGTCAAAGGATTCTTCCAATAATGTCTGTAATGCTTTAGGGTTTTCACAAGGGACAGGTGTCTTCATATATCTGATCTAGGGAACACACCAACTCGTTTTAGTCTTCCAAATTTATCAAAAACACGAGTACTCACTCCTTATATGGGAAACAAAGTGAATAGCACGAAAGTACAAAATGAATATAAGGTTAAAAAAAAAAAAGGCAAGTTTGCTCTTCCCAGGTAAGTCTCATTTCTGTTAGCTAATTTTTTATATTCTATTTTTTGAAAATCATTTCCTTTTCTGTGGTCTGCAAAAGCATTCTATGGGTAACCTGAGTCCTCTTGGGCCTTATGTATATTTGTCTAGTTAGGAGTATTGTATTCTCTGCCTTGTTTTATTTTTTTCCCTCCAAATCACTCTGCCTTGGAGACCATTTGAAATGGGAATGAATCCCATCTTATTCTTTAAAAGAAAATCCAGCTGCTTATGGTTCTACCCTACATTATGCAAATAGCTCCCCTTGATTAGCATGTAAGCGGTTTTTACCTGGAATGTCCATGGTCAACTCCCTTGTTCATTTCTTCAAAAGCCCCTTCAAATCTTCCTTTGCCCTTCGAGGCGAATTATTCCATTGCACCTTGGAAAGGATCCATTCAGATTTCTTTAAGGACCTCATTCCATTTTCCATTCTTCTCTCTCTACAGCCTGCCAAATATGGTCATTCCTTCCCTGCTTTCCTGTTGTCAGTGCTGTGATTCACCCACTGCTGTCTCAGACTGGTGCAGAAGACTCCCTAACAATCTTGCTGGTTCCACTCTTAGCCTCCCTTGAATCCATTCTGAACTCTGCTGTCAGGAAGAACTGAGATGAACATGTGATGTTGCTTCTCTGCTGTAATTACTGGAGGGTTTCCCCACTGCCTGGAGTTTGACCTTTAAGAGAGCATCCAAGCCCTTGCCTTTGCAGCCTCCCTTCCTCTTCATCGTTCACATAAAGGCTGCCCTTTAGCTCCAGGTGAATTCTTGCAAGCCCCAAATAGATTATTATCCAAATAACTTCAAGTCCATGAGCCTCCTCTTTGTGCCTTGACAAAGGTACAAGTGAGAAAGATTTCATCCTCTTCTTCACCCGTAGGCGAAGGGAGGGATTCCAACCCTAAAGCTATGCAATGTCCGCATGCAACATAGCTGAGATCCACCGTGATTTGTTACCGACCTATCCTCATGGCCCAGGGAAGGAGGACACACACATCATGCAGGGCCATGGGGGACGTTGCACCTGGGAACAGAATGGACAAGGGCTGTGGGTGCAGACTATGTAGTAAGAGGAGAGTGAAGGTGAGCCCTACTTCCTGCAGGAGGGAATGACTGGCTTGCTGGATCATTCCACAGGCTGTCAGGGAACTGGAACTTACTACTTGGGGAGGAACTGTACCTGGTACCTGTGCTTAGGAGGCATTGTTGGCCAGAGGATCTGATCTGTGGGAGCAGAGTGGGAAGAGAACATGGAGTGAGGCCATTTGAGGCCATCTGAATCTTACTCAAACTCAGGCTTTCCATCACAGTGGACTCTGATATTTGGACATCCATTTCATCTGAGACCCTTAAGGCATAGGAAAGGTGCTTCTCCAGGACGTGAAGCTGTCATGTGAGCAGGAGGGAGACGTGGTCATCAAAATCAAAATGTAATATCTTCCATAGATGTTCATGCAGTTGATCCCATGGAAAACCCTGGGTGACCAAGGGGTAGAAGGAAGAGCTGAAGTCCTCCAGCACCATGGAATCTGGCAATGCACTGTGGACAGAAGCCTCCACCTCCACCTGCAGGTAGGATAAGCAGACTTTGGCTTCAGCCTGTAGCAAGTAGGCCTTGGTGACTCTATTAAGCTGGTGGGGGTGCCATGACCCAGAGAATAATAGACAGCTGGATAGGAAGGCTCAGCGCCTGTGAGAGACTCTATTTCCAGGAGAGCCCAGTGCATGGCCAGCAACTGCTGCTTTCATGGTCTATAACCCAGGGCCAAGGAGGGCTGTTTCTTGCATTGGGATCCCATGGACAATTGACAGATAGCATGGGTGGTCCAGGGACTCCAGGAAGGAGAGAGGAGGCTGCTGAAGCCTTTTCTCCTGGGCAATAACAGGTGATTTTTTAAAAAAATATTTTATTTATGTAGTTAAGAGAGAGCTCTGGCTGGAAGAGGTGATGGAAGGGAGAGGGAGAAGCAGGCTCCCCACCAAGCAGGGAACCCCCCTGCCAGGCTTGATGTCAGGATCCTGAGATCAGGACCTGAAACTAAGGCAGATGCTTCACCAACTGAGCCACCCCGTCACCCTCAACAGGTCATTTTTACTTGCACATTTTTTACTTGCCTTTTGTTAAGGGAAGACCCTCCTGCCTTCATTGTGAGCTCATGGGCAAGTAACAGCCTAAATGGGCTTCTGTAAAATTTATAAACAAGGAATATGTTGCCTCAGAACCCAAAAAGTACTGAAAGATGTTGGACTTCTATGTCCTTTTTTCTTTTTTAAAGATTGAATTTGTTAGTTGATAGAGCATGAGAGAGAGAGAGAGAGAGAGAGAGAGATAGAAGAATAGAAGGGGCTGGCAGGGGCAGAGGGAGAGGGAGAAGCATGCTTCCCACTGATCAGGGAGCCTGATGCAGGGCTTGTTGCAGGACCCTGAGATCAGGACCTGAGCTGAAGGCAGACACTTAACTGACAGAGCCAGCCAGGAACCCCCGCATTTGTAGGTCCTTAACAAGTTTGCCAAATAAATTTCCTCACAGTAGGATGTCTTTTTTTTTTTAAGATTTTATTTATTTATTTGTCATAGAGAGAGAAGCGAGAGCAAGCACAGGCAGAAAGAGTGGCAGGCAGAGTCAGGGAGAAGCAGGCTCCCTGCCAAGCAAGGAGCCCAATGTGGGACTCGATCCCAGGACGCTGGGATCATGACCTGAGCCGAAGGCAGCCGCTCAACCAACTGAGCCACCCAGGCGTCCCACAGTAAGATGTCTTAAATGTGATGTCACACCTATGTTCCTCGAGAATGATGGGTGTAGTAAGTTCCTACACACAAAGGTTGCCTATGATAGCAGAGCGGTTTGGATGCCCTTTGTATAACAAGGTATATCATGTGTCCTTCATGGTTGAGGCACACATGCCTGTAAGGATGTTGAAATAGGCACTGATCAGAACATCTTGGCCAAATCTATCATAGCGATGTATTCACCATCTTTAAATTCGTTGGGCTCAAAATCAAAAGACAACTGACAGAATGGGAGAAGATATTTGCAAATGACATATCAGATAAAGGACAAGTGTCCAGAATCTATAAAGAACTTAGCAAACTCAACACCCAAAGAACAAATAATCCAATCAAGAAATGGGCAGAGGACATGAACAGACATTTCTGCAAAGAAGACATCCAGATGGCCAACAGACACATGAAAAAGTGCTCCATATCACTCGGCATCAGGGAAATACAAATCAAATCCACAATGAGATATCACCTCACACCAGTCAGAATGGCTAAAATCAACAAGTCAGGAAATGACAGATGCTGGCGAGGATGTGGAGAAAGGGGAACCCTCCTACACTGTTAGTGGGAATGCAAGCTGGTGCAGCCACTCTGGAAAACAGCATGGAGGTTCCTCAAAATGTTTAAAATAGAACTGCCCTATGACCCAGCAATTGCACTATTTGGTATTTACCCTAAAGATACAAACGTAGTGATCCAAAGGGGCACGTTCACCCAAATGTTTGTAGCAGCAATGTACACAATAGCCAAACTATGGAAAGAACCTAGATGTCCATCCACAGATGAATGGATCAAGAAGATGTGGTATATATACACAATGGAATACTATGCAGCCATCAAAAGAAATGAAATCTTGCCATTTGCGACAACATGGATGGAACTAGAGCGTATCATGCTTAGCGAAATAAGTCAAGCAGAGAAAGACAACTATCATATGATCTCCCTGATATGAGGAAGTGGTGACGCAACATGGAGGCTTAAGTGGGTAGGAGAAGAATAAATGAAACAAGATGGGATTGGGAGGGAGACAAACCATAAGTGACTCTTAATCTCACAAAACAAACTGAGGGTTGCTGGGAGAAGGGGATTTGGGAGAAGGGGGTGGGATTATGGACATTGGGGAGGGTATGTGCTTTGGTGAGTGCTGTGAAGTGTGTAAACCTGGTGATTCACACACCTGTACCCCTGGGGATAAAAATATATGTTTATAAAAAATAAAAAATTAATTAAATAAATTGGTTGGGCTCCCTCATTTTTTTTTATTTTTTAAAAACATTTATTTATTTATTTTGACAGAGATCACAAGTAGGCAGAGAGGCAGGGGGGTGTGGGGGAAGGAGGCTCCCCTCTGAGCAGAGAGCCCAATGTGGGCCCGATCCCAGGACCCTGAGACCATGACCGGAGTTGAAGGCAGAGGCTTTAACCCACTGAGCCACCCAGGTGCCCCATCCCTCATGGTAAACACGTTTAAGACTGCCTAGTTTGTGTCATCTCAGTGGTTTCTGGGACACAGTGGTGTCTGGAGTAGTCTGTCCTTGCCCCTGGGGTGATCAGGGCAGGGCATAGTGGCCAAGAGTGTAAGAGTTTCTTACAAGAGATGGTTGGGGGTAAAGCCTCTGATTTCGTTGCATTACCTGTGAAAGGTTTGCTGCCAGGCAAGCTGCTGACCATCTCTAGGAATTCAGTAAGCCTGCCAAGGACAGTCCCTCCGAAGTCAGCAAGGCCTGAGATGTCAAAGCATTAAATACAGAGGATAGAAAATATGGTTATTATATTTGCTATAAACAGGATTTGAGCCCTCGTAATAAGTCCATTAAGGTTAGGCAACCAGTGCCTTCTAGCAACATTAAAGTTTACTCAGAACCTATGATGTAGAGGCACAAAAGCCAGTCGGCCTCCTTTTATTTTTGCCAATTAAATTATTTCAGTAAATTTTGGATTTCTTTTTTTTCAAAGATTTTATTTATTTATTGGAGAGAGAGAGAGAGCGCAAGTACGTGTGATAGAGCAGGCCTCAGGGTGAGTAGCTGGGAGAGGTAGAGGGAGAAGCAGACTGACTCCTTGCCCAGCAGGGAGCTTGATATGTGGCTCTATCCCAGGATCCTGGAATCAAGACCCAAGCTAAAGTCATTGACTAACCATGTGAGCCACCCAGGTGCCCCTGTAAATTTCAGATTTACAGTTGGGTCAAATTTTGAACCTATGATGAATTAGGGCAGGTGGGGGGTGGGTTCTGCCTCCTGTATTCAGATTTCTCTCTTCCACTCCTCCTATGCTTGGGTCTGTTTCTTCCTGGAAGAAGAAAACCCTGTGGGGTGGGGGAATGTCTCATTACCCTGCTGCTCTTTCCCGGGTTTTTTTTTTTCCAGAGTGTCCCAAATCAGCATCATCAGCCTTGGAGCTTCCGTTGTGGCAATGGTTGTATGGTTTCAAGTCTCCTGGTGTAAGTCAAGTGGGAATTGAACCCCTCACTGTACCACAGGGGTCCCCTGTATGTTTCCCCCATAATACTGAGGATCAGGATCTTGTGCCAAACAGATTAGGCAATGGGGTGGTCAGTGGAAAGGCACAAGACCCACAGCCTAGTCGTTGATGAAGTAAAACCATATTCTGCTACAGCCCTACCTTCTCTCATTATAGACTGTTTCCCTTCCCCCCTTCTGCCTTTGGCTCAGGTCATGTTCTCAGAGTCCTGGGATGGAGCCCCACATTGGGCTCTCCCCTCAGCAGGGATCCAGCTTCCTCCTCTCTATCTGCCTGCCTCTCTTCCTACTTGTAATCTCTGTCTGTTGGGTAAATAAATAAAATCTTCAAAAAAAAAATTTTTTTTTTAAAAAAAACAGAGCAGAACAAAGAACCCAGGAATAGTCCCCACAAATAAGCCCAACTGTGTTTTGAAAAGGGCACTAAAGCAACTCCAATGGGAGAAAGCTGAGTTTGTACTCTCTACAGCCTTCTAAAGTTTGTGGAAGTTAGAGAGGCCAAACTCAGAAATAGCAGCAGCAGAGAAGAATGATGGTGGTGTGACCCAGGCCCTACCAGGTGGGAATGGGGAAAGAGAGAGATTGGGTGACCCGGGTTGTGTGGGCGGGGTCCAGAGAGCTTTCCAGTGATGCTTTCCAATGGCCTAGGGAGCTGGGAAACTGTCCAATCAGCATGTGGGCACAGGCGCCAATGAGGGGGAGGGTTGTTAGGATAGCTGACAGGGGGCGGGTCAACAAGATGCCTCTGCTGAGTGCAGGGCGACCAGCTCCCATTTTCCAGCCTTCTGTGAGGCTTGCTTCTTGCCTGGCATCTCCGGATCCCACTTCCTTGCCCCAGTGGGTGCAGAACCTCCAGATCATGGCCACTGGCCTGAGGATGCTCTTTTTCACCTCCTGTACTTCCTCTTCAAGGTCGACGCAGAGGATGACTGATTGAGCGGCCCCTGGGAAGATGCTTCTCTGTGCAGAGGTACCTTGGGGGGCTGGGGCCTTGCTGGGAGGCAGCCCGTGTCTCAGGAATACACTGGATTGACAAAAGGTATCTGTCAGCTCCTGTGCCCCTCGTTTCCCATCTGTGAGGAGCCCAGAGCAGGTCTTCATTTATGGAGCTGCTAATTATCTCAAGTGTGTTGTGAGAAAGGAGGAGTGGGAATGCGGCCTGAACCAGGAACATGGACATTCGGCCTTCTTGGGGCTAAAGTCCTTGTAAAAACCTGACGTGAAGCGAGTAAGTTGTAGTTTTGATGACGGAGAAGTTTCGGTTCTCCCTCTGGAATAGTTACATCTCACTAGGGGTTGTCAGGATCTCCACTGTGCACCTGAGATACGGCCAAATAGGGGTGTGTGTGAGTGTGTGTGTGTGTGTGTGTGTGTGTGTGTGTAGGGGGAATGGCCTTTTGGATGGGTGGTGGGCCTTCAGTGACTGGAAAGCATGATCAGTAGGACTGACAGGATGTGTGAGGGACTCACCAACTGGTTGGAAAAGACAGGAAGGAAATAATGATTCGTGAAATTCATCATTACTATTTTGCATTGAGTGCTGAAAATACAGCGTGCATTAGAGTTTATCCTTTACTGAGTAGTGTTGAAGCTGAGACCAGAAGGCTAAGAAATAAAAGGCAGATGTGGGAAGGTGTTCAGTGAGAGCAGGGAAGGATGTGTACTGTTACAGGAACTGAGAGAATGTCCTTGAATCTCGGGCCACGTGGGGACTGTAGGGTGGGGAAAACCAAGGTTTGGGGTGAGGACTTGGACTTTTTGTAGGTTCTTGGAGACTAATCATAGTGATTTAAAACATGATGCCCAGGCCCAAGCTGATCCTAGCTCTGCCTCTTAGGAGCCGTGTTACTCTACCATTGTAGGTCTCAGTTTCCTGAAGGAAGAAATGGGGGTGATAATAATCCCACTTCATAGATGATTGTAAAGATGAAATGATATTTAACGTTAATAAAACACTCAGAGCCATGTCTGACATGTAATAGGTGTCGGTGGTTGATTCAAGAAATAAATAGGGGCACCTGGGGACTCAGTGGGTTATAGCTCTGCCTTTGTCTCAGGTCATGATCCCAGGGTCCTGGGATCCAGCTTCACATTGGGCTCTCTGCCAACAAGAGTTTGGATCCCAGGACCCTGAGATCAGGACCTGAGCTGAAACCAAGAGTCGGATGCTTTGCCAAACTGAGCCACCCAGGCACCCTTACAGGGCCTGTTGCCTTAGGAAAATAAATTGCAAGGGTAAAGAAAGAGGAGGGAGAAAGTGAGGCCTGTAATTAAAAGAGGCTTGAGAGACTTGTTAACCAATTGCAAGGTATGGGTCTTATCCTCACTCAGGATTTAACAAATACAGAGAGTCAAAATATTTATGACATAATCTGCTAAATGTCTTATTTTCCCCAAGATTTTACTTATTTAGACAGAGATCACAAGTAGGCAGGGGCAAGGCAGAGAGAGAGGAGGAAGCAGGTGCCCTGCTGTGCAGGGATCCCGATGCGGGGCTCGATCCCAGGACCCTGGGATCATGACATGAGCCGGAGGCACAGGCTTTAATCCACTGAGCCACCCAGGCGCCCCAATCTGCTAAATTTGAACTGTGACTTGAAATGTCATGATATTGTGAAATTATTTTGAAATGTTTTAAGAGTGAGTATAGTTTTGTGAGCATATATATGTGTGTGTCCATTAAGGGCAGTTTTGCTCCCTAGATGTTTGGCAAAGTCTAGGACATATTCAGTGGTCATAAGCACAAGTGAGGATGAGGCTCTCTGCACCTCATGTATGGAGACCAGGGGTGCTGCTAAGCATCGTAGCATACTCAGGACAGCGCCCTCAGCAAAGAATGATGGGGCCCAAGATGTGGGTCATGCCATGTTTGTGTAAGCCTGTTCTGGAGACAGGTGTTGATGTAGCCATGGGTTCAATGATAGGATGAAGGTAGTTGTTTCAAAATGTTATGGGGGCTGTGGGGATGGGCTGTGAGCTGAGAATTATTTAAGTTAGTGATGGGAGTTCCTTATACCTTTCTCTCTATTTGGGTGTGTGTATATGTATCTATCTGTATGTTTATATCATGTGTGTGTGCAGTATGTGTGTATATTATATGCAATTGTATATTTCCATAATAAAAGCTCACAAGCTTGCTAGAGGTGATGCAGAGTCTGTGTTCACGTGGCATCTGGTGCCATCACGTGGGGAGGGTGGACAAGCTGAGACAGGATTTTGCAGGAGCGGCAGCAGTGGCGTCCTTAGCAGGCTTGGTCTGCAGTGGAATGTTGGTGGTGTCTGGCTGTCAAGCTTCCTTTTATCCCTGTTGATTTTTTCATTTATTTGTCTTGTTCTTTGGCCTTCTTAATAGCCTTCCAATAAATTCTTTTTCTGTTAAATTTAGTCAGAACCAGTTTCTGTGAAGCAAGAATTCTGACTTACACAAAAAAAGGGTGAAGCTGATGTATAGAGAAAAGGTGATCTGACAGACTGTGGGAGGAGAGAGAGGAATTAGGAGAAACAGATATATAAAAATATATGTCATTTATATATCTAACAACTAAAATTTACAGAGGATAGATAGATAGATAGATAGATAGATAGATAGATAGATGTAGATAGATAGATTTATCTATATGAACATACATATGTATATAATATTTGAGAGAAAGAGAATCTCATGGATTCTGTTTTTCTTGTTCTTAACTTCTATCCCTCTCAAGACCACAGTTTAATTCTTGTCCAGGGATATTATGAGATAGCCCCATTTTTTTAATATAAGAAACTCTCCTTTCTACTTCAATAAATGCAAGTGATCTTCTGTCACCTACAACCCACAGAAGCTCAGCATAGCTTAGATGGTGATGTGCTCACCTAACCACCTTGTTGCTATACTTGCTTTTGCTCACTGCTGTGCAGAGGTTCCACAAATGTCTGTTTCATGGGCACACGATTGTCATTTGGCTCCAGACAAGGAATGAATGTGCTGTTCATGGCAGCAGAGGCACTCTGGTCTTCTTGGCCTTTCCAATAATCATTGTAAGTGGACACACTTATCGAGAGTTCATTCTGTCAATTGTGCCTGTCTTTCATAAGTTTTGCCAGTAAGCCTCAGTCTCTCTGAACACCCCTGACTGTAGGGTCCTCAGTCCTTGGGTTTGTGAGGCACAAGGAATGAATGAATCCAGCGGGGTCCCTTGAGAGACAGCCTGCCGGCCTCTCCTGGTGGGTCCTATACCGACAGACAAAGGCCATTGCAACTTCATTGAGGAAGGTGGCATATAATGTGAAAGAGTGTACAGGCAGGATAGCCTGGGTTTTCCGAGAACAGGCTTTGAGTCAAATAGCCTTAGACTATCACCCTATTTCTACCCTGTGCTCCTGTGCTTCCTTAGGCATGTTTTTTGACCTCTCTATCCTCGGTATTCTCGTCTTCAAAATGGACTGTTTTATGGATTAAATGAAAAAAAATGTAGACATATGTAAATTCACAGAGAAGATGGCCTATGGGGAGCCGTGTAGAAATGGTATTTTTATTATTACTCAACATTGTGGTTAATATTATCATAGGAAACTTCTTCCGGTATAAAGAGCATGAAGCACAAGATGCTCCATTTGGCCCCTTCCAGGCCCTGTGGTTTCCATGATGCCATTTACTCATCAGCTTAGTGATCTCATGCGTGGGTGACCCCTTCTGGGCCAGCACATTAATTATGCAGCCTTGGTAGCTCCCAGGGGCGTGGTCTTGTGGGGAGGGTTTTTGTGTTGGAGCTGTTGGTTCCTGGCTACCTGGACTCTATCACTTTCTACCTGTGTGACACTCGGGACCTAATCACCCTGTGACAGGAAAGCAATTCGGGCTTTTCCTTAGGGTTGTTGATGACGATTAGATGGAATGGTACATGTAAAGTGCCTGGAACATGTCAAGAAATGTTTGACCTCATTCCATCTTCTGACTCTTTTTTACTAGCTCCCAGAACAACCCACTTCTACCCATTTCTGTTTCAGAGAGGTGAGGTGATTCTGTGAAGGCCATAGTGTTAGGCGAATAAGGTGAGGAAAAGACATTGCAGCTGTCCTGAAGAGCATGAGTAAAAACTGGGGAGTAAGAACCCGCTGTGAAGCTGCAGGTAACCTGGCATAGCTGGAGAGCCAGATGTTGGTGAGGGAAGGGTGAGGGATGAGTTTAGGAAGGACTTTGGATGTTGTGCTGAAAGACAGTGGGTCCCTGAGGGACTTTTAAGTTGGAGTGACCTCCTTTAATTTGCATTGTCAGAGCATTCCAGAGGAGAGGTTGGAGGAGGAGCCAGTAGAGACAGATTGACTCCAGAGGAGGAGGATCTTCTCTGAGGGATCATGGCAGCCAGTGCAGAGGGTTTGAAGCAGGAGTGAAAGGATCTGGGTCCTTAAGAAGGCACAGCCCACTGGGGAAGAAGACGCCTGCATGGGAGGGAAAATGATGTAGTACAGTGCCCAGCATGGATGCAGCCTGGAACTGCCAGTCACAAAGGCCTATGGTGCCGGGTCCCATATTCACAGAGCAGTGCATTCAGATCAGATGGGATTAGAGCAATAGATTCTGCCAGTTCTGCTTTGGTCAGTAAAACTCAGGATTTAGCTTCCTAAAGTCCTGCTTTGTTAGGACTGCTCTCTCTTCTCATGGGGTATATGTGTGTATTGGAATAAGGGACCAATGTCCTAGTTACAAAATCAGGAGAGAAACCTTATTTTTGTCTGTGAGATTCTACCTGCCTCCAGCCCTCAAATGAGAGGGCAGCATTTTTTGTCATCAGGCAGATGTGATTCTAAGTTTACACCCTGCCACGTCAGTTTTCTTCTTTGAGAAGAAAACCTCATTTCTGGGTCCTCAGTTTTCTTATATAGACAGTGGGAGTTATTATGCTGTCTTCTTCCTAGAGTTGCTGTAAAGATGAGATAGTGCATGTGTGTTTGTTATCTCAGAACATAGCATGAAGTGCAAAATGACATTAAGCATTGTTTCTTGCCTTGTCATTCGTGGCCTTGTGCCCAGGTCAGATTGTTTGGGTTCCCATCCTGACATCAAGTCGTGAGAGCCATTTTGTTTCTATACAGATTTCAGTGACTACAAGAGAGTCTGAATACATGACCAATCAGACTTGATTTGTCCTCAGTGGTCCAGAGCCTCTGATTTCCAGGAATGGTTCAAGGATCCCCCTGGGGGCATAGCCCACGTGGAACTCACTCAGAAGCTTTCTGGGACTTGGTGATCCTTCTCACTGTGATAATGGCACAGCTGAATTTCCCGGAAGGAATCATTAACCACTGATCCCACAAAGGACAGAGCTGAGCTCTTTGCCAGGCATCTAGGAAAAAAGGATTCTTGCTTATGATTCTTGGTTTCAGTCCACCAGGGAGATAAGGAGAAGCAGACTCCCCCTTTCCATGGAGTAGGTCATGGTTCGATATAGACCATGGATTAGCTTTCAACTTCCCTTACCTCTAAACTCAGCCCTTGCTTCCTTCTACCCTGTCTACCCCCAAATCAGAACAAATGCTGACCTGCTGGGATATATGATGGGGCTGAGGAGGAGGAATGCCAAAAAGTAGAGAAAGGATATATCCCATAACTTCTTGCATGTTTACTGTATGTCCACTCCAGGTTTTTGATCCTGTGATGAATAAGAAAAAGAAATAATAAATGGAACTTCATGAGTCTATGCTTTTCTTCACAGCATCCTTCCTTTCAAATAAAATCCAGAAACCATATGCAACCATGCCAAGGTATCTGTGTCACTCAAATGTAGAGCATGTCTCCTGCAATGAAACATGCAGATCAAACGTGAATGCTTTTCTGTTGCTGTCTTAAGCTGCTTTCCACCAGGATGGCACTGCAGAACTCATTGCTTTGAGGAAAGGACAAACATGGAAAAATTAGTCCTCAATTTCAGTTCACAAAAGGGAAACTGAAGATCTCTTGCACGCAGAATAGAACCAAGACGTATAGACTCTGCTGAAGAATTGATGATCTTGAGTATATCATTGACATTGGCCCCAGTTTTTTTGTCTGTAAAATGGGGAGATGAAGTTAGATCAAGTGTCCCAGTAGGTATAGTCTTGGCTCTTGGCATTCTGGGTTGGATAATTCTCACTGTGGAAGCTGTTCTGTGCATCGCAGAATGTCTAGAAGCACCACTGGCCTCGACTCAGTAGACATCAATAGGATTTCCCTTACGGTGACCAACGGTGTCTCTAGACGTTGCCAGATATCCTTTGGACATAAATTCACCCTGGTTGAGAACCACTGAATTAGATCTGTTAGATGATAAGCTATTTAAAATTTTCCAAGCTGGAGTGAGAGTTGGGGCTCTGCTATCTCCTGGTACCTAGCGCTGTGTGTGGCATTGTGGCAAGCATTCAGTACAAGCTGAATGAGTGAGATGAAATAGACAGTTCCTTCCAGTTCTAGATCAGTTCTTTGGCAGCAAGAGAATCACTAGATGGTTATGATCTTATCACCCATGTGACTGCCTCTATTTGGGTACTGTTTAACATTCCTGGATAGAAGTAGACTAAAAATACCACCTGGTGCTATGAAACAAATAGGTCTGTCTGGCAGTTTAGCAACAAATAGTGACTATAATGATCAAGGAGGGTCCACTCAATTTCGACAGCAATCTCAGATGGTGTCCCCTGAAAGTTAACTCTGAATTTTATGAATATGACAAAAAATTTAGTTGAGAAAAATGAGTCCAGATCTTGGAATATCATGATCTGAACCAACGTCAGACACTTATCCTGGTGAGCCACCCAGGTGCCCTCAGCCTGTTTTTTAAAATGGGATTTTACTGGAATACTGCCATACTCATTCATTAACAGATTGTTTAGGGCTTCTTTGATAACACCAATGGCAAAGTGGAATCCTTGGGACAGAGAATCTTTAGCAAGTAAAGTCCAAAGTATTGACCATGTGGTCCCCTTATAAAGAAGCTTACTGGCCCCTGTTGTAGAGCACAAGTTTTCTCATGGATGCCCTGTTGCACAGTAGGAAATATGCTTATATTTAATGAGCGTGTGTTAGGTTGCGTCATATTAAGTTGTCATCTTTTTGGTCAAAATGGTCAGATATTGGCACTTATGTATATGGTCCACATAATGAAACTTTCCAAGCATAGATACATGGAGTACAGTCTGTGCCCTTAAGGACACGCACATAGGTACACACATGCACACATGCTACTGCTGTCAGTGAATGTAGGAATCATTATACTAGAGGCACAAACTCAGTATTTCAGGAGCACAGAGTAGCGTGTGCACGGTTCTTACCAGTAAGGGTGAGGGAAAGGGACTAGAAGCTTGAGAGGCCTCCAGAGAAGTGGCTGTGTTTCTGGCTGCTGTGCCTTTGAGCTGCACTTCATGGCACCTGTAGGATTTGTATCGGGTCAAAGGAAGCGTTTTCTACAGGGGTGGGGGTGGGCTTGACATTGAGCTATAAGAAACATGCTGCATTCTTTCGTTCAAGCACAATTGCCGTTCATCCTGGAAAACAGTTGCTTAGAATTAGAGGACATTAAAGATCGAGTGAGCATGACTCCCTAATTTTTAGTTGAAGGTTTGAGGCAAAGGGATCGGTTCAAGGTCTCCCTGCTGTTGACCAGTTGTTTTATTGGCAGGACTAGAGACTATGTCTTCTACGCCCTAACTCAAGGTGATGTCCATCAGGCCACTCGGATGTCCAAGGCAAGAGTCAGAGAAATCACCTACTAGGGACAGTGGTGGCAGACAGGCCTGGGCTTGCATTCTGGCTCTGGTACTTACTGTCTCTGTTACTCATCACAGGGTTTTTGAGCCAGAATTGCCTCCTACACAGACGCCCTCAGAGTAGAGGTTTAGAAAGCTCAGAGTCTGAAACCAGACTCTCTGAGTTTCATCCCCGCACCACTATGTGCTAGCTATGTAACCCTGGGCACATTACTTAACTTATCTGACCAGTAATATAGAGATAATACTAGTACTTACCTCACTGAGCTATAGGACTGATTGGTTTTAGGATTAAATGCAGGCATAAGGCACACAGAAAAATGCCTGGGACATGCTGAGTTCTATATGCTAACCTTATTAGAAGAAAAACAGTGGATTGGGACATCTCAGTGGCTCAGTTGGTTAATAAGTGCAGGTCATGATCCCTGAGTCCTGGGATCCAGCCCTGCCATTGGCTCATTGCTCAGCAGGGGGCCTGCTTCTCCCTCTACTACTGTTCTCTTTGCTTATGCTCTCCCATTCTCTCTGACAAATAAGTAAATAAATAATAAAAGCTTTCAAAAAAGAAGAAAAAAAAACAGTGTATCCTAGGACTGTTCTAAGAACCAAGGAGAGTAATTTAGGGGAAGCCTTTTTCCATACTTGTAGAAAAATACAAGTAGAAATGTATTTTTCTTCTCTTTGTGAATTGAAAGACTAGCATCCTGGAGATTGATGGTGATGATTTTCATTTCTTACAGCCTTACTATTTGCCAGGGACGTGACTTCTGTTAGTTAAGCGTCACAAGATCCAGAGATGGTTCTTAGTTTTGGCTGACAATTGTGACTGCGTAGCAGAGTGTAGGAGGACAGTGTGCTGTAGACTCTGGGGCCAGGCTGCCTGGGTCTGAATCCTTGCTCAGCCTCTTACTGGCTGTGAGAACCCAGCTGTGTTGCTTACACCCTGTGCCTTGGGTTTCTAGTCTATAAATGAGAATGATGAATGAATATAGTGGTTTTGAGGATTAAAGGAGATAATTTTGTGAAGTGCTTAGGGCAGTGTTTGATGTATAGTATTTGTTTAAGGAAGAATGAATGCGAGAAGCAGCCTCCTTGCTGAGCAGGGAGATGGATACAGGGCTCATTCTCAGGACTCTGAGATCATGATGTGAGTTAAAGGCAGATGCTTAACTGACTGAGCCAACCACGTACGCCTGTCATCACCATTTTCACTATTACTGTAGATAGAGTTCTGTGGGCATTCAATATATGCTGGGAATTAACTCTGTTGATATTATTGATATCACTAGTAGAGCACAGGGCCTGTACACAGTAGGCACTCAGCACACAGGGAATCAATGAATGCATACTCTAGAGCCAGTCTGCTCAGATTCCCATTCCGGCTCCACCACTTTAGAGCTTTGTGATCAGGCAACTTATTTAATCTCCTTATACTTGTTTCTGTCTCTGTAAACGAGGGTCTCAGAGTCCTAAATTAATGGGGTTGCTGTGAACTGGATGTAAGCCAGCCCATGTGCGTGCCCACTCGCGCACACACTCGTGCGCGCGCGCGCGCACACACACACACACACACACACACACACACACACACACACACGTGAGGCCACACTGCCCTCTGCTGACCACACCGTGTAAATGCACATGTATGTCCCCTGGGCCTCCTTCCACCCTAGGTCCAAGGCATCCCTGTACCTGCCTTAATGCGCACAGACACAAGGATGGACCTCTGTGTCCTCCTTACCTCCCTTCAAGTCGGTTCCGGGCTGCTCCCCACAGCTGATTCAGCCACCTCAGGATGTTCGCTCAGGTTGTTCTTTCCCTCCATGGGCCCGATGCGGTTCCTGCAGGATCGATGGCTCTTGCTTGGTTTCTGAGCAGCTGCCCAGGCCAGGAAACCCAGGCCCTCAGGGCTCGGGTTTTGAAGGCTCTCATCTACCTCTGGCCTGCAGGAAAACTGTCGCAGGGAGCCAGATACCTGGGACCTGGCTCTTTCATGGGCCCCAGAAATGAAGAATGCGCACTCCATGATGAGGAATACAACACTCGCACCCTCCCCAGAGTTTCTCACCTCACTGCCTCCGCTCAGAGAGGTGGGTGAATATTTAATCCTCCCCAAGCTCTAGGTCTTGACTCTAGCAGCTTCCCTTGGCCTGAAACATAATGGAACTCTCAACCTTTAACTTAAATATTGATGCAAATTCTGCATACTCTTCCCCGTTTGTTTAGCATGTTTCCATCTGAACCCTGCATTTAGCCCATCCATGTCTGAGCCTTTCAGGGACTCCTACGGTGTCAATCTGCACTATCAGTCAAAGGGAGGGTCTTGCCACACTTGCCAGCCAGTCCTCGAAAGTGGTTGCAGAACCACGTGAGGGTTCACGTGGTTTAGAGCAGAATGCTGACACCAAGACCGCTGCTCTCATCCAGGAAAGAGGATGCATGACACGCCATTAGAATTTTCATAGGAATTGCACTGAATCTATAGATTGTTTTGGGTAGTATGGGCATTTCAATCATGGTAATTCTTCCAACCCATGAGCATGGAGTATGTTTCCATTTGTTTGCGTCTTCTTCGATTTCTTTCAGCAGTTTCTGGTAGTTTTCAGTATACAGGTCTTTGCCTCCTTGATTAATTAGACTCTAGGTATTTTATTTTTTTGATCTATTTATAAATGGAATTGCTTTCTTACTTACCCTTTCTGATAGTTTATTTGCATTTACCGCTAACTGGTCTCAAGTTTTACCTTTATCTCTCTTGCCATCAGTAACCATTATTCTGACTTCTAAAACCATAGATCAATTTTGCCTTCTCACTTATACAAATGGAGTCATACAGTCTGTGCATCTTTGTGTCTCACTTCTCTTTAAATAATGCCTGTGAGATTTATACATGTCGTTGTCTGTATCTGTACCATTAGTTCATTCTTTATCATTTTGTAGAATCCCATTCTTTGAACATACCTAAAATGTACTTCACTCTACTTTTGGTGAGAGAATGGAGTTGTTTCCAATCTGGGATAACATGAATATAGTTGCTATACATATTATTGTACATGTCTGTTGCTGAATACTTGCAGAGATTTTATGATTGATATATATTCAGTAGTAGAGATGCAGAAAAATAATGGTGTACATAGTTTAAGTTTGATTAAGTTATTACCACACAGTTTTTTAATGCCTAACATATACTCCTACCACAGTGGAAGCTGAATAAAATTGAATAAAAGTTCTAATTGCATAATTATGCTGAGCAAAATAAGTCAGAGAACGACAAATATCACATGATTTCACTCATGTGAAATCATTGATGAGCACTGGATTTTGTACTGTGTGCTGAATCACTAAATCCTACACTTGAAACTAATATTATACTTTATGTTAACTAACCAGAATTTAAAATAAAATTTAATTAATTAAAAAGTTCTATTCACTCCATACCCTCAACAACACTTGTTATTATGAATCTTTCAATCTTTAGTTATCCCTATAAGCATGCAGTATTATTTCATCAGTTTTTCATATAATTTTAAGGGTCATGTAGTAGTTCCTTCTGTCAAGATGATAAAGTTTTTTAGTTTACTAATCTTTAATTGTTGGAGGCTTGTTTTTGTTTTCTTTTTAATTGTTTACAAAACACCTGGATGATCATCCTTTAATATAAAATTTTTGTGTGCCAATATCAGAAATTAAAAAGAGAGTTATCACTACAGAGGCAACTGGGTGGCTCAGTGGGTTGAAGCCTCTGCCTTCGGCTCAGGTCATGATCCCAGGGTCCTGGGATTGAGCCCTGCATTGGACTCTCTGCTCAGCGGGGAGCCTGCTTTCTCCTCTCTATCTCCCCCTGCCTCTATGCCTATTTGTGATTTCTGCCTGTCATATAAATAAATAAAATTTTTAAAAAAGCGTTATCACTACATATCTTACACTTAAAAAAGTTAGGGGCACCTTGGTGGCTCAGTTGATTAATTGTTTGCTCAGCAGTTTTGGCTTAGGTCATAGTCTCAGGGTCATGGAATCGAGCCCCATGTTGGGCTCTATGATCAGGAAGGAACCTGCTTGAAATTCTTTCTTTCCCTCTACGCCTGTACCAATCTCTCACAATCTCTCTCTAACAGACATAAATCAATCTTCTTAAAAAAAAAAAAAAAGATAACAAGACAATACTATGAGCAGTTTTATGTCAACAGATTCAACAATGTAGACGAAATGGAAAGATGCCTTGAAAAATATACCTTAGTGGCGCCTGCATGGCCCAGTGGGTTAATCCTCTGCCTTCGGCTTTGGTCATGATTTCAGGGTCCTGGGATTGTGCCCAGATTGGGCTCCCTGCTTCCCCCTCCTCCTCTTCCTGCCTGTCGACTTGTGATCTCTCTCTCTCTCTGTATCAAATAAGTAAAATCTTTAAAATATATATATAACACCACAAAATAAAACAAAAATCTGAATGATTCAATATCTATTTTAATAATTAAAAAAATTATTAACAAATTTACCAGAAAGAAAGTACTAGATCCAAGTAGTTTTACTGGCAAATCCTATCAAACATTTATGGAAGAAATAACACCAAAATTACAAAAACCCTTTCAGACAGTAAAGGAGCAAGTAACACTGGGTGTTATGAGGTTTTAAGCCTTTGCCAATGTGAAAAGTGAAATCACTTTAATCTTATTTGTCCTTTCATTACTAATAAGATTGGATATATTTTTTAAAGATTTTTGTTTGTTTCTTTTTTCAGAGAGAGACAGTGAGAGCGGAAACACAAGCAGGGACGGTGGGAAAGGGAGAAGCAGGCTTCCCACTGAGCAGGGAGCCTGATATGGGGTGTGATCTGAGCCATGACCTGAGCCAAAGGGAGATGCTTAACAACTGAACCACCCAGGCGCCCCAAAATGTTTCTTTTTTTTTTTAAAAGAAAATGTATTTATTTGAGAGAGAGAGAGATACCACAAGTAGGCAGAGGGCCTGGCAGAGAGAGAGCAGGGGAAGCAGGCTCCCTGTTGAGCAAAGAGCCTGATGTGGGTCTCGATCCCAGGAATCTGAGATCATGATCCAAGCTGAAGGCAGAGGCTTAACCCACTGAGCCACCCAGGTGCCCCAGATTGAAATTTTCTGTATATTTGCTGTCCTTTTCCCATTTTAAAATCTTTGAGAGAGGGAGAGAGAACAAGGGAGAGAGAACACGAGTTTGGAGGGGAAGGCAGAGGAAGAGAAAGAGTCAGAGAAGAGAGAATCTCAAGCATGCAGTGGGGAGCCTGGCACTGACATGGGGTAAGTCTGACAACTTAAAGTTCATGACCTGAGCCAAAATCCATCAAGGGTTGGACCCCTAACTGAGTGAGACTGAGCAGAGGGTGGTGTGCTCATTATGAAAGTAAAAGTCCTCAGTTCACAGTCCCTCTACCTCCACGCTATGGTCTAAAATACCTGCTTGTCATTAGAGCACTTTTGACCTAAGGTATTATTCAAAGACTGCAACTGTGGGAAAGACGGATCATGAATCCAGTCACTCCTCACTAGATTTTCAGTAGTGCACTAAGGCACAAAGACACAAGGTAATTTGGTTTTGATGGATAAAGGAGACAGGACGTGAAAAACCAGAATATAAAAACCATAAAACTCAGTCCTGAAGGAGGCCCCATGCAGCCTGATAAGTGGAGTTAAAGAAGCAAAACAAGCCCTCTGGCAAAATATTTCATTACATACCAGGGCCTGTACCATATTTGTCTGGGGGATAATCTGTTCAGGGAACCAGAAATGTAATAAGACAAAGAAAAGTGCAGGATTATAATTCTTGGAGAGACTGAGAGTGTGTGGCTGGAAGTAATTTGGAATATTGTCTAAGAAACCCATAAAGGAGACATGAGTCAAAGGAGGAAGTTGCTAACCACCTACCTGAGCAAAGTAGATCAGACCAACTGCAGGGCTTTGCTTCTGACTAAGAGGGGCATGCGAGTTTAGGGCCAGAGGTGCTTTGCTTGGCACTCTACGGATGACAGCTGCACGCTGTCACCTCTATCTTTCTTTGTCATCCTTCCCCATGCAGCAAGCAGCTTTTCCTCCAAACAGATGTTGAACAAGTGTCTAAAGAATGTTGGTTAAATTTTCGTTATGAAGAATATTGGGGTCCCTGAAGGGCTGCCCATCTCAGTCTCACCCTGGCTGCAAGAAGGTGGAGAGAAGAGAAGTGGAGAGATGCCACACTTTTCCTGGTACTCACTTGAATCCTCAAACTCTCCAGCTTGCTCCCTCCTCCCTTCCTGACAAAACAAAGAGAAAAAGAAGAAAAGGGTAAAAGTCGGAGGATGTATTCGGTTATAAAACACCAGAACTCCTTTCCCCTGCCTATAATGTAAAGGTGATAGAGCTCCGACATCTCCTATCCCCCATTCCAAAATTGGAGAAGCTCTGAAAAATAAAACTGTTTCTCATATTTCATTTGATGCAAAACCTGACCTATCAGGAAGTGAAACTCTGTGTAGTCTTTATCCTAATCAGTAGACATATTCATATATTTCAATGCAGAAATATTTACTGGTATGATTTCAAGATGCAGCTCCATGGTTTTATGTACCATATCACCTTTATAAAAGCTGAGAAACAATGAAATCTATAACACGTTAGCCCTATAGTTTTCAGGTAAGAAATAATATTGAAAGATATTTCAGAAGCGATAAGTGAGAGAATGTTCACAAAGCACCCAGAACGTGCCTGACACCCAAGAAACAGGAATTCAGTTTCCTTCTGCCCATGTTTGGCTTATTTGGAGAAGGAGCTCTTCTTCAGAAATTAGCTCCAGGCTGGATAATGGGGATCAGATATTACCAATGAGGTACAGAGTGAAAATATTTGCAACTTCTACAACAGAGAGCTAATATATATCTAACATATCCAGAACTCTCAAAGAAGAAAAAGACCAAACTTGGTAGGAAAATAGGAAAAATAAACGAATAGATAGTTTATAGGAAATGATAAGCAAATGTTCCTTAAACATTAAAAAAAAAAAAAAAGCCCACAGAGGGTTACAAGAGGGAAGGGATGGGGTGAAAGGGTAATTGGGTGATCGGTCCTGAGGAGGGCAGGTGTGGTGATAAACACTGGGTGTTACATGCAACTAATGAATCTTTGAACACCACATCAGAAACTAATGATGTAGTATATGTTGGTTAATGGGACATAATAACAATAATGATGATAATAATAATAATAAATAAGCCACCCTTGGAAGACTTCTTGTTTTCTGCTCCCTTCAACCAAGGTTCCTGTTCCCTCTTCTGGGTGCTCTCTACTTCCGTTCCAATTTCCTGTCCGAGAACCACAAGGTGAACAATGTAGAAAGCAAAGCAGGACCAAACTGCAACAACAAGCAATTACACAACCAGAGTAGGAGGTTCCAGCCCTCTCTCAGCAACTCAATGCAGTCTACAGAGCATCCACGAAATACAGGTCTTGATGGCAAACCATCTGAATCCCACAGCTGTCTCCATACATCTGTCCACATCCACATCCACTGCGGAGGACACATTGATTTTAGGCACAGAGACCATTACAAAAATGCTCCCGATTTACTTTGGCCATAAGGGAAATTTCAATCTGTTTCAGAGGCATGAAATCACACAGAACATGTTGTGGTAACATAATATGCTAGAAATCACTGATATAAAACTAACCAGAAACTCCCATATGTTTAGACAGAGAGAAGTACCTCTAACAATGATATAGGACTAAAGAAATAGAAAAAAAGAGCTACATTGGAACTGAATGATATGAGCATGATTCAATTGTAATCAAATATGTCTTTGGCTGAGAATATCCTGGAAATGTGGTGAGAAAAAATTATGCCTAATAGACTGAACCCTATAAATCCTATGTGATGAAGGAGAACACAAACCAATCCTGACATAGGCCTCCTGTCATTTGCTACCAATATCCCACGTCCCTCCAACCCTGCACAGTACCCCAGATGGACTGGCACCATGTGGTGGCCCCAAGTGGCTCCAGAAAGGATGCCAAGCTGTCCTCTGACTCAGGACGTTGGATGCAGTCCTGTAGACATGCTCTGACCAGTAAGATGTGCGAGGCAGTGAGACGTGCCCTCTCGAAAAGAACACCTGGGACTGAGTCTGGCTCCTGCTCCGTCCATCTCATATAGCACCTGGCAATTATCTATGGTGGGTGCTCTTTTATCCTGGCCCCATGAAGACCGTTTGGACATGTGGCAGGTGCTAGAAACATACTTCCCTAATAGAAGCTGCTAAGGCACAGGGTTACAGGTTACTCACAGTAACATCTGGCCCTTCCTAACTGGCACGCATCCTCCAGTCTTCTCTCTGTGAGGCAGCAGAGCCTTAAAGGCAAACCATAAACTCTCTTGTCTGAGACATAGGGTTTGACTTCCACCTCTGTCCATGTCTTTAGTCCAACCTCAGGCAATTTACTGTGAGTCTCTGAGCCTCCATTTCTACTCTATAAGGTGGTTGGTTATACCATCTCAGGTTTGGGGGGATTAAGGAAATAATAATACATGTAAAGTTTGAGTCAGCAACTGGCACAGACAGCAAATGCTCAATAAATTTTTGCTGTATACCTTTATGTCTCAATTGTAAACATTCTGAAAGGTCAGAAATGTATTGTGACAAAAGAAGGACTTGTTCAATTTTTGGCTTGTGCATCCTTTTGATCTGTGTTTTTCAACAAACAGTGTAATATTTACATTCATTGACAGTATTTTTCCTCTTAAAAAGGTACTCTGCTCTTTTTAAGTTACAAATTATAGCTTGCTTCAGCTTTTTAAATTATTTAATGTTAAATGTTGCCAATAATTTAATCGTTTTTCTATTGTGGGGCATTTTCATGGGCTGCACACGGCATCAAAAACAAATGAAGTAGATTAAAGCATATGATGTATTACAGGCTAGAATAAACACTTTGTTCACTTTTGTTTGTCATGTATCTATATATGTCTACATATATGTATATATGTATACAATTTAAGATGTACTCCCAGAGACTCTAAGATGGTGGTGAAATAGGAGACCTTCATTTCATCTGGTCACAGGAATTCAGTTAGACAGTTATCAAATCATTCTGAATGCCTGTGAACTCACCCAGAGATGTAAGAAAAGAGTAGCTGCAACTCTAGAAATATAAAAGCGACCTCTTTCTACAAGATAGGACATGTAGAGAAGTGAATTCGTGTTGATATATGGGAAGATAAACTGCAGGGAGGTACCAGAAAATGATATAGTAGAGGACTGTAAAGTAAGGACTTTTAGAAGTTTGCTCTGATGAGGGTCATTCCTGCTTGAACGGTACCCAGGTGGTGAAGCAGGGCAGAATCCTAGGTAGGACAGTGTCATCTCGAGATGCCCAAGGTCACAGAAATAACAGAGTTGCCGAGTGTGGCAGAGCTCCCAGGCATTGAAGCGGGGACTCTTGCTGGAATCATCAAGCCCCAGTGTGGACTCTCAGCTCCAGGCTGCCAGAAGCCATGGGACCCAGCAACAGCACACAGTGCCAGCAGGGACCCAGCAACATCACACAGGCAACATCCCCTCTCCTCCCAGAAGGAGTAGCCTCGGTGTGCCCTGCAGGAGTCTCTAGGGTTTGGAGACTCGAACAGGGTTCCGCCCTGAGATACAAATGCTAGTCATAGGCTGGGTTAGCACACAGAGCAGACAGATACCAGGGAGCCAGGAACGATTCACTGCTTTTCCCTGAGGGTGCACTGAGGAATGGGGCCTCAGACTCTTGGATCCCGGCCTGGACTTTGCGAGGCTGCCTTTTTCATTCTCCTCCTCTAAGGAGGCACAGAAAACCTTCAGGGAACAAAAGCCGGAGCAAACTGGAGTAGATTACTGAGCTTGACACCTAGGCAAGTGCAGTGCAATTCTGCCCTGGGGCAAAAATGCCACAGAATCAAGGCAACAGGCTCCTTACCCAGAGGATCAGCAAGAACACACCACCAAGTTTACTGATCACTGAGAATGCCCAAACCCCAGTGCTAGGGGAATATAGCATATAGAATTCATGGGGTTTTTTTCCCTTGGCTTTAAAAATAAAAATATTTTTTCATTGTGTTCTTAGTCACCATCAAATATATCATTAGTTTTTGAGGCAGTGTTCCAAGATTCATTGTTTATGTACAACAGCCAGTGCTCCGTGCAATACATGCCCTCCTTAATACCTACCACCAGATTCACGCATCCCGCCCACACCCTCCCCTCTAAATCCCTCAGTTTGTTTCTCAGTCTCTCATGGTTCAACTCCCCCTCTGATTTCCCCCAATTCACTTTTCCTTTCCTCTGCTGATGTCTTCCATGTTATTCCTTATGTTCCACAAGTAATTGAAACCATATGATAATTGACTTTCTCTGCTTGACTTAGTTCATTCAGCATAATCTCCTCCAGTCCCATCCACACTGATCCAAAAGATGAGTATTCATCATTTCTGATGGCTGAGTAATATTCCATTGTATATTATGGACCACATCTTCTTTTTCCATTCACAGTTTTGTCTTTCAGTTTTAATTTTTTGGTCTCTCTTCTTGTCAACCAATTTATTTTATCCACAATTCTTTAATCTTAACTTTACTTTTGTACTTAACTTTCTATCCTTCCATTATATTTAATTTTCTTTTTGTAAATATTTAAGTTTCTCTTTCTTTATAAGTTTGGGGTGCAGTTTCTTCTAACAGACCAAAATACACCTAGAATCTAGTGTAGTATTCTCTTTGCTTTAACTGCCTAATCATACTCTCTTTTCTTCCTCTCCCTCTTTCTCTTCCACTTCTTGTTTTTGTATGTTAAGTTTTTTAGTTGTTTTTGTTTTGTTTTGTTTGCTTCAAGTCTTTTTAAATTTTCATCTTCATGGATACATTCTATCCTTTCCGTATATTTAATTTTATTTTTGTGTATATACGTGTGCACATATATATAAAAAAAAATATATATATATATATGTATACATATATATGTTACAAGATTATATATATATGGAAATCAGTAAATTTGTAAAATATAGAAGTGCCAGCAGGGACCATATTATTTCATATGTATTATATAATATTGTATATTGTATGTATTATTTATATATATTTCATATGTATATTTATGGAAGATTTTCCTTCTATACAATTTTGAGGTGGAGCTTTTTCTAACAAACCAAAGGATACACTCAGGATATGTAGCGTATTGCTCCGTTTTCCCTACATGTCCCATGATATTCTCTCTGTTCTTTTTACCTGGCTGAGTAACTTTCCTTTTTTTTTCTTTTTTTTTGGTTTTTGGACTTTTAGGTTTCATTTATAGGTGGGTATTATAGAGGGCACAGATTGCATGGAGCACTGGGTGTGGTGAAAAAATAATGATACTGTTATGCTGAAAATAAATAAATAAAAAAATTTGAAAAATAAAAAGACCTCATGTGAGACAGGAATCCATCAGAATCCTAGAGGAGAACATAGGCAGTAATCTCTTCGATATTCAGCCACAGGAACTTCTTTCAACATATGTCTCCAAAGGCAAAGGAAACAAATGCGAAGATGAACTTTTGGGACCTCATCAAAATCAAAAGACAACTATCATATGATCTCCCTGATATGAGGAAGTGGTGATGCAACATGGGGGCTTAAGTGGGTAGGAGAAGAATAAATGAAACAAGATGGGATTGGAAGGAGACAAACCATAAGTGACTCTTAATCTCCCAAAACAAACTGAGGGTTGCCCGGGGGAGGGGGTTTGGCAGAAGGGGGTGGGATTATGGACATTGGGGAGGGTATGTGCTTTGGTGAGTGCTGTGAAGTGTGTAAACCTGGTGATTCACAGACCTGTACCCCTGGGGATAAAAATATATGTTTATAAAAAATAAAAAATTAATTAAAAAAAAATCAAAAGCTCCTGCACAGCAGAGAATATGGAGCTTGAAATCATATATGGAAAGTCTTGGGGGATAAAAAAAGTCACACAAACACACAAAAAAAATATAATGGCACTAACTTCCTATTTTTTCATAGTTACTCTGAATGTAAATTAAATAAATTGACAATCAAAAGGCACAGGGTATAGGATTGGATGAAAAGGCCAAGACCCATCCATAATGTTATCTAAAGAGAATCAGTTTAGACCTAAAATACCCCCAGACAGGAAGTGAGGGTTTTGGAAAAATAGTTATCATGCTAATGGACATCAAAAGAAAACTGGCATAGCAACCCTTATCAGACAAATTAGATTTTATGGGCACCTGGGTGGCTCAGTGGGTTAAAACCTCGGCCTTCGGCTCAGGTCATGATCCCAGGGTCCTGCGCTCGAGCCCCACATCGGGCTCTCTGCTCAGCAGTGAGCCTGCTTCCCTCTCTCTCTCTCCTGCCTCTCTGTCTTCTTGTGATCTCTGTCAAATAAATAAATAAAATATTTTTTAAAAATTAGATTTTAAACCAAAGACTGTCATAAGAGATGAAGAAGGCTACTATATCATATTAAAGGCTCTATCAAACAAGAAGATCTAATAATGATAAATATTTGTGTTGCTAACACAGGAGCAGCCAATTATATAAGCAAAATATAACAAAATTAAAGAAACACAGCAACAGTAATACAATAGTAGTCGGGGACTTGAACACCCCACTTACAGGAATGGACCTATCATTTAAGCAGAAAATCAACCAGGAAACAAGTGTTTTGAATGACACAGGGCACCAAGTGGACTTCACATATATATTCAGAACATTCCATCCTCAAGCAAAAAAAAAAAAAAAATACATTTTTCTTGAGTACACATAGAACATTCTCCTCAATAGATTACATACTGGGTCACAATCACATTTCAAACAGTACCAAAGCCTGGTATTATTCCTCACGTATCCTTAGACCCCAGTGCTGTGTGAATTTTTAACTTAATCATGAAAGGAACTCACATATATGGAAAGAACTCACATACATGGAGGCTAAAGAGCTTCCTACTAAAGAATGAATGGGTCAACCAGGAAATTAAACAAGAACTGAAAAAAATCATGTAAACAAATGAAAATTAAAAAAAAAAAAGAAAACAATGGTTTAAAACGTTTGGGATGCAGCAACAGGGGGCCTGAGAGGGAAGCATATAGTAATACAAGGCTTTCACAAGAAACTAGAAGAGTCTCAAATACACAACCTATCCTTACACCCAAAGGAGCTGGAAGAAGAACAGCAAAGAAGCCTAAACATGGCAGATGAAAAGAACTAATAAAAATCAGAGCATAAGACAATAAAATAGAAATCAAAGAACGGTAGAACAGATAAATGAAACAAGGAGCTAGTTGCGTGAAAGAATCCATAAGGTTGATAAACCCCTGCCAGACTTATCAAAAACGGAAAAGAAAGGAACTAAATAAATATAATAATGAATTGTATTTGACCAACAACAAAGAAATACAAACACTGAAGAAACACAATTATAAGAACATATAATGAGCAGTTCTACGTCAACAATTAGGCAATCTGAAAGAAATGGAGGCATTCCTAGAGTTGTCTAAACTACCAAAACTGAAATGGGAAAAAATAGAAAACCTGAACACATAACCAGCCAGGAAGTTGAACCAATAATCACAAATCTCCCAACAACAAGAGTCCAGCACCTGATGACTTCACAGAGGAATTCTACCTCAAAAGGAACTCTACCAAACATTTAATGAAAAACTTACACCTATTCTTCTGACACTGCTTCAAAAAACAGAAATGGGAGGAACACTTTCAAACTCTTTCTGTGAAGCCAGCATTACCTGCTCCCCAAAACAAAGACCCCAGCAAGAAGGAGAATTACAGGCCTGTATCCTGATGAACATGGATGCAAAAATTGTCACCAAAATACTAGCCAATAGGATCCAACAGTCCATTAAAAGGATTATTCACCACAACCAAGTGGTATTTATTCCTGAGTTGCAAGGGTGGCTCAACATCTGCATATCAATCAATACGATATACTCCATAAATAAAAGAAAGGACAAGAACCATATGATCCACTCATTGATGCAAAAAAAAAAAAAAAAACTGACAGGTATAGCAATTTTTCTTGATTAAAAGTCTTTACAGTGTAGGCCTAGAAGGAACATACCTTAATATCATAAAAGTCAAATAAGAAAAGACTAGTGAATATCATTCTCAGTGGGGAAAACTGAGAGCATTTCCCCTAAGAACAGGAATATAACAGGGATGTCTACTATCACCACAGCTATTCAACACAGTACTAAAAGTCCTAGCCTCAGCAATCAGATAAAGAAGAAATGAAAGGCATCTGAATCAGCAAAGACATAGTCAAACTCTCACTCTGCAGATCACAAGGTACTCTATGTGGAAAACCCAAAAGACTTCACTCCAATATTCTAGAACTCATGCAGAAATTCAGCAATATGGTAGGATATAAAATCAATGCACAGTAATCAGCAGCACTTCTATATCATGTGAGAGAAGAACGGAGAAATTAAGGAGTCGATCCCCTTTACAATTGCACTCAAAAGTGTAATATACCTAGGAATAAACCTAACCAAAGAGGCATAGGATTTGTCCTCTGAAAACTATGGAACACTCACGAAAGAAATTGAGGAAGACACAAATAAGTGGAAAAACATTTCATACTCATGGGTTACAAGAATGAATGCTGTTCAAATCTCTATGCTGCCTACAGCAATCTATATATTCAATGCAATCTCTATGAAAATACCATCAACTCTTCACAGAGCTGGAAGAAATAATCCTAAAATATGTACAGAGCCACAAAAGACCCTGAAAATCCAAAGGAATGTTGAAAAATAAAACCAAAGGTGGTGGCATTATAATTCCTGACTTTAAGCTCTACTACAAAGCTGTAGTCACCAAGACAGTATGGTACTGGCACAAAAACAGACACACAGAGCAATGGAACAGAACAGAGAGTCCAGAAATGGACCCTTACCTCTATGGTCAACCAATCTTTGACAAGGCAGGAAAGAATAGTCAATGGAAAAAATGCAGTCTCTTCAACAAATGGTGTTGGAAAAATTGGACAGCCACATGCAGGAGAATGCAAGGTGGACCATTTCCTTACACTATACTCAAAATGGATGAAAGACCTAAATGTAAGACAGGAATCTAGAGGAGAACACAGACAGGAACTTCTATGACCTCAGCCACAACAACTCCTTGCTAGACATATCTCCAAAGGCAAGGGAAACAAAGGCAAAAATGAAGTACTGGGAATTCATCAAAATAAAAAGCTTTTGCACAACACAAGAAACAGTGGACCACACCAAACAACTGACAGAATGGGAGAAGACTATTGGAAATGACCTATCAGATAAAGATCTGGTGTCCCAGATCTATAACGAATTTCTAAAACTCAACACTCAAGGGACAAATAATATAGTCAAGAAATGGGGAGAAGACATGAACAGACACTTCTCCTAAGAAGACATACAAATGGCCAACAGGTACATGAAAAAATGTTCCACATCACTCAGCATCAGGGAAATAGAATTCAAATGCACAATTAAATAAAAGAAAAAAATCACAATGAAATACCACCTCACACCAGCCAGAGTGCCTAAAATTAACAAGTCAGGACATAACAGATGTTGGTGAGGATGCAGAGAAAGAGGAATCCTCTTAGAGTGTTGGTGGAATGCAAGCTGGTACAGGCACTCTGGAAAACAGTACGGATGTTTCTCAAATAATTGCAAATAGAGCTACCCTACGACCCACCAATCACAGTACTGGCTATTTACCCTCAAGATACAAAATGTAATGATCTGAAGGGGCACATGCACCCAAATGTTTACAGCAGCAATGTCCACAATAACCAAACTGGGAAGAGCCCAGATGTCTTCCAATCCATTCCAGTCTTCCTATCCATTCCAAAAGATGAATGGATAAAGATTATATAATGTGTGTTTGTGTGTGTTTGTACACATACACACATACACACAATGGAATGCCACTCAGGCATCAAAAACTGAAATCTTGCCATCTGCAATGACACTGGAACTATGACAATAGAACTAGAAAGTATTACTGTAAACAAAATAAATCAGAGGAAGACAATGATCATATGATATCATACTATCATACTAGTGAAAGTATGTGGAATTTAAGGCACAAAACAGAGCATCATAGCGGAAGAGAGGGAAAAATAAAACCAGACGAAAGCAGTGAGGTGCACAAACCAGAAGTACTCTTAATCATAGGAAAGGAACTGAGAGCCTCTAGATAGGAGGATGGTGGAGGGATACAGTAACTGGGTGATGGGCATTAAGGGGTGCATGTGACGTAATGAGCCTTGTGTTTGATAAAAGACTGATATCACCGACCTCTACCTCTGAAACCTGTAATATATACTAACTAACTGGAATTAAATTAAAGAACTAAAAACAAAAACAATGTACTGCCTACTATGACTAATGTTTTGAAAAGCATGTTAGCAGTTCTTGATTTGAATTTCTTTTTCAAATTTTGAAAGATGACAAAAAGCCTTCAGGGGCACCTCAGTGACTCAGTTTTTTAAGCACCCAACTCTTAATTTTGGCTCAAGTCATTATCTTAGGATCATGACATCAAGCCCTGAGATAGGGCCCAGGCTCAACAGAGTATCTTAAGTGAGCCTCTCTCTCCCCTCTCCTCTCTCTCTCCCCTGCCCCATCTCTCTCAAAGACAAATAAATCTTAAAAAAAATATTACATATAAACTTCTCATAAAAAGATTACATTACATACATTACATACATATATTTCTAGACACTGGTCTGATGTATTTTCCTGTAGGTTGACATGCCAGCCATAGATTCCCATTGGTTTTCCACCACAGGAAAGAAACTTTCGCTCTTTTGAGATGATATGCTACTATACAGAGAAAACACTAAAGACTCTACCAAGTAACTACTAGAGTGATTAATGAATTCAGTGAAGTTTCAGGATATAAAGCTAATACACAGAGATCTTTTGCAATTTTATACACTCCTAAGGTAAGTCAAGAAAGAGAAATTAAGAAAACAATCCTGTTTACAATTACTGCAGAACATTTAAAACACCTAGCAATAAACTTAACCAAGGAGGTGAAGCACCTGTACTCTGAAAGCTATCCAACACTGGTGAAAGAAATGGAAGATGGCAGAAACAAATTCATGAGCAAATGCCATGTTCCGCAATTGGGACAACGAAGATTAAAATGTCCATACCACCTAAAAGAACCCACGGTTTAATGCAATCCTACCAAAATATCAACACCAGTTTTCACTCAACCAGAACAAAGAATCCAACAGAACAGAAAAGACCCTGAGTGGCCAAAGCTATCTTGAAAAAGAAGAACAACACTGGAAGTACCAAAATTCCAGATTTGAAGGTATACTACAATGCTGTAGTAATCAAAACAATAAGGCCTGGTACAAAAATGAACACACACATCAATGAACACAACAGACAGTCCAGAAATAACCCCATTCTTATATGGTCAATTCACCCATGACAAAGGAGATCAGAAATGCACAATGGGGAAAAGATCTGTCTCTTCAGCAAATGATATGGAAAGAGGACAGCCACCCACAAACAATGAAATTGCACTGCTTCCTTACAGTATGCCTAAGAAAGACTCAAAAGAGATTAAAGACTTACATGTGAGACCTGACGCCAGTGGCAGTATCGTAGCCAATGAGGTTTATCCGAGGCTCAATTATTGCTAATTGAAAATTCCTAAAAGAATATAGGCTGTGATGTCTTTAATATTGACCAGACATGCCCAGGAATTAGGCCCAGACAAGGAGAAACAATGTTGCAAAACTAATGACATAAAAATTAAATAATGATAAAAAATATAATAAAAATATTTTAAATATTTAGATATTTATTAAATATTAATAAATATTAAATATCAATTATTTTAATAGTTAAATATTATTAAATGTATATTTAAATATTTATTAAATATTAAATAAATAAAATAAACAAAATGATAATAAAGAGGGAATTCAGGCTTGGAGCAAAGAACAATCTGGCCCTGCCCCACATTCTATAATTCCCATTCCTGACAACTGTACCAGCATTAAAAGATTGGTCTGCTGACAACTTGAGAGAGTTCATGAACCAGTATTGTCAGGGAAATGTTACAAGACCTTTTGCAAAGACTGCAAAAAGGGCATACCTTGCTTGTCCCACTTGCCCAACATACAATCTTGGGAAACAAACCCATACCTCCCCTGGGCATTTTAAAACACTCAATGAACCATCTGACCTTTGGCAACTGAATTTCATGCAATTTCCTCATTTCATGGATAGAAGTAAGTGTTAGTTAATGTGCCTATGTCTTCTCACTAGACAAACGCTTTCCCTTGGAGAAAGGCCAATGACTCTTTTGCGGCTAAAATCCTGTTAGAAAAAAATTACCCCTCCCAGCGAAGCCCTCTTGAAGTATACACAGTGACCAGAAAACCCACTTTACCCTGCAGGCGTTTCACCAGTTTGCAATGTTTTGCTAGTTTTAGAAAAAATTCATTGTATGTTACTGTCCTCTGTCTTCAATGTTAGTCTCAAAAATGACCACACTACTGGGGACTCCATTGGCAAAATCTACGGAGACTTTCCAGCTCCCTGGGTCAAAGGGATTGCTGTCACTCCTAAATCTCAAGTCCACCCTTTTGTGGAAATCAGTCTCTTCCCCTGGGAGATAGTCACTGGATTTGATTTGAATTCGATGTGCATTCGACCACTGCCTCTCTGGACCCACAGTTGGGAAAAGGGGATGTATTTCTAGAAAGCAAAGATCGAATTGCCTCTATTCAACCTAACCACACTGCAGTAGATCAGACTTTTTCATAGTGCACTCCCAGGGGACACTTACCTTGACTGCCACACCTTGCAACCTGGAGATTCTGTTGGGAAAAATCTCCACAAAGATTCTCTCCAACTTCCCCCAAGAAGCCTCTCTCCAATACTGCTAATAAAACCTTGCACTCCCAAACTCCAGGGAATGGATGCTTGGGTCCAGGGACACCTTTAAAGGAAGAACCAAAGCCTGACTTGACCTATACATCATCTGGTCACAAGACGGTTAATACTGCACCAACTGAAATACAAATCATCTGGGGAGACAGCCTTCCCCACATGTATGGACCAGGCCTGCATTCCTCTCCTTACTATTGCTCCTTCTCCATATTCTGTGCAAAGAACACGTCATTTTCTGCATTCTGAGTCTCTTGCAAAAGGAAGAAACTTCTTTGGATTATGGCCTTCCCAGAAAACACTAATTTTGATCTTGTGAGCATTTCTAGACATTTAGATGGTTCAGAATTCAAAAGTCATTCCTTTACCTCTACTATTAACTGAATCCTGATTCCAATCCAAATGCATGGTTTCTGAACTTACAACATAACAGACCACTTTTTATAACACATAGAGTTCTAAACTGTTCTTTTGAAAGAACAATACTGTTTGGAAATGTCCCAGAAGTATTCCTAGTCTTACAACACGTTCTCTAATGAACGCTTCATGTTTTTCAGTGTACTCTATGTCCCCAAACACACTCCCTGATTTCATTCAGTGCACTCACAGTATTTCACTATTTTGCTCATAGCCACTCATGGAGGACACTTCCAGGAGGCATACAGGATTCTGAGTTGGCCTTCATATGGAGAAACCATCCCTCCTTCAGTCCAAACAAGTGCCAATATATATTTTTAGCTGGCTCCTATCATATGTAGAGTCCTGGTTTAGAAACAACATATGGTTTGGAATTGTCTCCTTACTTTGGTTCTGTACTTGTTGTTCCTCAAATCCTTTGTGTTAACACCATGCCCAGTGAGGTGATGCTGGCTCACTGGTTTCAATCTTGAGGAGATACAACCTTCACAAGCGGAGTGGGTGAGAGTTTCTCTCTTTTAAACCTCTCTGTTCCTCAAGGCTCACTTGAGTAGTTTACAACTGTCATGCACATTCAACCAACATGGGATATGCCAACTAGAAAAGGCTTTGCTGGCACTGAAACACAAAACCACTAAATACAAAGAGCTTGACTGTTGATTTGAAATTCCTCCAAGGAAAGTTTCCTGAAGTTTTAATTTATAGTACAATTAACTCACACACACTGTTGTATTCATTTCAGGTGTATAATCATGATTCAGCACTTCCATGCAATAGCTGGCATTCATCACAAGAATACAACTCAGTCCCCATCGTCTGTTGAACCCATCTGCCCCATCAACACCTCCTTTCTGATTACCAACAGGTTGTTGTCTAGTTAAGAGTCTGTTTTGTAGTGTGCCTCTTTTTAATTTCTCTTAGCTCATATGCTTTATATCATAATTTCCACAAATGAGTGAAATCGTATAGTACCTACCTTTCTCTGACTGACTTATTTCGTTTGATCAGACGGGACAAAGTCATAAGGGGAATGTCACAGCAGAGGGAAGAGGTTTTGGTAGGGGGTGTTATGACACAGTACCACTCCACATAAATGGGGAGCCAAAAGGAGGACATGGACTTGATCTTGCACATGGGTGTCCCACTATTCCAGCTAGCAGAACTCTATTCTCATCTCTCTATCCAGCCCCCCACCTCCTCCAACAGGCCTCACCCATGAAAAGCCATAAAGATTTGTACTACCAGATGCCTCCAATGCACTTCTGGTTCTTAACAGCCTTTCAAATTGCCCCCTGTCTCTGACAGGAGTGAACCTCTCCGAAGTTCCGCAATGTGCCAAAGGATCAGTCACCGCTTCTTTGGCCTACATTCAGTTTTCCTTCCTTCTCAACAAACCGAACATTTGCTGATACTTCTAACCTTGAAGGTTACAAACTAGACGGCACTTTGTTTTACCTGGGGCTCTGATTGCAACAGTAATCTGCAAGTGGGCCCCAAGTGCATTCTTCTAAGACACCCTGAGAATCAGCAAGTTGTGTTTTCAGCTCCCCACTACATGCTGCTCTTGTGCCTCTTGAGTCGGGATTTCTCCCAAGAAACAAGCCAGCTTCTGTAACAAACGAACCATGGCATCTCCGATATGGCATTCCCACGACCCCTCCATCCAGGGATCCTTGAGTAAAATAGGTCTTGTTCAAATATCCTCGAGGAAAATGAGGACCAATCCGTGGGAACACCACCAAAAATGTAACAATGAGGCGGCTTACCTACCAGCAGGTTTCTGGAAGCCACCCAGAGCCCCTTCCTCAGCTCTCAGACAACAAGGCCGCTTCTGTATCGCACCACAGGAGGCACCAACCTGCTGCAAAGCCCCGAGGGTCTCTCCAGGGTAGCATCAGAACTGGCTGCAAATGCAGCCCTGGCCCTCTGAGGGGCTCTGGGTCCTCAGCTGGTGGCAGAAACCCTTCTGGCTGTGAGGAAAGCAGCGTCAGATGACGCCATAGTGAGCCTTCTGCTCCCTAAATCTGCTGTGGTACATGGGCAGACAAAGTGCCCCTGCTGGCCTGAGGCGCTTGGGCGCCCTCTGCCCGCTTCCCTGGGAATCCCCGCAATGCTCTAAGCTGGGGCTGCTCAGAGGGAGGCACTGAGGCAGCTCTGGTTCCAGGGATCCTGTTCTCTACACCAGGGCAGGCCTCTGTGTCAGCGCCTCAGACACAAAGAAATCACTTCCTTCTTTCTCTGTGAGTGAAGAATGAATCGAACTTGACAATGTCACTACATAATGTGTAGTACTTGCACCACTCCATTCAATAATAAGACTACTGACATACAAAATGGGAAGTTACAGGGGCGCCTGGATGGCTCAGTGGGTGATGCCTCCACCTTTGGTTTAGGAAATGATTTCAGGGTCCTGGGAATGACCCCTGCATCAGGCTCTTAGCTCAACAGGGAGCCTGCTTCCCCCTCTCTCTCTGCCTGCCTCTGCCTACTTGGGATCTCTGTCAAATATATAAATAAAATATTTTTTAAAAAATGTAAAGATAGATGCATTTGCCCACCAAAATAGTCATACTACACAATTACACTACTGTAATGTTTTTCTTTCCTTGTTTTTCCTCTTAGGAATAATTTCCAGTCAGGCCAGGATATATGAAAGTACACTGATACAAGACATCATCTAGCACCATGATCTTGATTGTGAGAGTTTATTTTGACCATGCCAATAAAGTGTTCAGTGACACATAGGTGCCAGGGTCAAAATGCAAACCTAGAGTGAGTTTCACATATGTTATGAATTACTGCATGTCTCTTTAGATCGTATTTTCAATGAAAGGTGCTTTAGATATGGTAGATGGATGAAATCATTTCCATCAGTCTGGTAAGGAACCAATGTTACCTTCGAGTACTAATTGCCATCTCTTCACAGGCAAAAGAAAGCTTGGTGAAGTATGACATTTCTGCTTGGTTGTAGGAGAAGGCTGCAGGGATTGAAGCCATGCACCTAACATCCTGTGTCAGGATGGGCAGTGAACTTGAGGATAGCAACCCCTCATCCTACTGCACATTGCTAGCTCCAGAGGGAGAATATGGACTCTATTCTCAATACTCTGGGTTAAGATCAGCTGTGCCTCTGTGTCAGTTCCAAGCTGCAGGACCTGGGGCCTGATTCTGGAACTTGAGATAGGCCCTGCTGGTGCAGGAGGAATGCAGCAGGGACAGGGGCAGGGAGAGAGATGACTCAGGGCCACCTCCCCACAGGGCAAGCACTAGACACTACCTGCCAAAGAGCAGCATGCTCTCCCTCAAGCCACCTCTCTCCCTGACAGATCCTGAGGCTGGGTCCCACATTTCCAGGCCAAAGGACGGGGACTCACCTTCCCAAGTGAAATGGCCGCTGGAGGAAGATTGGAGCCCTGGGCTCAGAGAACTCTGATGCTCGGGATTCCTGCCTTTTCTTGCCCCAACACTGAAAGCCCCTCCTCCGTGGGCCATGGTTCCCCCTCCACACTCCTGGGCCATGTCCCACCTGTCTTCATGCAATTCCCCTTTGTCCCTTCCTCTCACTATCCCTGTTACCTCTGACTCTTCCTCTCCTACTTTCAGACTTCTGGTGGTGCCACACTGTCTGGGTGCTGTCCAGAAGTCCATTGACAGAAAAGCGTATGATGAACCTGTTGACTTAAATTAGTAAGGGTCATGGAGATCCCACACAGAGCAAGCATGAGAATCAGCTTGTCATTTTTCCATGTATGTACATAATGTAAGCTCCACACTGACACCTAGTGAGGTTACAGAGATAAGTGGCGTTTCTAGAGATGTTTTAGGTGTAATACATTCTCTGTTAATATGGGATGATTTGAACACCATAAATCTTTCTATCCAAAGTTGAATTCCCAGGACTGAAGGAAGTCTATGTTTTAAAAAAAATTTTTTTTAATTTATTTATTTTCAGCATAACAGTATCATTATTTTTTTACCAAACCCAGTGATCCTTGCATTCTGTGCCCTCTAGAATACCCACCACCTGGTACCTTGACCGCCCACCACCCCGCCACTTCAAACACCTCAGATTGTTTTTCAGAGTCCATAGTCTCTCATGATTCACCTCCCCTTCCAATTTACCCCAACCCACTTCTCTCTAACTCCCCATGTCCTCCATGCTTTTTATTATGCTCCACAAATAAGTGAAACCATATGATAATTGACTCTCTCTGCTTGATTTATTTCACTCAGCATAATCTCATCCATGTTGCTACAAAAGTTGGGTTTTCATCCTTTCTGATGGAGGCATAATACTCCATAGTGTATATGGACCACATCTTCCTTATCCATTCATCCGTTGAAGGGCATCGTGGTTCTTTCCACAATTTGGCGACCGTGGCCATTGCTGCTATAAACATTGGGGTACAGATGGCTCTTCTTTTCACTACATCTGAATCTTTGGGGTAAATACCCAGGAGTACAATGGCAGGGTCATAGGGAAGTTTTATTTTTTTAATTTCTTGAGGAATCTCCACACTGTTCTCCAAAGAGGCTGTGCCAACTTGCATTCCCACCAACAGTGTAAGAGGGTTCCCCTTTCTCCACATCCTCTCCAATACATGTTGTTTCCTGTCTTGCTAATTTTGGCCATTCTAACTCGTGTAAGGCGATATCTCAATGTAGTTTTAATTGGAATCTCCCTGATGGCTAGTGATGATGAATATTATTTCATGTGTCTGATAGCCATTTGTATGTCTTTATTGGAGAAGTGTATGTCCATATCTTCTGACCATTTTTTGATATGATTGTCTGTTTTGTGTGTGTTGAGTTTGAGGAGTTCATTATAGATCCTGGATATCAACCTTTTGTCTGTACTGTCATTTGCAAATATCTTCTCCCATTCCGTGGGTTGCCTCTTTGTTTTCCTGAATGTTTCCTTTGCTGTGCAGAAGCTTTTGATTTTGATGAAGTCCCAAAAGTTCTTTTTCGCTTTTGTTTCCTTTGCCTTTGGAGACATATCTTGAAAGAAGATGCTGTGGCTGATATCGAAGAGATTACTGCCTATGTTCTCCTCTAGGATTCGGATGGATTCCTGTCTCACAGTGAGGTCTTTTATCCATTTTGAGTTTATCTATGTGTACGGTGTAAGAGAATGGTCAAGTTTCATTCTTCTACTTATAGCTGTCCAGTTTTCCCAGCACAGTTTATTGAAGAGACTGTCTTTTTTCCACTGTATATTTTTTCCTGTTTTTTCAAAGATTATTTGACCATAGAGTTGAGGGTCCATATCTGGGCTCTCTACTCCATTCTACTGGCCCATGTGTCTGTTTTTATGCCAGTTCCATTCTGTCTTGGTGATCACAGCTTTGTAGTAAAGCTTGAAATCAGGTAACGTGATGCTCCCCCATTTAATTTTTGTTTTTCAACATTTCCTTAGCAACTCGGGGTCTCTTCTGATTCCATACAAATTGTAGGATTATTTGCTCCAGGTTTTTGAAGAATACCGGTGGAATTTTGATCAGAATAGCATTAAATGTATAGATTGCTCTAGGCATTATATACATTTTAACAATGTTTATTCTTCCGATCCAAGAGCATGGCATGGTCTTCCATCTTTTTGTGTCTTCTTCAATCTCTTTCATGAGTGTTCTGTAGATCCTTGAGTACAAATCTTTTACCTCTTTGGTGAGGTTTATTTCCAGGTATCTTATGGTTCTTGGTGGTATTGTAGATAGAATCAGATCTCTAATTTCCCTTTCTGTATTTTCATTGTTAGTGTATAAGGAATCCACTGATTTCTGTACATTGACTTTGTATCCTGCCACATTACTGAATGGCTGTATGAGTTCTAGTAGTTTGGGTGTGGGGTCTTTTGGGTTTTCCATATAAAGAATCATGTCATCTGCAAAGAGAGAGAGATTGACTTCTTCATTACCAATTTGGATACCTTTTATTTCCCTTTGTTGTCTGATTGCTGTTGCTAGGACTACTAATACTATGTTGAACAAGAGTGGTGAGAGTGGATATCCTTGTCGTGTTCCTGATCTCAAGAGAAAGAACGCAAGCTTTTTCCCATCGAGGATGATATTTGCTCTGGGTCTTTCATAGATAGATTTGTTGAAGTTCAGGAATGTTCCCTCTATCCCTACTCTTTGAAGCATTTTAATCAGGAACGGATGCAATGCTGGACTTTGTCAAATGCTTTTTCTGCATCAATTGAGAGGACCATGTGGTTCTTCTTTCTTCTCTTATTAATTTGTTCTATCACATTGATTGATTTGCAAATGTTGAACCATCCTTGTAGCCCAGGGATGAATTCCCCCTGATCATGGTGGATAATCTTTTTAATCTGCTGTTTGATACTGTTTGCTAGGGTTTTGTTGAGAATCTTAGCATCCATATTCATCAGTAATATTGGTCTGAAATTCTCCTTTTTGGTAGGGTCTTTGCCTGGTTTGGAGATCAGGGTAATGCTGGCTTCATAGAAAGAGTCTGGAAGTTTTCCTTCTGCTTCAATTTTTTGAAACAGCTTCCGGAGAATAAGTGTTATTTCTTCTTTGAAAGTTTGGTAGAATTTTCTGGAGAATCCATCAGGTCCTGGGCTCTTGTTTTTTCCGAGTGTTTTGATCACCACTTCAATCTCGTTACTAGATATTGGTCTATTCAGGTTGTCAATTTCTTCCTGGTTCAATTTTGCTAGTTTAAAGTTTTAACAGGAATGCATCCGTTTCATCTAGGTTGCTAAGTTTATTGGATATAACTGTTGACAATAACTTCTGATGATTGTTTCTACTTCTTTGGTGTTCGTTGTGATCTCTCCCTTTTCATTCATAATATTATGTATTTGAGCTTTCTCTGTTTTCTTTTGGATTAGTGTCGCCAGTGGTTTATCGATCTTATTGATTCTTTCAAAAAACCAGCTTCTAGTTTCATTGATACGTTCTACTGTATCTATGGTTTCTACCTCATCGATCTCAGCTCTAAACTTGATTATTTCCCTTCTTATGTGTGGAGTTGGTTTGATTTGTTGTTGATTCTCCAGTTCTTTAAGGTGTAGTGAGAGCTGCTGTGTTCTGGATTTTTCAGTTTTTTTGAGGGAGGCTTGGATGGCTATGTATTTCCCCTTCAGACCGCCTTTGCTCTATCCCATAGGTTTTGGATGGTAGTATCTTCATTGTCATTGGTTTCCATGAATTGTTTTAGTTCTTCCTTGATCTCCTGGTTGATCCAAGCATTCTTAAGCATGGTGGTCTCTAGCATCCAGGTGTCTGAGTTCCTTTGGAACTTTTACTTGTGATTGAGCTCCAGTTTCAAAGCATTGTGATCTGAGAATGTGCAGGGAATCATCTCGGTCTTTTGGTATCGGTTGAGTCCTGATTTGTGACCCAGCTTGTGGTCTATTCTTGAGAAGGTTCCGTGTGCACTTGAGAAGAATGAGTATTCTGTTGTTTTAGGGTGGAATGTTCTATATATATCTATGAGGTCCATCTGGTCCAATGTGTCATTCAATGCCCTTGTTTCTTTATTGATTTTCTGCTTGGATGATCTGTCTATTTCTGAGAGAGGCGGGTTACGATCTCCAACGATTAGTGTATTCATATCAATATGACTCTTTATCTTGATTAACAGTTTTCTTATGTAATTGGCTGCTCCCATATTGGGGGCATAGATATTTACAATTCTTAGATCATCTTGGTGGATAGTCTATTTCAGAATGATGTAGTGTCCTTCTGGATCTCTGACTACAGTCTTTAGTTTTTAAAATCTAATTTTTCTGATATGAGAATTGCTAGCCCAGCCTTCTTTTGAAGCACATTGGCATGAAAGTTGCTTCTCCATCCCTTCACTTTCAATCTAGGTGTATCTTTAGGTTCAAAATGGGTCTCTTGTAGACAACATATGGATGGGTTCTGTCATTTTATCCAGTCTGCAACTCCGTTCCATTTTATGGGCGCATTTAGGCCATTCACATTGAGGGTGATTATTGATAGATACGTTTTTATTGACATCATGTTACCTTTGAAGTCTTTCGTTCCGTAGATTGTCTCTATATTTCTGTTCAATGCAATTCTTGGGCTTTTTCCTCCTTTAAAGAAGCCCCCTTAATATTTCCTGCAGTATCGGCTTGGTGGTTGCGTAGTCTTTTAAGCCTTGCTGATCCTGGAAACTCTTAATCTCTCCATCCATTTTGAATGTCAGTCTTGCTGGATAAAGTATTTTTGGATGCATGTTCTTCTCATTTAGTGCCCTGAATATATCTTGTCAGCCCTTTCTGGCTTGCCAGGTCTCTGTGGACAGGTCTCACGTTATTCTGATGGGCTTTCCTCTGTACGTAAGGATCTTCTTTGTCCTAGTGCTGTCAAGAGGTTCTGCCTACAATTCTAATTCTTCATTCTTACTTTTAGGTGTCTCGATGACTTTCAAAATCTGTAATCTTGGGGGGAAACCTTTCCGCCTCTAGTACATAAACTCTGGTTCCATTCATGAGATTTGGAAAATTTTCATGAAGAACTTGTTCCACTATATCTTCTAGACTTCTTTCTTTCTCCTCCCCTTCAGGGATTCCAATGATTCTGACGTTGGAATGTTTCATGGCATCATTTATTTCCCTGATTCTGTTTTCGTGGCTTCTAAGCTGTGTGTTCCAGGCTTCCTCCTTATCCTTTCTCTCTATCTGTTTGTCCTCCAGATCATTAATTCTATCTTCTGTCTCAGTCACTCTAGCATTGAGAGAATTTAGATTACATTGGAACTCATTGAGAGCATTGTGAAGCTCATCCCTGGTAGCTTTCAGCTCTTCCCCAATATTGAAATCATGGTCTCTGGTCGTTTTCCGTTCGGCCCTAATCAATTCCGTTTGGTCACACATGGCTTTCTCCAACCTAGCTATTGCTTGGATAATTGTAAGCCTGAATTCTCTTTCTGACATATTGTCTATGTTGATATCCTTTAGCTCTGTTGCAGAAGGTCCATCCTCTCTATTTTTCTTCTGTTGGGCATTCCTCCTCCTAGTCATTTTGGTGAGAGATGGCTGAACGGGTGTAGCAGGGTGTATCGTCTGTGGTGCAGTCAAGGTGACCCTGGAATGCTTCTGAGCAATCAGGGTTCCCCACCCAAATGAAAGGAAAAAGAAAAGGAAAAGAAAAAAAGAGAGAAGGAGAGAGACAGGAAGGAAAAGTGAGATAAAAGAGAAGGTTTAGCCCAAATGGGTCCTAGGTAAGATTGATGAAGTATACAAACAGACACAGACAAACAAAAAGACTGATAAAACTATATATATTTGCATATATATATATATATATATATATATGCAAATAAAGGAAGAACCTCATCAAAAAGAACCGTACATATAAGATTTATATACTATCAGGATAAACACAAAATTACAGAAACACTGGTAGAAGAAAAAGATGGGAGAGTGGTTGTATATTCTCAGTGTGGGTGAGGAAGGTTGTTTTGATTCTTCCTGGATGTATCTTGATATCTTTGTTAAAGGACTCAACTTTCCTAAGATAAGGGGGGATTAGGAATTGGTTTACCTATAGGGGTGGCATTGATTGGGGAAAGGGGATTACCTTGAAGTTTAACTCTATATGAATATTAGAAAATAAAAATTTAAAAAGGAATAAATTAAACTAAACTAAAATTAAAAAAAAGAAATTTAAAAAATAGAAATGCAAAAGGAAAACACAGTTGTATGTATCAAAAATTTCAGGTTAGAAGGTTATTATGGAACTTGATGTACTGCACATCTCACTGTGAGAGTAAATAGGTTAAAAATATTCTATATAATAATAAAAAAATTAACTATATAAAAAATTAGCCAGAATAGTGGGAACGAATTAATAATAAAAATTGTCCTATGAAGTAGTGGTGGTTGTTCTCTTGTCATCTATTTTTTTTCCCCTTTATGGGTTGGTTTTCTGGGGAGGGGCCTGCCACGTGGGTTTTCAGTCCCTGAAGTTCTCTCAGCTAAGTCCTCCCGCCCCCCTCAAGGAAACTGTTTTTTTCAGGCTTTTGTTCTCTGGAAGTTTTTATATTTGTTCACTTTTGTTTTTCTCTCTTGCCTTGACCACTTTTGATGGTTTTTGTAGGTTTAGAGGAAAGCAAACTGCACCCTGACCTCCATCTCAGAGAGAAGCCTCAGTCTGGCTGCAGAGCCCATATGAATCCCCCTTTGGCCACTGGCAGAGCAGGTTTCCAGTCGCGGTCCTGGGGACTCAGGATTTTTCACTGTCTGGGCAGATCCAGAGTGCCAGAGAAGTTCCAAGCAGTGACCACACACAGATTTTCCTGCTGGCCCGGTCTTGGGAGTGCCTGGACTTTCCGGTCCTAGAGCATCTGGCTGGCGTTTGTGTGCACTTCTCTCAGGGGAGGGTGTGGGGCATGACTCGGACTCTGATGGCACAGGAAGGCACTTGCGTGGGTACCGCAAAAAGACTGTGCTTCTGTTGGCTGGTGAGCCTCCCAGCCCTTCACAGGAACCCAGCACACTCTCAGGCGCACTGGTGGTTCAGGGAACTGAGACCTGGATTCTCTGCTGCACTCTCTCTGGCTCTGTGCCAGGGGTAACTGTCCTGGGTCTGGGGACTTAAGCCCCTACCCTGACAACCCAAGCCCAGCAATTACCCGCCCCCTGACCCCACCCCACACCCGTGGTCCTTTGTTCTTTTTGAGTGCTTTCTACCAGACTCCCGAGTTAATGATGGTCCCCAGGTGCAAGGCACTCTCATATTGGGATATTACTTCCCAATGGGTCGCTTCTGGTGGCTCCATTTGTTTATCTTCTGATATCAGTCCGACTTTCCCACTCAGCTTTACCTGCCCACTGGCTTCTTCTATTCCAGGAGAGATCAAGACGTGTATAATTCTTATCTCAGGCTGTTTTCGTGGGTGATTGGAGATCTTTGAAAGGTAATCAGCTCACATTAGGGTGCAGATTGAAATGGCGCCTTCTCCTACTTCCCCACCATCTTGTCTCCCCCCTGGAAGTCTATGTTAATACCACATATGCAGTATCATTTTCATTCATACCATTCCGGTTATTCCTATGAGATTCCCTTTTGCAGTTTTTTTTTCCCCCTTTTGCAGTTTTATTAAAAAAGCTATTCAATTTCCAAATATATGGGGAAATCCTAGTTATCCTTTCTTGATTAATCCAGCACATTTGCAATTATGATCAAAGAACAACTCTTGTGGGTTTCAGTCTTCTGAAATATATTGAGACTTCCTTTATTTCCAATGTATAATTATAGTTGAATTCAATTCCTTCTTTGAAATAGACTAATATCCAGGCAATCCTGGACTCCAGACTGGGGCCCATTCCCCCTTGGAGGGCCAGGATATAAGGAAAGGTAGAGCAAGACCTTCATTTATACTCACACCCCCTCTTACTAACTAGAGGGGATCAGGAGAGATGGTGGACCCAAGGATCTTCCAACACCTGAAGAGTAGGAGTCTGGAGCCAAGATGGATCTTGGGAAACCTTGGAGAGCAGAAAAGGAGGAAGGGACATAGAAAGTGGGAGCAGGGGGGGTAGGGTTGGATGATAGTGAGCCTAGGACTGGATACAAAGATAAGGACTGGACGTGAGTTGAGGGTGAGCATATAACCAAGAAGTACCCTTATGGACAAAATGGAAGTCAAAGAAGAAGCTTCAAGAGATAGGATGTTTGAACTCATTAACAGTACCACTGATAATGATACTACAATGTATGTCTCCTTCCAGCCTGAGCATTCCACTTTGTGTGACAAGTTGAATAATCTCACTATTATCTAGGTCACTCTACTGCCTTGCATGCGTAGATTTTCAGTTCTCCTACACAAGGGAAATATGTAAGTTGGTTCTCATGACTGAGCTTTGAGATCTCCCAAGAATGTGTGTGTTTTAAAAGGTAGATCCTCTCCTGGGGCACAGAGAGACAACACCCACCATTGTTGGCAGCACCAGGAGTTATGAGGGGTTGGGTGCCTCAGAAAGTGACTCTAAGACAAGTATGTGAGTATAAGTAGTTTCTATGGAAGGATCTTTGGTGGGAAGAAATGATGGGAGCTAGGATGTGAAGAAGGAGGGCTGCCAACACAGAAGACAGGGTGTTAGTTTAGAGGTCACTGCTTGGGCAACTCTGTCTCCATCCACTGGGAACGTTTTAAATACATGCAGAACAGCCCTGAGTCATCCCATTCAAGTGCAAAAAGACCTGCATGAAATGAGTGTTGCACTTATGGACATTGGTTACCTGGCTCCCGAGATCACTGCCATGGCCAAAGAAGCCAAGGAAGCCAATGGACACCCTCGGGTAAAGAGCTGCAGGCAACTGTGAAGACAGCCACTGTGTGTACAAGACAGGGCTTGCCAGTGAAGACACCAGAGGGCACCAACCCTCTCCTCTCCTCTCCTCTCCTCTCCTCTCCTCCCTATCATGACCTATGGGATCTGAAATATTGAGAAATTAGTGTAGTGCTGCCCATCATACACCAAATGACTGCCAGGATGCCTTACTTTCCTGATCACTTACAGTCCCAAGACTGATACTTCTTAAATAACAAGTAATTTCTGTCCCATGACTACTCCAACCCCACTCTTTCACTCCAGAAGTTTCAGTTCAAGCAACTCTTCTTTTTTTTTTAAGATTTTATTTATTTATTTGACAGAGAGAGATCACAAGTAGGCAGAGAGGCAGGCAGAGAGAGAGAGGAGGAAGCAGGCTCCCCGCCGAGCAGACAGCCCGATGCGGGACTCGATCCCAGGACCCTGAGATCATGACCTGAGCTGAAGGCAGCGGCTCAACCCACTGGGCCACCCAGGCGCCCCTCAAGCAACTCTTCTTGCAAGCACTCTTCAAATCTTGCCAGGAAAAAAAAAAATGCCCCTTTAACAAGGGAAGGAGGACTATCGACAGCGTATACCTTGTGCCAGGAATAATGAACACTGTTGTCCTCCAAGAAAAAATTCCTATTCCTTGCAGTCTTGGAAGTCATAGGATCTGAGGCTTAAGAGTGTTCACTAACCTTGAAATCAGTATTAGTAAGTGCAGCTTTACAAGCTGAACAGCAATTGACAGTAGATTGCAGTAGTGACAAAATTAAAAATCTAATTATGTTCCCTTCCTATAAACATTAACAATTAACTGTGTATCTTGAAATCAACCATTTATACATGCATACATGCATATACATATACATATTTTTTTGAGAACGAGAGAAAAAAGACTGAATTGGTGGGGTGGGCTAGAAGGAGATGGAGAATCTTTTTTTAACAAGATTTTATTTATTTATTTGACAGACAAAGAGAGCACAAATAGACAGAGAGGCAGGTAGAGAGAAGAGAGAAGCATGCTACCCACCAAGCAGAGAACATGATGTGGGGCTCGATCCCAGGACCCTGAGATCAAGACCTGAACTGAAGGCAGAGGATTAACCCACCGAGCCACCCAGACACCCGAGAGGGAGAATCTAAACAGACTCCATGCTCAATGTGGCGCCTGATTTGGGATTAGTCTCATGACCCTGGTATAATGACCTGAGGCAAAAATCAAGACTCTGATGCTTAATCAATTGAGCCACCAAGGTGGTCCCCCCATATCAACTCTATTTTATCCCCTCCAGTAACCTCTAAATAGCCTTTGTTGGTATTAATCATTCTAGTATTACAACCATGATTTTTCCCTCCATGAGTAATTAGCCCCTGGAATGGCAGGCACCAACTTCATAGAGCGCCATGTAAGGACACACCCATTCTAGATTAGAAAACTACATTATGATAGAATACAAAATGTTATATATGTTTTACCTTAACATAAAACATCTGTAATTGCTCTTTCTGTGATTTCTATATTGTGTATTACTCAATTTTGGTAACATAAATGCTATAATTTAAATAAAACAACAGGGGTGCCTGGGTGGCTCAGTGGGTTAAATCTTTGCCTTTGGCTCGGTCATGATCTTGGGGTCCTTGGGTGGAGACCCGCATCGGACTCTCAGCTCAGCGGCGACCTTCTTCCCCCCTCCCCCCGCTTATATACCTACTTGTGATCTCTCTCTCTGTGTCTAATAAATAAATAAAATGTTTAAATAGTATAAATGAATAGATAAATAAATAAATAAAACAATAGAAGAGAATAGGTGGCAATTACTAGTAAGTAATTGTAGGAATAATTGTGCTACATTATGCATTTAAAAATAAAATAAAAGATTACTAATAAACTTTTCACTTTGTAATAGGTTTAGACTTACCAACAAAACCAAATAGAAAAGACAGGACTAAACATTTCTATACACCTAACACAGTTTGCCAACTATTTTCCTTTTTTGTAATTCTTTAATTCCAATATGGTTCACATATATTAGTTTCTGGAATACAACAGATGGATTCAACACTTTCATGCATTCTCTAGGGCTCATCAGGACAAGAAGTTCCTTCATCCCTATCACCTACTTCACCCATGCTGCCAACCATCACTTTGTTGACTGTCGTGAAAAGTCTGAGTCTGGATAAAAGAGCTCAGACTGAGGCAGGAATCCACCAAAATCCTAGAGGAGAACACAGGCAGCAACCTCTTTGACCTCAGCCACAGTAACTCCTTCCTAGATGCACCTTCAATGGCAAGGGAAACAAAAGTGAAAATGAACTTTTGGGATTTCATCAAGATCAAAAGCTTCTGTGCCACAAACGAAAACCGTCAACAAAACAAAAAGGCAACCCACAAAATGAGAGAACTTATTTGCAAATGACACTACAAAGGGCTGATATACAAGAACTATAAAGAACTTCTCAAACTCAACACCCCAAAAAACAAATAATTGAGTCAATAAATGGGCAGAAGATGGGACCAGACACTTCTGCAAAGAAGACATACAAATCGCTAACAGATGCATGAAAAACTGTTCATCGTCATTAGCCATCAGGGAGATTCAAATCAAAACCACACAGATACCACCTTCCAGCAGGTAGAACCGCAAAAACTTACAAGGCAAGAAACAACCAGTGTTGGAGAAGTTGGGAAAAAGGAGAACCCTCTCATACTGCTGGTGGGAATGGAAGTTTGTACAGCCACTTTGGAAAATGGTGTAGAGGTTCCTCAAAACATGAAAAATGAAGGATATGATATTTTACACCAGGGATGAACCTGTTAAAAAAATTACATGTGGCCAAGTGATTCATGTTGGCTGGCTCAATTATTCTCATGATACCTCATTTTTCTCTTCCTCCCCTTCATCCTCTTCAGCAGTAATTGGATAATCAAATATTTCATTTTATAAAGACATTCCAAGACTGGAAGGATGTAGAGTGAGTTCAATGAGTTTCAGGCTGAAGGAAAAAGATGTGACAGTAACATGGAACCCCCATATCCTGGGGGACTGACAGGTTTGCAAGAGGGGTGGCCCATCACAGTATTAATCCTTCCAATACTGGGGATATTGAAGTGAGTACACATGAGCCTAAGTGATGCCTTTATGCAGCCTGGATGGGGTGCGGGGTCAACAGTTTTAGATTTAGAAGGCCAACAGTTGTTCAGGGTCTTTTAGAACTGAAGGATTAATCTGGATTGCTTGATTGACTCACTGACTTTATTTATGATAAGAAAATGTTGGTCACAGTTTCACGACATACAGAATTGAGGCAGGCAGTCAATACCTTAACATCTGCTCTCCAGGGTTATGTTTTTAAAAGACTGGATGTGTTGAAAACAAATCTGACTTAGGCACCAGCCACAGGTCTTTAGTTCATGGGTTGCAGCCTGCCAATACACAGGGGCCATCTCTGGCTCACTGATATCACAGAACAGAAACAGAATCTGTCACAATGAAGATGTAATATTTCATCATGAAGGTTTTTTTTTTTTTCAAAACAAAGGTCACAAATTACTCAAACTCATAATTTATTCTGTTGTGGTTTGTAGCAAATGAAAAAAAATCCTTTAAAATGAAAGAATATTTTGGGAGTGATTTAGATGTTAAGTTTTGTGCAATAAACATTTTACATCTTAGGGGATCACAAGAAAATATTGAAAGCCCAAACTCTGGAAAGATTCTGAATTTAGAGTATTATAGATTATTATAGTGTTTATATGCCTAATCATATAGTGATAGTAAGATCTAGTTTTATATGTATAACAAAATTCAAAAATAATTTGTAATGCTACTACAACATTAGACCTGAAACACTATTGAGAATATTCAAAGAAAAATGCTATCCCCTGGTTATTGACGGGAAAACAGGTAAAACCCATCAGTGAGGAAAAGCTTCAATTATAAGAGATGTAATATTAAGAATGTCGTAAGGGGGGCGCCTGGGTGGCTCAGTTGTTATGCATCTGCCTTTGGCTCAGGTCCTGATCCCAGAGTCCTGAGATCAAGCCTCACATCGGGCTCCTTGCTCTATGGGAAGCCTGCTTCTCCCTCTCCCACTCCCTCTGCTTGTGCCCTCTCTCTCTGTAAAACTAAGAAATAAAATTAAAAAAAAAAATAATGTCATAAGGGGAGCACCTGGGTGGCTCAGTGGGTTAGAGCCTCTGCCTTAGGCTCAGGTCATGATCCCAGGGGTCTGGGATCGAGCCCTGAATCGAGCTTTCTGCGGTGCAGGGAGCCTGCTTCCTCCTTTCTCTCTGCCTGCTTCTCTGCCTACTTGTGATCTCTGTCTGTCCAACTAATAAATGGAATCTTTAAAAAAAAACTGTCTTAAGGGTGTGCCTGGGTGGTTCAGAGGTTTAAGCACCTGCCTTCTGCTCTGGTCATTTCTCAAGGTCCTGGGATCTAGCCATGCAGCAGGCTCCCTGCTCAGCAGAGTCGGCTTCTCCCTCTGCCTAACCCCCTCCATACATGCTCTCTCTTTCTCTGTCTCTCAGATTAATAAATAAAATCCTAAAAACAAAGAATTGGGTCATAAAGATAGATGATACATTGGTTGATTTTCTTAGCATGGAGAAGAAATAAGGATATGTTAATTTATGAAATCAATAAATGGTTAAAAAAAGGATACCGTCAAAATATTGCTTATATCCATACACTGCATGTTAACTAAGTAGAACTTAAATAAAAATTTGAAAAGAAAAAATAATTGCCCATATCCAGACATAAGATAATGGAGCAACTGCAGCATGTTTGGAAAAGAATGGAAGACATTTTTTCTTCCCTCACAATGATTACGTCCACTTGCACCTTGCTCAGAAACTAACCTTAAGAGGGACATCATCTCCATTTAGGAGATGCAAACATGCATCTTTCATATTCCATATTTAAATATGCAAACTTTCAAAATTTCATACTTAGGATATATGATTTTTCCAAATTCAATAGACTTGGGAGATATTCTCAGGCCTTAGTCATAAACAGAAAATCTCCAATAAATACACTATAATTAAATGAAATCATATGGATGCATATAGATTACACTTCTTTTGTAATATGTCAAGGTGGCATGATAGTTTTAAATGGGTGAGAAACGTTAATAGAGATGTAAACAACAAATCCTGAAGGGACACAAAGTTGCACGCTCACCAGAAGGTCTGTTTTCTTTACAAGTCACAAAGGAACCTAAAAGTACGTGTGAGGCATGGAAAACTCAGGAAGAGCTATGCATATGATATCTGAATTAGAAATAAGCAACAAAGGAAAAGAAAAAAAGTGGGAATCGGTCGATCTAAGCATCTATTTTAATATCTTCAACAAATAGCAGCAGCTTTTTCAAATGCTGATTCACAAATTTTGCTTAGTACTATCTTTCGCATATTGAGAAGTGGTCTTGACACTTTGAACAGAAGAAATCTCAGTGGAATCCTGCGAAAGAGCTCTTCCTGAACTCTTTAACCAATTTAAAACTGCTGAAGATTGTTCCTGGCTCATGAGAAAATTAGAAACCATGGCAAATCTCAGTTGAAAATAAAGAGATAAGCAGGGGCACCTGGGTGGATCAGGTCTTGATGTCAGGATCCTGGGATCGAGTCCCACGTTGGAGTCCCCACTCAGTGTTGTCACCTTCTCCCTCTGCCTCTGCCTCCCCCTCCTCACCACTGTACTTGCATAAAATCATTAAAAAAGAAAACAGAGAAAAGGAGATGAGGTAAAAGGCACGTTTTGAAGATATTATTGATGAGTTTCCTTCCAATGATCATGAGAAAGGATAAATAAAACAATTCCTGTTTTCCTTGTAAATTTAACCTTAAAAAAAATGAAAGGTTTATGGAATCAGGGACCTGTCAAGTTTGCACTTGTTTTCCAAGTACTGTAACATTGTTGGAAAAAAATAAACACTGAAAAGTAATAAAAGCATCAGTGCAGGACAGTCTGTGCTTTTACCTGGGGTACTGGGTCTAGCAGAACTCAGAGAGCGGGATCCCAGCTCCTCCTTCTAGAAGGCCCTGAAGGTCAATGGTTCTTGCATTCCAGGCCCAACCCAATGTAGCTCCAGTTTCTCTGAAGCTGAGTCACGATTTCTCCCCAGAAAGAAGTCAGCATGGTAAAAAACCAACCACAGTATTTCTGTTGCAGTGTCCCGTGACCTCTCAATCCAGAGACCCCTGAGTATAATAGGGTCTTCAAATGTCCTCAGGGACAATGAGGACCAAACCCTGGGAAGAGCCCCAATATGTCATCGCCTACTGTACTTTCTCACCTACCAGCATGTTCTGGGGAAGCTCCCAGAGCCCCCTACTCAGCACTCAGCCAACAAGGCAGCTTCTCTGTCACACCTCAGGAGGCAGGAAGTTACTGCAAAGGCCCAGGGTCTCCCCAGGGCATCGGGTGAACCGGCTGGAAATACAGCTCTGGCTCTCTATCCTGCGGCAGTGAGAATGGAGCTGGACCCCATGACCTGGGAAGAAGGAGGGCTTTGCAGGATCCAGCAGCTCTGCTGCAGAAGGGATTGGGAAAAAAGGGCCTAAAAGGGGACAGAAGCATACACACCCAAATCCTCCTGCTGCTGAGGAAGTGATGGGTCTCCTGTCTGGGAGCTCTGCCCTGACCATCCCTCAACAGGGAAACTGTGGGAGGACTGTGGGGCATCATGGGTCTTACCACAAACACTGCCACTATCAGCTCCACTCAAGGCCCCCCTGTGGTTGGAGGGCAGCTGGTGAGGTGAAAACCCTGCACAAAATCTGGTTTAATGCAGGGCCTCCTCACCAGGCTCTCAGGGCCTCACAAGACACTTCATTCTCTGCTCACTGTCACAGTAGACCACTGCCTAGGGACAGCCACCTGTCCCACTGATCACTACCTCCCTAAACAAGCAGGTGCCATGTGCTCAAGAGGATCTGTCACCAGAGTTAATACAAACACCAGCAGATCTAAATTCAACATGGGACCCCTCCCCAGAAAGGTTCCTGGGGTCCCTTGCAGTAGGAGTACCATGAAGGGTAATCTTGCTCTATCCTCCATCCCCCCACTGCTGCCAGGGTGTTATCTGTCTGAAGGCTTCACCCTGTGCCCTCGAAGGAGAGGGACTGTAGGTCCCACTGAAGGGAGATGCTGACACAGAGACAGAACCATGGACAGTTTATTGGGGAGATAACAGGAGAGACAAAGCACAGGGTACAGGATGGGCAGGGAAAGCATTCAGACCACCAGGAAGAAACATTCATATCTTGACTAGATATAAACTCATTGGAGCCTGGTTGTTGGAGGTCAAGGAAGTCTTCAGATTACAAAATGATTACCCTGTAAGGCAAGAGGATTTGGGTTAGTACAATGGGATCTTGTGTTTTCCTAAATGCTCTCTGCCTTCCATACTGTATCTGAGGCCTTGGATGAACACTTGGGTGTGTGGCCACATCTGTGAGTCTGTATGTAATAGACAATAACTGTCCACATCTCACATAGAAATATCTGATTGTACCTGTTCTCTTAACTATATTTTACTTCATTGTGGCTAGGACCTGACATTTAATAGAAAAAAGGGGGCTCTTTGCCTTGTCTTTGAAATGAGAATTGCCACTACCGGGGCTGAGGTATTACACTCTTAGTGTATTTTATGAACTTAAACAAACATTTTTTGATGCTCATTGGCATGGAGCTATTTTCATTTAAACAGTGAGAATGGTGAATGGTCAGAGCCCAGATTCTTTGCCAATTATTATTATTATTTTTTCTTTTTGAGACAGAGACAGAGAAAGCACAAACTTGTGTGTGAAGAGGGATGGGGGAGAAGGTGAGGCAGAGAGAGAATCCCAGATAGGCTCCACACTCAGCACCGAGCCCGACTTGGGCCTCAATCTCTAAAGCTCGAGATCATGACCTGAGCAGGAATCAAGATTCTGCTGCTTAACCCACTGAGTCGCCCAGGAGCCCCAGCAGGTTCTTTATGTACTTCAACTCCTATTGTTCTAGTGACCTCAGAATCCAATATGTTCTCTCTATGGCAGATTAAAATAAAAGCTGAGGCTCTGAGAAGGCCCCACTGAGAGCTGGTATTTGGACTGAGAAATCTGGAATACAGGCAAATCTGGACACTGGGACTGAAGTCCCAGGGAAATGCACAGCTATAGACAGGGTGGTGATGCCGATGCGGAGGCCTGGTGACAGGGCTCCAGCTAGGGCTGCTCCTGGCCAACCCTGACTCTCCCACTAACAGTCTGACTCGGGCTGAGGCCAGGGCGGCCACCCTTCACTGCTTCTCCGTCTTGTCTTCATGTTTTCTCACTGCGGGACTTAAAGTCAGCCAGACAAGAAATCCCAAAGACCAAGTTAAATTTCCCAAATCTCCACGACACTCTTTCACATGGTTCAGAATTTTCAGAAATTCAGGGAAACAACGCTCTTCACAGACTATGAGTGAATGGCCTCATGGCAAAAATGAATTTCTGAGACAAATAATGGCGTGATCCACACTGTGTGAGTGAACACATGCTGCAGTCGGTGTGGACGGCATGGTGTCTTCACACTCACTCTCAAGCTGCTGGCCTGCCAGAAATGGCCTCACCCTCCCTGAGAGAAGCACAGCCTCTCCCTGAGCACCTCGGGCCTTCTGGGCATCCACAACCTCCTGTTTCTGTGTGACTCAGGGCTCCCTCCCTTCTTTCTGGATACATCTCTAGTTCTTCTCTTATACAGAACACATGGTCTATGTCCTGTCATCAGTGTGTCCCTCCCTTCTCTCAGACACACACCTTCAATTCCTCACATTAAGGCCTCATCCCTCCTGGAGCACAGAGCATCGTCTCCATACCATATGTGTGTGAAACCTGCTGTGCCAAGCATTCGGAGAAGGGCAGGTCTCTGCCACCACAAGGAGCCTACAACCCTCTCAGTATGACTGGAAGACAAGGTCCATCAATTCTAAATACAGAACAACCAGAAGAAAGTTACCATGTCTTTAGCAGTCTTCACTCCCTCATGCCACGAGAGGCCTGTGGTCAGCACCGCTGGTCCTTGTGAAGGACGCACAAGCATCTATATCTGACCCACACCATGGAAAAGACAGAAGCTTCTCCACCTGGAAGTGACTGGGCAACATTCCAACAAATCCTCTGCACCTGCCTCCAGCATCTGCCACTTTTTCTTTCATTCTCACCTCCCAGACCAGACAAGAGCATTGCCTACAAGTTTCTAAACTGCAGAGGACAAGGGCAGACCCCTACGCTAATGAACAATGAAGGGACCACAGACCTTGTCAGGCGTATATACAACTAAGGAAATGACAGCTTAAAACCTACACACTGCAGATGAAATGAGAGGTGTTTCTCCCTCCCAGAACAACGTATGCAGATGCTGGCTGTGCACAACGGTAAGAGACAGATGTCTGCCATTGTGCAACGGAGACACTTCCTTCCCAACAATGGCACCTGCCCACTGCTTAGTGTGTGCAAATAGCCAGGCACAAGCACGTGTGTCCTGAAGAACTTCAGAATCATACAGCGTCCCCAGCCTGGTTTCCCCTTGAATGTCAAGCCCTGAACACAAACTCTGCCTTTGCTCCACTGACACAACCAGAAGGTGATGATCTGGAAATAGACGCCTGTAAGCTCTGCATGAAGACTTGCCACTTTGAACAGGAAACGACACCACACACAGACCCCAGGATATACCCAACACACACAGGTCAGGACACTGTGCTGCCCAGAGAGGAACAGGACTCCAGAAATGGGTACAACTGAAAACACCCCAGCATTTACTTGGTTCTTCTCTGGGACCTTCTCGGGCACGGTGCTGCTATTGTCCCCTTGGGCTCCACAGGCTTCTGATTGGGACCGAAGGCCGAGAAGGGACAGAGGTGGTTTTAGACTGGCGACGACCACACAGGATTCAAGCCAACCCTCTACCCCTGCCCCAGCCTATTCCCCTCTCTCCTTCTGGAGGGTCCACTGTGTTTCTCACAGGACTCCCCTGACCCCTGTGGACGAAGGCGGGAACTGTCCATCACCCTCGCAGATATGACCACTCTGCCTGGGACATATGTTTCCAGAACTAATCTATAATGCTGGACAACTGGGGGTCTCCACATGTGAGACTGATGTGAAGGTTGTGCTTCATCCAGCCCAGAGCCCAGAACATCGTGTCTGTGTAGTGCACCTGGGCAATGCTTCTATGTCTGTCCTCTGTGGAATGTCACTTTTCTGCTCCATAGTAGACGCCTGCTGCCCAGTTCTTTATGGTGAACCAGACAGTCCATGATATGGACGTCAGACAAAGTGGAGGAATGTTACCATGTCCTCACTTGGGCTTATTGCTGCATTGCAAAACATTGTGGTACCACCTCTCCATCCTCTCCACCGACAGAAGGGGTTCAACTATGAATAAGCTCTATGACCCATGTCAATTCAGATCATCTCACCTTGTGGTGGAGGAACGAGGTGTGGCCGAGGCCCCCATGTCGACCACTGTGGAGGTGGATGAGGAGGAGGGAAGTCTGGTACATTCCACCCCATGTGGTAGGGCATACGGAGGAGCCCTGGGCAATGAGGGAACTCTCTCACACATCTAGCGACCTGCAGAACAGAGAAGAAAATATTTTAGCAAAACAGACAAAAGTTGCAACACCAAGAAAAGAAACCAAAACAAAGAGCTCTCAGCATCCAGCTCCTTCTCCAATACCACCTTCCAGGAGAGCTGCATCATGCTAGAAAACTTACATGCCAGTACAATGAGCGGGGAGAGGGCAATGGCTTTTACAGAAATAGCCTGTCACCACACATCACTGCCCATGTCGGCCCACATTCTCCAGCAATAAGTAGTGTCTTCAAGATGAAAAAAAATCATTGCAAACTAAAGCAGCACATTCCAGACACGGAGACATCGAAATCCTGGACAATACTTCCTCTATCCTCCTCAGCCACCAGAGAAGATTTTGCTTTGAGCAGAATAGAGAGAATGTGACGAAACTGAATGCCCTTTCTCCACAAAGTTTCCGAGCCACTTGAGAGGAATTGTTCGCCTATAAGTCCCTGACTCTCCCCACGCTGCCTCGCTCCTGACAAAGGGGTCCTCTACTCTCTACAGTTTCTGTCCATGGCTACAAAGACACTTGAGGAATTAGGGCCTTGTGCCCTGACAGGGGCACTGGAAAAGTGTCATCCAAGGGACATGATATGAAAAACCTTTATTTACACTGAGCAGCTGTGCTTGTCTTTTTTTTTTTTTAAAGATTTTATTTATTTGACAGACAGAGATCAGAAGCAGGCAGAGAGGCAGAGAGAGAAGAAGAGAAGCAGGCTCTCTGCTGAGCAGAGAGTCTGATGTGGGGCTTGATCCTAGGACATAGGATCATGACCTGAGCCTAAGGCAAAGGCTTTAACACATTGAGCCACACAGGCGTCCTATGTGTTTGTCTGAAAACACAGTCATTTGGAAATTTCAACCTACTGAGTTCCAGAGTAATTTTGTACAATGGGAAATGAAGATGGGAAAGCTATATAAGAGAATTCACAAAAGGGTATATGCTTCCCAGTGGAAAACTCCACACGTGTGATGAGAAAAGAAATCAACTCTCACAGTAACTTAGGACCCAATGACCTGATCCTGGAAACCCAGCTGAAGGGCTGGGAGGCAGTGATCATGCACGTAATCACTGATGTCCCCCTTCAGAACGTGTGACCCAGTGTGTAATTACGACAGTGCACATAAGAGCTTTGACACATCAAAATGCTTGTAGAAAGGGTCTTAAGTGGGCTGGTTCTGCAAGGCACATTTTCCAGCAGAAGTAAAATGGAGATGACTTGTGAAACATGCCCTGAGAACATTGCAGACTGCAAAGGAGACAATATAAAATGCAGAGAGAGTTTTCCCCAGTTTCCGTTTGTGAGGATTCCCAGACCCATTTATCCCCAGCATGAGCACAACACCAGTGCACCTGAACGTAACCTAAAGGGAGTCGGGCTGGCCAGAGGGCTTCACTGTGGAGGGAGGGGCCCTCCTCCCCCAGTTAATTCCCCGGAGTGCACTGTGGGCAGGCAGGGGTACACATCCGCACACACATCTTCCCCACCACCATGTTCCAATACTATAGCATCTGTGCCAGAACAGCTATCCGCCCCCTGTGTCTCACCTAGCACCTGGGGTGAAGAGATTCCATGGGGAAAATTACTGTCACCACATGTTAATATAGATCTGCACACCTCGACAGAGACAAGAGTGTGACACCAAGGATTATCAACTAAGAAAAAAACTCCATTCACGACAGGCCAGTATCTACAGCTGGGACCACACCTCCCCCATCACAGCAAACAGAGCAGCTCCTTCTATACATTGAGAACAAACACAATGATAGGCCCTGGAAAGCCTGTTGTCCACACGTGGAAGTGCAGGTGCTTATGTGTGAACCGGAAGCCCACCAGCATCCCCCCTGAACAGCTCTACTTCCCTCCCTGACAATGGGATCTCCTACGCTCCACAAGGGCTGTCCATGGCCACTGACACCGCTGAGGAGATAGGAGTGTCTGGAGTCCTGCAGAGGACCTGGAAGAGTGCTTTCTGAGAGTAACAGGACCCCTTTGTGTGAGCGAGACCAGCTCTGTGGATCTATGTCCCCGACATTTGGACAGTCCTTAGCTCAGGCACAGAGCAAATGCCTAGTCTTTGGTGCTGAGACCCACTGATGGGCCGATTCCATACCCCCAAATGGGAGCCAGTGTGTCTGGAGAGCACAGGCAATGCTCCCAAGATGGGTTGGGAGAGATGCTATGAGTTGGCACAGCCATCAGACCCCATCAGAACCCGCTCACGGAAGCATAAATAAAACACGTGTGAGGTGTGGGCCTTGCAGAGAGTCACTGGGATTCCCTCTTCAGGGCTGCTGCTCCAGGGGGTGTTTTCTATGACACACCTGGCACCTGCCAGAGTTCATCATCATCTCACCCAGGGGCCAACTGGAGGGATTCCAGCTGTCGTTTTCATCTACTCAGATGGGACGCACGGGAGGTCACAGCTCACCTTCTCCACAAACACTCCAGCTGCCCAAAGCATGTGGGGCAAGTGTGACGTGGTCCTGGCTTTTCCCATTTTCCATCTGAGGACCTCGGCAGATACCCTCCCAGGTTAGTCTCCTGACCCGAATACTAAAAATGCTCCAGCTCCCGCAGGAAAGCAAACGGCAAGGAGTCAGCTGGACTAGCTGACTTCACTGTGGGGTGAGATGTCACCATCCTTGAGTTATGTACACACACACATACACGCACGTCCACACACACACATACACACACACAGATTCATGAGGTGAGCATCCTACCATCACGTGTCTCAAACCATCTATAGCTTTGGGAGGAAGCACAAAATTGAAGATCTCTAACGGAGCAGGCAGAGGCTCCTGGGTGTACAGCGTGCACTCTGAAAGGGATGATCGCAGGACACACACCAAGGCCACAGGCTAGGACAGGGACCTGTCCACACTGCAATCCATTTCAGAAACGGACACAACTAAAAATGCCCAAGCACTTACCGTATGCATCTCTGGGTCGCTTTGAGGGCTAGAGCTGCTGTTCATCCTGGGAACCACTCTAGATGCTAGATCAGACAAAGGTCAGAGTTTTATATTGGTTTCATGCCCTCCATGACTTCCTCTCCCCATCTTGCACTCTTTCCCACACTTGGGTCCCTTATCAGAGGGTTTCACCCGTGACTCAAGTGAGTCCTTTGCAACGAGAGACAACAATCTCCTCTTGCCTGAGACACTCCAGGGCCCTGGTTCCAGTGTTTCTGTAAGTAACCCATCACGTGTAAACAGGTCGGGGTACAACTGGCTATCAACACTAAAATTGGGGTGCTCAACACACATCAGAAAAAAATCACTGTATCTTCATAGATTATACACCTAAATGAGAATAGCCTTGTGTGGGGGACATCCACAAACCCTCAACATGAACAGCCCATGTTCTCTTCTCAGGCCACAGGTGGATGGTTCATTTGTCCATCCTGCATTTGGGACCTAGAATGCGTGACTGGCCAACAAATAAACATTTCAGGGAAGAAACAGACTTTGACATTTGTATAGTCACGAAAAAAGAAATCATAGATAAATTGAGCAATAAAGCTATGGCATTGCACCGATAACATGAGAGGAGTAAAATATATTTCATTGCTCAATATGGTCCTATAGATGACAAATAAAACAAAAATATAGAAAACTCCATAATGAGTAAATAAATGCCCTTTTTCACAAATAGTCTTTTATTTTTTGTCAAGGTTTGACCACTGAGTCAAGGTGGGAAGGGCGCTCGTCTCGCACCTTCTCAGGCTCAGCTCTTCGGAAGTGGGTAGCAGGGGGAAGGTGTGGAGCGGCGTGAGCTCCACCTGTCACGGGGGCAAGTGTCCTGCTGCCTGGGGACATATAAGAAAAGCACCCTCCTGTCACCCCTTCAGACAACCTGCAGGCTTGTGATTCTCTCCAGGACACACAGCAATCACCCACATGAACGGGAAGGACACTGTGTGGTTTCACAGCAGAAATCAGGCTGCTGCATTTCACATCGTGCTCCCTACCTTGCCACACAGGCTTCTGCAACTCAGGCCTTCCCGGCATCAGTTCCCGCCTCACGAATCCCACCGGCAACATCTGCCTTTGCATCATGCGCAGTCTTGAACACAGAAAAAGAATGGACATCTCTAAGAATTACAACACCACGTCCTCTCCTAGGCAGTAAACAGCATAGCCGTCACCTCTCCAAACACCCGTAAAAACGCACATCAAACTCTCACACCTGTATTTCAGGTAGGCGTTCTCCCTGCTCTGCTGCATCATCCTTGTTTCCCAATACCGAGCCTTCATCTGCGGCAGAAAAACACACCCACCTTCAGTTGTGCCTAACTGTGCCGCATACGAAGATGAGGAAAAGGAAAATACTTACCCAGTTAGCCAGAGCATTCCTCTCTTGAACTGCGATCTGAAAAAGCCAACACACCAGAAACCCATGTTCAGGGCTCTAAGGGCCACGACCATCACCTGCAGGGGGCGCCAAGGGGTCAGTGTGTTGGACACAACTCCCATTACCTTGTGGTTGAAGGTGAGGTTAGACTCCTGCAGCTCTTCCCGCATTTCTTCCACTTCTCGTCTGTAAGGGGGGACAATTGTTTTCATCAGACAAAACCCAAAACTGGGTGTGATTTTCAATCATCTGCCAATGTGGCCATCACCTCTTATCTGTCCCCTCATATAATTGATCCTGACACAGGAAACACTTTCACCTGACTATAATTGGACTGTGGGATCAAAGCTGTTCTTACAGCCTTTCCTTCATCATTTTTCTTTGCCTGCAGGATCAAAACCGACAAAACTTCCTTACCCGTTTTCAATCTTTCCCTCAGTTATCACATGACAAATGTCTTTTGTCATGAAGCTCTATTCTCCTTTAACTTCTATCCTCACTATGGTTCCCAGGTTTGCAAAGACCAGCACCATCAGATGCCACTACTGGGCTTATGGGAAAGACATCCTAGGACAAACTGTTTCCCTACAAATACCACCTCAAGGACGCTGGTATGGAGCTAGTTTCCACAGTCAGGCCAAACTGGGGATCCGGATATGTTTAGTAACGTAATTGTTTTGTGCCTTATCTTTCTGTCTCAGTTAATTTTCTCTGGATACATCCTCTGAATTTTAGTGTATATTACTTAATTGAGTCCTCAAAATGTACAAAGATTAACAATCCAAAGGGAGGGAGGAGTCAAGATGGTCGAGAAACAGCAGGCTGAGATGACATCAGGTAGCAGGAGTTGAGCTAAATAGCTTATCAAAACATTCCAAACACCTACAAATCCAACAGGAGATCCAAGAGAAAAAGAGCATCAATTTGAGAAACAGAAAATCTACTACTTTCTGAAAGGTAGGACCCACGGAGAAGTGAATCCAAAGCGACGGGAAGAGAGACCCTGGGGGGAGGGTCCGGCTTCTGACAAGCAACAGAGCACAAAACCAGGACTTTTAAAAGTGATGCGCACTGAGGGACGTTGCTCCAGAGGCTAAACCGGGCTGAAGCCCGTGCAGGGACAGCGTGCCCCCAGGTCCTGCAGGGTCACAGAAGGCCCGGGGGTGTCTGAGTGTCATAGAACACGCAGGTATTAGAACAGGGAAGCCGGGAACAGAAAGAGAGCCAAGGAGTGACCTCTCAACTCAGCGTTACCTTGAACCGTATTCCATGGCACAGGATCTGGGGAAATCCCCCCAAAAGAGCTCAGTGATCTAAGGGTTTCAGAGACTCCAGGTGGAGCTGTGTGCCAGAGACAGAGACACTTGGTCACAGCCTGGGTGAGGTCTGAGCGCAGCCGGAGGCCAGGGAGAGGGAAATGATGAGTGCTTTTCTCCGAGGGCGCACTGAGGAATGGGTCCCTGAGCTCTCAGCTCCTCCAGGCCAGAGATTGGGAGGCCACCACTTTCATTACTGATCTCTGGAACTCTACGGAAAGTGTTCAGGAAACAAAATCTCCTGAAAGTGACCCCAGAGACCCCAGCGGATTTCTTAGCCTGGCCTCTGGAAAGGGTGGTGCAATTCCGCCTGGGGCAAAGAGACCTGCGGATCACTACAACAGGCCCCTCCTGAGAAGACCAACAAGAAATCCAGTCAAGACCAAGTTCACTTACCAAGGAGAACAGCGGAATACCAGAGGAGGCGAAAGCAAACCATGAATTCACGGCTTTCTCCTCATGATACTTTAGTCTTGCAAAGTTAATTTTTTTAACTTTACTTTTTTTATCTTCAGCTATTTTTTTTTAACTTTTACCATTTCTTCTTTTACCGTTTTTTAAACTAGTTTATCTTAACAATACTTTTCATTAAAAAAATCTTTTTCGAACCTTCATTATTATTGTTGTATGTTATCCTTCATTGTATCTAACTTCAGTTTCTGTATACACGTAGGGTTTTTTTCTTCTAAAAAATTTGGTGTACAACTTCTTCTAATAGATGAAACTACACCCTAAATCTACCACCGGGCTTGTTCTACTCTCCAGCCTGAGCAATTCTTCTCCACTTTCTTTTTCTTTATTCTCCCAACCAACTTACATATCAACTGTTTCTTTAGAAATTAAAAAAAAATTATTTTCATCTTTATAGTCATATTCTGTCCTTTCATTGTGTTTACTCTTATATATGTTTTCCATTCTTTAAAATTTTGGGAGGTAATCTCTTGTAAGAGACAAAAATACACCCCAAATTAAGTGAATGACCGTGTTCTAGTCACCAGTCTAATATGTATATATATTTTTCTTTTTTATATTATTTCATTATTTGTATTCTTTTAAAATTTTTTTCCCTGAACTTCCTTTTACCCCCTTTCTCTCCCACCATGATTTGGGGTCTCTTCTGATTTGGCTCAAGCACACTTTCCTGGGGTCTTTGCCACCCTTTTAGTATTTTATTAGCTCCTTCAAATATTCTTATCTGGACAAAGTGACAAGGTGGAAAAACTCACCCCAAAAAAAAGAACAAGAGTCAGTACCGAAGGCTAGGGACATAATCAATATGGACATTGGTAATATGTCAGATCTAGAGTTCAAAATGACGATTCCCAAGGTTCTAGCCACGCTCTAAAAAGGCATGGAAGATATTAAAGAAACCCTATCTGGAGATATAAAAGCCCTTTCTGGATAAATAAAAGAACCACAGTTTAACCATGTTGAAATCAAAAAAGCTATTAAAGAGGTGCAATCAAAGATGGAGGCTCTTACTGCTAGGATAAATGAGGCAGAAAAAAGAATTAGTGATATAGAAGACCAAATGACAGAGAATAAAGAAGCTGAGCAAAAGAGAGACAAACAACTACAGGACCACTTGGGGAGTATTCCTGAGATAAGTGATACCATAAGACAAAAGAACATTAGAATAACTGGGATTCCAGAAGGAGAAGAAGAGAGAGCAGAGCAGAAGGTCTATTGCAGAGAATTATTGGAGAGAATTTCCCTAATATGGCAAAGGGATCAAGCATCAAAATCCAGGAGGTGTAGAGAACCCCCTCGAAATCAATAAGAATAGGTCCACAACCCGTCATCTAATAGTAAAATTTACAAGTCTTAGCAACAAAGGGAAAATCCTGACAGCACCCCAGGACAAGAAGCCTGTAACATACAATGGTAAAAATATTATATTGGCAGCAAACTTATCCAAAGTGACCTGGCAGACCAGCAAGGACTGGCAAGATATATTTAGAGCAATAAACGAGAACAATATGCAGCCAAGAATACTATATCCAGCTAGACTATCATTGAAAATAGAAAGAGAGGTAAAAACATTCCAGGACAAACAAAACTGAAAGAATTTGCAAACACCAAACCAGTTCTACAAAAAATATTGAAAGTAGTCCTCTAAGCAAAGAGAGAGCCTAAACGTTGTAGATCAGAAAGGAACAGAGACAACATACAGTAACAGTCATCTTACAGGTAATACAAGGGCACTAAATTTATATCTCTCAATAGTTCCCCTGAATGTAAATGGGTTAAATGCCCCAATCAAAAGACACAGGTTATCAGAATGGATAAAAAAACAATACCCAACCATATGCTGCCTACAAGAAACTCATTTTAGACCCTAAGACACATCCAGATTTAAAGTGAGGGTGTGGAAAACAATTTACCATGCTAATGAAAGTCAGAAGAAAACTGGAGTGGCAATCCTTCTATCAGATCAATTAGATTTTATGCCAAAGACTATAATAAAAGAGATGAGGAAGGACACTATATTATACTCAAAGGGTCTCTCCAACAAGAAGATCTAACAATTTTCAATATCTACGCCCCTGACATGGGAGCAGCCAACTATATAAACCAATTAATAACAAAATCAAAGAAACACATCAACAATAATACAAGAAGAGTAGGGGACTTTAACACTCTCCTCACTGAAATGGACAGATCATGCAAGCGAAAGATGAACAAGGAAATAAAGGCCTTAAATGACACACTGGACCATCACAGATGTATTCAGAACATTCCATCCCAAAGCAACAATACCTATTCTTCTCTAATGCACATGGAACATTCTCCAAAATAGATCATATTCTGGGTCACAAATCAGGTCTCAACCGGTATCAAAAGATTGGGATCATCCCCTGCATATTTTCAGACCACAAAGCTCTGAAGCTGGAACTCAATCACAAGAGGAAAGTTGGGAGGAACTCAAATGACAGAGAAAGGAAGCTAAAGACCATCCTATTAAAGAATGGATGGGTCAACCAGGAAAATAAAGAAGAATTGAAAAAAATATTCATGGAAACAAATGACAATGAAAACACAATGGTTCAAAATCTGTGGGACACAGCAAAGGCAGTGCTGAGAGGAAAATATCTAGCGATACAAGCCTTTCTCAAGAAATAAGAAACGTCTCAAATACACTACCTAACCCTACACCTAAAGGAGCTGGAGAAAGAACACCAAAGAAAACCTAAACTCAGCAGGAGAAGAGAAATCATAAAGATCAGAGCAGAAATCAATGAAATAGAAACAAACAGGGGCGCCTGGGTGGCTCAGTGGGTTGGGCTTCTGCCTTCGACTCAGGTCATGATCCCAGGGTCCCGGGATCGAGCCCCGCATCGGGCTCTCTGCTCAGCGGGAAGCCTGCTTCCTCCTCCCTCTCTCTGCCTGCCTCTCTGCCTACTGCCTACTTGTGATCTCTCTCTCTGTCAAATAAATACATAAAATCTTTCAAAACAAACAAACAAACAAACAAACAAAACAATAGAACAAATCAATGAAACTAGGAGCTGGTTCTCTGAAAGAATTAATAAGATTGATAAACCCATGGCCACACCTATCAAAGGAAAAGAAAAAGGACTCAAATTAATAAAATCACAAATGAAAGAGGAGAGATCAAACCAACACCAAAGAAATACAAACAATTATCAGAACATATTATGAGCAACTCTTCCCCAACAAATTTGACAATCTGGAAGAAGTGGGTGTACTAGTAGAGACAATATTATCTACCACAAGTGAGCCAGGAAGAAATAGAAAACCTTAACAGGCCCATAACCAGTAGGGAGACTGAAATAGTCATCAAAAATATCCAAACAAATAAAAGCCCAGGGCCAGATTGCTTCCCAGGGGAATTCTATCAAACATTTAAAGACGAATTAATTCCTATTGTCCTGAAACTGTTCCAAAAAACTGAAATGGTAGGAAAACTTCCAAACTCGTTTTATGAGGCCTGCATCACCTTGATCCCCAAACCAGACAAGGATCCCATCCAAAAAGAGAATTACAGATCAAGATCCTTGATGAACACAGACGCAAGTATTCTCACCAAAATACTAGCCAATAGGATCCAAGAGTACATTAAAATGATTATTCTCCACCACCAAGTGGGATTTATTCCAGGGCTGCAAGGTTGGTTCAACATCCGCAAATCAATTAACGTGATACAATACATTAAGAAAAAAACAAGAACCACATGATACTCTCAATAGATGCTGAAAAAGCATTGGACAAAGTACAGCATTCCTTCCTGATCAGAACACTTCAAAGTGTAGGGATAGAGGGCACATATCTCAATATTATCAAAGCCATCTATGGAAAACCCACTGCAAATATCATTCTCAATGGAGAAAAACTGAGAGCTTTTCCGCTAAGGTCAGGAACACGGCAGGGATGTCCATTATCACCACTGCTATTCAACATAGTACTAGAAGTCCACGCCTCAGCAATCAGAAAACGAAAATATATGAAAACATCCAAATCGGCAAAAAAAAAAAAAAAAAGTCAAACCCTCACTCTTTGCAGATGATATGATACTAAATGTGGAAACCCCAAAAGACGTCACTCCAAATCTGCTAGAACTTGTACAGGAATTCAGTAAAGTGTCAGGATATAAAACTGATGCACAGAAATCAGTTGCATTGCTTTACACAACAGCAAGATAAAAGGACCAAAATTAAGGAGTCAACCCCATTTACAACTGCACCAAAAACCACAAGATAATTAGGAATACAACTAAGCAAAGAGGCAAAGAATCTATACTAAGAAAACTCTAAAGTACTTATGAAAGAAATTGAGAAAGACACAAAGAAATGGAAAAAGGTTCCATGCACCTGGATTGGAAAAACAAATATTATGAAAATGTCTTTGCTACCTAAAGAAATTCACACATTTAATGCAATCCCTATCAAAATCCCATCCATTTTTTTTCAAAGAAATGGAACAAATAATCCTAAAATTTATATGGAACCTGAAAAAACCTCGAATAGCCAAAGCAATATTGAAAAAGAAAGCCAAAGTTGGCGGCATCACAAATCTGGAATTCAAGCTCTGCTACAAAGCTGTCATCATCAAGACAGAATGGTACTGGAACAAAAACTGACACATAGATCAATGGACCAGAAGAGAGAACCCAAAAATACACCCTCAATTCTATGGTCAACTAATCTTCAACAAAGCAGGAAAGAACGTCCAATGTCCAAATGACAGTCTCTTCAACAAATGGTGTTGGGAAAATTGGACAGCCACATGCATTAAAATGAAACTGGACCATTTCCTTACAAGGAAATAGAAAAACTTTCAATCTTTCCTACACAAGAAAATAGACTCAAAATGGACGAAGGACGTCAATGTGAGAAAGGAATCCATCAAAATCCTTGAGGAGAATACAGGCAACAACATTTTCAACCTCAACCACAGCAAATTCTTCCTAGTATCATCATCAAAAGGGAGGAAATCAAAGGCAAAAACAAAGTATTGGAACTTCATCAAGACCGAAAGCTTCTGCACAGCAAAGGAACCAGTTAACAAAACCAAAAGACAACTGACAGAATGGGAGAAGATATTTGCAAACGACATACCAGATAAAGGGGTAGGATCCAAAATCTATAAAGAGCTTCAGAAACTCAACACCCAAAGAACAAATAATCCAATCAAGAAATGGCAGAGGACATGAACAGACATTTCTGCAAAGACATCCAGATGGCCAACAGACACATGAAAAATTGCTCCACATCACTCGGCATCAGGGAAATTCAAATCAAAACCACAATGAGATACCACCTCACACTAGTCAGAATGGCTAAGATTAACAAGTCAGGAAATGACAGATGCTGGCGAGGATGCATAGAAAAAGGAACACTCTTACACTTTTGGTGGAAATGTAAGCTGGTGCAACCAACTCTGGAAAACAGCATGGTGGTTTGTCAAAAAGCTGAAAATAGAGCTACCCTATGACCCACCAATTGCACTACTGGCTATTTACCCTAATGATACAAACGTAGTGATCTGAAGGGCCACGTGTACCTGAATGTTTATAGCAGCAATGTCCACAATAGCCAAACTACGGAAAGGACCTAGATGTCCATCAACAAATGAGTGGATAAAGAAGATGTGGTATATATATATATATACAGTGGAATACTATGAAGCCATCAAAAGAAATATCTTGCCATTTGCGACGACGTGCATGGAACTAGAGGGAATTATCCTTATCGAAAGAAGTCGACCGGATAAAGACAACTATCATAGGGTCTCCCTGATATGAGGAAGTGGAGATGCAACGTGGGGGGTTGTGGGGTAGGAAAAGAATAAATGAAACAAGATGTCACAAAATAAACTGAGGGATGCTGGGGGGAAGGTTGTAGGGAGAGGATGGTGGGGTTATGGACACTGGGGAGGGTATGAGCTATGGTGAATGCTGTGAAGTGTGTAAGCCTGGTGAATAACAGACCTGTACCCCTGGGGCTAAGAATACATCATAGGTTTATAAGAAAATTAAAAAATTTAAAAAAAAAATCCAAAGGGAACTTTTCAGGAGCCAATAGTATGTAGTGTCTGAACTTACCTGTACTTCTCCATTTCTTCTTCAGTTACTTTCAGATATTTATCGGCAGCTAACAGATCATTCTTAGTTGCATTCAATTCATACAGTTTCTCTTCTAGCTTCCTAAGATGGGAGAGATATATACATTGTCTATTAGCCACGGTCCTGAATTTTTGCCATTTATTCTTCTAGCACACCTGATGGCCTATGGTGGAATGTCCCGCTAAAAGCACAGACTGACAACACAACAGGGAAATGAATGAAGGCCCCATTTAGGGTTGAAGAAACATCGAACTTTTGCTGCTGGCCAAGCTCCCTGCAATCGGGGCTGTCTTTTTACTTGTCTACTTTAATTCATTCACCATGTCACCAAATAATATTGCACTCTGTGCCCTCTTGGAATGCATCTTTGGTTTGAGATGGTGAAGGCTCATTTCAATTCAAAGTGAAAAGCCAAGCCTGACGAGCTACACTCATTAGGATGAATAGGGGCTCATCATTAGTCTCTGTGGGGAGCCCTGATCCTCAGACCAAGGCTGTGCCCCCACATTCAGCCCAAAGGAACTTCCAGAATATGGCTTCACTGGTATGGAAACTCACTCCCACACATCTCTAGGCTTTAGAAGTACAACCCCTGGCCCCTCGTGAAAGATCCTGGTATAGGAAAAGGCCAATCTTAGTGCTGAAAATATGTCCTCAAATAATCCATGTGAACTGTCACATACTCAGGGTGTTATCTCAGTGGAACATAGTTCAGATGTAAATCTGTCAACTCCAGTTACTCTAAATTTATTTAAAAAAAAAGATTTTATTTATTTATTTGAGAGAGAGAGATCTGAAGTATGCAGAGAGGTAGGCAGAGTGTGTGGGGGGGAAGCAGGCTGTCCACTGAGCAGAGAACCCAATGCTGGGCTCCATCCCAGGGGGACCATGAACTCAGCCGAAAGCAGAGGCTCTAACCTACTGAACCACCCAGGCGCCCCAAGTCAACCTTCTTGACCAAAACCAGCTTCATGGATGGTGAAGGCAGCAAACGGTGATGCTTAGAAAGTTTGGTCTGCTGGGCTGCCCTCAACTCTTTTGTTCATGGTGTTCATTCACAAGGTTTCAACAGGACACTTGTCAAGAATCTCATGCAGAAAGACTTAGGGACAGACAAAAGCTCTAGAAAGAGAAGGACAGGAGCATCTGCTTCTGCTCTCTCAACCATCCTTCAGCAAATGTCTTCTGGAGCGGCAGTCAGTGTGTGGCTCAGGGATATGGTGTTGAAGAGAGAAAGGTGGTCAGGACATTGGGCCTGCCCCAAGAAGGTCCAGAAGTATGTAAATTAAAAGTAAGACTCCTTTCTTTTCCTGAATTGTGTTCTAACAGCAGAAATAAAAGTAATGAAATATTATTATTATTAAAATTAATATTATTTCAAAGATTGATTTGAGAGAAGGAAAGAGTGAGGGGAGTGGGTCTTTACCAATGAACAGAACCCAAGTGCCTGTGAGAGAGAGTGGCCCCCACCCCTGATGTGGGAAGGAATAACACAAAGCTGAGTCTCCAGGGTAGACAGGGAACAGTTTTGCTTTTACACATGAATGAGGGACTCCAACGTCCTTATCTCTCGTGAGAAATAAAAGGACACACTGGACAAGAGAGCAAACTTGTGAGTGAATGCACCCAATTTCTAAAGAGCACATGAAGAAACATCATAATCAGATGGAGAAGAAGGAAGCCTAGGAGAAAGCCAGCCTGGCAGTGGGAGCCAGTTTCCGGAGGACACATCAGTGAATTCTAGAACAGGCAAGTGAATACAAAGTAAATGAACAAGCAACCTTTTGGGGACAGGTTGGAATGCAACAAGTGAAGCTCTCATCCGCCAGCAAAGGTGAGACTTAGTGAAACTGCAGGCTTTGTTTGGGATCCAAGAAACATATACCTAGAAAATCGTGTGGAGGGGCACAAGGATGGCTCAGTAATTATCTGCTTAAAAGTATTTGGTACAGGTCATGATCCCAGGGTCTTGCAATAGATCCCCACACTGGACTCCCTGTTCGGCGGGAAGCCTGCTTCTCTCTCTCACACTCCCCCTGCTTGAGTTCTCTCGCGGTGTCTCTTTCTGTCAAATAGATAAATAAAATCTCTTAGAAAGAAAGAAAGAAAGAAAGAAAGAAAGAAAGAAAGAAAGAAAGAAAGAGAAAAAAAAAGAAAATCAGGTGGACAGAAAATACCCTGGCCTTCTAAGGTATTGGGCTGCAGCGAATGATCTCAGTTGTACACCAGATAAAGGGACCCAGTATTGCTGGAGCCCCAGCACACTTTCCACAAAGAAACTTTCCCTGTTTCTGCAGGAAGAGAATTCCATTTTTCTCTCCATGTTCTGGACCCAAGTCTCATACTGAACAAGAAATGGACCTAATGCAGGAGTGGTCAGAGCATGTGATGAGAGTTAAAATGAAAGGGAAATGTAGACTGATCCAGAGGGGATCCACATATCAAAGTGATTAATGCTGGTACCTTCCCCCTTCTTCCCCAATGAATCACACAATAACATGTGGCAAGTCATTAGAACAGAAAGGAAAATTCAGGTTACACAAATCAAGACAGGAATGGCAGCCCAATTCTACAGAATGCATTTGGCAAAAGTACACAAAGATCCAATTCCAGAAATTCCAAATAGATGCCGCCACGAAAATTCATACAACAATATCTATGACAACACAGCAATAGCTTACTCTTCTGCAGTCAGTTTTCGGTTTTCAGAGAACTCCACCACCATATCCAATTTTTTCTTTAGCAGGTTCAATTCTGCTTCTTTATAACTCAGGGCATTACACTGGTCTTCCAGGAATGTTTTCCTTTCTGTAAAGGATGAGTTTAATTTTCTATGTTTGTGCCATGACCTGAGAACTTGGTTTCAATGGGGAAAGGAGAAGGGCAACGCTGTGAAGGCAGAAAGGCATTCTCTCCCTGCCCGATGCAAACTCATTGCCACCATATGGAGATTTCATCCCCCAAAACAAGGTACCTTTCAGTTCTTGGTTTTTTGATGTCAAGGCTCTCAACTCTTGATCCGCCAGTGCATCTTGGGCCTTTAAGACAGATTTGAGAAAAGACATATGAGGGCACCTAACAGGACAGGATCATGGAGGGCAACAAAGAAAGCCCTTGAGGCATAAATGGAATAAGGGACAAGTAACGAAACTAGTTCATGTCACTAAACACACAAATGGCTTTCTTAGAGGAACTGATATAAAATAATATTCTACTACACATATTGGGCTTGCTATCATCCTTCACTGCTCACATATTTTGTGGGATTTTCTATGTAACTTGGAGGGCAGCGCTGAATGATGTGATGATTACCCAGCTGTGAAATAAACCATACTTCCTAGGCCTTGAAATTGCAAATGTCATCGGGGTGGTCCTAAGTGAAATCACAGTTCACGGTTCAGTAGAGGTTTCTGTTCCCAGATGCCCACGCTCTACTGCGCAAACAGCACAGGAGTACACTGCACTCACCTCACCCAAATAAACCAAAAGCCTCCCAAGCCACATTATAGTACAACTAACACCTAACTTTTACCACATCCACATTCTTAATATTCTTTTCTCTCTGAGCTTGTAAGAGAGCCTGTTTACAATGAAGGGAGTCCTTCAAATTTTCATTAATCTCTTCCACCTTTTTGATGTTCTCCTTCAAGAAAACATATTGAATGAGTAACAGTGATTCATTCCTTGGGGCACCTGGGTTGCACCTGGGTGGCCCAGTCTGTGGAGTGTCTGACTCCTGCTTTCGTTTGCCTCAAGTCCTGATCTCAGGGTCATGGGATTGATCCCCGCATCAGGTGAAACACTCGGCACGGTGTCAGCTTGGCATTCTCTCTCTGTCTCCTTCAGACCCCCTCGCCTCACTCTTTCCTTCTCTCAAATCAATCTTTGAAATAATAATAATTTTAATAATAATAATAATATTTTATTACTTTTATTTCTGCTGTTAGAACACAATTCAGGCAAAGAAAGGAGACTTACTTTTAATTTACGTACTCCAGCAAGGGAATGCTTATGTTCTCTCTTTGTTTCCGCTTGCTTCTTTGCTTCCCTGGCCTACAAAAAATATGAAAAAGAATCAGAAGTCCAAAATAGCATGTTAAAGAAACCTATATCTGTGCCTCTCCTTTTGTGACAAAGAAAGAGGCAGTACTCTACATTTGTGAAGCTTCTCTTACTCAAGGACCATTTCTGGGTTGCATGATATAGATCGATAGAATGAACTACCAGAGGGTAAGTAACCAATATGAAATCACAAAAAAATATTTGAAAGGGTACACATACCTTCTCTTCCCAACTCGCTATGTTTTTTTCAAGATCCCTGTTTTCGTTTTTAAGGTTATTAATCTTCATCTTGATTTGGTCTAAAGTAACTGAAAGGAGAAAAAAGAATTTTAAGATAATTAGCAAAAACAGCGACATTGAATAATCCCAATATATTAGCACCAGAGTACATTCTCTGACACTTGGGTGTCACTAACTTGCTAGCATTCCCATTGTGCCTGAAGGAAGCATGTTGTAGCAGCATTTGAAACCTAAGACATTCTATATCAGTGAGATTCCTACTTAAAATGTTTTTCAAACATAAAAAAAGAAACAATCGAAAGCTTTCTCATTTTTCTCCCACCTGTAAGCACCATTCTTGGAAAATTCAAACCTTGCATATGCTAATGTCATCGCCAGAGATGTGACCAAAAAATCAAGCATCCTAGCAACTAACATCTCTCTCCTCCAGTGATTCAGATACAAAAGCAGGTCCCTGCAAACAACACATAATGAGCAAAACTATACATTGTTTCTGCTCAGGGGCTATACATTGTTTCTGCTCAGTGGATCGTCTACTTCCAGGTCCTACTTGGAATTCCACACAAGGAAAGCTCAAGATATCAGGTGAGTGACAACTCACAGGCCTTCAGAAACTTTCTGCTGCTCCCAGATCGCCTTTCATGGACCCCAGGCTGGGGGCTCTGGAGGACCAGTTCTCTGCTATAAACACATTTGGGTACAATCTCCACGTTACAGAGAGTCTTTGGAGGCCCTGGATAATGCACAAGCCTGAGAAGACAAGCTTTTTTCATCACAACAGGAGAATGTTACCCTGCACCCTTAAAGGGAAACAACACTCATGAGGAGACTGATGGCAGCTGCATAACACTTGTAAGGTCTAGAACACAGACTCCTCTAAGAGCCACTTAATTTTCTCATCGTGGGGCACCTGGGTGGCTCAGTTGGTTAAGGGTCTGCCTTCTGCTGGGATCAGGATCCTGGGTCCTGGGATCACATCCCACATCCAACTCTCTGCTCAGCAAGGACTTGCTTCTCCCTCTCTGTCTGCCTCCCACTCTGCCAGCTTGTGCTCTCTCTATATATATCTAGTGAATAAACAGAATCTCTTAAAAAATAATTCTCTCATCTTGCCTCAAAGTGCAAACTTCTCTTCTCCTGACCCACTGTGAGTGCTCTCCTGCTCTGAGACCTCTCTTCTCACCAGGACCACTTCCACACTCACAACAACGAACAACGACATTCAATGGTTTCCTAAGTGCCAGGTGGCCACCCAGGCCGTCAACAGCCAGCACCATGGAATCACCACAATCCATGATCCCCACACACTATCCATTATCCCCGCTGGCACAGGCTTTATTCCATTCATTCTCCCCTGGCAGGCAACGACCCCTCCACTTCAGACTTAAAACCACAGTTTATATCTCTCCTGTAACACACGCTCTGCATGACAATATCTGCCTTCTTCCCTATGTGTAGCCATTTTGCTAGACTCAGAGAGTTTTCTCCTCTTGACATTTCACCAAGAGCCAGCTCATGGTGAAGTACTTACTCCAGACCTCACGCTGTCATCATCACTTGCCTCCTAAACATGTCTCTGCAAAATTACACCTTGTATTCTCCCTAGTCCCACGAAGAGATTCTTCTCCTGGTCTCTTAGAGATGGCAACTCCATCCACACTGTCACTTAGACTCCACATGGGGAAGAGAAGCATTTTCAAGACTTAAGTCAGTGAGACATCAGAAGTCACCATATTTATCCCTCATCAAATTAAACACACATCAAATACGGGTACTGAGAATTTTTGGCAAAGAAAACTGAAGCCCCAAATCTTACCTTCGTATTGTCGAGGCTTTATCTAAGAGAGGAAGAAACAAAGATAAGCTCGATGACAAAACATATTATGAGTAATAATCTATAGTACAGATATTACCACAATTATAATCCAAAGATATTACAACAATCACTTTGCTTAGCAGCATGAATTCACAGGATTAAAAAGGAAGATAAAATTAGAATTTTTCATGAAGTCATCATTGTTTACAATCAATTTATGATAAAGAGCACAACTTGTGTTTAACTTACTTTTGCCCCCAAATTCTATTCACATAGTAGTCAATGAATGTTCAACCTCTTCAATTTTGACAAGGGATCATGCAGACATTGAAAAGATATCCTTTAATTCATTATTTCCCTAGCTATTTTTTATGTTAGTCACCACACAGTCTGTCATTAGTTTTTGTATTCTTGTTTTTTTTAATTTATTTTTTATTTATTTTCAGCCTAACCGTATTCTTTGTTTTTGTACCACACCCAGTGCTCCATGCAATCCATGCCCTCTCTAATACCACCACCCCAACTCCCCAACACCAAGACTTAAAACCCCTGAGATTGTTTTTCAGAGTCCATAATCTATCATAGTTCACCTCCCCTTCCAATTTCCCCCAACTCCCTTCTCCTAACTCCCCATGTCCACCATGCTCCACCAATAAGTGAAACCATATGATAACTGACTCTGTTTGTTGCCTTATTTCACTCAGCATAATCTCCTCCAGTCCCATCCATGTTGCTAAAAAAGCTGGGTATTCAGGGGCGCCTGGGTGGCTCAGTGGGTTAAGCCGCTGCCTTCGGCTCAGGTCATGATCTCAGGGTCCTGGAATCAAGTCCCGCATAGGGCTCCCTGCTCGGCAGGGAGCCTGCTTTCTTCTCTTTCTCTCTGCCTGCCTCTCTGCCTATTTGTGATCTCTCTCTGTCAAAAAAATAAATAATAAAAATCTTAAAAAAAATAAAAAAAAAAGCTGGGTATTCGTCCGTTCTGATTGAGGCATAATACTCCATAGTGTATATGGACCACATCTTCCTTATCCATTCGTCCGTTGAAGGGCATCTTGGTTCTTTCCACAGTTTGGCAACTGTGGCCATTGCTGCTATAAACACTGGGGTACAGATGGCCCTTCTTATCACTACATCTGTATCTTTGGGGTAAATATCCAGTAGTGCAATGGCAGGTCATAGAGAAGCTCTATTTTTAATTTCTTAAGGAATGTCCACACTGTTCTCTAATGAGGCTGCACCAACTTGCATTCCCACCAACAATGGAAGAGGGTTCCCCTTTCTCCACATCCCCTCCAACACATATTGTTTCCCGTTTGGTTAATTTTGGCCATATCTCAATGTAGTTTGAATTTGAATCTCCCTGAGGCTTAGTGAGGATGAACATTTTTTCATGTGTCTGATAGCCATTTGTATGACTTCATTGGAGAAGTGTATGTTCATACCTTCTGCCCATTTTTTGATATGATTATCTATTTTGTGTGTGTTGAGTTTGAGGTGTTCTTTGTAGATCCTGGATATCAACATTTTGTCTGTACTGTCATTTGCAAATATCTTCTCCCATTCCGTGTGTTGTCTCTGTGTTTTATTGACTGCTTCCTTTGCTCTGCAGCAGCTTTTGATTTTGCTAAAGTCCCAAGTTTATTTTGGCTTTTGTTTCCTTTGCCTTTGGGGACATATCTTGAAAGGAGTTGCTGTGGCTGATATCGAAGAGATTACTGCCTATGTTCTCTTCTAGGATTCGGATGGATTCCTGTCTCATGTTGAGGTCATTTATCCATTTTGAGTTTATATTTGTGTATGGTATAAGAGAATGGTCGAGTTTCATTCTTCTACATATAGCTGCCCAGTTTTCCCAGCACCATTTATTGAAGAGACTGTCTTTTTTCCACCGTATATTTTTTCCTGCTTTGTCAAAGATTATTTGCCCATAGAGTTGAGGGTCAATATCGCCGCTCTCTACTCTGTTCCACTGGTCTATGTGTCTGTTTGTATGCCAGTACCATGCTGTCTTGGTGATCACAGCTTTGTAGTAAAGCTTGAAATCAGGTAACGTGATGCCCCGCATTTTATTTTTGTTTTTCAACATTTCCTTAGCGATTCAGGGTCTCTTCTAATTCCATATAAATTTTTGGATAATTTGCTCCAGGTATTTGAAGAATACTGGTGAAATTTTGATTGGAATGGCATTAAAAGTATAGATTGCTCTAGGCAGTATAGACATTTTAACAATGTTTATTCTTCTGATCCTAGAGCATGGAATGGTCTTCCATCTTTGTGTGTCTTCTTCAATTTCTTTCTTGAGTGTTCTGTAGTTCTCGAGTACAGATCCTTTACCTCTTTGATTAGGTTTATTCCCAGGTATCTTATGGTTCTTGGTGATATTGTAGGTAGAATCAGTTCTCTAATTTCCCTTTCTGTATTTTCATTGTTAGTGTATAAGAAATCCACTGATTTCTGTACATTGACTTTGTATCCTGCCACATTAATGAATGGCTGTGTGAGTTCTAGTAGTTTGGGGGTGGGGTCTTTTGGGTTTTCCATATAAAGAATCATGTCATCCGCAAAGAGAGAGAGAGTTTTACTTCTTCATTGCCAAATTGGATACCTTTTATTTCTCTTTGTTGTCTGATTACTGTTGCTAGGACTTCTAATACTATGTTGAACAAGAGTAGTGAGAGTGGGCAACCTTGTCGTGTTCCTGATCTCAACGGGAAGGCTGCAAGCTTTTTCCCATTGAGGATGATATTTGCTGTGGGTCTTTCATAGATAGATTTGATGAAGTTCAGGAATGTTCCCTGTTCCCTCTATCCCCATACTTTGAAGTGTTTTAATGCATCAGATGCTAGATTTTGTCAAATGCTTTTTCTGCATCGATTGAGAGGACCATGTGGTTCTTCTCTCTTCTCATACTAATTTGTTCTATCACATTGATTGATTTGCAAATGTTGAATCATCCTTGTAGCTAAGGGATGAATCCCACCTGGTCATTGTGGATAATCTTTTTAATAAGCTGTTGGATCCTGTTTGCTAAGATTTGCTGAGAATCTTATCATCCATATTCCTCAGTGATATTGATCTGAAATTCTCCTTTTTGGTAGTGTCTTTGCCTGGTTTGGGAATCAGGGGAATGCTGGCTTCATGGAAAGAATCTGGAAGTTTTCCTTCTGCTTCAATTGTTTGAAACAGTTTCAGGAGAATAGGTGTTATTTCCTCCTTGAAAGTTTGGTAGAATTCCCCTGGGAATCCGTCAGGACCTGGACTCTTTTTTTTGGGAGATTTTTGATCACTGCTCCAATCTCATTACTAGACATTGGTCTATTCCGGTTGTTGAATTCTTCCTGGTTCAATTTGGGGAGTTTATAGTTTTCCAGGAATGCATCCATTTCATCTAGGTTGCTAAGCTTATTGGAATATAAACTGTTGATAATAACTTCTGATGATTGTTTCTACTGCCTTGGTGTTTATTGTGATCTCTCCCTTTTCATTCATAATTTTATGAATTTCGGCTTTCTCTCTTTTCTTTTGGGTTAGTGTGACCAATGGTTTATCGATCTTATTGATTCTTCCAAAAACCAGCTTCTAGTTTCATTGATACATTCTACTGTATCTCTGGTTTCTACCTCATTGATCTCAGCTCTAATCTTGATGATTTCCGTTCTTATGTGTGGAGATGGTTTGATTTGTTGTGGATTCTTCAGTTCTTTAAGGTGTAGAGACAGCTGCTGTGTTCTGGAATTTTCAATTTTTTTGATGGAGACTTGGGTGGCTATGTATTTCCCCCTTAGGACCACCTTTGCTGTATCCCATAGGTTTTGGACCGAAGTGTCTTCATTCTCATTCGTTTCCATGAATTGTTTCAGTTCTTCTTTGATCTCCTGGTTGATCCAAGCATTCTTAAGCGGGGTGGTCTTTAGCTTCCAGTTATTTGAGTTCCTTCGGGACTTTTCCTTGTGATTGAGCTCCAGTTTCAAAGCATCGTGATCTGAGAATATGCAGGGAATCATCTAAGTCTTTTGGTATCAGTTGAGTCCTGATTTGTGACACAGTATGTGGTTTATTCTTGAGAAGGTTCCACGTGCACTTGAGGAGAATGAGTATTCTGTTGTTTTAGGGAGGAAGGTTCTGAATATATCTATGAGGTCCATCTGGTCCAATGTGTCATACAATGCTCTTGTTTCTTTATTGATTTTCTGTTTCGATGATCTGTCTATTTCTGAGAGAGGCAGGCTAAGATCTCCTACTATTAATGTATTCATATCAATATGACTCTTTATCTTGATTAACAGTTTTCTTGTGTAATTGGCTGCTCCCATATTGGGGGCATAGATATTTACAATTGTTAGATCATCTTGGTGGTTAGTTCCTTTAAGGATTATGTAGTGTCCTTATTTATCTTTGACTACAGTCTTTAGTTTAAAATCTCATTTATCTGATATGAGAATTGCTACCCATCCTTCTTTTGAGGCCCATTGGCATGAAAGATGCTTCTCCATCCCTTCACTTTAAGACTGGGTGCATCTTTAGGTTCAAAATGGGTCTCTGGTAGACAACATATGGATGGGTCCTATCGTTTTATCTAATCTGCAACCCTTTGCCATTTTATGGGAGCATTTAGGCCATTTTTATTGAGAGTGATATTGATAGATATGTTTTTATTGACATCGTGCTACCTTTTAAGGCTTTCTTCCTGTAGATTGTCTCTATATTTCTGTTCAATGCTATTCTTAGGAATTTTCCTCTTTTATAGAACTCCCCCCTTAAGATTTCCTGCAGCGTTGGCTTGGTGGTTGCATAATCTTTTAAGCCTTGCCGGTTTTGAAATCTCTTTATCTCTCCATCCATTTTGAATGTCAGTCTTGCTGGATAAAGTATTCTTGGCTGCATATTATTCTCATTTAGTGCCCTGAATATCTTGCCAGCCCTTTATGGCTTGCCAGGTCTCTGTGGACAGGTCTAATACTATTCTCATGGGCTTTCCTCTGTAAGTAAGGAGCCTCTTAGTGCTAGCGGCTTCAAGAGATTATACCTACAATTATGATTCCTCAATTTGACTATCAGGTGTCTTGATGTTTTTCTGGAATCTATAATCTTGGGTAGAGAACATTTGGCCTCTAGTACATGAATGCTGGTTCCATTCACTAAATTGGGAAATTTTCATGAAGGACTTGGTCCACTCTATCCTCTAGACTTCTTTCTTGCTCCTCCCCTTCAGGAATTCCAATAATTCTGACTTTGGAACGTTTCATGGCATCATTTATTTCCCTGATTCTGTTTTTGTGGTTTCTAATCTGTTTGTTCCAGGCTTCCTCTTGATCTTTCTCTCTATCTGTTTGTTTTCCAGATCACTAATTCTATCTTCTCTCTCAGTTACCCTAGGTTTTAGAAAATTTAGATTAGATTGGAACTCACTGAGAGCATTGTGAACATCAGCCCTGGTAACTTTTAACTCTGCCCTAACATTGTGACCATCCTGTCTGGTCCCTTTCAGCACGGCCCTAATCAATTCCGTTTGGTCATCCATGGCTTTCTCCAACCTATCTATTGCCTGGATAAATGTTAACCTGAATTCTCTTTTCGACATATTGTCTATGTTGATAGCCCTTAGCTCTGTTGTGGAAGGTCCATCCTCTGTATTTTTCTCTGTTGGGATTCCTCCTCCTAGTAATTTTGGTGAGAGATGACTGAACAGACGTAGCTGGGTATATCGACCGTGGTGCAGTCAGGGTGCACTCTGTAACACTTCTGAGCAATCAGGATTCCCCACCAAAATGAGAGAAAAAAGACAAGAAAAAGAAAAAAATAGGAGATAGAGAGAGACAGGAAAGAAAGGGAAGATGAAAGAGAAGGTTCAGCCCAAATGCACCCCAAAAAAAGATTTATGAGGTATACAAACAAAAGACAAAAAAAAAAGAATGATAAAAGTATATAATAAGAGAAAAATATGTAAATATATGCAAATACAGGAATAACCTTGTTGAAAAGAACCCCAAGTGTAAGATTTATATACTATCAGTACAAACACAAAAACACAGAAACACTGGTGGAAGAAAAAGATGGGAGAGTGGTTATAAATTCTCTGTGTGAGCAAGGAAGTTTGTTTTGATCCTTGCTGGATGTAATTGATATCTTTGTTAAAGGACTCAACTTTCCTAGGATAAAGGGATTAAAAATGGTTTACCTCTAGGGGTAGTATTGATTGGGGAATGGGGATTTCTTTGAAGATTAACTCTATATGAATATTAGAAAATAACAATAAAAAAGGAATAAACTCAGCTAAACTAAAAATTTTAAAAATTCAAAAAATAGAAGTGCAAAAGAGAAACACAGGTGTATGCAACAATAAGTTTAGGTTGGAAATTTATTATGGAATTTCATGTGCTGGACAGCTCTCTGTGATTGTAAATCGGTTAAACAATTATCTATATACAACAAATGAGGCAGAATACTGGGAAAAAATTAAAAATAAAAGTTGTCCTACGAAGTAGTGGTGGTGGTTCTCTTGTAGTCTTTTTTTTTTTTTTTTCTTTCCTGGTTGGTTTTCTTGGGGAGATGCCTGCCACGTTGGTTTTCAGTCAGTAATATTCCCTGAGTTAAGTCCTCCAGTCCCCGTCTAGGGGGTGGGCTCTGAGGAAACCGTTTTTTTCAGGCTTTTGTTCTCTGGAGCTTTTTATGTTTCTTCACCTTTTACCCCCCTCTCGTCTTAACCTCTTTTGATGGTTTTTGTAGGTTTAGAGAAAAGCAAACTGTACCCTGACCTCCCTCTCAGAGAGAAGCCTCAGTCTGTTCTGTGGGTGTTGCAGAGCCCATATACACTTCTCCTTGGCTGCTGGCAGAGTAGATTCTGAGTCACGGTTCCTGGGGACGCAGGATCTTCTGCTTGTACCCAAAAGCATGGCAGCGGCGTCTGTCTGGGATCTCCAGACCGCCAGAGAGGTCCTAAGCATGGATCGCACACTGAGATTTTCCCGCTGGCCCAGGCTGGGAGTGCCTAGTCTTTCTGGGTTTAAGAGCACCCGGCTTGCATGCACCTCTTTCAGGGGAGGCGCGTGCATGTCTCAGGCTCTGAGAACAAGTGCAGGTCTGAAAGCACCAGGCTGAACCTTCGCGCACCTCTCTTGTGGGATATTTTGGGGTGCGTTTGTTAGGCTCTGAAACAATGGTGCATATCAAAGAGCGCTGACTGGGCCTTTGTACCTCTCTCAGGGGAGGATGAGGGACATGCACATTAGAGGCTCTGGAGCAGGGCTCACACATTCTGCCATCCTGTGTGGCTCCCATCCCCTTAGAGGAGCCAGAACCCACGCAATCTCGGGTTTGCTGGCGGCTCTGGGACCAAGATCTGGTTTCTTTGTCACACTCTCTCTGGCTCAGAGGCAGGGGAGGCTGTCCTGGGACTGAGGACTTAAGCCCCTGTCCCTAGCTGCCCCAATTCCAACAATTTACACCCCACGTTCCTTTGCTCTTTTGGAGTGCTTTCAACCAGTCTCCAAGTTAATGCTGGTCCCCAGACACTGGGCACGCTCGCTCCTTATTAGGGTATTACTTTCCAACTAGTCAGCTCTGGTGGCTCCCTCCCCCTTTTGTTTATCTTGCAATATCAGTCCCCCTTTCCCACTCCGCTTTACCTGCCCATTGGCGTCTTATACCCCTGTTGAGATCCAGATGTGTAAAATTCTGATCTCATGCTGATTTCATAGGTAATCAGAGTTCTTTGGTAGGTAATCAGCTCGCTTTAGAGTACAGGTTGAAAAGGTGCCTCTTCCTACTTTCCCACGCCATCTTGTCCCTTCTGTCATTAGTTTTTGATATAGTGTTCCAGGATACACTGTGTATAACACCCAGTGCTCCATGAAATAGGTACCCTCCTTATTACCCATCACCAGGCTCCTCAAACCCCTCTCCTCTAAAACCCTCAGTTTGCTTCCCAGAGTCCATAGTCTCTCATGGTTCATCTTCCCCCTCTGACTCTTCCCCCCCACGATTCATTTTTCCCTTCCTTCTCCAAATATTTCCTATGCTATTCCTTATGTTCCACAAATAAGTGAAACCAAAGGATAATTGACTTTCTCCACTGGGCTTATTTCACTTAGTATATTTCCCTCACATTTTTGCAACCTAGTATCTGCACTGAAGTACAGAATTTGGCACTATTTTAAAATACTGAAAGAAAGAAAATGGAAGGAAGGAGGAAAGAATGCAGGCAGGCAGGCAAGGGAGCAAAGGCTGTGTCAAGGATATGCCACCTCTTTCCTTCTCTACAAAGCTATCTTGAAACCTTACAAAGTGTTGGCTGTTTGCTGAATTCACACACAGTTATGACATATCAGGTGCTATGCAGTTTCCCAGACTGTTTAAATGCAGTGTCATCAAAAAGAAGTAAAAGCCATCAGATGAGATAAAGAGTGGCCCATTATGAGATGAAGCATAAGCCATGACAGAAATGACAGCTGATGGTTCCAAAAAGGGAAGTGAGGCAATTCAGATTTGAGTCACCCTCATGTTATTATAGCTCAACAACATCTAGGCAAGACCTCACTTTGACACCATTAACATATTTCCTGTTTTAATAGGTTTACAGGATGATGAGAGGCTGGGGCCAACCTGCAAATCTTGCAAGGATATTGGAATATCACCATGCTATCAATAAACCAGTCATAGTATGTTGTTGGGGAGAGTGCATCAGGGGAGGGAAATCAGAAAGCCATGGTTATTCCTTTGATTTCACATGTTGATAAGGAACCACTGAGCTCCTGTGGCCTATGTCACCAGCCCCATGGGCAGGGGAATTGGAAAGGTCGATGGCTACACCAAATATATAATATTTTTCTGTTCTCTTTGAAGAGAAGTTTTCTCCATTGTGAGGGAGAGGGGGAATAGTCCCATGGAGAAAGAAACTTAAAAGAGTTCTTTCTTCTTACAAAGGTCTGCCCTCAAATGAAACTATGTCTCCAGAGTCTAAATGGGGGTTTCTCAAAGACTCAGCCACAGAGGTGAGGGAAATCCTCAACTCCAGTGCCATCTTCTCCCTGTCTCACCGGTGAGGACCTCAGTCTAACTCCGAGCCAGAGAAGCAGAAAACCTCACCCTAACTCCCACTTACCTCCCTTCCTTCAGCAGGACGCAGTATCTAGCTTTCAACACGACCCTACAAGGCATGCTGCAGGTAAAACCATGACAGCAAGCACGAGAATCACACTTCCTGTGGCAGAAGTGATGGGGAGAGCAGGCTGGACTTTCAAGTCTCTTTGATGTAAGATACTGGGTCTAAGGGAAAAGTGCACAAGAGGAAGAAGAGATGGTAAATGTGGACAGAGATAGGAAACTCTAAGATTGTAACATGTTGTCTAGAAAGACAACAACACCATTATAAAAATCAAGAGTGCTTGTGCTGGCTTCATGAAGAGACTCAAAATAAACCAGAGGAAAGAATCATTGACAGGAAAGAAACTTCCAAAAGAGAAACACAAAGACAAAAATTACACAGACAACACAGAAAACTCAAGACTAATAGGTCATTACAAAATGAGTAACACACATAACAGGAATACCTATTCCTATAGGAGAGTGGACGGAGAGCTATTTGAAGGAATAATGACAGAGGATTGTCTGAAATTAATGGAGTTACCTAATCAAGATCCAGGAAAATCAAAACATTGAAAGAAGGATAAATACCAAAACACACACACACACACACACACACAAACAATGAACCAAAACCACCAATGTTTCCTAATCTAGAATATTCAGCTACAGATCATTAAAGAAAAAAAAAATGTTTTGGAAATCTGGAGCAGGGATTGGGAGTGGGTGTGGGAAGGGGAGAGGTGAGCAGTAACACCTTACTCCAGAGAAAATGATAAGAACGACATCACACTTCTTTTCAGAAACCATGCCATCAAGAAGGATGAAGTGTTTATACTGTTTAAAGGAACATCGAGCTAGAAATCTGTTGCCAGTGAAATGGTCCTTCAACACACACCACACAGTAAGGAAACCCGTCAGGAATAATGGCGGGCATTATTTCCAAGATGAAGGGGTCAATTCTCCAAAAAGACACAACAATTTCTAATGCGTATGCATCAACAACAGAGTGTCAGAGCACATGAAACAGAAACTGAAAATACTGCTGGTGGGAACAGATGAATCCATTCCTACAGCTGGATAATTCAAAATCCTCTTATCCCTCATTGACAGACCCAGAGATGCAGAATATTCATGAGAACACAGGTGAATGGACCAGCATCACCCTTCCACCCCATCCACTACACATTGGCAGAATACTTTATTCAACAATGAGGTATAGACATTCTGCTCGGGCTGACATAAAACAGTCACTAAGAGAGCCAAAATTCGGGGCCATACAACACATGTGAACCACCAAAGGAATTGAAATCACCGGAACTATGCTCTCAGACCCCAGTTGACTTAAACTAGAGATCGAGAACAGAAAGATAGCTGGAGAAATGACCAGAGAGAGAGAGATTCAACAGCCCACTTCTAAAGAAGACATGGGTGGAAGGGCAGGTGGGTGGAGGGATGGGTGAAGGAGGTGAAGGGAAAGAAGAGTGCACTTCTTCTGCTGAGCACTGAGAAATGTACAGAATTGCGGAGTCATGTTGTACACCTGAAACTCACATTACACTGTTTGCCAATTATGCTTGAACTTAAAAAAAAAGAACATATGGATCAAGAAGGCACTTCAATAGAAATTTAAAACTACATCAATCTAGGTGATAATCAAAATTGACATATTAGAGGGAAATTTGTAGTACTGAATAGACATAAAAATGTCCAGGGGCTCTAACATTTTTTGCTTATTTATGAATGAAAGTACAGAAGGTACATTAATATACTTACAGCGAGGATGGTTCTCCAGAGGTATATGAGAAAGGCACAAGTTCCCAAGAAGGCAGTTAAAATGAGAAGCTTCCACAGAACTTCAGTCCCATGAGGGCCAAGACAGAAATGATCAGGCAAGGAAAGGACAAGCTGAAATACCATTTGAGACAATGAGGAATCTCAAAGACTTTTACTGTGTATCTGTCACAAAAAATCAACTTTACAAACCCTTAGTCAGCCTACAGGAGGTGAGCATACCTCTTAACTAGCTCCTCCTGGAGGAGAAGGAGCACAGAGGCATTTCCAAGGAGCTGGGGCAAACTTTTGGCAGTGATGAGTGTGTTTACCAACCTACCATGATGATGGCTTCCTTGTTGATTCCCTATGTCTAATATCAACAAAAAGTATTCTTTGAAAAGATGTTGTGATCATATATACATTATGACACACTAAAGCTGCAGGCAAAATCTAATAGACAAATCTTAAGAGATTTTATTTTATCTACAAGCACATTGCAACTGTTTTTTCTATAGCTAACAGAACTTGAGAATTTATAAGCCAACACAAAATAAACAAGGTAAGTCAATGTAAACTAAGAATAGGTAAGGAGTCAGTGACTTCTACTGTATATCCATGGAGGACCTGGAAAAACTCCTTTGGACCATTTCCAAAACTACACCCAAAATTTAAGGACGAATGAGGGAAAGCATTAATAGAATTTGTACTAGAGGTACAAATGAGCACATTATATGGACACATGTTTATAGATCAGGACATAAGTGAGAGAGACAGGAGGCTGCTCGTTAATACGACATGTGATTATTGCCCAATAAAAATAAATCAGAGTTACTGATTAGTTTCTGAAATCATTGTTGTTTTCTTTCAATGCTCACTCTGATTCTGAATCACAAACCCAGATTTCAGATTTCTGAAGTACATAATCAGGTGATCATGTATGTTCTAAGCATATCTGTGAGGGTTAGTATCTCCAAAAAGCCAATGGAAGCAATTCATGTTCCTATTTCTTGGTACTGTAAGTAAATCATGCAAGAGCAACTTAAAATTTAACTTTCTAAAGAGGGAAAATATTAACGAATGTATTTATTTATTTTAAAGAGAGATGGGAAAAGGCAGAGGTAGACTGAGTAGCTGAGTGGCAGCTGAGCAGGGAGCCCAACCAGGGCTCAATACCAGCACCCTGGGATCATGACCCAAGCCTAAGGCAGACACTTAACTGCCTGAAACACCCAGGTGCCTGTGAATTCTAATACAAAATTCCTGGATACAAACACCGAGGGCAGGAACACATCATTTTACAAAAACTACACTTAGAAGTATTTCAGGAGAAAAGACACTGACAATGCAATTCATACTAATTCACACCAAACTTGAATTTTGTGCAAACACACCTCTCTAGAAAGGAGCTCCTGAAATCTAAAACATTTTCCTCTTCAGCCCTCATAGCTGAGGTCAGGAAAATGTGTGCTGTTGGGAAACGTACACTGCCTTTAATAGCCACTGTCTGGAAGAGAGCAGTAGCTGTCAGCAGAATGGTTGGTCATGGGGATCAAATGCACAAAAGACAGAGGCCGTCTTTTCAGGAATGTAAAACACGCCCATCTGTGGGCACTCAGTACATCTGGCAGCTGTCTGGATGCTGATACCAGTAGCTGAGTCTTAACTAGAGGACAGCCAGTGGGGCCAAAAACTCTAGGTTCTCCGACAGTGGCCATGAGCAGGTGGAGGTGGGAAATGCAACACCAGTTCATTTAGGCAAGAGTTCAGAGATGAGGAAGGGTGAGAAAGGTGAACTGATCCATGAGATGCAGCCCAGGTAGAGGGGAATGATTCCAATCCAGACGACCAAGAAATTCCCTCTTCTGAAGACTCAAATGAAACAGAATGGGGTCTACTTTGACTAGAGGTCTTCATGTGGGATGGGTCTGCCTCAATACAAGCATCCTTCTTGACTATTGACACTTCCGGATCCCTCTTTCATAATCTGGTGCAAGCGGATCTAAAGTAGTCTACTTATTTCCAGGGGTGTTCCCTAACTGTTGGCTGACTCTCTCTCTTTCTCCTGGGGGTACAGGGTTTACTTGTTCATGACAGAATGAAATATTCAGGCTGGGAACCACGTATTTCTTTATATTTGGACAATCCTAAGGACATCCAGAACTTTCTTCTTTTGGGAAAATCAACACACTGCACATACTTGGTCAAAGAAAGGACAACAACTCGTTCACTTCCTAATCACATCACTCCTAGTGATTTTCCTGTGACATATATCCCTGCAGGTTGTGGTCTATTAGTGTCTTGTGGGATTCTCAGGTCTCCATGGACCTGGTGGGACACACAGTCCCTGGGGACAGCCTCCAACCAAGAAGCACAGCAAAAAGGATATTTCACTTCTTAACACTCTAGTCCCAACACCAATGCTTAAGATACCCAGGGATGTCAAACTTTACAAATATAAACAATGCGCTGACACAAAAACAAACTAAACAGAAGCTGGACCCTGAATTTACCAGGCTTGCAGTAGGATCTTCACCAGGATTCCAGGGGACAATCTAGCACCCCTAGCTCCTACTAAATTAGAGTTCCTGACATTTTTGAAGACAATTTTAAAGAGATATAATGTACATATCACACAAGCCCCCTATTTAGGACAAAGAGCTCAATGGCTTTTCCTATCTTCACAAATCCTTCCTCCTGACACTATAAACCTGGTGCCTTCAGGTTTCCATCCTACCAAAGCAGTGCTTCTTGGACCCAGCAGCACAGACAGGACCCAAAACATGAGGGAAATGGCTGTGGCCTCAACACCTTCAGGTTGACCCTGAAACGTGCCCTGTGGTGCCCAGTCATCACGAAGAACTCTCGTTCTTCTGAGGTTACCATCAAGAACCCCATGAAAAAGCTGTGATTAAATAACCCAGTTGGAAGGAAGAAACCACTAGCAGCTTATGGGCACCCAAGTAGCTCAGTCAGATACGTGACCAAGTCTTGGTTTGGATCAAGTCATGATCTCATGGTTTTGAGGTTGAGGCCCACTTTGGGCTCTGTGCTCACTGCACAGCTGGTTTGGGATTTTGTCTTTCCCACCCTCTCTGCCACCTACACATGAGCCCTTTTTCTCTATTCCTCAAATAAATCATATCAGAAGAAGAAGAAGAAGAAGAAGAAGAAGAAGAAGAAGAAGAAGAAGAAGAAGAAGAAGGAGGAGGAGGAGGAGGAGGAGGAGGAGGGGGGGGGAGGGGGAGGGGGAGGAGGAGGAGGAGGAGGAGAAGAAGAAGAAGAAGAAGGAGAAAAGGAAGACATGAGTGAAGTGTCACATATACTCACATTTGGGTTTGGGGAACTGGGACAGTGGAGCAAGACAAGCCAGAAGATTAGTCTTTGCACCATCATGTCCTGGTCCTTTTAAGGGGCACTGTGGGTCCAGGGAGGAAGTGGAGATGGTTGGGGGGCAGGGGAGGGTGGGGAGGGGGTGTTTGGAAGGGGTGGGGAGGTGCAGGGTGGTAATTAGGGAGGGGAATAGGGAAGAAATAGAGGGTAGGATGGGGAAGGTGTTGGTCAGGAGAAGGGGTCAGGGACAGTGTCAGGCTGTGTCAGGGTCAGATTAAGTACTCAAGGGGAAGTAGCACGGTTCAGAAAAGTTAGGAGGTCAGCAGGTTAGTAAAGGACAAGGTCAGCAGGACACATTAGCAGGTCAAGTGAACTCTCAGGAGCAGTTGATTTGGAGAATCCATCCTCCACCAAGCCTTCCCGGGTTTGAACGTTTCCTTAGCAACCTAGAAACATTCTAATCTCTCCACCAATCCCCTGCCTTTGCCCCTAGTAGCTCAACATGGATGCCACACGTGACCTCATTGGTACAAAGCCCCTTCCCACCTGATACCCCAATACATGCCATCGCAACGACAGATCCTCTCTGGATCTCTAGCCATCCTTCTTGTTTACTTCCTCCCACCCAGGTCCCTGTTCCCTCTTCTGGGCGCTCTCTCCTTCCCTTCCAAACTCCCGTCTGAGAGCCACTGGCTGAACAATGTAGAAAGCAAAGGAGAACCAAACTGCAACAACAAGTAAGTACACAACCAGAGTAAGAGTTTCGAGCCTCTCTCAGCAACTCAACGCAGACAGAACTTCCACAAGATGTAATTCTTAATGGCAAACCATCTGAATCCCATAGCTGTCTCCATACATCTGTCCACATCCACATCCACTGATTTTAGGCACATAGGAGACCATTTCAAAAATACGCCCAATTTACTTTAGCCATAAGGGAAATTTTAATTTTGTTTCAGATGCATCAATTCAGGCAACTACAGAGCATCTTGTGGTAATATAATGTGCTAGAAATCACTGATAAAAAGTGAACTAGAAATTCCCATATGTTTAGAAATTCAGAAGTACCTCTATCATGGGAACAGGAGTAAAGAAATAGAAAAAAGAGGGGCTCCTGGTGGCTCAGGTCATGATCAGGTCCTATGATCAAGCCCATCGGGCTCTGTGCTCAGGAGGGAGCCTGCTTTCCCCTCACTCTCTGCCTGCGTCTCTGCCAACTTGTGATCTCTCTCTGTGTGTCAAATACGCAAATAAAATCTTAAATAAAAAAGAAATAGAAAAGGAAAAGAGCAACACTGGAACTGAATGATACGAGGATGATACAATTAAAATCAAATATGTCTTCTGGGCTGGAATATCCTCCGGTATTAGTCTGAGAAGACTTCATGGTCTCAAAATCATCCCCAATTGGCTGAGACATTGGAACACCTCCAACAGAGTAGATCTGTCACTTCTCTTTGTGACCCTCCTACGCACTAGCTTCGGCTTTACATGAGGAAACTTTACAGGGAAACAGTCCAATCAGACTCTCATGTCATCTTCTGGGACATCCAGGAATGAGAGCATTTTAAGAGAAGACTTTCACCAGCTTCTCCCCTGGCGGATCTAGGATAACACCCAGAGAGCTGGCAGCTCCATCTGTGCTGGGTAGGGACAGCCAAGCATGTGGGCAGGGCCAGGGACCCAGGAGACTAGACAAACCCCCTGTTATCCTCTCTCCTGGGGCCTGTCCTGAGCTGAACTTCCTAAACTGTGTCTCCCTAGGACTCTCAAATGTTTCCTCAACTCCTTCTGGTCCAAGACAGCTGATTTTCAGTGCTCTACAAACCACCACTTTATTATTGTGTAAATTTCTTGTAAACAGGAACCACTCTAGTACTGCTTAAATAGCACAACAGCTTGTTTTTTCTAATTAACGTATAATGTAGTTTTTGTTTCAGGGGTAGTCTGTGATTCATCAGTCGCACACAGTTCAAGCACTCACCAAAGCACATACCCTCTCCAATGCCCATTCCACAGCCTCCCATTCCTCCCACACACTTCCACTCCTGCCACTCTCAGTTACAACAATATCCTAAACATACACATACAGAAACCATAAAAAAACAAGCCAACAACAAAACAAGGATAACAAAACAAAGTATTCAATTCTGCTAGATGCCGCTGTCCACCTCAAGAACCCCAGAGTTGGGCTGCTCTGGTTGTAGAAGGAGACCAGCTATGGAAGGGGTGGAGTCAGACTATCCTAAAAGGGAACAGGAGAGAGTCCCAACCTGTAAGGGGGCCAGGGACTTCCATGGAAGATGGCCAGAGTCACCTTGACTAGAACTGGAATCGGGAGCAGGGAAAGAAGCAGGGAATAGAGTTTGGGGGCCTCAAATAGGTGAGATCAGTCATGGAGTTGAGGAGGGGTCCCCAAAGCCAGTGTCAGTCTCCCATCTATGAAACCCTTTGTGGCCCCTGGAGACAAGCCAGGAGCCTAGAGTTTGAGATCCAGCTGTCCTGCTTACCTGCTGTTTGCCCTGGTGCTCATTTCCTTCACTGAACCAGGAGTGTCCATGCCCATGTCCATAACTGTGTGGAGGACAAGATGAAGTCACATGTTGAGAACACGCAGACATTGACATCATCACCGCCAGGGGCTCAGTGTCTCTGGAGATCCAGTGCCTCATGTCTCACCCCTGTTAATGACAGCCCGGGTGACAACCACAGGTCCCTCCTGTTTCAGGCCTGTGCTATGCCCTGCCCTTTGCCAACATCAGCATTCCGGCACCAGATGGCAGGAAGACCCCATGAACTGTGGGGTGAGCTCTGGGCCCCTGGCAAGACTGAGGGATTCCTGGACCGTGGGAAAGGTGATCAAGTGAGGGATTATACTGGACTGGGCAACTGAGCTCCAGGGCACCCTGAAAGGAATGGGGGATTGGGCACCTGTGGAAAGGGCTGGATGCATCTTACAAGATTCCTGGGTCCCCACAGGGCAGATCCCTCCTACACTCCTGCTGGTGCTGGCAGGGATCTGGAAGCACCAGCAGCACCAGCAGCAGAAGTCGCAGCAGATCAATGGGATGCTGGATGGACCTGGGAAGAATGGTCTGGCAGGTAAGTGGAATCACCAGGCTGGGATGCCCTTGGCCTCCTCCTCCTTCCCCAGCCACCTCTCAACCTCTGACTCTGACTTCACCTTCCAGCAGGGCATGGAAAAGCCAAACAGAGGTGGACACCCACGGCCAAGGAAGGGTCCCTCCCCAGAGCTCTGTGTCCTTGTTTCTGAACAGACAGAAGGAGTCACCCGGGGCCCCTGGAACAGGGAGGGAGAATCTGGCCCCAGAGCCCTCTCTGATGGGGCCTGGGGAGAATCCTGGAGGGACAGAATGTAGCACTGGTTCGTAGTCTAAAAAGTCTATGTTTATTAAGGAAATGGAAAAAACAAGTTGCCAGTTGAGCCTCTGGAAGAGAACAGGACCAGTTTCCATTCTTCCAATTTCTACTCTTTGCCTGAATAATTACTTCACCTCTCCAAACCTCTGTGTCCTTCTCTGTGATGTGGGGACAGCATGGCTTCATTCCTCAGGGCATGGATGCAAAGATTCATCGAGATCCGTCATACAAAGCTAGTTTAAACTGATACTTATACCTATCATTATCATCATTTTTTCTTAAAGATTGAACTTGTTTTTCTCAACATTATGCTAAATAAACTTTTATATTTACTTTCTTCAAAAGATTTTATTATTTGAGAGACAGTGAGCACAAGTCGTGGGCAGATGCAGAGGGAGAGGGAGAGGCAGCCTCCTCTCTGAGCAGGGCTCAGTCTCAGGACCCTGAGATCAGGATGCCAGGTAAAGGCAGATGCTTAACTGACTGAGCCCCCCAGTCACGGAGGGCCCCTGAGAAAGAGCCCCCAGGGCTGCAGCAGTGGGAACAGCCCCAATCCTGATCCCTAGCAGGAGAGATACATCCCCAGCGCCAGGATATCCTCCAGCCCCGGGAACTCCATCTTAGCAATGCCTGCCTCCCCCCACCCCGGGTGACCCCAGAGTCCAGGCAGTGCTATTCCCTGCCTGCCCCCATCCCTTCCTGCCATTCCACTCCCTCTGCTCCATGCAGGTACCTAGTCAGGCTCTTCTTGTGGCCCATGGTCAAGGATGTTGCTGTACCCCCGCCCACCCCCCAAAAGCCGAAACCAGCACTGCTTGGAGGAGTAACGCCATAGGTGGAGTCCTCGTGGTCCACCCCTCTCCCTTCATAGCCCAGGACCTCAGCCCTACCTAGGCTACTGGGCCTTGAGCACCCTTCAGTGCCGCCACTGCCTCCGCCGCCGCCCCTTGAGCCTCCACAGCTGCCAGTCTCCTGAGACCAGCTCCCACCTGCGCTGCCTCTACTGAGTGCATGTCATGGAGTGTGTGCTCCTTGGGGGCGTGCGGGCCTCTTGGTGACCTACCTCGCCCAGCGAGGTGGAGCGTGTGATTCCAGCAAGTGGCGATGGGCTCCAGGCCCTGCAAGTCTGCCTTAAGGGGCTGTAGTGGGGACCCAGTCCCGAAGCCATTCCCAGGGATGCAGTTCCCCACACTGAGTTTTGCAACTGCCAGTGCTGCTTGCTATGCCTCCAGGCTTGGAGTGCCCTGGGAGCCAGCGGGCCTCTTTCTTTTGGCGCCAGTTCCCCTGCTCCCTTCTGCTCCTCTGCCACCAGGAGCTTTGGAGCAGCCTCTCCTAAAGTCCTGGCCTCTTGCCCATACCCCAGGCTGAAGCCCCTTCCCAGGCTCCTGAGGCAGGAGAGAAGTGTGCTGACAAAATAAAGACAGCAATGCATACCCTGGAAAGCTAAATCCACACGTGACAACACAGAGACCAAAGGCTTAATTACACGTGCTCCATAACACCCTGTCCAGACACCAGTGCCCTGTGTGGGGAGCAGTCATTCACAATCTCTCTCCTGCCTGGGACTACTGATTTTAATGATGGCATGGCATGTTATTTTGAGGAATTGTGTAATTTTCTGAATGAGTTAAGTGACAAACAATACAGTCAGCAATGTTCTACTACATATTCGCAGCCCATTTTCAGGGCTCAGAGGGTTAAGCATCCCCCTCCCGACTCTGGCTCACTTCATGATCTCAGGGTCCTGGGATGGAGCCTTCAGTCTGGCTCCTGGCTCAGTGCAGAGTGTACCTGACATTCTTACTCTCTCCCTCTACCCTCCCCATGCCCCCGATGGAGACTCTCAAATAAATAAATATCCTTAAAAGGATAAATAAAACTTTAAATGAAACAAAAAAACAAAAAGAAGAACAAAACCCTCCTCACCTAAAAAGGAAGGATGGAAACATGGGGGCGAAGACGCCACCCACAAAAAGGCCCTCCTGAAAGAGCCAAAGAGAAAGTGAGAGCCAAAGTACTGTAGCACACGTCATTTAGGTGTCGGAGGCAGGCCCCCGACCAGGGCGGCCTCCGCCATTAAAAGATGGCGCCTGGCTAGTTGCCAGGTTAGGATTGCCTCATGAGACTAAGCGGAATGCCCAAAGAGGAAGTAAACAGCATTGGTTTCTAGGAAAGTTGTTTGTTTAGGTGTGCAGCCTGATTCGCTCCCTCCTGTACCCTGCTCGCTGATTGGTCAGGTAAGCTTATATAAGTGTGTAGACTTGCGGAAATAAAGAGAGAGAAGATACATCTGAACTGGGGCTTCTTGTCGTCCTTGCAGGTCTAGGGTGATAAATGGCGCCGGCACCCGGGAACTAAATAAAGGAATCTTGCAAGGTAATTCACAGGAAAGCAGGGAGTAAAGTTCCGCGGGTAAGCGGGGACATTAGCCACGTTCAAAAGTGGGAATTCCGTGGTAAAGCAGGGAGTAAAGGCCACATTCAAAAGTGGGAATTCCACGGTAAAGCGGGAAGTAAATGTCGACTGAAGTATATGCGTGTAAAAAGTTGATGTGTTAGTTACTGTCTTTAACGTCCGCGTCTGTTGTCTGTGTGTTCATAATGGGATCTGAAGTATCTAAAGTGCGGTTGGAAGAGTCTTTAAAAGACCTGCTGAAAGCCAATGGAAATTCACTAAAAGCAAAAACTGCTCGGGCCTTTTTGAATACAGTGGAAAAGGCGGCTCCATGGTTCCTAGATGAAGGCTTGCTAAACATACCTCAATGGGACCACTTAGGGGAGGATTTGAAGAAACAGGACAATAAAACGCCTTTGCCACCTGGGTCCCTGGCAATATGGACCTTAGTCCGGGGATGACTGGTGGGGCCTAACCCAAATATTAATCAGCTCTACAAGAGGGAGCATTGGCATTGGAGGAAGTGAAAGAGGATCGGTCTTCTCGTGCCTCAGAGGGGGGTAGTTCTAGTGAAGAGGAAGAAGAAATGTCAGGGGAGGAGTTAGGCCGAAAAATGCATTGCAACTTTGAACAGTTGAAACTAACGACTCCAGCGACACCTAGTGCTCCTCCGCTGTATAATCCTATGGCGTGCCAAGGAGCTTGTAGCTGCTGCACCACATGTGGTAGTGGCAGGGTTTCGAGCTGGAGAGATCATGACCTGGCCTCTGCCTTTCCAGTTTTAGACGACCAAAACAACCAGCGGTATCATCAGCCTCTTGATTGTAAACTAGTTAAGCAATTAAAGGAAGCAGTCATGCAGTATGGCCCTCAGGCAGTCTTTACGGTATCTTTGCTGGAGACCATATCAGGAATGAACTTAGTCCCTGAAGACTGGGGTAACCTAGCCTGCGCAACCTTGTCGGGAGGGCAATATCTAGTATGGAAAACAGCCTGGCAAGAATGCTCAGAGGACACTGCCCGCCGTAATGCAGCGGCTGAAAATCCTCAGTGGGACCTAGAAATGTTAATGGGAATAGGACCGTACATGGGAAAGCAGGCCCAAATACAATACAACCCTTCGGTGTATCTGTAAATAGCCGCGGTGGCCACTAAAGCATGGAAGACAATTCAAGGCAGTGGGGATTTACAGGGTCAGCTGTCTAAGGTAATACAAGGACCAAATGAAGCATATGCTGATTTGGTAGCGAGGCTGATGCAAACAGCTGGTCGAATATTTGGGGAGGTAGAGGCAGCCATGCCATTGATAAAACAGCTGGCTTATAAGCAAGCTAATAAATGGTGTAAAGAAGCCATCAGACCTTGGAAAAGCAAAGACTTGAGTACATATATTAAAGTTTGCAGGGATATCAACGACAGTGTTATTCAAGGGCAGGTTATGGCTGCAGCTATCACTCAAGGTTTACAAGGATTTCAGGGAGCTCAACAATATAAACATAGGGGTACTCCTGGAGTTTGCTATTACTGCAAAGAGCCAGGACACTTTAAGCGTGAGTGCCCCGAGAGAAAGGTGTCCTATCAAGAGCCTAAAAAACCAGGTATCTGCCCAAGATGTGGGAAGGGTGCCCACTGGGCATATGAATGTCGCTCAATAAGGGATATACAAGGAAACTCTCTGCCTCCAAGAGGGTCAAAAAATGGGAAGGGGGGCCCCACACCCCAGGGCCCTCAAATGTATGGGGTGCTCCAACAGGTGGCTCGCTCGCATTATCCGCCAACGAGCCAAGGCAAGCCACAACAGGGAGTGCAGGATTGGACATCCGTGCCACCACCAGACTCATACTGACTCCAGAGATGGGGACCCAGGTAGTCGAATCAGATTTTAAGGGTCCATTACATGAGGACACCGTGGGCCTCTTGCTAGGACGGAGCTAGATGGCGTTATCAGAACTCCTTGTTCACCCCGGTGTTATAGATGCTGATTATAATGGAACGGTGAAAATCCTGGTATTCTCCCCACGTGGAATTACAGCTATTAGTCCAGGTGATAAGATAGCTCAAATCCTGGTATTGCCTTGTTGTCACAAGCCTTTTGGAAGCCATGAGGTTACACGGGGACAGAAGGGGTTCTGTTCATCTGGAGTTCCTCTAGCATGCGTCACGCTAGGCATGGAAAATAGACCCTTTTACTCTTTTTGGATAAGAGACAAGAAATTCATGGGCTTATTGAACACTGGAGCAGATCGCAGTATCATCAATGAAGCTGATTGGTCTAAGGATTGGCCTGTGCAAAAGGCTGATCAAACACTTCGAGGATTAGGGATTGCTCATAGCCCCATGTGCAGTGCAGCTACACTGCCATGGAAGGATGATGAAGGCCACCATGAACTTGTGCAGCCATGTGTCCTTAAGATTCCCATTTTATTGTGGGGATGGGATGTCTTGGCCCAAATGAACCTGAAGTTGACTCCAGAATTATTCTATATTGAGGAAGCTCAAGCCTTAATGACTAAGTCTGGTTATTTTGGAACGGGAGGCCTAGGAAAATAGCTGCAGGGCACCCCTGAACCTATTCCCTTGACTAATTACTTCTCTCAAAGAATAGGTGGGCCGGGGCTGGGTTTTTCATAGGGGCCACTGAACCTCTAAAAATTCAATGGAAAAACAGTAAACCCGTGTGGGTTGCTCAGTGGCCCCTGCCTAAAGAAAAATGTGAAGCTGCCCACACGTTAGTAAAAGAGCAACTTGCCGCCGGGCATATTCGGCCCTCCACATCACTATGGAATACGCCTATTTTTGTGATTAAGAACAAGTCGGGGAAATAGCGATTGTTACATGACTTATGAGCGGTTAATGAAAAGATGGTGGCCATGGGAGCAGTACAGCTGGGGGCTGCCTTTAGTCTCAGCCCTGCCCTCTGGTTGGCCCTCTGTGGTAATCGATATTAAAGACTGTTTCTTTTCCATCCCATTGCTCCCCGAGGACACCCAATGTTTCGCTTTCACAGTACCTACCATTAATCATTCTTGTCTGGATCAACATTATGAGTGGGTGGTATTGCCTCAGGGCATGGCCAATAGCCCTACAATGTGCCAATTATATGTGGACCAAGCCCTGAAGGAGGTTAGAACACAATTTCCCCCGCTCATTGTGTATCATTATATGGATGATATTTTGCTGTGCCATAAAAAAGAACAATATATTGAGAAGGCCATTTCCTTTCTTTTCAAACATTTTGAGAAATTCGGATTACACATAGCACCAGAAGAGGTCCAAATGACGCCCATTAAAGAGTATTTGGGAACTAGGTTAGAGAATACTAAAGTCAGACCTTTAAAGATAATCCTGCGGACGGATCACCTAAACACGTTAAATGATTTTCAAAAATTGTCAAGAGATATCAATTGGATGAGGCCCTATCTAAAACTCACTGATCAGGAATTGTCACCCTTATTTGAGACACTTAAAGGAGACCCTAACCTCACCTCTCCTCGTCAGTTGACTGAGGGGGCAAAAGAAGCCATCAGTCTAATCCAGAAAAGGCTAGAAGCTGCTCAGATAGACAGAAATGACTACTCCAAACCTTTGCTATTTTGTATCCTTGCCGAAAAACGAGCTCCCACTGCAGTTTTTTTGGCAATCTGGCCCCATATCATGGGTTAGTTTGACCCACTCTCCAGGGAAGGTCTTGCCCTGGTACCCAAGTGCCATTGCACAAATTATACTTAAAGGGATTAAACTTAGTATAGCAGCATTTGGTAAACAAACAGATACTATAATATCACCATATACGCAGGAACAAATAAAGTGCCTAGCAGCCTGTGATGATGACTGAGCCATTTTGATAAAGATAACGTGCACTCAATTTGATAGCCACTACCCATCACATCCACGGCTATAGTTCAGTTTATCCAATCCAATCATATACCCTAGGATCACTCACCATAAACCCCTCAGTAATGTAAGTCTTATATTCACTGATGGATCTAAGCAAGGAGTAGGAGCTATAGTTACCAAAGAAGAGAGTTGGACCTTCCTATTTCAAAGCTCCTCTCCCCAAGAAACCGAGCTGCTCACAGTGATAAAAGCATTTCAAATGTTTCATCAAGAACCCTTCAACCTTTTATCAGATAGTAGATATGTGGTGCAAGCTGTCTCTATCATTGAAAATGTGGGTTCTATTAATGCCAGGTCTACTATCTCTGAGGCATTACAAGAAATCCAAACATTCGTTTGGGACAGGAAGGCTCCATTTTATATTGGCCACATATGAGCTCATACAACCTTATCAGGCCCCCTGACAAATAGTAGTCTCCTGCAGAAATTGCGTGACCTTACTACCTGCACTCATCCTTGGGGGTTAATCCTAAGGGTTTGTTACCTAATCATATATGGCAAATGGATGTCACACATGTTTCAGAATTTGGAAAGTTAAGATATGTTCATGTCTCTGTAGATACCTGCTCTGGAATAATTTTCACCTCAGTGCATACAGGGGAAAAATCCAGAGATGTTATCGCCCATTGCCTACAGGCTTTCATGGCATGGGGAAAGCCACGCCAGTTCAAGACAGATAATGGCCCAGCCTACACCTCACAACCCTTTAAAGCCCTCCTACAACAACTTGACATTCACTTGATACATGGAATACCCTATAACCCACAAGGACAGAGTGTTGCGGAGTGTGCACATCTTACAATAAAAAATGCGCTTTATAAACAAAAAGGGGGAATAGGGGACACCTTCAGGTCCCCTAAAGATAAGCTCAACGCCATTCTCTTTATTTTGAATTTTTCAATGTTGGACCAAACGGGTAAATCAGCTGCAGACAGACATGGAAGTGATGCTGCTGCTCCCCCTAAGCCTTTAGTACTTTGGAAGGACATCCTCACAGGAAAGTGCAATGGACCAGATCCAGTGTTAGTATGGAGTAGGGGGTCTGTATGTGTTTTTCCACAGGAAAAGGAGGCTCCAATTTGGATCCCAGAGCAGCTGGTGCGTGCAGCCTTGCCTCCGAACACCAGTCATGATGCTGAAGATGCTGATGATAACTCTGGGGATGCTACACCTCCTGTGGCTGACTCAAGCCAGAAAGCTGTGGGCAATGGTTAAAGCACGGCCATATCCTTTACCAGTGACTATCTCTTCTCTCATATTCCCTCCTCTCCCTTTGATGCTTGGCAGGTCTGTAACTTGCTAGGAGCATGTACTGATATCTCAGCAGTGTCCATGTTAAATGGCAAATTCCTCAACTGTTTTATAAACAAAATGACTCTAGTACCTTTGAGGCAACAGTTAATGTGTCTTGTCCCAATAATATTACTTATCAGCCCACTCCCATATGCATCTTGCCACCGTTCCTTTTCCTCGTAACAAATGCTAGCGAGCTGAATGATACGTTAATTGCACTAAGAATTGCTATCTTTCCCAGTGCTGGAATGTAACTGCCTTCAAGCTGGCTGTGATTATGCGTATCCCTACCCATGTTCCTATCCCAGTTTCCATTCCAGAGGACAAATTTCCGGTGGTGCTATCCAGAAAGAAGAGAGATTTTGGTATCACAGCTGCCGTTGTGACAGCACTGGCTATATCTACAGCAGCTGCCATGGCAGCAGCAGTCTCACTTGCTACAACTATACCCACTGCAGAAGTTGTAAACACCCCTGCAGAAGGAACGGCGGCTGTCCTTCAAACAGTCTCAGATCAATGCACATCTGCAAGCAGGAATCCCGATAGTCAACCAGAGAGTGGATTTGGTTCAAGAACAAGTGGACATATTGGGGGCCCTATTGGGACTGGGATGTATAGCACCCTTCCCGGCAATTTGTATAACTCCCATAGCCTATACAAATATGAGTGACTTACAGAATGTCTCCTGACAGCTCTCCCAATACTTGCGGGGGAATCAGTCCGCAGAATTCCAAAACTACACTCAGCACCTGCTACTAGGCATAACAAGGATAAAGAACACCAGAGATGAGCTGGCAACCCTCCCAGAGATAATCAAAACATTGCAAGATGTGTTAACCTTTATGAAACAAGCGGCTAGCATAATTTGTCTGATGATAATCCTCGTAGTGGGCTTGATTCTGCTAGTAAGGAAACTGCAAATTTGGAGGCGACAGCAACATAGGTAATGGCAAGCCATGGTGCAGGACTTGTTAGCCATCGAGGCTGGAACATCCCACCAAGTGTGGCTAAGTATGCTGGATCGGTAGTCAACGACGGGTAAGATTGGTGGGGGAAATATACCAACCTAAGACAGGACGCAGATCATTGATATCTGCCGTCTGATGATGGGTAAGGATATTCCCCGCCACTGACAACCTAAGACAGGCACAATCCCTGCCATAATAGAAAAAAGGGGAGATGTCAGAGGCAGGCCCCTGGCCAGGGCGGCCTCCGCCATTAAAAGATGGCGCCAGGGGGTGCCTGGGTGGCTCAGTGGGTTAAGCCGCTGCCTTAGGCTCAGGTCATGATCTCAGGGTCCTGGGATCGAGTCCCGCATCGGGCTCTCTGCTCAGCAGGGAGCCTGCTTCCTTCTCTCTTTCTCTGCCTGCCTCTCAGTGTACTTGCAATTTCTCTCTGTCAAATAAATAAATAAAATCTTTAAAAAAAAAAAAAAAAGATGGCGCCTGGCTAGTTGCCAGGTTAGGATTGCCTCATGAGACTAAGCAGAATGCCCAAAGAGGAAGCAAACAGCATTGGTTGCTAGCAAAGTTGTTGGTTTAGGTGTGCAGCCTGATTCACTCCCTCCTGTACCCTGCTCGCTGACTGGTCAGGTAAGCGTATATAAGTGTGTAGACTTGCAGAAATAAAGAGAGAGAAGATACATCTGAACTGGGGCTTCTTGTCGTCCTTGCGGGTTGAGGGCGATATTTAGGGATCCACTATTACCTGAAGTTCTACTGAACTGAGTTAGTGCTGACAACTTCCTCAAGTAGCTGCCGTTTACCAAAAGAGCTTTTAATAATCTTGGAATTTCTTCAGCATTGACAGAAGCACAGGAGAAACCTATGCCACATGAGGAATGCACTCCAACCTTTCATCCCAGTAACTGACAGGATACACTGACAAGTTGGCTGGCCTGGTCTCAGGATGTGGCAGGCAACTAAGGAAAGGTTGACTAGCCTGTCCACGAAGGTTCCACCTTTAATTCTCCCCAACCCCAGGAGCTAAATGGCAGAGTCTTCAGAAATAACCTACAGAAGTAACTACCCCTTGCCCCCAAAAGAAAGGAGCATGCACGCTGCCCCAAAAGGCAAAGGTGTACCTTAACACTGTCTAGAACGAGTTCCTCATCACTGTGTAGTTTCACATTCTGCTCTGATTTCTCAAAACACTTGCCACTGGCCACAATTATTTCACTTTTCTGTTTACTTGCTGAATTTCTCTTCTTCTCCACAGTATTCCAAATGCAATGAGAACAAGGACATTGTCTGTTTTTCCACCACTAGACACCAGAGCCCATTTCGTGGTATGCTCCAGAAAAACCTGTCAAATAAGAACAATTACCCAGGTAATTTACTGGAAGGTTACCAAGTAGACAGAATATCCAGTCAGTATCAATAAATCACTAAGTTCAAATAGCAAATACAAACAAAATTATCACCGTTTTGGGATAAGGGCGATCTTAGAAGCCAAAAGGTTGGGTAAATTAGATGGCTCAGAAGACATGTAGTTTTTCCATGTATTTCATGGAGAAGGTTTATTAAAGACAAACACTACAGTAAAACCCATGTGCCCTAAGGAGCAAAACCACTGTGGTGGATGACCCACAAACCACAGGGAAGAAGCCTTGCTCTACTCCAGGTTAGCTACACCCCAGCCCTGTTTTCTGGGAGTTGTTCTTTTTTTTTTTTTTTTTCAATCTGAAACTCATTACCTCAGAGAGATGCACTTTTTTTTTTTTAAAGATTTTATTTATTTATTTGACAGACAGAGATCACAAGTAGGCAGAGAGGCAGGCAGAGAGAGAGAGGAGGAAGCAGCAGGCTCCCTGCCGAGCAGAGAGCCTGACGCGGGGCTCGATCCCAGGACCCTGGGATCATGACCTGAGCCGAAGGCAGAGGCTTTAACCCACTGAGCCACCCAGGCGCCCCGAGAGATGCACTTTTGAGGCAAGATTCGAACTTTCATGTCTCGCTAAGGATGAATGTTTACCTCGAAAACTTCTAAAGTACTTCATGACTATCCAAGGGCTATTGAGTTGTCAGGCTACCTGAATTTGAGGAGAGAAATGTCCAAACTTACAACTTCAAAAAATGAGGGAGCTCCAGAAGAAAGGAAATGTTTACAAACAAAACAGTGTACCAACTTTTCATGCAATATCCTGAGTACCAACTTTTTTTCCTTTTAAGACATAATTTTATGACACATCTAAAGTAAATTCCTCACTTCTCCCTGCAAAAGCTCTACAAACTTCTCAAGGAGATGGTGTGCAAATAAACTCGAGTTGACCCTAGAATCCCAATAAAATTGGGCACTGAAAAATATAAAAGTTCTAAATCCATGGGAATTACCCAACAGCAAATTTTACCAACTTTCTAGTGAGTGTCACATAAGCGGTAGCTGAGGGTTCAAATGCGGCACTATGATCAAAGAGGCACTATTCATCTCCTGCTGCAGCAGTAGCTTGGCCATCTCTGCTTCCAAAAAAGACATGATTGGATTTAGAGAAGCAGCAAGACTGAAGCAAAGTACATCGAATCTAAAACCGAGTCTAAGAAGTTACTCTGCTCAACACTCAAGAAAGTCCACTTCACAAAAGGCTTAAGTAAAGTTGTTCATTTGCAGGGGTAGCTCATCCTAAAAGCCGATGGCATCATCCTTTATGACACTGGCAAACCCTACTTTATCCATCTCCTCTAATCACAGAGGAAAGGGACAGATTTTCCTCCCCACCCACAGCCACCTTCAATATACACCACTTTATTTCCTATGTTGAAAGGCTTAGGGTAGAGTTCTCTCAGCAGGCTCTTACGTTGTATCACAGAACAAACAGGAGCCAACCACAGGATAGGATGGAAATCTTCCCAAACTGGTTTGTGGTGATGCTTGCACAAGTCTTTAAAACAACTGAAATTCAATGAATCGTGCACTTAGCATGAGTGACTTCGACAAGATGGAAATCATACCTCCATGAAACTACACAATAATCACCAGCCAGGGGCAGACTGTGATGACACAGTTAGAAAAAGGAGTGTATCCAAGACCCAAAGAGACCCTCCACATGACTGACACACCCAATATACATCTCTGTTGCTCCCTGAACCTCCGAGGATCCTGTTCAGTATTTCCTCCTGCTTCCCTTCACATGTTCCTCTGGCACATCTGACCTCCTTCCCATTCTGCTCCAGAGCAGACCTTATGAATCCCTTCCACGAATCCACCTGGAGTATTCAACACATAAAGTACACCTGGCAATAACAATGAAAAGTTGGCAGGGGATCTTGTAGAAATTGATTCCTTTTTTCAAAAGAAATGGGAAGGAAAAGGAGGCATTCGAATTGACTCCCCTAGCCAGACTTCTCTCATCCCCCAGACAGCACCTTATTTATACCTGTCTCCGAGGCTGTAAAACTTGATTCTGCTCATCGTAGTGCCTTTCTAATCAACTCCTTCCCCACCCCTCACCAATATCTTGACCAGTACCTTTCCCCTCCTAAAAATTCCATAAATGCTCTTTGAGGAAGTTATTATTCTCCTCACCCAATTCAGTGACACCTGTTCTATCCTCAAAGGGTAAATACAGTTCTGTGTCCTACTGGACCTACCACTCATCAAACTCTGACTTCCTTCCTAGACTTGGTCGATTATGGCAATAAAGACCAAAATGATGAACAAACTCCAAAATGACCACGGGTTAGACCACTGGAGAGGGTGATGTTATAATACAAATATGAAATAAGCTCAGAGCTATAAAACCTAACTTCTACAAGAGCCAACAGGTTAACGAATCCCTTTTAAGATTTTTTTAAAGATTATTTATTTATTAATTTGACACAGAGAGAGCTCACAAGTAGGCAGAGAGGCAGGCAGAGAGAGATGAAGTGAAGCAGGCCCCCTGCTGAGCAGAGAGCCCCATGTGGGACTCGATCCCAGGACCGTGAGATTGTGACCTGAGCCGAAGGCAGTGGCTTAACCCACTGAGCCACCCAGGCGCACCCCTTTTAAGATATTAAAAAGTTGTTCTAAAATCCCAAATTCTTACCTCCTCCTCAGCATCCAAACCCAACAAGTTTTCTACTGTCATCAATACCAATATGCAAGACAAAAAGTATGAAATCTTTGCAGTACCAAAAGAGAATTACAAGAAAAAGACCCAGGAAGATCACAGAGCAGTAACTAGGATGGCAGGGAAATTAACCAACTGTTTCTATACCTCATGACACCTGGATGAAGACCTTTTGAAAGTCCCCTTCCCACAGGAATCCCATTTCTAGCCTAAGAAAGCCCAAATGGGGTCTGCTTTCCAATTAAAGATGGCTTCAAGAATGTTTCTCCAACACCTAAACACTGACAATAACCACGTGGTGAAAAAATAATGAATACTGTTATGCTGAAAATAAAGAAATTAATTTAAAAAAAGATGAAACAAAAAGGCCACAGAAAGTTGGTGCCACTTTTCAGAGTGTTAAGTCCTCTGATCTTGGAAATCTGAGTTCAAATCCCAGTCAAGCAGAGACCTCAAAAAATTACACAAAAACCCTTAAAGAGAAGAGAGAAGTCCCCTTTCCTAAAACAGTCTGACTTCAGTAATCTCCTAGATTCATTAAAAATCGGAATGTCACTCTCAACATCTGTAACTCTGGAACAAACTTCGAACATTTCTATGGCTTTTAAAATCAAAACATCTCATGTGCTTTCAAAATTTGGTAAATCAGATTTTTTTGTAAGAAACATGTAGAAACTGAAATGCATTTCATTAGAAGATAATTATTACCTGCAATACAGCAGTATAAACTTGAATTTGGTTTTGGTCTTCACTGGTAAATTTCTCAAGTTCTTAGGCATTTCCTAGCCATTTACTTGAACATCATCTAAGGGAACACTCAAAGCAGTACCACAACAAAGAGGTTTGGCCTCTGCAGGATTCTACATGAAAAAAAAAAAAAAACAAAAAAAAAACAAAAAAACAGGTCACATAAATTAATCACAATCACACTGCTTTAAATAACATTTCTAAACTTTCATGCCATTTGATGGAACTCCCTGTTTCAGAGAGCAAAACAAAATCTATTCAGCTCCCATTAAGTGCTTTTTCTTTTCTTTTCTTTTTAAAAAAGATTTTATTTATCTGACAGACAGAGATCACAAGTAGGCAGAGAGGCAGGCAGAGAGAGAGGAGGAAGCTGGCTCCCTGCTAAGCAGAGAGCCCAATGCAGGGATGGATCCCAGGACCCCAGGACCATGACCCCAGCTGTGCAAGGTAGCATGGTCCAGGCCCAGCTGTTGTGGAATGCCAGTGGGGGCGCCCTGTCCACTCCCCAATCCCTGTTTCGGTCCCTGGAAAGAGTGGGTGGGTGGTGGGCCAAGCCATGGTTCCAGCCCAGGAATCCTAGGAAATTGCTATGGCTCACCAGCACCTGTGTTTTGCTGTTTCTCCCCACTTTTCTCCTGCTCCAGGTCCCCACTCCTAACTCCTCCTAAAGCCAAAAGGATCAGCAAAACTGCCACAGACAAAGGCTTTTGGGATTGGAGCGTCTCCACCTTCAGAAGCTGCGCTGAAGCCTTAAAATGCAGTATCTGCAATGTGAGGGAAGCCACCTCCACCAGATACTTGAAGATCTGGGTTAGCTTTGGCAGAAGGACTTTTGTTGCTGAAGGTGTTGGAGAGGGTGGAGTGCTATCCTTGAGGCCCTCTTTCCAACTTGTGGATGATGGCTTTTTTGCATTTGGGGGTGGTTGATGTGTGGTTTTGGTTGTGTCTATTTTGTGTGTATTTCCCCACCACAGCCTCTCCCTGTCCCTGGCCCACAGCAAGCCCCCAGCCCTCCCTCCCTTCCACCCCCTGAGCTCTGAGCAGGTACTGGGTCAGTGATATGCTGTACCCCCCCACCCACCCCCGGCCCAAGCGGGAAGTGGAACTGCTGGGAGGAAAAACGCAGTCCCCCTCCCTTCCCCGAGCCCTTCAATGGCCCAACCTCAGCTGGACCTCAGCCCCTGGGACTCAAGCTCCCAGGCCACCTCCGCTTGCACCACTGCAGCTGCCAGTCTCCCTGCCAGTCTCCCTCCAACCTGCACCGCCTTCTCCAAGTGACTGATGAGGGGCAGGGCCAGGCGCTGCACTGACTCGTTCCTGACTTTAGGGACGAACCATCTAGCCTTTTACTATTAAATTTGTAAGTGTGGGTTTTCATACACAGCTTTTTATTACATTAAGAAAATTCTCTTTTATTCAGTTGACAGATTATTATCACCAAATGGTGTTGACATTCAACCACTTTTTTCTTTCATGGCATGTGTCAAGCTGTCGGTGCGCCTGCCTGGGTGGGTGTGCTAGCTGGGGGCGCGAAGGACTGCTGGTGACCTGGGGGCCCGGCGAGGTGGAGCCTGGGAGCCCCACAAGCAGTGATGGACTCTGGACCCCTCGTGTGCCCCTTACGGGGCTGCATTTTCAGTGCCTGAGTTTTGTGATCATGGGTCTTTTCAGTATGAGTTTGCCTGAGTATGTATGACTTTTGTGATTATGTCAAATTTATTCCTAAATCATTTAAGGTTTGATGTTTTTTGTAACTGGGATTGTTCTTAATCTCTTAATCTCATTTTTGCGCTGCTCAATTTTGGTGAATAAGACTACAACTTGTCTTGAGTACTGACCCTGCATCGTGGAACTATGCTGGAAATACTGAGGTCTAATGGCAATTTTGCAGATTAATTTTGTTCTACAGAAGAATTCTACAGAATAATTTTTTTTCTATAGTATCTTATGAATAAAAAAGACATTTTCACTTCTTCCACTCTTATTCATACTGCTATTATTCTGTTTTCTTCCTAAATACCCAAGACAGAATTTCCAAGAAAATGTGGAATAAAAGTGGCAATTGCAGGCTTTTTTTCTTGTTCCTGACTTTAGGGACGAACCATCTAGCCTTTTACTATTAAATGTGTAAGTGTGGGTTTTCATATACAGCTTTTTATTACATTAAGAAAATTCTCTTTTATTCAGTTGACAGATTATTATCACCAAATGGTGTTGACATTCAACCACTTTTTTCTCCTATATTTATGGAGGTAATCATGTGGTTTACCCTTTATTAATTTAATATGGTATATTAATTACAGTGATGAAATATAATTTTATTTATTTATTTATTTATTTAAAAGAGAGGGAGAGAGAGAGAGAGACAATGAGTGAGGGAACACAAGCAGGGGAAGTTGGAGAGGGAGAAACGGGACCTCTGCCAAGCTGGGAGCCTTATGCAGGGCTTGATCCCAAGACCCTGGGATCATGACCTGAGCTGAAGGCAGATGCCCAATGACTGGGCAACCAAGGTGCCCCTAAATATTACATTTTGAGCAAACTTTGCATCCCTGAGATAAATCCTCTTTGGCCATAGCATTTTATGAGTTGCTGAATTCAGTTTACTAGCATTAGCATTGAAGACTTTTGTGTCTACAGTTCTAAGAGATATTGGTCTATAATTTCATTTTCTTGTGTTATCTTTACCTGGTTTTGGGATCTGGCTAATACGGACTCTCACAGAATGAATGCGAAGTGTTCTCTCCACTTCTACTTTTTGAATGATTTTTGAATCTTCCTTAAATGTTTTCACAGAATTCACCAATGTGGCATATGGTCCCAGATTTTTCTTTATGGAAAGTTTTTGGATTACCTGTTCGATTATTTTACTTGTTTAAGTTCCATTCAGATTGTCTACTTTGGGGTTAAGATTAAGGAATTTGAGTCTTTCTAGGAACCTGCCAAATTTCTTTAGTTTTCTAATTTATTAGCATGCAATTGTTCCTCATATTGCAATTTAATTCTTTTTATTTCTATAAGGCTAATAGGAATGCCTCTCTTTCATTCCAGATTTTTTCATAATTTGGTATTTTTATCTTATTTTTGGTAAGAATAGCCAAAAAATTGTCAATTGCTCATCTCTTTAAAGAATTAGCTTTTGGGGCACCTGGGTAGCTCAGTGGGTTATAGCCTCTGCCTTTGGCTCAGGTCATGATCTCAGGGTCCTGGGATCAAGCCCCTAATTAGACTCTCTGCTCAGCAGGGAGCCTGCTTCCCTTCCTCTCTCTCTGCCTGCTTCCTGCCTACTTGTGATCTGTCTCTGTCAAACAAATAATAAAATCTTTTTTTAAAAAAAGAATTAGCTTGGGCGCCTGGGTGGCTCAGTGGGTTAAAGCCTCTGCCTTCAGCTCAGGTCATGATCCCAGGGTCCTGGGATCGAGCCCCGCATCGGGCTCTCCACTTCTTGGGAGAGTCGGCTTCCTCCTCTCTCTCTGCCTTCCTCTCTCTCTGCCTACTTGTGATCTCTGTCTGTGAAATAAAAAAAAAAAAGAATTAGCTTTTGTATATGTTGATTTTCTCTGTTGTGTCTTATTTCATTTATATCTGATCTCATCTTTCAAAATTTCTTTCCTTTTGCTTGCCTTTTAACTCATTCTTCCTTTATCATGTTTTTATTTTTATTTCTTTATTTGAGAGACTGAAAGAGTGAGTGAGAAGGGGAGAGCAGAGGGACAAAAGCAGTCCTCACTGAGTACAGAGCCCAACACGGGGCTTGACCCTACAACCCCGAGATCTTGACCTGAGCCAAAACCAAGATTTGGTCACCTAACCAACTGAGCCACCTCTAAGTCCCTAATTTGTTTTTCATTTTGTCATTTCTTAAGATGATAGGTTATGAAAGTAACACTTTCTTCCTTTTTAAATATATGTTTACAATCCTAAGTTTCCCTCAAAAAAAAAAAAAAACTTAACTGTATCCCATAAGACTTTGTATTTTATATTTTCACTTTCAAGAGAGGAGCAAGTGACCGATTTTTGGCTTTCATTAATCTCAAGGTATTTTCTAACTTCTACCGTGATTTCTTTTTTGACTCATGTCTTATTTAGGAGTGTGTTATTTATTTTCCACATACTTGTGAATTTTTTGTTTCCTTTTGTAAACCACTTTTATTTTATTGCATGGAGTTAGAGACCATACATTGAGTGACTTTAGTTCTTCAACATGTATACTACATTTATTGGTCTTTTGGTTTTTCAGACTGGATAATCTCAATTGATCTCTATTTATATTCCCTGATTATTTCATCTATTACTACCACTGAGCTCATCTGGAGAATATTTTGTTTCAGTTATAATGCAACTTTCATTTCATTCTAATTTTATTTTTATTATATCCTTGATTTGGTGTGGCACCATTCTTGTACTTCCTGTGTATTCTTTTTTTTAAGAGTTTATTTATTTATTTGACAGACAGAGATTACAAGTAGGCAGAGAGGCAGGCAGAAAGAGAGAGAGGAGGAAGCAGGTTCCCTGCTGAGCAGAGAGCCCAGTGCTGGGCTAGATCCCAGGACCCTGGGATCATGACCTGAGCCAAAGGCAGAGGCTTTAACCCACTAAGCCACCCATGCACCCCAGTGTATTCTTTAAACATGGTTTTTCTTCAGTTCTTTAACATATGGATACAGAAGAATGACAGTTGTTGTCCACATCTTTATCCATTCAACCTATATCTGGAGTTCTTGGGGAATGGCTTTAATTGAATGTATTTTGTTTTTTGTTTTCCTAGTGTATAGATAGCTATAATTCCCTTTTGCTGGAGTATTGTGCAATTTCTTGAGAAAATTAAGGTTTAAATTATATAATGTGGTAACTATAGAAAGTAGATCCTCCCCCTGGGTTTTGAAAGGTAGCCTAAACATCAAGGCCAGATCTCCTGAGACTATATTTCACTCTGTTTCCCCCCTACATACACATATTTGCACACTTCATCTGACTGTATTTTAATTATTAAACTGGGTAGTGGAAAGCATATGTCTATTTACTTATTTACTGCTGTTTAATTTTGATGTTATTTTCTAATTATACAATGATTCTCTTTTAGCTGCTACTCCATGGAGTGTGCATCAAGAATGCAACAAAATTCTATTGGCTTTCTTACCACAAATGTTGTTTTTCATTTCACAGATGAAATGTGAAATTTTCACAAATGTAGGCTTTCATTGGACTTGAGCTCCCCAATACACTCAAATCAAGAAAGATTATTAAGTACATAGAAAAATGGGGATTCAAATTGTGTCATGCTTTCTGCCTACACATAATAGACATGTGATGTAAAACGAATATCGAGACAAAAGATTTAGCTTGGTTTTTAATCGTTGCACCTAAACACTGTCAGACTGCAGACAAATCAATCATTATGTTCTTATTTGTAAACTGGGAATAATATCAGCTCTACTTAATACTTCAATATTTATGCATTTTACATCAAATGTTACATATTTCTACATAAACGTTATAAAATGCATTTTATTGAGATAAAATGTGTATATTTTCTTGTGTACCTACGTAGTTACTATATAATAGATAGGGTTATAAATTACTTTCCCAAGGTTACACTCTCTTAAATTCTATATCTGAAAGTCAACCTTTTCTTTTTTTGTTTTTTTTTTCCATATGAAACTATGCAAATTTATTGCACAGATGTTCTTCGCTCTATTCACAATGCCACAAACTGGAAAACTACATATATACACAAGTATATGCATACATAAGCACATATGTATATATATATACATGTACACACAATGGAATAATGTTTTTTTTAAATTTATTTCTTATTTATGTTCAGCGTAACAATATTCATTATTTTTGCACCACACCCAGTGCTCCATGTAATCCAGTGCTCTCTAAAACCCACCACCTGGTTCCCCCAACCTCCCACCCTCCCACCCTCTCCGCCCCTTCAAACCCCTCAGATTGTTTTTCAAAGTCTATAGGCTCTCATGGTTCAACTCCCTTCCAATTTCCCCCAACTCCCTTCTCCTCTCTATCTCTCCATGTCCTGCATGCTATTTGTTATGCTCCACAAATAAGTGAAACCATATGATAATTGACTCTCTCTGCTTGACTTATTTCACTCAGCATAATCTCTTCCAGTCCCTTCTATGTTGCTACAAAAGTTGGGTATTCGTCCTTTCTGATGGAGGCATAATACTCCATAGTGCATATGGACCACATCTTCCTTATCCATTCACCCGTTGAAGGGCATCTTGGTTCTTTTCACAGTTTGGTGACCGTGGTCATTGCTGCTATAAACATTGGGGTACAGATGGCCCTTCTTTTCACTCCATCTGTACCTTTAGGGTAAATACCCAGGAGTGCAATGGCCGGGTCATAGGGAAGTTCTATTTTTAATGTCTTGAGGAATCTCCACACTGTTCTCCAAAGAGGCTGCACCAACTTGCATTCCCACCAACAGTGGAAGAGGGTTCCTCTTTCTCCACATCTCCTCCAACACATGTTGTTTCCTGTCTTGCTAATTTTGGCCATTCTAACTGGTGTAAGGTGATATCTCAATGTGGTTTTAATTGGAATCTCCCTGAGGGGAGTGATGATGAACATTTTTTCATGTGTCTGATGGCCATTTATATGTCTTCATTGGACATGTGTCTGCTTTGCACCCAAGAGGAAATACACACAACCAAAACCACACATCAACCACCCGAAAATGCAAAAAAGCCATCCTCAACAAGTTGGAAAGAGGACCTCAAGGATAGCCCTCCACCCTCTCCCACACCTTAAGCAACAAAAGTCCTTCCACCAAAGGTAACCCAGATCTTCAAGTACCTGGTGGAGATGCCTTCCCTCACATCGCAGATGCTGCCTATCAAGGCTTCAGCTCAGCTTCTGAAGGTGCAGATGCTCTAACCCCAAAAGCCTTTCTCTGCAGCAGGTTCCCTGGTCTTTCTGGCCTTCTGAGGAGTGAGGAGTGGGGGAAAGGGGAGGGAAGAGACAGGGATCCCGTTAAAAAGGAGGAGAAACAGCAAAACACAGGCACTGGTGAGCCCTTGCAATTTCCCAGGCATCCAGTCCTTCAAACTTGGTTCAGAGACCGGCCACCCACCCACCCATTCCAGGGACTGAAACAGGGACTGGGAGTGCACGGGGCGCCCCCATGCGCACCTCACAACCTCTGGGCCCAGACCATGCTGCCTCCCACAGGCAGCGGAGATGGCAGCGGCCTGAGAGAGGCCAAGGCAGGCATAGGGAGCAGGGGACTTGTGGACTGCAGCTTGGGATTGGGGGGAGGGGGTGCGGGAGGGGAGACACTGGCTGAATCTGGAGGGAGCATGTAGAGGCAGCCAGAGGCCTGTGGCGGGGAATGGGCCAGCTCCTTCCCTCTGCCCTCCCAGGCTGGTTCCCTCCCTTCCTCCCTACCTGGGTAAATCTCCCTTTGCCTGGGAGGAAAGGCCAAGGCAGTGGCAGTGGCCCAGGGCCACTGAGGAGGAGCTGCCAGGGCTGCTGCACTCAGAGCCGCCAGCCTCCAGCGGAAGCGATGGCGCCAACTGCTGCCGCAACCTCCCCCAGCCCCAGGATCTCCATTTTAGCAGCGCGGGCCTCCCTCCGCCCTGGATAGCCACGGAAACTTGTCTTCGCCAGGTCCCTCTAGCCCCCAGCCCTCCCTCGCCTTCCACCCTCTCAGCTCAGAGCAGGTACCTGGTCGGGCTCTCCTTATCACGCAAGGACGAGGGTGGGCTCTACCCCCGCACGCCCCCCTCCCAAAGCCCAAAGTGGCGCCACTGGAAGGAAAATGCCTTCCACGAAGTCCTCCCAAACCCGGCCCCCCGCCCTTCTCGGCGCCAGTCCTCAGCCCTACCGCTGCCCTTCCTCAGTTGCTGGCCCTCGAGCTCCCGCTGCGGCCGCTTGCACAGCCCCCGCCGCCGCTCCGCCGCTTCCATCTGCGTTGCTGCCATCTGCGCCGCAGCTGCCGCTAGAGTCGCCAACACCGCTTGTGCAGCCGATGCAGTCTGCGCCATCGCCGCTATGTGCTCCACCGCAGCTACCACCGCCGCCGCTTGAGCCTTGGACGTCCAATCGGTCGCCGCTGGTGCAGCCCAGCTGTCTGCGCCAGTGCTGCTTGCACCGCTAACACCGTCGTCTATGTCGCCGCCCCTTCCGCCGTCAACACTGCTGGCGCCGCCGCCCATGCCGCTTGTTCCGTCGAAGCCACCACTGTCTGCACCGCCGCTTGCGCGGCCGAAGCCGCAGTCTGCACCGTCGCTGCTACCGCCGCCGCTGAAGCCGCTGCCGTCTGCACCGTCGCCATTGTGCGCCGAGGCCGCTTGCACCGTTGACGCCGTCGTCGGAGCCATTGCTGGTTCCGCCGCTGAAATCGTCTGCGCCGCCACCGACGCCGCTTGTGCCGCTGCTGAAGCCGCTGCCACTGCTATCCCCGCCGACGCCAACGCTTATGCCGCTGCCGCCACCGCTTGAGCCCTGGAGGCCTTCGGAGCCGAAGCTGCTTGTGCAGCTACGCCCCTTGGTGACCTCGAAGCCACTGTCTGCGGCGTCACTGCTTCCGCCGCCGAGGCAGCCTGCGCCTCAGACGCTGCCGTTTCCGCCGCCGCCGCTTCCGCCGCCGCCACCATCTGCGCCGCCAGCGGCGTCAGCCCCCAAAGCAGCGAAGGCTCAGCCGGGGCATCGGCGGCCTAAGCGGCGTCTGAGGCGGTGCAGAGGGCGTTGGCCGGAGAAGAGGCGGCAGCGTCGCCAAACAGGCGGGGACGGCGTTGGCGTCGGCGGCGCAAGCGGCCTGGGCTGTACAAGCGGCGTCGGGATTCAAGTGGCGGCGTCGGTGCAGACGGCGGCGGCGAAGCGTCGGTGGTGGCGGCGCAGACGGTAGCGGCGGCGGCGGCAGAGTCGGCGGCAGAGTCGGAAAGAGCGGCGGTGAAGACAGCGGCGTTGGCGGCGGTGCCAACGGCGGTGGTTTGGTCGCGGCGCCATTGGCGGCGGCGGCGGCGGAAGCCGCCGCGGCGCAGACGACTGCGTCGGCGGTTCAGGCGGCCTCGGGGCAGACAGCGGCGTTGGTGCACAAGGCGGCTTCGGGGGCGGCGGCAGAGTCGGTGGCGGCGGCGGTAGCAGCGGCGGTGCAGACAGCGGGGTCGACGACGGTGCAAGCGGGGCGGTGCAGAGGGCGGTGGCTCCGGCGGCACAGGCCGCATCGGCGGCGGCTCAGGCGGTGTCGGCGGCGGAAGCGGCGGAGGTGCAAGCGGCGTGGGCGCAGACAGCGTCCGCTACACAAGTGGCAACGGCTGAGGCGTCGAGGGCTCAAGAGAGGACGGCGGCGGCAGCATAAGCGGTGTTGGCGGCGTTAGCCTTGGTGGTGCGGACAGCGGGGTTGGCAGCGCATGCGGCGGCCCTGCAGATGGAGGTGGCTTCCGCGGCGGCGGCACAAATGGCGGTGGCGGTGGCGCAGGCGGTGTTGGCGGCGGCACAGAGGACGGTGTGGGCGGTGCAAGCGGCATTGGCGCAGACAGCTAGGTTGCACAAGCCGCAACCGCTTGGGCGTTTTCAGCTCCAGCAGCGGCAGCGGCGGCGGCGGCGTCGGCGGCGGTAGCAGTGGTGGAGCAGACAGCGGCCTCGGTGCAGACTGCATCGGCTGCACAAGCGGTGTTGGCGACTCAAGCGGCGGGTGCGGCGCAGCTGGCAGCAACGGAGATGGCGGCGGCGGCGAAGCGGCGGCGGGGGCCACGCAAGCGGCGGCAGCGGCAGCTTGAGCGAGGGCCAGCAACTGAGGAAGGGCATAGGTAGGGTTGAGGACTGGCGCCGAGAAGGGAGGGACAGGTTTGGGAGCAATTCCTGGATGGCATTTCTCCTTCCAGTGGCGCCACTTTGCCCTTTGGTACGGGGGAGCGGGCGGGGGTAGAGCCCACCCTTGTCCTTGCGCTATAAGGAGAGCCCGACCAGGTACCTGCTCTGAGCTGAGAGGGTGGAAGGGGAGGGAGGGCTGGGGGCAAGAGGGGGCTGGCAACGACCAGTCTCCGTGGCTACTCAGGGTCCAGGGAGGCACGCGCTGCTAAAATGGAGATCCTCGGCACTGGGGGAGGCTGTGGGGTCAGCGGGCGCGGTCGCTCCCGCGAGGGGCTGGCGGCTCTGGTCAGCAGCCCTGGCGCCGGCTCCTCAGCGGCCCTCAGCCGCCACCACCGCCATGGCCATTCCTCCCAGGCAAAGGGAGATTTACCCAGGTGAGGAGGGAGGGAGGGCGCCAGCCTGTGAGGGGAGAGTGAAGCAGCTGGCCCACTCCCCACCACTGGCCTCTTGCTGCCTCTGCGTGCCCTGTCCAGATCCAGCCAGAGTCTCCTCTGCTGCCCCCGCCCCAGCCCCACGCTGCGGTCCACAAGTCAGCCTGCTCCCCGCGCCCACCAAGGCCTCTCTTGGGCCGCTGCCATCTCTGAAGCCTGTTCGAGGTAGCATGGTCTGGGCCCTGAGGTTGCGGGGTGCCCTTGGGGACGCCCGGTGCACTCCCCGGTCCCTGCTTTGGTCCCTGAAAAGGGTGGGTGGGTGGTCTCTGAGCCAAGTTTGCAGCACTGGATGCCTGCGAAATTGTGAGGGCTCACCAGTGCCTGTGTTTTGGTGTTTCTCCTATTTAACTGGATCCCTGTCTCTTCCCTCCCCTTTCCCCCACTCCTCACTCCTCAGAAGGCCAGAAAGTCCAGGGAACCTGCTGCAGAGAAAGGCTTTTGGGCTTAGAGCACCTGCACCCTCAGAAGCTGTGCTGAAGCCTTGATAGGCAGCCTCTGCCATGTGAGGGAAGGCACCTCCACCAGGTACTTGAAGATTTGGGTTACCTTTGGTGGAAGGACTTTTGTTGCTTAAGGTGTGGGAGAGGGTGGAGGGCTATCCTTGAGGTCCTCTTTCCAACTTGTTGAGGATGGCTTTATTGTATTTGCAGGTGGTTGATGTGTGGTTTTGGTTGTGTGTATTTCTTGTTCAGTGCAAAGGGGTCCTATTCACAGCATGACTTGAGGGAGGACATTTGTCCAAGTTTTTGTCTCATTTCTAACGGGCTGGATTGGTTTGACACTTGTGTCCATTGGGTTATTGGTATGGATGGGCTCAAAAAGAGAGGAAGCAGGGATTTTTCTGTGGATTGGAGGAGTTTAGCCGTTTTCTTTTGACCATGTGTAGAGTGGTTTTAATTTGCCTGTCCTAAATTACGTTTTCTTCTCCTGAGCGATTTGGTGGTGGATGTACAGTTATGCTGGTTGTTGTACTTTTCCTGTTTTGAGCGGCAAATGTGTGTTCCTTTCTTGTGTTTGAAGAAAAACGTTGGGGTTGGATAAAGAAAGTGTAATTTTTTGGAAAGCTGAACTGTCAGTTTGTGTTTGTTTTCTGATGATCTCTGCAGTGGGGTGATGGGTGTCTTTCTAGACAGCGTTAAGGTACACATTTGTCTTTTTGGGCAGCACACAATCTCCTCTCTCTTGGGGCAAGGGATAGTTAATTCTGTAGGTTATTACTGTAGGCTTTGCCGTTTAGCTCATTGGGTTGAGGATATTGTAAAGTTGAGACCTTTGTGTAGAGGCTAGTCTGCTTTTCCTTAGTTGCCTGCCATTTTCTGAGGCCAGGCCAGCTAACTTGTCAGTGTATGCTGTTAGTTGCTGGGATGGGAGGTTTCAGTGACGTAGGTTCATCCTGTGCTTCAGTCAATGCTGAAGAAATTCCAAGATGAATAAAAACAATTTTGGTAGGGACGCCTGGGTGGCACAGTGGGTTAAGCCACTGCTTTCGGCTCAGGTCATGATCCTGGGGTCCTGGGATGGAGTCCCGCATCGGGCTCCTGGCTAGGCGGGGAGCCTGCCTCTCTCTCCACCTCTGCCTGCCTCTCTGCCTGCTTGTGTGCTTTTTCTCTCTCTTTATGACCAAAAAAACCAAAACCAAAAACAAAACTCTTTTGGTAAATGGCAGCTGGGTGAGGAAGTTGTCAACACTAACTCAGTTCGTTAGAACTTCAGGTAATAGTGGATCCCTGGATGTCTCCTCTGCAGTCTGAACTGAAACATGCTGTATTCTTTGGCTCTCAGTTTCTCTATGGCTCTGTCACCTGGGCCCCTTTGGTTGTGTTGTCTTCCTCCCCATGGGGAAGTTCTCTTCTTCTTTTTGAGGGAAGGGGTTTTTTGTTTGTTTGTTTTTAAGGCCTATTTATTATCTTAAATATGCTTGTTTCCTTGTGAGAGTCTCTTTGGGGGCAGGGGAGGGCAGAGGGACAGAGAGAGAATGTCAAGTACACTCTGCACTGAGCCAGGAGCCAGACTGAGGGCTCCATCCCAGGACCCTGAGGTCATGACCTGAGCCAGAGTCAGGAGTTGGATGCTTAGCCCATGGAGCCACCCAGGCACCCCTTTAAGTAAACTTTTTGAACCTCAGCATATATACAGAGAAGTGCACAGATCATAAGCCAAAAGCTTGAGGAACCTCCACAAGGGGAACACACCATGCGACTTTACACCCAGGATCCCAGTGTCTGTGATAACCCACTTGAGGGTCACTTCTGCCACGGTTCTTGACTGCCGTTGCTGGGGAGCTGTTGTGCATGTTCCTGAATTTGGTGTACGTGTAGTCATCCAGTTGGATGCACTCCTGGGCCGGCCTTACGGAGAGTCATCCGTGTTTGAGTGTGTGGTTGTGAGTTGACCAGTGCTGCTGTTTCATCCTCAGACTATTTTAGAGCTCCACTCTGCTTGTAGACCCTTAGACATTCTAGAAATAGGATAGCTCCTTGGTGCCTTTTAATTATGTGCATTAAAACAGGTAGTTTTTTAATGAACAAAAGGTGTTCATTTGAACACAGGTGTCTTCTTTCAGCTGTAGTGTAAGGATCAAGCCTGGTGTGTGGAACTTTTCTATAGTCCATAAACAGAGAAAGCTTTTGCCTCCTCAGTTGTAGAGTTCTATCAGTCACTGCTCTTTCAAGTCATTGGTGAAGTGGATTGAAAATGCCTGCTTTCAGGGAACCGAACGGATGTTGAAAAGGTGAGACAAAAAAGGTCTTCAGTGGTGGGAGGCGCACCCTTGGAATAAGTGAGTCCATGGGAGACATAGTTGGTCTGTGTGGGTACATGGGGAAAGGCCTTACTGAATCTGGGATTTATGATTCTTGGAGGTCATTTGTTGGGCAGGCCAATACACGTTAGTTTTTTGTTCCCTACTCCATCCTTTTTCAGCTCTTCCTTCACTTCAGAGGTCATCCACACTTTTCCACTTCTTCCCACAGGCTGGTAACTCCCATTTACTGTATAATAACCATCACCAGCCTTATGCGTCCAGGCCCGAGGCAGGCAAATCCAACTCTCTCTGCTTGGTCCACTGGCAGTTTTCATGCCTTTTCTTTCTTTCTTTCTTTCTTTTTTTTTTTTTTTTTAAGATTTTGTTCATTTATTTGACAGAGATCACATGTAGACAGAGAGGCAGGCAGAGAGAGATAGAGGAGGAAGCAGGCTCCCCACTGAGCAGAGAGCCGGATGTGGGGCTATATTCCAGGACCCTGGGATCAGGCCCTGCACCAAAGGCAGAGGCTTTAACCCACTGAGCCACCCAGGTGCCCCTCTCGTTGCCTTTGAAATAAAGTCCAAATGCCAAGCATCACGAGGGGCTCCTGATTCAGTTCTTTTGTGTTCCTTTAGGATTTCTGCAAGCAGACTGCCACCAATCCCCATCTGCCCTCCACATATAGGGGTCTGTGTTTCCTGCCAACTGCTTTTGTCTTGGGCTTGGACCATGGGACCTTATTTCCATACCTTCACACCTTCTCTTCCTCTGGATTTTCTCTGAAATGCTTTACTTTGCTTCTGTGTCCTGCCTCACTACCATTTGGACTCCTAGATGTCTCGGGAAGCCTTTTCATCAATCCAGTCAGGTGTAGCTCATCTTTGTAACACTCGAGTTGTATTTTTATTGCCTTACCTCACCCTCCATATCATGTACAATTCGTTTAACACTTGAACAGAAGTTTTATTGGATCACCTATTACATTTTACCATTTTTGAGGGTAGGACCTTTTGAAAACAAAACAAAACAGAACAAAGAAGCCTAATGATTTTGAGGGGGGTGGGGACAGAGGGAGAGAGAAAGTTTTAAGCAGTCTTCATGCAGACTCTGAGCCCCACATGGGGCTCCGTCTGATGACCCTGAGATCCTGAGCGTCTGACCCTTAACTGATTTGAGTCCTGTCAAAGAAGAATTGTCAGTAAAGACACTGCAAGAAACCTGCAGTGTTAGTCAGAAATCAGGAATAATGGAAATCATAAGGTAAACAAAGGAAATTTTAATTTTTCAACAGGATTAGATAATGCTCTCTTTTCCCTCCCTTTCTCAGTTTAGAAAAACTATTTAAGTGATCCTTTGTTTGAGAAAAGAAACTGGTAGAAGGGATACGTTAAAAATAATCTTACTTAAAACTTCATATTAAGAGCATTTGCAATACATTTTTAGTTGAAGTTACTTTTGCGGGGGACAGGAAATTAAAGGGGGTGTAGGCTGCCAGTATTATCAGCCTGTATTGGATCTTCAAATCTGTCGAGTACTTGGTAGTTAGTCAGGGAGAAAACAAAAGAAAACCAAACATAAACCTGATGACTGCTTTCTGAGAAGAGATGAGATTTCCTATGTACGGTAGAAGGTTTATACACTGTTCATTCTTTTCTAGAAGTAAAAGTTGTCGAAAATCATAAGTCTGCCAGAATATTCGAGGTTTCAAGAAATAAAAATTCAGCTTAAAACGACCTTCAGTTAAAACCAAACCGTTCTGTGGTCTTGGGGTGCCTGGGTGGCTCAGTTGGTTAAGCATCTGCCTTTGGCTCATGACAGGATCCTGAGGTCCTGGGATTGAGCCCCACATTGGGCTTCCTGCTTAGAAGGTCTTACTTGGAGGGAAATGGGGCACTTACCCAGGTGGATAGGAGGTAGCTACCGTAGTAACACCTGCTTGTAACCAGGTTAATACCCATGTGTTCACTTCGAGTTTCAAACTTTAATAAGCATGAAGGTTGGAACTCGGTTTATCTGGTACTACCAAAGCCTCTTTTGAATTTTTATCCTGCGAAGGAGAGAGATTATCAGCACATTGGTCAAATTTAAAAAATAAGTGATGTATTTGTAGGGTATGTTCCTGTGTCATTCCATATATTCCTGATTCTCCTTTCTTTTGGTTGTGAAGGTGGTAATACATGCTTGGATGGAATTAGGGGACAAAACAACATAAAGGTCACTTTTATTCTGCCCATGCAGAATTACTTTTATTTGACCAATTTATTTGTTTATTCCCTGGACCACAAATATTTGCATAATTATAGTTTTCCTGGTGCTGTTTAATATGCTAGTTCATTGAATTTTGAACGTGCTATAGGTTGTAGTTCCATGTAGAAATGGGGATATCAGGCAGTGTATGATACAAAACTAATTGAGTCTCTGGTTTGAAAGACATCAGTTCTGACCTGTTAGTTCTCTGTGGTTCATTTTGTGTTTTTCTTCTCTAAGGAAATTTTTTTTGTGATCACTTCATAGTTTTAGGGATTCCTTTTTGTAGGAAATAAAGCTAACATCCAGTTTCCAATTTTCTTTTTGTTTTGTTTTGCTTTGGGGGAGAATGAAAATATGTCTCTGGATTCTTAGGATCTGTGGCATGATTAACTTTTCTGAAGTCTTTCATGAAAAGAAAAAGTATGGAAGACAATCCAGATTTAATGTTTTTCTACTAAATTTGTTTAACATTGTGGAGCTCCAACGTTCCTATGTATCGGAATCCCCTGGAATGCTTGTTGAAACACATTGCTTGATTTCCGGCTCTTCGCACCACCTTCTGGGTTTTTTTTATGAAGTAGGTCTGGGGTAGGGCCTGTGAATTTGCATTTATTTCTTAGAAGTTACCAGGTGATGTTAGTGCTGCTAGTGCTGGTCTAGAGAGCGCTATTGGGAACTATTGGTTAGATGACCTTAAATGCGAAAGAGAGGCCAGCCATGTTTCTTAATGAAACTGGAGATAGTTTTATTGTTACAGAAAATTGACGTCTTGGTATTTCACAGGGAATTTAAGAGAAGTGATATGTATTCACGTTTTAGTTAATTAATTAATTAATTAAAATGATTTTATTTGTCGGGGGAGGTGGGGAAGAATGAGGAAGCACAAGCAAGGAGAGAGGCAGGCAGAGGCAGAATCAGGCTCCCTGCTAAGTGCGAAGCCCCAATCGTGACTCGATCCCAGGACCCTGGGATCATGACGGGAGCTGAAGTCAGTTGCTTAAGTGCCTGAACCACCAAGGCTTCGCTGCATTCATTTTTTTTCCCTTAGAGCTGGAATTAGATGCGGTTTCTTAATAAAGACATTGTGTGTAGTAGAAGAGCACTTATCAATTGGGGAACCATATCCACTAAATTTTTATCGTCCACATTGAAAAGTCAGATATTGTCTTGGGCCATTAATATGTGTTTGATTTCAGATACATGTGGTTTTAAAGGATGTTTCTTTTTAACATATGTTTGAGCCAAGTTTGATAGTCAGTAAACTAACCTTTCAATAGAATATTGGCCAAAGAATATGAATAGGTAGTTAAAGAATGACAAATTAAGTCCAGAAACATGAGAAATATATAACTTCTATTACTTCAATACAAAACAATCTTTTTGTGAAGTCAAATTTTAAAGACTACAAAATTGTTAGTGCATCTAGTAAGAAGTGGACATTGTAACAGCCTTGGTGGCTAAGATAAGCTGCTTTACATTTTCTGAAGGCCAGTTGGTAGCAATTCCTTTAAAAATATTTGTAGCTTGTGACCCAGCATTTGCACTAGGAATTAGTGTTCTCTGCATATACATTTTCTGTGTAAATTTATTTGTTACATCGTCGTTACAACAAAAAATAGCTTCCTGGCCCATATAATCATTAAATTTTGGTAGTATGCTTCATGAGGGGCAGGTCTTTTGCTAAGACCACAAGGGTCTGTGGCCCAAAAAGTAGAGTTTGATAGTAATTCTTGCTGCAAGTTAAAAACAACCAAACAAAACAGTCTACATAGAGGTCAGGGAATTGATACAAAACTGTGTAATAGTTACAAATATTTTGCAGGTCTTAAAAATGTCAGCTTTACTTTTTGTATGGTAAAACTGGAAATAACCCAAATGTCCTTCTGTAGAGGAGTGGCACATCCATACCAGATGGAATACTTCTCAGCAATTAAGAAGGAACAAACTCTGGATGCATGCAACAACTAGTGTGGATTTCAAGGGCATGATGCTGAATGAAAAAAAGCCAGTCTGTACAGGTCACACACTGTAGGCAGCCATTCACGTTTTTGTTATCACAAAGTTAGATTGGCAGTCATCAAAGGGTTAGGGCTGGTGAGGTTGGGGGTGGGGTGGGTGGTTGTTACTGGAAAGGGTTACCAAGAGGGAACGTTTTTGTGTTGATGAAATCTGATCTTGATTGTGGTGGTTGTTACCTGAATCTACACTTGTGATAAGGTGACCTAAAATGGTACAAATGTGTTCCAATGTCAGTTTCCCGGTTTTCATGTATTGTAATCCAGAGGATGCAACCCTATCTGGGAAATGGGGTGCAAATTATATGGGACTTCATACTGTTTTTGCAACACCCTGTGGTTCTGTAGTTATTTCAAATTAAAATGTGAAGTTTTAGAAAGAATATATAATAAAAGGAAGTGTTCACAGTATTAGAATAAAACAAGTTTCAAAGTGAGAAAACATATGACCCCACTTTAATATTTCATATCACTTAATACATTTACCTGGAAGTAATGAGTGATCAAAATATTCTGAGCAGTAGCATGGTGGATTCTTTTGGATTCTTTTGTGAGTGTGTGTATGCTTCTCTATAATGTCGATAGTTTAGATGAGCTGGTATCACTTTAGTCGTTTGAAAAGCAGTATTCATAATAAGTTCCAAAAATCTAATTCTGGAATGTTGAAATTTAAATAACAGTTACATTGAGATTGTAAAGTTTTGTTTATATTGGTTACAACAAGTTAGCATTTAAATAGCTCTTAGCTGAGATTGGAGAGTATATTTATCCTCTAAAATGTGTTGTGTATGTAAATGTAAAGCTCTTTTTTGCTCTTGGTATTACAAATGTCCTGTTTGAAGTTCTGACTCCCCAGTGTTGTCCAATGTAAGTATATACATTGCAGGCCACATGAAATTTCAAGCTTCATTAACCACAGTGAGAAAGTAAAAAGCAGGCAAAATGATTATTTTTAAAGATTCTATTTATTTTTTGTCAGAGAGCAAGAGTGAGAGCAAGAGCTAGAGCAGATGTGCTCTCAAGCCAGAGAGCCCCTGTGGGCACATGCACAATCCAGGGGGAGGGGCAGGCAGCGGAGGCAGGCTAGGCAGAAATGAGAATCAGGCTCCCTGGTAAGCAAAGAGCTGGATGTGGAATTTGATCTCAGGACTCTGAGATCAGGACCTGAGCTCAAGCTTAATTACCTGAGCCACCCAGGTGTCCTTTGATGAAATCATTTTTAAGAAATTTAGTTTGTTTAATCAGTTATATCCAGAATATTATCAGTTCAATATGTAATCAGTATAAAATCACAGTGAGACGTTTTACATTGCTTTTATCATACTGTGATAAAAATCACACTGATATGGGAAACAGAGGCAGAAGAAACATTATTAAATTTCCTTACCTCCTGACAAGCCCTTAAAACAGGCAGTGACTCTCCTCTAGGGACTCAACTACCCCCACCTTAAGGGCTTGTAAGGGCAAAGGGCAGTCCTAGCCTGACCGACCCCCTCTCCCTCACCAGGACCCTGTGAGCACTTTAACAATTCCTTTGGAAACTTTATCTCTGAACATGCCAGATAGTCTGATGATCATTCCCAAGCATATGGCCTACTGATAGACATGTAAAGGGTGTCACAAAAAGGTATTACTACTAGTAGTGAATAACCTTTCCCCCCCAAAATATCTGGCCCCTCAAGGTCCTAGAAACCTTGCTTCCAAAATTCCTTAGAGACTGACACCATGCCTAAACCCTTCCCCACCTTACAAATATATAATAGACCACTCCTGAGAACCCCAGGGAAGCATCTCTTCCTGCCCACAGGTCCTGTCCCCATACATTAATAAATCACCATTTTGCACCAGAGTGGCCTCAAGAATCCTTTCTTGGTACTGAGCTCCAGACCACACCCCACCAAACCTCACCTATGTTCTAGAATTTCATCATTTGGCATCCAACTTGGGCTGTGAGTCTTTACATTTGGACTCTGAGCTTTGGTGCAAAGTTGGTGAGTCCGTTCTCGCTTCTTCCTTTACTCTTACTTCAGGGCTTTTCAAGGAGTATGGTCTTATTGGAACACTTGCATGTCAGTTGCTCAGGCTTTAATCCTCTAGCCCGTGGCTACTCCACAGGGAAGAAAACATCAGCTTTTTGGCTGGAAGTTAGTACACTGGCCAGAATGGTAATAAGCCCCAGAAACTTGATGTCCTCTCTTTATTCCTGTTCTTACATAAAGTTGTCTTTCTTGGGCACCTCAGTCACCAGGAAGGACAGCTGCCAATCTTAAGACTCCCATGTGAGTTTTCTTTCTGATTGATCTAATGTGATCTCCTCCACATGCCTGGCCTCGCCACTTCCTGCCATTGTACTGCCACTGGGAGATGGCCAAAAGTAGCCCCTGATTGAATTAAAATGCAACCAGGGTTCGTTTCCTAGGGAAGTGAGCGGTAAGGACCCCATGTGTTGGAATGTCACATAGACCATGATTGGTTTCAGTCTTTACTGTTTCACATCAGTGTCTTCTCCAAATGACATAAAGCTATGAAATTGGGTAATTTCCCCTTGCCAAACATTTCCCATGGGTTAAAAATTGCAGGGCAGCCACACAACTTTTAGAGTATAGGATGGCACAATATCCTAGTCCATTCACCAGGCACCCATCTGTAGCCTAGGATGCAATGGTGAAGAAGAGGGGTGCTGACACCCCTCCAGGGCCTTTTATGGCAGGAATGCCTTCCTGAGAAGGTAGAATGGTGAGCAATAGCGCGGTCTTGAGGGACACCTTCTTGAGGGTGGCTTTTGACATATGGGCAGCTCTGACATATCCTGTGTGGGACGCCACCCAGGCATCAGGGGGGATTTGGTAATGGACCTTCGTTCCTTTTCTGGGAGCATGGCCTTAGTAGGCTTCTTCAGTCCCAAGAACTCTACCATGGGATGCTTTTGAACGCACTGGAAATAATTTGGATTGCAAAACTTAGGAGAGGACTGAGCTCCTGTAACACTGCATGGCCTCAGTGGGATCTATCAGTTAGATCTCCTGTGCAGGAAAAGGGGTGAATGAACCTAGGGTGCCTTCATTGTTCATGCCTAGGCCATCATTGCTCTACACCAGGACCCCGACCTAAGGGCATTTTGCTGAATGTGTTTGCCTGAACGAGTGAGCTAGTCAATTCCCTCCTGACATATTGGGTGATAATTACGTCAATAAACCTTCTAGTAAACCCAGGTTGCTAGGCCACCCCTAGGAAATGGGACTCTGACTTTCCCTCTCTCTGTTTCTCCTCATAGAAAAGGGGGGGGTGCTTCTCCTTTACTCATTTCTGTGTTAATGGCTATAACTGGAGGGGACTAGGGTTAGTCTAGCTTGAGATGGAGTCTTTGAGGAATATTCCCAGGCAGCTGCCCAAACTCCCTTTGTTTCAGGGAAATTCCCTTTCTTCTTTGACCTGACATTGACTGGTTTAACCCCTCCTTCCTGGCGGGAAAACATGGCTTCTGCTCCTCTGTTGGGGCTGTCCTTTTAACCATTGCTGCTTCTCTAAGGTTTGCTCTTCCAGACTAAGGAAACTTTATTCTTAAGAGGTCTGTGACTTAGAGCAATGTAAAAATATTTATTTCTAAATAAAGCCTTCAACTTTTCTCTCTATCTGAACCCTCTAAAACTCAAAAGGTCTCAGTAAGTATTTTCCTCCTTGGCAATCAGTCATTTGAAAAAGTTCAATAAGAATCTGTTCTCCTTGTAACAGAACACCATGGGAAACATGGGATATTTTGCAAAGGCTTTGACTGGAATGCCCTATTTGAGAAAGACAAAAAGAACAACTCAGATATGACCAGACAGCTTTAAGGAAGTAAGGTTGCCTTTTTGAAAACTGGAGCCATAAAGCCCCTTGAAACTGTTGGCCCAATACCTGGCTTACAGTGTTCCCAGCAGCCTCACCAGGTGAGTAAAGAATGTCACTTTCTGGCAGGTGCTGGAACCCGGATACCCTGGGGAACCTCAAGAAGAGGAATTCACCCAAATCCACAGGTATTGCAGGCATGTCTGATGGCAAGTACATGGCTTGGCTTCTGGCCTGGAGAGGCTATAAAAAGTTCAACCTAGAAATTCCTTATAAGAAGTTCCAGTAAAGCAGATTCTAAAAGATCTATATGATTGCTCACTGTTCTTGCTGAGCTTATGTAAATAATTATGCCACATTTGTTAAAACTGGACTTGTTTTTCAAATAAACTAGTCCAGATTCGCCTATCTCTGGAAATGAGGGTTATTTTAGAGAGAAATTTACGTTTTAATAACACACCTTTATGAAGGTTACATACTAGAATGAATTGTCTTTAAATGTTTGTTAACCTAAGCTAGAGAATTTGAGGTGCACTTCAGAAAAGTTACACATTAGCTCATTCAGAGGCAGGCAGAGAGAGAGGGGGAGGCAGGCTCCCTGCTAAGCAGAGAGCCTGATGCAGGACTCAATCCCAGGACCCTGAGATCATGCCCTGAGCTGAAGCCAGGGGTTAACCCTCTGAGCCACCCAGGGGCCCCTTCCTGTAACATTCTTATAGTTTGCGTCTGCCGGTGATTGATTCTTCTGTTTATTTCTCAGTTTTTATTTTGATTTTCTTCTGATAGCAGTTTTTTGAGCTATAATGCATATATAGTATGGTTCATATAGTTAAAGTGTGCAGTTCATTGGTCTTGAGTGTATTGGCAGAATTATGAACTGTGGCCTCATTTCATCTCCCCCAAAAGGAATCCCCTTGGTTTTTCCTTTCCTCAGAGTGCCCCCAGTCCCAGTGCACACATCTATCCGCAGTGCTAGGGAACCCCTGATAAACCCTCTCTCTAAAGATTCAGGGTTCTGGGTATTCTGTATAAATGGAATCAGATGACATGTGGTCTCTTGTGACTGGGTCCTTTCACTATCATCATGTTTCTAAGGCTCACCTTGGAAACATGCATGTTGTAGCATGTATCAGTACCTACACCTGTTAATAGCCAGATGATATTCTGTTGTATAGGTAAACCACCTTTTGGCTATGAATGAATAATGCTGCCATGAACGTGAGTGTACACGTTTTTGTATGGATCCATGTTTTAATTTCTCTGGGATTTAGGCTTAGACTCGGAATCACTGGTACAAATGGTAACTCGTTAACCTTTTGAAGTATAGGCTGTTTTCCAATGTGGCTGCACCATTTCATATTGCCAACGGTGTATGAGGCTTCCAGTTTCTGTCCTTGTTTTGAAAGACGTTTTCAGTGGGTATAGAATTCTGGGTTCAGTTTGTTCCTTTCAGTAGCTTAAAGGTGGTGTTCCATTCTGGGTTTCATTATTTCAGATGAGTAATCTGCTGCGATCTCCCACCCCCCTTTTTCCTTGTCTACAAGGTGTGTCTTAGTTGCTTCTAAGATTTCTCTTTATCCCTGGCTTTTAGCAGTTTATGATGGTCTTGGTGTTGTTTTCTACATGTTTCTTGTGCTTAGGGTTTGTTGAGCAGCACTGTGCTTTCTACTTAAAGCCTGTAGTCTGTTGGGAAATAAATAAGGAACATTTTTATAAAATGAACTAATGTTCAATCTACATTCCTAATGACTATAGTTGCAGCTGGCCCAGAAGAGCTAGAATTCTTTGAATTGCCCCGGGTACTGTTTTTCCTCCATGGAAAAATTGCTTTAGAATGGACCTTAGAGATCATTTTATCCAGTCATTACATCCAGGAATCCAGTGAGCTTAAGTGACTGGCCCCAAGTCATGAAACAGGTTAGTAGTAATAGAACCTGGACTAGACTTCTCGACTAGTTTTGTCCTCTTCTGCGAAGTCGTATCACATTTCTGACAGACCAAGCATTAGGAAGATGATAAGAGGCATTCCTCTGTACTCTGCAGTATGAGTGCTATTATGCCTTAGAGTTTATGGTTTCTTTACATTGAAGATTCAGAACTGTGGTAGACACGTGTGTATTTCATAATGAAATAAGAACTGTTTCTTCTCAATTCCAGCTCTCATTATTCTCTGTAGAAAGCACTTCCGTGAAATACTCCCCGTTACAGTCTGAACTATCTTAGACTTCTAATACTTGGGTGTTGTCATAGGAAGCCCTGTGATTTGGTTTGCACAACAGGGAAATTTGATACAAAGGGATTCAGGGTGTGAATTAGCTTTCTCTTGATTTGTCTGTGGACCTAATGTCTCCCAGTGGGAGAGATGTATGAATGTGGATGGTGATTTGTAGTTGTTGCCATCACATGCATAAAACTCCCTAAGATTTCCTTTTTTTTTCACTCCTTTCCTCTGATGATTCTTCTCGGATGATTTTCTTCATAGATGATTGTGGAGCTCCTGTAGTACTTTGGCAGAGGCAGAATGCTTTACATGCTTTTATCCTTTTTGAAGTTTATGAGATTAGCTCTACAAAATTTACATTGGAAATAGTGGATTGTCTCGTCATATGAAACATCTGGTTGTCTTGGAGTTGAAGTTTGATCAGTATGGTTATATGAGGCTTTCAGAAGTACATTTAGAAGTACATGATGAGAGTATTTGTTAGAGAAGTTTGAATGGAGTTTCGAAAACTGAAATGTTAAAATACTTTAAAGAAAATACTTAAGAAAAGGATGTTTTTTTAAAGGTTAGATATACAGAATAGTCAGATTAATCCTTCTTGGTGTACAGGTCTGTGAATGTTCATGAACTTATTAACCCTGTAATTACAAGCAGCAATAATATTTGCATCATCCTCAAGAGAACCATTTTGTTTTCCATCATCAACAGTGTAGAATTCCATTTGTGCATCCTCAGTATTTGACATTGCTGGTCCTTTTGTAATACCAATATAATAGATTTAATGGTCTATCTTTGTAGTCTTAATTTGCATTGCCTTAATGACTAATGATAAGTGTCTTTTAATGCGTGTTTTTTTTTTTAAGATTCAATTTATTTTACAGAGATCACAAGTAGCCAGAGAGGCAGGCAGAGGCATAGAGGGGGAAACAATCTCCCCACTGAGTGGAGATCCCTAGGTGGGGCTCAATCCCAGAACCCTAGGATCATGACCCGAGCTGAAGGCAGAGGCTTTAACCCACTGAGCCACCCAGGCACCCCATCCTTTCATGTGTTTTTATGCAAGTCACCCATCTATCTCTGGGGAAATGCCTTCAGATATATTTTTTTGCCCATTGCATTTATTACTCAGCTTTCATACAGGTTTTCATATATTCCAAATAACAGTTTATTAGATACATATTTTGCATATTTTCTCTCCTAGTCATTGGCTTTCCATTTCCTTCGTGGTGTCTTTCAGTGGGAGAGGGAATTTGAGGAAGGTGGTCAAAAGGCACAAATGCAAAGTTAGAAATAAGTACTAAGGATGAAATGTACAGCATCATGACCATGAGTCTGTTGTATTATGTATAGGAAAGTTGTTAAAGGAGTACATTCTGAGAGTTCTTACCCAAGGAGAACTTTTTTCCTTTTTATTGTATTTAGAGAAGATGATGGCTGTTCCAAACTTGTGGTAATCATTTTATGACATATATAAATCAAATCTTCATGCTGTTCACCTTAAACTTTTATAGTGGTATGTGTCAATTATTTCTCAAACCTGGGGAAATGCCCTCTTTCAGAAAATGGAGATTTTTAATTTTTTGAAACTCAATATATGTATTTTTTTCTTTTGCAGGTTATGTTTTTTTTTTTTTTTTTAAAGATTTTATTTATTTATTTGTCAGAGAGAGAGCGAGCGAGAGCAAGCATAGGCAGACACAGTGGAAGGCAGAGTCAGAGGGAGAAGCAGGCTCCCTGCGGATCAAGGAGCCTGATGTGGGACTCGATCCCAGGACGCTGGGATCATGACCTGAGCCGAAGGCAGCTGCTTAACCAACTGAGCCACCCAGGCGTCCCCAGGTTATGCTTTTTATGTATTGTTTTTTTGAAGATTTTGCTTATTTGACAGGGATCACAAGCAGGCTGGGAGGCAGGCAGAGAGAGGGGGGTGTGGGGAAGCAGGCTCCCTGCTAAGCATAGAGCTCGATGTGTGGCTCCATCCCAGGACCCTGTGATGAGGACCTGAGCGGAGGGCAGAGGCTTTAGCTCACTGAACCACCCAGGGGCCCCTGCTTTTTATGTTTTATCCAAGGAATCTTTGCATAGACATGGTCCTAAAGGTTTTCCTTTATTTTTTCTCAGAAGTTTTATAATAACTTTAGTTTTACAATTAGGTATTTAATCCATTCTTATATATGGATAAGAATATGGATTGAGGTTCTTAATTTTTATTTGTGGACATCCCTCCTTTATCTGTACCAGTTATTGAAGACTCTCTTTTCTCTAATGAGTTAAATTGGTATCTTTGTTCAAAATCAAATGATTTTATGTATGCGTGTATATGTATCTGAACTTTGTGTTTTTGCCAATACCACACCATCTTTAATTACTATTAGCAGTCATCATAAATCATGAAATCCAGTAACATCAGTCCCTCAGCTGGGTACTACTTTTTCAGAATTTAAAAAAAATTACTTTCTTACTCATTTAGAGTCTATGAGGTCCTCTTTTCTCATCCTCATTTCTGTGAAATTTGGTGAGATTGTGACTGGATTGCATTGACTCTGTAGCTAGCAATGTCCAGTAGCAATAAGAATTCTTGTAATGAGGGGGATGTTTCCCGTCTACACTGTCCAGTATGGCAGTGATGGACAACATGTGACTTGAGCACTTGAAAAGTGATTAGTGAAATTGAGGAAACGAATTCTAAATTTTATGTGATTTTAATTAAGTGCAAATGTAAATAGCCATGTAACTAGCGACTGCTGTGTTGTGTATCATAATTACAGGTCATTTTGAGGAAAATTGATTTTAACATTAATAAGTTTTCTCACCTACAAGCATGGTATAGCTCTTACTCAGTTAAGTCTCTGATTCTCTCATCAGTGTTTCGTATATTGTAGCGTACAGATCTCCTACATATCTTTTTACATTTATCCCTGAATAGTTAATGTGTTTTTTATGCTATTAAGTTGTACTTTATGTTTTATTTCCAGTTGTTGGTAATATGTCAATAATATTGTATTTATTTTAGCATTTTCATGTTTCAGGTATGAAAGAACTTTGCACTCCTTGTATAAACTCAATTCTTTATTACGTTTTACCCTTTTTATGTATTGCTGGATTCAATTTTCTAATTTCTTAAGGAGTTTTGGTTCTATATTCTTGAGAGAGCTGGATAGTTCTCTTGTGTTGTCTTTCTTTTTGGTGTTCTGATAATGCTGACTTCATAACACTGAGTTGAAAAGGGTGTTCTTTTGGGAAGGAAGAATTGGTGAAGAATTCTTTCTTAATTTTTTGGTAGAAATTCACCAATGAAGTTGTCTTGGTGGGGGTATTCTTTTGGTTTTGTTGTTTTAATTGTTGAAGTCTTTAAGTACAGATCAGTTATTTTAAATATATATAGGTCTTGTACTTCACCTATTCTTATGTAACCTTTGATAATTGGAGAAATTCTTTGAGACATCTCATCTAAGCTGACACATACACAAATTGTAAGTTTCCCTTATCCTTTTAATATCTATAAGACTTGTAATGATATCTTTTTCTTGATTCTTGGTAGAATTTGCCTCTTCTTTTTTCCTTTGACTTAATGTAGTTTTCCGTTTTTGAAACCTTTGGAAAGACAATCTTTTAAACTAATAGAAAAAGACAAGTAATACTCATTCCCTAAATTTAAGAAATGTTAATAACTCTTTTTGTGCATTTGATTTGGATAGTTTTTTTAAATTAATATTTTATTTATTTATTTGCCAGAGTGAGAGAGAGAGCGAGCACAAGCAGGCAGAGTGGCAGCAGAGGCAGAGGGAGAAGCAGGCTCCCCACCGAGCAAGGAACCTGAAGTGGGACTCGATCCCAGGACACTGGGATCATGACCTGAGCCAAAGGCAGCCGCTTAACCAACTGAGCCACCCAGGCATCCCTGGTTTGTATCGTTTTGATTAAAATATTCAAACACTGGGACACCTGGGTGGCTCAGTGGGTTCGGCAGCTGCCTTTGGCTCAGGTCATGATCCCAGTGTCCTGGGATCGAGTCCCACATGAGGCTCCTTGCTCAGCAGGGAGCCTGCTTCTCCGTCTGCCTCTGCCTGCCATTCTGTCTGCCTGTGCTTGCTCTCTCTCTCTCTCTCCCTCTGATAAATAAATAAAATCTTTAAAAAAATAAAAATAAAATATTCAAACACTGAACAATTTGCAGGAATTGAAACAGTGAGCATGTCTTCTTTTTCTCCCTCAGTGCCTTTCCGAACCACCGTTATTGAAGGAGATCTATATCATTCCTTTGCATATTTCTGTATTTTTTGGTACATATTTGTATGAATTCATCATCTGCATAAACCTTTTTTCTAGTTGGAAAATCTGTTTAAATGGAGTACTTTACGTATCTTTTTGCATCTTGCGTTTTTTGTTTTTGTTGTCGTTGTTTGAATTAGCTTTGTGTGACATACAACCATGTTGATACTGGATCTAGCATGCATAAACAGAATTCCAATTTTCTTGTAGAATACCAACAGTTTGGGGTTATCAGGTTTCAGGTCTAGAAAAGAGAGTGGAAAATGGGAGGGTGGTAAATGGTATTCGAATCTTTTACTGTACATTTTCCTTATCCAGAAGTATAAACTTCTTTTTGTATGTTTGTTAGCTGTTTGAAATTCTTCTGTTTGTTAACTGTGTTGGAATGTTAAGAAAGTATAATCTTCTGGACATTGTTCCCAGAGTTATAATTTGAACTTTGGTGTCCCTTTCATTTAGTGCCTTTATACACTTTTCTTATGTTTTCTGTCCTTTGTCTTGTTACCTGTAATTTCATGGTGCAAAAGGACCAGAGTATGTGCCCGTCTTGATTTTCTTTCTTTTATAAGTTTCAGGTAATGTAAGGATGTTACAAGTATTCAGATGGCTCCTTTACTGTTGCTTGTTACTTTGAAATGGGAAGGAATGCTTCTCCACCTTTACTCTCTGCCTTTCTTTTTCTGGCAGCATCCATTGCATGTGAAGACTTGCTGGGTGCCATCAGTAGGTCACCAGGTGGAAAGGGGATAGCTTTGCATGCTTTATGTGGCGTTAGGAGACAAATCGGGCTCCCAAAAGATTTCCACTAACCAGATATCCTATCAGATGGGAGTTGAAGGTGTCAAGGTGCTAAGAACCTAGGTTGGTGATTTGAAATGACTTGGTAAACTTGGAATTAATAATAAAGTGTATTCCTTTGTGTGTGTCCTACAATCTCGAAGGCATGGCTGCATCTGTACCATACCTTTCTGATTGAAGAGATTGTTCCAGGGTTTTTGGTTAAAAATTTAAATCCACCTCTAGAGATTGTTTTTTGCAGCTCAATGTAGAAGATTTCAGTGCTGAATTTCTTTCTTATGTTTGTTCTCTGGTGTTTAAGAATCAGTAGCTAATGGTTGTTTGAAATCACTTTTCTTTGGTCTGCTGTGTGTAGGGTTTATACCCCATAAAGAAGATTCATATATTGAAAGACTTCAAAAGTGATGCAGCCTCAGAATATGTGAGCTACCAGTATTCTGTAGAGGTAGCAGTGCAAATATGCTATGTGGAAATTTTTTTAACTTTAAAAAAATTTTATCTTGAAATACTTGTAGATTTATATGCAGTTATAAGAAATACTAGAGACATCTCACATCTCCTATAACCTTTATCCTGTTTTTCCCGGTGATAATGTCTTGAATGACTGTAGGAAACAGTAACACATCCAGAAACTTGACACCTGCACAATCCAGACTTTATTTAAATTCCCAAGTTTTATTAGACCTATCTGTGACATTGTCGGGTAGAGAAAATGAGAAAGAAAGAGAGTGTATGCGTAATTACTTGTAGGTAATGTTACCATACATGTAGTTTGGAATGCCACCATCACAGTGAAGATACAGAGGAAGTCCGTCACAAGAATCCCTACAGTCCCGTCCTCTGCTCCCAGCCTCTTCGGCAACCACTCATCTGGACTCTCTCCACTGATGTTGTCATTTCAAGAAAGTTTTGTAGATGGAATCCTATATATGTTACCCATTAAGTGTGGACTTTTTTTCACTTAATCATAATTTATTTAAGGTGAATTCAAATTGTGTGTTGTACTAGTTATCCCTTTTTACTCTTCAGTTGGTATTCCATACTGTGGACATACTGAGGCTATAATATTCACCCATTGCAGGGTATTTGAGTTGTTTACAGTTTTGGGCTATGATCAGATAAAGCTGCTAGAAACACTTACGTAAAGGTTTTGGTGTGAAAATAGGGTTTTCTTTCTTTAGAATACATGCCCAAGAGTATACTTACTGAGCAATGTATTGACTGTGTTTTGGCCTTTTTTTTTTTTTTTTTGACCATGTAGATGAGAATGAAATACCTGCTCTTAGACATTGCTAAAACAATACACCTTAAATGAAAAACTGTCATCTTAAGTTCCTTTTAATTCTATTACAGTTTGTGTTTGAAAATACAATCTTTTGCCTTTGGTAACTGTGAGAATTTGTTGAAAACTAAATTAGCTTCTACTAAAAATTTTGGCGGGTTGGGTTTTCACTTATAACAGCATTTTTTAATATTATTATACACAATTCACCTGTCAAACAATTTAGCGAGTTTATACATGTGTCCATTAAACAGATATTTGTGGAGAGAGGGAGAGAGAATCCTGAAGCAGACTTCCGACTCACGATGAAGTCCAACGCCGGGCTGGATGCCAGGACCCAGAGATCGGGACCTGAGCTGAAACCAAGAGCTGACCGTGCATACCATTTGGTTTAAATGGTAAAGATGTTTCTTAATTCCCAAGATACCCATTGAAGGGCAAAGGTCAAAATGGCTTCAGATTGCCTTAGAGATCCAGGCTCTCTCTCCTACTTCTTCTTTCCCTAAGGCTGGTTCCTCACACTTGGCAGAAGACCTTCACTGGTAATTTGGACTTCAGCTCCTGGTTTAGAACACTAAAATTTTGGTTCCTTGTAGCATACACCAGGGAGTGTTTAGGCTACCATAGCATTTTCCAGGTTGTGTAGATCAGAGTTCAGGCTACTGCACCATTTTCTAGGTTGTAGCTATTATGTTTATTGGTTCCTGGTTTTCCCACTGTGACCTGCCTAAGGGATGTGAAGGAGTGGTACCTATTACAGAGCTGGGGAAAGGCTTAGGAAGTCATTCAAGTGAGTTTTAGGAAACAATCTTGGAGCTCTTTTCCCATAGACATAGAACTTGGAATCGAGCAGAGTTGTCTGACTGGCACTTGCCAGTGAGTTTGCCTGAGAGAATAAATCTTGGCAGGTCTTCTAGGTGAGGTATGAGGTGAGGTGCTGTGCTGTGCTGTGCTGTGCTCTGTAGGGTCCTGGGAAGGGAGTTACGCACCTGAGCAAATAAAGAGAAGAAACGGCTGCTGGCGAGGGGTGGAACGGTGAGGGGCTGTGTACGTGAGCACCAAGACAGATGGCTGAGTCTGCTGAGGTGTGTAATGGTGCATGAAATGTGCCTCTGATGACCTTTGGAGGTAGCTGATTGTCCTCCTTGACCTGCTTCCTGAGAACTGGGCCCGAACCTATTGACCTCCCCTCACCTGCCTCGTTTCTTCCCTTCTAGGTCAGCAGTAAGCATCAGCTACTGGCATGATCCTTCTATCCAGCATTTTATAAGACTTTCTAAGGAGAAGAAGGCCTCCAGAATTAACAGAGGCAAGTGACTCCCTCCCTCCCAATGTCCCCTCATCAGCCCAGAGGCCTGAGGTTTTAGGGGTTCCTTCTTCAAAAGAGAGAGTTCCAGTGTTCACTCTCTCTGGTGGCATATGAAAGTGCTCATTTCCCAACATCCTTACCAGGACAGGGAACTTTTCATTGTGGTTCATCTGTTATGCGAAAAATGTGATCTTACATATATTTATGTTATTGTATTCCTCTTATTTGGGGGCTGAAATTAAGGATCATTTTTATATGCTTAAGAACAATTTCTAGTATCTTTTACAGTGAACTGTCCAAATAAGGAATCACCTTTTTGGCCCTATTAAAGTGATAATAACACTATTAGGCTCTGCAAGTCACTTCTATCAAGGAAGGCAATGAAAAGATTTGAGATGGGAGGGTGACTCATTCTCGATCAGATTCAGAAATTAGCCAAATGACCCCAAATCCTTGGGCATGCAGGGAATCCTGGCCAAAAAGATAGAGCCTCTGGGTAGATTTTGTAAGAAATGCAAAGAATGTTTAAAGTGACAATAATGACAAGGACCTTCCTTTGAGCTGAGGGTGAACCCAGGCTTTAGGAAGATGGGACCAAGGCCTGAAGAGTCTGGCTAAGAGGCCTGAAGCCTCCATTCGGGGCTCCTGAGGCAGCTTTCGTAACCAGAGGCGTGGCCCCCCCTTGGAGCCCTGGAGACCTGGGTTCCCTGAGGCAGTGAGTCAGCAGCCTGCCTGCCTTCTTCCTCTGCATGGGCTGGCATGTCCAGAGTGCTTCCCAAGTAGGGTGTGGTGAGCATCTTTTCAGTTTTTGTTTCAACATCCAGTCTGTTGTGGATGATACTGTATAACATACAACAAAAAAGATTTCCTAGAAATAAAATGCAAGATAACCTATAAACTACAAGCTCAAATGATTTATTAGGAGAATCAATAGACACAGAACTCCTATATCACATTGCAGTACATTTCTAAATGCTGCTCAGGTTTTGTTCTTAAGATAGTTACACTTTAAGCAACAGGGCTGTAGAACACAGATTTTATCTTCCTTTCCCCCTTTTATTCGCCATCTCCTTTACCCACGCTCCTCACCCTGGAGCTGAATAAGTCCATTTTGGGGGCAATGTTTACTCGTGCCTTCCTCTCCTGCAGTCAGTCTGTGAGGTCAGTTTATAACCATAGAGTTTTACCCACACAGGTTGGAGATGAAGGGAACATGGTAAGAAATACGTCTTTATTTTATTCCATTTTGCTTGGACATTTATCTGCCCCATATTCTGACCGCAAAATATTATATCGTCTTGATCTCGCATGTTGATGTTGAGCTGAGTCCTCAGTAGTTTGCACCTGGGCACGAAAAGCATATTTCGAAGAGGAATATTAAGATCTGATGTTTTGATGTAAAACACTTGTCTTTCCTGTGTACAATCATGGGACATTTTATGGTAATCTTTAAAGATTTCATTTATTTATTTATTGGAGAAGGAGAGCATGAGTGGGAGAGCCAGAGGGAGAGGGAAAAACAGGCTGTCATTAGAGCAGGGAGCACATCCTGACCTGAGCCAAAGGCAGATGCTTTACCGACTGAGCCACCCAGGTGGCCCAAGGGACATATTTATTTCTAAGATCTTTATTCCCACCATTAAATCATTAAATAGATTGTAGTTACTTTGGTTCCAGCAGGTGTAAGTTAAAAAGAATCGAATGTGAAAGTCATGGTTTCTCCCATGAGTCCACAGGAAAATCACTGACCCCAAAGAAGAGCAGCCGAATCCTCATTGTCTCTTCTCCTAGGGCGGGCTCTGCAGGGATGCTTTCTGATCTCACTGAGCGATAACTTGTCTCTGTGTCTCTGTCTCAGGATATTTTGCTTGAGTCTATGGCGTCAGTCAGCTGATAAGGGCATTTCTGCAGAAGACAGAATGTCATTGTCAAATTCTAAATCTTGGGACTGGGATGGAGACCACCTTCTGGAGATTAAAGGTAAGTGAACATTCGCCCTCTTCTTTCCCGAATTGTTTCATTTGTGAAGGTGGCCGCCTGGTTCAAAATGTTAAAAATATATTAATAGGTGACTGCCTCTCTCCCACGCCTGTCCCCAGCTACTTGCGCCTGCTGCCACCGTCAGCCACGTACTTGACATCACCAGATCCCCGGTGAAGAATGGGTGCCTGGCTTCTCATCCTTTTCTGTTATCAACAGGGCTACTGATAAAAACCCTTATCGACGTGTCCTCTGCATGAGTGGAAGACCCTGCCAGTGGGACTGTGAGCGCAAGACCCCCGTGTCTGCTGTATTCACAATCACGAAGATTTTATTGTCAGCATGACAGTGTCTTCAGTACAGTTTAGAGATGTGCAAGGCTGGTGATAGTGATATGTACAAAGGCCTTTCATAGCTGCTCCCAGATTTCATCCCTCACCTGCTCGGTTAACAATCAAGAACAGTTTTATCTTCTCTCACAGGAAATGAGACAGGTCCGGTTAGTGGCAGAACCAGGACCGAATAGACTGCAGGTCCCACAAGTCCAGGTGCTTCCGTGTTTCTCTGTACAGAGCCTTGTGCTTCCTCAGGGAGGTCTTTGTGGTCCATCAGTCAGTGGTGCCTGTACCTTAGTGGCCATCGTGTGGCGGAAGGAGCTGGATCAGAATGCAGGGGCAGATCGTGTGCAGTAGGAACAGATGCCACTGGAGAAATGCCTCCTCTCAGCCCCACGTCCTTTCAAATTGGTCCCGAGGTTTGTTTTCTCCTTCGTGTCATATAGTTGGGTTGATCAGGAATACATCTGACATTTTCATTTCTGGTCCAGGTACACTGAGTCTTAGGTACCCCTTTTAAGGATAAGGTTGTCTGCCCGTAGTAAGGACGGCAAATAGCACAGGGTAGAACAGATTTAGTGGAGGTATTTTGGATCAGTCCAAAGGGTTTTTTAAAAAACTCAAGTCCCCTTGAAACAAAAGAATGCCTGTTCCAACCATCTTCATGTTCATTCCCTGCTAGAGGGTAAAACTACTTGACACTTGCCACTTGACAATGGCAAGGTCTCCAGTATCTTGTAGGTCTTCCTTAGCATAGGAAAGTTCTTTTGAAACCCTTCCCTCTCTTTACCTCCCCCACCTTTCAAGGGTGTATCAGTTCCCCCCACAACACTGAAGCCACTCTTTCTGTGCACGGATCCTGTCCCCATGCTTTAATAAAACCACCGTTTTGTACCAAAGAGGTCTCAAGAACTCTTTCTCAACATCGGCTCTGGACCTCACCCCACCAAACATCACCTACATTTTAAACCTCTATGACTGCTCCCCTGTCTACCTGCCGTTTGGCATTATTTGTATCTTTTCCTACAAATGATGGCAAAGGAGGCACTGCTAGGCTTTAGGGGACAGGCATCAACTCTGGAACAGAATCAGTGCACACTAAGATCATGGAGTGGTGTAGCAACCAAATTAAACACAAAACAAAGCCACTAAGCGAAAAGTTATGGGAGAGGGACCCGCAAACCCTCAATTGCAAGTTTAGAAAATGAGAGGGGAAGGAAAAGCATTTTGGTACAGGCACACCAGAAGAACTGTCACATGTGCTTTGGCCAAACCTCACTCCCCATTTGACCCAGTCGTTGGGGGAAAAAACAAAAAACCAATAGCTGTGGAAGACACACTTGGGTATCTCATCCAGAATAAGCAGTCAGTAGGTCCAGTACAGCCAGCAGCCCTAAACACCTTGAAAGCTGTGCCCCAGATAACTGGGCATATGACCATCACCTCCAGGAGCTCTCAAAACCACCAGTGAGTGATTCCTATTCCAACAGCCAGATTGTCTACAAACCCTGGTGTCTGCTGTCATTTCATAGTGGATATTGTTTCCCGTCAGGCCTTAAGCAGAAACCAGAGAAACTTTGAGAGGATCTGCATCCAAACCCAGAGGGAGAAAGGATTTTTTAAAAGCTCTTTATAAAAATAAAAAGAAAAATAAACCTAAAAGTCGGCCCAAAGCGTTTCCACAGTTCTATCCTCCCAGAGGCCTGGGTTTGGAGGCAGCAGCACCTCTACGGTCTCTCCATGGATAGCAGGAACTCCGGAGGCAGATCATATGGGCCCGGACCTCCAATTACTTCTTTCTTGCAATTAGGCACTTGGAGGCTGAGGATCTGTAGAGGTAGGGTGCCCCCGAAAGGCAGAGAACACCTCCCCCAGAGCACAGCGTCCATGAGGCCTCAGGCATATCAGTGCCCAGAGTTTTCGCCCAGGGCAAACCCTGGTGTGGGGGGCAGGGGAAGGCTCAGGTGCAGTCCCCCCCTGGGCGATGCTGGGCATGGCCAGGACAGAGGGCGGTGGACACCCCCTGCAGGGGTCGTCTTGGAAAGGCCAGTCCACCAAGTAGCTCTTCCCAGAGTCTGGCACCAGCCCAAGCTGGCCTCCAGTCTGTGGCTTGGTGCAGACCCAGACCAGGACCCCTTTTGCCTGATGCGTGGTGGTGGCAGGGGACGGGAGCTCGCCACCAGGAGAGCCGCCAGCCCACCCGTTCTGGCTCCTAACCTCACCTGGCACAATCCCAGCCCGAATGGGCGTATTTACAGGCCAGGGTCTGGTTGGCCAGCTGCTTCATGCAGCAGAATGGCTTCTTCATCGTGGCGATGGGGTGGGCAGTGGGGCTCCCACGGGGCAGCTGCCAGCGCGGGGCCTAACCCTATCCCCTGGACTAGCATCAGTCAGGACTGGCAAGGGGGGTGGAGTCAGGCCTCTGCTGCTGCATACCTGCCACTCTGTGCAGGCGGAGGACCCGCGGACCAGGCGTATCCACCATTCTGCCCGACCGCCTGCCTGGTCTAGGTGCATAGCTGCGGGAGGTGATAGAGGCGCAGCATGGGCAGTGGCCAGTGAACTGCCAGAGCAAATCATGACCAAGCTGTCCCTGCAGAACTGATGGGGCAAGGAGGGTCAGAGCACTCTGGAGCCACTGGAGGCTGGAAATACACAAAGTCTCCATGAGGGCCATCCTCTGTGCAGATACAGTCCTCTGGAAGTGCTCTGACGATCCTCTCTCCTAGCTGGATGGATGTATGTGACCCTGTAATTTACACCAGAATGAAAAATGTACCATTGGGTGGAAAGACCATACCACAGGACTTTGTGTATTGTGATCCCACTTAGGGGAAGTAGAGGGCCATGTGCATTTTCTGGGGGCAGGCACCTGGGTACAGTCAGGCGCGATCATGCACTAGGGGCATACCCTGGACAGGTACGAAGGAGGACAATGGGTCCAGGCCTGGGTGGGAAGTTGTGGGGATGAGCTGTGGGGACAGGGACCCGGACCAGTAGCCAGAGAGCCTTGGCTGTTCGGAGGTACCTGACCAGCAGGGGCGTGTGGGAGTGAGCAGCAGGAGGTGGGGTGGGGGGGTGGAGGGGTAGGGAAGGGGCATGCAGCCATTGCCTGGAAAGGTCTGTATGCTTAGGCACAAGGAAGCTCTGGAGAGGGGGGTGGGGGAGGGGCTTGCAGGCTTTGCCTGGTAACTTCTGTATACTTAGGTACACCTGAGCTCACAGAAGGGGCGGGGCAGGGGCATGCAAGGGTTGCCTGGAAACGTCTGTAGTCTTTTGATTCTTAGCCTTGCACAGCTTGGGGTTCTGGGACACTTGGCGGGGTAGTCCGACTGGGCTGGACGATTTTGTACCGCGGACCAGGACAGTTGTATGACCGTCAGATGTTCTCCTGGGCTGGTAGGCTGGGCTCTGGCCTAGGCCATTCCCTAGGGGCCGTGGAAAGCAGCCAAACCTCTTTGACCAGGGACATTGATATTAAGAGACAGTTCTGGGGAAAGGGACTTTCCCTGGGGATGCCAGGGATTTGACTGATGTCATCTTAACCCAGACACAGATCAGTGGACTCCTCCATGAGATTGAAACATTGATGGCTGAAGTGACTCATTGGAAGTTGTGCCAGTGTTCCACCCAGGGACCAAACCATCAACACAAAAATACTGTGGAAACTGAAGAGACACATCAGGGACCTAGAGCAGTGGCAGCAGCAGAAGCTGGACAAACATCAGCTGGAGGTGGCGGGGTTGCAAAACACCCACCAGCAGAAGCTAGCAGACCTCACAGACCGGCACTGCCAACAACTTAGAGACTATCAACAGATGGATCGGCTCTCCAAAGAGGAGATTGGGAAACACTCAAATTATCCAGTGAAAGGATTTGGAAATTCAGGATCTTTCTAGGAAAATCTCTGGGGCTTCTCAAAGTCAGAATGGGCACGTGGAACAACTTCAGTGCCAATTGCAAGAGTGTACTTTGAAAAGTGAACAGGTCTTGGTGGTCCTAAATGAGAAGACGAGGGAGAATAGCAATCTGAAAAGGAACTATCACAGAATGACCAATCGACTTGCTGCCAAAGAAGAGGAACTCCAGATGAAGATGCAAGAGGAAAATCAAAAACTGTCCACTAGAATAGAAAGCAGTGACATAGAGGTGTTTAGAGAAATGATTTGGAATTTGTCACACATTATTCGAGAAAAAGACCTGGAAGTGGATGCATTAAGTCAAAAATGCCAGACTTTAATGACAATCCTGCAGACACCCAGCACTGGTAATACGGTTGGAGGAGTTTCTATTGATCAGTTCCAGCAGCTTCCACAGGAACGGGACACATTAAGACAGCGGGTGACGATCATGGAGGAGTGGAAAGAGCAGGTGCTGACCACGGTCCAAAATATGAAGCGTGAGTCATCCCAGCTTCAGAGAGATCTGCGACAACTCCAGGCATGGGCTTGCACCAAGAGCGAGGTTTTGAAACTGCAGACGACCTCTCTTGACCAGATCCACACTTACCAAGGACATGAAATATAATTACAAGAGCTAGAGAAGGAACTAGCACAACTTCAGCTCCGCATCAGGGAGCTCTGCAATGCCAAGGAGCTCCTTTTAGGGAACCCAGACATGATTTTCCTCCGGCCCTCCAGCGACTCTGCAGAGGCAGCTGACTCTCTGAAGGCTATGAAATCTGACCGAGTGAGTGAGTCTTCTCAGGTGCTCCGAGAGGAGGTAGAAGAGCTCAGAAAATCAGGGCAAGGAAAAGGTAAAAAGATTGAAACCCTCCAGGAAGATCAGCAGAGACGGATTGCTTCAGGGGCTGCTACGGGGGAAGGAGAAGGCAAGCCACAGGAACACAGCGATTCCGATTCCCACATCGAGCAGCAGAAGGAGAAACAGGCTGTTCTACAAGATTTCCCTCAGGCTCATGACCTCTGAATCCCAGCAAAAAGTGAGGAACTGCTTTCTTTACAGGAGAAGCTCAGGGGCCAACTGAGTGAGAATGAGCTGCTGAGGCAGGCAGTCACCAGCCTGAAGGAGAGGATAGCAGATTTTGAAATGGATGTGTGTTGGCTGAAAGAGGAAAATGGAAAGATGGTGGAAACATGTATAGAAAAGGACATGGAAAAACAGGCCTTGCAAGAGACAAATCGGCTGCTGTCAAAGATGCAGAGGGAGTAGGAATCCCAGCCTGCCATGATCAAAGAGAAGGCACTTTCTCTGGATCAACTGCTGCGAGAGAAAGAACACGTAGAGAGGGGGGAATTGAACTGGCATATGGACGTCATTCAGTCAAAGCAGGAAAAGGCAGTTTTGGGTCAACAGGAGAGACATGATGTCGTGTTGGCACAGAAACAGAAAGAAATGGAAACCTGTGCCCTCCAGAAGGAGGGTCACCAGTTACATGAGAGAGAATTGCGCCTAACCCAGGAGCTGGAGAGAGGATGGGACCTCGCTGCAGAAGCCCAAGATTCTCGTTGCCCGGAAAGTTTGGCTTCAGAAGACCAAGTGGCTCAGATAAGAGAGGAAGTGACGGTCCTGCAGGGAAAACTCGTTTTGTCTTCCGCTGCCATGGAAAATGGCAACCATGGAGCCAGTCTGCAGGTGGAGTTGCTGCAGGAGCAATTGCACGTGGTCACCCAGCAGAAAGAGGAAGCTGTGCTCCGGCTTGCTGCCTCCCAGGAAGAGGGAAGGCACTATGATCGAAGGCTAGTGAACCTCAAGCTGGAACTCGCTGAATGGATGGAAAAGGCAGACACCCTAGAAGGAAAACTGAAGTCGTTACAGGGACAATGGCATCAAACAAATGCCGACTTGCAGGTGAAGGAGGACCAACTCCAAGAGTTCAAGAAACAGAATGAGGTCCAGCAGGAAATACTGGAGGACACACAGAAGAAACTCTTGACCTTAGTAAGTAAGGCTGAAGGAATGGTGGACAAAACCCTCCTAAGGAGACTCTTCGTGGGATCTTTCCAGGCAGCTGATGCGGAACGGCAAGAAGCGTTGAGGTTTATGGCAAGCACACTGGGGATCCAAGAAGACCAGCTGTGGCAGCTGCGTGGTCATGAGCCTGCGGGTGTGCCCAGTGGGGTGACTGGGGAGCCTGGATCCAGAAGTGCCCCCAATGCTACTGGGAAGACAAATCACCAAGCTGTGGCCAATTCTTTTTCAGGACTTTTTGTCCAGTTTCTAGAAGCGGAATCTCATTCACCTTCTTCATCACCAAACTCCTCTGCTCATGACATGAAACCCCCAGATTCAGGAGGAACGGGACAACTGCCTAAGAAACAAGGCCCACCACAACTGAATGCTACCCTGGGATCCACACCCGGAAAAAAAGATGTCAAGCCCCGAACCACAGCTGTGTCTCCTATTAACCCACCTGGACCAGAAATGGATGGGTTGGAGCACCTTCTTCTACATGTTATCTCTGATTCTTTACCCAGATACACGCCCTATATACTGTCACCTGCCAAGAAAGTTGGAATGGCGGCCAAAGACCTCTCAAAGAAATAGATGATTGTCAAGCCAGAGACGAGACCATGCTTTGAAGATCCCAAGTCACTCTGTGTCTACCTTAACGCCAAATGCCCTTTTTCAAAATGTAAACTATTTGCAGTTCTGCTTTCAGCTTAATAAACATAGTGTTTTATGACTTAACAAAAAAGGGATCATTTAATAACTGCAGAAGTATTTGCCAAAGTGAAAACAGTGGTGACTTCTTTTTCTTTTTTTAAGATTTTCTTTCTTTCTTTTTTTTTTTTTTTTTTGACAGAAATTAGGGGCACACAAGCAGGGGGAGAAGCAGAGGGAGAGAGAGAAGTAGGTTCTCCACTGAGCAGGGGAACCTGTGACCTGATCCTAGGACCCCAGGATCATGACCAGAGCCAAAGGCAGACGGTTAACAGACTGAGCCACCCAGATACCAGAACAGTGGTGACTTTGTTAGGACAGTCAACACTGCTGGGCTTGGGGACTGTGGTCAAAGGATTCTTCCAATAATGTCTGTAATGCTTTAGGGTTTTCACAAGGGTCAGGTGTCTTCGTATATCTGATCTAGGGAACACATCAACTCGTTTTAGTCTTCCAAATTTATCAAACGCGTACACACTCCTTATATGGGAAACAAAGTGAATAGCACGAAAGTACAAGATGAATATAAGGTTTAAAAAAAAAAGGCAAGTTTGCTTTTCCCAGGTAAGTCTCATTTCTGTTAGCTTATTTTTTAGTTTCTATTATTTCAAAATCATTTCCTTTTCTGTGGTCTGCAAAAGCACTCTATGGGTAACCTGAGTCCTCTTGGGCCTTATGTATATTTCTCTAGTTAGGAGTATTGTATTCCCTGACTTGTTTTATTTTTTTTCCATCCAAATCACTCTGCCGTGGAGACCATTTGAAATGGGAATGAATCCCATCTTATTCTTTAAAAGAAAATCCAGCTGCTTATGGTTCTACCCTACATTATGCAAATAGCTCCCCTTGATTAGCATGTAAGCGGTTTTTACCTGGAATGTCCATGGTCAACTCCCTTGTTCATTTCTTCAAAAGCCCCTTCAAATCTTCCTTTGCCCTTCGAGGCGAATTATTCCATTGCACCTTGGAAAGGATCCATTCAAATTTCTTTAAGGACCTCAGTCCATTTTCCATTCTTCTCTCTCTACAGCCTGCCAAATATGGTCATTCCTTCCCTGCTTTCCTGTTGTCAGTGCTGTGATTCACCCACTGCTGTCTCAGACTGGTGCAGAAGACTCCCTAACAATCTTGCTGGTTCCACTCTTAGCCTCCCTTAAATCCATTCTGAACTCTGCTGTCAGGAAGAACTGAGATGAACATGTGATGTTGCTTCTCTGCTATAATTACTGGAGGGTTTCCCGACTGCCTGGAGTTTGACCTTTAAGAGAGCATCCAAGCCCTTGCCTTTGCAGCCTCCCTTCCTCTTCATCGTTCACATAAAGGCTGCCCTTTAGCTCCAGGTGAATTCTTGCAAGCCCCAAATAGATTATTATCCAAATAACTTCAAGTCCATGAGCCTCCTCTTTGTGCCTTGACAAAGGTACAAGTGAGAAAGATTTCATCCTCTTCTTCACCCGTAGGTGAAGGGAGGGATTCCAACCCTAAAGCTATGCAATGTCCGCATGCAACATAGCTGAGATCCACCGTGATTTGTTACCGACCTATCCTCATGGCCCAGGGAAGGAGGACACACACATCATGCAGGGCCATGGGGGACGTTGCACCTGGGAACAGAATGGACAAGGGCTGTGGGTGCAGACTATGTAGTAAGAGGAGAGTGAAGGTGAGCCCTACTTCCTGCAGGAGGGAATGACTGGCTTGCTGGATCATTCCACAGGCTGTCAGGGAACTGGAACTTACTACTTGGGGAGGAACTGTACCTGGTACCTGTGCTTAGGAGGCCTTGTTGGCCAGAGGATCTGATCTGTGGGAGCAGAGTGGGAAGAGAACATGGAGTGAGGCCATTTGAGGCCATCTGAATCTTACTCAAACTCAGGCTTTCCATCACAGTGGACTCTGATATTTGGACATCCATTTCATCTGAGACCCTTAAGGCATAGGAAAGGTGTTTCTCCAGGACGTGAAGCTGTCATGTGAGCAGGAGGGAGACGTGGTCATCAAAACCAAAATGTAATATCTTCCATAGATGTTCATGCAGTTGATCCCAAGGAAAACCCTGGTGGCCAAGGGGTAGAAGGAAGAACTGAAGTCCTCCAGCACCATGGAATCTGGCAATGCACTGTGGACAGAAGCCTCCACATCCACCTGCAGGTAAGATAAGCAGACTTTGGCTTCAGCCTGTAGCAAGTAGGCCTTGGTGACTCTATTATCTGGTGGGGGTGCCATGACCCCGAGAATAATAGACAGCTGGATAGGAAGGCTCAGAGCCTGTGAAAGACTCTATTTCCAGGAGAGCCCTGTGCATGGCCAGCAACTGCTGCTTTCATGGTCTATAACCCAGGGCTAAGGAGGGCTGTTTCTTGCATTGAGATCCCCTTAACAATTGACAGATAGCATGGGTGGTCCAGGGACTCCAGGAAGGAGAGAGGAGGCTACTGAAGCCTTTTCTCTTAGGTACTAACAGGTGATTTTTAAAAAAAGATTTTATTTATGTAGTTAAGAGAGAGCTCTGGCTGGAAGAGGGGGTGGAAGGGAGAGGGAGAAGCAGGCCCCCCACCAAGCAGGGAATCCTCCTGCCAGGCTTGATGTCAGGATCCTGAGATCAGGACCTGAAACTAAGGCAGATGCTTCACCAACTGAGCCACCCCATCACCCTCAACAGGTCATTTTTACTTGCACATTTTTTACTTGCCTTTTTTGAGGGGAGACCCTCCTGCCTTCATTGTGAGCTCATGGACAAGTAACAGCCTAAATGGGCTTCTGTAAAATTTATAAACAAGGAATATGTTGCCTCAGAACCCAAAAAGTACTGAAGGATGTTGGACTTCTATGTCCTTTTTTCTTTTTTAAAGATTGAATTTGTAAGTTGATAGAGAGAGAGAGAGAGAGAAGAATAGAAGGGCTGGCAGGGGCAGAGGGAGAGGGAGAAGCATGCTTCCCACTGATCAGTGAGCCTGATGCAAGGCTTGTTGCAGGACCCTGAGATCAGGACCTGAGCTGAAGGCAGGCACTTACCTGACAGAGCCAGCGAGGAACCCCCACATTTGTAGGTCCTTAACAAGTTTGCCAAATAAATTTCCTCACAGTAGGATGTCTTTTTTTTTTTTAACATTTTTTTTATTTATTTGTCATAGAGAGAGAAGCGAGAGCAAGCACAGGCAGACAGAGTGGCAGGCAGAGGCAAAGGGAGAAGCAGGCTCCCCGCCAAGCAAGGAGCCCAATGAGGGACTCGATCCCAGGATGCTGGGATCATGACCTGAGCCGAAGGCAGCCGCTCAACCAACTGAGCCACCCAGGCGTCCCACAGTAGGATGTCTTAAATGTGATGTCACACCTATGTTCCTCGAGAAAGATGGGTGTAGTAAGTTCCTACCCACAAAGGTTGCCTATGATAGCAGAGCGGTTTGGATGCCCTTTGTATAACAAGGTATATCATGTGTCCTTCAAGGTTGAGGCACACATGCCTGTGATGATGTTGAAATAGGCACTGCTGATCAGAACATCTTGGCCAAATCTATCATAGCAAAGTATTCACCATCTTTAAATTGGTTGGACTACCTCACTGTTTTTTTTTATTTTTTAAAAACATTTATTTATTTATTTTGACAGAGAGAGATCACAAGCAGGCAGAGAGGAAGGGGGTGTGTGGGGGAAGCAGGCTCCCCACTGAGCAGAGAGCCCAATGTGGGCCCGATCCCAGGACCCTGAGACCATGACCGGAGTTGAAGGCAGAGGCTTTAACCCACTGAGCCACCCAGGTGCCCCATCCCTCATGGTTTTTTAAATGACTTTATTTCTTTATTTTAAAGACAGAGCAAGAGAGAGAGAGATAGCAAAGGAGCGGGGGTAGGGGGTGATGTTGGGAAGGGAAGGGCAGAGGCAGAGAAAATCCCAAGTGGACTCCACCCCGAGTATGTAGCTGGACCTGGGACCCAATCCTATGACTCAGAGATCATGACCTTAGCCAAAAGCTTAACCCACTGAGCCCCTCAGGTGTCTCAGATGATTTAAGGGGACTGGGGTTTATTTTAATCAGGTATGGTAAGACAGGCAGATATACAAGTACTCTCACAACGGAAAAAGTGTTTTTGGACTCACAGATCCCATGAAAGGAGGTGCTGAGAGGCATGGAGGGCCGCCCCGGGAAGCACCAGGCTTAGTCAAGAAAAAGAGGAAGTGAAGGGACAATAGGGGGAAGACCGTTTATCATGGATTCCGTGGGAAGGGGCAGGGGAGTCCAGGTAAGCACGTTTAGAACTGCCTAGTTTGTGTCATCTCAGTGGGTTCTGGGACACAGTGGTGTCTGGAGTAGCCTGTCCTTGCCCCTGGTGTGATCAGGGCAGGGCATAGTGGCCCAGAGTGTAAGAGTTTCTTACAAGAGATGGTTGGGGGTAAAGCCTCTGATTTGGTTGCTTTTCCGGTGAAAGGTTTGCTGGCAGGCAAGCTGCTGACCATCTCTAGGAATTCAGTAAGCCTGCCAGGGACAGTCCCTCCGAAGTCAGCAAGGCCTGAGATGTCAAAGCATTAAATATAGAGGATAGAAAATATGGTTATTATATTTGCTATAGACAGGATTTGAGCCCTCGTAATAAGTCCATTAAGGTTAGGCAACCAGTGCCTCCTAGCAACATTAAAGTTCATTCAGAACCTATGATGTAGAGGCACAAAAGCCAGTCGGCCTCCTTTTATTTTTGCCAATTAAATTATTTTAGTAAATTTTGGATTTCTTTTTTTTCCAAAGATTTTATTTATTTATTAGAGAGAGAAAGAGAGAGAGAGCAAGTACATGTGATAGAGCAGGCCTCAGGGGAAGTAGCAGGGAGAGGTAGAGGGAGAAGCAGACTGACTCCTTGCCCAGCAGGGAGCTTGATATGCGGCTCTATCCCAGGATCCTGGAATCAAGACCCAAGCTAAAGTCATTGACTAACCATGTGAGCCACCCAGGTGCCCCTGTAAATTTTGGATTTACAGTTGGGTCAAATTTTGAACCTATGTTGAATTAGTCATGGTAGGTGGGTGTTGGGTTTTGCCACCTGTATTCAGATTTCTCTCTTCCACTCCTCCTATGCTTAGGTCTGTTTCTTCCTGGAAGAAGAAACCCCTGTGGGGTGGGGGAATGTCTCATTACCCTGCTGCTCTTTCTCAGGTTTTTTTTCCAGAGTGTCCCAAATCAGCATCATCAGCCTTGGAGCTTCCGTTGTGGCAATGGTTGTATGGTTTCAAGTCTCCTGGTGTAAGTCAAGTGGGAATTGATCCCCTCACTGTACCACAGGGGTCCCCTGTATGTTTCCCCCATAATCCTGAGGATCAGGATCTTGTGCCAAACAGATTAGGCAAGGGGGTGGTCAGTGGAAAGGCACAAGACCCACAGCCTAGTCGTTGATGAAGCAAAACCATCTTCTGCTACAGCCCTACCTTCTCTCAGTATAGATTGTTTCCCTTCCCCCCTTTTCCCTCTCTACAGATTTCCTCAGGATAGATTTTCATTTCTAACCACACAAAGCCATGAGATTTTGTTTCTGTCCCCATCTAATCACATGGCGCACATGTTCTGCATGTTTAGGGGGAAAGGGAGCTGGTTTGGTCAGCCCACAGATGGCCATCCTCTTCTTGTGGGAATGCCAGTCCATCTCCCAGTGTTTGAGTCTACAGCCAGGAAAATCATTCTGTCCATGGCCAGAGTCAGAGCCTCAAGCCCCTGAATCACAAGATTAGTCTATCGACGAGCTGGGGAGCAACAACACTACGAGAAAATCAAGTGTGCTGATGAGGTGTTTGGCACTGCGAGAGAAGTGGAACACCAAATGCCCCCCCCATCCACTTTTCAGTTTTTGTTCAGCTGGTGGGCCCTGGCTGCCATGGACGTCTACCTGAAAACCTTGAGGGCTCAGGAAGACACATGGTTACAGGGAGAGGAAGTGGCAGCTCGTGTCGGGTGGGGGGATGGCTCTGTTCCTGGGTTCCTTGATGCTATGGGCCCTCAGGCTGCCATTCTTATATTTCCCTGGGGCCGCGGTCTCCCTCCTTTGCACCCACAACACAGAGGGTCAGCCCCAGGACTGTGCTTGAGGTGCACTTTTCCCCCATAGACCCGTACATCAGCCCCAAGCACTGGGCCATCACCCAGTCCCTAGAACTCAAGCACACCAGTCAGCACTTCCTGCAGTTGCCAACCTCAGGGGGGAGCCTTGGAGACCAATGCAGGCCACATAGGTGACACCTCCCCCCAGATAGTCAATTCTCATTCATTCTCACCTTTTTGGCAAGGATGGGGTATTATTCTAGAAATGGATGGCGACCTCCATTTGAGAGAATAGAACATGAGCCAACACAGCTTGCCAGTGATTGCCAGTTCCCTCCCAGATCGTCATTGTCACCCCTGAAGCCAGTGACTTAGCAAAGCAGCAGGTCAAGCTGACACCATGTCTTCATTTAATGTGGGGACACCCTGTTTGTGATGCCTCTTGTTTGAATCACCTTCTCCTCAGGTTCCTGATGAGGCCTGAGGAGACCTGCTCCAGATGTTTGGGGATCCCCTGACACCTGCTACGTGTGATTAATAACAGTTTACTAGTCACATATACTTACACTTCAGGGGAGAGGATACCAAACACTGTGCAGGACTGCACAGAGATTGCACTTGGGAACAGGGAGAAGGAGCAGGGCCTTGGAAGGGAAGACTTGGTTGAAACAAGAGGGCAGGCAAGTCCTGGTTCCCATGGGAGGGTATGAGTTGCTTCCTTGAAAAATTCAGTGGGCTTCTAGAGAACTGAACACTACTCCCCAAAAACCAGTAGGTTCTAAATCTGGTCCCTGTGATGAGAAGGGTGTTTGGTTAAGAGACCTCCCCTGTGATAGGGAGAGGAGAACGTGCATGATGCCATTTGAGTCCCTCCTTGATCTTCAGGTGTCAAGACAGCCCTTATTACAGCATCTTAATTTCAGGCCTTATGCCATAAGAGGGTACGACAAAGTAATTCTTATCTTATATAAAGTAACTTGTATTCCTCTATGCTAGCAATGAATATGTGGGCTCCACAATCAAACACACATTCACAATTACTCGTACAAAGAAAGTACTTCGGGATAAATCTAACAGTGCCTGTCCAGGCATCCCATGCTGAAAGCTATTTAGCACTGATACAGGAAGTCAAAGATATAAATAAATGGAGAAATACACCATGCTCGTGATTTGGAAGACTAAGCATTGTAAAGATGTCAATTCTCCCCAGACTGATAGAGTTAATGCAGTTCCTATCAAAGTCCTGTCAGCTTTGTTTTTGTTGAAATAGACAAAAATATTCCAAAATGTATGTGGAAGGACAAAGGAAGTAGAGTGGCTTCAAAAACTATTTTGAAAATAATACTAATGGGTGAACACAGTCTACAGAGTTTCAGAACTTAGTAGTTAAAATAAGGAAGGCTGTGTGCTATTTGCAGGACTGAAACATGGAACCGAGCAGAACAGGGGCACCTGGGTGGCTCAGTGGGTTAAAGCCTCTGCCTTTGGCTCAGGTCATGATTTCAGAGTCCTGTGATGGAGCCCCACATTGGGCTCTCCCCTCAGCAGGGAGCCAGCTTCCTCCTCTCTCTCTGCCTGCCTCTCTGCCTACCTGTAATCTCTGTCTGTCGGGTAAATAAATAAAATCTTCAAAAAAAATTTATTTTTAAAAGAACAGAGCAGAACAAGGAACCCAGGAATAGTCCCCACAAATAAGCTCAACTGTGTTTTGAAAAGGGCACTAAAGCAACTCCAATGGGAGAAAGCTGGGTTTGTACTCTCTACAGCCTTCTAAAGCTTGTGGAAGTCAGAGAGGCCAAACTCAGAAACAGCAGCAGCAGAGAAGAATGATGGTGGTGTGACCCAGGCCCTACCAGGTGGGAATGGGGAAGGAGAGATATTGGGTGACCCAGGTTGTGTGGGCAGGGTCCAAAGAGCTTTCCAGTGATGCTTTCCAAAGGCCTAGGGAGCTGGGAAACTGTCCAATCAGCATGTGGGCACAGGCGCCAATGAGGGGGAGGGTTGTTAGGATAGCTGACAGGGGGCGGGTCAACAAGATGCCTCTGCTGAGTGCGGGGCTTGCATGGCATCTCCAGATCCCGCAACCTTGCCCCAGTGGGTGCAGAACCTCCAGACCCATGGCCATTGGCCTGAGGACACTCTTTTTCACCTCCTGTACATCCTCTTCAAGGTCGACGCAGAGGATGACAGATTGAGCGGCCCCTGGGAAGATGCTTCTGTGCAGAGGTACCTGTGGGGCATGATGTCAGGACCCTGTGTCCTTGGGGTCTTGGGCCTTGCTGGGAGGCAGCCTGTGTCTCAGGAATACACTGGATTGCCAAAAGGTATCTGTCAGCTCCTGCGCCCCTCGTTTCCCATCTGAGAGGAGCCCAGAGCAGGACTTCATTTATGGAGCTGCTAATTATTTCAAGTGTGTTGTGAGAAAGGGGGAGTGGGAATGCGGCCTGAACCAGGCACATGAACTTTCGGCCTTCTTGACCGAAAAGTCCTGCTAAAAGCCCGACATGAAGCGAGTAAGTTGTAGTTTTGATGAGGGAGAAGTTTCGGTTCTCCCTCTTGAATAGTTACATTCCACTAGGGGTTGTCAGGATCTCCACTGTGCACCTGAGATAGGGCCAAATAGGGGTGTGTGTGAGTATGTGTTTGTGTGTCTGTGTGTGTGTGTGTAGGGGTAATGGCCTTTTGGATGGGTGGTGGGCCTTCAGTGACTGGAAAGCATGATCAGTAGGACTGACAGGATGTGTGAGGGACTCACCAACTGGCTGAAAAAGACAGGAAGGACATAATGATCCGTGAAATTCATCATTACTCTTTTGCATTGAGTGCTGAAAACTACAGCGTGCATTAGAGTTTATCCTTTACTGAGTAGTGTTGAAGCTGAGACCAGAAGGCTAAGAAATAAAAGGCGGATGTGGGAAGGTGTTCAGTGAGAGCAGGGAAGGATGTGTACTGTTACAGGAACTGAGAGAATGTCCTTGAATCTCGGGCCACGTGGGGACTGTAGGGTGGGGAAAACCAAGGTTTGGGGTGAGGACTTGGACTTTTTGTAGGTTCTTGGAGACTAATCATAGTGATTTAAAACATGATGCCCAGGCCCAAGCTAATCCTAGTTCTGCCTCTTAGGAGCTGTGTTATTCTACCATTGTAGGTCTCAGTTTCCTGAAGGAAGAAATGGGGGTGATAATAATTCCACTTCATAGATGATTGTAAAGATGAAATGATATTTAACGTTAATAAAACACTCAGAGCCATGTCTGACATGTAATAGGTGTTGGTGGTTGATTCAAGAAATAAATAGGGGCACCTGGGGGACTCAGTGGGTTATAGCTCTGCTTTTGTCTCAGGTCATGATCCCAGGGTCCTGGGATCCAGCTTCACATTGGGCTCTCTGCCAACAAGAGTTTGGATCCCAGGACCCTGAGATCAGGACCTGAGCTGAAACCAAGAGTCGGATGCTTTGCCAAACTGAGCCACCCAGGCACCCTTACAGGGCCTGTTGCCTTAGGAAAATAAATTGCAAGGGTAAAGAAAGAGGAGGGAGAAAGTGAGGCCTGTTATTAAGAGAGGCTTGAGAGACTTGTTAACCAATTGCAAGGTATGGGTCTTATCCTCACTCAGGATTTAACAAATACAGAGAGTCAAAATATTTATGACATAATCAGCTAAATGTCTTATTTTCCCCAAGATTTTACTTATTTAGACAGAGATCACAAGTAGGCAGGGGCAAGGCAGAGAGAGAGGAGGAAGCAGATGCCCCGCTGTGCAGTGAGCCAGATGCGGGGCTTGATCCCAGGATCCTGGGATCATGACATGAGCCGAAGGCACAGGCTTTAACCCACTGAGCCACCTAGGCGCCCCAATCTTCTAAATTTGAACTGTGACTTGACATGTCATGATATTGCGAAATTATTTTGAAATGTTTAAAGAGTGAGTATAGTTTTGCGGGCATATCTATGTGTGTGTCCATTAAGGGCAGTTTTGCTCCCTAGATGTTTGGCAAAGTCTAGGACACTCGGTGGTCATAAGCACAAGTGAGGAAGAGGCTCTCTGCACCTCATGTATGGAGACCAGGCGTGTTGCTAAGCATCGTAGTATACTCAGGACAGCGCCCTCAGCAAAGAATGATGGGGTCCAAGGTGTGGGTTATGCCAAGGTTGTGTAAGCCTGTTCTGGATACAGGTGTTGATGTAGCCATGGGTTCAATGATAGGATGAAGATAGTTGTTTCAAAATGTGATGGGGGCTGTGGGGATGGGCTGTGAGCTGAGAATTATTTAAGTTAGTGATGGGAGTTCCTTATACCATTCTCTCTATTTGGGTGTGTGTATATGTATGTATCTGTATGTTTATATAGTGTGTGTGTGTGTGTGTGTGTGTGTGTGTGTGTGTACAGTATGTGTGTATATTATATGCAATTGCATATTTCCATAACAAAAGCTCCCAAGCTTGTAGGGGTGATGTAGAGTCTGTGTTCACGTGGCATCTGGTGCCAGCACGTGGGGAGGGTGGACAAGCTGAGACAGGATTTCCCAGGAGCGGCAGCAGTGGCGTCCTTAGCAGGCTTGGTCTGCAGTGGAATGTTGGTGGTGTCTGGCTGTCGAGCTTCCCTTTATCCCTGTTGTTTTTTTTATTTTTTTGTCTTGTTCTTTGGCCTTCCTAATAACCTTCCAATAAATTCTTTTTCTGTTAAATTTAGTCAGAACCAGTTTCTGTGAAGCAAGAATTCTGACTTACACAAAAAAAGGGTGAAGCTGATGTATAGAGAAAAGGTGATCTGACAGACTGTGGGAGGAGAGAGAGGAATTAGGAGAAACAGATATATAAAAATATATGTCATTTCTACATCTAACAACTAAAATTTACAGAGTATATAGATAGATAGATAGATAGATAGATTTATCTATATGCACATACATATATATATAATATTTGAGAGAAAGAGAATCTCATGGTTTCTGTTTTTCTTGTTCTTAACTTCTATCCCTCTCAAGACCACAGTTTAATTCTTGTCCAGGGATATTATAAGATAGCCCCATTTTTTTAATATAAGAAACTCTCATTTCTACTTCAATAAATGCAAGTGATCTTCTGTCACCTACAACCCACAGAAGCTCAGCATAGTTTAGATGGTGATGTGCTCAACTAACCACCTTGTTGCTATACTTGCTTTTGCTCACTGCTGTGCAGAGGTTCCACAAATGTCGGTTTCATGGGCACACGATTGTCATTTGGCTCCAGACAAGGAATGAATGTGCTGTTCATGGCAGCAGAGGCACTCTGGTCTTCTTGGCCTTTCCAATAATCATTGTAAGTGGACACACTTATCGAGAGTTCACTCTGTCAATTGTGCTTGTCTTTCATAAGTTTTGCCAGTAAGCCTCAGTCTCTCTGAACACCCCTGACTGTAGGGTCCTCAGTCCTTGGGTTTGTGAGGCACAAGGAATGAATGAATCCAGCGGGGTCCCTTGAGAGACAGCCTGCTGGCCTCTCCTGGTGGGTCCTATACCGACAGACAAAGGCCATTGCAACTTCATTGAGGAAGGTGGCATATAATGTGAAAGAGTGTACAGGGAGGATAGCCTGCATTTTCTGAGAACAGGCTTTAAGTCAAATAGCCTTAGACTATCACCCTATTTCTCCCCTGTGCTCCTGTGCTTCCTTAGACATGTTTTTTGACCTCTCTATCCTTGGTTTTCTCGTCTGTAAAATGGACTGTTTTATGGATTAAATGAAAAAAAAATGTATACATATGTAAATTCACAGAGAAGATGGCCTATGGGGAGCCGTGTAGAAATGGTATTTTTATTATTACTCAACATTGTGGTTAATATTATCATAGGAAAGTTCTTCCGCTATAAAGAGCATGAAGCACGAGATGCTCCATTTGGCCCCTTCCAGGCCCTGTGTTTTCCATGATGCCACTTACTCATGAGCTTCGTGATCTCATGCGTGGGTGACCCCTTCTGGGCCAGCACATTAATTATGTAGCCTTGGTAGCTCCCAGGGGCCAGGTCTTGTGGAAAGGGTTTTTGTGTTGGAGCTGTTGGGTCCTGGCTACCTGGACTCCATCACCTTCTACCTGTGTGACACTCGGGACCTAATAACCCTGTGACAGGCAAGCAATTCGGGCTGTTCCTTAGGGTTGTTGATGATGATTAGATGGAATGGTACATATAAAATGCCTGGAACATGTCAAGAAATGTTTGACCTCATTCCATTTTCTTACTCTTTTTTACTAGTTCCCAGAACAACCCACTTCTACCCATTTCTGTTTCAGAGAGGTGAGGTAATTCTGCGAAGGCCATAGTGTTAGGCGAATAAGGTGAGGAAAAGATATTGCAGGTGTTGTGAAGAGCATGATTAAAAACTGGGGAGTAAGAACCCGCTGTGAAGCTGCAGGTAACAGGGCGTGGCTGGAGAGCCAGAAGTGGGCGAGGGAAGGGTGAGGGATGACAGTGGGTCCTTGAGGGACTTTTAAGTTGGAGTGACCTCGTTTAATTTGCATTGTCAGAGCATTCCAGAAGAGAGTTTGGAGGAGGAGCCAGTAGAGACAGAGAGACTCCAGAGGAGGAGGATCTTCTCTGAGGGATCATGGCAGCTAGTGCAGAGGGTTTGAAGCAGGAGTGAAAGGATCTGGGTCCTTAAGAAGGCACAGCCCACTGGGGAAGAAGACGCCTGTATGGGAGGGAAAATGATGTAGTACAGTGCCCAGCATGGATGCCAAGAGCATGCAGCCTAGAACTGCCGGTCACACAGGCCTATGGTGCCGGATCCCATATTCACGGAGCAGTGCATTCAGATCAGATGGGATCAGAGCAATAGATTCTGCCAGTTCTGCTTTGGTCAGTAAAACTCAGGATTTAGCTTCTTAATGTCCTGCTTTGTTAGGACTGCTCTCTCTTTTCAAGGGGTATATGTGTGTATTGGAATAAGGGACCAACATCCTAGTTACAAAATCAGGAGAGAAGCCTTATTTTTGTCTGTGAGATTCTACCTGCCTCCAGCCCTCAAATGAGAGTGCAGCATTTTTTGTCATCAGGCAGATGTGATTCCAAGTTCACACTCTGCCACGTCACTGTATGACCTTGAGAAGAAGACCTCATTTCTGGGTCCTCGGTTTTCTTATATAGACAGTGGGAGTTATTATGCTGTCTTCTTCCTAGAGTTGCTGTAAAGAAGAGATAGTGCATGTGTGTTTCTTATCTCAGAACATAGCGTGAAGTGCTAAATGGACATTAAGCATTGTTTCTTGCCTTGTCATTTGTGGCCTTGTGCCCAGGTCAGATAGTGTGGGTTCCCATTCTGACATCAAGCCATGAGAGCCATTTTGTTTCTATACAGATTTCAGTGACTACAAGAGAGTCTGAATACATCACCAATCAGACTTGATTTGTCCTCAGTGGTCCAGAGCCTCCGATTTCCAGGAATGGTTCAAGGATCCCCCTGGGGGCATAGCCCACGTGGAACTCACTCAGAAGCTTTCTGGGACTTGGTGCTCCTTCTCACTGTGATAATGGCACAGCTGAATTTCCCGGAAGGAATCATTAACCACTGATCCCACAAAGGACAGAGCTGAGCTCTTTGCCAGGCATCTAGGATAAAAAGGATTCTTGCTTATGATTCTTGGTTTCAGTCCACCAAGGAGAGGAGGAGAAGCAGACTCCCCCTTTCCATGGAGTAGGTCATGGTTAGATATAGACCATGGATTAGCTTTCAACTTCCCTTACCTCTACACTCAGCTCTTGCTTCCTTCTACCCTGTCTACCCCCAAATCAGAACAAATGCTGACCTGCTGGGATATATGATGGGGCTGAGGAGGAGGAATGCTAAAAAGTAGAGCAAGGATATATCCCATATCTTCTTGCATATTCACTGTATGTCCACTCCAGGTTTTTGATCCTGTGATGAATAAGAAAAAGAAATAATAAATGGAACTTTATGAGTCTAAGCTTTTCTTCACAGCATCCTTCCTTTCAAATAAAATCCAGAAGCCATATGCAACCATGCCAAAGTATCTGTGTCACTCAAGTGTAGAGCCCGTCTCCTGCAGTGAAACATGCAGATCAAATGTGAATGCTTTTCTGTTGCTGTCTAAAGCTGCTTTCCACCAGGATGGCACTGAAGAACTCATTGCTTTGAGGAAAGGACAAACATGGAAAAATTAGTCCTCAATTTCAGTTCAAAAAAGGGAAACTGAAGATCTCTTGCACGCAGAATAGAACCAGGACCTATAGACTCTGCAGAAGAATTGATGATCTTGAGTATATCATTGACATTGGCCCCAGTTTTTTTGTCTGTAAAATGGGGAGATGAAGTTAGATCAAGTGTCCCAGTAGGTATAGTCTTGGCTCTTGGCATTCTGGGTTGGATAATTCTCATTGTGGAAGCTGTTCTGTGCATCGCAGAATGTCTAGAAGCACCCCTGGCCTCGACTCAGTAGACGTCAATAGGATTTTCCTTACGGTGACCAATGGTGTCTCTAGACGTTGCAGATATCCTTTGGACATAAAACCACCCTGGTTGAGAACCACTGAATTAGATCTGTTAGATGATAAGCAATTTAAAATTTTCCAGGCTGGAGTGAGAGTCGGGGCTCTGCTATCTCCTGGTACCTAGCCCTGTGTGTGGCATTGTGGCAAGCATTCAACACAAGCTGAACGAGTGAGATGAAATACACAGCTCCTTCCAGTTCTAGATCAGTTCTTTGGCAGCAAGAGAATCACTAGGTGGTGATGATCTTATCACCCATGTGACTGCCTCTATTTGGGTACTGTTTAACATTCCTGGATAGAAGTAGACTAAAAATACCACCTTGTGCTATGAAACAAATAGGTCTGTCTGGCAGTTTAGCAACAAATAGTGACTATAATTATCAAGGAGGGTCCACTCAATTTCGACAGCGATCTTAGATCGTGTCCCCTGAAAGTTAACTCTGAATTTTATGAATATGACAAAAAATTTAGTTGAGAAAAATGAGTCCCGATCTTGGAATATCATGATCTGAACCAAAGTCAGACACTTATCCTGGTAAGCCACCCAGGTGCCCTCAGCCTGTTTTATAAAATGGGATTTTACTGGAATACTGCCATACTCATTCATTAACAGATTGTTTAGGGCTTCTTTGATAACACCAATGGCAAAGTGGAATCCTTGGGACAGAGAATCTTTAGCAAGTAAAGTCCAAAGTATTGACCATGTGGTCCCCTTATAAAGAAGCTTACTGGCCCCTGTTGTAGAGCACAAGTTTTCTCAGTGATGCCCTGTTGCACAGTAGGAAATATGCTTATATTGAATGAGTGTGTGTTAGGTTGCGCCATATTAAATTGTCATCATTGTAGGACAAAATGGTCAGGTATTGGCACTTATGTATATGATCCACATAATGTAACTTTCCAAGCATAGATACATGGAGTACAGTCTGTGCTCTTAAGGACACGCACATAGGTACACACATGCACACATGCTACTGCTGTCAGTGAATGTAGGAATCGTTATACTAGAGGCACAAACTCAGTATTTCAGGAGCACAGAGTAGTGTGTGCACGGTTCTTACCAGTAAGGGTGAGGGAAAGGGACTAGAAGCTTGAGAGGCGTCCAGAGAAGTGGCTGTGTTTCTGGCTGCTGTGCATTTGAGCTGCACTTCATGGCACCTGTAGGATTTGTTTCGGGTCAAAAGAAGCGTTTTCTACAGGGGTGGGGGTGGGATTGACATTGAGCTATAAGAAACATGCTGCATTCTTTCGTTCAAGCACAATTGCCGTTCATCCTGGAAAACAGTTGCTTAGAATTAGAGGACATTAAAGATCGAGTGAGCATGACTCCCTAATTTTTAGATGAAGTTTGGTGGCAAAGGGATAAGTTCAAGATCTCCCTGTTGTTGACCAGTTGTTTTATTGGCAGGACTAGAGCCTATGTCTTCTACGCCCCAACTCAAGTTGATGTCCATCAGGCCACTCGGAATTCAGAGAAATCAACTACTAGAGACAGTGGTAGCAGACAGGCCTGGGCTTGCATTCTGGCTCTGGTACTTACTGTCTCTGTTACTCATCACAAGGTTTGTGAGCCATATTGCCTCCAACACAGACGCCCTCAGAGTAAAGGTTTAGAAAGCTCAGAGTCTGAAACCAGACTCTCAGAGTTTCATCCCCGCACCACTATGTGCTAGCTCTGTCACCCTGGGCACATTACTTACCTTATATGGACCAGTAATATAGAGATAGTACTACTACTTACCTCACTGAGGTATAGGACTGAGTGATTTTAGGATTAAATGCAGGCATAAGGCACACAGAAAAATACCTGGGACATGCTGAGTTCTATATGCTAACCTTATTAGAAGAAAAACAGTGGATTGGGACATCTCAGTGGCTCAGTTGGTTAATAAGTGTGTGCCTATGGTGCAACTCATGATCCATGAGTCCTGGGATGCAGCCCTGCCATGGGCTCTTTGCTCAGCAGGGGGCCTGCTTCTCCATCTACTGCTGTTCTCTTTGCTTATGCTCTCCCATTCTCTCTCTGACAAATAAGTAAATAAATAATAAAATCTTTCAAAAAAGAAAGAAAAAACAGTGTATCCTAGGAGTGTTCTAAGAACCAAGGAGAGTAATTTAGGGGAAGCCTTTTTCCATCCTTGTAGAACAATAGAAGTACAAATGTATTTTTCTTCTCTTTGTGAATGGAAAAACTAGCATCCTGGAGATTGATGGTGATGATTTTCATTTCTTACAGCCTTACTATTTGCCAGGGACATGACTTCTGTTAGTTAAGCGTCACAAGATCCAGAGATGGTTCTTAGTTTTGGCTGACAATTGTGACTGCATAGCAGAGTGTAGGAGGACAGTGTGCTGCAGACTCTGGGGCCAGGCTGCCTGGGTCTGAATCCTTGCTCAGCCTCTTACTGGCTGTGTGAACCCAGCTGTGTTGCTTACACCCTGTGCCTTGGGTTTCTAGTCTATAAATGAGAATGATGAATGAATATAGTGGTTTTGAGGATTAAAGGAGATAATTTTGTGAAGTGCTTAGGGCAGTGTTTGATGTATAGTATTTGTTTAAGGAAGAATGAAAGCGAGAATCAGACTCCTTGCTGAGCAGGGAGATGGATACAGGGCCCAGTCTCAGGACTCTGAGATCATGATGTGAGTTAAAGGCTGATGCTTAACTGACTGAGCCGCCCAGGTATGCCTGTCATCACCATTTTCACTATTACTGTAGATAGAGTTCTGTGGGCATTCAATATATCCTGGGGATTAACTCTGTTGATATTATTGGTATCACCAGTAGAGCACAGGGCCTGTACACAATAGGAACTCAGCACACAGGGAATCAATGAATGCATACTCTAGAGCCAGTCTGCTCAGATTCCCATTCTGGCTCTATCACATTAGAGCTTTGTGATCAGGCAACTTATTTAATCTCCTTATGCTTGTTTCTGTCTCTGTAAACGAGGGTCTCAGATTCCTAAATTAATGGGGTTGCTGTGAGCAGGAGGTAAGCCAGCCCATTCGCATGCCTGCAGACACACACACACACACACACACACACACACACGTAAGGCCACACTGCCCTCTGCTGACACACCGTGTAAATGCATATTTAAGTCCCATGGGCCTCCTTCCACCCTAGGTCCAAGGCATCCCTGTACCTGCCTTAATGCGCACAGACACAAGGATGGACCTCTGTGTCCTCCTTACTTCCCTTCAAGTCGGCACCGGGCTGCTCCCCACAGCTGATTCAGCCACCTCAGGATGTTCGCTCAGGTCGTTCTCCCCCTCCATGGGTCGATGCGGTTCCTGCAGGATCGATGGCTCTTGCTTGGTTTCTGAGCAGCTGCCCAGGCCAGGAAACCCAGGCCCTCAGGGCTCGGGTTTTGAAGGCTCCCATCTACCTCTGGCCTGCAGGAAAACTGTCGCAGGGAGCCAGATACCTGGGACCTGGCTCTGTCATGGACCCCAGACATGAAGAATGCGCACTCCATGATGAGGAATACAACACTCGCACCCTCCCCAGAGTTTCTCACCTCACTGCCTCCGCTCAGAGAGGTGGGTGAATATTTAATCCTCCTCAAGCTCTAGGTCTTGACTCTAGCAGCTTCCCTTGGCCTGAAACATAATGGAACTCTCAACCTTTAATTTAAATATTGATGCAAATTCTGCATACTCTTCCCCATTAGTTTAGCATGTTTCCATCTGAACCCTGCTTTTAGCCCATCCATGTCTGAGCCTTTCGGGGACTCCTATGGTGTCAATCTGCACTATTGGTCAGAGGGAGGGTCTTGCCACACTTGCCAGCCAGTCCTGCAAAGTGGTTGCAGGACCACGTGAGGGTTCATGTGTTTTAGAGCAGAATACTGACACCAAGACCGCTGCTCTCATCCAGGAAAGAGGATGCATGACACACCATTAGAATTTTCATAGGAATTGCACTGAATCTATAGATTGTTTTGGGTAGTATGGGCATTTCAATCATGGTAATTCTTCCAACGCATGAGCATGAAGTATGTTTCCATTTGTTTGTGTCTTCTTCGATATCTTTCAGCAGTTTCTGGTAGTTTTCAGTATACAGGTCTTTGCCTCCTTGATTAATTAGACTCTAGGTATTTTATTTTTTTGATCCATTTATAAATGGGATTGCTTTCTTACTTTCTCTTTCCTATAGTTAATTTGCCTTTACCGCTAACTGGTCTTAAGTTTTACCTTTATCTCTCTTGCCATCAGTAACCATTATTCTGACTTCTAAAACCATAGATCAATTTTGCCTTCTCACTTATACAAATGGAGTCATACAGTCTGTGCATCTTTGTATCTCACTTCTCTTCAAATAATGCCTGTGAGATTTATACATGTCATTGTCTGTATCTGTACCAATAGTTTATTCTTCATCATTTTGTAGAATCCCATTCTTTGAACATACCTAAAATGTACTTCACTCTACTTTTGGTGAGAATGAAATTGTTTCCAATCTGGGATAACATGAATAAAGTTGCTATACATATTATAGTACATGTCTGTTGCTGAATACTTGCAGAGATTTTATGATTGGTATATATTCAGGAGTAGAGATGCAGAATTGTAATGGTGTACATAGTTTAAGTTTGATTAAGTTATTACCACACAGTTTTTTAATGCCTAACATATACTCCTACCACAGTGGAAGCTGAATAAAATTGAATAAAAGTTCCAATTGCATAATTATGCTGAGCAAAATAAGTCAGAGAACGACAAATATCATATGATTTCACTCATGAGAAATCATTTATGAGCACTGGATTTTGTACTGTGTGCTGAATCACTAAATCCTACACTTGAAACTAATATTATACTTTATGATAACTAACCAGAATTGAAAATAAAATTTAATTAATTAAAAAGTTCTATTTGCTCCATACCCTCAACAACACTTGTTATTATGAATCTTTCAAACTTTAGTTATCCCTATAAGCATGCAGTATTATTTCATCAGAGTTCTCCTATAATTTTAAGGGCCATGTAGTAGTTCCTTCTGTCAAGATGATAAAGTTTTTTAGTTTACTAATCTTTATTTGTTGGAGGCTTGTTTTTGTTTTCTTTTTAATTCTTTACAAAACACCTGGATGATCATCCTTTAATATAAAATTTTTGTGTGCCAATATCAGAAATGAAAAGAGAGTTATCACTACAGAGGAAACTGGGTGGCTCAGTGGGTTGAAGCCTCTGCCTTCGGCTCGGGTCATGATCACAGGGTCCTGGGATTGAGCCCTGCATTGGACTCTCTGCTCAGCGGGGAGCCTGCTTTCTCCTCTCCCCCCCCCCCTGCCTCTCTGCCTACTTGTGATCTCTGCCTGTCAAATAAATAAGTAAAATTAAAAAAAAAAGAGTTATCACTACATATCTTACACTTAAAAAAGTTAGGGGCACCTGGGTGGCTCAGTTGATTAAGTGTTTGCCTCAGCAGTTTTGGCTTAGGTCATGGTCTCAGGGTCATGGAATCGGGCCCCAAGTTGGGCTCTGTGCTTAGGAAGGAGCCTGCTTGAGATTCTCTCTCTCCCTCTATGCCTGTACCAATCTCTCACACTCTCTCTCTAACATACATAAATCAATCTTCTTAAAAAAAAAAGATAACAAGACAATACTATGAGCAGTTTTATGTCAACAGATTCAACAATGTAGACGAAAATGGAAAGATGCCTTGAAAAATATACTTTAGTGGCACCCACGTGGCCCAGTGGGTTAATCCTCTGCCTTGGGCTTTGGTCATGATTTCAGGGTCCTGGGATTGAGCCCAGATTGGGCTCCCTGCTTCCCCCTCCTCCTCCGCCTGCCTGTCAACTTGTGATCTCTCTCTCTCTCTGTATCAAATAAGTAAAATCTTTAAAAAATATATATAACACCACAAAATAAAACAAAAATCTGAATGATTCTATATCTATTATAATAATTGAAATAATTATTAACAACTTTACCAAAAGGAAAGTCCTAGATCCAAGTAGTTTTTTTTTTTTTTAAAGATTTATTTATTTGACAGAGAGAAATCACAAGTAGACAGAGAGGCAGCCAGAGAGAGAGAGAGAGGGAAGCAAGCTCCCTGCTGAGCAGAGAGCTCGATGCGGGACCCGATCCCAGGACCCTGAGATCATGACCTGAGCCGAAGGCAGCGGCTTAATCCACTGAGCCACACAGGCGCCCCTAGATCCAAGTAGTTTTACTGGCAAATCCTATCAAACATTTATGGAAGAAATAACACCAAAATTACAAAAACCCTTTCAGACAGTAAAAGAGCAAGTAACACTGGGTGTTATGAGGTTTTAAGCCTTTGCCAATCTGAAAAGTGAAATCACTTTAATCTTATTTGTCCTTTCATTACTAATAAGATTGGATTTTTTTTAAAGATTTTTGTTTGTTTTCAGAGAGAGACAGTGAGAGTGGGAACACAAGCAGGGGCAGTGGGAAAGGAAGAAGCAGGCTTCCACTGAGCAGAGAGCCTGATGTGGGGTGTGATCTGAGCCATGACCTGAGCCAAAGGGAGATGCTTAACAACTGAACCACCCAGGCGCCCCAAAATGTTTCTTTTTTTAAAAGAAAATGTATTTATTTGAGAGAGAGAGAGATACCACAAGTAGGCAGAGGGGCTGGCAGAGAAAGAGCAGGGGAAGCAGGCTCCCTGTTGAGCAAAGAGCCTGATGTGGGTCTCGATCCCAGGACTCTGAGATCATGACCCAAGCTGAAGGCAGAGGCTTAACCCACTGAGCCATCCAGTTGCCCCAGATTGAAGTTTTCTGTATATTTGCTGTCCTTTTCCCATTTTAAAATCTTTGAGAGAGGGAGAGAGAACAAGGGAGAGAGAACACAAGTTTGGAGGGGAAGGCAGAGGAAGAGAAAGAGTCAGAGAAGAGAGAATCTCAAGCATGCAGTGGGGAGCCTGGCACTGACATGGGGTAAGTCTGACAACTTAAAGTTCATGAACTGAGCCAAAATACATCAAGGGTTGGACCCCTAACTGAGTGAGACTGAGCAGAGTGTGGTGTGCTCATTATGAAAGTAAAAGTCCTCAGTTCACAGTCCCTCTACCTCCACGCTATGGTCTAAAATACCTGCTTGTCATTAGAGCACTTTTGACCTAAGGTATCATTCAAAGACTGCAACTGTGGGAGAGACGGATCATTAATCCAGTCACTCCTCATTTACTAGATTTTCAGTAGTGCACTAAGGCACAAGGAGACAAGGTAGTTCGGTTTTGATTGAGAAAGGAGAAAGGTCGTGAAAAACCAGAATATAAAAACCATAAAACTCAGTCCTGAAGGAGGCCCCATGCAGCCTGATAAGTGGAGTTAAAGAAGCAAAACAAGCCCTCTGGCAAAATATTTCATTACAGACCAGGGCCTGTACAATATTTGTCTGGGGGATAATCTGTTCAGGGAACCAGAAATGTAATAAGACAAAGAAAAGTGCAGGATTACAATTCTTGGAGAGACGGAGAGTGTGTGGCTGGAAGTAATTTGGAATATTGTCTAAGAAACCCATAAAGGACACAGGAGTCAAAGGAGGATGTTGCTAACCACCTACCTGAGCAAAGTAGATCAGACCAACTGCAGGGCTTTGCTTCTGACTGAGAGGGGGATGTGAGTTTTGGGCCAGAGGTGCTTTGCTTGACACTCGAGGGATGAGGCTGCACATTGTCACCTCTTTCTTTTTAATCCTTCCCCACTCAGCAAGCAGCTCTTTCTCCAAACAGATGTTGAACAAGTGTCTAAAGGATGTTGGTTAAATTTTCGTTATGAAGCATATTGGGGTCCCTGAAGGGCTGCCCATCTCAGTCTCACCCTGGCTGCAAGAAGGTGGAGAGAAGAGAAGTGGAGAGATGCCACACTTTTCCTGGTACTCACTTGAATCCTCAAACTCTCCAGCTTGTTCACTCCTCCCTTCCTGACAAAACAAAGAGAAAAAGAAGAAAAGGGTAAAAGTCGGAGGATGTATTCGGTTATAAAACACCAGAACTCCTTTCCCCTGCCTATAATGTAAAGGTGATAGAGCTCCGACATCTCCTATCCCCCATTCCAAAATTGGAGAAGCTCTGAAAAATAAAACTGTTTCTCATATTTCATTTGATGCAAAACCTGACCTATCAGGAAGTGAAACTCTGTGTAGTCTTTATCCTAATCAGTAGACATATTCATATATTTCAATGCAGAAATATTTACTGGTATGATTTCAAGATGCAGCTCCATGGTTTTATGTAACATATCACCTTTATAAAAGCTGAGAAACAATGAAATCTATAACACGTTAGCCCTATAGTTTTCAGGTAAGAAATAATATTGAAAGATATTTCAGAAGCGATAAGTGAGAGAATGTTCACAAAGCACCCAGAACGTGCCTGACACCCAAGAAACAGGAATTCAGTTTCCTTCTGCCCATGTTTGGCTTATTTGGAGAAGGAGCTCTTCTTCAGAAATTAGCTCCAGGCTGGATAATGGGGATCAGATATTACCAATGAGGTACAGAGTGAAAATATTTGCAACTTCTACAACAGAGATCTAATATATATCTAACATATCCAGAACTCTCAAAGAAGAAAAAGACCAAACTTGGTAGGAAAATAGGAAAAATAAACAAATAGATAGTTTATAGGAAATGATAAGCAAATGTTCCTTAAACATTAAAAAAAAAAAAAAAGCCCACAGACGGTTACAAGAGGGAAGGGATGGGGTGAAAGGGTAATTGGGTGATCGGTCCTGAGGAGGGCAGGTGTGGTGATAAACACTGGGTGTTACATGCAACTAATGAATCTATTAACACTGCATCAGAAACTAATGATGTAGTATATGTTGGTTAATGGGACATAATAACAATAATGATGATAATAATAATAATAATAAATAAGCCACCCTTGGAAGACTTCTTGTTTTCTGCTCCCTTCAACCAAGGTCCCTGTTCCCTCTTCTGGGTGCTCTCTCCTTCCGTTCCAATTTCCTGTCCGAGAACCACAAGGTGAACAATGTAGAAAGCAAAGCAGGACCAAACTGCAACAACAAGCAATTACACAACCAGAGTAGGAGGTTCCAGCCCTCTCTCAGCAACTCAATGCAGTCTACAGAGCATCCACGAAATACAGGTCTTGACGGCAAACCATCTGAATCCCACAGCTGTCTCCATACATCTGTCCACATCCACATCCACTGCGGAGGACTCATTGATTTTAGGCACAGAGACCATTACAAAAATGCTCCCGATTTACTTTGGCCATAAGGGTAATTTCAATCTGTTTCAGAGTCATGAAATCACACAGAACATGTTGAGATAACATAATGTGCTAGAAATCACTGATATAAAACTAACCAGAAATTCCCATATGTTTAGACAGAGAGAAGTACCTCTAACAATGATATAGGAGTAAAGAAATAGAAAAAAAAAGAGCTACATTGGAACTGAATGATATGAGCATGATACAATTGTAATCAAATATGTCTTTGGCTGAGAATATCCTGGAAATGTGGTGAGAACAAAATTATGCCTAATAGACTGAACCCTATAAATCCTATGTGATGAAGGAGAACACAGACCCATCTTGACATAGGCCTCCTGTCATTTGCTACCAATATCCCAAGTCCCTCCAACCCTGCACAGTACCCCAGATGGACTGGCACCATGTGGTGGCCCCAAGTGGCTCCAGAAAGGATGCCAAGCTGTCCTCTGACTCAGGAAGTTGGATGCAGTCCTGTAGACATGCTCTGACCAGTAAGATGTGCGAGGCAGTGAGACGTGCCATCTCGAAAAGAACACCTGGGACTGAGTTTGGCTCCTGCTCCATCCATCTCATATAGCACCTGGCAATTACCTATGGTGGGTGCTCTTTTATCCTGGCCCCATGAAGACCGTTTGGACATGTGGCAGGTGCTAGAAACATACTTCCCTAATAAAAGCTGCTAAGGCACAGGGTTACAGGTTACTCATAGTAACATCTGGCCCTTCCTAACTGGCACACATCCTCCAGGCTTCTCTCTGTGAGGCAGCACAGCCTTAAAGGCAAACCATGAACTCTCTTGTCTGAGACATAGGGTTTGACTTCCATCTCTGTCCATGTCTTTATTCCAACCTCAGGCAATTTACTGTGAGTCTCTGAGCCTCCATTTCTACTCTATAAGGTGGTTGGTTATACCATCTCAGGTTTGGAGGGATTAAGGAAATAATAATACATGTAAAGTTTGAGTCAGCAACTGGCACAGACAGCAAATGCTCAATAAATTTTTGCTGTATACCTTTATGTCTCAATTGTAAACATTCTGAAAGCTCAGAAATGTATTGTGACAAAAGAAGGACTTGTTCAATTTTTGGCTTGTGCATCCTTTTGATCTGTGTTTTTCAACAAACAGTGTAATATTTACATTCATTGACAGTATTTTTTCCTCTTAACAAGGTACTCTGCTCTTTTTAAGTTCGAAATTATAGCTTGCTTCAGCTTTTTAAATTATTTAATGTTAAATGTTGCCAATAATTTAATCATTTTTCTATTGTGGGGCATTTTCATGGGCTGCACACGGCATCAAAAACAAATGAAGTAGATTAAAGCATATGATGTATTACAGGCTAGAATGAACACTTTGTTCACTTTTGTTTGTCATGTATCTATATATGTCTACATATATGTATATATGTATACAATTTAAGATGTACTCCCAGAGACTCTAAGATGGTGGAGAAATAGGAGACCTTCATTTCATCTGGTCACAGGAATTCAGTTAGACAGTTATCAAATCATTCTGAACGCCTGTGAACTCACCCAGAGATGTAAGAAAAGAGTAGCTGCAACTCTACAAATATAAAAGCGACCTCTTTCTACAAGATAGGACATGTGGAGAAGTGAATTCGCATTGATATATGGGAAGATAAACTGCAGGGAGGTACCAGAAAATGATATAGTAGAGGACTGCAAAGTAAGGACTTTTAGAAGTTTGCTCTGATGAGGGTCATTCCTGCTTGAACGGTACCCAGGTGGTGAAGCAGGGCAGAATCCTAGGTAGGACAGTGTCATCTCGAGATGCCCAAGGTCACAGAAATAACAGAGTTGCCGAGTGTGGCAGAGCTCCCAGGCATTGAAGTGGGGACTCTTGCTGGAATCATCAAGCCCCAGTGTGGACTCTCAGCTCCAGGCTGCCAGAAGCCATGGGACCCAGCAACAGCACACAGTGCCAGCAGGGACCCAGCAACAGCACACAGTGCCAGCAGGGACCCAGCAACAGCACACAGGCAACATCCCCTCTCCTCCCAGAAGGAGCGGCCTGGGTGTGCCCTGCAGGAGTCTCTAGGGTTTGGAGACTCGAACAGGGTTCCGCCCTGAGATACAAATGCTAGTCATAGGCTGGGTTAGCACACAGAGCAGACAGAGACCAGGGAGCCAGGAAGGATTCACTGCTTTTCCCTGAGGGTGCACTGAGGAATGGGGCCTCAGACTCTTGGATCCCGGCCTGGACTTTGCGAGGCTGTCTTTTTCATTCTCCTCCTCTAAGGAGGCACAGAGAACCTTCAGGGAACAAAAGCCGGAGAAAACTGGAGTAGATTACTGAGCTTGACACCTAGGCAAGTGCAGTGCAATTCTGCCCTGGGGCAAAAATGCCACAGAATCAAGGCAACAGGCTCCTTACCCAGAGGATCAGCAAGAACACACCACCAAGTTTACTGATCACTGAGAATGCCCAAACCCCAGGGCTAGGGGAATATAGCATATAGAATTCATGGGTTCTTTTCCCCCTTGGCTTTTAAAAATAAAAATATTTTTCATTGTGTTGTTAGTCACCATCAAATATATCATTAGTTTTTGCGGCAGTGTTCCAAGATTCATTGTTTATGTACAACAGCCAGTGCTCCGTGCAATACATGCCCTCCTTAATACCTAAGACCAGATTCACGCATCCCCCCCACGCCCTCCCCTCCAAATCCCTCAGTTTGTTTCTCAGTCTCTCATGGTTCAGCTCCCCCTATGATTTCCCCCAATTCACTTTTCCTTTTCTCTGCTGATGTCTTCCATGTTATTCCTTATGTTCCACAAGTAATTGAAACCATAAGATAATGGACTTTCTCTGCTTGACTTAGTTTATTCAGCATAATCTCCTCCAGTCCCATCCACACTGATCCAAAAGATGAGTATTCATCATTTCTGATGGCTGAGTAATATTCCATTGTATATTATGGACCACATCTTCTTTATCCATTCACAGTTTTGTCTTTCAGTTTTAATTTTTTGGTCTCTCTTCTTGTCAAACAATTTATTTTATCCACAGTTCTTTAATCTTAACTTTCACTTTCGTACTTAACTTTCTATCCTTCCATTATATTTAATTTTCTTTTTGTAAATATTTAAGTTTCTCTTTCTTTATAAGTTTGGGGTGCAGTTTTTTCTAACAGACCAAAATACACCTAGAATCTATTGTAGTATTCTCTTTGCTTTAACTGCCTAATCATACTCTCTTTTCTTCCTCTCCCTCTTTCTCTTCCACTTCTTGTTTTTGTATGTTAAGTTTTTTAGTTGTTTTTGTTTTGTTCTGTTTACTTCAAGTCTTTTTAAATTTTCATCTTCATGGATACATTCTATCCTTTCTGTATATTTAATTTTATTTTTGTGTATATACATGTGAACATATATATAAAATATATATATATATATATATATGTATACATATATATGTTATAAGATTATATATATATGGAAATCTGTAAATTTGTAAAATATAGAAGTGCCAGCAGGGACCATATTATTTCATATGTATTATATAATACTGTATATTGTATGTATTATTTATATATATTTCATATGTATATTTATGGAATATTTTCCTTCTATACAATATTGAGGTGGAGCTTTTTCTAACAAACCAAAAGATACACTCAGGATATGTAGCGTATTGCTCTGTTTTCCCTACATGTCCCATGATATTCTCTCTGTTCTTTTTACCTGGCTGAGTAACTTCCCTTTTTTTTTTCTTTTTTTTGGTTTTTGGACTTTTAGGTTTCATTTATAGGTGGGTATTATAGAGGGCACAGATTGCATGGAGCACTGGGTGTGGTGAAAAAATAATGATACTGTTATGCTGAAAATAAGTAAATGAAAAAAAATTGAAAAATAAAAAGACCTCATGTGATACAGGAATCCATCAAAATCCTAGAGGAGAACATAGGCAGTAATCTCTTCGATATCAGCCACAGGAACTACTTTCAACCTATGTCTGCAAAGGCAAAGGAAACAAATGCGAAGATGAACTTTTGGGACTTCATCAAAATCAAAAGCTCCTGCACAGAAGAGAATATGGAGCTTGAAATCATATATGGAAAGTCTTGGGGGATAAATAAAAGTCACACAAACACACAAAAAAATATAATGGCACTAACTTTCTATCTTTTCATAGTTACTCTGAATGTAAATGAAATAAATGGACAATCAAAAGGAACAGGGTATAGGATTGGATGAAAAGGCCAAGACCCATCCATAATGTTATTTAAAGAGAATCAGTTTAGACCTAAAGATACCCCCAGACAGGAAGTGAGGGTTTTGGAAAAATATTTATCATGCTAATGGACATCAAAAGAAAACTGGCATAGCAACCCTTATCAGACAAATTAGATTTTATGGGCACCTGGGTGGCTCAGTGGGTTAAAACCTTTGCCTTCGGCTCAGGTCATTATCCCAGGGTCCTGCGCTCGAGCCCCACATTGGGCTCTCTGCTCAGCAGTGAGCCTGCTTCCCTCTCTCTCTCTCCTGCCTCTCTGTCTTCTTGTGATCTCTGTCAAATAAATAAATAAAATCTTTTTAAAAAATTAGATTTTAAACCAAAGACTGTCATAAGAGATGAAGAAGGCTACTATATCATATTAAAGGCTCTATCAAACAAGAAGATCTAATAATGATAAATATTTGTGTTGCTAACACAGGAGCAGCCAATTATATAAGCAAAATATAACAAAATTAAAGAAACACAGCAAAAGTAATACAATAGTAGTCGGGGACTTGAACACCCCACTTACAGGAATGGACCTATCATTTAAGCAGAAAATCAACCAGGAAACAAGTGTTTTGAATGACACAGGGCACCAAGTGGACTTCACATATATATTCAGAACATTCCATGGTCAAGCAAAAAAAAAAAAAAAAAAAGACATTTTTCTTGAGTACACATAGAACATTCTCCTCAATAGATTACATACTGGGTCACAATCACATTTCAACCAGTACCAAAGACTGGTATTATTCCTCACGTATTCTTAGATCCCAGTGCTGTGTGAATTTTTAACTTAATCATGAAAGGAACTCACATATATGGAAAGAACTCACATACATGGAGGCTAAAGAGCTTCCTACTAAAGAATGAATGGGTCAACCAGGAAATTAAACAAGAACTGAAAAAAATCATGTAAACAAATGAAAATTTAAAAAAAAAGAAAACAATGGTTTAAAACGTTTAGGATGCAGCAACGGTGGGCCTGAGAGGGAAGCATATAGTAATACAAGGCTTTCACAAGAAACTAGAAGAGTCTCAAATACACAACCTATCCTTACACCCAAAGGAGCTGGAAGAAGAACAGCAAAGAAGCCTAAACATGGCAGATGAAAAGAACTAATAAAAATCAGAGCATAAGACAATGAAATAGAAATCAAAGAATGGTAGAACAGATAAATGAAACAAGGAGCTAGTTGCGTGAAAGAATCCATAAGATTGATAAACCCCTGCCAGACTTATCAAAAACAGAAAAGAAAGGAACTAAATAAATATAATAATGAATTGTATTTGACCAACAACAAAGAAATACAAACACTGAAGAAACACAATTATAAGAACATATAATGAGCAGTTCTACGTCAACAATTAGGCAATCTGGAAGAAATGGAGGCATTCCTAGAGTTGTCTAAACTACCAAAACTGAAATGGGAAAAAATAGAAAACCTGAACACATAACCAGCCAGGAAGTTGAATCAATAATCACAAATCTCCCAACAACAAGAGTCCAGCACCTGATGACTTCACAGAGTAATTCTACCTCAAAAGGAACTCTACCAAACATTTAATGAAAAACTTACACCTATTCTTCTGACACTGCTTCAAAAAACAGAAATGAGAGGAACACTTTCAAACTCTTTCTGTGAAGCCAGCATTACCTGCTCCCCAAAACAAAGACACCAGCAAGAAGGAGAATTACAGGCCAGTATCCTGATGAACATGGATGCAAAAATTGTCAACAAAATACTAGCCAATAGAATCCAACAGTCCATTAAAAGGATTATTCAATGCAACCAAGTGGTATTTATTCCTGAGTTGCAAGGGTGGCTCAATATCTGAATATCAATCAATACGATATACTCCATAAATAAAAGAAAGGACAAGAACCCTATGATCCACTCATAGATGAAAAAAAAAAAAAAAAGCACTGACAGGTATAGCAATTTTTCTTGATTAAAAGTCTTTACAGAGTAGGGCTAGAAGGAACATACCTTAATATCATAAAAGTCAAATAAGAAAAGACTAGTGAATATCATTCTCAGTGGGGAAAAACTGAGAGCATTTCCCCTAAGAACAGGAATATAACAGGGATGTCTACTATCACCACAGCTATTCAACACAGTACTAAAAGTCCTAGCCTCAGCAATAAGATAAAGAAGAAATGAAAGGCATCTGAATCAGCAAAGACATAGTCAAACTCTCACTCTGCAGATCACAAGGTACTCTATGTGGAAAACCCAAAAGACTTCACTCCAATATTCTAGAACTCATGCAGAAATTCAGCAATATGGTAGGATATAAAATTAATGCACAGTAATCAGCAGCACTTCTATATCATGTGAGAGAAGAACGGAGAAATTAAGGAGTCGATCCCCTTTACAATTGCACTCAAAACTGTAATATACCTAGGAATAAACCTAACCAAAGAGACATAGGATTTGTCCTCTGAAAACTATGGAACACTCACGAAAGAAATGGAGGAAGACACAAATAAGTGGAAAAACATTTCATACTCATGGGTTACAAGAATGAATGCTGTTCAAATGTCTATGCTGCCTACAGCAATCTATATATTCAACGCAATCTCTATGAAAATACCATCAACTCTTCACAGAGGGCACAGAGCTGGAAGAAATAATCCTAAAATATGTACAGAGCCACAAAAGACCCTGAAAATCCAAAGGAATGTTGAAAAATAAAACCAAAGGTGGTGGCATTATAATTCCTGACTTTAAGCTCTATTACAAAGCTGTAGTCATCAAGACAGTATGGTACTGGCAAAAAAACAGACACACAGAGCAATGGAACAGAACAGAGAGTCCAGAAATAGACCCTTACCTCTATGGTCAACCAATCTTTGACAAGGCAGGAAAGAATAGTCAATGGAAAAAATGCAGTCTCTTCAACAAATGGTGTTGGAAAAATTGGACAGCCACATGCATGAGAATGCAAGGTGGACCATTTCCTTACACTATACTCAAAATGGATGAAAGACCTAAATGTAAGACAGGAATCTAGAGGAGAACACAGACAGGAACCTCTATGACCTCAGCCACAACAACTCCTTGCTAGACATATCTCCGAAGGCAAGGGAAACAAAGGCAAAAATGAAGTACTGGGAATTCATCAAAATAAAAAGCTTTTGCACAACACAAGAAACAGTGGACCATACCAAACAACTGACAGAATGGGAGAAGACTATTGGAAATGACCTATCAGATAAAGATCTGGTGTCCCAGATCTATAAAGAATTTATAAAAGTCAACACTCAAGGGACAAATAATATAGTCAAGAAATGGGGAGAAGACATGAACAGACACTTCTCCTAAGAAGACATACAAATGGCCAACAGGTACATGAAAAAATGTTCCACATCACTCAGCATCAGGGAAATAGAATTCAAATGCAAAATTAAATAAAAGAAAAAAAGCACAATGAAATACCACCTCACACCAGCCAGAATGCCTAAAATTAACAAGTCAGGACATAACAGATGTTGGTGACGATGCAGAGAAAGAGGAATCCTCTTAGAGTGTTGGTGGAATGCAAGCTGGTACAGGCACTCTAGAAAACAGTATGGATGTTCCTCAAATAATTGCAAATAGAGCTACCCTACGACCCACCAATCACAGTACTGGCTATTTACCCTCAAGATACAAAATGTAATGATCTGAAGGGGCACATGCACCCAAATGTTTACAGCAGCAATGTCCACAATAACCAAACTGGGAAGAGCCCAGATGTCTTCCAATCCATTCCAGTCTTCCTATCCATTCCAAAAGATGAATGGATAAAGATTATATAATGTGTGTTTGTGTGTGTGTGTACACATACACACATACACACAATGGAATGCCACTCAGGCATCAAAAACTGAAATCTTGCCATCTGCAATGACACTGGAACTATGACAATAGAACTAGAAAGTATTACTGTAAACAAAATAAATCAGAGGAAGACAATGATCATATGATATCATACTATCATACTAGTGAAAGTATGTGGAATTTAAGGCACAAAACAGAGCATCATAGGGGAAGAGAGGGAAAAATAAAACCAGACGAAAGCAGTGAGGTGCACAAACCAGAAGTACTCTTAATCATAGGAAAGGAACTGAGAGCCTCTAGAGAGGAGGATGGTGGAGGGATACAGTAACTGGGTGATGGGCATTAAGGGGTGCATGTGACGTAATGAGCCTTGTGTTTGATAAAAGACTGATATCACCGACCTCTACCTCTGAAACCTGTAATATATACTAACTAACTGGAATTAAATTAAAGAACTAAAAACAAAAACAATGTACTGCCTACTATGACTAATGTTTTGAAAAGCATGTTAGCAGTTCTTGATTTGAATTTCTTTTTCAAATTTTGAAAAATGAAATAAAGCCTTCAGGGGCACCTCAGTGACTCAGTTTTTTAAGCACCCAACTCTTGATTTTGGCTCAAGTCATTATCTTAGGATCATGACATCAAGCCCTGAGATAGGGCCCAGGCTCAACAGAGTATCTTAAGTGAGCCTCTCTCTCCCCTATCCTCTCTCTCTCCCCTGCCCCATTTCTCTCAAAGACAAATAAATCTTAAAAAAAAAAAAAAGATTACATGTAAACTTCTCATAAAAAGATTACATTACATACATTACATACATCTATTTCTAGACACTGGTCTGATGTTTTTTCCTGTAGGTTGACATGCCAGCCATAGATTTCCATTGGTTTTCCACCACAGGAAAGAAACTTTCGCTCTTTTGAGATGATATGCTACTATACAGAGAAAACACTAAAGACTCTACCAAGTAACTACTAGAGGGATTAATGAATTCAGTGAAGTTTCAGGATATAAAGCTAATACACAGAGATCTTTTGCATTTTTATACACTCCTAAGGTAAGTCAAGAAAGAGAAATTAAGAAAACAATCCTGTTTACAATTACTGCAGAACGTTTAAAACACCTAGCAATAAACTTAACCAAGGAGGTGAAGCACCTGTACTCTGAAAGCTATCCAACACTGGTGAAAGAAATGGAAGATGGCAGAAACAAATTCATGAGCAAATGCCATGTTCCGCAATTGGGACAACAAAGATTAAAATGTCCATACCACCTAAAAGAACCCATGGTTTAATGCAATCCTACCAAAATATCAACACCAGTTTTCACTCAACCAGAACAAAGAATCCAACAGAACAGAAAAGACCCTGAGTGGCCAAAGCTATCTTGAAAAAGAAGAACAACACTGGAAGTACCAAAATTCCAGATTTGAAGGTATACTACAATGCTGTCATAATCAAAACAATAAGGCCTGGTACAAAAATGAACACACACATCAATGAACACAACAGACAGTCCAGAAATAACCCCATTCTTATATGGTCAATTCACCCATGACAAAGGAGATCAGAAATGCACAATGGGGAAAAGATCTGTCTCTTCAGCGAATGATATGGAAAGAGGACAGCCACCCACAAACAATGAAATTGCACTGCTTCCTTACAGTATGCCTAAGAAAGACTCAAAAGAGATTAAAGACTTACATGTGAGACCTGACGCCAGTGGCAGTATCATAGCCAATGAGGTTTATCCGAGGCTCAATTACTGCTAATTGAAAATTCCTAAAAGAATATAGGCTGTGATGTCTTTAATATTGACCAGACATGCCCAGGAATTGGGCCCAGACAAGGAGAAACAATGTTGCAAATCTAATGACATAAAAATTAAATAATGATAAAAAATATAATAAAAATATTTTAAATATTTAGATATTTATTAAATATTAATAAATATTAAATATCAATTATTTTTAATAGTTAAATATTATTAAATGTATATTTAAATATTTGTTAAATATTAAATAAATAAAATAAACAAAATGATAAAAAAGAGGGAATTCAGGCTTGGAGCAAAGAACAATCTGGCCCTGCCCCACATTCTATAATTCCCATTCCTGACAACTGTACCAGCATTAAAAGATTGGTCTGCTGACAACTTGAGAGAGTTCATGAACCAGTATTGTCAGGGAAATGTTACAAGACCTTTTGCAAAGACTGCAAAAAGGGCATACCTTGCTTGTCCCACTTGCCCAACATACAATCTTGGGAAACAAACCCATACCTCCCCTGGGCATTTTAAAACACTCAATGAACCATCTGACATTTGGCAACTGAATTTCATGCAATTTCCTCATTTCATGGATAGAAGTAAGTGTTAGTTAATGTGCCTATGTCTTCTCACTAGACAAACGCTTTCCCTTGGAGAAAGGCCAATGACTCTTTTGCGGCTAAAATCCTGTTAGAAAAAAATTACCCCTCCCAGCGAAGCCCTCTTGAAGTATACACAGTGACCAGAAAACCCACTTTACCCTGCAGGCGTTTCACCAGTTTGCAATGTTTTGCTAGTTTTAGAAAAATTTCATTGTATGTTACTGTCCTCTGTCTTCAAAGTTAGTCTCACAAAATGAACACACTACTGGGGACTCCATTGGCAAAATCTATGGAGACTTTCCAGCTCCCTGGGTCAAAGGGATTGCTGTCACTCCTAAATCTCAAGTCCACCCCTTTGTGGAAATAGGTCTCTTCCCCTGGGAGATAGTCACTGGATTTGATTTGAATTCGATGTGCATTCGACCACTGCCTCTCTGGACCCACAGTTGGGAAAAGGGGATGTATTTCTAGAAAGCAAAGATCGAATTGCCTCTATTCAACCTAACCACACGGCAGTAGATCAGACTTTTTCATAGTGCACTCCCAGGGGACACTTACCTTGACTGCCACACCTTGCAACCTGGAGATTCTGTTGGGAAAAATCACAAAGATTCTCTCCAACATCCCCCGAGAAGCCTCTCTCCAATACTGCTAATAAAACCTTGCACTCCCAAACTCCAGGGAATGGACGGTTGGGTCCAGGGACACCTTTAAAGGAAGAACCAAAGCCTGACTTGACCTATACATCATCTGGTCACAAGAAGGTTAATACTGCACCAACTGAAATACAAATCATCTGGGGAGACAGCCTTCCCCACATGTATGGACCAGGCCTGCATTCCTCTCCTTACTATTGCTCCTTCTCCATATTCTGTGCAAAAAACACGTCATTTTCTGCATTCTGAGTCTCTTGCAAAAGGAAGAAACTTCTTTGGATTATGGCCTTCCCAGAAAACACTAATTTTGATCTTGTGAGCATTTCTAGACATTTAGATGGTTCAGAATTCAAAAGTCATTTCTTTACCTCTACTATTAACTGAATCCTGATTCCAATCCAAATGCATGGTTTCTGAACTCACAACATAACAGACCACTTTTGATAACACATAGAGTTCTAAACTGTTCTTTTGAAAGAACAATACTGTTTGGAAATGTCCCGGAAGTATTCCTAGTCTAACAACACGTTCTCTAATGAACGCTTCATGTTTTTCAGTGTACTCTATGTCCCCAAACACACTCCCTGATTTTATTCAGTGCACTCACAGTATTTTACTATTTTGCTCATAGCCACTCATGGAGGACACTTCCAGGAGGCATACAGGATTCTGAGTTGGCCTTCATATGGAGAAACCCTCCCTCCTTCAGTCCAAACAAGTGCCAATATATATTTTTAGCTGGCTCCTATCATATGTAGAGTCCTGGTTTAGAAACAACATATGGTTTGGAATTGTCTCCTTACTTTGGTTCTGTACTTGCTGTTCCTCAAATCCTTTGTGTTAACACCATGCCCAGTGAGGTGATGCTGGCTCACTGGTTTCAATCTTGAGGAGATACAACCTTCACAAGGGGAGTGGGTGAGAGTTTCTCTCTTTTAAACCTCTCTGTTCCTCAAGGCTCACTTGAGTAGTTTACAACTGTCATGCACATTCAACCAACATGGGATATGCCAACTAGAAAAGGCTTTGCTGGCACTGAAACACAAAACCACTAAATACAAAGAGCTTGACTGTTGATTTGAAATTCCTCCAAGGAAAGTTTCCTGAAGTTTTAATTTATAGTACAATTAACTCACACACACTGTTGTATTCATTTCAGGTGTATAATCATGATTCAGCACTTCCATGAAATAGCTGGCATTCATCACAAGAAGACAACTCAGTCCCCATCGTCTGTTGAACCCATCTGCCCCACCAACACCTCCTTTCTGATTACCAACAGGTTGTTCTCTAGTTAAGAGTCTGTTTCGTAGTGTGCCTCTTTTTAATTTCTCTTCACTCATATGCTTTATATCATAATTTCCACAAATGAGTGAAATCGTATAGTACCTACCTTTCTCTGACTGACTTATTTCGTTTGATCAGACGGGACAAAGTCATAAGGGGAATGTCACAGCAGAGGGAAGAGGATTTGGTAGGGGGTGTTATGACACAGTACCACTCCACATAAATGGGGAGCCAAAAGGAGGACGTGGACTTGATCTTGCACATGGGTGTCCCACTATTCCAGCTAGCAGAACTCTATTCTCATCTCTCTATCCAGCCCCCCACCTCCTCCAACAGGCCTCACCCATGAAAAGCCATAAAGATTTGTACCACCAGATGCCTCCAATGCACTTCTGGTTCTTAACAGCCTTTCAAATTGCCCCCTGTCTCTGACAAGAGTGAACCTCTCCGAAGTTCCGCAATGTGCCAAAGGATCAGTCCCCGCTTCTTTGGCCTACATTCAGTTTTCCTTCCTTCTCAACAAACCCAACATTTGCTGATACTTCTAACCTTGAAGGTTACAAACTAGACGGCACTTTGTTTTACCTGGGGCTCTGATTGCAACAGTAATCCGCAAGTGGGCCCCAAGTGCATTCTTCTAAGACACCCTGAGAGCCAGCAAGTTGTGTTTTCAGCTCCCTACTACATGCTGCTCTTGTTCCTCTTGAGTCGGGATTTCTCCTAAGAAACAAGCCAGCTTCTGTAACAAACGAACCATGGCATCTCCGGTATGGCATTCCCGCGACCCCTCCATCCAGGGATCCTTGAGTAAAATAGGTCTTGTTCAAATATCCTCGAGGAAAATGAGGACCAATCCGTGGGAACACCACCAAAAATGTAACAATGAGGCGGCTTACCTACCAGCAGGTTTCTGGAAGCCACCCAGAGCCCCTCCCTCAGCTCTCAGCCAACAAGGCCGCTTCTGCATCGCAACACAGGAGGCACCAACCTGCTGCAAAGCCCCGAGGGTCTCTCCAGGGTAGCATCAGAACTGGCTGCAAATGCAGCCCTGGCCCTCTGAGGGGCTCTGGGTCCTCAGCTGGTGGCAGAAACCCTTCTGGCTGTGAGGAAAGCAGCGTCAGATGACGCCATGGTGAGCCTTCTGCTCCCTAAATCTGCTGTGGTGCATGGGCACACAAAGTGCCCCTGCTGGCCTGAGGCGCTTGGGCGCCCTCTGCCCGCTTCCCTGGGAATCCCCGCAATGCTCTAAGCTGGGGCTGCTCAGCGGGAGGCACTGAGGCAGCTCTGGTTCCAGGGAGCCTGTTCTCTACACCAGGGCAGGCCTCTGTGTCAGCACCTCAGACACAAAGAAATCACTTCCTTCTTTCTCTGTGAGTGAAGAATGAACCGAACTTGACAATGTCACTACATAATGTGTAGTACTTGCACCACTCCATTCAATAATAAGACTACTGACATACAAAATGGAAAGTTATAGGGGCTCCTGGATGGATCAGTGGGTGATGCCTCCACCTTTGGTTTAGGAAATGATTTCAGGGTCCTGGGAATGAGCCCTGCATCAGGCTCTTAGCTCAACAGGGAGCCTGCTTCCCCCTCTCTCTCTGCCTGCCTCTGCCTACTTGGGATCTCAGTCAAATATATAAATAAAATATTTTTTAAAAATGTAAAGATAGATGCATTTGCCCACCAAAATAGTCATACTACACAATTACACTACTGTAATTTTTTTTCTTTCCTTCTTTTTCCTCTTAGGAACATTTTCCAGTCAGGCCAGGATATATGAAAGTACACTGATACAAGACATCATCTAGCACCATGATCTTGATCATGAGAGTTTATTTTGACCATGCCAATAAAGTGTTCAGTGACACATAGGTGCCAGGGTCAAAATGCAAACCTAGAAAGAGCTTCACATGTGTTATGAATTACTGCATGTCTCTTTAGATCGTATTTTCAATCAAAGGTGCTTTAGATATGGTAGATGGATGAAATCATTTCCATCAGTCTGGTAAGGAACCAATGTTACCTTCGAGTAACATCCTGTGTCAGGATGGGCAGTGAACTTGAGGATAGCAACCCCTCATCCTACTGCACATTGCTAGCTCCAGAGGGAGAATATGGACTCTATTCTCAATACTCTGGGTTAAGATCAGCTGTGCCTCTGTGTCAGTTCCAGGCTGCAGGACCTGGGGCCTGGTTCTGGAACTTGAGATAGGCCCTGCTGGTGCAGGAGGAATGCAGCAGGGACAGGGGCAGGGAGAGAGATGGCTCAGGGCCACCTCCCCACAGGGCAAACACTAGACACTACCTGCCAAAGAGCAGCATGCTCTCCCTCAAGCCATCTCTCTCCCTGAAAGATCATGAGGCTGGGTCCCACATTTCCAGGCCAAATGACGGGGACTCACCTTCCCAAGTGAAATGGCCGCTGGAGGAAGATTGGAGCCCTGGGCTCAGAGAACTCTGATGCTCGGGATTCCTGCCTTTTCTTGCCCCAACACTGAAAGCCCCTCCTCCGTGGGCCATGGTTCCCCCTCCACACTCCTGGGCCATGTCCCACCTGTCTTCATGCAATTCCCCTTTGTCCCTTCCTCTCACTATCCCTGTTACCTCTGACTCTTCCTCTCCTACTTTCAGACTCCTGGTGGTGCCACACTGTCTGGGTGCTGTCCAGAAGTCCATTGACAGAAAAGCGTATGATGAACCTGTTGACTTAAATTAGTAAGTGTCATGGAGATCCCACACAGAGCAAGCATGAGAATCAGCTTGTCATTTTTCCATGTATGTACATAATGTAAGGTCCACACTGACACATAGTGAGGTTACAGAGATAAGTGGCGTTTCTAGAGATGATTTAGGTGTAATACATTCTCTGTTAATATGGAATGATTTGAACACCATAAATCTTTCTATTCAAAGTTGAATTCCCAGGACTGAAGGAAGTCTATGTTTTTTAAAAATATTTTTTAAATTTATTTATTTTCAGCATAACAGTATCATTATTTTTTCACTACACCCAGTGCTCCTTGCAATCTGTGCCCTCTAGAATACCCACCACCTGGTACCTTGACCGCCCACCACCCCGCCACTTCAAACCCCTCAGATTGTTTTTCAGAGTCCATAGTCTCTCATGATTCACCTCCCCTTCCAATTTACCCCAACCCACTTCTCTTTAACTCCCCATGTCCTCCATGCTTTTTATTATGCTCCACAAATAAGTGAAACCATATGATAATTGACTCTCTCTGCTTGACTTATTTCACTCAGCATAATCTCGTCCATGTTGCTACAAAAGTTGGGTATTCATCCTTTCTGATGGAGGCATAATACTCCATAGTGTATATGGACCACATCTTCCTTATCCATTCATCTGTTGAAAGGCATCTTGGTTCTTTCCACAATTTGGCAACCGTGGCCATTGCTGCTATAAACATTGGGGTACAGATGGCCCTTCTTTTCACTACATCTGTATCTTTGGGGTAAATACCCAGGAGTGCAATGGCAGGGTCATAGGGAAGTTTTATTTTTTTTAATTTCTTGAGGAATCTCCACACTGTTCTCCAAAGAGGCTGTGCCAACTTGCATTCCCACCAACAGTGTAAGAGGGTTCCCCTTTCTCCACATCCTCTCCAATACATGTTGTTTCCTGTCTTGCTAATTTTGGCCATTCTAACTGGTGTAAGGCGATATCTCAATGTAGTTTTAATTGGAATCTCCCTGATGGCTAGTGATGATGAATATTATTTCATGTGTCTGATAGCCATTTGTATGTCTTTATTGGAGAAGTGTATGTCCATATCTTCTGACCATTTTTTGATATGATTGTCTGTTTTGTGTGTGTTGAGTTTGAGGAGTTCATTATAGATCCTGGATATCAACCTTTTGTCTGTACTGTCATTTGCAAATATCTTCTCCCATTCCGTGGGTTGCCTCTTTGTTTTCCTGACTGTTTCCTTTGCTTTGCAGAAGCTTTTGATTTTGATAAAGTCCCAAAAGTTCTTTTTCGCTTTTGTTTCCTTTGCCTTTGGAGACATATCTTGAAAGAAGTTGCTGTGGCTGATATCGAAGAGATTACTGCCTATGTTCTTCTCTAGGATTCGGATGGATTCCTGTCTCACATTGAGGTCTTTTATCCATTTTGAGTTTATCTATGTGTACGGTGTAAGAGAATGGTCAAGTTTCATTCTTCTACTTATAGCTGTCCAGTTTTCCCAGCACAATTTATTGAAGAGACTGTCTTTTTTCCACTGTATATTTCTTCCTGTTTTGTCAAAGATTATTTGACCATAGAGTTGAGGGTCCATATCTGGGCTCTCTACTCCATTCTACTGGCCCATGTGTCTGTTTTTATGCCAGTACCATTCTGTCTTGGCTATCACAGCTTTGTAGTAAAGCTTGAAATCAGGTAACGTGATGCTCCCCCATTTAATTTTTGTTTTTCAACATTTCCTTAGCAACTCGGGGTCTCTTCTGATTCCATACAAATTTTAGGATTATTTGCTCCAGGTTTTGGAAGAATACTGGTGGAATTTTGATCAGAATAGCATTAAATGTATAGATTGCTCTAGGCAGTATATACATTTTAACAATGTTTATTCTTCCGATCCAAGAGCATGGCATGGTCTTCCATCTTTTTGTGTCTTCTTCAATCTCTTTCATGAGTGTTCTGTAGATCCTTGAGTACAAATCTTTTACCTCTTTGGTGAGGTTTATTTCCAGGTATCTTATGGTTCTTGGTGGTATTGTAGATAGAATCAGATCTCTAATTTCCCTTTCTGTATTTTCATTGTTAGTGTATAAGGAATCCACTGATTTTTGTACATTGACTTTGTATCCTGCCACAATACTGAATGGCTGTATGAGTTCTAGTAGTTTGGGGGTGGGGTCTTTTGGGTTTTCCATATAAAGAATCATGTCATCTGCAAAGAGAGAGAGATTGACTTCTTCATTACCAATTTGGATACCTTTTATTTCCCTTTGTTGTCTGATTGCTGTTGCTAGGACTACTAATACTATGTTGAACAAGAGTGGTGAGAGTGGATATCCTTGTCGTGTTCCTGATCTCAAGAGAAAGAACGCAAGTTTTTCCCAGTTGCTGTGGTTCTTTCATAGATAGATTTGATGAAGTTCAGGAATGTTCCCTCTATCCCTACTCTTTGAAGCATTTTAATCAGGAACGGATGCAATGCTGGACTTTGTCAAATGCTTTTTCTGCATCAATTGAGAGAACCATGTGGTTCTTCTCTCTTCTCTTATTAATTTGTTCTATCACATTGATTGATTTGCAAATGTTGAACCATCCTTGTAGCCCAGGGATGAATTCCCCCTGATCATGGTGGATAATCTTTTTAATGTGCTGTTTGATACTGTTTGCTAGGGTTTTGTTGAGAAACTTAGCATCCATATTCATCAGTGATATTGATCTGAAATTCTCCTTTTTGGTAGGGTCTTTGCCTGGTTTGGAGATCAGGGTAATGCTGGCTTCATAGAAAGAGTCTGGAAGTTTTCCTTCTGCTTCAATTTTTTGAAACAGCTTCCGGAGAATAAGTGTTATTTCTTCTTTGAAAGTTTGGTAGAATTCTCTGGAGAAACCATCAGGTCCTGGGCTCTTGTTTTTTCCGAGGGTTTTGATCACCACTTCAATCTCGTTACTAGATATTGGTCTATTCAGGTTGTCAATTTCTTCCTGGTTCAATTTTGCTAGTTTATAGTTTTCCAGGAATGCATCCGTTTCATCTAGGTTGCTAAGTTTATTGCATATAACTGTTGACAATAACTTCTGATGATTGTTTCTACTTCTTTGGTGTTCGTTGTGATCTCTCCCTTTTCATTCATAATATTATGTATTTGAGTTTTCTCTCTTTTCTTTTGGATTAGTGTCGCCAGTGGTTTATCGTTCTTATTGATTCTTTCAAAAAACCAGCTTCTAGTTTCATTGATATGTTCTACTGTATCTATGGTTTCTACCTCATCGTTCTCAGCTCTAAACTTGATTATTTCCCTTCTTATGTGTGGAGTTGGTTTGATTTGTTGTTGATTCTCCAGTTCTTTAAGGTGTAGTGAGAGCTGCTGTGTTCTGGATTTTTCAGTTTTTTTGAGTGAGGCTTGGATGGCTATGTATTTCCCCTTCAGACCGCCTTTGCTCTATCCCATAGGTTTTGGATGGTAGTATCTTCATTGTCATTGGTTTCCATGAATTGTTTTAGTTCTTCCTTGATCTTCTGGTTGATCCAAGCATTCTTAAGCATGGTGGTCTCTAGCATCCAGGTGTCTGAGTTCCTTTGGAACTTTTACTTGTTATTGAGCTCCAGTTTCAAAGCATTGTAATCTGAGAATGTGCAGGGAATCAATTCAGTCTTTTGGTATCGGTTGAGTCCTGATTTGTGACACAGTATGTGGTCTATTCTTGAGAAGGTTCCGTGTGCACTTGAGAAGAATGAGTATTCTGTTGTTTTAGGGTGGAATGTTCTGTATATATCTATGAGGTCCATCTCGTCCAATGTGTCATTCAATGCCCTTGTTTCTTTATTGATTTTCTGCTTGGATGATCTGTCCATTTCTGAGAGAGGTGGGTTAAGATCTCCAACAATTAGTGTATTCATATCAATATGACTCTTTATCTTGATTAACAGTTTTCTTATGTAATTGGCTGCTCCCATATTGGGGGCATAGATATTTACAATTCTTAGATCATCTTGGTGGATAGTCTATTTCAGAATGATGTAGTGTCCTTCTGGATCTCTGACTGCAGTCTTTAGTTTTTAAAATCTAATTTGTCTGATATGAGAATTGCTAGCCCAGCCTTCTTTTGAGGCACATTGGCATGAAAGTTGCTTCTCCATCCCTTCACTTTCAGTCTAGGTGTATCTTTAGGTTCAAAATGGGTCTCTTGTAGACAACATATGGATGGGTTCTGTCGTTTTATCCAGTCTGCAACTCCGTTCCATTTTATGGGCGCATTTAGGCCATTCACACATTGAGGGTGATTATTGATAGATACGTTTTTATTGACATCATGTTACCTTTGAAGTCTCTCGTTCCGTAGATTGTCTCTATATTTCTGTTCAATGCTATTCTTGGGCTTTTTCCTCCTTTAAAGAAGCCCCCTTAATATTTCCTGCAGTATCGGCTTGGTGGTTGCGTAGTCTTTTAAGCCTTGCCGATCCTGGAAACTCTTTTTTTTTTTTTTTTTTTAGATTTTATTTATTTATTTGACAGACAGAGATCGTAAGTAGACAGAGAGGCAGGCAGAGAGAGAGAGGAGGAAGCAGGCTCCCTGCTGAGCAGAGAGCCCGATGCGGGGCTCGATCCCAGGGTCCTGGGATCATGACCTGAGCCGAAGGCAGCGGCTTAACCACTGAGCCACACAGGCGCCCCGATCCTGGAAACTCTTTATCTCTCCATCCATTTTGAATGTCAGTCTTGCTGGATAAAGTATTTTTGGATGCATGTTCTTCTCATTTAGTGCCCTGAATATATCTTGCCAGCCCTTTTCTGGCTTGCCAGGTCTCTGTGGACAGGTCTCATGTTATTCTGATGGGCTTTCCTCTGTACATAAGGATCTTCTTTGTCCTAGCTGCTTTCAAGAGGTTCTGCCTACAATTCTAATTCTTCATTCTAACTTTTAGGTGTCTCGACGACTTTCAAGAATCTGTAATCTTGGGGGGAAACCTTTCGGCCTCTAGTACATAAACTCTGGTTCCATTCATGAGATTTGGAAAATTTTCATGAAGAACTTGTTCCACTATATCTTCTAGACTTCTTTCGTTCTCCACCCCTTCAGGAATTCCAATGATTCTGACGTTGGAATGTTTCATGGCATCATTTATTTCCCTGATTCTGTTTTCGTGGCTTCTAAGCTGTGTGTTCCAGGCTTCCTCCTTATCCTTTCTCTCTATCTGTTTGTCCTCCAGATCATTAATTCTATCTTCTGTCTCAGTTACTCTAGCATTGAGAGAATTTAGATTACATTGGAACTCATTGAGATCATTGTGAAGCTCATCCCTGGTAGCTTTCAGCTCTTCCCTAATATTGAAATCATGGTCTCTGGTTGTTTTCCGTTCAGCCCTAATCAATTCCGTTTGGTCACCCATGGCTTTCTCCAACCTAGCTATTGCTTGGATAATTGTAAGCCTGAATTCTCTTTCCGACATAATGTCTATGTTGATAGCCTTTAGCTCTGTTGCAGAAGGTCCATCCTCTCTATTTTTCTTCTGTTGGGCATTCCTCCTCCTAGTCATTTTGGTGAGAGATGGCTGAACGGGTGTAGCTGGGTGTATCGTCTGTGGTGCAGTCAAGGTGCACCCTGGAATGCTTCTGAGCAATCAGGGTTCCCCAACCAAATGAAAGGAAAAAGAAAAGGAAAAGAAAAAAAGAGAGAAGGAGAGAGACAGGAACGAAAAGTGAGATAAAAGAGAAGGTTTAGCCCAAATGGGTCCTAGGTAAGATTTATGAAGCATACAAACAGACACAGACAAACAAAAAGACTGATAAAACTATATGACAGGAGAAAGAAATTATATATATATATATATATATATATATATATATATATATATGCAAATAAAGGAAGAACCTCATCAAAAAGAACCCTACATATAAGATTTATATACTATCAGGATAAACACAAAATTACAGAAACACTGGTAGTAGAAAAAGATGGGAGAGTGGTTGTATATTCTCAGTGTGGGTGAGGAAGGTTGTTTTGATTCTTCCTGGATGTATCTTGATATCTTTGTTAAAGGACTCAACTTTCCTAAGATAAGGGGGGATTAGGAATTGGTTTACCTATAGGGGTGGCATTGATTGGGGAAAGGGGATTACCTTGAAGTTTAACTCTATATGAATATTAGAAAATAAAAATTAAAAAAAGGAATAAACTAAACTAAACTAAACTAAAATTAAAAAAAAGAAATTTAAAAAATAGAAATGCAAAAGGAAAACACAGTTGTATGTATCAAAAATTTCAGGTTAGAAGGTTATTATGGAACTTGATGTACTGCACATCTCACTGTGAGAGTAAATAGGTTAAAAATATTCTATATAATAATAAAAAAATTAACTATATAAAAAATTAGCCAGAATAGTGGGAACGAATTAATAATAAAAATTGTCCTATGAAGTAGTGGTGGTTGTTCTCTTGTCATCTATTATTTTTCCCTTTATGGGTTGGTTTTCTGGGGAGGGGCCTGCCACGTGGGTTTTCAGTCCCTGAAGTTCTCTCAGCTAAGTTTTCCCGCCCCCCTCAAGGAAACTGTTTTTCTCAGGCTTTTGTTCTCTGGAGGTTTTTATATTTGTTCACTTTTGTTTTTCTCTCTTGCCTTGACCGCTTTTGATGGTTTTTGTAGGTTTAGAGGAAAGCAAACTGCACCCTGACCTCCATCTCAGAGAGAAGCCTCAGTCTGCCTGCAGAGCCCATATGAATCCCCCTTTGGCCGCTGGCAGAGCAGGTTCCCAGTCGCGGTCCCTGGGGACTCAGGATTTTTCGCTGTCTGGGCAGCTCCAGAGTGCCAGAGAAGTTCCAAGCAGTGACCACACGCAGATTTTCCTGCTGGCCCGGTCTTGGGAGTGCCTGGACTTTCCGGTCCTAGAGCACCTGGCTGGAGTTTGTGTGCACCTCTCTCAGGGGAGGGTGTGGGGCATGACTCGGACTCTGATGGCACAGGAGGGCACTTGCGTGGGTTCTGCAAAAAGACTGTGCTTCTGTTGGCTGGTGAGCCTCCCAGCCCTTCACGGGAGCCCAGCACACTCTCAGGCGCACTGGTGGTTCAGGGAACTGAGACCTGGTTTCTCTGCTGCACTCTCTCTAGCTCTGTGCCAGGGGTAACTGTCCTGGGTCTGGGGACTTAAGCCCCTACCCTGACAACCCAATCCCAGCAATTACCCACCCCCTGACCCCACCCCACACCTGTGGTCCTTTGCTCTTTTTGAGTGCTTTCTACCAGACTCCCAAGTTAATGCTGGTCCCCAGGTGCAAGGCACTCTCATACTGGGATATTACTTCCCAATGGGTCGCTTCTGGTGGCTCCATTTGTTTATCTTCTGATATCAGTCCGACTTTTCCACTCAGCTTTACCTGCGCACTGGCTGCTTCTATTCCAGTAGAGATCCAGACGTGTATAATTCTTATCTCAGGCTGTTTTCGTGGGTGATTGGAGATCTTTGGAAGGTAATCAGCTCACATTATGGTGCAGGTTGAAAGGGCGCCTCCTCCTACTTCCCCACCATCTTGTCTCCCTCCTGGAAGTCTATGTTAATACCACATATGCAGTATCATTTTCATTCATATCACACCGGTTATTCCTATGAGATTCCCTTTTGCAGTTTTTTTTTCCCCACTTTTGCAGTTTTATTAAAAAAGCTGTTCAATTTCCAAATATATGGGGAAATCCTAGTTATCCTTTCTTGATTAATCCAGCACATTTGCAATTATGATCAAAGAACAACTCTTGTGGGTTTCAGTCTTCTGAAATATATTGAGACTTCCTTTATTTCCAATGTATAATTATAGTTGAATTCAATTCCTTCTTTGAAATAGACTAATATCCAGGCAATCCTGGACTCCAGACTGGGGCCCATTCCCCCTTGGAGGGCCAGGATATAAGGAAAGGTAGAGCAAGACCTTCATTTATACTCACACCCCCTCTTACTTACTAGAGGGGATCAGGAGAGATGGTGGACCCAAGGATCTTCCAACACCTGAAGAGTAGTAGTCTGGAGCCAAGATGGATATTGGGAAACCTTGGAGAGCAGAAAAGGAGGAAGGGACATAGAAAGTGGGAGCAGGGGAGGTAGGGTTGGATGATAGTGAGCCTAGGACTGGATACAAAGATAAGGACTTGACGTGAGTTGAGGGTGAGCATATAACCAAGAAGTACCCTTATGGACAAAATGGAAGTCAAAGAAGAAGCTTCAAGAGATAGGATGTTTGAACTCATTAACAGTACCACTGATAATGATACTACAATGTATGTCTCCTTCCAGCCTGAGCATTCCACTTTGTGTGACAAGTTGAATAATCTCACTATTATCTAGGTCACTCTACTTCCTTGCATGCATAGATTTTCAGTTCTCCTACACAAGGGAAATATGTAAGTTGGTTCTCATGACTGAGCTTTGAGATCTCCCAAGAATGTGTGTGTTTTAAAAGGTAGATCCTCTCCTGGGGCACAGAGAGACAAAACCCACCATTGTAGGCAGCACCAGGAGTTATGAGGGGTTGGGTGCCTCAGAAAGTGACTCTAAGACAAGGATGTGACTATAAGTAGTTTCTCTGGAAGGATCTTTGGTGGGAAGAAATGATGGGAGCTAGGATGTGAAGAAGGAGGGCAGCCAACACAGAAGACAGGGTGTTAGTTTAGAGGTCACTGCTTGGGCAACTCTGTCTCCATCCACTGGGAACGTTTTAAATACATGCAGAACAGCCCTGAGTCATCCCATCCAAGTGCAAAAAGACCTGCACGGGCTGAGTGTTGCTCTTATGGACATTGGTTACCTGGCTCTCGAGCTCACTGCCATGGCCAAAGAAGCCAAGGAAGCCAATGGACACCCTCAGGTAAAGAGCTGCAGGCAACTGTGAAGGCAGCCACTGTGTGTACAAGACAGGGCTTGCCAGTGAATACACCAGAGGGCACCAACCCTCTCCTCTCCTCTCCTCTCCTCTCCTCTCCTCTTCTCCCTATCATGACTTATGGGATCTGAAATATTGAGAAATTAGTGTAGTGCTGCCCATCATACACCAAATGACTGCCAGGATGCCTTAATTTCCTGATCACTTACAGTCCCAAGACTGATACTTCTTAAATAACAAGTAATTTCTGTCCCATGACTACTCCAACCCCACTCTTTCACTCCAGAAGTTTCAGTTCAAGCAACTCTTCTTTTTTTTTTTAAGATTTTATGTATTTATTTGACAGAGAGAGATCACAAGTAGGCAGAGAGGCAGGCAGAGAGAGAGAGGAGGAAGCAGGCTCCCCACTGAGCAGAGAGCCCGATGCGGGACTCGATCCCAGGACCCTGAGATCATGACCTGAGCTGAAGGCAGCGGCTCAACCCACTGGGCCACCCAGGCGCCCCTCAAGCAACTCTTCTTGCAAGCACTCTTCAAATCTTTCCAGGAACAAAAAAAATGCACCTTTAACAAGGGAAGGAGGACTATCGACAGCGTATACCTTGTGCCAGGAATAATGAACACTTTTGTCCTCCAGGAAAAAATTCCTATTCCTTGCAGTCTCGGAAGTCATAGGATCTGAGGCTTAAGAGTGTTCACTATCCTTGAAATCAGTATTAGTAAGTGCAGCTTTACAAGCTGAACAGCAATTGACAGTAGATTGCAGTAGTGACAAAATTAAAAATCTAATTATGTTCCCTTCCTATAAACATTAACAATTAACTGTGTATCTTGAAATCAACCATTTATACATACATACATGCATATACATATACATATTTTTTTGAGAACGAGAGAAAAAAGACTGAAATGGTGGGGTGGGCTAGAAGGAGATGGAGAATCTTTTTTTAACAAGATTTTATTTATTTATTTGACAGACAAAGAGATCACAAATAGACAGAGAGGCAGGTAGAGAGAAGAGAGAAGCATGCTCCCCACCAAGCAGAGAACATGATGTGGTGCTCAATTCCAGGACCCTGAGATCAAGACCTGAACTGAAGGCAGAGGATTAACCCACTGAGCCACCCAGACACCCGAGAGGGAGAATCTAAACAGACTCCATGCTCAATGTGGCGCCTGATTTGGGATTAGTCTCATGACCCTGGTATAATGACCTGAGGCAAAAATCAAGACTCTGATGCTTAATCAATTGAGCCACCAAGGTGGTCCCCCCATATCAACTCTATTTTATCCCCTCCAGTAACCTCTAAATAGCCTTTGTTGGTATTAATCATTCTAGTATTACAACCATGATTTTTCCCTCCATGAGTAATTAGCCCCTGGAATGGCAGGCACCAACTTCATAGAGCGCCATGTAAGGACACACCCATTCTAGATTAGAAAACTACATTATGATAGAATACAAAATGTCATATATGTTTTACCTTAACATAAAACATCTGTAATTGCTCTTTCTGTGATTTCTATATTGTGTATTACTCAATTTTGGTAACATAAATGCTATAATTTAAATAAAACAACAGGGGTGCCTGGGTGGCTCAGTGGGTTAAATCTTTGCCTTTGGCTCGGTCATGATCTTGGTGTCCTTGGATGGAGACCCGCATCGGACTCTCTGCTCAGTGGGGACCTTCTTCCCCCCCTCCCCCCGCCTATCTACCTACTTGTGATCTCTCTCTCTGTGTCTAATAAATAAATAAAATGTTTAAATAGTATAAATGAATAGATAAATAAATAAATAAAACAATAGAAGAGAATAGGTGGCAATTACTAGTAAGTAATGGTAGGAATAATTATGCTACATTATGCATTTAAAAATAAAATAAAAGATTACTAATAAACTTTTCACTTTGTAATAGGTTTAGACTTACCAACAAAACCAAATAGAAAAGACAGGACTAAACATTTCCATACACCTAACACAGTTTGCCCACTATTTTCCTTTTTTGTAATTCTTTAATTCCAATATGGTTCACATATATTAGTTTCTGGAATACAACAGATGGATTCAACACTTTCATGCATTCTCTAGGGCTCATCAGGACAAGCAGCTCCTTCATCCCTATCACCTACTTCACCCATGCTGCCAACCATCACTTTGTTGTCTGTCGTGAAAAGTCTGAGTCTGGATAAAAGAGCTCAGACTGAGGCAGGAATCCACCAAAATCCTAGAGGAGAACACAGGCAGCAACCTCTTTGACCTCAGCCACAGTAACTCCTTCCTAGATGCACCTCCAAAGGCAAGGGAAACAAAAGTGAAAATGAACTTTTGGGATTTCATCAAGATCAAAACTTCTGTGCCACAAACGAAAACCGTCAACAAAACAAAAAGGCAACCCACAAAATGAGAAAACTTATTTGCAAATGACACTACAAAGGGCTGATATACAAAAACTATAAAGAACTTCTCAAACTCAACACCCAAAAAACAAATAATTGAGTCAATAAATGGGCAGAAGATGGGACCAGACACTTCTGCAAAGAAGACATACAAATGGCTAACAGATGCATGAAAAACTGTTCATCATCATTAGCCATCAGGGAGATTCAAATCAAAACCACACAGATACCACCTTCCACCAGGTAGAACCGCAAAAACTGACAAGGCAAGAAACAACCAGTGTTGGAGAAGTTGGGAGAAAGGAGAACCCTCTCATACTGCTGGTGGGAATGGAATTTGGTACAGCCACTTTGGAAAATGGTGTAGAGGTTCCTCAAAACATGAAAAATGAAGGATATGATATTTTACACCAGGGATGAACCTGTTAAAAAAAATTACATGTGGCCAAGTGATTCATGTTGGCTGGCTCAATTATTCTCATGATACCTCATTTTTCTCTTCCTCCCCTTCATCCTCTTCAGCAGTAATTGGATAATCAAATATTTCATTTTATAAAGACTTTCCAAGACTGGAAGGATGTAGAGTGAGTTCAATGAGTTTCATGCTGAAGGAAAAAGATGTGACAGTAACATGGAACCCCCATATCCTGGGGGACTGACAGGTTTGCAAGAGGGGTGGCCCATCACAGTATTAATCCTTCCAATACTGGGGATATTGAAGTGAGTACACATGAGCCTAAGTGATGCCTTTATGCAGCCTGGATGGGGTGCGGGGTCAACAGTTTTAGATTTAGAAGGCCAACAGTTGTTCAGGGTCTTTTAGAACTGAAGGATTAATCTGAATTGCTTGATTGACTCACTGACTTTATTTATGATAAAAAAATGTTGGTCACAGTTTCACGACATACAGAATTGAGGCAGGCAGTCAATACCTTAACATCTGCTCTCCAGGGTTATGTTTTTAAAAGACTGGATGTGTAGAAAACAAATCTGACTTAGGCACCAGCCACAGGTCTTTAGCTCATGGGTTGCAGCCTGCCAATACACAGGGGCCATCTCTGGCTCACTGATATCACAAAACAGAAACAGAATCTGTCACAATGAAGATGTAATATTTCATCATGAAGGTTTTTTTTTTTTTTTCAAAACAAAGGTCACAAATTACTCAAACTCATAATTTATTCTGTTGTGGTTTGTAGCAAATGAAAAAATTATTTTAAAATGAAAGAATATTTTGGGAGTGATTTAGATGTTAAGTTTTGTGCCATAAACAATTTACAACTTAGGGGATCACAAGAAAATATTGAAAGCCCAAACTCTGGAAAGATTCTGAATTTAGAGTATTATAGATTATTATAGTGTTTATATGCCTAATCATATAGTGATAGTAAGATCTAGTCTTATATGTATAACAAAATTCAAAAATAATTTTTAATGCTACTACAACATTATATTAGACCTGAAACACTATTGAGAATATTCAAAGAAAAATGCTAACCCTGGTTATTGACGGGAAAACAGGTAAAGCCCATCAGTGATGAAAAGCTTCAATTATAACAGATGTAATATTAAGAATGTCGTAAGGGGGGCGCCTGGGTGGCTCAGTTGTTATGCATCTGCCTTTGGCTCAGGTCCTGATCCCAGAGTCCTGAGATCAAGCCCCACATCAGGCTCCTTGCTCTATGGGAAGCCTGCTTCTCCCTCTCCCACTCCCTCTGCTTGTGCCCTCTCTCTCTGTAAAACTAAGAAATAAAATTAAAAAAAAAATAATGTCATAAGGGGAGCACCTGGGTGGCTCAGTGGGTTAGAGCCTCTGCCTTAGGCTCAGGTCATGATCCCAGGGGTCTGGGATCGAGCCCTGCATCGAGCTTTCTGCGGTGCAGGGAGCTTGCTTCCTCCTTTCTCTCTGCCTGCTTCTCTGCCTATTGTGATCTGTCTGGCCAACTAATAAATGGAATCTTTAAAAAAAAAAAACTGTCATAAGGGTGTGCCTGGGTGGTTCAGAGGTTTAAGCACCTGCCTTCTGCTCTGGTCATTTCTCAAGGTCCTGGGATCTAGCCATGCAGCAGGCTCCCTGCTCAGCAGAGTCGGCTTCTCCCTCTGCCTAACCCCCTCCATACATGCTCTCTCGTTCTCTGTCTCTCAGATTAATAAATAAAATCCTAAAAACAAAGAATTGGGTCATAAAGATAGATGATACATTGGTTGATTTTCTTAGCATGAAGAAGAAATAAGGATATGTTAATTTATGAAATCAATAAATGGTTAAGAAAAGGATACCGTCAAAATATTGCTTATATCCATACACTGCATGTTAACTAAGTAGAACTTAAATAAAAATTTGAAAAGAATAAATAATTGCCCATATCCAGACATAAGATAATGGAGCACCTGCAGCATGTTTGGAAAAGAATGGAAGACATTTTTTCTTCCCTCACAATGATTACGTCCACTTGCACCTTGCTCAGAAACTAACCTTAAGAGGGACATAATCTCCATTTAGGAGATGCAAACATGCATCTTTCATATTCCATATTTCAATATGCAAACATTCAAAATTTCATACTTAGGATATGTGATTTTTCCAAATTCAATGGACTTGGGAGATATTCTCAGGCCTTAGTCATAAACAGAAAATCTCCAATAAATACACTATAATTAAATGAAATCATATGGATGCATATAGATTACACTTCTTTTGTAATATGTCAAGGTGGCATGATAGTTTTAAATGGGTGCGAAACGTTAATAGAGATGTAAACAACAAATCCTGAAGGGACACAAAGTTGCACGCTCACCAGAAGGTCTGTTTTCTTTACAAGTCACAAAGAAACCTAAAGGTACGTGTGAGGCATGGAAAACTCAGGAAGAGCTATGCATATGATATCTGAATTAGAAATAAGCAACAAAGGAAAAGAAAATGTGGGAAGTGCATGAATCGGTCGATCTAAGCATCTATTTTAATATCTTCAACAAATAGCAGCAGCTTTTTTTCAAATGCTGATTCACAGGTTTTGCTTAGTACAATCTTTTGCATATTGAGAAGTGGTCTTGACACGTTGAACAGAAGAAATCTCAGTGGAATCCTGCGAAAGAGCTCTTCCTGAACTCTTTAACCAATTTAAAACTGCTGAAGATTGTTCCTGGCTCATGAGAAAATTAGAAAACATGGCAAATCTCAGTTGAAAATAAAGAGATAAGCAGGGGCACCTGGGTGGATCAGGTCTTGATGTCAGGATCCTGGGATAGAGTCCCACGTTGGAGTCCCCACTCAGTGTTGTCACCTTCTTCCTCTGCCTCTGCCTCCCCCTCCTCACCACTGTACCTGCATAAAATCATTAAAAAAGAAAACAGAGAAAAGGAGATGAGGTAAAAGGCACGTTTTGAAGATATTATTGATGAGTTTCCTTCCAATGATCATGAGAAAGGATAAATAAAACAATTCCTGTTTTCCTTGTAAATTTAACCTTAAAAAAATGAAAGGTTTATGGAAGCAGGGACCTGTCAAGTTTGCACTTGTTTTCCAAGTACTGTAACATTGTGGGAAAAAATAAACACTGAAAAGTAATAAAAGCATCAGTGCAGGACAGTCTGTGCTTTTACCTGGGGTACTGGGTCTAGCAGAAGTCAGAGAGCGGGATCCCAGCTCCTCCTTCTAGAAGGTCCTGAAGGTCAATGGTTCTTGCATTCTTGGCCCAACCTAATGTAGCTCCAGTTTCTCTGAAGCTGAGTCACGATTTCTCCCCAGAAAGAAGTCGGCATTGGTAAAAAACCAACCACAGTATTTCTGTTGCAGTGTCCCGTGACTTCTCAATCCAGAGACCCCTGAGTATAATAGGGTCTTCAAATGTCCTCAGGGACAATGAGGACCAAACCCTGGGAAGAGCCCCAATATGTCATCACCTACTGTACTTTCTCACCTACCAGCATGTTCTGGGGAAGCTCCCAGAGTCCCCTACTCAGCACTCAGCCAACAAGGCAGCTTCTCTGTCACACCTCAGGAGGCAGGAAGTTACTGCAAAGGCCCCAGGGTCTCCCCAGGGCATCGGGTGAACCGGCTGGAAATACAGCTCTGGCTCTCTATCCTGCGGCAGTGAGAATGGAGCTGGACCCCATGACCTGGGAAGAAGGAGGGCTTTGCAGGATCCAGCAGCTCTGCTGCAGAAGGGAATGGGAAAAAAGGGCCTAAAAGGGGACAGAAGCATACACACCCAAATCCTCCTGCTGCTGAAGAAGGGATGGGTCTCCTGTCTGGGAGCTCTGCCCTGCCCATCCCTCAACAGGGAAACTGTGGGAGGACTGTGGGGCATCATGGGTCTTACAACAAACACTGCCACTATCAGCTCCACTCAAGGCCCCCCTGTGGTTGGAGGGCAGCTGGTGAGGTGAAAACCCTGCACAAAACCTGGTTTAATGCAGGGCCTCCTCACCAGGCTCTCAGGGCTCACAAGACACTTCATTCTCTGCTCACTGTCACAGTAGACCACTGCCAAGGGTCCCGCTGATCACTACCTCCCTAAACAAGCAGGTGCCATGTGCTCAAGAGGATCTGTCACCAGAGTTAATACAAACACCAGCAGATCTAAATTCAACCTGGGACCCCTCCCCAGAAAGGTTCCTGGGGTCCCTTGCAGTAGAAGTACCATGAAGGGTAATCTTGCTCTATCCTCCATCCCCCCACTGCTGCCAGGGTGTTATCTGTCTGAAGGCTTCACCCTGTGCCCTCGAAGGAGAGGGACTGTAGGTCCCGCTGAAGGGAGATGCTGACACAGAGACAGAACCATGAACAGTTTATTGGGGAGATACCAGGAGAGACAAAGCACAGGGTACAGGATGGGCAGGGAAAGCATTCAGACCACCAGGAAGAAACATTCATATCTTGACTAGATATAAACTCATTGGAGCCTGGTTGTTGGAGGTCAAGGAAGTCTTCAGATTACAAAATTATTACCCTGTAAGGCAAGAGGATTTGGGTTAGTACAATGAGATCTTATGTTTTCCTAAATGCTCTCTGCCTTGCATACTGTATCTGAGGCCTTGGATGAACACTTGTGTGTGTGGCCACATCTGTGAGTCTGTATGTAATAGACAATAACTGTCTTCACATCTCACATAGAAATATCTGATTGTACCTGTTCTCTTAACTATATTTTACTTCATTGTGGCTAGGACCTGACATTTAATAGAAAAAAAGGGGGCTCTTTGTCTTGTCTTTGAAATGAGAATTGCCACTACCGGGGCTGAGGTATTACACTCTTAGTGTATTTTATGGACTTAAACAAACATTTTTTGATGCTCATTGGCATGGAGCTATTTTCATTTAAACAGTGAGAATGGTGAATGGTCAGAGCCCAGATTCTTTGCCAATTATTATTATTATTTTTTCTTTTTGAGACAGAGACAGAGAAAGCACAAGCTTGTGAGCGAAGAGGGATGGGGGAGAAGGTGAGGCAGAGAGAGAATCCCAGATAGGCTCCACACTCAGCACCGAGCCCGACTTGGGCCTCAATCTCTAAAGCTCGAGATCATGACCTGAGCAGGAATCAAGATTCTGCTGCTTAACCCACTGAGTCGCCCAGGAGCCCCAGCAGGTTCTTTATGTACTTCAACTCCTATTGTTCTAGTGACCTCAGAATCCAATATGTTCTCTCTATGGCAGATTAAAATAAAAGCTGAGGCTCTGAGAAGGCCCCACTGAGAGCTGGTATTTGGACTGAGAAATCTGGAATACAGGCAAATCTGGACACTGGGACTGAAGTCCCAGGGAAATGCACAGCTATAGACAGGGTGGTGATGCCGATGCGGAGGCCTGGTGACAGGGCTCCAGCTAGGGCTGCTCCTGGCCAACCCTGACTCTCCCACTAACAGTCTGACTCGGGCTGAGGCCAGGGCGGCCACCCTTCACTGCTTCTCCGTCTTGTCTTCATGTTTTCTCACTGCGGGACTTAAAGTCAGCCAGACAAGAAATCCCAAAGACCAAGTTAAATTTCCCAAATCTCCACGACACTCTTTCACATGGTTCAGAATTTTCAGAAATTCAGGGAAACAACGCTCTTCACAGACTATGAGTGAATGGCCTCATGGCAAAAATGAATTTCTGAGACAAATAATGGCGTGATCCACACTGTGTGAGTGAACACATGCTGCAGTCGGTGTGGACGGCATGGTGTCTTCACACTCACTCTCAAGCTGCTGGCCTGCCAGAAATGGCCTCACCCTCCCTGAGAGAAGCACAGCCTCTCCCTGAGCAACTCGGGCCTTCTGGGCATCCACAACCTCCTGTTTCTGTGTGACTCAGGGCTCCCTCCCTTCTTTCTGGATACATCTCTAGTTCTTCCCTTATACAGAACACACGGTCTATGTCCTGTCATCAGTGTGTCCCTCCCTTCTCTCAGACACACACCTTCAATTCCTCACATTAAGGCCTCATCCCTCCCGGAGCACAGAGCATCGTCTCCATACCATATGTGTGTGAAACCTGCTGTGCCCAGCATTCGGAGAAGGGCAGGTCTCTGCCACCAAAAGGAGCCTACAACCCTCTCAGTATGACTGGAAGACAAGGTCCATCAATTCTAAATACAGAACAACCAGAAGAAAGTTACCATGTCTTTAGCAGTCTTCACTCCCTCATGCCACAAGAGGCCTGTGGTCAGCACCGCTGGTCCTTGTGAAGGACGCACAAGCATCTATACCCACACCATGGAAAAGACAGAAGCTTCTCCACCTGGAAGTTACTGGGCAACATTCCAACAAACCCTCTGCACCTGCCTCCAGCATCTGCCACTTTTTCTTTCATTCTCACCTCCCAGACCATACAAGAGCATTGCCTACAAGTTTCTAAACTGCAGAGGACAAGGGCAGACGCCTACGCTAATGAACAATGAAGGGACCACAGACCTTGTCAGGCGTATATACAACTAAGGAAATGACAGCTTAAACCCTACACACTGCAGATGAAATGAGAGGTGTTTCTCCCTCCCAGAACAACGTATGCAGATACTGGATGTGCACAACGGTAAGAGACAGATGTCTGCCATTGTGCAACGGAGACACTTCCTTCCCAACAATGGCAACTGCCCACTGCTTAGTGTGTGCAAATAGCCAGGCACAAGCACGTGTGTCCTGAAGAACTTCAGAATCATACAGCGTCCCCAGCCTGGTTTCCCCTTGAATGTCAAGCCCTGAACACAAACTCTGCCTTTGCTCCACTGACACAACCAGAAGGTGATAATCTGGAAATAGACGCCTGTAAGCTCTGCATGAAGACTTGTCACTTTGAACGGGAAACGACACCACACACAGACCCCAGGATATACCCAACACACACAGATCAGGACACTGTGCTGCCCAGAGAGGAACAGGACTCCAGAAATGGGTACAACTGAAAACACGCCTGCATTTACTTGGTTCTTTTCTGGGACCTTCTCATGCACGGTGCTGCTATTGTCCCCTTGGGCTCCACAGGCTTCTGATTGGGACCGAAGGCCGAGAAGGGACAGAGGTGGTTTCAGACTGGCGACGACCACACAGGATTCAAGCCAACCCTCTACCCCTGCCCCAGCCTATTCCCCTCTCTCCTTCTGAAGGCTCCACTGTGTTTCTCACAGGACTCCCCTGACCCCTGTGGACCAAGGCGGGAACTGTCCATCACCCTCGCAGATACGACCACTCTGCCTGGGACATATGTTTCCAGAACTAATCTATAATGCTGGACAACTGGGGGTCTCCACATGTGAGACTGATGTGAAGGTTGTGCTTCATCCAGCCCAGAGCCCAGAACATCGTGTCTGTGTAGTGCACCTGGGCAATGCTTCTATGTCTGTCCTCTGTGGAATGTCACTTTTCTGCTCCATAGTAGACGCCTGCTGCCCAGTTCTTTATGGTGAACCAGACAGTCCATGATATGGACGTCAGACAAAGTGGAGAAATGTTACCATGTCCTCACTTGGGCTTATTGCTGCATTGCAAAACCTTGTGGTACCACCTCTCCATCCTCTCCACCGACAGAAGGGGTTCAACTATGAATAAGCTCTATGACCCATGTCAATTCAGATCATCTCACTTTGTGGTGGAGGAACGAGGTGTGGCCGAGGCCCCCATGTCGACCACTGTGGAGGTGGATGAGGAGGAAGGAAGTCTGGTACATTCCACCCCATGTGGTAGGGCATACGGAGGAGCCCTGGGCAATGAGGGAACTCTCTCACACCTCTAGCGACCTGCAGAACAGACAAGAAAATATTTTAGCAAAACAGACAAAAGTTGCAACACCAAGAAAAGAAACCAAAACACAGAGCTCTCAGCATCCGGCTCCTTCTCCAATACCACCTTCCAGGAGAGCTGCATCATGCTAGAAAACTTACATGCCAGTACAATGAGCGGGGAGAGGGCAATGGCTTTTACAGAAATAGCCTGTCACCACACATCACTGCCCATGTCGGCCCACATTCTCCAGCAATAAGTAGTGTCTTCAAGATGAAAAAGGATCATTGCAAACTAAAGCAGCACATTCCAGACACGGAGGCATCGAAATCCTGGACAATACTTCCTCTATCCTCCTCAGCCACCAGAGAAGATTTTGCTTTGAGCAGAATAGAGAGAATGTGATGAAACTGAATGCCCTTTCTCCACAAAGTTTTCGAGCCACTTGAGGGGAATCGTTGGCCTATAAGTCCCTGACTCTCCCCACGCTGCCTCGCTCCTGACAAAGGGGTCCTCTACTCTCTACAGTTTCTGTCCATGGCTACAAAGACACTTGAGGAATTAGGGCCTTGTGCCCTGACAGGGGCACTGGAACAGTGTCGTCCAAGGGACATGATATCAAAAACCTTTATTTACACTGAGCAGCTGTGCTTGTCTTTTTTTTTTTTTAAGATTTTATTTATTTGACAGAGAGAGATCAGAAGCAGGCAGAGAGGCAGAGAGAGAGAGAGGAAGGGAAGCAGGCTCTCTGCTGAGCAGAGAGTCTGATGTGGGGCTTGATCCTAGGATATAGGATCATGACCTGAGCCTAAGGCAAAGGCTTTAACACATTGAGCCACACAGGCGTCCCCTGTGTTTGTCTGAAAACACAGCCATTTGGAAATTTCAACCTACTGAGTTCCAGAGTAATTTTGTACAATGGGAAATGAAGATGGGAAGGCTATATAAGAGAATTCACAAAAGGGTATATGCTTCCCAGTGGAAAACTCCACATGTGTGATGAGAAAAGAAATCAACTCTCACAGTAACTTAGGACCCAATGACCTGCTCCTGGAAACCCAGCTGAAGGGCTGGGAGGCAGTGATCATGCACGTAATCACTGATGTCCCCCTTCAGAACGTGTGACCCAGTGTGCGATTACGACAGTGCACATAAGAGCTTTGACACTTCAAAATACTTGTAGAAAGGGTCTTAAGTGGGCTGGTTCTGCAAGGCACATTTTCCATCAGAAGTAAAATGGAGATGACTTGTGAAACATGCCCTGAGAACACTGCAGACTGCAAAGGAGACAGTATAAAATGCAGAGAGAGTTTTCCCCAGTTTCCGTTTGTGAGGATTCCCAGACCCATCTATCCCCAGCATGAGCACAACACCAGTGCACCTGAACGTAACCTAAAGGGAGTCGCGCTGGCCAGAAGACTTCACTGTGGAGGGAGGGGCCCTCCTCCCCCAGTTAATTCCCCGGAGTGCACTGTGGGCAGGCAGGGGTACACATCCGCACACACATCTTCCCCACCACCATGTTCCAATACTATAGCATCTGTGCCAGAACAGCTATCCGCCCCCTGTGTCTAACCTAGCACCTGGGGTGAAGAGATTCCATGGGGAAAACTACTGTCACCACATGTTAATATAGATCTGCACACCTCGACAGAGACAAGAGTGTGACGCCAAGGATAATCAACTAAGGAAAAAACTCCATTCATGACAGGCCAGAATCTACAGCTGGGACCACACCTCCCCCATCACAGCAAACAGAGCAGCTCCTTCTATACATTGAGAACAAACGCAATGATAGGCCGTGGAAAGCCTGTTGTCCACACGTGGAAGTGCAGGTGCTTATGGGTCAACCGGAAGCCCACCAGCATCCCCCCTGAACAGCTCTGCTTCCCTCCCTGACAATGGGATCTCCTACGCTCCACAAGGGCTGTCCATGGCCACAGACACCGCTGACGAGATAGGAGTGTCCGGAGTCCTGCAGAGGACCTGGAAGAGTGCTTTCTGAGAGTAACAGGACCCCTTTGAGTGAGCGAGACCAGCTCTGTGGATCTACGTCCCCGACATTTGGACAGTCCTTAGCTCAGGCACAGAGCAAATGCCTAGTCTTTGGTACTGAGACCCACTGATGGGCCGATTCGATACCCCCAAATGGGAACCAGTGTGTCTGGAGAGCACAGGCAATGCTCCCAAGATGGGTCGGGAGAGACCCTATGAGTTGGCACAGCCATCAGACCCCATCAGAACCCGCTCATGGAAGCACAAGTAAAACACGTGTGAGGTGTGGGCCTTGCAGAGAGTCACTGGGATTCCCTCTTCAGGGCTGCTGCTCCAGGGGGTGTTTTCTATGACACACCTGGCACCTGCCAGAGTTCATCATCATCTCACCCAGGGGCCAACTGGAGGGATTCCAGCTGTCGTCTTCATCCACTCAGATGGGACGCACGGGAGGTCACAGCTCACCTTCTCCACAAACACTCAAGCTGCCCAAAGCATGTGGGGCAAGTGTGACGCGGTCTTGGCTTTTCCCATTTTCCATCTGAGGACCTCTGCAGATACCCTCCCAGGTTAGTCTCCTGACCCGAATAGTAAAAATGCTCCAGCTCCCACAGGAAAGCAAACGGCAAGGAGTCAGCTGGAGTAGCTGACTTCACTGTGGGGTGAGATGTCACCCTCCTTCAGTTATGTACACACACACATACACGCACGTCCACACACACACACATACACACACAGATGCATGAGGTGAGCATCCTACCATCACGTGTCTCAAAGCATCTACAGCTTTGGGAGGAAGCACAAAATTGAAGATCTCTAACGGAGCAGGCAGAGGCTCCTGGGTGAACAGCGTGCACTCTGAAAGGGATGATTGCAGGACACACACCAAGGCCACAGGCTAGGACAGGGACCTGTCCACACTGCAATCCATTTCAGAAACGGACACAACTAAAAATGCCCAAGCACTTACCGTATGCATCTCTGGGTTGCTTTGAGGGCTAGTGCTGCTGTTCATCCTGGGAACCACTCTAGATGCTAGATCAGACAAAGGTCAGAGTTTTATATTGGTTTCGTGCCCTCCATGCCTTCCTCTCCCCATCTTGCACTCTTTCCCACACTTGGGTCCCTTATCAGAAGGTTTCACCCGTGACTCAAGTGAGTCCTTTGCAATGAGAGACACCAGTCTCCTCTTGCCTGAGACACTCCAGGGCCCTAGTTCCAGTGTTTCTGTAAGTAACCCATCACGTGTAAACAGGTCGGGGTACAACTGGCTATCAACACTAAAATTGGGGTGCTCAACACACATCAGAAAAAAATCACTGTATCTTCATAGATTAAACACCTAAGTGAGAATAGCCTTGCATGGGGACATCCACAAACCCTCAACATGAACAGCCCATGTTCTCTTCTCAGGCCACAGGTGGATGGTTCATTTGTCCATCCTGCATTTGGGACCTAGAATGCGTGACTGGCCAACAAATAAACATTTCAGGGAAGAAACAGACTTTAACATTTGTATAGTCACGAAAAAAGAAATCATAGACAGATTGAGCAATAAAGCTATGGCATTGCACCGATAACATGAGAGGAGTAAAATATAATTCATTGCTCAATATGGTCCTATAGATGACAAATAAAACAAAAATATAGAAACCTCCATAATGAGTAAATAAATGCCCTTTTTCACAAATAGTCTTTTATTTTTTGTCAAGGTTTGACCACTGAGTCAAGGTGGGAAGGGCGCTCGTCTCGCACCTTCTCAGGCTCAGCTCTTCAGAAGGGGGTAGCAGGGGGAAGGTGTGGAGCAGCGTGAGCTCCACCTGTCACGGGGGCAAGTGTCCTGCTGCCTGGGGACATATAAGAAAAGCACCCTCCTGTCACCCCTTCAGACAACCTGCAGGCTGGAGGTGGACACACAGCAATCACCCACAGGAACAGGAAGGACACCGTGTGGTTTCACAGCAGAAATCAGGCTGCTGCATTTCACATCGTGCTCCCTACCTTGCCACACAGGCTTCTGCAACTCAGGCCTTCCCGGCATCAGTTCCCGCCTCACGGATCCCACAGGTAGCATCTCCCTTTGCATCATGCGCAGTCTTGAACACAGAAAAAGAATGGACATCTCTAAGAATTACAACACCACGTCCTCTCCTAGGCAGTAAACAGCATAGCCGTCACCTCTCCAAACACCCGTAAAAACGCACATTAAACTCTCACACCTGTATTTCAGGTAGGCGTTCTCCCTGCTCTGCTGCATCATCCTTGTTTCCCAATACCGAGCCTTCATCTGCGGCAGAAAAACACACCCACCTTCAGTTGTGCCTAACTGTGCCGCATACGAAGATGAGGAAAAGGAAAATACTTACCCAGTTAGCCAGAGCATTCCTCTCTTGAACTGCGATCTGAAAAAGCCAACACACCAGAAACCCATGTTCAGGGCTCTAAGGGCCACGACCATCACCTGCAGGGGGCGCCAAGGGGTCAGTGTGTTGGACACAACTCCCATTACCTTGTGGTTGAAGGTGAGGTTAGACTCCTGCAGCTCTTCCCGCATTTCTTCCACTTCTCGTCTGTGAGGGGGGACAATTGTTTTCATCAGACAAAACCCAACACTGGGTGTGATTTTCAATCATCTGCCAATGTGGCCATCCTCCACTTATCTGTCCCCTCATACAATTGATCCTGACACAGGAAACACTTTCACCTGACTATAATTGGACTGTGGGATCAAAGCTGTTCTTACAGCCTTTCCTTCATCATTTTTTTTTGCCTGCAGGATCAAAACCGACAAAACTTCCTTACCCGTTTTCAATCTTTCCCTCAGTTATCACATGACAAATGTCGTTTGTCATGAAGCTCTATTCTCCTTTAACTTCTATCCTCACTATGGTTCCCAGGTTTGCAAAGACCAGCACCATCAGATGCCACTACCGGGCTTATGGGAAGGACTCATCCTAGAACAAACTGTTTTCCTCCAAACACCACCTCAAGGACGCTGGTATGGAGCTAGTTTCCACATTCAGGCCAAACTGGGGATCCGGATATGTTTAGTAACGTAATTGTTTTGTGCCTTATCTTTCTGTGTCAGTTAATTCGCTCTGGATACATCCTCTGAATTTTAGTGTATATTACTTAATTGAGTCCTCAAAATGTACAAAGATTAACAATCCAAAGGGAGGGAGGAGTCAAGATGGTCGAGAAACAGCAGGCTGAGATGACATCAGGTAGCAGGAGACGAGCTAAATAGCTTATCAAAACATTCCAAACACCTACAAATCCAACAGGAGATCCAAGAGAAAAAGAGCATCAATTTGAGAAACAGAAAATCGACTACTTTCTGAAAGGTAGGACCCACGGAGAAGTGAATCCAAAGCGACGGGAAGAGAGACCCTGGGGGGAGGGTCCGGCTTCTGACAAGCAACAGAGCATAAAACCAGGACTTTTAAAAGCGATGCGCACTGAGGGACGTTGCTCCAGAGGCTAAACCGGGCTGAAGCCCGTGCAGGGACAGCATGCCCCCAGGTCCTGCAGGGTCACAGAAGGCCCGGGGGTGTCTGAGTGTCATAGAACACGCAGGTATTAGAACAGGGAAGCCGGGAACAGAAAGAGAGCCAAGGAGTGACCTCTCAACTCAGCGTTACCTTGAACCGTATTCCATGGCACAGGATCTGGGGAAATCCCCCCAAAAGAGCTCAGCGATCTAAGGGTTTCGGAGACTCCAGGTGGAGCTGTGTGCCAGAGACAGAGACACTTGGTCACAGCCTGGGTGAGGTCTGAGCGCAGCCGGAGGCCAGGGAGAGGGAAATGATGAGTGCTTTTCTCTGAGGGCGCACTGAGGAATGGGTCCCTGAGCTCTCAGCTCCTCCAGGCCAGAGATTGGGAGGCCGCCACTTTCATTACTGATCTCTGGAACTCTACGGAAAGTGTTCAGGAAACAAAATCTCCTGAAAGCGACCCCATGGGATTACTTAGCCTGGCCTCTGGAAAGGGTGGTGCAATTCCGCCTGGGGCAAAGAGACCTGCGGATCACTACAACAGGCCCCTCCCTGAGAAGACCAACAAGAAATCCAGTCAAGACCAAGTTCACTTACCAAGGAGAACAGTGGAATACCAGAGGAGGCGTAAGCAAACCATGAATTCACGGCTTACTCCTCATGATACTTTAGTCTTGCAAAGTTAATTTTTTAACACTAGTTTTTTTATCTTCAGCTAATTTTTTTTAACTTTTACCGTTTCTTCTTTTAACGTTTTTTAAACTAGTTTATCTTAACAATACTTTTCATTAAAAAATTTTTTTCGAACCTTCATTATTATTGTTGTATGTTATCCTTCATTGTATCTAACTTCAGTTTCTGTATACACGTAGGGTTTTTTCTTCTAAAATATTTGGGGTACAACTTCTTCTAATAGATGAAACTACACCCTAAATCTACCACCGGGCTTGTTCTACTCTCCAGCCTGAGCAATTCTTCTCCACTTTCTTTTTCTTTATTCTCCCAACCAACTTACATATCAACTCTTTCTTTAGAAATTTTAAAAAAAATCTTTTCATCTTAATAGTAATATTCTGTCCTTTCATTGTGTTTACTCTTATATATGTTTTCCATTCTTTAAAATTTTGGGAGGTAATTTCTTGTAAGAGACAAAAATACACCCAAAATTAAGTGAATGATGCTGTTCTAGTCACCAGTCTAATATGTATATATATATTTCTTTTTTATATTATTTCATTATTTGTATTCTTTTAAAATTTTTTTCCCTGAACTTCCTTTTACCCCCTTTCTCTCCTACCACGATTTGGGGTCTATTCTGATTTGGCTCAAGCACACTTTCCTGGGGTCTTTGCCACCCTTTTAGTATTTTATTTGCTCCTTCAAATATTCTTATCTGGACAAAGTGACAAGGTGGAAAAACTCACCACAAAAAAAAGAACAAGAGGCAGTACCGAAGGCTAGGGATCTAATCAATATGGACATTGGTAATATGTCAGATCTAGAGTTCAAAATGACGATTCCCAAGGTTCTAGCCACACGCTACAAAGGCATGGAAGATATTAAAGAAACCCTATCTGGAGATATAAAAGCCCTTTCTGGATAAATAAAAGAACCACAGTTTAACCATGTTGAAATCAAAAAAGCTATTAAAGAGGTGCAATCAAAGATGGAGGCTCTTACTGCTAGGATAAATGAGGCAGAAAAAAGAATTAGTGATATAGAAGACCAAATAACAGAGAATAAAGAAGCTGAGCAAAAGAGAGACAAACAACTACAGGACTACTTGGGGAGTATTCCAGAGATAAGTGATACCATAAGACAAAACAACATTAGAATAACTGGGATTCCAGAAGGAGAAGAAGAGAGAGCAGAGCAGAAGGTCTATTGGAGAGAATTATTGGAGAGAATTTCCCTAATATGGCAAAGGGAGCAAGCATCAAAATCCAGGAGGTGTAGAGAACCCCCCTCGAAATCAATAAGAATAGGTCCACAACCCGTCATCTAATAGTAAAATTTACAAGTCTTAGCAACAAAGAGAAAATCCTGACAGCACCCCGGGACAAGAAGTCTGTAACATACAATGGTAAAAATATTAGATTGGCAGCAAACTTATCCAAAGTGACATGGCAGACCAAAAAGGACTGGCAAGATATATTCAGAGCAATAAACGAGAACAATATGCAGCCAAGAATACTATATCCAGCTAGACTATCATTGAAAATAGAAGGAGAGGTAAAAACATTCCAGGACAAACAAAAACTGAAAGAATTTGCAAACACCAAACCAGCTCTACAAAAAATATTGAAAGTAGTCCTCTAAGCAAAGAGAGAGCCTAAACGTTGTAGATCAGAAAGGAACAGAGACAACATACAGTAACAGTCATCTTACAGGCAATACAAGAGCACTAACTTTATATCTCTCAATAGTTCCCCTGAATGTAAATGGGTTAAATGCCCCAATCAAAAGACACAGGGTATCAGAATGGATAAAAAAACAATACCCAACCATATGCTGCTTACAAGAAACTCATTTTAGACCCTAAGACACATCCAGATTTAAAGTGAGGGTGTGGAAAACAATTTACCATGCTAATGAAAATCAGAAGAAAACTGGAGTGGCAATCCTTCTATCAGATCAATTAGATTTTATGCCAAAGACTATAGTAAAAGAGATGAGGAAGGACACTATATTATACTCAAAGGGTCTCTCCAACAAGAAGATCTAACAATTTTCAATATCTACGCCCCTGACATGGGAGTAGCCAACTATATAAACCAATTAATAACAAAATCAAAGAAACACATCAACAATAATACAAGAAGAGTAGGGGACTTTAACACTCTCCTCACTGAAATGGACAGATCATGCAAGCGAAAGATGAACAAGGAATTAAAGGCCTTAAATGACACACTGGACCATCACAGATGTATTCAGAACATTCCATCCCAAAGCAACAATACGTATTCTTCCCTAATGCACATGGAACATTTTCCAAAATAGATCACATTCTGGGTCATAAATCCGGCCTCAACCGGAATCAAAAGATTGCGATCATCCCCTGCATATTTTCAGACCACAAAGCTCTGAAGCTAGAACTCAATCACAAGAGGAAAGTTGGAAGGAACTCAAATGACAGAGAAATGAAGCTAAAGAGCATCCTATTAAAGAATGGTTGGGTCAACCAGGAAAATAAAGAAGAATTGAAAAAAAAAATTCATGGAAACAAATGACAATGAAAACACAATGGTTCAAAATCTATGGGACACAGCAAAGGCAGTGCTGAGAGGAAAATATATAGCGATACAAGCCTTTCTCAAGAAATAAGAAAGGTCTCAAATACACAACCTAACCCTACACCTAAAGGAGCTGGAGAAAGAACACCAAAGAAAACCTAAACTCAGCAGGAGAAGAGAAATCATAAAGATCAGAGCAAAAATTAATGAAATAGAAACAAACAGGGGCGCCTGGGTGGCTCAGTGAATTGGGCTTCTGCCTTCGGCTCAGGTCATGATCCCAGGGTCCCGGGATCGAGCCCCGCATCGGGCTCTCTGCTCAGTGGAAAGCCTGCTTCCTCCTCCCTCTGTCTGCCTGCCTACTGCCTACTTGTGATCTCTCTCTCTGTCAAATAAATACTTAAAATCTTTCAAAACAAACAAACCAACAAATAAACCAAAGAATAGAACAAATCAATGAAACTAGAAGCTGGTTCTCTGAAAGAATTAATAAGATTGATAAACCCCTGGCCACACCTATGAAAGGAAAAGAAAAAGGACCCAAATTAATAAAATCACAAATGAAAGAGGAGAGATCAAACCAACACCAAAGAAATACAAACAATTATAAGAACATATTATGAGCAACTCTTCGCCAACAAATTTGACAATCTGGAAGAAGTGGGTGTACTAGTAGAGACAATATTATCTACCACAAGTGAGCCAGGAAGAAATAGAAAACCTTAACAGGCCCATAACCAGTAGGGAGACTGAAATAGTCATCAAAAATATCCAAACAAATAAAAGCCCAGGGCCAGATTGCTTCCCAGGGGAATTCTTTCAAACATTTAAAGAAGAATTAATTCCTATTGTCCCGAAACTGTTCCAAAAAACTGAAATGGTAGGAAAACTTCCAAACTCGTTTTATGAGGCCTGCATCACCTTGATCCCCAAACCAGACAAGGATCCCATCCAAAAAGAGAATTACAGATCAAGATCCTTGATGAACACAGACGCAAGTATTCTCACCAAAATACTAGCCAATAGGATCCAAGAGTACATTAAAATGATTATTCTCCACCACCAAGTGGGATTTATTCCAGGGCTGCAAGGTTGGTTCAACATCCGCAAATCAATTAATGTGATACAATACATTAAGAAAAGAACAAGAACCACATGATACTCTCAATAGATGCTGAAAAAGCATTGGACAAAGTATAGCATTCCTTCCTGATCAGAACACTTCAAAGTGTAGGGATAGAGGGCACATATCTCAATATTATCAAAGCCATCTATGGAAAACCCACTGCAAATATCATTCTCAATGGAGAAAAACTGAGAGCTTTTCCGCTAAGGTCAGGAACACGGCAGGGATGTCCATTATCACCACTGCTATTCAACATAGTACTAGAAATCCACGCCTCAGCAATCAGACAACAAAAAGATATCAAAAACATCCAAATCGGCAAAAAAAAAAAAAAAGTCAAACTCTCACTCTTTGCAGATGATATGATACTATATGTGGAAACCCCAAAAGACTTCACTCCAAATCTGCTAGAACTTGTACAGGAATTCAGTAAAGTGTCAGGATATAAAACCGATGCACAGAAATCAGTTGCATTGCTTTACACAACAACAAGACAAAAGGACGAAAATTAAGAGTCAACCCCATTTACAACTGCAACAAAAACCACAAGATAATTAGGAATACAACTAAGCAAAGAGGCAAAGAATCTATACTAAGAAAACTCTAAAGTACTCATGAAAGAAATTGAGGAAGACACAAAGAAATGGAAAAAGGTTCCATGCACCTGGATTGGAAAAACAAATATTATGAAAATGTCTTTGCTACCTAAAGAAATTCACACATTTAATGCAATCCCTATCAAAATCCCATCCATTTTTTTTCAAAGAAATGGAACAAATAATCCTAAAATTTATATGGAACCAGAAAAAACCTCGAATAGCCAAAGCAATATTGAAAAAGAAAGCCAAAGTTGGTGGCATCACAATTCTGGAATTCAAGCTCTGCTACAAAGCTGTCATCATCAAGACAGAATGGTACTGGAACAAAAACTGACACATAGATCAATGGACCAGAAGAGAGAACCCAAAAATACACCCTCAACTCTATGGTCAACTAATCTTCAACAAAGCAGGAAAGAACGTCCAATGTCCAAATGACAGTCTCTTCAACAAATGGTGTTGGGAAGATTGGACAGCCACCTGCATTAAAATGAAACTGGATCATTTCCTTACACTACACAGGAAAATAGACTCAAAATGGACGAAGGACGTCAATGTGAGAAAGGAATCCATCAAAATCCTTGAGGAAAATACAGGCAACAACATCTTCAACCTCAACCACAGCAACTTCTTCCTAGAATCATCATCAAAAGGGAGGAAATCAAAGGCAAAAACAAAGTATTGGAACTTCATCAAGACCGAAAGCTTCTGCACAGCAAAGGAAACAGTTAACAAAACCAAAAGACAACTGACAGAATGGGAGAAGATATTTGCAAACAACATATCAGATAAAGGGGTAGGATCCAAAATCTATAAAGAGCTTCGGAAACTCAATACCCAAAGAACAAATAATCCAATCAAGAAATGGCAGAGGACATGAACAGACATTTCTGCAAAGACATCCAGATGGCCAACAGACACATGAAAAATTGCTCCACATCACTCGGCATCAGGGAAATTCAAATCAAAATCACAATGAGATACCACCTCACACTAGTCAGAATGGCTAAGATTAACAAGTCAGGAAATGACAGATGCTGGCGAGGATGCATAGAAAAAGGAACACTCTTACACTTTTGGTGGGAATGTAAGCTGGTGCAACCAACTCTGGAAAACAACATGGTGGTTTGTCAAAAAGCTGAAAATAGAGTTACCCTATGACCCAGCAATTGCACTACTGGCTATTTACCCTAATGATACAAACGTAGTGATCTGAAGGGCCACGTGTACCTGAATGTTTATAGCAGCAATGTCCACAATAGCCAAACTACGGAAAGGACCTAGATGTCCATCAACAAATGAGTGGATAAAGAAGATGTGGTATATATATATACAGTGGAATACTATGAAGCCATCAAAAGAAATATCTTGCCATTTGCGACGACGTGCATGGAACTAGAGGGAATTATCCTTATCGAAAGAAGTCGACCGGATAAAGACAACTATCATAGGGTCTCCCTGATATGAGGAAGTGGAGATGCAACGTGGGGGGTTGTGGGGTAGAAAAAGAATAAATGAAACAAGATGTCACAAAATAAACTGAGGGATGCTGGGGGGAAGGTTGTAGGGAGAGGATGGTGGGGTTATGGACACTGGGGAGGGTATGAGCTATGGTGAGTGCTGTGAAGTGTGTAAGCCTGGTGAATAACAGACCTGTACCCCTGGGGCTAAGAATACATCATAGGTTTATAAGAAAATTAAAAAATTAAAAAAAAATCCAAAGGGAACTTTTCAGGAGCCAATAGTATGTAGTGTCTGAACTTACCTGTACTTCTCCATTTCTTCTTCAGTTACTTTCAGATATTTATTGGCAGCTAACAGCTCATTCTTAGTTGCATTCAATTCATACAGTTTCTCTTCTAGCTTCCTAAGATGGGAGAGATATATACATTGTCCAATAGCCACGGTAATGAATTTTTGCCATTTATTCTTCTAGCACACCTGATGGCCTATGTTGGAATGTCCCCGCCAAAAGCACAGACTGACAACACAACAGGAAAATGAATGAAGGCCCCATTTAGGGTTGAAGAAACATCGAAGTTTTGCTGCTGTCCAAGCTCCCTGCAATCGGGGCTGTCTTTTTACTTGTCTACTTTAACTCATTCACCATGTCACCAAATAATATTTCACTCTGTGCCCTCTTGGAATGTATCTTTGGTTTGAGATGGTGAAGGCTCATTTCAATTCAAAGTGAAAAGCCAAGCCTGACGAGCTACACTTATTAGGATGAATAGGGGCCCATCATTAGTCTCTGTGGGGAGCCCTGATCCTCAGACCAAGGCTGTGCCCCCACATTCAGCCCAAAGGAACTTCCAGAATATGGCTTCACTGGTATGGAAACTCACTCCCACACATCTCTAGGCTTTAGAAGTACAACCCCTGGCTCCTCGTGAAAGATCATGGTATAGGAAAAGGCCAATCTTAGTGCCGAAAATATGTCCTCAAATAATCCATGTGAACTGTCACATACTCAGGGTGTTATCTCAGTGGAACATAGTTCAGATGTAAATCTGTCAACTCCAGTTACTCTAACTTTATTTAAAAAAAAGATTTTATTTATTTATTTGAGAGAGAGAGATCTGAAGTATGCAGAGAGGTAGGCAGAGTGTGTGTGTGTGGGGGGAAGCTGGCTGTCCACTGAGCAGAGAACCCAATGCTGGGCTCCATCCCAGGGGGACCATGAACTCAGCCGAAAGCAGAGGCTCTAACCTACTGAACCACCCAGGCGCCCCAAGTCAACCTTCTTGACCAAAACCAGCTTCATGGATGGTGAAGGCAGCAAACTGTGATGCTTAGAAAGTTTGGTCTGCTGGGCTGCCCTCAACTCTTTTGTTCATGGTGTTCATTCACAAGGTTTCAACAGGACACTTGTCAAGAATCTCATGCAGAAAGACTTAGGGACAGACAAAAGCTCTAGAAAGAGAAGGACAGGAGCATCTGCTTCTGGTCTCTCAACCATCCTTCAGCAAATGTCTTCTGGAGCGGCAGTCAGTGCGTGGCTCAGGGATATGGTGTTGAAGAGAGAAAGGTGGTCAGGACATTGGGCCTGCCCCAAGAAGGTCCTGAAGTATGTAAATTAAAAGTAAGACTCCTTTCTTTGCCTGAATTGTGTTCTAACAGCAGAAATAAAAGTAATGAAATATTATTATTATTAAAATTAATATTATTTCAAAGATTGATTTGAGAGAAGGAAAGAGTGAGGGGAGTGGGTCTTTACCAATGAACAGAACCCAAGTGCCTGTGAGAGAGAGTGGCCCCCACCCCTGATGTGGGAAGGAATAACACAAAGCTGAGTCTCCAGGGTAGACAGGGAACAGTTTTGCTTTTCCACATGAATGAGGGACTCCAACGTCCTTATCTCTCCTGAGAAATAAAAGGACACACTGGACAAGAGATCAAACTTGTGAGTGAATGCACCCAATTTCTAAAGGGCACATGAAGAAACATGATAATCAGATGGAGAAGAAGGAAGCCTAGGAGAAAGCCAGCCTGGCAGTGGGAGCCAGTTTCCGGAGGACACATCAGTGAATTCTAGAACAGGCAAGTGAATACAAAGTAAATGAACAAGCAACCTTTTGGGGACAGGTTGGAATGCAACAAGTGAAGCTCTCATCCGCCAGCAAAGGTGAGACTTAGTGAAACTGCAGGCTTTGGTTGGGATCCAAGAGACATACACCTAGAAAATCGTGTGGAGGGGCACCAGGATGGCTCAGTAATTATCTGCTTAAAAGTATTTGGTACAGGTCATGATCCCAGGGTCCTGCAATAGAGCCCCACACTGGACTCCCTGTTCGGCGGGAAGCCTGCTTCTCCCTCTCACACTCCCCCTGCTTGAGTTCTCTCGCGGTGTCTCTTTCTGTCAAATAGATAAATAAAATCTCTTAGAAAGAAAGAAAGAGATAGAAAAAAAAAATCAGGTGGTCAGGAAATACCCTGGCCTTCTAAGGTATTGGGCTGCAGCGAATGATCTCAGTTGTACACCAGATAAAGGGACCCAGTATTGCTGGAGCCCCAGCACACTTTCCACAAAGAAACTTTCCCTGTTTCTGCAGGAAGAGAATTCCATTTTTCTCTCCATGTTCTGGACCCAAGTCTCATACTGAACAAGAAATGGACCTAATGCAGGAGTGGTCAGAGCATGTGATGAGAGTTAAAATGAAAGGGAAATGTAGACTGATCCAGAGGGGATCCACGTATCAAAGTGATTAAAGCTGGTACCTTCCCCCTTCTTCCCCAATGAATCACACAATAACATGTGGCAAGTCATTAGAACAGAAAGGAAAATTCAGGTTACACAAATCAAGACAGGAATGGCAGCCCAATTCTACAGAATGCATTTGGCAAAAGTACACAAAGATCCAATTCCAGAAGATCCAAATAGTTGCCGCCACGAAAATTCATACAACAATATCTGTGACAACACAGCAATAGCTTACTCTTCTGCAGTCAGTTTTCGGTTTTCAGAGAACTCCACCACCATATCCAATTTTTTCTTTAGCAGGTTCAATTCTGCTTCTTTTGAACACTGGTCTTCCAGGAATGTTTTCCTTTCTGTAAAGGATGAGTTTAATTTTCTATGTTTGTGCCATGACCTGAGAACTTGGTTTCAATGGGGAAAGGAGAAGGGCAACGCTGTGAAGGCAGAAAGGCATTCTCTCCCTGCCCGATGCAAACTCATTGCCACCATATGGAGATTTCATCCCCCAAAACAAGGTACCTTTCAGTTCTTGGTTTTTTGATGTCAAGGCTCTCAACTCTTGATCCGCCAGTGCATCTTGGGCCTTTAAGACAGATTTGAGAAAAGACATATGAGGGCACCTAACAGGACAGGATCATGGAGGGCAACAAAGAAAGCCCTTGAGGCATAAATGGAATAAGGGACAAGTAACGAAACTAGTTCATGTCAAAAAACACACAAATGGCTTTCTTAGAGGAACTGATATAAAATAATATTCTACTACACATATTGGGCTTGCTATCATCCTTCACTGCTCACATATTTTGTGGGATTTTCTATGTAACTTGGAGGGCAGCGCTGAATGATGTGATGATTACCCAGCTGTGAAATAAACCATACTTCCTAGGCCTTGAAATTGCAAATGTCATCGGGGTGGTCCTAAGTGAAATCACAGTTCACGGTTCAGTAGAGGTTTCTGTTCCCAGATGCCCACGCTCTACTGCGCAAACAGCACAGGAGTACACTGCACTCACCTCACCCAAATAAACCAAAAGCCTCCCAAGCCACATTATAGTACAACTAACACCTAACTTTTACCACATCCACATTCTTAATATTCTTTTCTCTCTGAGCTTGTAAGAGAGCCTGTTTACAATGAAGGGAGTCCTTCAAATTTTCATTAATCTCTTCCACCTTTTTGATGTTCTCCTTCAAGAAAACATATTGAATGAGTAACAGTGATTCATTCCTTGGGGCACCTGGGTTGCACCTGGGTGGCCCAGTCTGTGGAGTGTCTGACTCCTGCTTTCGTTTGCCTCAAGTCCTGATCTCAGGGTCATGGGATTGATCCCCGCATCAGGTGAAACACTCGGCACGGTGTCAGCTTGGCATTCTCTCTCTGTCTCCTTCAGACCCCCTCGCCTCACTCTTTCCTTCTCTCAAATCAATCTTTGAAATAATAATAATTTTAATAATAATAATAATATTTTATTACTTTTATTTCTGCTGTTAGAACACAATTCAGGCAAAGAAAGGAGTCTTACTTTTAATTTACGTACTCCAGCAAGGGAATGCTTATGTTCTCTCTTTGTTTCCGCTTGCTTCTTTGCTTCCCTGGCCTACAAAAAATATGAAAAAGAATCAGAAGTCCAAAATAGCATGTTAAAGAAACCTATATCTGTGCCTCTCCTTTTGTGACAAAGAAAGAGGCAGTACTCTACATTTGTGAAGCTTCTCTTACTCAAGGACCATTTCTGGGTTGCATGATATAGATCGATAGAATGAACTACCAGAGGGTAAGTAACCAATATGAAATCACAAAAAAATATTTGAAAGGGTACACATACCTTCTCTTCCCAACTCGCTATGTTTTTTTCAAGATCCCTGTTTTCGTTTTTAAGGTTATTAATCTTCATCTTGATTTGGTCTAAAGTAACTGAAAGGAGAAAAAAGAATTTTAAGATAATTAGCAAAAACAGCGACATTGAATAATCCCAATATATTAGCACCAGAGTACATTCTCTGACACTTGGGTGTCACTAACTTGCTAGCATTCCCATTGTGCCTGAAGGAAGCATGTTGTAGCAGCATTTGAAACCTAAGACATTCTATATCAGTGAGATTCCTACTTAAAATGTTTTTCAAACATAAAAAAAGAAACAATCGAAAGCTTTCTCATTTTTCTCCCACCTGTAAGCACCATTCTTGGAAAATTCAAACCTTGCATATGCTAATGTCATCGCCAGAGATGTGACCGAAAAATCAAGCATCCTAGCAACTAACATCTCTCTCCTCCAGTGATTCAGATACAAAAGCAGGTCCCTGCAAACAACACATAATGAGCAAAACTATACATTGTTTCTGCTCAGGGGCTATACATTGTTTCTGCTCAGTGGATCGTCTACTTCCAGGTCCTACTTGGAATTCCACACAAGGAAAGCTCAAGATATCAGGTGAGTGACAACTCACAGGCCTTCAGAAACTTTCTGCTGCTCCCAGATCGCCTTTCATGGACCCCAGGCTGGGGGCTCTGGAGGACCAGTTCTCTGCTATAAACACATTTGGGTACAATCTCCACGTTACAGAGAGTCTTTGGAGGCCCTGGATAATGCACAAGCCTGAGAAGACAAGCTTTTTTCATCACAACAGGAGAATGTTACCCTGCACCCTTAAAGGGAAACAACACTCATGAGGAGACTGATGGCAGCTGCATAACACTTGTAAGGTCTAGAACACAGACTCCTCTAAGAGCCACTTAATTTTCTCATCGTGGGGCACCTGGGTGGCTCAGTTGGTTAAGGGTCTGCCTTCTGCTGGGATCAGGATCCTGGGTCCTGGGATCACATCCCACATCCAACTCTCTGCTCAGCAAGGACTTGCTTCTCCCTCTCTGTCTGCCTCCCACTCTGCCAGCTTGTGCTCTCTCTATATATATCTAGTGAATAAACAGAATCTCTTAAAAAATAATTCTCTCATCTTGCCTCAAAGTGCAAACTTCTCTTCTCCTGACCCACTGTGAGTGCTCTCCTGCTCTGAGACCTCTCTTCTCACCAGGACCACTTCCACACTCACAACAACGAACAACGACATTCAATGGTTTCCTAAGTGCCAGGTGGCCACCCAGGCCGTCAACAGCCAGCACCATGGAATCACCACAATCCATGATCCCCACACACTATCCATTATCCCCGCTGGCACAGGCTTTATTCCATTCATTCTCCCCTGGCAGGCAACGACCCCTCCACTTCAGACTTAAAACCACAGTTTATATCTCTCCTGTAACACACGCTCTGCATGACAATATCTGCCTTCTTCCCTATGTGTAGCCATTTTGCTAGACTCAGAGAGTTTTCTCCTCTTGACATTTCACCAAGAGCCAGCTCATGGTGAAGTACTTACTCCAGACCTCACGCTGTCATCATCACTTGCCTCCTAAACATGTCTCTGCAAAATTACACCTTGTATTCTCCCTAGTCCCACGAAGAGATTCTTCTCCTGGTCTCTTAGAGATGGCAACTCCATCCACACTGTCACTTAGACTCCACATGGGGAAGAGAAGCATTTTCAAGACTTAAGTCAGTGAGACATCAGAAGTCACCATATTTATCCCTCATCAAATTAAACACACATCAAATACGGGTACTGAGAATTTTTGGCAAAGAAAACTGAAGCCCCAAATCTTACCTTCGTATTGTCGAGGCTTTATCTAAGAGAGGAAGAAACAAAGATAAGCTCGATGACAAAACATATTATGAGTAATAATCTATAGTACAGATATTACCACAATTATAATCCAAAGATATTACAACAATCACTTTGCTTAGCAGCATGAATTCACAGGATTAAAAAGGAAGATAAAATTAGAATTTTTCATGAAGTCATCATTGTTTACAATCAATTTATGATAAAGAGCACAACTTGTGTTTAACTTACTTTTGCCCCCAAATTCTATTCACATAGTAGTCAATGAATGTTCAACCTCTTCAATTTTGACAAGGGATCATGCAGACATTGAAAAGATATCCTTTAATTTATTATTTCCCTAGCTATTTTTTATGTTAGTCACCACACAGTCTGTCATTAGTTTTTGTATTCTTGTTTTTTTTTAATTTATTTTTTATTTATTTTCAGCCTAACCGTATTCTTTGTTTTTGTACCACACCCAGTGCTCCATGCAATCCATGCCCTCTCTAATACCACCACCCCAACTCCCCAACACCAAGACTTAAAACCCCTGAGATTGTTTTTCAGAGTCCATAATCTATCATAGTTCACCTCCCCTTCCAATTTCCCCCAACTCCCTTCTCCTAACTCCCCATGTCCACCATGCTCCACCAATAAGTGAAACCATATGATAACTGACTCTGTTTGTTGCCTTATTTCACTCAGCATAATCTCCTCCAGTCCCATCCATGTTGCTAAAAAAGCTGGGTATTCAGGGGCGCCTGGGTGGCTCAGTGGGTTAAGCCGCTGCCTTCGGCTCAGGTCATGATCTCAGGGTCCTGGAATCAAGTCCCGCATAGGGCTCCCTGCTCGGCAGGGAGCCTGCTTTCTTCTCTTTCTCTCTGCCTGCCTCTCTGCCTATTTGTGATCTCTCTCTGTCAAAAAAATAAATAATAAAAATCTTAAAAAAAATAAAAAAAAAAGCTGGGTATTCGTCCGTTCTGATTGAGGCATAATACTCCATAGTGTATATGGACCACATCTTCCTTATCCATTCGTCCGTTGAAGGGCATCTTGGTTCTTTCCACAGTTTGGCAACTGTGGCCATTGCTGCTATAAACACTGGGGTACAGATGGCCCTTCTTATCACTACATCTGTATCTTTGGGGTAAATATCCAGTAGTGCAATGGCAGGTCATAGAGAAGCTCTATTTTTAATTTCTTAAGGAATGTCCACACTGTTCTCTAATGAGGCTGCACCAACTTGCATTCCCACCAACAATGGAAGAGGGTTCCCCTTTCTCCACATCCCCTCCAACACATATTGTTTCCCGTTTGGTTAATTTTGGCCATATCTCAATGTAGTTTGAATTTGAATCTCCCTGAGGCTTAGTGAGGATGAACATTTTTTCATGTGTCTGATAGCCATTTGTATGACTTCATTGGAGAAGTGTATGTTCATACCTTCTGCCCATTTTTTGATATGATTATCTATTTTGTGTGTGTTGAGTTTGAGGTGTTCTTTGTAGATCCTGGATATCAACATTTTGTCTGTACTGTCATTTGCAAATATCTTCTCCCATTCCGTGTGTTGTCTCTGTGTTTTATTGACTGCTTCCTTTGCTCTGCAGCAGCTTTTGATTTTGCTAAAGTCCCAAGTTTATTTTGGCTTTTGTTTCCTTTGCCTTTGGGGACATATCTTGAAAAAAGTTGCTGTGGCTGATATCGAAGAGATTACTGCCTATGTTCTCTTCTAGGATTCGGATGGATTCCTGTCTCATGTTGAGGTCATTTATCCATTTTGAGTTTATATTTGTGTATGGTATAAGAGAATGGTCGAGTTTCATTCTTCTACATATAGCTGCCCAGTTTTCCCAGCACCATTTATTGAAGAGACTGTCTTTTTTCCACCGTATATTTTTTCCTGCTTTGTCAAAGATTATTTGCCCATAGAGTTGAGGGTCAATATCGCCGCTCTCTACTCTGTTCCACTGGTCTATGTGTCTGTTTGTATGCCAGTACCATGCTGTCTTGGTGATCACAGCTTTGTAGTAAAGCTTGAAATCAGGTAACGTGATGCCCCGCATTTTATTTTTGTTTTTCAACATTTCCTTAGCGATTCAGGGTCTCTTCTAATTCCATATAAATTTTTGGATAATTTGCTCCAGGTATTTGAAGAATACTGGTGAAATTTTGATTGGAATGGCATTAAAAGTATAGATTGCTCTAGGCAGTATAGACATTTTAACAATGTTTATTCTTCTAATCCTAGAGCATGGAATGGTCTTCCATCTTTGTGTGTCTTCTTCAATTTCTTTCTTGAGTGTTCTGTAGTTCTCGAGTACAGATCCTTTACCTCTTTGATTAGGTTTATTCCCAGGTATCTTATGGTTCTTGGTGATATTGTAGGTAGAATCAGTTCTCTAATTTCCCTTTCTGTATTTTCATTGTTAGTGTATAAGAAATCCACTGATTTCTGTACATTGACTTTGTATCCTGCCACATTAATGAATGGCTGTGTGAGTTCTAGTAGTTTGGGGGTGGGGTCTTTTGGGTTTTCCATATAAAGAATCATGTCATCCGCAAAGAGAGAGAGAGTTTTACTTCTTCATTGCCAAATTGGATACCTTTTATTTCTCTTTGTTGTCTGATTACTGTTGCTAGGACTTCTAATACTATGTTGAACAAGAGTAGTGAGAGTGGGCAACCTTGTCGTGTTCCTGATCTCAACGGGAAGGCTGCAAGCTTTTTCCCATTGAGGATGATATTTGCTGTGGGTCTTTCATAGATAGATTTGATGAAGTTCAGGAATGTTCCCTGTTCCCTCTATCCCCATACTTTGAAGCGTTTTACTGCATCAGATGCTAGATTTTGTCAAATGCTTTTTCTGCATCGATTGAGAGGACCATGTGGTTCTTCTCTCTTCTCATACTAATTTGTTCTATCACATTGATTGATTTGCAAATGTTGAATCATCCTTGTAGCTAAGGGATGAATCCCACCTGGTCATTGTGGATAATCTTTTTAATAAGCTGTTGGATCCTGTTTGCTAAGATTTGCTGAGAATCTTATCATCCATATTCCTCAGTGATATTGATCTGAAATTCTCCTTTTTGGTAGTGTCTTTGCCTGGTTTGGGAATCAGGGGAATGCTGGCTTCATGGAAAGAATCTGGAAGTTTTCCTTCTGCTTCAATTGTTTGAAACAGTTTCAGGAGAATAGGTGTTATTTCCTCCTTGAAAGTTTGGTAGAATTCCCCTGGGAATCCGTCAGGACCTGGACTCTTTTTTTTGGGAGATTTTTGATCACTGCTCCAATCTCATTACTAGACATTGGTCTATTCCGGTTGTTGAATTCTTCCTGGTTCAATTTGGGGAGTTTATAGTTTTCCAGGAATGCATCCATTTCATCTAGGTTGCTAAGCTTATTGGAATATAAACTGTTGATAATAACTTCTGATGATTGTTTCTACTGCCTTGGTGTTTATTGTGATCTCTCCCTTTTCATTCATAATTTTATGAATTTCGGCTTTCTCTCTTTTCTTTTGGGTTAGTGTGACCAATGGTTTATCGATCTTATTGATTCTTCCAAAAACCAGCTTCTAGTTTCATTGATACATTCTACTGTATCTCTGGTTTCTACCTCATTGATCTCAGCTCTAATCTTGATGATTTCCGTTCTTATGTGTGGAGTTGGTTTGATTTGTTGTGGATTCTTCAGTTCTTTAAGGTGTAGAGACAGCTGCTGTGTTCTGGAATTTTCAATTTTTTTGATGGAGACTTGGGTGGCTATGTATTTCCCCCTTAGGACCACCTTTGCTGTATCCCATAGGTTTTGGACCGAAGTGTCTTCATTCTCATTCGTTTCCATGAATTGTTTCAGTTCTTCTTTGATCTCCTGGTTGATCCAAGCATTCTTAAGCGGGGTGGTCTTTAGCTTCCAGTTATTTGAGTTCCTTCGGGACTTTTCCTTGTGATTGAGCTCCAGTTTCAAAGCATCGTGATCTGAGAATATGCAGGGAATCATCTAAGTCTTTTGGTATCAGTTGAGTCCTGATTTGTGACACAGTATGTGGTTTATTCTTGAGAAGGTTCCACGTGCACTTGAGGAGAATGAGTATTCTGTTGTTTTAGGGAGGAAGGTTCTGAATATATCTATGAGGTCCATCTGGTCCAATGTGTCATACAATGCTCTTGTTTCTTTATTGATTTTCTGTTTCGATGATCTGTCTATTTCTGAGAGAGGCAGGCTAAGATCTCCTACTATTAATGTATTCATATCAATATGACTCTTTATCTTGATTAACAGTTTTCTTGTGTAATTGGCTGCTCCCATATTGGGGGCATAGATATTTACAATTGTTAGATCATCTTGGTGGTTAGTTCCTTTAAGGATTATGTAGTGTCCTTATTTATCTTTGACTACAGTCTTTAGTTTAAAATCTCATTTATCTGATATGAGAATTGCTACCCATCCTTCTTTTGAGGCCCATTGGCATGAAAGATGCTTCTCCATCCCTTCACTTTAAGACTGGGTGCATCTTTAGGTTCAAAATGGGTCTCTGGTAGACAACATATGGATGGGTCCTATCGTTTTATCTAATCTGCAACCCTTTGCCATTTTATGGGAGCATTTAGGCCATTTTTATTGAGAGTGATATTGATAGATATGTTTTTATTGACATCGTGCTACCTTTTAAGGCTTTCTTCCTGTAGATTGTCTCTATATTTCTGTTCAATGCTATTCTTAGGAATTTTCCTCTTTTATAGAACTCCCCCCTTAAGATTTCCTGCAGCGTTGGCTTGGTGGTTGCATAATCTTTTAAGCCTTGCCGGTTTTGAAATCTCTTTATCTCTCCATCCATTTTGAATGTCAGTCTTGCTGGATAAAGTATTCTTGGCTGCATATTATTCTCATTTAGTGCCCTGAATATCTTGCCAGCCCTTTATGGCTTGCCAGGTCTCTGTGGACAGGTCTAATACTATTCTCATGGGCTTTCCTCTGTAAGTAAGGAGCCTCTTAGTGCTAGCGGCTTCAAGAGATTATACCTACAATTATGATTCCTCAATTTGACTATCAGGTGTCTTGATGTTTTTCTGGAATCTATAATCTTGGGTAGAGAACATTTGGCCTCTAGTACATGAATGCTGGTTCCATTCACTAAATTGGGAAATTTTCATGAAGGACTTGGTCCACTCTATCCTCTAGACTTCTTTCTTGCTCCTCCCCTTCAGGAATTCCAATAATTCTGACTTTGGAACGTTTCATGGCATCATTTATTTCCCTGATTCTGTTTTTGTGGTTTCTAATCTGTTTGTTCCAGGCTTCCTCTTGATCTTTCTCTCTATCTGTTTGTTTTCCAGATCACTAATTCTATCTTCTCTCTCAGTTACCCTAGGTTTTAGAAAATTTAGATTAGATTGGAACTCACTGAGAGCATTGTGAACATCAGCCCTGGTAACTTTTAACTCTGCCCTAACATTGTGACCATCCGGTCTGGTCCCTTTCAGCACGGCCCTAATCAATTCCGTTTGGTCATCCATGGCTTTCTCCAACCTATCTATTGCCTGGATAAATGTTAACCTGAATTGTCTTTTCGACATATTGTCTATGTTGATAGCCCTTAGCTCTGTTGTGGAAGGTCCATCCTCTGTATTTTTCTCTGTTGGGATTCCTCCTCCTAGTAATTTTGTTGAGAGATGACTGAACAGATGTAGCTGGATATATCGACTGTGGTGCAGTCAGGGTGCACTCTGTAACACTTCTGAGCAATCAGGATTCCCCACCAAAATGAGAGAAAAAAGACAAGAAAAAGAAAAAAATAGGAGATAGAGAGAGACAGGAAAGAAAGGAAAGATGAAAGAGAAGGTTCAGCCCAAATGCACCCCAAAAAAAGATTTATGAGGTATACAAACAAAAGACAAAAAAAAAAAGAATGATAAAAGTATATAATAAGAGAAAAATATGTAAATATATGCAAATACAGGAATAACCTTGTTGAAAAGAACCCCAAGTGTAAGATTTATATACTATCAGTACAAACACAAAAACACAGAAACACTGGTGGAAGAAAAAGATGGGAGAGTGGTTATAAATTCTCTGTGTGAGCAAGGAAGTTTGTTTTGATCCTTGCTGGATGTAATTGATATCTTTGTTAAAGGACTCAACTTTCCTAGGATAAAGGGATTAAAAATGGTTTACCTCTAGGGGTAGTATTGATTGGGGAATGGGGATTTCTTTGAAGATTAACTCTATATGAATATTAGAAAATAACAATAAAAAAGGAATAAACTCAGCTAAACTAAAAATTTTAAAAATTCAAAAAATAGAAGTGCAAAAGAGAAACACAGGTGTATGCAACAATAAGTTTAGGTTGGAAATTTATTATGGAATTTCATGTGCTGGACAGCTCTCTGTGATTGTAAATCGGTTAAACAATTATCTATATACAACAAATGAGGCAGAATACTGGGAAAAAATTAAAAATAAAAGTTGTCCTACGAAGTAGTGGTGGTGGTTCTCTTGTAGTCTTTTTTTTTTTTTTTCTTTCCTGGTTGGTTTTCTTGGGGAGGTGCCTGCCACGTTGGTTTTCAGTCAGTAATATTCCCTGAGTTAAGTCCTCCAGTCCCCGTCTAGGGGGTGGGCTCTGAGGAAACCGTTTTTTTCAGGCTTTTGTTCTCTGGAGCTTTTTATGTTTCTTCACCTTTTACCCCCCTCTCGTCTTAACCTCTTTTGATGGTTTTTGTAGGTTTAGAGAAAAGCAAACTGTACCCTGACCTCCCTCTCAGAGAGAAGCCTCAGTCTGTTCTGTGGGTGTTGCAGAGCCCATATACACTTCTCCTTGGCTGCTGGCAGAGTAGATTCTGAGTCACGGTTCCTGGGGACGCAGGATCTTCTGCTTGTACCCAAAAGCATGGCAGCGGCGTCTGTCTGGGATCTCCAGACCGCCAGAGAGGTCCTAAGCATGGATCGCACACTGAGATTTTCCCGCTGGCCCAGGCTGGGAGTGCCTAGTCTTTCTGGGTCTAAGAGCACCCGGCTTGCATGCACCTCTTTCAGGGGAGGCGCGTGCATGTCTCAGGCTCTGAGAACAAGTGCAGGTCTGAAAGCACCAGGCTGAACCTTCGCGCACCTCTCTTGTGGGATATTTTGGGGTGCGTTTGTTAGGCTCTGAAACAATGGTGCATATGAAAGAGCGCTGACTGGGCCTTTGTACCTCTCTCAGGGGAGGATGAGGGACATGCACATTAGAGGCTCTGGAGCAGGGCTCACACATTCTGCCATCCTGTGTGGCTCCCATCCCCTTAGAGGAGCCAGAACCCACGCAATCTCGGGTTTGCTGGCGGCTCTGGGACCAAGATCTGTTTTCTTTGTCACACTCTCTCTGGCTCAGAGGCAGGGGAGGCTGTCCTGGGACTGAGGACTTAAGCCCCTGTCCCTAGCTGCCCCAATTCCAACAATTTACACCCCACGTTCCTTTGCTCTTTTGGAGTGCTTTCAACCAGTCTCCAAGTTAATGCTGGTCCCCAGACACTGGGCACGCTCGCTCCTTATTAGGGTATTACTTTCCAACTAGTCAGCTCTGGTGGCTCCCTCCCCCTTTTGTTTATCTTGCAATATCAGTCCCCCTTTCCCACTCCGCTTTACCTGCCCATTGGCGTCTTATACCCCTGTTGAGATCCAGATGTGTAAAATTCTGATCTCATGCTGATTTCATAGGTAAACAGAGTTCTTTGGTAGGTAATCAGCTCGCTTTAGAGTACAGGTTGAAAAGGTGCCTCTTCCTACTTTCCCACGCCATCTTGTCCCTTCTGTCATTAGTTTTTGATGTAGTGTTCCAGGATACACTGTGTATAACACCCAGTGCTCCATGAAATAGGTACCCTCCTTATTACCCATCACCAGGCTCCTCAAACCCCTCTCCTCTAAAACCCTCAGTTTGCTTCCCAGAGTCCATAGTCTCTCATGGTTCATCTTCCCCCTCTGACTCTTCCCCCCCACGATTCATTTTTCCCTTCCTTCTCCAAATATTTCCTATGCTATTCCTTATGTTCCACAAATAAGTGAAACCAAAGGATAATTGACTTTCTCCACTGGGCTTATTTCACTTAGTATATTTCCCTCACATTTTTGCAACCTAGTATCTGCACTGAAGTACAGAATTTGGCACTATTTTAAAATACTGAAAGAAAGAAAATGGAAGGAAGGAGGAAAGAATGCAGGCAGGCAGGCAAGGGAGCAAAGGCTGTGTCAAGGATATGCCACCTCTTTCCTTCTCTACAAAGCTATCTTGAAACCTTACAAAGTGTTGGCTGTTTGCTGAATTCACACACAGTTATGACATATCAGGTGCTATGCAGTTTCCCAGACTGTTTAAATGCAGTGTCATCAAAAAGAAGTAAAAGCCATCAGATGAGATAAAGAGTGGCCCATTATGAGATGAAGCATAAGCCATGACAGAAATGACAGCTGATGGTTCCAAAAAGGGAAGTGAGGCAATTCAGATTTGAGTCACCCTCATGTTATTATAGCTCAACAACATCTAGGCAAGACCTCACTTTGACACCATTAACATATTTCCTGTTTTAAAAGGTTTACAGGATGATGAGAGGCTGGGGCCAACCTGCAAATCTTGCAAGGATATTGGAATATCACCATGCTATCAATAAACCAGTCATAGTATGTTGTTGGGGAGAGTGCATCAGGGGAGGGAAATCAGAAAGCCATGGTTATTCCTTTGATTTCACATGTTGATAAGGAACCACTGAGCTCCTGTGGCCTATGTCACCAGCCCCATGGGCAGGGGAATTGGAAAGGTCGATGGCTACACCAAATATATAATATTTTTCTGTTCTCTTTGAAGAGAAGTTTTCTCCATTGTGAGGGAGAGGGGGAATAGTCCCATGGAGAAAGAAACTTAAAAGAGTTCTTTCTTCTTACAAAGGTCTGCCCTCAAATGAAACTATGTCTCCAGAGTCTAAATGGGGGTTTCTCAAAGACTCAGCCACAGAGGTGAGGGAAATCCTCAACTCCAGTGCCATCTTCTTTCTCCCTGTCTCACCGGTGAGGACCTCAGTCTAACTCCGAGCCAGAGAAGCAGAAAACCTTACCCTAACTCCCACTTACCTCCCTTCCTTCAGCAGGACGCAGTATCTAGCTTTCAACACGACCCTACAAGGCATGCTGCAGGTAAAACCATGACAGCAAGCACGAGAATCACACTTCCTGTGGCAGAAGTGATGGGGAGAGCAGGCTGGACTTTCAAGTCTCTTTGATGTAAGATACTGGGTCTAAGGGAAAAGTGCACAAGAGGAAAAAGAGATGGTAAATGTGGACAGAGATAGGAAACTCTAAGATTGTAACATGTTGTCTAGAAAGACAACAACACCATTATAAAAATCAAGAGTGCTTGCGCTGGCTTCATGAAGAGACTCAAAATAAACCAGAGGAAAGAATCATTGACAGGAAAGAAACTTCCAAAAGAGAAACACAAAGACAAAAATTACACAGACAACACAGAAAACTCAAGACTAATAGGTCATTACAAAATGAGTAACACACATAACAGGAATACCTATTCCTATAGGAGAGTGGACGGAGAGCTATTTGAAGGAATAATGACAGAGGATTGTCTGAAATTAATGGAGTTACCTAATCAAGATCCAGGAAAATCAAAACATTGAAAGAAGGATAAATACCAAAACACACACACACACACACACACAAACAATGAACCAAAACCACCAATGTTTCCTAATCTAGAATATTCAGCTACAGATCATTAAAGAAAAAAAAAAATGTTTTGGAAATCTGGAGCAGGGATTGGGAGTGGGTGTGGGAAGGGGAGAGGTGAGCAGTAACACCTTACTCCAGAGAAAATGATAAGAACGACATCACACTTCTTTTCAGAAACCATGCCATCAAGAAGGATGAAGTGTTTATACTGTTTAAAGGAACATCGAGCTAGAAATCTGTTGCCAGTGAAATGGTCCTTCAACACACACCACACAGTAAGGAAACCCGTCAGGAATAATGGCGGGCATTATTTCCAAGATGAAGGGGTCAATTCTCCAAAAAGACACAACAATTTCTAATGCGTATGCATCAACAACAGAGTGTCAGAGCACATGAAACAGAAACTGAAAATACTGCTGGTGGGAACAGATGAATCCATTCCTACAGCTGGATAATTCAAAATCCTCTTATCCCTCATTGACAGACCCAGAGATGCAGAATATTCATGAGAACACAGGTGAATGGACCAGCATCACCCTTCCACCCCATCCACTACACATTGGCAGAATACTTCATTCAACAATGAGGTATAGACATTCTGCTCGGGCTCTCTCACTAAGAGAGCCAAAATTCGGGGCCATACAACACATGTGAACCACCAAAGGAATTGAAATCACCGGAACTATGCTCTCAGACCCCAGTTGACTTAAACTAGAGATCGAGAACAGAAAGATAGCTGGAGAAATGACCAGAGAGAGAGAGATTCAACAGCCCACTTCTAAAGAAGACATGGGTGGAAGGGCAGGTGGGTGGAGGGATGGGTGAAGGAGGTGAAGGGAAAGAAGAGTGCACTTCTTCTGCTGAGCACTGAGAAATGTACAGAATTGCGGAGTCATGTTGTACACCTGAAACTCACATTACACTGTTTGCCAATTATGCTTGAACTTAAAAAAAAAAGAACATATGGATCAAGAAGGCACTTCAATAGAAATTTAAAACTACATCAATCTAGGTGATAATCAAAATTGACATATTAGAGGGAAATTTGTAGTACTGAATAGACATAAAAATGTCCAGGGGCTCTAACATTTTTTGCTTATTTATGAATGAAAGTACAGAAGGTACATTAATATACTTACAGCGAGGATGGTTCTCCAGAGGTATATGAGAAAGGCACAAGTTCCCAAGAAGGCAGTTAAAATGAGAAGCTTCCACAGAACTTCAGTCCCATGAGGGCCAAGACAGAAATGATCAGGCAAGGAAAGGACAAGCTGAAATACCATTTGAGACAATGAGGAATCTCAAAGACTTTTACTGTGTATCTGTCACAAAAAATCAACTTTACAAACCCTTAGTCAGCCTACAGGAGGTGAGCATACCTCTTAACTAGCTCCTCCTGGAGGAGAAGGAGCACAGAGGCATTTCCAAGGAGCTGGGGCAAACTTTTGGCAGTGATGAGTGTGTTTACCAACCTACCATGATGATGGCTTCCTTGTTGCTTCCCTATGTCTAATATCAACAAAAAGTATTCTTTGAAAAGATGTTGTGATCATATATACATTATGACACACTAAAGCTGCAGGCAAAATCTAATAGACAAATCTTAAGAGATTTTATTTTATCTACAAGCACATTGCAACTGTTTTTTCTATAGCTAACAGAACTTGAGAATTTATAAGCCAACACAAAATAAACAAGGTAAGTCAATGTAAACTAAGAATAGGTAAGGAGTCAGTGACTTCTACTGTATATCCATGGAGGACCTGGAAAAACTCCTTTGGACCATTTCCAAAACTACACCCAAAATTTAAGGACGAATGAGGGAAAGCATTAATAGAATTTGTACTAGAGGTACAAATGAGCACATTATATGGACACATGTTTATAGATCAGGACATAAGTGAGAGAGACAGGAGGCTGCTCGTTAATACGACATGTGATTATTGCCCAATAAAAATAAATCAGAGTTACTGATTAGTTTCTGAAATCATTGTTGTTTTCTTTCAATGCTCACTCTGATTCTGAATCACAAACCCAGATTTCAGATTTCTGAAGTACATAATCAGGTGATCATGTATGTTCTAAGCATATCTGTGAGGGTTAGTATCTCCAAAAAGCCAATGGAAGCAATTCATGTTCCTATTTCTTGGTACTGTAAGTAAATCATGCAAGAGCAACTTAAAATTTAACTTTCTAAAGAGGGAAAATATTAACGAATGTATTTATTTATTTTAAAGAGAGATGGGAAAAGGCAGAGGTAGACTGAGTAGCTGAGTGGCAGCTGAGCAGGGAGCCCAACCAGGGCTCAATACCAGCACCCTGGGATCATGACCCAAGCCTAAGGCAGACACTTAACTGCCTGAAACACCCAGGTGCCTGTGAATTCTAATACAAAATTCCTGGATACAAACACCGAGGGCAGGAACACATCATTTTACAAAAACTACACTTAGAAGTATTTCAGGAGAAAAGACACTGACAATGCAATTCATACTAATTCACACCAAACTTGAATTTTGTGCAAACACACCTCTCTAGAAAGGAGCTCCTGAAATCTAAAACATTTTCCTCTTCAGCCCTCATAGCTGAGGTCAGGAAAATGTGTGCTGTTGGGAAACGTACACTGCCTTTAATAGCCACTGTCTGGAAGAGAGCAGTAGCTGTCAGCAGAATGGTTGGTCATGGGGATCAAATGCACAAAAGACAGAGGCTGTCTTGTCAGGAATGTAAAACACGCCCATCTGTGGGCACTCAGTACATCTGGCAGCTGTCTGGATGCTGATACCAGTAGCTGAGTCTTAACTAGAGGACAGCCAGTGGGGCCAAAAACTCTAGGTTCTCCGACAGTGGCCATGAGCAGGTGGAGGTGGGAAATGCAACACCAGTTCATTTAGGCAAGAGTTCAGAGATGAGGAAGGGTGAGAAAGGTGAACTGATCCATGAGATGCAGCCCAGGTAGAGGGGAATGATTCCAATCCAGACGACCAAGAAATTCCCTCTTCTGAAGACTCAAATGAAACAGAATGGGGTCTACTTTGACTAGAGGTCTTCATGTGGGATGGGTCTGCCTCAATACAAGCATCCTTCTTGACTATTGACACTTCCGGATCCCTCTTTCATAATCTGGTGCAAGCGGATCTAAAGTAGTCTACTTATTTCCAGGGGTGTTCCCTAACTGTTGGCTGACTCTCTCTCTTTCTCCTGGGGGTACAGGGTTTACTTGTTCATGACAGAATGAAATATTCAGGCTGGGAACCACGTATTTCTTTATATTTGGACAATCCTAAGGACATCCAGAACTTTCTTCTTTTGGGAAAATCAACACACTGCACATACTTGGTCAAAGAAAGGACAACAACTCGTTCACTTCCTAATCACATCACTCCTAGTGATTTTCCTGTGACATATATCCCTGCAGGTTGTGGTCTATTAGTGTCTTGTGGGATTCTCAGGTCTCCATGGACCTGGTGGGACACACAGTCCCTGGGGACAGCCTCCAACCAAGAAGCACAGCAAAAAGGATATTTCACTTCTTAACACTCTAGTCCCAACACCAATGCTTAAGATACCCAGGGATGTCAAACTTTACAAATATAAACAATGCGCTGACACAAAAACAAACTAAACAGAAGCTGGACCCTGAATTTACCAGGCTTGCAGTAGGATCTTCACCAGGATTCCAGGGGACAATCTAGCACCCCTAGCTCCTACTAAATTAGAGTTCCTGACATTTTTGAAGACAATTTTAAAGAGATATAATGTACATATCACACAAGCCCCCTATTTAGGACAAAGAGCTCAATGGCTTTTCCTATCTTCACAAATCCTTCCTCCTGACACTATAAACCTGGTGCCTTCAGGTTTCCATCCTACCAAAGCAGTGCTTCTTGGACCCAGCAGCACAGACAGGACCCAAAACATGAGGGAAATGGCTGTGGCCTCAACACCTTCAGGTTGACCCTGAAACGTGCCCTGTGGTGCCCAGTCATCACGAAGAACTCTCGTTCTTCTGAGGTTACCATCAAGAACCCCATGAAAAAGCTGTGATTAAATAACCCAGTCGGAAGGAAGAAACCACTAGCAGCTTATGGGCACCCAAGTAGCTCAGTCAGATACGTGACCAAGTCTTGGTTTGGATCAAGTCATGATCTCATGGTTTTGAGGTTGAGGCCCACTTTGGGCTCTGTGCTCACTGCACAGCTGGTTTGGGATTTTGTCTTTCCCACCCTCTCTGCCACCTACACATGAGCCCTTTTTCTCTATTCCTCAAATAAATCATATCAGAAGAAGAAGAAGAAGAAGAAGAAGAAGAAGAAGAAGAAGAAGAAGAAGAAGAAGAAGGAGGAGGAGGAGGAGGAGGAGGAGGAGGAGGAGGAGGAGGAGGAGGGGGGGGAGGGGGAGGGGGAGGAGGAGGAGGAGGAGGAGAAGAAGAAGAAGAAGAAGGAGAAAAGGAAGACATGAGTGAAGTGTCACATATACTCACATTTGGGTTTGGGGAACTGGGACAGTGGAGCAAGACAAGCCAGAAGATTAGTCTTTGCACCATCATGTCCTGGTCCTTTTAAGGGGCACTGTGGGTCCAGGGAGGAAGTGGAGATGGTTGGGGGGCAGGGGAGGGTGGGGAGGGGGTGTTTGGAAGGGGTGGGGAGGGGCAGGGTGGTAATTAGGGAGGGGAATAGGGAAGAAATAGAGGGTAGGATGGGGAAGGTGTTGGTCAGGAGAAGGGGTCAGGGACAGTGTCAGGCTGTGTCAGGGTCAGATTAAGTACTCAAGGGGAAGTAGCACGGTTCAGAAAAGTTAGGAGGTCAGCAGGTTAGTAAAGGACAAGGTCAGCAGGACACATTAGCAGGTCAAGTGAACTCTCAGGAGCAGTTGATTTGGAGAATCCATCCTCCACCAAGCCTTCCCGGGTTTGAACGTTTCCTTAGCAACCTAGAAACATTCTAATCTCTCCACCAATCCCCTGCCTTTGCCCCTAGTAGCTCAACATGGATGCCACACGTGACCTCATTGGTACAAAGCCCCTTCCCACCTGATACCCCAATACATGCCATCGCAACGACAGATCCTCTCTGGATCTCTAGCCATCCTTCTTGTTTACTTCCTCCCACCCAGGTCCCTGTTCCCTCTTCTGGGCGCTCTCTCCTTCCCTTCCAAACTCCCGTCTGAGAGCCACTGGCTGAACAATGTAGAAAGCAAAGGAGAACCAAACTGCAACAACAAGTAAGTACACAACCAGAGTAAGAGGTTCGAGCCTCTCTCAGCAACTCAACGCAGACAGAACTTCCACAAGATGTAATTCTTAATGGCAAACCATCTGAATCCCATAGCTGTCTCCATACATCTGTCCACATCCACATCCACTGATTTTAGGCACATAGGAGACCATTTCAAAAATACGCCCAATTTACTTTAGCCATAAGGGAAATTTTAATTTTGTTTCAGATGCATCAATTCAGGCAACTACAGAGCATCTTGTGGTAATATAATGTGCTAGAAATCACTGATAAAAAGTGAACTAGAAATTCCCATATGTTTAGAAATTCAGAAGTACCTCTATCATGGGAACAGGAGTAAAGAAATAGAAAAAAGAGGGGCTCCTGGTGGCTCAGGTCATGATCAGGTCCTATGATCAAGCCCATCGGGCTCTGTGCTCAGGAGGGAGCCTGCTTTCCCCTCACTCTCTGCCTGCGTCTCTGCCAACTTGTGATCTCTCTCTGTGTGTCAAATACGCAAATAAAATCTTAAATAAAAAAGAAATAGAAAAGGAAAAGAGCAACACTGGAACTGAATGATACGAGGATGATACAATTAAAATCAAATATGTCTTCTGGGCTGGAATATCCTCCGGTATTAGTCTGAGAAGACTTCATGGTCTCAAAATCATCCCCAATTGGCTGAGACATTGGAACACCTCCAACAGAGTAGATCTGTCACTTCTCTTTGTGACCCTCCTACGCACTAGCTTCGGCTTTACATGAGGAAACTTTACAGGGAAACAGTCCAATCAGACTCTCATGTCATCTTCTGGGACATCCAGGAATGAGAGCATTTTAAGAGAAGACTTTCACCAGCTTCTCCCCTGGCGGATCTAGGATAACACCCAGAGAGCTGGCAGCTCCATCTGTGCTGGGTAGGGACAGCCAAGCATGTGGGCAGGGCCAGGGACCCAGGAGACTAGACAAACCCCCTGTTATCCTCTCTCCTGGGGCCTGTCCTGAGCTGAACTTCCTAAACTGTGTCTCCCTAGGACTCTCAAATGTTTCCTCAACTCCTTCTGGTCCAAGACAGCTGATTTTCAGTGCTCTACAAACCACCACTTTATTATTGTGTAAATTTCTTGTAAACAGGAACCACTCTAGTACTGCTTAAATAGCACAACAGCTTGTTTTTTCTAATTAACGTATAATGTAGTTTTTGTTTCAGGGGTAGTCTGTGATTCATCAGTCGCACACAGTTCAAGCACTCACCAAAGCACATACCCTCTCCAATGCCCATTCCACAGCCTCCCATTCCTCCCACACACTTCCACTCCTGCCACTCTCAGTTACAACAATATCCTAAACATACACATACAGAAACCATAAAAAAACAAGCCAACAACAAAACAAGGATAACAAAACAAAGTATTCAATTCTGCTAGATGCCGCTGTCCACCTCAAGAACCCCAGAGTTGGGCTGCTCTGGTTGTAGAAGGAGACCAGCTATGGAAGGGGTGGAGTCAGACTATCCTAAAAGGGAACAGGAGAGAGTCCCAACCTGTAAGGGGGCCAGGGACTTCCATGGAAGATGGCCAGAGTCACCTTGACTAGAACTGGAATCGGGAGCAGGGAAAGAAGCAGGGAATAGAGTTTGGGGGCCTCAAATAGGTGAGATCAGTCATGGAGTTGAGGAGGGGTCCCCAAAGCCAGTGTCAGTCTCCCATCTATGAAACCCTTTGTGGCCCCTGGAGACAAGCCAGGAGCCTAGAGTTTGAGATCCAGCTGTCCTGCTTACCTGCTGTTTGCCCTGGTGCTCATTTCCTTCACTGAACCAGGAGTGTCCATGCCCATGTCCATAACTGTGTGGAGGACAAGAAGAAGTCACATGTTGAGAACACGCAGACATTGACATCATCACCGCCAGGGGCTCAGTGTCTCTGGAGATCCAGTGCCTCATGTCTCACCCCTGTTAATGACAGCCCGGGTGACAACCACAGGTCCCTCCTGTTTCAGGCCTGTGCTATGCCCTGCCCTTTGCCAACATCAGCATTCCGGCACCAGATGGCAGGAAGACCCCATGAACTGTGGGGTGAGCTCTGGGCCCCTGGCAAGACTGAGGGATTCCTGGACCGTGGGAAAGGTGATCAAGTGAGGGATTATACTGGACTGGGCAACTGAGCTCCAGGGCACCCTGAAAGGAATGGGGGATTGGGCACCTGTGGAAAGGGCTGGATGCATCTTACAAGATTCCTGGGTCCCCACAGGGCAGATCCCTCCTACACTCCTGCTGGTGCTGGCAGGGATCTGGAAGCACCAGCAGCACCAGCAGCAGAAGTCGCAGCAGATCAATGGGATGCTGGATGGACCTGGGAAGAATGGTCTGGCAGGTAAGTGGAATCACCAGGCTGGGATGCCCTTGGCCTCCTCCTCCTTCCCCAGCCACCTCTCAACCTCTGACTCTGACTTCACCTTCCAGCAGGGCATGGAAAAGCCAAACAGAGGTGGACACCCACGGCCAAGGAAGGGTCCCTCCCCAGAGCTCTGTGTCCTTGTTTCTGAACAGACAGAAGGAGTCACCCGGGGCCCCTGGAACAGGGAGGGAGAATCTGGCCCCAGAGCCCTCTCTGATGGGGCCTGGGGAGAATCCTGGAGGGACAGAATGTAGCACTGGTTCGTAGTCTAAAAAGTCTATGTTTATTAAGGAAATGGAAAAAACAAGTTGCCAGTTGAGCCTCTGGAAGAGAACAGGACCAGTTTCCATTCTTCCAATTTCTACTCTTTGCCTGAATAATTACTTCACCTCTCCAAACCTCTGTGTCCTTCTCTGTGATGTGGGGACAGCATGGCTTCATTCCTCAGGGCATGGATGCAAAGATTCATCGAGATCCGTCATACAAAGCTAGTTTAAACTGATACTTATACCTATCATTATCATCATTTTTTCTTAAAGATTGAACTTGTTTTTCTCAACATTATGCTAAATAAACTTTTATATTTACTTTCTTCAAAAGATTTTATTATTTGAGAGACAGTGAGCACAAGTCGTGGGCAGATGCAGAGGGAGAGGGAGAGGCAGCCTCCTCTCTGAGCAGGGCTCAGTCTCAGGACCCTGAGATCAGGATGCCAGGTAAAGGCAGATGCTTAACTGACTGAGCCCCCCAGTCACGGAGGGCCCCTGAGAAAGAGCCCCCAGGGCTGCAGCAGTGGGAACAGCCCCAATCCTGATCCCTAGCAGGAGAGATACATCCCCAGCGCCAGGATATCCTCCAGCCCCGGGAACTCCATCTTAGCAATGCCTGCCTCCCCCCACCCCGGGTGACCCCAGAGTCCAGGCAGTGCTATTCCCTGCCTGCCCCCATCCCTTCCTGCCATTCCACTCCCTCTGCTCCATGCAGGTACCTAGTCAGGCTCTTCTTGTGGCCCATGGTCAAGGATGTTGCTGTACCCCCGCCCACCCCCCAAAAGCCGAAACCAGCACTGCTTGGAGGAGTAACGCCATAGGTAGAGTCCTCGTGGTCCACCCCTCTCCCTTCATAGCCCAGGACCTCAGCCCTACCTAGGCTACTGGGCCTTGAGCACCCTTCAGTGCCGCCACTGCCTCCGCCGCCGCCCCTTGAGCCTCCACAGCTGCCAGTCTCCTGAGACCAGCTCCCACCTGCGCTGCCTCTACTGAGTGCATGTCATGGAGTGTGTGCTCCTTGGGGGCGTGCGGGCCTCTTGGTGACCTACCTCGCCCAGCGAGGTGGAGCGTGTGATTCCAGCAAGTGGCGATGGGCTCCAGGCCCTGCAAGTCTGCCTTAAGGGGCTGTAGTGGGGACCCAGTCCCGAAGCCATTCCCAGGGATGCAGTTCCCCACACTGAGTTTTGCAACTGCCAGTGCTGCTTGCTATGCCTCCAGGCTTGGAGTGCCCTGGGAGCCAGCGGGCCTCTTTCTTTTGGCGCCAGTTCCCCTGCTCCCTTCTGCTCCTCTGCCACCAGGAGCTTTGGAGCAGCCTCTCCTAAAGTCCTGGCCTCTTGCCCATACCCCAGGCTGAAGCCCCTTCCCAGGCTCCTGAGGCAGGAGAGAAGTGTGCTGACAAAATAAAGACAGCAATGCATACCCTGGAAAGCTAAATCCACACGTGACAACACAGAGACCAAAGGCTTAATTACACGTGCTCCATCACACCCTGTCCAGACACCAGTGCCCTGTGTGGGGAGCAGTCATTCACAATCTCTCTCCTGCCTGGGACTACTGATTTTAATGATGGCATGGCATGTTATTTTGAGGAATTGTGTAATTTTCTGAATGAGTTAAGTGACAAACAATACAGTCAGCAATGTTCTACTACATATTCGCAGCCCATTTTCAGGGCTCAGAGGGTTAAGCATCCCCCTCCCGACTCTGGCTCACTTCATGATCTCAGGGTCCTGGGATGGAGCCTTCAGTCTGGCTCCTGGCTCAGTGCAGAGTGTACCTGACATTCTTACTCTCTCCCTCTACCCTCCCCATGCCCCCGATGGAGACTCTCAAATAAATAAATATCCTTAAAAGGATAAATAAAACTTTAAATGAAACAAAAAAACAAAAAGAACAAAACCCTCCTCACCTAAAAAGGAAGGATGGAAACATGGGGGCGAAGACGCCACCCACAAAAAGGCCCTCCTGAAAGAGCCAAAGAGAAAGTGAGAGCCAAAGTACTGTAGCACACGTCATTTAGGTGTCGGAGGCAGGCCCCCGACCAGGGCGGCCTCCGCCATTAAAAGATGGCGCCTGGCTAGTTGCCAGGTTAGGATTGCCTCATGAGACTAAGCGGAATGCCCAAAGAGGAAGTAAACAGCATTGGTTTCTAGGAAAGTTGTTTGTTTAGGTGTGCAGCCTGATTCGCTCCCTCCTGTACCCTGCTCGCTGATTGGTCAGGTAAGCTTATATAAGTGTGTAGACTTGCGGAAATAAAGAGAGAGAAGATACATCTGAACTGGGGCTTCTTGTCGTCCTTGCGGGTCTAGGGTGATAAATGGCGCCGGCACCCGGGAACTAAATAAAGGAATCTTGCAAGGTAATTCACAGGAAAGCGGGGAGTAAAGTTCCGCGGGTAAGCGGGGACATTAGCCACGTTCAAAAGTGGGAATTCCGCGGTAAAGCAGGGAGTAAAGGCCACATTCAAAAGTGGGAATTCCACGGTAAAGCGGGAAGTAAATGTCGACTGAAGTATATGCGTGTAAAAAGTTGATGTGTTAGTTACTGTCTTTAACGTCCGCGTCTGTTGTCTGTGTGTTCATAATGGGATCTGAAGTATCTAAAGTGCGGTTGGAAGAGTCTTTAAAAGACCTGCTGAAAGCCAATGGAACTTCACTAAAAGCAAAAACTGCTCGGGCCTTTTTGAATACAGTGGAAAAGGCGGCTCCATGGTTCCTAGATGAAGGCTTGCTAAACATACCTCAATGGGACCACTTAGGGGAGGATTTGAAGAAACAGGACAATAAAACGCCTTTGCCACCTGGGTCCCTGGCAATATGGACCTTAGTCCGGGGATGACTGGTGGGGCCTAAACCCAAATATTAATCAGCTCTACAAGAGGGAGCATTGGCATTGGAGGAAGTGAAAGAGGATTGGTCTTCTCGTGCCTCAGAGGGGGGTAGTTCTAGTGAAGAGGAAGAAGAAATGTCAGGGGAGGAGTTAGGCCGAAAAATGCATTGCAACTTTGAACAGTTGAAACTAACGACTCCAGCGACACCTAGTGCTCCTCCGCTGTATAATCCTATGGCGTGCCAAGGAGCTTGTAGCTGCTGCACCACATGTGGTAGTGGCAGGGTTTCGAGCTGGAGAGATCATGACCTGGCCTCTGCCTTTCCAGTTTTAGACGACCAAAACAACCAGCGGTATCATCAGCCTCTTGATTGTAAACTAGTTAAGCAATTAAAGGAAGCAGTCATGCAGTATGGCCCTCAGGCAGTCTTTACGGTATCTTTGCTGGAGACCATATCAGGAATGAACTTAGTCCCTGAAGACTGGGGTAACCTAGCCTGCGCAACCTTGTCGGGAGGGCAATATCTAGTATGGAAAACAGCCTGGCAAGAATACTCAGAGGACACTGCCCGCCGTAATGCAGCGGCTGAAAATCCTCAGTGGGACCTAGAAATGTTAATGGGAATAGGACCGTACATGGGAAAGCAGGCCCAAATACAATACAACCCTTCGGTGTATCTGTAAATAGCCGCGGTGGCCACTAAAGCATGGAAGACAATTCAAGGCAGTGGGGATTTACAGGGTCAGCTGTCTAAGGTAATACAAGGACCAAATGAAGCATATGCTGATTTGGTAGCGAGGCTGATGCAAACAGCTGGTCGAATATTTGGGGAGGTAGAGGCAGCCATGCCATTGATAAAACAGCTGGCTTATAAGCAAGCTAATAAATGGTGTAAAGAAGCCATCAGACCTTGGAAAAGCAAAGACTTGAGTACATATATTAAAGTTTGCAGGGATATCAACGACAGTGTTATTCAAGGGCAGGTTATGGCTGCAGCTATCACTCAAGGTTTACAAGGATTTCAGGGAGCTCAACAATATAAACATAGGGGTACTCCTGGAGTTTGCTATTACTGCAAAGAGCCAGGACACTTTAAGCGTGAGTGCCCCGAGAGAAAGGTGTCCTATCAAGAGCCTAAAAAACCAGGTATCTGCCCAAGATGTGGGAAGGGTGCCCACTGGGCATATGAATTTCGCTCAATAAGGGATATACAAGGAAACTCTCTGCCTCCAAGAGGGTCAAAAAATGGGAAGGGGGGCCCCACACCCCAGGGCCCTCAAATGTATGGGGTGCTCCAACAGGTGGCTCGCTCGCATTATCCGCCAACGAGCCAAGGCAAGCCACAACAGGGAGTGCAGGATTGGACATCCGTGCCACCACCAGACTCATACTGACTCCAGAGATGGGGACCCAGGTAGTCGAATCAGATTTTAAGGGTCCATTACATGAGGACACCGTGGGCCTCTTGCTAGGACGGAGCTAGATGGCGTTATCAGAACTCCTTGTTCACCCCGGTGTTATAGATGCTGATTATAATGGAACGGTGAAAATCCTGGTATTCTCCCCACGTGGAATTACAGCTATTAGTCCAGGTGATAAGATAGCTCAAATCCTGGTATTGCCTTGTTGTCACAAGCCTTTTGGAAGCCATGAGGTTACACGGGGACAGAAGGGGTTCTGTTCATCTGGAGTTCCTCTAGCATGCGTCACGCTAGGCATGGAAAATAGACCCTTTTACTCTTTTTGGATAAGAGACAAGAAATTCATGGGCTTATTGAACACTGGAGCAGATCGCAGTATCATCAATGAAGCTGATTGGTCTAAGGATTGGCCTGTGCAAAAGGCTGATCAAACACTTCGAGGATTAGGGATTGCTCATAGCCCCATGTGCAGTGCAGCTACACTGCCATGGAAGGATGATGAAGGCCACCATGAACTTGTGCAGCCATGTGTCCTTAAGATTCCCATTTTATTGTGGGGATGGGATGTCTTGGCCCAAATGAACCTGAAGTTGACTCCAGAATTATTCTATATTGAGGAAGCTCAAGCCTTAATGACTAAGTCTGGTTATTTTGGAACGGGAGGCCTAGGAAAATAGCTGCAGGGCACCCCTGAACCTATTCCCTTGACTAATTACTTCTCTCAAAGAATAGGTGGGCCGGGGCTGGGTTTTTCATAGGGGCCACTGAACCTCTAAAAATTCAATGGAAAAACAGTAAACCCGTGTGGGTTGCTCAGTGGCCCCTGCCTAAAGAAAAATGTGAAGCTGCCCACACGTTAGTAAAAGAGCAACTTGCCGCCGGGCATATTCGGCCCTCCACATCACTATGGAATACGCCTATTTTTGTGATTAAGAACAAGTCGGGGAAATAGCGATTGTTACATGACTTATGAGCGGTTAATGAAAAGATGGTGGCCATGGGAGCAGTACAGCTGGGGGCTGCCTTTAGTCTCAGCCCTGCCCTCTGGTTGGCCCTCTGTGGTAATCGATATTAAAGACTGTTTCTTTTCCATCCCATTGCTCCCCGAGGACACCCAATGTTTCGCTTTCACAGTACCTACCATTAATCATTCTTGTCTGGATCATCATTATGAGTGGGTGGTATTGCCTCAGGGCATGGCCAATAGCCCTACAATGTGCCAATTATATGTGGACCAAGCCCTGAAGGAGGTTAGAACACAATTTCCCCCGCTCATTGTGTATCATTATATGGATGATATTTTGCTGTGCCATAAAAAAGAACAATATATTGAGAAGGCCATTTCCTTTCTTTTCAAACATTTTGAGAAATTCGGATTACACATAGCACCAGAAGAGGTCCAAATGACGCCCATTAAAGAGTATTTGGGAACTAGGTTAGAGAATACTAAAGTCAGACCTTTAAAGATAATCCTGCGGACGGATCACCTAAACACGTTAAATGATTTTCAAAAATTGTCAAGAGATATCAATTGGATGAGGCCCTATCTAAAACTCACTGATCAGGAATTGTCACCCTTATTTGAGACACTTAAAGGAGACCCTAACCTCACCTCTCCTCGTCAGTTGACTGAGGGGGCAAAAGAAGCCATCAGTCTAATCCAGAAAAGGCTAGAAGCTGCTCAGATAGACAGAAATGACTACTCCAAACCTTTGCTATTTTGTATCCTTGCCGAAAAACGAGCTCCCACTGCAGTTTTTTGGCAATCTGGCCCCATATCATGGGTTAGTTTGACCCACTCTCCAGGGAAGGTCTTGCCCTGGTACCCAAGTGCCATTGCACAAATTATACTTAAAGGGATTAAACTTAGTATAGCAGCATTTGGTAAACAAACAGATACTATAATATCACCATATACGCAGGAACAAATAAAGTGCCTAGCAGCCTGTGATGATGACTGAGCCATTTTGATAAAGATAACGTGCACTCAATTTGATAGCCACTACCCATCACATCCACGGCTATAGTTCAGTTTATCCAATCCAATCATATACCCTAGGATCACTCACCATAAACCCCTCAGTAATGTAAGTCTTATATTCACTGATGGATCTAAGCAAGGAGTAGGAGCTATAGTTACCAAAGAAGAGAGTTGGACCTTCCTATTTCAAAGCTCCTCTCCCCAAGAAACCGAGCTGCTCACAGTGATAAAAGCATTTCAAATGTTTCATCAAGAACCCTTCAACCTTTTATCAGATAGTAGATATGTGGTGCAAGCTGTCTCTATCATTGAAAATGTGGGTTCTATTAATGCCAGGTCTACTATCTCTGAGGCATTACAAGAAATCCAAACATTAGTTTGGGACAGGAAGGCTCCATTTTATATTGGCCACATATGAGCTCATACAACCTTACCAGGCCCCCTGACAAAAAGTAATCGATTAGCAGACTCCTTAACCAGAGGAGAATTTGTCTTTGCCATTGAGGACCCAGTGCAATAGGTGAGACATTATCATAAGCTGTTCCATGTGAATGCTTTAACTCTTTGCCTCAAATTTAACTTAACAAAAGCACAGGCATGGGACATAGTAGTCTCCTGCAGAAATTCCGTGACCTTACTACCTGCACTCATCCTTGGGGGTTAATCCTAAGGGTTTGTTACCTAATCATATATGGCAAATGGATGTCACACATGTTTCAGAATTTGGAAAGTTAAGATATGTTCATGTCTCTGTAGATACCTGCTCTGGGATAATTTTCACCTCACTGCATACGGGGGGAAAAATCCAGAGATGTTATCGCCCATTGCCTACAGGCTTTCGTGGCATGGGGAAAGCCAGGCCAGTTAAAGACAGACAATGGCCCAGCCTACACCTCACAACCCTTTAAAGCCTTCCTACAACAACTTGACTTCACTTGATACATGGAATACCCTATAACCCACAAGGACAGAGTTTTGTGGAGTGTGCACATCTTACAATAAAAAATGCGCTTTATAAACAAAAAGGGGGAATAGGGGACACCTTCAGGTCCCCTAAAGATAAGCTCAACGCCATTCTCTTTATTTTGAATTTTTCAATGATGGACCAAACGGGTAAATCAGCTGCAGACAGACATGGAAGTGATGCTGCTGCTCCCCCTAAGCCTTTATTACTTTGGAAGGACATCCTCACAGGAAAGTGCAATGGAGCACATCCAGTGTTAGTATGGAGTAGGGGGTCTGTATGTGTTTTTCCACAGGAAAAGGAGGCTCCAATTTGGATTCCAGAGCGGCTGGTGCATGCAGCCTTGCCTCCGAACACCAGTCATGATGCTGAAGATGCTGATGATAACTCTGGGGATGCTACACCTCCTGTGGCTGACTCAAGCCAGAGAGCTGTGGGCAGTGGTTAAAGCATGGCCATATCCTTTACCAGTGACTATCTCTTCTCTCATATTCCCTCCTCTCCCTTTGATGCTTGGCAGGTCTGTAACTTGCTAGGAGCATGTACTGATATCTCAGCAGTGTCCATGTTAAATGGCAAATTCCTCAACTGTTTTATAAACAAAATGACTCTAGTACCTTTGAGGCAACAGTTAATGTGTCTTGTCCCAATAATATTACTTATCAGCCCACTCCCATATGCGTCTCGCCACCGTTTCTTTTCCTCGTAACAAATGCTAGCGAGCTGAATGATACGTTAATTGCACTAAGAATTGCTATCTTTCCCAGTGCTGGAATGTAACTGCCTTCAAGCTGGCTGTGATTATACGTATCCCTACCCATGTTCCTATCCCAGTTTCCATTCCAGAGGACAAGTTACCGGTGGTGATATCCAGAAAGAAGAGAGATTTTGGTATCACAGCCGCAGTTGTGACAGCACTGGCTATATCTACAGCAGCTGCCACGGCAGCAGCAGTCTCACTTGCTACAACTATACCCACTGCAGAAGTTGTGAACACCCCTGCAGAAGGAACGGCGGCTGTCCTTCAAACAGTCTCAGATCAATGCACATCTGCAAGCAGGAATCCCGATAGTCAACCAGAGAGTGGATTTGGTTCAAGAACAAGTGGACATATTGGGGGCCCTATTGGGACTGGGAGGTATAGCAACCTTCCCGGCAATTTGTGTAACTCCCATAGCTTATACTAATATGAGTGACTTACAGAATGTCTCCTGACAGCTCTCCCAATACTTGTGGGGGAATCAGTCCGCAGAATTCCAAAACTACACTCAGCACCTGCTACTAGGCATAACAAGGATAAAGAACACCAGAGATGAGCTGGCAACCCTCCCAGAGATAATCAAAACATTGCAAGATGTGTTAACCTTTATGAAACAAGCGGCTAGCGTAATTTGTCTGATGATAATTCTCGTAGTGGGCTTGATTCTGCTAGTAAGGAAACTGCAAATTTGGAGGCGACAGCAACATAGGCAATAGCAAGCCATGGTGCAGGACTTGTTAGCCATCGAGGCTAGAACATCCCACCAAGTGTGGCTAAGTATGCTGGATCGGTAGTCAACGATGGGTAAGATTGGTGGGGGAAATATACCAACCTAAGACAGGATGCAGATCATTGATATCTGCCGTCTGATGATGGGTAAGGATATTCTCCGCCACTGACAACCTAAGACAGCCACAATCCCTGCCATAATAGAAAAAAGGGGAGATGTCAGAGGCAGGCCCCTGGCCAGGGCGGCCTCCGCCATTAAAAGATGGCGCCTGGCTAGTTGCCAGGTTAGGATTGTCTCATGAGACTAAGCAGAATGCCCAAAGAGGAAGCAAACAGCATTGGTTGCTAGCAAAGTTGTTGGTTTAGGTGTGCAGCCTGATTCACTCCCTCCTGTACCCTGCTCGCTGACTGGTCAGGTAAGCGTATATAAGTGTGTAGACTTGCATAAATAAAGAGAGAGAAGATACATCTGAACTGGGGCTTCTTGTCGTCCTTGCGGGTTGAGGGCGATATTTAGGGATCCACTATTACCTGAAGTTCTACTGAACTGAGTTAGTGCTGACAACTTCCTCAAGTAGCTGCCGTTTACCAAAAGAGCTTTTAATAATCTTGGAATTTCTTCAGCATTGACAGAAGCACAGGAGAAACCTATGCCACATGAGGAATGCACTCCAACCTCCCATCCCAGTAACTGACAGGATACACTGACAAGTTGGCTGGCCTGGTCTCAGGATGTGGCAGGCAACTAAAGAAAGGTTGACTAGCCTGTCCACGAAGGTTCCACCTTTAATTCTCCCCAACCCCAGGAGCTAAATGGCAGAGTCTTCAGAAATAACCTACAGAAGTAACTACCCCTTGCCCCCAAAAGAAAGGAGCATGCACGCTGCCCCAAAAGGCAAAGGTGTACCTTAACACTGTCTAGAACGAGTTCCTCATCACTGTGTAGTTTCACATTCTGCTCTGATTTCTCAAAACACTTGCCACTGGCCACAATTATTTCACTTTTCTGTTTACTTGCTGAATTTCTCTTCTTCTCCACAGTATTCCAAATGCAATGAGAACAAGGACATTGTCTGTTTTTCCACCACTAGACACCAGAGCCCATTTCGTGGTATGCTCCAGAAAAACCTGTCAAATAAGAACAATTACCCAGGTAATTTACTGGAAGGTTACCAAGTAGACAGAATATCCAGTCAGTATCAATAAATCACTAAGTTCAAATAGCAAATACAAACAAAATTATCACCGTTTTGGGATAAGGGCGATCTTAGAAGCCAAAAGGTTGGGTAAATTAGATGGCTCAGAAGACATGTAGTTTTTCCATGTATTTCATGGAGAAGGTTTATTAAAGACAAACACTACAGTAAAACCCATGTGCCCTAAGGAGCAAAACCACTGTGGTGGATGACCCACAAACCACAGGGAAGAAGCCTTGCTCTACTCCAGGTTAGCTACACCCCAGCCCTGTTTTCTGGGAGTTGTTCTTTTTTTTTTTTTTTTTTTCAATCTGAAACTCATTACCTCAGAGAGATGCACTTTTTTTTTTAAAGATTTTATTTATTTATTTGACAGACAGAGATCACAAGTAGGCAGAGAGGCAGGCAGAGAGAGAGAGGAGGAAGCAGCAGGCTCCCTGCCGAGCAGAGAGCCTGACGCGGGGCTCGATCCCAGGACCCTGGGATCATGACCTGAGCCGAAGGCAGAGGCTTTAACCCACTGAGCCACCCAGGCGCCCCGAGAGATGCACTTTTGAGGCAAGATTCGAACTTTCATGTCTCGCTAAGGATGAATGTTTACCTCGAAAACTTCTAAAGTACTTCATGACTATCCAAGGGCTATTGAGTTGTCAGGCTACCTGAATTTGAGGAGAGAAATGTCCAAACTTACAACTTCAAAAAATGAGGGAGCTCCAGAAGAAAGGAAATGTTTTACAAACAAAACAGTGTACCAACTTTTCATGCAATATCCTGAGTACCAACTTTTTTTCCTTTTAAGACATAATTTTATGACACATCTAAAGTAAATTCCTCACTTCTCCCTGCAAAAGCTCTACAAACTTCTCAAGGAGATGGTGTGCAAATAAACTCGAGTTGACCCTAGAATCCCAATAAAATTGGGCACTGAAAAATATAAAAGTTCTAAATCCATGGGAATTACCCAACAGCAAATTTTACCAACTTTCTAGTGAGGGTCACATAAGCGGTAGCTGAGGGTTCAAATGCGGCACTATGATCAAAGAGGCACTATTCATCTCCTGCTGCAGCAGTAGCTTGGCCATCTCTGCTTCCAAAAAAGACATGATTGGATTTAGAGAAGCAGCAAGACTGAAGCAAAGTACATCGAATCTAAAACCGAGTCTAAGAAGTTACTCTGCTCAACACTCAAGAACGTCCACTTCACAAAAGGCTTAAGTAAAGTTGTTCATTTGCAGGGGTAGCTCATCCTAAAAGCCGATGGCATCATCCTTTATGACACTGGCAAACCCTACTTTATCCATCTCCTCTAATCACAGAGGAAAGGGACAGATTTTCCTCCCCACCCACAGCCACCTTCAATATACACCACTTTATTTCCTATGTTGAAAGGCTTAGGGTAGAGTTCTCTCAGCAGGCTCTTACGTTGTATCACAGAACAAACAGGAGCCAACCACAGGATAGGATGGAAATCTTCCCAAACTGGTTTGTGGTGATGCTTGCACAAGTCTTTAAAACAACTGAAATTCAATGAATCGTGCACTTAGCATGAGTGACTTCGACAAGATGGAAATCATACCTCCATGAAACTACACAATAATCACCAGCCAGGGGCAGACTGTGATGACACAGTTAGAAAAAGGAGTGTATCCAAGACCCAAAGAGACCCTCCACATGACTGACACACCCAATATACATCTCTGTTGCTCCCTGAACCTCCGAGGATCCTGTTCAGTATTTCCTCCTGCTTCCCTTCACATGTTCCTCTGGCACATCTGACCTCCTTCCCATTCTGCTCCAGAGCAGACCTTATGAATCCCTTCCACGAATCCACCTGGAGTATTCAACACATAAAGTACACCTGGCAATAACAATGAAAAGTTGGCAGGGGATCTTGTAGAAATTGATTCCTTTTTTCAAAAGAAATGGGAAGGAAAAGGAGGCATTCGAATTGACTCCCCTAGCCAGACTTCTCTCATCCCCCAGACAGCACCTTATTTATACCTGTCTCCGAGGCTGTAAAACTTGATTCTGCTCATCGTAGTGCCTTTCTAATCAACTCCTTCCCCACCCCTCACCAATATCTTGACCAGTACCTTTCCCCTCCTAAAAATTCCATAAATGCTCTTTGAGGAAGTTATTATTCTCCTCACCCAATTCAGTGACACCTGTTCTATCCTCAAAGGGTAAATACAGTTCTGTGTCCTACTGGACCTACCACTCATCAAACTCTGACTTCCTTCCTAGACTTGGTCGATTATGGCAATAAAGACCAAAATGATGAACAAACTCCAAAATGACCACGGGTTAGACCACTGGAGAGGGTGATGTTATAATACAAATATGAAATAAGCTCAGAGCTATAAAACCTAACTTCTACAAGAGCCAACAGGTTAACGAATCCCTTTTAAGATTTTTTTAAAGATTATTTATTTATTAATTTGACACAGAGAGAGCTCACAAGTAGGCAGAGAGGCAGGCAGAGAGAGATGAAGTGAAGCAGGCCCCCTGCTGAGCAGAGAGCCCCATGTGGGACTCGATCCCAGGACCGTGAGATTGTGACCTGAGCCGAAGGCAGTGGCTTAACCCACTGAGCCACCCAGGCGCACCCCTTTTAAGATATTAAAAAGTTGTTCTAAAATCCCAAATTCTTACCTCCTCCTCAGCATCCAAACCCAACAAGTTTTCTACTGTCATCAATACCAATATGCAAGACAAAAAGTATGAAATCTTTGCAGTACCAAAAGTGAATTACAAGAAAAAGACCCAGGAAGATCACAGAGCAGTAACTAGGATGGCAGGGAAATTAACCAACTGTTTCTATACCTCATGACACCTGGATGAAGACCTTTTGAAAGTCCCCTTCCCACAGGAATCCCATTTCTAGCCTAAGAAAGCCCAAATGGGGTCTGCTTTCCAATTAAAGATGGCTTCAAGAATGTTTCTCCAACACCTAAACACTGACAATAACCACGTGGTGAAAAAATAATGAATACTGTTATGCTGAAAATAAAGAAATTAATTTAAAAAAAGATGAAACAAAAAGGCCACAGAAAGTTGGTGCCACTTTTCAGAGTGTTAAGTCCTCTGATCTTGGAAATCTGAGTTCAAATCCCAGTCAAGCAGAGACCTCAAAAAATTACACGAAAACCCTTAAAGAGAAGAGAGAAGTCCCCTTTCCTAAAACAGTCTGACTTCAGTAATCTCCTAGATTCATTAAAAATCGGAATGTCACTCTCAACATCTGTAACTCTGGAACAAACTTCGAACATTTCTATGGCTTTTAAAATCAAAACATCTCATGTGCTTTCAAAATTTGGTAAATCAGATTTTTTTGTAAGAAACATGTAGAAACTGAAATGCATTTCATTAGAAGATAATTATTACCTGCAATACAGCAGTATAAACTTGAATTTGGTTTTGGTCTTCACTGGTAAATTTCTCAAGTTCTTAGGCATTTCCTAGCCATTTACTTGAACATCATCTAAGGGAACACTCAAAGCAGTACCACAACAAAGAGGTTTGGCCTCTGCAGGATTCTACATGAAAAAAAAAAAAACAAAAAAAAAACAAAAAAACAGGTCACATAAATTAATCACAATCACACTGCTTTAAATAACATTTCTAAACTTTCATGCCATTTGATGGAACTCCCTGTTTCAGAGAGCAAAACAAAATCTATTCAGCTCCCATTAAGTGCTTTTTCTTTTCTTTTCTTTTTAAAAAAGATTTTATTTATCTGACAGACAGAGATCACAAGTAGGCAGAGAGGCAGGCAGAGAGAGAGGAGGAAGCTGGCTCCCTGCTAAGCAGAGAGCCCAATGCAGGGATGGATCCCAGGACCCCAGGACCATGACCCCAGCTGTGCAAGGTAGCATGGTCCAGGCCCAGCTGTTGTGGAATGCCAGTGGGGGCGCCCTGTCCACTCCCCAATCCCTGTTTCGGTCCCTGGAAAGAGTGGGTGGGTGGTGGGCCAAGCCATGGTTCCAGCCCAGGAATCCTAGGAAATTGCTATGGCTCACCAGCACCTGTGTTTTGCTGTTTCTCCCCACTTTTCTCCTGCTCCAGGTCCCCACTCCTAACTCCTCCTAAAGCCAAAAGGATCAGCAAAACTGCCACAGACAAAGGCTTTTGGGATTGGAGCGTCTCCACCTTCAGAAGCTGCGCTGAAGCCTTAAAATGCAGTATCTGCAATGTGAGGGAAGCCACCTCCACCAGATACTTGAAGATCTGGGTTAGCTTTGGCAGAAGGACTTTTGTTGCTGAAGGTGTTGGAGAGGGTGGAGTGCTATCCTTGAGGCCCTCTTTCCAACTTGTGGATGATGGCTTTTTTGCATTTGGGGGTGGTTGATGTGTGGTTTTGGTTGTGTCTATTTTGTGTGTATTTCCCCACCACAGCCTCTCCCTGTCCCTGGCCCACAGCAAGCCCCCAGCCCTCCCTCCCTTCCACCCCCTGAGCTCTGAGCAGGTACTGGGTCAGTGATATGCTGTACCCCCCCACCCACCCCCGGCCCAAGCGGGAAGTGGAACTGCTGGGAGGAAAAACGCAGTCCCCCTCCCTTCCCCGAGCCCTTCAATGGCCCAACCTCAGCTGGACCTCAGCCCCTGGGACTCAAGCTCCCAGGCCACCTCCGCTTGCACCACTGCAGCTGCCAGTCTCCCTGCCAGTCTCCCTCCAACCTGCACCGCCTTCTCCAAGTGACTGATGAGGGGCAGGGCCAGGCGCTGCACTGACTTGTTCCTGACTTTAGGGACGAACCATCTAGCCTTTTACTATTAAATTTGTAAGTGTGGGTTTTCATACACAGCTTTTTATTACATTAAGAAAATTCTCTTTTATTCAGTTGACAGATTATTATCACCAAATGGTGTTGACATTCAACCACTTTTTTCTTTCATGGCATGTGTCAAGCTGTCGGTGCGCCTGCCTGGGTGGGTGTGCTAGCTGGGGGCGCGAAGGACTGCTGGTGACCTGGGGGCCCGGCGAGGTGGAGCCTGGGAGCCCCACAAGCAGTGATGGACTCTGGACCCCTCGTGTGCCCCTTACGGGGCTGCATTTTCAGTGCCTGAGTTTTGTGATCATGGGTCTTTTCAGTATGAGTTTGCCTGAGTATGTATGACTTTTGTGATTATGTCAAATTTATTCCTAAATCATTTAAGGTTTGATGTTTTTTGTAACTGGGATTGTTCTTAATCTCTTAATCTCATTTTTGCGCTGCTCAATTTTGGTGAATAAGACTACAACTTGTCTTGAGTACTGACCCTGCATCGTGGAACTATGCTGGACATACTGAGGTCTAATGGCAATTTTGCAGATTAATTTTGTTCTACAGAAGAATTCTACAGAAGAATTTTTTTTCTATAGTATCTTATGAATAAAAAAGACATTTTCACTTCTTCCACTCTTATTCATACTGCTATTATTCTGTTTTCTTCCTAAATACCCAAGACAGAATTTCCAAGAAAATGTGGAATAAAAGTGGCAATTGCAGGCTTTTTTTCTTGTTCCTGACTTTAGGGACGAACCATCTAGCCTTTTACTATTAAATGTGTAAGTGTGGGTTTTCATATACAGCTTTTTATTACATTAAGAAAATTCTCTTTTATTCAGTTGACAGATTATTATCACCAAATGGTGTTGACATTCAACCACTTTTTTCTCCTATATTTATGGAGGTAATCATGTGGTTTACCCTTTATTAATTTAATATGGTATATTAATTACAGTGATGAAATATAATTTTATTTATTTATTTATTTATTTAAAAGAGAGGGAGAGAGAGAGAGAGACAATGAGTGAGGGAACACAAGCAGGGGAAGTTGGAGAGGGAGAAACGGGACCTCTGCCAAGCTGGGAGCCTTATGCAGGGCTTGATCCCAAGACCCTGGGATCATGACCTGAGCTGAAGGCAGATGCCCAATGACTGGGCAACCAAGGTGCCCCTAAATATTACATTTTGAGCAAACTTTGCATCCCTGAGATAAATCCTCTTTGGCCATAGCATTTTATGAGTTGCTGAATTCAGTTTACTAGCATTAGCATTGAAGACTTTTGTGTCTACAGTTCTAAGAGATATTGGTCTATAATTTCATTTTCTTGTGTTATCTTTACCTGGTTTTGGGATCTGGCTAATACGGACTCTCACAGAATGAATGCGAAGTGTTCTCTCCACTTCTACTTTTTGAATGATTTTTGAATCTTCCTTAAATGTTTTCACAGAATTCACCAATGTGCCATATGGTCCCAGATTTTTCTTTATGGAAAGTTTTTGGATTACCTGTTCAATTATTTTACTTGTTTAAGTTCCATTCAGATTGTCTACTTTGGGGTTAAGATTAAGGAATTTGAGTCTTTCTAGGAACCTGCCAAATTTCTTTAGTTTTCTAATTTATTAGCATGCAATTGTTCCTCATATTGCAATTTAATTCTTTTTATTTCTATAAGGCTAATAGGAATGCCTCTCTTTCATTCCAGATTTTTTCATAATTTGGTATTTTTATCTTATTTTTGGTAAGAATAGCCAAAAAATTGTCAATTGCTCATCTCTTTAAAGAATTAGCTTTTGGGGCACCTGGGTAGCTCAGTGGGTTATAGCCTCTGCCTTTGGCTCAGGTCATGATCTCAGGGTCCTGGGATCAAGCCCCTGATTAGACTCTCTGCTCAGCAGGGAGCCTGCTTCCCTTCCTCTCTCTCTGCCTGCTTCCTGCCTACTTGTGATCTGTCTCTGTCAAACAAATAATAAAATCTTTTTTTAAAAAAAGAATTAGCTTGGGCGCCTGGGTGGCTCAGTGGGTTAAAGCCTCTGCCTTCAGCTCAGGTCATGATCCCAGGGTCCTGGGATCGAGCCCCGCATCGGGCTCTCCACTTCTTGGGAGAGTCGGCTTCCTCCTCTCTCTCTGCCTTCCTCTCTCTCTGCCTACTTGTGATCTCTGTCTGTGAAATAAAAAAAAAAAAAGAATTAGCTTTTGTATATATTGATTTTCTCTGTTGTGTCTTATTTCATTTATATCTGATCTCATCTTTCAAAATTTCTTTCCTTTTGCTTGCCTTTTAACTCATTCTTCCTTTATCATGTTTTTATTTTTATTTCTTTATTTGAGAGACTGAAAGAGTGAGTGAGAAGGGGAGAGCAGAGGGACAAAAGCAGTCCTCACTGAGTACAGAGCCCAACACGGGGCTTGACCCTACAACCCCGAGATCTTGACCTGAGCCAAAACCAAGATTTGGTCACCTAACCAACTGAGCCACCTCTAAGTCCCTAATTTGTTTTTCATTTTGTCATTTCTTAAGATGATAGGTTATGAAAGTAACACTTTCTTCCTTTTTAAATATATGTTTACAATCCTAAGTTTCCCTCAAAAAAAAAAAAAAACTTAACTGTATCCCATAAGACTTTGTATTTTATATTTTCACTTTCAAGAGAGGAGCAAGTGACCGATTTTTGGCTTTCATTAATCTCAAGGTATTTTCTAACTTCTACCGTGATTTCTTTTTTGACTCATGTCTTATTTAGGAGTGTGTTATTTATTTTCCACATACTTGTGAATTTTTTGTTTCCTTTTGTAAACCACTTTTATTTTATTGCATGGAGTTAGAGACCATACATTGAGTGACTTTAGTTCTTCAACATGTATACTACATTTATAGGTCTTTTGGTTTTTCAGACTGGATAATCTCAATTGATCTCTATTTATATTCCCTGATTATTTCATCTATTACTACCACTGAGCTCATCTGGAGAATATTTTGTTTCAGTTATAATGCAACTTTCATTTCATTCTAATTTTATTTTTATTATATCCTTGATTTGGTGTGGCACCATTCTTGTACTTCCTGTGTATTCTTTTTTTTAAGAGTTTATTTATTTATTTGACAGACAGAGATTACAAGTAGGCAGAGAGGCAGGCAGAAAGAGAGAGAGGAGGAAGCAGGTTCCCTGCTGAGCAGAGAGCCCAGTGCTGGGCTAGATCCCAGGACCCTGGGATCATGACCTGAGCCAAAGGCAGAGGCTTTAACCCACTAAGCCACCCATGCACCCCAGTGTATTCTTTAAACATGGTTTTTCTTCAGTTCTTTAACATATGGATACAGAAGAATGACAGTTGTTGTCCACATCTTTATCCATTCAACCTATATCTGGAGTTCTTGGGAAATGGCTGTAATTGATTGTATTTTGTTTTTTGTTTTCCTAGTGTATAGATAGCTATAATTCCCTTCTGCTGGAGTATTGTGCAATTTCTTGAGAAAATTAAGGTTTAAATTATATAATGTGGTAACTATAGAAAGTAGATCCTCCCCCTGGGTTTTGAAAGGTAGCCTAAACATCAAGGCCAGATCTCCTGAGACTATATTTCACTCTGTTTCCCCCCTACATACACATATTTGCACACTTCATCTGATTGTATTTTAATTATTAAACTGGGTAGTGGAAAGCATATGTCTATTTACTTATTTACTGCTGTTTAATTTTGATGTTATTTTCTAATTATACAATGATTCTCTTTTAGCTGCTACTCCATGGAGTGTGCATCAAGAATGCAACAAAATTCTATTGGCTTTCTTACCACAAATGTTGTTTTTCATTTCACAGATGAAATGTGAAATTTTCACAAATGTAGGCTTTCATTGGACTTGAGTTCCCCAATACACTCAAATCAAGAAAGATTATTAAGTACATAGAAAAATGGGGATTCAAATTGTGTCATGCTTTCTGCCTACACATAATAGACATGTGATGTAAAACGAATATCGAGACAAAAGATTTAGCTTGGTTTTTAATCGTTGCACCTAAACACTGTCAGACTGCAGACAAATCAATCATTATGTTCTTATTTGTAAACTGGGAATAATATCAGCTCTACTTAATACTTCAATATTTATGCATTTTACATCAAATGTTACATATTTCTACATAAACGTTATAAAATGCATTTTATTGAGATAAAATGTGTATATTTTCTTGTGTACCTACGTAGTTACTATATAATAGATAGGGTTATAAATTACTTTCCCAAGGTTACACTCTCTTAAATTCTATATCTGAAAGTCAACCTTTTCTTTTTTTGTTTTTTTTTTCCATATGAAACTATGCAAATTTATTGCACAGATGTTCTTCGCTCTATTCACAATGCCACAAACTGGAAAACTACATATATACACAAGTATATGCATACATAAGCACATATGTATATATATACATGTACACACAATGGAATAATGTTTTTTTAAATTTATTTCTTATTTATGTTCAGCGTAACAATATTCATTATTTTTGCACCACACCCAGTGCTCCATGTAATCCAGTGCTCTCTAAAACCCACCACCTGGTTCCCCCAACCTCCCACCCTCCCACCCTCTCCGCCCCTTCAAACCCCTCAGATTGTTTTTCAAAGTCTATAGGCTCTCATGGTTCAACTCCCTTCCAATTTCCCCCAACTCCCTTCTCCTCTCTATCTCTCCATGTCCTGCATGCTATTTGTTATGCTCCACAAATAAGTGAAACCATATGATAATTGACTCTCTCTGCTTGACTTATTTCACTCAGCATAATCTCTTCCAGTCCCTTCTATGTTGCTACAAAAGTTGGGTATTCGTCCTTTCTGATGGAGGCATAATACTCCATAGTGCATATGGACCACATCTTCCTTATCCATTCACCCGTTGAAGGGCATCTTGGTTCTTTTCACAGTTTGGTGACCGTGGTCATTGCTGCTATAAACATTGGGGTACAGATGGCCCTTCTTTTCACTCCATCTGTACCTTTAGGGTAAATACCCAGGAGTGCAATGGCCGGGTCTTAGGGAAGTTCTATTTTTAATGTCTTGAGGAATCTCCACACTGTTCTCCAAAGAGGCTGCACCAACTTGCATTCCCACCAACAGTGGAAGAGGGTTCCCCTTTCTCCACATCTCCTCCAACACATGTTGTTTCCTGTCTTGCTAATTTTGGCCATTCTAACTGGTGTAAGGTGATATCTCAATGTGGTTTTAATTGGAATCTCCCTGAGGGGAGTGATGATGAACATTTTTTCATGTGTCTGATGGCCATTTATATGTCTTCATTGGACATGTGTCTGCTTTGCACCCAAGAGGAAATACACACAACCAAAACCACACATCAACCACCCGAAAATGCAAAAAAGCCATCCTCAACAAGTTGGAAAGAGGACCTCAAGGATAGCCCTCCACCCTCTCCCACACCTTAAGCAACAAAAGTCCTTCCACCAAAGGTAACCCAGATCTTCAAGTACCTGGTGGAGATGCCTTCCCTCACATCGCAGATGCTGCCTATCAAGGCTTCAGCTCAGCTTCTGAAGGTGCAGATGCTCTAACCCCAAAAGCCTTTCTCTGCAGCAGGTTCCCTGGTCTTTCTGGCCTTCTGAGGAGTGAGGAGTGGGGGAAAGGGGAGGGAAGAGACAGGGATCCCGTTAAAAAGGAGGAGAAACAGCAAAACACAGGCACTGGTGAGCCCTTGCAATTTCCCAGGCATCCAGTCCTTCAAACTTGGTTCAGAGACCGGCCACCCACCCACCCATTCCAGGGACTGAAACAGGGACTGGGAGTGCACGGGGCGCCCCCATGCGCACCTCACAACCTCTGGGCCCAGACCATGCTGCCTCCCACAGGCAGCGGAGATGGCAGCGGCCTGTGAGAGGCCAAGGCAGGCATAGGGAGCAGGGGACTTGTGGACTGCAGCTTGGGATTGGGGGGAGGGGGTGCGGGAGGGGAGACACTGGCTGAATCTGGAGGGAGCATGTAGAGGCAGCCAGAGGCCTGTGGCGGGGAATGGGCCAGCTCCTTCCCTCTGCCCTCCCAGGCTGGTTCCCTCCCTTCCTCCCTACCTGGGTAAATCTCCCTTTGCCTGGGAGGAATGGCCAAGGCAGTGGCAGTGGCCCAGGGCCACTGAGGAGGAGCTGCCAGGGCTGCTGCACTCAGAGCCGCCAGCCTCCAGCGGAAGCGATGGCGCCCACTGCTGCCGCAACCTCCCCCAGCCCCAGGATCTCCATTTTAGCAGCGCGGGCCTCCCTCCGCCCTGGATAGCCACGGAAACTTGTCTTCGCCAGGTCCCTCTAGCCCCCAGCCCTCCCTCGCCTTCCACCCTCTCAGCTCAGAGCAGGTACCTGGTCGGGCTCTCCTTATCACGCAAGGACGAGGGTGGGCTCTACCCCCGCACGCCCCCCTCCCAAAGCCCAAAGTGGCGCCACTGGAAGGAAAATGCCTTCCACGAAGTCCTCCCAAACCCGGCCCCCCGCCCTTCTCGGCGCCAGTCCTCAGCCCTACCGCTGCCCTTCCTCAGTTGCTGGCCCTCGAGCTCCCGCTGCGGCCGCTTGCACAGCCCCCGCCGCCGCTCCGCCGCTTCCATCTGCGTTGCTGCCATCTGCGCCGCAGCTGCCGCTAGAGTCGCCAACACCGCTTGTGCAGCCGATGCAGTCTGCGCCATCGCCGCTATGTGCTCCACCGCAGCTACCGCCGCCGCCGCTTGAGCCTTGGACGTCCAATCGGTCGCCGCTGGTGCAGCCCAGCTGTCTGCGCCAGTGCTGCTTGCACCGCTAACACCGTCGTCTATGTCGCCGCCCCTTCCGCCGTCAACACTGCTTGCGCCGCCGCCCATGCCGCTTGTTCCGTCGAAGCCACCACTGTCTGCACCGCCGCTTGCGCGGCCGAAGCCGCAGTCTGCACCGTCGCTGCTACCGCCGCCGCTGAAGCCGCTGCCGTCTGCACCGTCGCCATTGTGCGCCGAGGCCGCTTGCACCGTTGACGCCGTCGTCGGAGCCATTGCTGGTTCCGCCGCTGAAATCGTCTGCGCCGCCACCGACGCCGCTTGTGCCGCTGCTGAAGCCGCTGCCACTGCTATCCCCGCCGACGCCAACGCTTATGCCGCTGCCGCCACCGCTTGAGCCCTGGAGGCCTTCGGAGCCGAAGCTGCTTGTGCAGCTACGCCCCTTGGTGACCTCGAAGCCACTGTCTGCGGCGTCACTGCTTCCGCCGCCGAGGCAGCCTGCGCCTCAGACGCTGCCGTTTCCGCCGCCGCCGCTTCCGCCGCCGCCACCATCTGCGCCGCCAGCGGCGTCAGCCCCCAAAGCAGCGAAGGCTCAGCCGGGGCATCGGCGGCCTAAGCGGCGTCTGAGGCGGTGCAGAGGGCGTTGGCCGGAGAAGAGGCGGCAGCGTCGCCAAACAGGCGGGGACGGCGTTGGCGTCGGCGGCGCAAGCGGCCTGGACTGTACAAGCGGCGTCGGGATTCAAGTGGCGGCGTCGGTGCAGACGGCGGCGGCGAAGCGTCGGTGGTGGCGGCGCAGACGGTAGCGGCGGCGGCTGCAGAGTCGGCGGCAGAGTCGGAAAGAGCGGCGGTGAAGACAGCGGCGTTGGCGGCGGTGCCAACGGCGGTGGTTTGGTCGCGGCGCCATTGGCGGCGGCGGCGGCGGAAGCCGCCGCGACGCAGACGACTGCGTCGGCGGTTCAGGCGGCCTCGGGGCAGACAGCGGCGTTGGTGCACAAGGCGGCTTCGGGGGCGGCGGCAGAGTCGGTGGCGGCGGCGGTAGCAGCGGCGGTGCAGACAGCGGGGTCGACGACGGTGCAAGCGGGGCGGTGCAGAGGGCGGTGGCTCCGGCGGCACAGGCCGCATCGGCGGCGGCGCAGGCGGTGTCGGCGGCGGAAGCGGCGGAGGTGCAAGCGGCGTGGGCGCAGACAGCGTCCGCTACACAAGTGGCAACGGCTGAGGCGTCGAGGGCTCAAGAGAGGACGGCGGCGGCAGCATAAGCGGTGTTGGCGGCGTTAGCCTTGGTGGTGCGGACAGCGGGGTTGGCAGCGCATGCGGCGGCCCTGCAGATGGAGGTGGCTTCCGCGGCGGCGGCACAAATGGCGGTGGCGGTGGCGCAGGCGGTGTTGGCGGCGGCACAGAGGACGGTGTGGGCGGTGCAAGCGGCATTGGCGCAGACAGCTGGGTTGCACAAGCCGCAACCGCTTGGGCGTTTTCAGCTCCAGCAGCGGCAGCGGCGGCGGCGGCGTCGGCGGCGGTAGCAGTGGTGGAGCAGACAGCGGCCTCGGTGCAGACTGCATCGGCTGCACAAGCGGTGTTGGCGACTCAAGCGGCGGGTGCGGCGCAGCTGGCAGCAACGGAGATGGCGGCGGCGGCGAAGCGGCGGCGGGGGCCACGCAAGCGGCGGCAGCGGCAGCTTGAGCGAGGGCCAGCAACTGAGGAAGGGCATAGGTAGGGTTGAGGACTGGCGCCGAGAAGGGAGGGACAGGTTTGGGAGCAATTCCTGGATGGCATTTCTCCTTCCAGTGGCGCCACTTTGCCCTTTGGTACGGGGGAGCGGGCGGGGGTAGAGCCCACCCTTGTCCTTGCGCTATAAGGAGAGCCCGACCAGGTACCTGCTCTGAGCTGAGAGGGTGGAAGGGGAGGGAGGGCTGGGGGCAAGAGGGGGCTGGCAACGACCAGTCTCCGTGGCTACTCAGGGTCCAGGGAGGCACGCGCTGCTAAAATGGAGATCCTCGGCACTGGGGGAGGCTGTGGGGTCAGCGGGCGCGGTCGCTCCCGCGAGGGGCTGGCGGCTCTGGTCAGCAGCCCTGGCGCCGGCTCCTCAGCGGCCCTCAGCCGCCACCACCGCCATGGCCATTCCTCCCAGGCAAAGGGAGATTTACCCAGGTGAGGAGGGAGGGAGGGCGCCAGCCTGTGAGGGGAGAGTGAAGCAGCTGGCCCACTCCCCACCACTGGCCTCTTGCTGCCTCTGCGTGCCCTGTCCAGATCCAGCCAGAGTCTCCTCTGCTGCCCCCGCCCCAGCCCCACGCTGCGGTCCACAAGTCAGCCTGCTCCCCGCGCCCACCAAGGCCTCTCTTGGGCCGCTGCCATCTCTGAAGCCTGTTCGAGGTAGCATGGTCTGGGCCCTGAGGTTGCGGGGTGCCCTTGGGGACGCCCGGTGCACTCCCCGGTCCCTGCTTTGGTCCCTGAAAAGGGTGGGTGGGTGGTCTCTGAGCCAAGTTTGCAGCACTGGATGCCTGCGAAATTGTGAGGGCTCACCAGTGCCTGTGTTTTGGTGTTTCTCCTATTTAACTGGATCCCTGTCTCTTCCCTCCCCTTTCCCCCACTCCTCACTCCTCAGAAGGCCAGAAAGTCCAGGGAACCTGCTGCAGAGAAAGGCTTTTGGGCTTAGAGCACCTGCACCCTCAGAAGCTGTGCTGAAGCCTTGATAGGCAGCCTCTGCCATGTGAGGGAAGGCACCTCCACCAGGTACTTGAAGATTTGGGTTACCTTTGGTGGAAGGACTTTTGTTGCTTAAGGTGTGGGAGAGGGTGGAGGGCTATCCTTGAGGTCCTCTTTCCAACTTGTTGAGGATGGCTTTATTGTATTTGCAGGTGGTTGATGTGTGGTTTTGGTTGTGTGTATTTCTTGTTCAGTGCAAAGGGGTCCTATTCACAGCATGACTTGAGGGAGGACATTTGTCCAAGTTTTTGTCTCATTTCTAACGGGCTGGATTGGTTTGACACTTGTGTCCATTGGGTTATTGGTATGGATGGGCTCAAAAAGAGAGGAAGCAGGGATTTTTCTGTGGATTGGAGGAGTTTAGCCGTTTTCTTTTGACCATGTGTAGAGTGGTTTTAATTTGCCTGTCCTAAATTACGTTTTCTTCTCCTGAGCGATTTGGTGGTGGATGTACAGTTATGCTGGTTGTTGTACTTTTCCTGTTTTGAGCGGCAAATGTGTGTTCCTTTCTTGTGTTTGAAGAAAAACGTTGGGGTTGGATAAAGAAAGTGTAATTTTTTGGAAAGCTGAACTGTCAGTTTGTGTTTGTTTTCTGATGATCTCTGCAGTGGGGTGATGGGTGTCTTTCTAGACAGCGTTAAGGTACACATTTGTCTTTTTGGGCAGCACACAATCTCCTCTCTCTTGGGGCAAGGGATAGTTAATTCTGTAGGTTATTACTGTAGGCTTTGCCGTTTAGCTCATTGGGTTGAGGATATTGTAAAGTTGAGACCTTTGTGTAGAGGCTAGTCTGCTTTTCCTTAGTTGCCTGCCATTTTCTGAGGCCAGGCCAGCTAACTTGTCAGTGTATGCTGTTAGTTGCTGGGATGGGAGGTTTCAGTGACGTAGGTTCATCCTGTGCTTCAGTCAATGCTGAAGAAATTCCAAGATGAATAAAAACAATTTTGGTAGGGACGCCTGGGTGGCACAGTGGGTTAAGCCACTGCTTTCGGCTCAGGTCATGATCCTGGGGTCCTGGGATGGAGTCCCGCATCGGGCTCCTGGCTAGGCGGGGAGCCTGCCTCTCTCTCCACCTCTGCCTGCCTCTCTGCCTGCTTGTGTGCTTTTTCTCTCTCTTTATGACCAAAAAAACCAAAACCAAAAACAAAACTCTTTTGGTAAATGGCAGCTGGGTGAGGAAGTTGTCAACACTAACTCAGTTCGTTAGAACTTCAGGTAATAGTGGATCCCTGGATGTCTCCTCTGCAGTCTGAACTGAAACATGCTGTATTCTTTGGCTCTCAGTTTCTCTATGGCTCTGTCACCTGGGCCCCTTTGGTTGTGTTGTCTTCCTCCCCATGGGGAAGTTCTCTTCTTCTTTTTGAGGGAAGGGGTTTTTTGTTTGTTTGTTTTTAAGGCCTATTTATTATCTTAAATATGCTTGTTTCCTTGTGAGAGTCTCTTTGGGGGCAGGGGAGGGCAGAGGGACAGAGAGAGAATGTCAAGTACACTCTGCACTGAGCCAGGAGCCAGACTGAGGGCTCCATCCCAGGACCCTGAGGTCATGACCTGAGCCAGAGTCAGGAGTTGGATGCTTAGCCCATGGAGCCACCCAGGCACCCCTTTAAGTAAACTTTTTGAACCTCAGCATATATACAGAGAAGTGCACAGATCATAAGCCAAAAGCTTGAGGAACCTCCACAAGGGGAACACACCATGCGACTTTACACCCAGGATCCCAGTGTCTGTGATAACCCACTTGAGGGTCACTTCTGCCACGGTTCTTGACTGCCGTTGCTGGGGAGCTGTTGTGCATGTTCCTGAATTTGGTGTACGTGTAGTCATCCAGTTGGATGCACTCCTGGGCCGGCCTTACGGAGAGTCATCCGTGTTTGAGTGTGTGGTTGTGAGTTGACCAGTGCTGCTGTTTCATCCTCAGACTATTTTAGAGCTCCACTCTGCTTGTAGACCCTTAGACATTCTAGAAATAGGATAGCTCCTTGGTGCCTTTTAATTATGTGCATTAAAACAGGTAGTTTTTTAATGAACAAAAGGTGTTCATTTGAACACAGGTGTCTTCTTTCAGCTGTAGTGTAAGGATCAAGCCTGGTGTGTGGAACTTTTCTACAGTCCATAAACAGAGAAAGCTTTTGCCTCCTCAGTTGTAGAGTTCTATCAGTCACTGCTCTTTCAAGTCATTGGTGAAGTGGAGAGAAAATGCCTGCTTTCAGGGAACCGAACGGATGTTGAAAAGGTGAGACAAAAAAGGTCTTCAGTGGTGGGAGGCGCACCCTTGGAATAAGTGAGTCCATGGGAGACATAGTTGGTCTGTGTGGGTACATGGGGAAAGGCCTTACTGAATCTGGGATTTATGATTCTTGGAGGTCATTTGTTGGGCAGGCCAATACACGTTAGTTTTTTGTTCCCTCCTCCATCCTTTTTCAGCTCTTCCTTCACTTCAGAGGTCATCCACTCCTTTCCACTTCTTCCCACAGGCTGGTAACTCCCATTTACTGTATAATAACCATCACCAGCCTTATGTGTCCAGGCCCGAGGCAGGCAAATCCAACTCTCTCTGCTTGGTCCACTGGCAGTTTTCATGCCTTTTCTTTCGTTCTTTCTTTCCTTTTTTTTTTTTTTTTAAGATTTTGTTCATTTATTTGACAGAGATCTCATGTAGACAGAGAGGCAGGCAGAGAGAGATAGAGGAGGAAGCAGGCTCCCCACTGAGCAGAGAGCCGGATGTGGGGCTAGATTCCAGGAGCCTGGGATCAGGCCCTGCACCAAAGGCAGAGGCTTTAACCCACTGAGCCACCCAGGTGCCCCTCTCGTTGCCTTTGAAATAAAGTCCAAATGCCAAGCATCACGAGGGTCTCCTGATTCAGTTCTTTTGTGTTCCTTTAGGATTTCTGCAAGCAGACTGCCACCAATCCCCATCTGCCCTCCACATATAGGGGTCTGTGTTTCCTGCCAACTGCTTTTGTCTTGGGCTTGGACCATGGGACCTTATTTCCATACCTTCACACCTTCTCTTCCTCTGGATTTTCTCTGAAATGCTTTACTTTGCTTCTGTGTCCTGCCTCACTACCATTTGGACTCCTAGATGTCTCGGGAAGCCTTTTCATCAATCCAGTCAGGTGTAGCTCATCTTTGTAACACTCGAGTTGTATTTTTATTGCCTTACCTCACCCTCCATATCATGTACAATTCGTTTAACACTTGAACAGAAGTTTTATTGGATCACCTATTACATTTTACCATTTTTGAGGGTAGGACCTTTTGAAAACAAAACAGAACAAAGAAGCCTAATGATTTTGAGGGGGGTGGGGACAGAGGGAGAGAGAAAGTTTTAAGCAGTCTTCATGCAGACTCTGAGCCCCACATGGGGCTCCGTCTGATGACCCTGAGATCCTGAGCGTCTGACCCTTAACTGATTTGAGTCCTGTCAAAGAAGAATTGTCAGTAAAGACACTGCAAGAAACCTGCAGTGTTAGTCAGAAATCAGGAATAATGGAAATCATAAGGTAAACAAAGGAAATTTTAATTTTTCAACAGGATTAGATAATGCTCTCTTTTCCCTCCCTTTCTCAGTTTAGAAAAACTATTTAAGTGATCCTTTGTTTGAGAAAAGAAACTGGTAGAAGGGATACGTTAAAAATAATCTTACTTAAAACTTCATATTAAGAGCATTTGCAATACATTTTTAGTTGAAGTTACTTTTGCGGGGGACAGGAAATTAAAGGGGGTGTAGGCTGCCAGTATTATCAGCCTGTATTGGATCTTCAAATCTGTCGAGTACTTGGTAGTTAGTCAGGGAGAAAACAAAAGAAAACCAAACATAAACCTGATGACTGCTTTCTGAGAAGAGATGAGATTTCCTATGTACGGTAGAAGGTTTATACACTGTTCATTCTTTTCTAGAAGTAAAAGTTGTCGAAAATCATAAGTCTGCCAGAATATTCGAGGTTTCAAGAAATAAAAATTCAGCTTAAAACGACCTTCAGTTAAAACCAAACCGTTCTGTGGTCTTGGGGTGCCTAGGTGGCTCAGTTGGTTAAGCATCTGCCTTTGGCTCATGACAGGATCCTGAGGTCCTGGGATTGAGCCCCACATTGGGCTTCCTGCTTAGAAGGTCTTACTTGGAGGGAAATGGGGCACTTACCCAGGTGGATAGGAGGTAGCTACCGTAGTAACACCTGCTTGTAACCAGGTTAATACCCATGTGTTCACTTCGAGTTTCAAACTTTAATAAGCATGAAGGTTGGAACTCGGTTTATCTGGTACTACCAAAGCCTCTTTTGAATTTTTATCCTGCGAAGGAGAGAGATTATCAGCACATTGGTCAAATTTAAAAAATAAGTGATGTATTTGTAGGGTATGTTCCTGTGTCATTCCATATATTCCTGATTCTCCTTTCTTTTGGTTGTGAAGGTGGTAATACATGCTTGGATGGAATTAGGGGACAAAACAACATAAAGGTCACTTTTATTCTGCCCATGCAGAATTACTTTTATTTGACCAATTTATTTGTTTATTCCCTGGACCACAAATATTTGCATAATTATAGTTTTCCTGGTGCTGTTTAATATGCTAGTTCATTGAATTTTGAACGTGCTATAGGTTGTAGTTCCATGTAGAAATGGGGATATCAGGCAGTGTATGATACAAAACTAATTGAGTCTCTGGTTTGAAAGACATCAGTTCTGACCTGTTAGTTCTCTGTGGTTCATTTTGTGTTTTTCTTCTCTAAGGAAATTTTTTTTGTGATCACTTCATAGTTTTAGGGATTCCTTTTTGTAGGAAATAAAGCTAACATCCAGTTTCCAATTTTCTTTTTGTTTTGTTTTGCTTTGGGGGAGAATGAAAATATGTCTCTGGATTCTTAGGATCTGTGGCATGATTAACTTTTCTGAAGTCTTTCATGAAAAGAAAAAGTATGGAAGACAATCCAGATTTAATGTTTTTCTACTAAATTTGTTTAACATTGTGGAGCTCCAACGTTCCTATGTATCGGAATCCCCTGGAATGCTTGTTGAAACACATTGCTTGATTTCCGGCTCTTCGCACCACCTTCTGGGTTTTTTTTATGAAGTAGGTCTGGGGTAGGGCCTGTGAATTTGCATTTATTTCTTAGAAGTTACCAGGTGATGTTAGTGCTGCTAGTGCTGGTCTAGAGAGCGCTATTGGGAACTATTGGTTAGATGACCTTAAATGCGAAAGAGAGGCCAGCCATGTTTCTTAATGAAACTGGAGATAGTTTTATTGTTACAGAAAATTGACGTCTTGGTATTTCACAGGGAATTTAAGAGAAGTGATATGTATTCACGTTTTAGTTAATTAATTAATTAATTAAAATGATTTTATTTGTCGGGGGAGGTGGGGAAGAATGAGGAAGCACAAGCAAGGAGAGAGGCAGGCAGAGGCAGAATCAGGCTCCCTGCTAAGTGCGAAGCCCCAATCGTGACTCGATCCCAGGACCCTGGGATCATGACGGGAGCTGAAGTCAGTTGCTTAAGTGCCTGAACCACCAAGGCTTCGCTGCATTCATTTTTTTTCCCTTAGAGCTGGAATTAGATGCGGTTTCTTAATAAAGACATTGTGTGTAGTAGAAGAGCACTTATCAATTGGGGAACCATATCCACTAAATTTTTATCGTCCACATTGAAAAGTCAGATATTGTCTTGGGCCATTAATATGTGTTTGATTTCAGATACATGTGGTTTTAAAGGATGTTTCTTTTTAACATATGTTTGAGCCAAGTTTGATAGTCAGTAAACTAACCTTTCAATAGAATATTGGCCAAAGAATATGAATAGGTAGTTAAAGAATGACAAATTAAGTCCAGAAACATGAGAAATATATAACTTCTATTACTTCAATACAAAACAATCTTTTTGTGAAGTCAAATTTTAAAGACTACAAAATTGTTAGTGCATCTAGTAAGAAGTGGACATTGTAACAGCCTTGGTGGCTAAGATAAGCTGCTTTACATTTTCTGAAGGCCAGTTGGTAGCAATTCCTTTAAAAATATTTGTAGCTTGTGACCCAGCATTTGCACTAGGAATTAGTGTTCTCTGCATATACATTTTCTGTGTAAATTTATTTATTACATCGTCGTTACAACAAAAAATAGCTTCCTGGCCCATATAATCATTAAATTTTGGTAGTATGCTTCATGAGGGGCAGGTCTTTTGCTAAGACCACAAGGGTCTGTGGCCCAAAAAGTAGAGTTTGATAGTAATTCTTGCTGCAAGTTAAAAACAACCAAACAAAACAGTCTACATAGAGGTCAGGGAATTGATACAAAACTGTGTAATAGTTACAAATATTTTGCAGGTCTTAAAAATGTCAGCTTTACTTTTTGTATGGTAAAACTGGAAATAACCCAAATGTCCTTCTGTAGAGGAGTGGCACATCCATACCAGATGGAATACTTCTCAGCAATTAAGAAGGAACAAACTCTGGATGCATGCAACAACTAGTGTGGATTTCAAGGGCATGATGCTGAATGAAAAAAAGCCAGTCTGTACAGGTCACACACTGTAGGCAGCCATTCACGTTTTTGTTATCACAAAGTTAGATTGGCAGTCATCAAAGGGTTAGGGCTGGTGAGGTTGGGGGTGGGGTGGGTGGTTGTTACTGGAAAGGGTTACCAAGAGGGAACGTTTTTGTGTTGATGAAATCTGATCTTGATTGTGGTGGTTGTTACCTGAATCTACACTTGTGATAAGGTGACCTAAAATGGTACAAATGTGTTCCAATGTCAGTTTCCCGGTTTTCATGTATTGTAATCCAGAGGATGCAACCCTATCTGGGAAATGGGGTGCAAATTATATGGGACTTCATACTGTTTTTGCAACACCCTGTGGTTCTGTAGTTATTTCAAATTAAAATGTGAAGTTTTAGAAAGAATATATAATAAAAGGAAGTGTTCACAGTATTAGAATAAAACAAGTTTCAAAGTGAGAAAACATATGACCCCACTTTAATATTTCATATCACTTAATACATTTACCTGGAAGTAATGAGTGATCAAAATATTCTGAGCAGTAGCATGGTGGATTCTTTTGGATTCTTTTGTGAGTGTGTGTATGCTTCTCTATAATGTCGATAGTTTAGATGAGCTGGTATCACTTTAGTCGTTTGAAAAGCAGTATTCATAATAAGTTCCAAAAATCTAATTCTGGAATGTTGAAATTTAAATAACAGTTACATTGAGATTGTAAAGTTTTGTTTATATTGGTTACAACAAGTTAGCATTTAAATAGCTCTTAGCTGAGATTGGAGAGTATATTTATCCTCTAAAATGTGTTGTGTATGTAAATGTAAAGCTCTTTTTTGCTCTTGGTATTACAAATGTCCTGTTTGAAGTTCTGACTCCCCAGTGTTGTCCAATGTAAGTATATACATTGCAGGCCACATGAAATTTCAAGCTTCATTAACCACAGTGAGAAAGTAAAAAGCAGGCAAAATGATTATTTTTAAAGATTCTATTTATTTTTTGTCAGAGAGCAAGAGTGAGAGCAAGAGCTAGAGCAGATGTGCTCTCAAGCCAGAGAGCCCCTGTGGGCACATGCACAATCCAGGGGGAGGGGCAGGCAGCGGAGGCAGGCTAGGCAGAAATGAGAATCAGGCTCCCTGGTAAGCAAAGAGCTGGATGTGGAATTTGATCTCAGGACTCTGAGATCAGGACCTGAGCTCAAGCTTAATTACCTGAGCCACCCAGGTGTCCTTTGATGAAATCATTTTTAAGAAATTTAGTTTGTTTAATCAGTTATATCCAGAATATTATCAGTTCAATATGTAATCAGTATAAAATCACAGTGAGACGTTTTACATTGCTTTTATCATACTGTGATAAAAATCACACTGATATGGGAAACAGAGGCAGAAGAAACATTATTAAATTTCCTTACCTCCTGACAAGCCCTTAAAACAGGCAGTGACTCTCCTCTAGGGACTCAACTACCCCCACCTTAAGGGCTTGTAAGGGCAAAGGGCAGTCCTAGCCTGACCGACCCCCTCTCCCTCACCAGGACCCTGTGAGCACTTTAACAATTCCTTTGGAAACTTTATCTCTGAACATGCCAGATAGTCTGATGATCATTCCCAAGCATATGGCCTACTGATAGACATGTAAAGGGTGTCACAAAAAGGTATTACTACTAGTAGTGAATAACCTTTCCCCCCCAAAATATCTGGCCCCTCAAGGTCCTAGAAACCTTGCTTCCAAAATTCCTTAGAGACTGACACCATGCCTAAACCCTTCCCCACCTTACAAATATATAATAGACCACTCCTGAGAACCCCAGGGAAGCATCTCTTCCTGCCCACAGGTCCTGTCCCCATACATTAATAAATCACCATTTTGCACCAGAGTGGCCTCAAGAATCCTTTCTTGGTACTGAGCTCCAGACCACACCCCACCAAACCTCACCTATGTTCTAGAATTTCATCATTTGGCATCCAACTTGGGCTGTGAGTCTTTACATTTGGACTCTGAGCTTTGGTGCAAAGTTGGTGAGTCCGTTCTCGCTTCTTCCTTTACTCTTACTTCAGGGCTTTTCAAGGAGTATGGTCTTATTGGAACACTTGCATGTCAGTTGCTCAGGCTTTAATCCTCTAGCCCGTGGCTACTCCACAGGGAAGAAAACATCAGCTTTTTGGCTGGAAGTTAGTACACTGGCCAGAATGGTAATAAGCCCCAGAAACTTGATGTCCTCTCTTTATTCCTGTTCTTACATAAAGTTGTCTTTCTTGGGTACCTCAGTCACCAGGAAGGACAGCTGCCAATCTTAAGACTCCCATGTGAGTTTTCTTTCTGATTGATCTAATGTGATCTCCTCCACATGCCTGGCCTCGCCACTTCCTGCCATTGTACTGCCACTGGGAGATGGCCAAAAGTAGCCCCTGATTGAATTAAAATGCAACCAGGGTTCGTTTCCTAGGGAAGTGAGCGGTAAGGACCCCATGTGTTGGAATGTCACATAGACCATGATTGGTTTCAGTCTTTACTGTTTCACATCAGTGTCTTCTCCAAATGACATAAAGCTATGAAATTGGGTAATTTCCCCTTGCCAAACATTTCCCATGGGTTAAAAATTGCAGGGCAGCCACACAACTTTTAGAGTATAGGATGGCACAATATCCTAGTCCATTCACCAGGCACCCATCTGTAGCCTAGGATGCAATGGTGAAGAAGAGGGGTGCTGACACCCCTCCAGGGCCTTTTATGGCAGGAATGCCTTCCTGAGAAGGTAGAATGGTGAGCAATAGCGCGGTCTTGAGGGACACCTTCTTGAGGGTGGCTTTTGACATATGGGCAGCTCTGACATATCCTGTGTGGGACGCCACCCAGGCATCAGGGGGGATTTGGTAATGGACCTTCGTTCCTTTTCTGGGAGCATGGCCTTAGTAGGCTTCTTCAGTCCCAAGAACTCTACCATGGGATGCTTTTGAACGCACTGGAAATAATTTGGATTGCAAAACTTAGGAGAGGACTGAGCTCCTGTAACACTGCATGGCCTCAGTGGGATCTATCAGTTAGATCTCCTGTGCAGGAAAAGGGGTGAATGAACCTAGGGTGCCTTCATTGTTCATGCCTAGGCCATCATTGCTCTACACCAGGACCCCGACCTAAGGGCATTTTGCTGAATGTGTTTGCCTGAACGAGTGAGCTAGTCAATTCCCTCCTGACATATTGGGTGATAATTACGTCAATAAACCTTCTAGTAAACCCAGGTTGCTAGGCCACCCCTAGGAAATGGGACTCTGACTTTCCCTCTCTCTGTTTCTCCTCATAGAAAAGGGGGGGGTGCTTCTCCTTTACTCATTTCTGTGTTAATGGCTATAACTGGAGGGGACTAGGGTTAGTCTAGCTTGAGATGGAGTCTTTGAGGAATATTCCCAGGCAGCTGCCCAAACTCCCTTTGTTTCAGGGAAATTCCCTTTCTTCTTTGGCCTGACATTGACTGGTTTAACCCCTCCTTCCTGGCGGGAAAACATGGCTTCTGCTCCTCTGTTGGGGCTGTCCTTTTAACCATTGCTGCTTCTCTAAGGTTTGCTCTTCCAGACTAAGGAAACTTTATTCTTAAGAGGTCTGTGACTTAGAGCAATGTAAAAATATTTATTTCTAAATAAAGCCTTCAACTTTTCTCTCTATCTGAACCCTCTAAAACTCAAAAGGTCTCAGTAAGTATTTTCCTCCTTGGCAATCAGTCATTTGAATAAGTTCAATAAGAATCTGTTCTCCTTGTAACAGAACACCATGGGAAACATGGGATATTTTGCCAAGGCTTTGACTGGAATGCCCTATTTGAGAAAGACAAAAAGAACAACTCAGATATGACCAGACAGCTTTAAGGAAGTAAGGTTGCCTTTTTGAAAACTGGAGCCATAAAGCCCCTTGAAACTGTTGGCCCAATACCTGGCTTACAGTGTTCCCAGCAGCCTCACCAGGTGAGTAAAGAATGTCACTTTCTGGCAGGTGCTGGAACCCGGATACCCTGGGGAACCTCAAGAAGAGGAATTCACCCAAATCCACAGGTATTGCAGGCATGTCTGATGGCAAGTACATGGCTTGGCTTCTGGCCTGGAGAGGCTATAAAAAGTTCAACCTAGAAATTCCTTATAAGAAGTTCCAGTAAAGCAGATTCTAAAAGATCTATATGATTGCTCACTGTTCTTGCTGAGCTTATGTAAATAATTATGCCACATTTGTTAAAACTGGACTTGTTTTTCAAATAAACTAGTCCAGATTCGCCTATCTCTGGAAATGAGGGTTATTTTAGAAAAATTTACGTTTTAATAACACACCTTTATGAAGGTTACATACTAGAATGAATTGTCTTTAAATGTTTGTTAACCTAAGCTAGAGAATTTGAGGTGCACTTCAGAAAAGTTACACATTAGCTCATTCAGAGGCAGGCAGAGAGAGAGGGGGAGGCAGGCTCCCTGCTGAGCAGAGAGCCTGATGCAGGACTCAATCCCAGGACCCTGAGATCATGCCCTGAGCTGAAGCCAGGGGTTAACCCTATGAGCCACCCAGGGGCCCCTTCCTGTAACATTCTTATAGTTTGCGTCTGCCGGTGATTGATTCTTCTGTTTATTTCTCAGTTTTTATTTTGATTTTCTTCTGATAGCAGCTTTTTGAGCTATAATGCATATATAGTATGGTTCATATAGTTAAAGTGTGCAGTTCATTGGTCTTGAGTGTATTGGCAGAATTATGAACTGTGGCCTCATTTCATCACCCCCAAAAGGAATCCCCTTGGTTTTTCCTTTCCTCAGAGTGCCCCCAGTCCCAGTGCACACATCTATCCGCAGTGCTAGGGAACCCCTGATAAACCCTCTCTCTAAAGATTCAGGGTTCTGGGTATTCTGTATAAATGGAATCAGATGACATGTGGTCTCTTGTGACTGGGTCCTTTCACTATCATCATGTTTCTAAGGCTCACCTTGGAAACATGCATGTTGTAGCATGTATCAGTACCTACACCTGTTAATAGCCAGATGATATTCTGTTGTATAGGTAAACCACCTTTTGGCTATGAATGAATAATGCTGCCATGAACGTGAGTGTACACGTTTTTGTATGGATCCATGTTTTAATTTCTCTGGGATTTAGGCTTAGACTCGGAATCACTGGTACAAATGGTAACTCGTTAACCTTTTGAAGTATAGGCTGTTTTCCAATGTGGCTGCACCATTTCATATTGCCAACGGTGTATGAGGCTTCCAGTTTCTGTCCTTGTTTTGAAAGACGTTTTCAGTGGGTATAGAATTCTGGGTTCAGTTTGTTCCTTTCAGTAGCTTAAAGGTGGTGTTCCATTCTGGGTTTCATTATTTCAGATGAGTAATCTGCTGCGATCTCCCACCCCCCTTTTTCCTTGTCTACAAGGTGTGTCTTAGTTGCTTCTAAGATTTCTCTTTATCCCTGGCTTTTAGCAGTTTATGATGGTCCTTGGTGTTGTTTTCTACATGTTTCTTGTGCTTAGGGTTTGTTGAGCAGCACTGTGCTTTCTACTTAAAGCCTGTAGTCTGTTGGGAAATAAATAAGGAACATTTTTATAAAATGAACTAATGTTCAATCTACATTCCTAATGACTATAGTTGCAGCTGGCCCAGAAGAGCTAGAATTCTTTGAATTGCCCCGGGTACTGTTTTTCCTCCATGGAAAAATTGCTTTAGAATGGACCTTAGAGATCATTTTATCCAGTCATTACATCCAGGAATCCAGTGAGCTTAAGTGACTGGCCCCAAGTCATGAAACAGGTTAGTAGTAATAGAACCTGGACTAGACTTCTCGACTAGTTTTGTCCTCTTCTGCGAAGTCGTATCACATTTCTGACAGACCAAGTATTAGGAAGATGATAAGAGGCATTCCTCTGTACTCTGCAGTATGAGTGCTATTATGCCTTAGAGTTTATGGTTTCTTTACATTGAAGATTCAGAACTGTGGTAGACACGTGTGTATTTCATAATGAAATAAGAACTGTTTCTTCTCAATTCCAGCTCTCATTATTCTCTGTAGAAAGCACTTCCGTGAAATACTCCCCGTTACAGTCTGAACTATCTTAGACTTCTAATACTTGGGTGTTGTCATAGGAAGCCCTGTGATTTGGTTTGCACAACAGAGGGAAATTTGATACAAAGGGATTCAGGGTGTGAATTAGCTTTCTCTTGATTTGTCTGTGGACCTAATGTCTCCCAGTGGGAGAGATGTATGAATGTGGATGGTGATTTGTAGTTGTTGCCATCACATGCATAAAACTCCCTAAGATTTCCTTTTTTTTTCACTCCTTTCCTCTGATGATTCTTCTCGGATGATTTTCTTCATAGATGATTGTGGAGCTCCTGTAGTACTTTGGCAGAGGCAGAATGCTTTACATGCTTTTATCCTTTTTGAAGTTTATGAGATTAGCTCTACAAAATTTGCATTGGAAATAGTGGATTGTCTCGTCATATGAAACATCTGGTTGTCTTGGAGTTGAAGTTTGATCAGTATGGTTATATGAGGCTTTCAGAAGTACATTTAGAAGTACATGATGAGAGTATTTGTTAGAGAAGTTTGAATGGAGTTTCGAAAACTGAAATGTTAAAATACTTTAAAGAAAATACTTAAGAAAAGGATGTTTTTTTAAAGGTTAGATATACAGAATAGTCAGATTAATCCTTCTTGGTGTACAGGTCTGTGAATGTTCATGAACTTATTAACCCTGTAATTACAAGCAGTAATAATATTTGCATCATCCTCAAGAGAACCATTTTGTTTTCCATCATCAACAGTGTAGAATTCCGTTTGTGCATCCTCAGTATTTGACATTGCTGGTCCTTTTGTAATACCAATATAATAGATTTAATGGTCTATCTTTGTAGTCTTAATTTGCATTGCCTTAATGACTAATGATAAGTGTCTTTTAATGCGTGTTTTTTTTTTAAGATTCAATTTATTTTACAGAGATCACAAGTAGCCAGAGAGGCAGGCAGAGGCATAGAGGGGGAAACAATCTCCCCACTGAGTGGAGATCCCTAGGTGGGGCTCAATCCCAGAACCCTAGGATCATGACCCGAGCTGAAGGCAGAGGCTTTAACCCACTGAGCCACCCAGGCACCCCATCCTTTCATGTGTTTTTATGCAAGTCACCCATCTATCTCTGGGGAAATGCCTTCAGATATATTTTTTTGCCCATTGCATTTATTACTCAGCTTTCATACAGGTTTTCATATATTCCAAATAACAGTTTATTAGATACATATTTTGCATATTTTCTCTCCTAGTCATTGGCTTTCCATTTCCTTCGTGGTGTCTTTCAGTGGGAGAGGGAATTTGAGGAAGGTGGTCAAAAGGCACAAATGCAAAGTTAGAAATAAGTACTAAGGATGAAATGTACAGCATCATGACCATGAGTCTGTTGTATTATGTATAGGAAAGTTGTTAAAGGAGTACATTCTGAGAGTTCTTACCCAAGGAGAACTTTTTTCCTTTTTATTGTATTTAGAGAAGATGATGGCTGTTCCAAACTTGTGGTAATCATTTTATGACATATATAAATCAAATCTTCATGCTGTTCACCTTAAACTTTTATAGTGGTATGTGTCAATTATTTCTCAAACCTGGGGAAATGCCCTCTTTCAGAAAATGGAGATTTTTAATTTTTTGAAACTCAATATATGTATTTTTTTCTTTTGCAGGTTATGTTTTTTTTTTTTTTTTAAAGATTTTATTTATTTATTTGTCAGAGAGAGAGCGAGCGAGAGCAAGCATAGGCAGACACAGTGGAAGGCAGAGTCAGAGGGAGAAGCAGGCTCCCTGCGGATCAAGGAGCCCGATGTGGGACTCGATCCCAGGACGCTGGGATCATGACCTGAGCCGAAGGCAGCTGCTTAACCAACTGAGCCACCCAGGCGTCCCCAGGTTATGCTTTTTATGTATTGTTTTTTTGAAGATTTTGCTTATTTGACAGGGATCACAAGCAGGCTGGGAGGCAGGCAGAGAGAGGGGGGTGTGGGGAAGCAGGCTCCCTGCTAAGCATAGAGCTCGATGTGTGGCTCCATCCCAGGACCCTGTGATGAGGACCTGAGCGGAGGGCAGAGGCTTTAGCTCACTGAACCACCCAGGGGCCCCTGCTTTTTATGTTTTATCCAAGGAATCTTTGCATAGACATGGTCCTAAAGGTTTTCCTTTATTTTTTCTCAGAAGTTTTATAATAACTTTAGTTTTACAATTAGGTATTTAATCCATTCTTATATATGGATAAGAATATGGATTGAGGTTCTTAATTTTTATTTGTGGACATCCCTCCTTTATCTGTACCAGTTATTGAAGACTCTCTTTTCTCTAATGAGTTAAATTGGTATCTTTGTTCAAAATCAAATGATTTTATGTATGCGTGTATATGTATCTGAACTTTGTGTTTTTGCCAATACCACACCATCTTTAATTACTATTAGCAGTCATCATAAATCATGAAATCCAGTAACATCAGTCCCTCAGCTGGGTACTACTTTTTCAGAATTTAAAAAAAATTACTTTCTTACTCATTTAGAGTCTATGAGGTCCTCTTTTCTCATCCTCATTTCTGTGAAATTTGGTGAGATTGTGACTGGATTGCATTGACTCTGTAGCTAGCAATGTCCAGTAGCAATAAGAATTCTTGTAATGAGGGGGATGTTTCCCGTCTACACTGTCCAGTATGGCAGTGATGGACAACATGTGACTTGAGCACTTGAAAAGTGATTAGTGAAATTGAGGAAACGAATTCTAAATTTTATGTGATTTTAATTAAGTGCAAATGTAAATAGCCATGTAACTAGCGACTGCTGTGTTGTGTATCATAATTACAGGTCATTTTGAGGAAAATTGATTTTAACATTAATAAGTTTTCTCACCTACAAGCATGGTATAGCTCTTACTCAGTTAAGTCTCTGATTCTCTCATCAGTGTTTCGTATATTGTAGCGTACAGATCTCCTACATATCTTTTTACATTTATCCCTGAATAGTTAATGTGTTTTTTATGCTATTAAGTTGTACTTTATGTTTTATTTCCAGTTGTTGGTAATATGTCAATAATATTGTATTTATTTTAGCATTTTCATGTTTCAGGTATGAAAGAACTTTGCACTCCTTGTATAAACTCAATTCTTTATTACGTTTTACCCTTTTTATGTATTGCTGGATTCAATTTTCTAATTTCTTAAGGAGTTTTGGTTCTATATTCTTGAGAGAGCTGGATAGTTCTCTTGTGTTGTCTTTCTTTTTGGTGTTCTGATAATGCTGACTTCATAACACTGAGTTGAAAAGGGTGTTCTTTTGGGAAGGAAGAATTGGTGAAGAATTCTTTCTTAATTTTTTGGTAGAAATTCACCAATGAAGTTGTCTTGGTGGGGGTATTCTTTTGGTTTTGTTGTTTTAATTGTTGAAGTCTTTAAGTACAGATCAGTTATTTTAAATATATATAGGTCTTGTACTTCACCTATTCTTATGTAACCTTTGATAATTGGAGAAATTCTTTGAGACATCTCATCTAAGCTGACACATACACAAATTGTAAGTTTCCCTTATCCTTTTAATATCTATAAGACTTGTAATGATATCTTTTTCTTGATTCTTGGTAGAATTTGCCTCTTCTTTTTTCCTTTGACTTAATGTAGTTTTCCGTTTTTGAAACCTTTGGAAAGACAATCTTTTAAACTAATAGAAAAAGACAAGTAATACTCATTCCCTAAATTTAAGAAATGTTAATAACTCTTTTTGTGCATTTGATTTGGATAGTTTTTTTAAATTAATATTTTATTTATTTATTTGCCAGAGTGAGAGAGAGAGCGAGCACAAGCAGGCAGAGTGGCAGCAGAGGCAGAGGGAGAAGCAGGCTCCCCACCGAGCAAGGAACCTGAAGTGGGACTCGATCCCAGGACACTGGGATCATGACCTGAGCCAAAGGCAGCCGCTTAACCAACTGAGCCACCCAGGCATCCCTGGTTTGTATCGTTTTGATTAAAATATTCAAACACTGGGACACCTGGGTGGCTCAGTGGGTTCGGCAGCTGCCTTTGGCTCAGGTCATGATCCCAGTGTCCTGGGATCGAGTCCCACATGAGGCTCCTTGCTCAGCAGGGAGCCTGCTTCTCCGTCTGCCTCTGCCTGCCATTCTGTCTGCCTGTGCTTGCTCTCTCTCTCTCTCTCCCTCTGATAAATAAATAAAATCTTTAAAAAAATAAAAATAAAATATTCAAACACTGAACAATTTGCAGGAATTGAAACAGTGAGCATGTCTTCTTTTTCTCCCTCAGTGCCTTTCCGAACCACCGTTATTGAAGGAGATCTATATCATTCCTTTGCATATTTCTGTATTTTTTGGTACATATTTGTATGAATTTATCATCTGCATAAACCTTTTTTCTAGTTGGAAAATCTGTTTAAATGGAGTACTTTACGTATCTTTTTGCATCTTGCGTTTTTTGTTTTTGTTGTCGTTGTTTGAATTAGCTTTGTGTGACATACAACCATGTTGATACTGGATCTAGCATGCATAAACAGAATTCCAATTTTCTTGTAGAATACCAACAGTTTGGGGTTATCAGGTTTCAGGTCTAGAAAAGAGAGTGGAAAATGGGAGGGTGGTAAATGGTATTCGAATCTTTTACTGTACATTTTCCTTATCCAGAAGTATAAACTTCTTTTTGTATGTTTGTTAGCTGTTTGAAATTCTTCTGTTTGTTAACTGTGTTGGAATGTTAAGAAAGTATAATCTTCTGGACATTGTTCCCAGAGTTATAATTTGAACTTTGGTGTCCCTTTCATTTAGTGCCTTTATACACTTTTCTTATGTTTTCTGTCCTTTGTCTTGTTACCTGTAATTTCATGGTGCAAAAGGACCAGAGTATGTGCCCGTCTTGATTTTCTTTCTTTTATAAGTTTCAGGTAATGTAAGGATGTTACAAGTATTCAGATGGCTCCTTTACTGTTGCTTGTTACTTTGAAATGGGAAGGAATGCTTCTCCACCTTTACTCTCTGCCTTTCTTTTTCTGGCAGCATCCATTGCATGTGAAGACTTGCTGGGTGCCATCAGTAGGTCACCAGGTGGAAAGGGGATAGCTTTGCATGCTTTATGTGGCGTTAGGAGACAAATCGGGCTCCCAAAAGATTTCCACTAACCAGATATCCTATCAGATGGGAGTTGAAGGTGTCAAGGTGCTAAGAACCTAGGTTGGTGATTTGAAATGACTTGGTAAACTTGGAATTAATAATAAAGTGTATTCCTTTGTGTGTGTCCTACAATCTCGAAGGCATGGCTGCATCTGTACCATACCTTTCTGATTGAAGAGATTGTTCCAGGGTTTTTGGTTAAAAATTTAAATCCACCTCTAGAGATTGTTTTTTGCAGCTCAATGTAGAAGATTTCAGTGCTGAATTTCTTTCTTATGTTTGTTCTCTGGTGTTTAAGAATCAGTAGCTAATGGTTGTTTGAAATCACTTTTCTTTGGTCTGCTGTGTGTAGGGTTTATACCCCATAAAGAAGATTCATATATTGAAAGACTTCAAAAGTGATGCAGCCTCAGAATATGTGAGCTACCAGTATTCTGTAGAGGTAGCAGTGCAAATATGCTATGTGGAAATTTTTTTAACTTTAAAAAAATTTTATCTTGAAATACTTGTAGATTTATATGCAGTTATAAGAAATACTAGAGACATCTCACATCTCCTATAACCTTTATCCTGTTTTTCCCGGTGATAATGTTTTGAATGACTGTAGGAAACAGTAACACATCCAGAAACTTGACACCTGCACAATCCAGACTTTATTTAAATTCCCAAGTTTTATTAGACCTATCTGTGACATTGTCGGGTAGAGAAAATGAGAAAGAAAGAGAGTGTATGCGTAATTACTTGTAGGTAATGTTACCATACATGTAGTTTGGAATGCCACCATCACAGTGAAGATACAGAGGAAGTCCGTCACAAGAATCCCTACAGTCCCGTCCTCTGCTCCCAGCCTCTTCGGCAACCACTCATCTGGACTCTCTCCACTGATGTTGTCATTTCAAGAAAGTTTTGTAGATGGAATCCTATATATGTTACCCATTAAGTGTGGACTTTTTTTCACTTAATCATAATTTATTTAAGGTGAATTCAAATTGTGTGTTGTACTAGTTATCCCTTTTTACTCTTCAGTTGGTATTCCATACTGTGGACATACTGAGGCTATAATATTCACCCATTGCAGGGTATTTGAGTTGTTTACAGTTTTGGGCTATGATCAGATAAAGCTGCTAGAAACACTTACGTAAAGGTTTTGGTGTGAAAATAGGGTTTTCTTTCTTTAGAATACATGCCCAAGAGTATACTTACTGAGCAATGTATTGACTGTGTTTTGGCCTTTTTTTTTTTTTTTTTTTGACCATGTAGATGAGAATGAAATACCTGCTCTTAGACATTGCTAAAACAATACACCTTAAATGAAAAACTGTCATCTTAAGTTCCTTTTAATTCTATTACAGTTTGTGTTTGAAAATACAATCTTTTGCCTTTGGTAACTGTGAGAATTTGTTGAAAACTAAATTAGCTTCTACTAAAAATTTTGGCGGGTTGGGTTTTCACTTATAACAGCATTTTTTAATATTATTATACACAATTCACCTGTCAAACAATTTAGCGAGTTTATACATGTGTCCATTAAACAGATATTTGTGGAGAGAGGGAGAGAGAATCCTGAAGCAGACTTCCGACTCACGATGAAGTCCAACGCCGGGCTGGATGCCAGGACCCAGAGATCGGGACCTGAGCTGAAACCAAGAGCTGACCGTGCATACCATTTGGTTTAAATGGTAAAGATGTTTCTTAATTCCCAAGATACCCATTGAAGGGCAAAGGTCAAAATGGCTTCAGATTGCCTTAGAGATCCAGGCTCTCTCTCCTACTTCTTCTTTCCCTAAGGCTGGTTCCTCACACTTGGCAGAAGACCTTCACTGGTAATTTGGACTTCAGCTCCTGGTTTAGAACACTAAAATTTTGGTTCCTTGTAGCATACACCAGGGAGTGTTTAGGCTACCATAGCATTTTCCAGGTTGTGTAGATCAGAGTTCAGGCTACTGCACCATTTTCTAGGTTGTAGCTATTATGTTTATTGGTTCCTGGTTTTCCCACTGTGACCTGCCTAAGGGATGTGAAGGAGTGGTACCTATTACAGAGCTGGGGAAAGGCTTAGGAAGTCATTCAAGTGAGTTTTAGGAAACAATCTTGGAGCTCTTTTCCCATAGACATAGAACTTGGAATCGAGCAGAGTTGTCTGACTGGCACTTGCCAGTGAGTTTGCCTGAGAGAATAAATCTTGGCAGGTCTTCTAGGTGAGGTATGAGGTGAGGTGCTGTGCTGTGCTGTGCTGTGCTCTGTAGGGTCCTGGGAAGGGAGTTACGCACCTGAGCAAATAAAGAGAAGAAACGGCTGCTGGCGAGGGGTGGAACGGTGAGGGGCTGTGTACGTGAGCACCAAGACAGATGGCTGAGTCTGCTGAGGTGTGTAATGGTGCATGAAATGTGCCTCTGATGACCTTTGGAGGTAGCTGATTGTCCTCCTTGACCTGCTTCCTGAGAACTGGGCCCGAACCTATTGACCTCCCCTCACCTGCCTCGTTTCTTCCCTTCTAGGTCAGCAGTAAGCATCAGCTACTGGCATGATCCTTCTATCCAGCATTTTATAAGACTTTCTAAGGAGAAGAAGGCCTCCAGAATTAACAGAGGCAAGTGACTCCCTCCCTCCCAATGTCCCCTCATCAGCCCAGAGGCCTGAGGTTTTAGGGGTTCCTTCTTCAAAAGAGAGAGTTCCAGTGTTCACTCTCTCTGGTGGCATATGAAAGTGCTCATTTCCCAACATCCTTACCAGGACAGGGAACTTTTCATTGTGGTTCATCTGTTATGCGAAAAATGTGATCTTACATATATTTATGTTATTGTATTCCTCTTATTTGGGGGCTGAAATTAAGGATCATTTTTATATGCTTAAGAACAATTTCTAGTATCTTTTACAGTGAACTGTCCAAATAAGGAATCACCTTTTTGGCCCTATTAAAGTGATAATAACACTATTAGGCTCTGCAAGTCACTTCTATCAAGGAAGGCAATGAAAAGATTTGAGATGGGAGGGTGACTCATTCTTGATCAGATTCAGAAATTAGCCAAATGACCCCAAATCCTTGGGCATGCAGGGAATCCTGGCCAAAAAGATAGAGCCTCTGGGTAGATTTTGTAAGAAATGCAAAGAATGTTTAAAGTGACAATAATGACAAGGACCTTCCTTTGAGCTGAGGGTGAACCCAGGCTTTAGGAAGATGGGACCAAGGCCTGAAGAGTCTGGCTAAGAGGCCTGAAGCCTCCATTCGGGGCTCCTGAGGCAGCTTTCGTAACCAGAGGCGTGGCCACCCCTTGGAGCCCTGGAGACCTGGGTTCCCTGAGGCAGTGAGTCAGCAGCCTGCCTGCCTTCTTCCTCTGCATGGGCTGGCATGTCCAGAGTGCTTCCCAAGTAGGGTGTGGTGAGCATCTTTTCAGTTTTTGTTTCAACATCCAGTCTGTTGTGGATGATACTGTATAACATACAACAAAAAAGATTTCCTAGAAATAAAATGCAAGATAACCTATAAACTACAAGCTCAAATGATTTATTAGGAGAATCAATAGACACAGAACTCCTATATCACATTGCAGTACATTTCTAAATGCTGCTCAGGTTTTGTTCTTAAGATAGTTACACTTTAAGCAACAGGGCTGTAGAACACAGATTTTATCTTCCTTTCCCCCTTTTATTCGCCATCTCCTTTACCCACGCTCCTCACCCTGGAGCTGAATAAGTCCATTTTGGGGGCAATGTTTACTCGTGCCTTCCTCTCCTGCAGTCAGTCTGTGAGGTCAGTTTATAACCATAGAGTTTTACCCACACAGGTTGGAGATGAAGGGAACATGGTAAGAAATACGTCTTTATTTTATTCCATTTTGCTTGGACATTTATCTGCCCCATATTCTGACCGCAAAATATTATATCGTCTTGATCTCGCATGTTGATGTTGAGCTGAGTCCTCAGTAGTTTGCACCTGGGCACGAAAAGCATATTTCGAAGAGGAATATTAAGATCTGATGTTTTGATGTAAAACACTTGTCTTTCCTGTGTACAATCATGGGACATTTTATGGTAATCTTTAAAGATTTCATTTATTTATTTATTGGAGAAGGAGAGCATGAGTGGGAGAGCCAGAGGGAGAGGGAAAAACAGGCTGTCATTAGAGCAGGGAGCACATCCTGACCTGAGCCAAAGGCAGATGCTTTACCGACTGAGCCACCCAGGTGGCCCAAGGGACATATTTATTTCTAAGATCTTTATTCCCACCATTAAATCATTAAATAGATTGTAGTTACTTTGGTTCCAGCAGGTGTAAGTTAAAAAGAATCGAATGTGAAAGTCATGGTTTCTCCCATGAGTCCACAGGAAAATCACTGACCCCAAAGAAGAGCAGCCGAATCCTCATTGTCTCTTCTCCTAGGGCGGGCTCTGCAGGGATGCTTTCTGATCTCACTGAGCGATAACTTGTCTCTGTGTCTCTGTCTCAGGATATTTTGCTTGAGTCTATGGCGTCAGTCAGCTGATAAGGGCATTTCTGCAGAAGACAGAATGTCATTGTCAAATTCTAAATCTTGGGACTGGGATGGAGACCACCTTCTGGAGATTAAAGGTAAGTGAACATTCGCCCTCTTCTTTCCCGAATTGTTTCATTTGTGAAGGTGGCCGCCTGGTTCAAAATGTTAAAAATATATTAATAGGTGACTGCCTCTCTCCCACGCCTGTCCCCAGCTACTTGCGCCTGCTGCCACCGTCAGCCACGTACTTGACATCACCAGATCCCCGGTGAAGAATGGGTGCCTGGCTTCTCATCCTTTTCTGTTATCAACAGGGCTACTGATAAAAACCCTTATCGACGTGTCCTCTGCATGAGTGGAAGACCCTGCCAGTGGGACTGTGAGCGCAAGACCCCCGTGTCTGCTGTATTCACAATCACGAAGATTTTATTGTCAGCATGACAGTGTCTTCAGTACAGTTTAGAGATGTGCAAGGCTGGTGATAGTGATATGTACAAAGGCCTTTCATAGCTGCTCCCAGATTTCATCCCTCACCTGCTCGGTTAACAATCAAGAACAGTTTTATCTTCTCTCACAGGAAATGAGACAGGTCCGGTTAGTGGCAGAACCAGGACCGAATAGACTGCAGGTCCCACAAGTCCAGGTGCTTCCGTGTTTCTCTGTACAGAGCCTTGTGCTTCCTCAGGGAGGTCTTTGTGGTCCATCAGTCAGTGGTGCCTGTACCTTAGTGGCCATCGTGTGGCGGAAGGAGCTGGATCAGAATGCAGGGGCAGATCGTGTGCAGTAGGAACAGATGCCACTGGAGAAATGCCTCCTCTCAGCCCCACGTCCTTTCAAATTGGTCCCGAGGTTTGTTTTCTCCTTCGTGTCATATAGTTGGGTTGATCAGGAATACATCTGACATTTTCATTTCTGGTCCAGGTACACTGAGTCTTAGGTACCCCTTTTAAGGATAAGGTTGTCTGCCCGTAGTAAGGACGGCAAATAGCACAGGGTAGAAAAGATTTAGTGGAGGTATTTTGGATCAGTCCAAAGGGTTTTTTAAAAAACTCAAGTCCCCTTGAAACAAAAGAATGCCTGTTCCAACCATCTTCATGTTCATTCCCTGCTAGAGGGTAAAACTACTTGACACTTGCCACTTGACAATGGCAAGGTCTCCAGTATCTTGTAGGTCTTCCTTAGCATAGGAAAGTTCTTTTGAAACCCTTCCCTCTCTTTACCTCCCCCACCTTTCAAGGGTGTATCAGTTCCCCCCACAACACTGAAGCCACTCTTTCTGTGCACGGATCCTGTCCCCATGCTTTAATAAAACCACCGTTTTGTACCAAAGAGGTCTCAAGAACTCTTTCTCAACATCGGCTCTGGACCTCACCCCACCAAACATCACCTACATTTTAAACCTCTATGACTGCTCCCCTGTCTACCTGCCGTTTGGCATTATTTGTATCTTTTCCTACAAATGATGGCAAAGGAGGCACTGCTAGGCTTTAGGGGACAGGCATCAACTCTGGAACAGAATCAGTGCACACTAAGATCATGGAGTGGTGTAGCAACCAAATTAAACACAAAACAAAGCCACTAAGCGAAAAGTTATGGGAGAGGGACCCGCAAACCCTCAATTGCAAGTTTAGAAAATGAGAGGGGAAGGAAAAGCATTTTGGTACAGGCACACCAGAAGAACTGTCACATGTGCTTTGGCCAAACCTCACTCCCCATTTGACCCAGTCGTTGGGGGAAAAAACAAAAAACCAATAGCTGTGGAAGACACACTTGGGTATCTCATCCAGAATAAGCAGTCAGTAGGTCCAGTACAGCCAGCAGCCCTAAAGACCTTGAAAGCTGTGCCCCAGATAACTGGGCATATGACCATCACCTCCAGGAGCTCTCAAAACCACCAGTGAGTGATTCCTATTCCAACAGCCAGATTGTCTACAAACCCTGGTGTCTGCTGTCATTTCATAGTGGATATTGTTTCCCGTCAGGCCTTAAGCAGAAACCAGAGAAACTTTGAGAGGATCTGCATCCAAACCCAGAGGGAGAAAGGATTTTTTAAAAGCTCTTTATAAAAATAAAAAGAAAAATAAACCTAAAAGTCGGCCCAAAGCGTTTCCACAGTTCTATCCTCCCAGAGGCCTGGGTTTGGAGGCAGCAGCACCTCTACGGTCTCTCCATGGATAGCAGGAACTCCGGAGGCAGATCATATGGGCCCGGACCTCCAATTACTTCTTTCTTGCAATTAGGCACTTGGAGGCTGAGGATCTGTAGAGGTAGGGTGCCCCCGAAAGGCAGAGAACACCTCCCCCAGAGCACAGCGTCCATGAGGCCTCAGGCATATCAGTGCCCAGAGTTTTCGCCCAGGGCAAACCCTGGTGTGGGGGGCAGGGGAAGGCTCAGGTGCAGTCCCCCCCTGGGCGATGCTGGGCATGGCCAGGACAGAGGGCGGTGGACACCCCCTGCAGGGGTCGTCTTGGAAAGGCCAGTCCACCAAGTAGCTCTTCCCAGAGTCTGGCACCAGCCCAAGCTGGCCTCCAGTCTGTGGCTTGGTGCAGACCCAGACCAGGACCCCTTTTGCCTGGTGCGTGGTGGTGGCAGGGGACGGGAGCTCGCCACCAGGAGAGCCGCCAGCCCTCCCGTTCTGGCTCCTAACCTCACCTGGCACAATCCCAGCCCGAATGGGCGTATTTACAGGCCAGGGTCTGGTTGGCCAGCTGCTTCATGCAGCAGAATGGCTTCTTCATCGTGGCGATGGGGTGGGCAGTGGGGCTCCCACGGGGCAGCTGCCAGCGCGGGGCCTAACCCTATCCCCTGGACTAGCATCAGTCAGGACTGGCAAGGGGGGTGGAGTCAGGCCTCTGCTGCTGCATACCTGCCACTCTGTGCAGGCGGAGGACCCGCGGACCAGGCGTATCCACCATTCTGCCCGACCGCCTGCCTGGTCTAGGTGCATAGCTGCGGGAGGTGATAGAGGCGCAGCATGGGCAGTGGCCAGTGAACTGCCAGAGCAAATCATGACCAAGCTGTCCCTGCAGAACTGATGGGGCAAGGAGGGTCAGAGCACTCTGGAGCCACTGGAGGCTGGAAATACACAAAGTCTCCATGAGGGCCATCCTCTGTGCAGATACAGACCTCTGGAAGTGCTCTGACGATCCTCTCTCCTAGCTGGATGGATGTATGTGACCCTGTAATTTACACCAGAATGAAAAATGTACCATTGGGTGGAAAGACCATACCACAGGACTTTGTGTATTGTGATCCCACTTAGGGGAAGTAGAGGGCCATGTGCATTTTCTGGGGGCAGGCACCTGGGTACAGTCAGGCGCGATCATGCACTAGGGGCATACCCTGGACAGGTACGAAGGAGGACAATGGGTCCAGGCCTGGGTGGGAAGTTGTGGGGATGAGCTGTGGGGACAGGGACCCGGACCAGTAGCCAGAGAGCCTTGGCTGTTCGGAGGTACCTGACCAGCAGGGGCGTGTGGGAGTGAGCAGCAGGAGGTGGGGTGGGGGGGTGGAGGGGTAGGGAAGGGGCATGCAGCCATTGCCTGGAAAGGTCTGTATGCTTAGGCACAAGGAAGCTCTGGAGAGGGGGGTGGGGGAGGGGCTTGCAGGCGTTGCCTGGTAACTTCTGTATACTTAGGTACACCTGAGCTCACAGAAGGGGCGGGGCAGGGGCATGCAAGGGTTGCCTGGAAACGTCTGTAGTCTTTTGATTCTTAGCCTTGCACAGCTTGGGGTTCTGGGACACTTGGCGGGGTAGTCCGACTGGGCTGGACGATTTTGTACCGCGGACCAGGACAGTTGTATGACCGTCAGATGTTCTCCTGGGCTGGTAGGCTGGGCTCTGGCCTAGGCCATTCCCTAGGGGCCGTGGAAAGCAGCCAAACCTCTTTGACCAGGGACATTGATATTAAGAGACAGTTCTGGGGAAAGGGACTTTCCCTGGGGATGCCAGGGATTTGACTGATGTCATCTTAACCCAGACACAGATCAGTGGACTCCTCCATGAGATTGAAACATTGATGGCTGAAGTGACTCATTGGAAGTTGTGCCAGTGTTCCACCCAGGGACCAAACCATCAACACAAAAATACTGTGGAAACTGAAGAGACACATCAGGGACCTAGAGCAGTGGCAGCAGCAGAAGCTGGACAAACATCAGCTGGAGGTGGCAGGGTTGCAAAACACCCACCAGCAGAAGCTAGCAGACCTCACTGACCGGCACTGCCAACAACTTAGAGACTATCAACAGATGGATCGGCTCTCCAAAGAGGAGATTGGGAAACACTCAAATTATCCAGTAAAAGGATTTGGAAATTCAGGATCTTTCTAGGAAAATCTCTGGGGCTTCTCAAAGCCAGAATGGGCACGTGGAACAACTTCAGTGCCAATTGCAAGAGTGTACTTTGAAAAGTGAACAGGTCTTGGTGGTCCTAAATGAGAAGACGAGGGAGAATAGCAATCTGAAAAGGAACTATCACAGAATGACCAATCGACTTGCTGCCAAAGAAGAGGAACTCCAGATGAAGATGCAAGAGGACAATCAAAAACTGTCCACTAGAATAGAAAGCAGTGACATAGAGGTGTTTAGAGAAATGATTTGGAATTTGTCACACATTATTCGAGAAAAAGACCTGGAAGTGGATGCATTAAGTCAAAAATGCCAGACTTTAATGACAATCCTGCAGACACCCAGCACTGGTAATACGGTTGGAGGAGTTTCTATTGATCAGTTCCAGCAGCTTCCACAGGAACGGGACACATTAAGACAGCGGGTGACGATCATGGAGGAGTGGAAAGAGCAGGTGCTGACCACGGTCCAAAATATGAAGCGTGAGTCATCCCAGCTTCAGAGAGATCTGCGACAACTCCAGGCATGGGCTTGCACCAAGAGCGAGGTTTTGAAACTGCAGACGACCTCTCTTGACCAGATCCACACTTACCAAGGACATGAAATATAATTACAAGAGCTAGAGAAGGAACTAGCACAACTTCAGCTCCGCATCAGGGAGCTCTGCAATGCCAAGGAGCTCCTTTTAGGGAACCCAGACATGATTTTCCTCCGGCCCTCCAGCGACTCTGCAGAGGCAGCTGACTCTCTGAAGGCTATGAAATCTGACCGAGTGAGTGAGTCTTCTCAGGTGCTCCGAGAGGAGGTAGAAGAGCTCAGAAAATCAGGGCAAGGAGAAGGTAAAAAGATTGAAACCCTCCAGGAAGATCAGCAGAGACGGATTGCTTCAGGGGCTGCTACGGGGGAAGGAGAAGGCAAGCCACAGGAACACAGCGATTCCGATTCCCACATCGAGCAGCAGAAGGAGAAACAGGCTGTTCTACAAGATTTCCCTCAGGCTCATGACCTCTGAATCCCAGCAAAAAGTGAGGAACTGCTTTCTTTACAGGAGAAGCTCAGGGGCCAACTGAGTGAGAATGAGCTGCTGAGGCAGGCAGTCACCAGCCTGAAGGAGAGGATAGCAGATTTTGAAATGGATGTGTGTTGGCTGAAAGAGGAAAATGGAAAGATGGTGGAAACATGTATAGAAAAGGACATGGAAAAACAGGCCTTGCAAGAGACAAATCGGCTGCTGTCAAAGATGCAGAGGGAGTAGGAATCCCAGCCTGCCGTGATGAAAGAGAAGGCACTTTCTCTGGAGCAACTGCTGCGAGAGAAAGAACACGGCAAGAGCGGGGAATTGAACCGGCATATGGACGTCATTCAGTCAAAGCAGGAAAAGGCAGTTTTGGGTCAACAGGAGAGACATGATGTCGTGTTGGCACAGAAACAGAAAGAAATGGAAACATGTGCCCTCCAGAAGGAGGGTCACCAGTTACATGAGAGAGATTTGCGCCTAACCCAGGAGCTGGAGAGAGGATGGGACCTCGCTGCAGAAGCCCAAGATTCTCGTTGCCCGGAAAGTTTGGCTTCAGAAGACCAAGTGGCTCAGATAAGAGAGAAAGTGACCGTCCTGCAGGGAAAACTCGTTTTGTCTTCCGCTGCCATGGAAAATGGCAACCATGGAGCCAGTCTGCAGGTGGAGTTGCTGCAGGAGCAATTGCACGTGGTCACCCAGCAGAAAGAGGAAGCTGCGCTCCGGCTTGCTGCCTCCCAGGAAGAGGGAAGGCACTATGATTGAAGGCTAGCGAACCTCAAGCTGGAAATCACTGAATGGATGGAAAAGGCAGACACCCTAGAAGGAAAACTGAAGTCGTTACAGGGACAATGGCATCAAACAAATGCCGACTTGCAGGTGAAGGAGGACCAACTCCAAGAGTTCAAGAAACAGAATGAGGTCCAGCAGGAAATACTGGAGGACACACAGAAGAAACTCTTGACCTTAGTAAGTAAGGCTGAAGGAATGGTGGACAAAACCCTCCTAAGGAGACTCTTCGTGGGATCTTTCCAGGCAGCTGATGCGGAACGGCAAGAAGCGTTGAGGTTTATGGCAAGCACACTGGGGATCCAAGAAGACCAGCTGTGGCAGCTGCGTGGTCATGAGCCTGCGGGTGTGCCCAGTGGGGTGACTGGGGAGCCTGGATCCAGAAGTGCCCCCAATGCTACTGGGAAGACAAATCACCAAGCTGTGGCCAATTCTTTTTCAGGACTTTTTGTCCAGTTTCTAGAAGCGGAATCTCATTCACCTTCTTCATCACCAAACTCCTCTGCTCATGACATGAAACCCCCAGATTCAGGAGGAACGGGACAACTGCCTAAGAAACAAGGCCCACCACAACTGAATGCTACCCTGGGATCCACACCCGGAAAAAAAGATGTCAAGCCCCGAACCACAGCTGTGTCTCCTATTAACCCACCTGGACCAGAAATGGATGGGTTGGAGCACCTTCTTCTACATGTTATCTCTGATTCTTTACCCAGATACACGCCCTATATACTGTCACCTGCCAAGAAAGTTGGAATGGCGGCCAAAGACCTCTCAAAGAAATAGATGATTGTCAAGCCAGAGACGAGACCATGCTTTGAAGATCCCAAGTCACTCTGTGTCTACCTTAACGCCAAATGCCCTTTTTCAAAATGTAAACTATTTGCAGTTCTGCTTTCAGCTTAATAAACATAGTGTTTTATGACTTAACAAAAAAGGGATCATTTAATAACTGCAGAAGTATTTGCCAAAGTGAAAACAGTGGTGACTTCTTTTTCTTTTTTTAAGATTTTCTTTCTTTCTTTCTTTTTTTTTTTTTTGACAGAAATTAGGGGCACACAAGCAGGGGGAGAAGCAGAGGGAGAGAGAGAAGTAGGTTCTCCACTGAGCAGGGGAACCTGTGACCTGATCCTAGGACCCCAGGATCATGACCAGAGCCAAAGGCAGACGGTTAACAGACTGAGCCACCCAGATACCAGAACAGTGGTGACTTTGTTAGGACAGTCAACACTGCTGGGCTTGGGGACTGTGGTCAAAGGATTCTTCCAATAATGTCTGTAATGCTTTAGGGTTTTCACAAGGGTCAGGTGTCTTCGTATATCTGATCTAGGGAACACATCAACTCGTTTTAGTCTTCCAAATTTATCAAACGCGTACACACTCCTTATATGGGAAACAAAGTGAATAGCACGAAAGTACAAGATGAATATAAGGTTTAAAAAAAAAAGGCAAGTTTGCTTTTCCCAGGTAAGTCTCATTTCTGTTAGCTTATTTTTTAGTTTCTATTATTTCAAAATCATTTCCTTTTCTGTGGTCTGCAAAAGCACTCTATGGGTAACCTGAGTCCTCTTGGGCCTTATGTATATTTCTCTAGTTAGGAGTATTGTATTCCCTGACTTGTTTTATTTTTTTTCCATCCAAATCACTCTGCCGTGGAGACCATTTGAAATGGGAATGAATCCCATCTTATTCTTTAAAAGAAAATCCAGCTGCTTATGGTTCTACCCTACATTATGCAAATAGCTCCCCTTGATTAGCATGTAAGCGGTTTTTACCTGGAATGTCCATGGTCAACTCCCTTGTTCATTTCTTCAAAAGCCCCTTCAAATCTTCCTTTGCCCTTCGAGGCGAATTATTCCATTGCACCTTGGAAAGGATCCATTCAAATTTCTTTAAGGACCTCAGTCCATTTTCCATTCTTCTCTCTCTACAGCCTGCCAAATATGGTCATTCCTTCCCTGCTTTCCTGTTGTCAGTGCTGTGATTCACCCACTGCTGTCTCAGACTGGTGCAGAAGACTCCCTAACAATCTTGCTGGTTCCACTCTTAGCCTCCCTTAAATCCATTCTGAACTCTGCTGTCAGGAAGAACTGAGATGAACATGTGATGTTGCTTCTCTGCTATAATTACTGGAGGGTTTCCCGACTGCCTGGAGTTTGACCTTTAAGAGAGCATCCAAGCCCTTGCCTTTGCAGCCTCCCTTCCTCTTCATCGTTCACATAAAGGCTGCCCTTTAGCTCCAGGTGAATTCTTGCAAGCCCCAAATAGATTATTATCCAAATAACTTCAAGTCCATGAGCCTCCTCTTTGTGCCTTGACAAAGGTACAAGTGAGAAAGATTTCATCCTCTTCTTTACCCGTAGGCGAAGGGAGGGATTCCAACCCTAAAGCTATGCAATGTCCGCATGCAACATAGCTGAGATCCACCGTGATTTGTTACCGACCTATCCTCATGGCCCAGGGAAGGAGGACACACACATCATGCAGGGCCATGGGGGACGTTGCACCTGGGAACAGAATGGACAAGGGCTGTGGGTGCAGACTATGTAGTAAGAGGAGAGTGAAGGTGAGCCCTACTTCCTGCAGGAGGGAATGACTGGCTTGCTGGATCATTCCACAGGCTGTCAGGGAACTGGAACTTACTACTTGGGGAGGAACTGTACCTGGTACCTGTGCTTAGGAGGCCTTGTTGGCCAGAGGATCTGATCTGTGGGAGCAGAGTGGGAAGAGAACATGGAGTGAGGCCATTTGAGGCCATCTGAATCTTACTCAAACTCAGGCTTTCCATCACAGTGGACTCTGATATTTGGACATCCATTTCATCTGAGACCCTTAAGGCATAGGAAAGGTGTTTCTCCAGGACGTGAAGCTGTCATGTCAGCAGGAGGGAGACGTGGTCATCAAAACCAAAATGTAATATCTTCCATAGATGTTCATGCAGTTGATCCCAAGGAAAACCCTGGTGGCCAAGGGGTAGAAGGAAGAACTGAAGTCCTCCAGCACCATGGAATCTGGCAATGCACTGTGGACAGAAGCCTCCACATCCACCTGCAGGTAAGATAAGCAGACTTTGGCTTCAGCCTGTAGCAAGTAGGCCTTGGTGACTCTATTATCTGGTGGGGGTGCCATGACCCCGAGAATAATAGACAGCTGGATAGGAAGGCTCAGAGCCTGTGAAAGACTCTATTTCCAGGAGAGCCCTGTGCATGGCCAGCAACTGCTGCTTTCATGGTCTATAACCCAGGGCTAAGGAGGGCTGTTTCTTGCATTGAGATCCCCTTAACAATTGACAGATAGCATGGGTGGTCCAGGGACTCCAGGAAGGAGAGAGGAGGCTACTGAAGCCTTTTCTCTTAGGTACTAACAGGTGATTTTTAAAAAAAGATTTTATTTATGTAGTTAAGAGAGAGCTCTGGCTGGAAGAGGGGGTGGAAGGGAGAGGGAGAAGCAGGCCCCCCACCAAGCAGGGAATCCTCCTGCCAGGCTTGATGTCAGGATCCTGAGATCAGGACCTGAAACTAAGGCAGATGCTTCACCAACTGAGCCACCCCATCACCCTCAACAGGTCATTTTTACTTGCACATTTTTTACTTGCCTTTTTTGAGGGGAGACCCTCCTGCCTTCATTGTGAGCTCATGGACAAGTAACAGCCTAAATGGGCTTCTGTAAAATTTATAAACAAGGAATATGTTGCCTCAGAACCCAAAAAGTACTGAAAGATGTTGGACTTCTATGTCCTTTTTTCTTTTTTAAAGATTGAATTTGTAAGTTGATAGAGAGAGAGAGAGAGAGAAGAATAGAAGGGCTGGCAGGGGCAGAGGGAGAGGGAGAAGCATGCTTCCCACTGATCAGTGAGCCTGATGCAAGGCTTGTTGCAGGACCCTGAGATCAGGACCTGAGCTGAAGGCAGGCACTTACCTGACAGAGCCAGCGAGGAACCCCCACATTTGTAGGTCCTTAACAAGTTTGCCAAATAAATTTCCTCACAGTAGGATGTCTTTTTTTTTTAACATTTTTTTTATTTATTTGTCATAGAGAGAGAAGCGAGAGCAAGCACAGGCAGACAGAGTGGCAGGCAGAGGCAAAGGGAGAAGCAGGCTCCCCGCCAAGCAAGGAGCCCAATGAGGGACTCGATCCCAGGATGCTGGGATCATGACCTGAGCCGAAGGCAGCCGCTCAACCAACTGAGCCACCCAGGCGTCCCACAGTAGGATGTCTTAAATGTGATGTCACACCTATGTTCCTCGAGAAAGATGGGTGTAGTAAGTTCCTACCCACAAAGGTTGCCTATGATAGCAGAGCGGTTTGGATGCCCTTTGTATAACAAGGTATATCATGTGTCCTTCAAGGTTGAGGCACACATGCCTGTGATGATGTTGAAATAGGCACTGCTGATCAGAACATCTTGGCCAAATCTATCATAGCAAAGTATTCACCATCTTTAAATTGGTTGGACTACCTCACTGTTTTTTTTTATTTTTTAAAAACATTTATTTATTTATTTTGACAGAGAGAGATCACAAGCAGGCAGAGAGGAAGGGGGTGTGTGGGGGAAGCAGGCTCCCCACTGAGCAGAGAGCCCAATGTGGGCCCGATCCCAGGACCCTGAGACCATGACCGGAGTTGAAGGCAGAGGCTTTAACCCACTGAGCCACCCAGGTGCCCCATCCCTCATGGTTTTTTAAATGACTTTATTTCTTTATTTTAAAGACAGAGCAAGAGAGAGAGAGATAGCAAAGGAGCGGGGGTAGGGGGTGATGTTGGGAAGGGAAGGGCAGAGGCAGAGAAAATCCCAAGTGGACTCCACCCCGAGTATGTAGCTGGACCTGGGACCCAATCCTATGACTCAGAGATCATGACCTTAGCCAAAAGCTTAACCCACTGAGCCCCTCAGGTGTCTCAGATGATTTAAGGGGACTGGGGTTTATTTTAATCAGGTATGGTAAGACAGGCAGATATACAAGTACTCTCACAACGGAAAAAGTGTTTTTGGACTCACAGATCCCATGAAAGGAGGTGCTGAGAGGCATGGAGGGCCGCCCCGGGAAGCACCAGGCTTAGTCAAGAAAAAGAGGAAGTGAAGGGACAATAGGGGGAAGACCGTTTATCATGGATTCCGTGGGAAGGGGCAGGGGAGTCCAGGTAAGCACGTTTAGAACTGCCTAGTTTGTGTCATCTCAGTGGGTTCTGGGACACAGTGGTGTCTGGAGTAGCCTGTCCTTGCCCCTGGTGTGATCAGGGCAGGGCATAGTGGCCCAGAGTGTAAGAGTTTCTTACAAGAGATGGTTGGGGGTAAAGCCTCTGATTTGGTTGCTTTTCCGGTGAAAGGTTTGCTGGCAGGCAAGCTGCTGACCATCTCTAGGAATTCAGTAAGCCTGCCAGGGACAGTCCCTCCGAAGTCAGCAAGGCCTGAGATGTCAAAGCATTAAATATAGAGGATAGAAAATATGGTTATTATATTTGCTATAGACAGGATTTGAGCCCTCGTAATAAGTCCATTAAGGTTAGGCAACCAGTGCCTCCTAGCAACATTAAAGTTCATTCAGAACCTATGATGTAGAGGCACAAAAGCCAGTCGGCCTCCTTTTATTTTTGCCAATTAAATTATTTTAGTAAATTTTGGATTTCTTTTTTTTCCAAAGATTTTATTTATTTATTAGAGAGAGAAAGAGAGAGAGAGCAAGTACATGTGATAGAGCAGGCCTCAGGGGAAGTAGCAGGGAGAGGTAGAGGGAGAAGCAGACTGACTCCTTGCCCAGCAGGGAGCTTGATATGCGGCTCTATCCCAGGATCCTGGAATCAAGACCCAAGCTAAAGTCATTGACTAACCATGTGAGCCACCCAGGTGCCCCTGTAAATTTTGGATTTACAGTTGGGTCAAATTTTGAACCTATGTTGAATTAGTCATGGTAGGTGGGTGTTGGGTTTTGCCACCTGTATTCAGATTTCTCTCTTCCACTCCTCCTATGCTTAGGTCTGTTTCTTCCTGGAAGAAGAAACCCCTGTGGGGTGGGGGAATGTCTCATTACCCTGCTGCTCTTTCTCGGGTTTTTTTTCCAGAGTGTCCCAAATCAGCATCATCAGCCTTGGAGCTTCCGTTGTGGCAATGGTTGTATGGTTTCAAGTCTCCTGGTGTAAGTCAAGTGGGAATTGATCCCCTCACTGTACCACAGGGGTCCCCTGTATGTTTCCCCCATAATCCTGAGGATCAGGATCTTGTGCCAAACAGATTAGGCAAGGGGGTGGTCAGTGGAAAGGCACAAGACCCACAGCCTAGTCGTTGATGAAGCAAAACCATCTTCTGCTACAGCCCTACCTTCTCTCAGTATAGATTGTTTCCCTTCCCCCCTTTTCCCTCTCTACAGATTTCCTCAGGATAGATTTTCATTTCTAACCACACAAAGCCATGAGATTTTGTTTCTGTCCCCATCTAATCACATGGTGCACATGTTCTGCATGTTTAGGGGGAAAGGGAGCTGGTTTGGTCAGCCCACAGATGGCCATCCTCTTCTTGTGGGAATGCCAGTCCATCTCCCAGTGTTTGAGTCTACAGCCAGGAAAATCATTCTGTCCATGGCCAGAGTCAGAGCCTCAAGCCCCTGAATCACAAGATTAGTCTATCGACGAGCTGGGGAGCAACAACACTACGAGAAAATCAAGTGTGCTGATGAGGTGTTTGGCACTGCGAGAGAAGTGGAACACCAAATGCCCCCCCCATCCACTTTTCAGTTTTTGTTCAGCTGGTGGGCCCTGGCTGCCATGGACGTCTACCTGAAAACCTTGAGGGCTCAGGAAGACACATGGTTACAGGGAGAGGAGTGGCAGCTCGGAGTCGGTCAAGGCCACTCCCAATGCCTGAAACACAGTGACTCGGGAAGCAGCCAGGGAGCCATTCTTATATTTCCCTGGGGCCGCGGTCTCCCTCCTTTGCACCCACAACACAGAGGGTCAGCCCCAGGACTGTGCTTGAGGTGCACTTTTCCCCCATAGACCCGTACATCAGCCCCAAGCACTGGGCCATCACCCAGTCCCTAGAACTCAAGCACACCAGTCAGCATGTCCTGCAGTTGCCAACCTCAGGGGGGAGCCTTGGAGACCAATGCAGGCCACATAGGTGACACCTCCCCCCAGATAGTCAATTCTCATTCATTCTCACCTTTTTGGCAAGGATGGGGTATTATTCTAGAAATGGATGGCGACCTCCATTTGAGAGAATAGAACATGAGCCAACACAGCTTGCCAGTGATTGCCAGTTCCCTCCCAGATCGTCATTGTCACCCCTGAAGCCAGTGACTTAGCAAAGCAGCAGGTCAAGCTGACACCATGTCTTCATTTAATGTGGGGACACCCTGTTTGTGATGCCTCTTGTTTGAATCACCTTCTCCTCAGGTCCCTGATGAGGCCTGAGGAGACCTGCTCCAGATGTTTGGGGATCCCCTGACACCTGCTACGTGTGATTAATAACAGTTTACTAGTCACATATACTTACACTTCAGGGGAGAGGATACCAAACACTGTGCAGGACTGCACAGAGATTGCACTTGGGAACAGGGAGAAGGAGCAGGGCCTTGGAAGGGAAGACTTGGTTGAAACAAGAGGGCAGGCAAGTCCTGGTTCCCATGGGAGGGTATGAGTTGCTTCCTTGAAAAATTCAGTGGGCTTCTAGAGAACTGAACACTACTCCCCAAAAACCAGTAGGTTCTAAATCTGGTCCCTGTGATGAGAAGGGTGTTTGGTTAAGAGACCTCCCCTGTGATAGGGAGAGGAGAACGTGCATGATGCCATTTGAGTCCCTCCTTGATCTTCAGGTGTCAAGACAGCCCTTATTACAGCATCTTAATTTCAGGCCTTATGCCATAAGAGGGTACGACAAAGTAATTCTTATCTTATATAAAGTAACTTGTATTCCTCTATGCTAGCAATGAATATGTGGGCTCCACAATCAAACACACATTCACAATTACTCATACAAAGAAAGTACTTCGGGATAAATCTAACAGTGCCTGTCCAGGCATCCCATGCTGAAAGCTATTTAGCACTGATACAGGAAGTCAAAGATATAAATAAATGGAGAAATACACCATGCTCGTGATTTGGAAGACTAAGCATTGTAAAGATGTCAATTCTCCCCAGACTGATAGAGTTAATGCAGTTCCTATCAAAGTCCTGTCAGCTTTGTTTTTGTTGAAATAGACAAAAATATTCCAAAATGTATGTGGAAGGACAAAGGAAGTAGAGTGGCTTCAAAAACTATTTTGAAAATAATACTAATGGGTGAACACAGTCTACAGAGTTTCAGAACTTAGTAGTTAAAATAAGGAAGGCTGTGTGCTATTTGCAGGACTGAAACATGGAACCGAGCAGAACAGGGGCACCTGGGTGGCTCAGTGGGTTAAAGCCTCTGCCTTTGGCTCAGGTCATGATTTCAGAGTCCTGTGATGGAGCCCCACATTGGGCTCTCCCCTCAGCAGGGAGCCAGCTTCCTCCTCTCTCTCTGCCTGCCTCTCTGCCTACCTGTAATCTCTGTCTGTCGGGTAAATAAATAAAATCTTCAAAAAAAATTTATTTTTAAAAGAACAGAGCAGAACAAGGAACCCAGGAATAGTCCCCACAAATAAGCTCAACTGTGTTTTGAAAAGGGCACTAAAGCAACTCCAATGGGAGAAAGCTGGGTTTGTACTCTCTACAGCCTTCTAAAGCTTGTGGAAGTCAGAGAGGCCAAACTCAGAAACAGCAGCAGCAGAGAAGAATGATGGTGGTGTGACCCAGGCCCTACCAGGTGGGAATGGGGAAGGAGAGATATTGGGTGACCCAGGTTGTGTGGGCAGGGTCCAAAGAGCTTTCCAGTGATGCTTTCCAAAGGCCTAGGGAGCTGGGAAACTGTCCAATCAGCATGTGGGCACAGGCGCCAATGAGGGGGAGGGTTGTTAGGATAGCTGACAGGGGGCGGGTCAACAAGATGCCTCTGCTGAGTGCGGGGCTTGCATGGCATCTCCAGATCCCGCAACCTTGCCCCAGTGGGTGCAGAACCTCCAGACCCATGGCCATTGGCCTGAGGACACTCTTTTTCACCTCCTGTACATCCTCTTCAAGGTCGACGCAGAGGATGACAGATTGAGCGGCCCCTGGGAAGATGCTTCTGTGCAGAGGTACCTGTGGGGCATGATGTCAGGACCCTGTGTCCTTGGGGTCTTGGGCCTTGCTGGGAGGCAGCCTGTGTCTCAGGAATACACTGGATTGCCAAAAGGTATCTGTCAGCTCCTGCGCCCCTCGTTTCCCATCTGAGAGGAGCCCAGAGCAGGACTTCATTTATGGAGCTGCTAATTATTTCAAGTGTGTTGTGAGAAAGGGGGAGTGGGAATGCGGCCTGAACCAGGCACATGAACTTTCGGCCTTCTTGACCGAAAAGTCCTGCTAAAAGCCCGACATGAAGCGAGTAAGTTGTAGTTTTGATGAGGGAGAAGTTTCGGTTCTCCCTCTTGAATAGTTACATTCCACTAGGGGTTGTCAGGATCTCCACTGTGCACCTGAGATAGGGCCAAATAGGGGTGTGTGTGAGTATGTGTTTGTGTGTCTGTGTGTGTGTGTGTAGGGGTAATGGCCTTTTGGATGGGTGGTGGGCCTTCAGTGACTGGAAAGCATGATCAGTAGGACTGACAGGATGTGTGAGGGACTCACCAACTGGCTGAAAAAGACAGGAAGGACATAATGATCCGTGAAATTCATCATTACTCTTTTGCATTGAGTGCTGAAAACTACAGCGTGCATTAGAGTTTATCCTTTACTGAGTAGTGTTGAAGCTGAGATCAGAAGGCTAAGAAATAAAAGGCGGATGTGGGAAGGTGTTCAGTGAGAGCAGGGAAGGATGTGTACTGTTACAGGAACTGAGAGAATGTCCTTGAATCTCGGGCCACGTGGGGACTGTAGGGTGGGGAAAACCAAGGTTTGGGGTGAGGACTTGGACTTTTTGTAGGTTCTTGGAGACTAATCATAGTGATTTAAAACATGATGCCCAGGCCCAAGCTAATCCTAGTTCTGCCTCTTAGGAGCTGTGTTATTCTACCATTGTAGGTCTCAGTTTCCTGAAGGAAGAAATGGGGGTGATAATAATTCCACTTCATAGATGATTGTAAAGATGAAATGATATTTAACGTTAATAAAACACTCAGAGCCATGTCTGACATGTAATAGGTGTTGGTGGTTGATTCAAGAAATAAATAGGGGCACCTGGGGGACTCAGTGGGTTATAGCTCTGCTTTTGTCTCAGGTCATGATCCCAGGGTCCTGGGATCCAGCTTCACATTGGGCTCTCTGCCAACAAGAGTTTGGATCCCAGGACCCTGAGATCAGGACCTGAGCTGAAACCAAGAGTCGGATGCTTTGCCAAACTGAGCCACCCAGGCACCCTTACAGGGCCTGTTGCCTTAGGAAAATAAATTGCAAGGGTAAAGAAAGAGGAGGGAGAAAGTGAGGCCTGTTATTAAGAGAGGCTTGAGAGACTTGTTAACCAATTGCAAGGTATGGGTCTTATCCTCACTCAGGATTTAACAAATACAGAGAGTCAAAATATTTATGACATAATCAGCTAAATGTCTTATTTTCCCCAAGATTTTACTTATTTAGACAGAGATCACAAGTAGGCAGGGGCAAGGCAGAGAGAGAGGAGGAAGCAGATGCCCCGCTGTGCAGTGAGCCAGATGCGGGGCTTGATCCCAGGATCCTGGGATCATGACATGAGCCGAAGGCACAGGCTTTAACCCACTGAGCCACCTAGGCGCCCCAATCTTCTAAATTTGAACTGTGACTTGACATGTCATGATATTGCGAAATTATTTTGAAATGTTTAAAGAGTGAGTATAGTTTTGCGGGCATATCTATGTGTGTGTCCATTAAGGGCAGTTTTGCTCCCTAGATGTTTGGCAAAGTCTAGGACACTCGGTGGTCATAAGCACAAGTGAGGAAGAGGCTCTCTGCACCTCATGTATGGAGACCAGGCGTGTTGCTAAGCATCGTAGTATACTCAGGACAGCGCCCTCAGCAAAGAATGATGGGGTCCAAGGTGTGGGTTATGCCAAGGTTGTGTAAGCCTGTTCTGGATACAGGTGTTGATGTAGCCATGGGTTCAATGATAGGATGAAGATAGTTGTTTCAAAATGTGATGGGGGCTGTGGGGATGGGCTGTGAGCTGAGAATTATTTAAGTTAGTGATGGGAGTTCCTTATACCATTCTCTCTATTTGGGTGTGTGTATATGTATGTATCTGTATGTTTATATAGTGTGTGTGTGTGTGTGTGTGTGTGTGTGTGTGTGTGTGTGTACAGTATGTGTGTATATTATATGCAATTGCATATTTCCATAACAAAAGCTCCCAAGCTTGTAGGGGTGATGTAGAGTCTGTGTTCACGTGGCATCTGGTGCCAGCACGTGGGGAGGGTGGACAAGCTGAGACAGGATTTCCCAGGAGCGGCAGCAGTGGCGTCCTTAGCAGGCTTGGTCTGCAGTGGAATGTTGGTGGTGTCTGGCTGTCGAGCTTCCCTTTATCCCTGTTGTTTTTTTATTTTTTTTGTCTTGTTCTTTGGCCTTCCTAATAACCTTCCAATAAATTCTTTTTCTGTTAAATTTAGTCAGAACCAGTTTCTGTGAAGCAAGAATTCTGACTTACACAAAAAAAGGGTGAAGCTGATGTATAGAGAAAAGGTGATCTGACAGACTGTGGGAGGAGAGAGAGGAATTAGGAGAAACAGATATATAAAAATATATGTCATTTCTACATCTAACAACTAAAATTTACAGAGTATATAGATAGATAGATAGATAGATAGATTTATCTATATGCACATACATATATATATAATATTTGAGAGAAAGAGAATCTCATGGTTTCTGTTTTTCTTGTTCTTAACTTCTATCCCTCTCAAGACCACAGTTTAATTCTTGTCCAGGGATATTATAAGATAGCCCCATTTTTTTAATATAAGAAACTCTCATTTCTACTTCAATAAATGCAAGTGATCTTCTGTCACCTACAACCCACAGAAGCTCAGCATAGTTTAGATGGTGATGTGCTCAACTAACCACCTTGTTGCTATACTTGCTTTTGCTCACTGCTGTGCAGAGGTTCCACAAATGTCGGTTTCATGGGCACACGATTGTCATTTGGCTCCAGACAAGGAATGAATGTGCTGTTCATGGCAGCAGAGGCACTCTGGTCTTCTTGGCCTTTCCAATAATCATTGTAAGTGGACACACTTATCGAGAGTTCACTCTGTCAATTGTGCTTGTCTTTCATAAGTTTTGCCAGTAAGCCTCAGTCTCTCTGAACACCCCTGACTGTAGGGTCCTCAGTCCTTGGGTTTGTGAGGCACAAGGAATGAATGAATCCAGCGGGGTCCCTTGAGAGACAGCCTGCTGGCCTCTCCTGGTGGGTCCTATACCGACAGACAAAGGCCATTGCAACTTCATTGAGGAAGGTGGCATATAATGTGAAAGAGTGTACAGGGAGGATAGCCTGCATTTTCCGAGAACAGGCTTTAAGTCAAATAGCCTTAGACTATCACCCTATTTCTCCCCTGTGCTCCTGTGCTTCCTTAGACATGTTTTTTGACCTCTCTATCCTCGGTTTTCTCGTCTGTAAAATGGACTGTTTTATGGATTAAATGAAAAAAAATGTATACATATGTAAATTCACAGAGAAGATGGCCTATGGGGAGCCGTGTAGAAATGGTATTTTTATTATTACTCAACATTGTGGTTAATATTATCATAGGAAAGTTCTTCCGCTATAAAGAGCATGAAGCACGAGATGCTCCATTTGGCCCCTTCCAGGCCCTGTGTTTTCCATGATGCCACTTACTCATGAGCTTCGTGATCTCATGCGTGGGTGACCCCTTCTGGGCCAGCACATTAATTATGTAGCCTTGGTAGCTCCCAGGGGCCAGGTCTTGTGGAAAGGGTTTTTGTGTTGGAGCTGTTGGGTCCTGGCTACCTGGACTCCATCACCTTCTACCTGTGTGACACTCGGGACCTAATAACCCTGTGACAGGCAAGCAATTCGGGCTGTTCCTTAGGGTTGTTGATGATGATTAGATGGAATGGTACATATAAAATGCCTGGAACATGTCAAGAAATGTTTGACCTCATTCCATTTTCTTACTCTTTTTTACTAGTTCCCAGAACAACCCACTTCTACCCATTTCTGTTTCAGAGAGGTGAGGTAATTCTGCGAAGGCCATAGTGTTAGGCGAATAAGGTGAGGAAAAGATATTGCAGGTGTTGTGAAGAGCATGATTAAAAACTGGGGAGTAAGAACCCGCTGTGAAGCTGCAGGTAACAGGGCGTGGCTGGAGAGCCAGAAGTGGGCGAGGGAGGGTGAGGGATGACAGTGGGTCCTTGAGGGACTTTTAAGTTGGAGTGACCTCGTTTAATTTGCATTGTCAGAGCATTCCAGAAGAGAGTTTGGAGGAGGAGCCAGTAGAGACAGAGAGACTCCAGAGGAGGAGGATCTTCTCTGAGGGATCATGGCAGCCAGTGCAGAGGGTTTGAAGCAGGAGTGAAAGGATCTGGGTCCTTAAGAAGGCACAGCCCACTGGGGAAGAAGACGCCTGTATGGGAGGGAAAATGATGTAGTACAGTGCCCAGCATGGATGCCAAGAGCATGCAGCCTAGAACTGCCGGTCACACAGGCCTATGGTGCCGGATCCCATATTCACGGAGCAGTGCATTCAGATCAGATGGGATCAGAGCAATAGATTCTGCCAGTTCTGCTTTGGTCAGTAAAACTCAGGATTTAGCTTCTTAATGTCCTGCTTTGTTAGGACTGCTCTCCCTTTTCAAGGGGTATATGTGTGTATTGGAATAAGGGACCAACATCCTAGTTACAAAATCAGGAGAGAAGCCTTATTTTTGTCTGTGAGATTCTACCTGCCTCCAGCCCTCAAATGAGAGTGCAGCATTTTTTGTCATCAGGCAGATGTGATTCCAAGTTCACACTCTGCCACGTCACTGTATGACCTTGAGAAGAAAACCTCATTTCTGGGTCCTCGGTTTTCTTATATAGACAGTGGGAGTTATTATGCTGTCTTCTTCCTAGAGTTGCTGTAAAGAAGAGATAGTGCATGTGTGTTTCTTATCTCAGAACATAGCGTGAAGTGCTAAATGGACATTAAGCATTGTTTCTTGCCTTGTCATTTGTGGCCTTGTGCCCAGGTCAGATAGTGTGGGTTCCCATTCTGACATCAAGCCATGAGAGCCATTTTGTTTCTATACAGATTTCAGTGACTACAAGAGAGTCTGAATACATCACCAATCAGACTTGATTTGTCCTCAGTGGTCCAGAGCCTCCGATTTCCAGGAATGGTTCAAGGATCCCCCTGGGGGCATAGCCCACGTGGAACTCACTCAGAAGCTTTCTGGGACTTGGTGCTCCTTCTCACTGTGATAATGGCACAGCTGAATTTCCCGGAAGGAATCATTAACCACTGATCCCACAAAGGACAGAGCTGAGCTCTTTGCCAGGCATCTAGGATAAAAAGGATTCTTGCTTATGATTCTTGGTTTCAGTCCACCAAGGAGAGGAGGAGAAGCAGACTCCCCCTTTCCATGGAGTAGGTCATGGTTAGATATAGACCATGGATTAGCTTTCAACTTCCCTTACCTCTACACTCAGCTCTTGCTTCCTTCTACCCTGTCTACCCCCAAATCAGAACAAATGCTGACCTGCTGGGATATATGATGGGGCTGAGGAGGAGGAATGCTAAAAAGTAGAGCAAGGATATATCCCATATCTTCTTGCATATTCACTGTATGTCCACTCCAGGTTTTTGATCCTGTGATGAATAAGAAAAAGAAATAATAAATGGAACTTTATGAGTCTAAGCTTTTCTTCACAGCATCCTTCCTTTCAAATAAAATCCAGAAGCCATATGCAACCATGCCAAAGTATCTGTGTCACTCAAGTGTAGAGCCCGTCTCCTGCAGTGAAACATGCAGATCAAATGTGAATGCTTTTCTGTTGCTGTCTAAAGCTGCTTTCCACCAGGATGGCACTGAAGAACTCATTGCTTTGAGGAAAGGACAAACATGGAAAAATTAGTCCTCAATTTCAGTTCAAAAAAGGGAAACTGAAGATCTCTTGCACGCAGAATAGAACCAGGACCTATAGACTCTGCAGAAGAATTGATGATCTTGAGTATATCATTGACATTGGCCCCAGTTTTTTTGTCTGTAAAATGGGGAGATGAAGTTAGATCAAGTGTCCCAGTAGGTATAGTCTTGGCTCTTGGCATTCTGGGTTGGATAATTCTCATTGTGGAAGCTGTTCTGTGCATCGCAGAATGTCTAGAAGCACCCCTGGCCTCGACTCAGTAGACGTCAATAGGATTTTCCTTACGGTGACCAATGGTGTCTCTAGACGTTGCAGATATCCTTTGGACATAAAACCACCCTGGTTGAGAACCACTGAATTAGATCTGTTAGATGATAAGCAATTTAAAATTTTCCAAGCTGGAGTGAGAGTCGGGGCTCTGCTATCTCCTGGTACCTAGCCCTGTGTGTGGCATTGTGGCAAGCATTCAGTACAAGCTGAACGAGTGAGATGAAATACACAGCTCCTTCCAGTTCTAGATCAGTTCTTTGGCAGCAAGAAAATCACTAGGTGGTGATGATCTTATCACCCATGTGACTGCCTCTATTTGGGTACTGTTTAACATTCCTGGATAGAAGTAGACTAAAAATACCACCTTGTGCTATGAAACAAATAGGTCTGTCTGGCAGTTTAGCAACAAATAGTGACTATAATTATCAAGGAGGGTCCACTCAATTTCGACAGCGATCTTAGATCCTGTCCCCTGAAAGTTAACTCTGAATTTTATGAATATGACAAAAAATTTAGTTGAGAAAAATGAGTCCCGATCTTGGAATATCATGATCTGAACCAAAGTCAGACACTTATCCTGGTAAGCCACCCAGGTGCCCTCAGCCTGTTTTATAAAATGGGATTTTACTGGAATACTGCCATACTCATTCATTAACAGATTGTTTAGGGCTTCTTTGATAACACCAATGGCAAAGTGGAATCCTTGGGACAGAGAATCTTTAGCAAGTAAAGTCCAAAGTATTGACCATGTGGTCCCCTTATAAAGAAGCTTACTGGCCCCTGTTGTAGAGCACAAGTTTTCTCAGTGATGCCCTGTTGCACAGTAGGAAATATGCTTATATTGAATGAGTGTGTGTTAGGTTGCGCCATATTAAATTGTCATCATTGTAGGACAAAATGGTCAGGTATTGGCACTTATGTATATGATCCACATAATGTAACTTTCCAAGCATAGATACATGGAGTACAGTCTGTGCTCTTAAGGACACGCACATAGGTACACACATGCACACATGCTACTGCTGTCAGTGAATGTAGGAATCGTTATACTAGAGGCACAAACTCAGTATTTCAGGAGCACAGAGTAGTGTGTGCACGGTTCTTACCAGTAAGGGTGAGGGAAAGGGACTAGAAGCTTGAGAGGCGTCCAGAGAAGTGGCTGTGTTTCTGGCTGCTGTGCATTTGAGCTGCACTTCATGGCACCTGTAGGATTTGTTTCGGGTCAAAAGAAGCGTTTTCTACAGGGGTGGGGGTGGGATTGACATTGAGCTATAAGAAACATGCTGCATTCTTTCGTTCAAGCACAATTGCCGTTCATCCTGGAAAACAGTTGCTTAGAATTAGAGGACATTAAAGATCGAGTGAGCATGACTCCCTAATTTTTAGATGAAGTTTGGTGGCAAAGGGATAAGTTCAAGATCTCCCTGTTGTTGACCAGTTGTTTTATTGGCAGGACTAGAGCCTATGTCTTCTACGCCCCAACTCAAGTTGATGTCCATCAGGCCACTCGGAATTCAGAGAAATCAACTACTAGAGACAGTGGTAGCAGACAGGCCTGGGCTTGCATTCTGGCTCTGGTACTTACTGTCTCTGTTACTCATCACAAGGTTTGTGAGCCATATTGCCTCCAACACAGACGCCCTCAGAGTAAAGGTTTAGAAAGCTCAGAGTCTGAAACCAGACTCTCAGAGTTTCATCCCCGCACCACTATGTGCTAGCTCTGTCACCCTGGGCACATTACTTACCTTATATGGACCAGTAATATAGAGATAGTACTACTACTTACCTCACTGAGGTATAGGACTGAGTGATTTTAGGATTAAATGCAGGCATAAGGCACACAGAAAAATACCTGGGACATGCTGAGTTCTATATGCTAACCTTATTAGAAGAAAAACAGTGGATTGGGACATCTCAGTGGCTCAGTTGGTTAATAAGTGTGTGCCTATGGTGCAACTCATGATCCATGAGTCCTGGGATGCAGCCCTGCCATGGGCTCTTTGCTCAGCAGGGGGCCTGCTTCTCCATCTACTGCTGTTCTCTTTGCTTATGCTCTCCCATTCTCTCTCTGACAAATAAGTAAATAAATAATAAAATCTTTCAAAAAAGAAAGAAAAAACAGTGTATCCTAGGAGTGTTCTAAGAACCAAGGAGAGTAATTTAGGGGAAGCCTTTTTCCATCCTTGTAGAACAATAGAAGTACAAATGTATTTTTCTTCTCTTTGTGAATGGAAAAACTAGCATCCTGGAGATTGATGGTGATGATTTTCATTTCTTACAGCCTTACTATTTGCCAGGGACATGACTTCTGTTAGTTAAGCGTCACAAGATCCAGAGATGGTTCTTAGTTTTGGCTGACAATTGTGACTGCATAGCAGAGTGTAGGAGGACAGTGTGCTGCAGACTCTGGGGCCAGGCTGCCTGGGTCTGAATCCTTGCTCAGCCTCTTACTGGCTGTGTGAACCCAGCTGTGTTGCTTACACCCTGTGCCTTGGGTTTCTAGTCTATAAATGAGAATGATGAATGAATATAGTGGTTTTGAGGATTAAAGGAGATAATTTTGTGAAGTGCTTAGGGCAGTGTTTGATGTATAGTATTTGTTTAAGGAAGAATGAAAGCGAGAATCAGACTCCTTGCTGAGCAGGGAGATGGATACAGGGCCCAGTCTCAGGACTCTGAGATCATGATGTGAGTTAAAGGCTGATGCTTAACTGACTGAGCCGCCCAGGTATGCCTGTCATCACCATTTTCACTATTACTGTAGATAGAGTTCTGTGGGCATTCAATATATCCTGGGGATTAACTCTGTTGATATTATTGGTATCACCAGTAGAGCACAGGGCCTGTACACAATAGGCACTCAGCACACAGGGAATCAATGAATGCATACTCTAGAGCCAGTCTGCTCAGATTCCCATTCTGGCTCTATCACATTAGAGCTTTGTGATCAGGCAACTTATTTAATCTCCTTATGCTTGTTTCTGTCTCTGTAAACGAGGGTCTCAGATTCCTAAATTAATGGGGTTGCTGTGAGCAGGAGGTAAGCCAGCCCATTCGCATGCCTGCAGACACACACACACACACACACACACACACACACACACACACGTAAGGCCACACTGCCCTCTGCTGACACACCGTGTAAATGCATATTTAAGTCCCATGGGCCTCCTTCCACCCTAGGTCCAAGGCATCCCTGTACCTGCCTTAATGCGCACAGACACAAGGATGGACCTCTGTGTCCTCCTTACTTCCCTTCAAGTCGGCACCGGGCTGCTCCCCACAGCTGATTCAGCCACCTCAGGATGTTCGCTCAGGTCGTTCTCCCCCTCCATGGGTCGATGCGGTTCCTGCAGGATCGATGGCTCTTGCTTGGTTTCTGAGCAGCTGCCCAGGCCAGGAAACCCAGGCCCTCAGGGCTCGGGTTTTGAAGGCTCCCATCTACCTCTGGCCTGCAGGAAAACTGTCGCAGGGAGCCAGATACCTGGGACCTGGCTCTGTCATGGACCCCAGACATGAAGAATGCGCACTCCATGATGAGGAATACAACACTCGCACCCTCCCCAGAGTTTCTCACCTCACTGCCTCCGCTCAGAGAGGTGGGTGAATATTTAATCCTCCTCAAGCTCTAGGTCTTGACTCTAGCAGCTTCCCTTGGCCTGAAACATAATGGAACTCTCAACCTTTAATTTAAATATTGATGCAAATTCTGCATACTCTTCCCCATTAGTTTAGCATGTTTCCATCTGAACCCTGCTTTTAGCCCATCCATGTCTGAGCCTTTCGGGGACTCCTATGGTGTCAATCTGCACTATTGGTCAGAGGGAGGGTCTTGCCACACTTGCCAGCCAGTCCTGCAAAGTGGTTGCAGGACCACGTGAGGGTTCATGTGTTTTAGAGCAGAATACTGACACCAAGACCGCTGCTCTCATCCAGGAAAGAGGATGCATGACACACCATTAGAATTTTCATAGGAATTGCACTGAATCTATAGATTGTTTTGGGTAGTATGGGCATTTCAATCATGGTAATTCTTCCAACGCATGAGCATGAAGTATGTTTCCATTTGTTTGTGTCTTCTTCGATATCTTTCAGCAGTTTCTGGTAGTTTTCAGTATACAGGTCTTTGCCTCCTTGATTAATTAGACTCTAGGTATTTTATTTTTTTGATCCATTTATAAATGGGATTGCTTTCTTACTTTCTCTTTCCTATAGTTAATTTGCCTTTACCGCTAACTGGTCTTAAGTTTTACCTTTATCTCTCTTGCCATCAGTAACCATTATTCTGACTTCAGAATATAGATCAATTTTGCCTTCTCACTTATACAAATGGAGTCATACAGTCTGTGCATCTTTGTATCTCACTTCTCTTCAAATAATGCCTGTGAGATTTATACATGTCATTGTCTGTATCTGTACCAATAGTTTATTCTTCATCATTTTGTAGAATCCCATTCTTTGAACATACCTAAAATGTACTTCACTCTACTTTTGGTGAGAATGAAATTGTTTCCAATCTGGGATAACATGAATAAAGTTGCTATACATATTATAGTACATGTCTGTTGCTGAATACTTGCAGAGATTTTATGATTGGTATATATTCAGGAGTAGAGATGCAGAATTGTAATGGTGTACATAGTTTAAGTTTGATTAAGTTAGTACCACACAGTTTTTTAATACCTAACATATACTCCTACCACAGTGGAAGCTGAATAAAATTGAATAAAAGTTCCAATTGCATAATTATGCTGAGCAAAATAAGTCAGAGAACGACAAATATCATATGATTTCACTCATGAGAAATCATTTATGAGCACTGGATTTTGTACTGTGTGCTGAATCACTAAATCCTACACTTGAAACTAATATTATACTTTATGATAACTAACCAGAATTGAAAATAAAATTTAATTAATTAAAAAGTTCTATTTGCTCCATACCCTCAACAACACTTGTTATTATGAATCTTTCAAACTTTAGTTATCCCTATAAGCATGCAGTATTATTTCATCAGAGTTCTCCTATAATTTTAAGGGCCATGTAGTAGTTCCTTCTGTCAAGATGATAAAGTTTTTTAGTTTACTAATCTTTAATTGTTGGAGGCTTGTTTTTGTTTTCTTTTTAATTGTTTACAAAACACCTGGATGATCATCCTTTAATATAAAATTTTTGTGTGCCAATATCAGAAATGAAAAGAGAGTTATCACTACAGAGGAAACTGGGTGGCTCAGTGGGTTGAAGCCTCTGCCTTCGGCTCGGGTCATGATCACAGGGTCCTGGGATTGAGCCCTGCATTGGACTCTCTGCTCAGCGGGGAGCCTGCTTTCTCCTCTCCCCCCCCCTGCCTCTCTGCCTACTTGTGATCTCTGCCTGTCAAATAAATAAGTAAAATTAAAAAAAAAAGAGTTATCACTACATATCTTACACTTAAAAAAGTTAGGGGCACCTGGGTGGCTCAGTTGATTAAGTGTTTGCCTCAGCAGTTTTGGCTTAGGTCATGGTCTCAGGGTCATGGAATCGGGCCCCAAGTTGGGCTCTGTGCTTAGGAAGAAGCCTGCTTGAGATTCTCTCTCTCCCTCTATGCCTGTACCAATCTCTCACACTCTCTCTCTAACATACATAAATCAATCTTCTTAAAAAAAAAAAAGATAACAAGACAATACTATGAGCAGTTTTATGTCAACAGATTCAACAATGTAGACGAAAATGGAAAGATGCCTTGAAAAATATAATTTAGTGGCACCCACGTGGCCCAGTGGGTTAATCCTCTGCCTTGGGCTTTGGTCATGATTTCAGGGTCCTGGGATTGAGCCCAGATTGGGCTCCCTGCTTCCCCCTCCTCCTCCGCCTGCCTGTCAACTTGTGATCTCTCTCTCTCTCTGTATCAAATAAGTAAAATCTTTAAAAAATATATATAACACCACAAAATAAAACAAAAATCTGAATGATTCTATATCTATTATAATAATTGAAATAATTATTAACAACTTTACCAAAAGGAAAGTCCTAGATCCAAGTAGTTTTTTTTTTTTTTAAAGATTTATTTATTTGACAGAGAGAAATCACAAGTAGACAGAGAGGCAGCCAGAGAGAGAGAGAGAGGGAAGCAAGCTCCCTGCTGAGCAGAGAGCTCGATGCGGGACCCGATCCCAGGACCCTGAGATCATGACCTGAGCCGAAGGCAGCGGCTTAATCCACTGAGCCACCCAGGCGCCCCTAGATCCAAGTAGTTTTACTGGCAAATCCTATCAAACATTTATGGAAGAAATAACACCAAAATTACAAAAACCCTTTCAGACAGTAAAAGAGCAAGTAACACTGGGTGTTATGAGGTTTTAAGCCTTTGCCAATCTGAAAAGTGAAATCACTTTAATCTTATTTGTCCTTTCATTACTAATAAGATTGGATTTTTTTTAAAGATTTTTGTTTGTTTTCAGAGAGAGACAGTGAGAGTGGGAACACAAGCAGGGGCAGTGGGAAAGGAAGAAGCAGGCTTCCACTGAGCAGAGAGCCTGATGTGGGGTGTGATCTGAGCCATGACCTGAGCCAAAGGGAGATGCTTAACAACTGAACCACCCAGGCGCCCCAAAATGTTTCTTTTTTTAAAAGAAAATGTATTTATTTGAGAGAGAGAGAGATACCACAAGTAGGCAGAGGGGCTGGCAGAGAAAGAGCAGGGGAAGCAGGCTCCCTGTTGAGCAAAGAGCCTGATGTGGGTCTCGATCCCAGGACTCTGAGATCATGACCCAAGCTGAAGGCAGAGGCTTAACCCACTGAGCCATCCAGTTGCCCCAGATTGAAGTTTTCTGTATATTTGCTGTCCTTTTCCCATTTTAAAATCTTTGAGAGAGGGAGAGAGAACAAGGGAGAGAGAACACAAGTTTGGAGGGGAAGGCAGAGGAAGAGAAAGAGTCAGAGAAGAGAGAATCTCAAGCATGCAGTGGGGAGCCTGGCACTGACATGGGGTAAGTCTGACAACTTAAAGTTCATGAACTGAGCCAAAATACATCAAGGGTTGGACCCCTAACTGAGTGAGACTGAGCAGAGTGTGGTGTGCTCATTATGAAAGTAAAAGTCCTCAGTTTACAGTCCCTCTACCTCCACGCTATGGTCTAAAATACCTGCTTGTCATTAGAGCACTTTTGACCTAAGGTATCATTCAAAGACTGCAACTGTGGGAGAGACGGATCATTAATCCAGTCACTCCTCATTTACTAGATTTTCAGTAGTGCACTAAGGCACAAGGAGACAAGGTAGTTCGGTTTTGATTGAGAAAGGAGAAAGGTCGTGAAAAACCAGAATATAAAAACCATAAAACTCAGTCCTGAAGGAGGCCCCATGCAGCCTGATAAGTGGAGTTAAAGAAGCAAAACAAGCCCTCTGGCAAAATATTTCATTACAGACCAGGGCCTGTACAATATTTGTCTGGGGGATAATCTGTTCAGGGAACCAGAAATGTAATAAGACAAAGAAAAGTGCAGGATTATAATTCTTGGAGAGACGGAGAGTGTGTGGCTGGAAGTAATTTGGAATATTGTCTAAGAAACCCATAAAGGACACAGGAGTCAAAGGAGGATGTTGCTAACCACCTACCTGAGCAAAGTAGATCAGACCAACTGCAGGGCTTTGCTTCTGACTGAGAGGGGGATGTGAGTTTTGGGCCAGAGGTGCTTTGCTTGACACTCTAGGGATGAGGCTGCACATTGTCACCTCTTTCTTTTTAATCCTTCCCCACTCAGCAAGCAGCTCTTTCTCCAAACAGATGTTGAACAAGTGTCTAAAGGATGTTGGTTAAATTTTCGTTATGAAGCATATTGGGGTCCCTGAAGGGCTGCCCATCTCAGTCTCACCCTGGCTGCAAGAAGGTGGAGAGAAGAGAAGTGGAGAGATGCCACACTTTTCCTGGTACTCACTTGAATCCTCAAACTCTCCAGCTTGTTCACTCCTCCCTTCCTGACAAAACAAAGAGAAAAAGAAGAAAAGGGTAAAAGTCGGAGGATGTATTCGGTTATAAAACACCAGAACTCCTTTCCCCTGCCTATAATGTAAAGGTGATAGAGCTCCGACATCTCCTATCCCCCATTCCAAAATTGGAGAAGCTCTGAAAAATAAAACTGTTTCTCATATTTCATTTGATGCAAAACCTGACCTATCAGGAAGTGAAACTCTGTGTAGTCTTTATCCTAATCAGTAGACATATTCATATATTTCAATGCAGAAATATTTACTGGTATGATTTCAAGATGCAGCTCCATGGTTTTATGTAACATATCACCTTTATAAAAGCTGAGAAACAATGAAATCTATAACACGTTAGCCCTATAGTTTTCAGGTAAGAAATAATATTGAAAGATATTTCAGAAGCGATAAGTGAGAGAATGTTCACAAAGCACCCAGAACGTGCCTGACACCCAAGAAACAGGAATTCAGTTTCCTTCTGCCCATGTTTGGCTTATTTGGAGAAGGAGCTCTTCTTCAGAAATTAGCTCCAGGCTGGATAATGGGGATCAGATATTACCAATGAGGTACAGAGTGAAAATATTTGCAACTTCTACAACAGAGATCTAATATATATCTAACATATCCAGAACTCTCAAAGAAGAAAAAGACCAAACTTGGTAGGAAAATAGGAAAAATAAACGAATAGATAGTTTATAGGAAATGATAAGCAAATGTTCCTTAAACATTAAAAAAAAAAAAAAAAAGCCCACAGACGGTTACAAGAGGGAAGGGATGGGGTGAAAGGGTAATTGGGTGATCGGTCCTGAGGAGGGCAGGTATGGTGATAAACACTGGGTGTTACATGCAACTAATGAATCTATTAACACTGCATCAGAAACTAATGATGTAGTATATGTTGGTTAATGGGACATAATAACAATAATGATGATAATAATAATAATAATAAATAAGCCACCCTTGGAAGACTTCTTGTTTTCTGCTCCCTTCAACCAAGGTCCCTGTTCCCTCTTCTGGGTGCTCTCTCCTTCCGTTCCAATCTCCTGTCCGAGAACCACGAGGTGAACAATGTAGAAAGCAAAGCAGGACCAAACTGCAACAACAAGCAATTACACAACCAGAGTAGGAGGTTCCAGCCCTCTCTCAGCAACTCAATGCAGTCTACAGAGCATCCACGAAATACAGGTCTTGACGGCAAACCATCTGAATCCCACAGCTGTCTCCATACATCTGTCCACATCCACATCCACTGCGGAGGACTCATTGATTTTAGGCACAGAGACCATTACAAAAATGCTCCCGATTTACTTTGGCCATAAGGGTAATTTCAATCTGTTTCAGAGTCATGAAATCACACAGAACATGTTGAGATAACATAATGTGCTAGAAATCACTGATATAAAACTAACCAGAAATTCCCATATGTTTAGACAGAGAGAAGTACCTCTAACAATGATATAGGAGTAAAGAAATAGAAAAAAAAAGAGCTACATTGGAACTGAATGATATGAGCATGATACAATTGTAATCAAATATGTCTTTGGCTGAGAATATCCTGGAAATGTGGTGAGAACAAAATTATGCCTAATAGACTGAACCCTATAAATCCTATGTGATGAAGGAGAACACAGACCCATCTTGACATAGGCCTCCTGTCATTTGCTACCAATATCCCAAGTCCCTCCAACCCTGCACAGTACCCCAGATGGACTGGCACCATGTGGTGGCCCCAAGTGGCTCCAGAAAGGATGCCAAGCTGTCCTCTGACTCAGGAAGTTGGATGCAGTCCTGTAGACATGCTCTGACCAGTAAGATGTGCGAGGCAGTGAGACGTGCCATCTCGAAAAGAACACCTGGGACTGAGTTTGGCTCCTGCTCCATCCATCTCATATAGCACCTGGCAATTACCTATGGTGGGTGCTCTTTTATCCTGGCCCCATGAAGACCGTTTGGACATGTGGCAGGTGCTAGAAACATACTTCCCTAATAAAAGCTGCTAAGGCACAGGGTTACAGGTTACTCATAGTAACATCTGGCCCTTCCTAACTGGCACACATCCTCCAGGCTTCTCTCTGTGAGGCAGCACAGCCTTAAAGGCAAACCATGAACTCTCTTGTCTGAGACATAGGGTTTGACTTCCATCTCTGTCCATGTCTTTATTCCAACCTCAGGCAATTTACTGTGAGTCTCTGAGCCTCCATTTCTACTCTATAAGGTGGTTGGTTATACCATCTCAGGTTTGGAGGGATTAAGGAAATAATAATACATGTAAAGTTTGAGTCAGCAACTGGCACAGACAGCAAATGCTCAATAAATTTTTGCTGTATACCTTTATGTCTCAATTGTAAACATTCTGAAAGCTCAGAAATGTATTGTGACAAAAGAAGGACTTGTTCAATTTTTGGCTTGTGCATCCTTTTGATCTGTGTTTTTCAACAAACAGTGTAATATTTACATTCATTGACAGTATTTTTTCCTCTTAACAAGGTACTCTGCTCTTTTTAAGTTCGAAATTATAGCTTGCTTCAGCTTTTTAAATTATTTAATGTTAAATGTTGCCAATAATTTAATCATTTTTCTATTGTGGGGCATTTTCATGGGCTGCACACGGCATCAAAAACAAATGAAGTAGATTAAAGCATATGATGTATTACAGGCTAGAATGAACACTTTGTTCACTTTTGTTTGTCATGTATCTATATATGTCTACATATATGTATATATGTATACAATTTAAGATGTACTCCCAGAGACTCTAAGATGGTGGAGAAATAGGAGACCTTCATTTCATCTGGTCACAGGAATTCAGTTAGACAGTTATCAAATCATTCTGAACGCCTGTGAACTCACCCAGAGATGTAAGAAAAGAGTAGCTGCAACTCTACAAATATAAAAGCGACCTCTTTCTACAAGATAGGACATGTGGAGAAGTGAATTCGCATTGATATATGGGAAGATAAACTGCAGGGAGGTACCAGAAAATGATATAGTAGAGGACTGCAAAGTAAGGACTTTTAGAAGTTTGCTCTGATGAGGGTCATTCCTGCTTGAACGGTACCCAGGTGGTGAAGCAGGGCAGAATCCTAGGTAGGACAGTGTCATCTCGAGATGCCCAAGGTCACAGAAATAACAGAGTTGCCGAGTGTGGCAGAGCTCCCAGGCATTGAAGTGGGGACTCTTGCTGGAATCATCAAGCCCCAGTGTGGACTCTCAGCTCCAGGCTGCCAGAAGCCATGGGACCCAGCAACAGCACACAGTGCCAGCAGGGACCCAGCAACAGCACACAGTGCCAGCAGGGACCCAGCAACAGCAGACAGGCAACATCCCCTCTCCTCCCAGAAGGAGCGGCCTGGGTGTGCCCTGCAGGAGTCTCTAGGGTTTGGAGACTCGAACAGGGTTCCGCCTTGAGATACAAATGCTAGTCATAGGCTGGGTTAGCACACAGAGCAGACAGAGACCAGGGAGCCAGGAAGGATTCACTGCTTTTCCCTGAGGGTGCACTGAGGAATGGGGCCTCAGACTCTTGGATCCCGGCCTGGACTTTGCGAGGCTGTCTTTTTCATTCTCCTCCTCTAAGGAGGCACAGAGAACCTTCAGGGAACAAAAGCCGGAGAAAACTGGAGTAGATTACTGAGCTTGACACCTAGGCAAGTGCAGTGCAATTCTGCCCTGGGGCAAAAATGCCACAGAATCAAGGCAACAGGCTCCTTACCCAGAGGATCAGCAAGAACACACCACCAAGTTTACTGATCACTGAGAATGCCCAAACCCCAGGGCTAGGGGAATATAGCATATAGAATTCATGGGTTCTTTTCCCCCTTGGCTTTTAAAAATAAAAATATTTTTCATTGTGTTGTTAGTCACCATCAAATATATCATTAGTTTTTGCGGCAGTGTTCCAAGATTCATTGTTTATGTACAACAGCCAGTGCTCCGTGCAATACATGCCCTCCTTAATACCTAAGACCAGATTCACGCATCCCCCCCACGCCCTCCCCTCCAAATCCCTCAGTTTGTTTCTCAGTCTCTCATGGTTCAGCTCCCCCTATGATTTCCCCCAATTCACTTTTCCTTTTCTCTGCTGATGTCTTCCATGTTATTCCTTATGTTCCACAAGTAATTGAAACCATAAGATAATGGACTTTCTCTGCTTGACTTAGTTTATTCAGCATAATCTCCTCCAGTCCCATCCACACTGATCCAAAAGATGAGTATTCATCATTTCTGATGGCTGAGTAATATTCCATTGTATATTATGGACCACATCTTCTTTATCCATTCACAGTTTTGTCTTTCAGTTTTAATTTTTTGGTCTCTCTTCTTGTCAAACAATTTATTTTATCCACAGTTCTTTAATCTTAACTTTCACTTTCGTACTTAACTTTCTATCCTTCCATTATATTTAATTTTCTTTTTGTAAATATTTAAGTTTCTCTTTCTTTATAAGTTTGGGGTGCAGTTTTTTCTAACAGACCAAAATACACCTAGAATCTATTGTAGTATTCTCTTTGCTTTAACTGCCTAATCATACTCTCTTTTCTTCCTCTCCCTCTTTCTCTTCCACTTCTTGTTTTTGTATGTTAAGTTTTTTAGTTGTTTTTGTTTTGTTCTGTTTACTTCAAGTCTTTTTAAATTTTCATCTTCATGGATACATTCTATCCTTTCTGTATATTTAATTTTATTTTTGTGTATATACATGTGAACATATATATAAAATATATATATATATATATGTATACATATATATGTTATAAGATTATATATATATGGAAATCTGTAAATTTGTAAAATATAGAAGTGCCAGCAGGGACCATATTATTTCATATGTATTATATAATACTGTATATTGTATGTATTATTTATATATATTTCATATGTATATTTATGGAAGATTTTCCTTCTATACAATATTGAGGTGGAGCTTTTTCTAACAAACCAAAAGATACACTCAGGATATGTAGCGTATTGCTCTGTTTTCCCTACATGTCCCATGATATTCTCTCTGTTCTTTTTACCTGGCTGAGTAACTTCCCTTTTTTTTTTCTTTTTTTTGGTTTTTGGACTTTTAGGTTTTATTTATAGGTGGGTATTATAGAGGGCACAGATTGCATGGAGCACTGGGTGTGGTGAAAAAATAATGATACTGTTATGCTGAAAATAAGTAAATGAAAAAAAATTGAAAAATAAAAAGACCTCATGTGATACAGGAATCCATCAAAATCCTAGAGGAGAACATAGGCAGTAATCTCTTCGATATCAGCCACAGGAACTACTTTCAACCTATGTCTGCAAAGGCAAAGGAAACAAATGCGAAGATGAACTTTTGGGACTTCATCAAAATCAAAAGCTCCTGCACAGAAGAGAATATGGAGCTTGAAATCATATATGGAAAGTCTTGGGGGATAAATAAAAGTCACACAAACACACAAAAAAATATAATGGCACTAACTTTCTATCTTTTCATAGTTACTCTGAATGTAAATGAAATAAATGGACAATCAAAAGGAACAGGGTATAGGATTGGATGAAAAGGCCAAGACCCATCCATAATGTTATTTAAAGAGAATCAGTTTAGACCTAAAGATACCCCCAGACAGGAAGTGAGGGTTTTGGAAAAATATTTATCATGCTAATGGACATCAAAAGAAAACTGGCATAGCAACCCTTATCAGACAAATTAGATTTTATGGGCACCTGGGTGGCTCAGTGGGTTAAAACCTTTGCCTTCGGCTCAGGTCATTATCCCAGGGTCCTGCGCTCGAGCCCCACATTGGGCTCTCTGCTCAGCAGTGAGCCTGCTTCCCTCTCTCTCTCTCCTGCCTCTCTGTCTTCTTGTGATCTCTGTCAAATAAATAAATAAAATCTTTTTAAAAAATTAGATTTTAAACCAAAGACTGTCATAAGAGATGAAGAAGGCTACTATATCATATTAAAGGCTCTATCAAACAAGAAGATCTAATAATGATAAATATTTGTGTTGCTAACACAGGAGCAGCCAATTATATAAGCAAAATATAACAAAATTAAAGAAACACAGCAAAAGTAATACAATAGTAGTAGGGGACTTGAACACCCCACTTACAGGAATGGACCTATCATTTAAGCAGAAAATCAACCAGGAAACAAGTGTTTTGAATGACACAGGGCACCAAGTGGACTTCACATATATATTCAGAACATTCCATGGTCAAGCAAAAAAAAAAAAAAAAAAAGACATTTTTCTTGAGTACACATAGAACATTCTCCTCAATAGATTACATACTGGGTCACAATCACATTTCAACCAGTACCAAAGACTGGTATTATTCCTCACGTATTCTTAGATCCCAGTGCTGTGTGAATTTTTAACTTAATCATGAAAGGAACTCACATATATGGAAAGAACTCACATACATGGAGGCTAAAGAGCTTCCTACTAAAGAATGAATGGGTCAACCAGGAAATTAAACAAGAACTGAAAAAAATCATGTAAACAAATGAAAATTTAAAAAAAAAGAAAACAATGGTTTAAAACGTTTAGGATGCAGCAACGGTGGGCCTGAGAGGGAAGCATATAGTAATACAAGGCTTTCACAAGAAACTAGAAGAGTCTCAAATACACAACCTATCCTTACACCCAAAGGAGCTGGAAGAAGAACAGCAAAGAAGCCTAAACATGGCAGATGAAAAGAACTAATAAAAATCAGAGCATAAGACAATGAAATAGAAATCAAAGAATGGTAGAACAGATAAATGAAACAAGGAGCTAGTTGCGTGAAAGAATCCATAAGATTGATAAACCCCTGCCAGACTTATCAAAAACAGAAAAGAAAGGAACTAAATAAATATAATAATGAATTGTATTTGACCAACAACAAAGAAATACAAACACTGAAGAAACACAATTATAAGAACATATAATGAGCAGTTCTACGTCAACAATTAGGCAATCTGGAAGAAATGGAGGCATTCCTAGAGTTGTCTAAACTACCAAAACTGAAATGGGAAAAAATAGAAAACCTGAACACATAACCAGCCAGGAAGTTGAATCAATAATCACAAATCTCCCAACAACAAGAGTCCAGCACCTGATGACTTCACAGAGTAATTCTACCTCAAAAGGAACTCTACCAAACATTTAATGAAAAACTTACACCTATTCTTCTGACACTGCTTCAAAAAACAGAAATGAGAGGAACACTTTCAAACTCTTTCTGTGAAGCCAGCATTACCTGCTCCCCAAAACAAAGACACCAGCAAGAAGGAGAATTACAGGCCAGTATCCTGATGAACATGGATGCAAAAATTGTCAACAAAATACTAGCCAATAGAATCCAACAGTCCATTAAAAGGATTATTCAATGCAACCAAGTGGTATTTATTCCTGAGTTGCAAGGGTGGCTCAATATCTGAATATCAATCAATACGATATACTCCATAAATAAAAGAAAGGACAAGAACCATATGATCCACTCATAGATGAAAAAAAAAAAAAAAGCACTGACAGGTATAGCAATTTTTCTTGATTAAAAGTCTTTACAGAGTAGGGCTAGAAGGAACATACCTTAATATCATAAAAGTCAAATAAGAAAAGACTAGTGAATATCATTCTCAGTGGGGAAAAACTGAGAGCATTTCCCCTAAGAACAGGAATATAACAGGGATGTCTACTATCACCACAGCTATTCAACACAGTACTAAAAGTCCTAGCCTCAGCAATAAGATAAAGAAGAAATGAAAGGCATCTGAATCAGCAAAGACATAGTCAAACTCTCACTCTGCAGATCACAAGGTACTCTATGTGGAAAACCCAAAAGACTTCACTCCAATATTCTAGAACTCATGCAGAAATTCAGCAATATGGTAGGATATAAAATTAATGCACAGTAATCAGCAGCACTTCTATATCACGTGAGAGAAGAACGGAGAAATTAAGGAGTCGATCCCCTTTACAATTGCACTCAAAACTGTAATATACCTAGGAATAAACCTAACCAAAGAGACATAGGATTTGTCCTCTGAAAACTATGGAACACTCACAAAAGAAATGGAGGAAGACACAAATAAGTGGAAAAACATTTCATACTCATGGGTTACAAGAATGAATGCTGTTCAAATGTCTATGCTGCCTACAGCAATCTATATATTCAACGCAATCTCTATGAAAATACCATCAACTCTTCACAGAGGGCACAGAGCTGGAAGAAATAATCCTAAAATATGTACAGAGCCACAAAAGACCCTGAAAATCCAAAGGAATGTTGAAAAATAAAACCAAAGGTGGTGGCATTATAATTCCTGACTTTAAGCTCTATTACAAAGCTGTAGTCATCAAGACAGTATGGTACTGGCAAAAAAACAGACACACAGAGCAATGGAACAGAACAGAGAGTCCAGAAATAGACCCTTACCTCTATGGTCAACCAATCTTTGACAAGGCAGGAAAGAATAGTCAATGGAAAAAATGCAGTCTCTTCAACAAATGGTGTTGGAAAAATTGGACAGCCACATGCATGAGAATGCAAGGTGGACCATTTCCTTACACTATACTCAAAATGGATGAAAGACCTAAATGTAAGACAGGAATCTAGAGGAGAACACAGACAGGAACCTCTATGACCTCAGCCACAACAACTCCTTGCTAGACATATCTCCGAAGGCAAGGGAAACAAAGGCAAAAATGAAGTACTGGGAATTCATCAAAATAAAAAGCTTTTGCACAACACAAGAAACAGTGGACCATACCAAACAACTGACAGAATGGGAGAAGACTATTGGAAATGACCTATCAGATAAAGATCTGGTGTCCCAGATCTATAAAGAATTTATAAAAGTCAACACTCAAGGGACAAATAATATAGTCAAGAAATGGGGAGAAGACATGAACAGACACTTCTCCTAAGAAGACATACAAATGGCCAACAGGTACATGAAAAAATGTTCCACATCACTCAGCATCAGGGAAATAGAATTCAAATGCAAAATTAAATAAAAGAAAAAAAGCACAATGAAATACCACCTCACACCAGCCAGAATGCCTAAAATTAACAAGTCAGGACATAACAGATGTTGGTGACGATGCAGAGAAAGAGGAATCCTCTTAGAGTGTTGGTGGAATGCAAGCTGGTACAGGCACTCTAGAAAACAGTATGGATGTTCCTCAAATAATTGCAAATAGAGCTACCCTACGACCCACCAATCACAGTACTGGCTATTTACCCTCAAGATACAAAATGTAATGATCTGAAGGGGCACATGCACCCAAATGTTTACAGCAGCAATGTCCACAATAACCAAACTGGGAAGAGCCCAGATGTCTTCCAATCCATTCCAGTCTTCCTATCCATTCCAAAAGATGAATGGATAAAGATTATATAATGTGTGTTTGTGTGTGTGTGTACACATACACACATACACACAATGGAATGCCACTCAGGCATCAAAAACTGAAATCTTGCCATCTGCAATGACACTGGAACTATGACAATAGAACTAGAAAGTATTACTGTAAACAAAATAAATCAGAGGAAGACAATGATCATATGATATCATACTATCATACTAGTGAAAGTATGTGGAATTTAAGGCACAAAACAGAGCATCATAGGGGAAGAGAGGGAAAAATAAAACCAGACGAAAGCAGTGAGGTGCACAAACCAGAAGTACTCTTAATCATAGGAAAGGAACTGAGAGCCTCTAGAGAGGAGGATGGTGGAGGGATACAGTAACTGGGTGATGGGCATTAAGGGGTGCATGTGACGTAATGAGCCTTGTGTTTGATAAAAGACTGATATCACCGACCTCTACCTCTGAAACCTGTAATATATACTAACTAACTGGAATTAAATTAAAGAACTAAAAACAAAAACAATGTACTGCCTACTATGACTAATGTTTTGAAAAGCATGTTAGCAGTTCTTGATTTGAATTTCTTTTTCAAATTTTGAAAAATGAAATAAAGCCTTCAGGGGCACCTCAGTGACTCAGTTTTTTAAGCACCCAACTCTTGATTTTGGCTCAAGTCATTATCTTAGGATCATGACATCAAGCCCTGAGATAGGGCCCAGGCTCAACAGAGTATCTTAAGTGAGCCTCTCTCTCCCCTATCCTCTCTCTCTCCCCTGCCCCATTTCTCTCAAAGACAAATAAATCTTAAAAAAAAAAAAAGATTACATGTAAACTTCTCATAAAAAGATTACATTACATACATTACATACATCTATTTCTAGACACTGGTCTGATGTTTTTTCCTGTAGGTTGACATGCCAGCCATAGATTTCCATTGGTTTTCCACCACAGGAAAGAAACTTTCGCTCTTTTGAGATGATATGCTACTATACAGAGAAAACACTAAAGACTCTACCAAGTAACTACTAGAGGGATTAATGAATTCAGTGAAGTTTCAGGATATAAAGCTAATACACAGAGATCTTTTGCATTTTTATACACTCCTAAGGTAAGTCAAGAAAGAGAAATTAAGAAAACAATCCTGTTTACAATTACTGCAGAACGTTTAAAACACCTAGCAATAAACTTAACCAAGGAGGTGAAGCACCTGTACTCTGAAAGCTATCCAACACTGGTGAAAGAAATGGAAGATGGCAGAAACAAATTCATGAGCAAATGCCATGTTCCGCAATTGGGACAACAAAGATTAAAATGTCCATACCACCTAAAAGAACCCATGGTTTAATGCAATCCTACCAAAATATCAACACCAGTTTTCACTCAACCAGAACAAAGAATCCAACAGAACAGAAAAGACCCTGAGTGGCCAAAGCTATCTTGAAAAAGAAGAACAACACTGGAAGTACCAAAATTCCAGATTTGAAGGTATACTACAATGCTGTCATAATCAAAACAATAAGGCCTGGTACAAAAATGAACACACACATCAATGAACACAACAGACAGTCCAGAAATAACCCCATTCTTATATGGTCAATTCACCCATGACAAAGGAGATCAGAAATGCACAATGGGGAAAAGATCTGTCTCTTCAGCGAATGATATGGAAAGAGGACAGCCACCCATAAACAATGAAATTGCACTGCTTCCTTACAGTATGCCTAAGAAAGACTCAAAAGAGATTAAAGACTTACATGTGAGACCTGACGCCAGTGGCAGTATCATAGCCAATGAGGTTTATCCGAGGCTCAATTACTGCTAATTGAAAATTCCTAAAAGAATATAGGCTGTGATGTCTTTAATATTGACCAGACATGCCCAGGAATTGGGCCCAGACAAGGAGAAACAATGTTGCAAATCTAATGACATAAAAATTAAATAATGATAAAAAATATAATAAAAATATTTTAAATATTTAGATATTTATTAAATATTAATAAATATTAAATATCAATTATTTTTAATAGTTAAATATTATTAAATGTATATTTAAATATTTGTTAAATATTAAATAAATAAAATAAACAAAATGATAAAAAAGAGGGAATTCAGGCTTGGAGCAAAGAACAATCTGGCCCTGCCCCACATTCTATAATTCCCATTCCTGACAACTGTACCAGCATTAAAAGATTGGTCTGCTGACAACTTGAGAGAGTTCATGAACCAGTATTGTCAGGGAAATGTTACAAGACCTTTTGCAAAGACTGCAAAAAGGGCATACCTTGCTTGTCCCACTTGCCCAACATACAATCTTGGGAAACAAACCCATACCTCCCCTGGGCATTTTAAAACACTCAATGAACCATCTGACATTTGGCAACTGAATTTCATGCAATTTCCTCATTTCATGGATAGAAGTAAGTGTTAGTTAATGTGCCTATGTCTTCTCACTAGACAAACGCTTTCCCTTGGAGAAAGGCCAATGACTCTTTTGCGGCTAAAATCCTGTTAGAAAAAAATTACCCCTCCCAGCGAAGCCCTCTTGAAGTATACACAGTGACCAGAAAACCCACTTTACCCTGCAGGCGTTTCACCAGTTTGCAATGTTTTGCTAGTTTTAGAAAAATTTCATTGTATGTTACTGTCCTCTGTCTTCAAAGTTAGTCTCACAAAATGAACACACTACTGGGGACTCCATTGGCAAAATCTATGGAGACTTTCCAGCTCCCTGGGTCAAAGGGATTGCTGTCACTCCTAAATCTCAAGTCCACCCCTTTGTGGAAATAGGTCTCTTCCCCTGGGAGATAGTCAGTGGATTTGATTTGAATTCGATGTGCATTCGACCACTGCCTCTCTGGACCCACAGTTGGGAAAAGGGGATGTATTTCTAGAAAGCAAAGATCGAATTGCCTCTATTCAACCTAACCACACGGCAGTAGATCAGACTTTTTCATAGTGCACTCCCAGGGGACACTTACCTTGACTGCCACACCTTGCAACCTGGAGATTCTGTTGGGAAAAATCACAAAGATTCTCTCCAACATCCCCCGAGAAGCCTCTCTCCAATACTGCTAATAAAACCTTGCACTCCCAAACTCCAGGGAATGGACGGTTGGGTCCAGGGACACCTTTAAAGGAAGAACCAAAGCCTGACTTGACCTATACATCATCTGGTCACAAGAAGGTTAATACTGCACCAACTGAAATACAAATCATCTGGGGAGACAGCCTTCCCCACATGTATGGACCAGGCCTGCATTCCTCTCCTTACTATTGCTCCTTCTCCATATTCTGTGCAAAAAACACGTCATTTTCTGCATTCTGAGTCTCTTGCAAAAGGAAGAAACTTCTTTGGATTATGGCCTTCCCAGAAAACACTAATTTTGATCTTGTGAGCATTTCTAGACATTTAGATGGTTCAGAATTCAAAAGTCATTTCTTTACCTCTACTATTAACTGAATCCTGATTCCAATCCAAATGCATGGTTTCTGAACTCACAACATAACAGACCACTTTTGATAACACATAGAGTTCTAAACTGTTCTTTTGAAAGAACAATACTGTTTGGAAATGTCCCGGAAGTATTCCTAGTCTAACAACACGTTCTCTAATGAACGCTTCATGTTTTTCAGTGTACTCTATGTCCCCAAACACACTCCCTGATTTTATTCAGTGCACTCACAGTATTTTACTATTTTGCTCATAGCCACTCATGGAGGACACTTCCAGGAGGCATACAGGATTCTGAGTTGGCCTTCATATGGAGAAACCCTCCCTCCTTCAGTCCAAACAAGTGCCAATATATATTTTTAGCTGGCTCCTATCATATGTAGAGTCCTGGTTTAGAAACAACATATGGTTTGGAATTGTCTCCTTACTTTGGTTCTGTACTTGCTGTTCCTCAAATCCTTTGTGTTAACACCATGCCCAGTGAGGTGATGCTGGCTCACTGGTTTCAATCTTGAGGAGATACAACCTTCACAAGGGGAGTGGGTGAGAGTTTCTCTCTTTTAAACCTCTCTGTTCCTCAAGGCTCACTTGAGTAGTTTACAACTGTCATGCACATTCAACCAACATGGGATATGCCAACTAGAAAAGGCTTTGCTGGCACTGAAACACAAAACCACTAAATACAAAGAGCTTGACTGTTGATTTGAAATTCCTCCAAGGAAAGTTTCCTGAAGTTTTAATTTATAGTACAATTAACTCACACACACTGTTGTATTCATTTCAGGTGTATAATCATGATTCAGCACTTCCATGAAATAGCTGGCATTCATCACAAGAAGACAACTCAGTCCCCATCGTCTGTTGAACCCATCTGCCCCACCAACACCTCCTTTCTGATTACCAACAGGTTGTTCTCTAGTTAAGAGTCTGTTTCGTAGTGTGCCTCTTTTTAATTTCTCTTCACTCATATGCTTTATATCATAATTTCCACAAATGAGTGAAATCGTATAGTACCTACCTTTCTCTGACTGACTTATTTCGTTTGATCAGACGGGACAAAGTCATAAGGGGAATGTCACAGCAGAGGGAAGAGGTTTTGGTAGGGGGTGTTATGACACAGTACCACTCCACATAAATGGGGAGCCAAAAGGAGGACGTGGACTTGATCTTGCACATGGGTGTCCCACTATTCCAGCTAGCAGAACTCTATTCTCATCTCTCTATCCAGCCCCCCACCTCCTCCAACAGGCCTCACCCATGAAAAGCCATAAAGATTTGTACCACCAGATGCCTCCAATGCACTTCTGGTTCTTAACAGCCTTTCAAATTGCCCCCTGTCTCTGACAAGAGTGAACCTCTCCGAAGTTCCGCAATGTGCCAAAGGATCAGTCCCCGCTTCTTTGGCCTACATTCAGTTTTCCTTCCTTCTCAACAAACCCAACATTTGCTGATACTTCTAACCTTGAAGGTTACAAACTAGACGGCACTTTGTTTTACCTGGGGCTCTGATTGCAACAGTAATCCGCAAGTGGGCCCCAAGTGCATTCTTCTAAGACACCCTGAGAGCCAGCAAGTTGTGTTTTCAGCTCCCTACTACATGCTGCTCTTGTTCCTCTTGAGTCGGGATTTCTCCTAAGAAACAAGCCAGCTTCTGTAACAAACGAACCATGGCATCTCCGGTATGGCATTCCCGCGACCCCTCCATCCAGGGATCCTTGAGTAAAATAGGTCTTGTTCAAATATCCTCGAGGAAAATGAGGACCAATCCGTGGGAACACCACCAAAAATGTAACAATGAGGCGGCTTACCTACCAGCAGGTTTCTGGAAGCCACCCAGAGCCCCTCCCTCAGCTCTCAGCCAACAAGGCCGCTTCTGCATCGCAACACAGGAGGCACCAACCTGCTGCAAAGCCCCGAGGGTCTCTCCAGGGTAGCATCAGAACTGGCTGCAAATGCAGCCCTGGCCCTCTGAGGGGCTCTGGGTCCTCAGCTGGTGGCAGAAACCCTTCTGGCTGTGAGGAAAGCAGCGTCAGATGACGCCATGGTGAGCCTTCTGCTCCCTAAATCTGCTGTGGTGCATGGGCACACAAAGTGCCCCTGCTGGCCTGAGGCGCTTGGGCGCCCTCTGCCCGCTTCCCTGGGAATCCCCGCAATGCTCTAAGCTGGGGCTGCTCAGCGGGAGGCACTGAGGCAGCTCTGGTTCCAGGGAGCCTGTTCTCTACACCAGGGCAGGCCTCTGTGTCAGCACCTCAGACACAAAGAAATCACTTCCTTCTTTCTCTGTGAGTGAAGAATGAACCGAACTTGACAATGTCACTACATAATGTGTAGTACTTGCACCACTCCATTCAATAATAAGACTACTGACATACAAAATGGAAAGTTATAGGGGCTCCTGGATGGATCAGTGGGTGATGCCTCCACCTTTGGTTTAGGAAATGATTTCAGGGTCCTGGGAATGAGCCCTGCATCAGGCTCTTAGCTCAACAGGGAGCCTGCTTCCCCCTCTCTCTCTGCCTGCCTCTGCCTACTTGGGATCTCAGTCAAATATATAAATAAAATATTTTTTAAAAATGTAAAGATAGATGCATTTGCCCACCAAAATAGTCATACTACACAATTACACTACTGTAATTTTTTTTCTTTCCTTCTTTTTCCTCTTAGGAACATTTTCCAGTCAGGCCAGGATATATGAAAGTACACTGATACAAGACATCATCTAGCACCATGATCTTGATCATGAGAGTTTATTTTGACCATGCCAATAAAGTGTTCAGTGACACATAGGTGCCAGGGTCAAAATGCAAACCTAGAGGGAGCTTCACATGTGTTATGAATTACTGCATGTCTCTTTAGATCGTATTTTCAATCAAAGGTGCTTTAGATATGGTAGATGGATGAAATCATTTCCATCAGTCTGGTAAGGAACCAATGTTACCTTCGAGTAACATCCTGTGTCAGGATGGGCAGTGAACTTGAGGATAGCAACCCCTCATCCTACTGCACATTGCTAGCTCCAGAGGGAGAATATGGACTCTATTCTCAATACTCTGGGTTAAGATCAGCTGTGCCTCTGTGTCAGTTCCAGGCTGCAGGACCTGGGGCCTGGTTCTGGAACTTGAGATAGGCCCTGCTGGTGCAGGAGGAATGCAGCAGGGACAGGGGCAGGGAGAGAGATGGCTCAGGGCCACCTCCCCACAGGGCAAACACTAGACACTACCTGCCAAAGAGCAGCATGCTCTCCCTCAAGCCATCTCTCTCCCTGAAAGATCCTGAGGCTGGGTCCCACATTTCCAGGCCAAATGACGGGGACTCACCTTCCCAAGTGAAATGGCCGCTGGAGGAAGATTGGAGCCCTGGGCTCAGAGAACTCTGATGCTCGGGATTCCTGCCTTTTCTTGCCCCAACACTGAAAGCCCCTCCTCCGTGGGCCATGGTTCCCCCTCCACACTCCTGGGCCATGTCCCACCTGTCTTCATGCAATTCCCCTTTGTCCCTTCCTCTCACTATCCCTGTTACCTCTGACTCTTCCTCTCCTACTTTCAGACTCCTGGTGGTGCCACACTGTCTGGGTGCTGTCCAGAAGTCCATTGACAGAAAAGCGTATGATGAACCTGTTGACTTAAATTAGTAAGGGTCATGGAGATCCCACACAGAGCAAGCATGAGAATCAGCTTGTCATTTTTCCATGTATGTACATAATGTAAGGTCCACACTGACACATAGTGAGGTTACAGAGATAAGTGGCGTTTCTAGAGATGATTTAGGTGTAATACATTCTCTGTTAATATGGAATGATTTGAACACCATAAATCTTTCTATTCAAAGTTGAATTCCCAGGACTGAAGGAAGTCTATGTTTTTTAAAAATATTTTTTAAATTTATTTATTTTCAGCATAACAGTATCATTATTTTTTCACTACACCCAGTGCTCCTTGAAATCTGTGCCCTCTAGAATACCCACCACCTGGTACCTTGACCGCCCACCACCCCGCCACTTCAAACCCCTCAGATTGTTTTTCAGAGTCCATAGTCTCTCATGATTCACCTCCCCTTCCAATTTACCCCAACCCACTTCTCTTTAACTCCCCATGTCCTCCATGCTTTTTATTATGCTCCACAAATAAGTGAAACCATATGATAATTGACTCTCTCTGCTTGACTTATTTCACTCAGCATAATCTCGTCCATGTTGCTACAAAAGTTGGGTATTCATCCTTTCTGATGGAGGCATAATACTCCATAGTGTATATGGACCACATCTTCCTTATCCATTCATCTGTTGAAAGGCATCTTGGTTCTTTCCACAATTTGGCAACCGTGGCCATTGCTGCTATAAACATTGGGGTACAGATGGCCCTTCTTTTCACTACATCTGTATCTTTGGGGTAAATACCCAGGAGTACAATGGCAGGGTCATAGGGAAGTTTTATTTTTTTTAATTTCTTGAGGAATCTCCACACTGTTCTCCAAAGAGGCTGTGCCAACTTGCATTCCCACCAACAGTGTAAGAGGGTTCCCCTTTCTCCACATCCTCTCCAATACATGTTGTTTCCTGTCTTGCTAATTTTGGCCATTCTAACTGGTGTAAGGCGATATCTCAATGTAGTTTTAATTGGAATCTCCCTGATGGCTAGTGATGATGAATATTATTTCATGTGTCTGATAGCCATTTGTATGTCTTTATTGGAGAAGTGTATGTCCATATCTTCTGACCATTTTTTGATATGATTGTCTGTTTTGTGTGTGTTGAGTTTGAGGAGTTCATTATAGATCCTGGATATCAACCTTTTGTCTGTACTGTCATTTGCAAATATCTTCTCCCATTCCGTGGGTTGCCTCTTTGTTTTCCTGACTGTTTCCTTTGCTTTGCAGAAGCTTTTGATTTTGATAAAGTCCCAAAAGTTCTTTTTCGCTTTTGTTTCCTTTGCCTTTGGAGACATATCTTGAAAGAAGTTGCTGTGGCTGATATCGAAGAGATTACTGCCTATGTTCTTCTCTAGGATTCGGATGGATTCCTGTCTCACATTGAGGTCTTTTTTCCATTTTGAGTTTATCTATGTGTACGGTGTAAGAGAATGGTCAAGTTTCATTCTTCTACTTATAGCTGTCCAGTTTTCCCAGCACAATTTATTGAAGAGACTGTCTTTTTTCCACTGTATATTTCTTCCTGTTTTGTCAAAGATTATTTGACCATAGAGTTGAGGGTCCATATCTGGGCTCTCTACTCCATTCTACTGGCCCATGTGTCTGTTTTTATGCCAGTACCATTCTGTCTTGGCTATCACAGCTTTGTAGTAAAGCTTGAAATCAGGTAACGTGATGCTCCCCCATTTAATTTTTGTTTTTCAACATTTCCTTAGCAACTCGGGGTCTCTTCTGATTCCATACAAATTTTAGGATTATTTGCTCCAGGTTTTGGAAGAATACTGGTGGAATTTTGATCAGAATAGCATTAAATGTATAGATTGCTCTAGGCAGTATATACATTTTAACAATGTTTATTCTTCCGATCCAAGAGCATGGCATGGTCTTCCATCTTTTTGTGTCTTCTTCAATCTCTTTCATGAGTGTTCTGTAGATCCTTGAGTACAAATCTTTTACCTCTTTGGTGAGGTTTATTTCCAGGTATCTTATGGTTCTTGGTGGTATTGTAGATAGAATCAGATCTCTAATTTCCCTTTCTGTATTTTCATTGTTAGTGTATAAGGAATCCACTGATTTTTGTACATTGACTTTGTATCCTGCCACAATACTGAATGGCTGTATGAGTTCTAGTAGTTTGGGGGTGGGGTCTTTTGGGTTTTCCATATAAAGAATCATGTCATCTGCAAAGAGAGAGAGATTGACTTCTTCATTACCAATTTGGATACCTTTTATTTCCCTTTGTTGTCTGATTGCTGTTGCTAGGACTACTAATACTATGTTGAACAAGAGTGGTGAGAGTGGATATCCTTGTCGTGTTCCTGATCTCAAGAGAAAGAACGCAAGTTTTTCCCAGTTGCTGTGGTTCTTTCATAGATAGATTTGATGAAGTTCAGGAATGTTCCCTCTATCCCTACTCTTTGAAGCATTTTAATCAGGAACGGATGCAATGCTGGACTTTGTCAAATGCTTTTTCTGCATCAATTGAGAGAACCATGTGGTTCTTCTCTCTTCTCTTATTAATTTGTTCTATCACATTGATTGATTTGCAAATGTTGAACCATCCTTGTAGCCCAGGGATGAATTCCCCCTGATCATGGTGGATAATCTTTTTAATGTGCTGTTTGATACTGTTTGCTAGGGTTTTGTTGAGAAACTTAGCATCCATATTCATCAGTGATATTGATCTGAAATTCTCCTTTTTGGTAGGGTCTTTGCCTGGTTTGGAGATCAGGGTAATGCTGGCTTCATAGAAAGAGTCTGGAAGTTTTCCTTCTGCTTCAATTTTTTGAAACAGCTTCCGGAGAATAAGTGTTATTTCTTCTTTGAAAGTTTGGTAGAATTCTCTGGAGAAACCATCAGGTCCTGGGCTCTTGTTTTTTCCGAGGGTTTTGATCACCACTTCAATCTCGTTACTAGATATTGGTCTATTCAGGTTGTCAATTTCTTCCTGGTTCAATTTTGCTAGTTTATAGTTTTCCAGGAATGCATCCGTTTCATCTAGGTTGCTAAGTTTATTGCATATAACTGTTGACAATAACTTCTGATGATTGTTTCTACTTCTTTGGTGTTCGTTGTGATCTCTCCCTTTTCATTCATAATATTATGTATTTGAGTTTTCTCTCTTTTCTTTTGGATTAGTGTCGCCAGTGGTTTATCGTTCTTATTGATTCTTTCAAAAAACCAGCTTCTAGTTTCATTGATATGTTCTACTGTATCTATGGTTTCTACCTCATCGTTCTCAGCTCTAAACTTGATTATTTCCCTTCTTATGTGTGGAGTTGGTTTGATTTGTTGTTGATTCTCCAGTTCTTTAAGGTGTAGTGAGAGCTGCTGTGTTCTGGATTTTTCAGTTTTTTTGAGTGAGGCTTGGATGGCTATGTATTTCCCCTTCAGACCGCCTTTGCTCTATCCCATAGGTTTTGGATGGTAGTATCTTCATTGTCATTGGTTTCCATGAATTGTTTTAGTTCTTCCTTGATCTTCTGGTTGATCCAAGCATTCTTAAGCATGGTGGTCTCTAGCATCCAGGTGTCTGAGTTCCTTTGGAACTTTTACTTGTTATTGAGCTCCAGTTTCAAAGCATTGTAATCTGAGAATGTGCAGGGAATCAATTCAGTCTTTTGGTATCGGTTGAGTCCTGATTTGTGACACAGTATGTGGTCTATTCTTGAGAAGGTTCCGTGTGCACTTGAGAAGAATGAGTATTCTGTTGTTTTAGGGTGGAATGTTCTGTATATATCTATGAGGTCCATCTCGTCCAATGTGTCATTCAATGCCCTTGTTTCTTTATTGATTTTCTGCTTGGATGATCTGTCCATTTCTGAGAGAGGTGGGTTAAGATCTCCAACAATTAGTGTATTCATATCAATATGACTCTTTATCTTGATTAACAGTTTTCTTATGTAATTGGCTGCTCCCATATTGGGGGCATAGATATTTACAATTCTTAGATCATCTTGGTGGATAGTCTATTTCAGAATGATGTAGTGTCCTTCTGGATCTCTGACTGCAGTCTTTAGTTTTTAAAATCTAATTTGTCTGATATGAGAATTGCTAGCCCAGCCTTCTTTTGAGGCACATTGGCATGAAAGTTGCTTCTCCATCCCTTCACTTTCAGTCTAGGTGTATCTTTAGGTTCAAAATGGGTCTCTTGTAGACAACATATGGATGGGTTCTGTCGTTTTATCCAGTCTGCAACTCCGTTCCATTTTATGGGCGCATTTAGGCCATTCACACATTGAGGGTGATTATTGATAGATACGTTTTTATTGACATCATGTTACCTTTGAAGTCTCTCGTTCCGTAGATTGTCTCTATATTTCTGTTCAATGCTATTCTTGGGCTTTTTCCTCCTTTAAAGAAGCCCCCTTAATATTTCCTGCAGTATCGGCTTGGTGGTTGCGTAGTCTTTTAAGCCTTGCCGATCCTGGAAACTCTTTTTTTTTTTTTTTTTTTAGATTTTATTTATTTATTTGACAGACAGAGATCGTAAGTAGACAGAGAGGCAGGCAGAGAGAGAGAGGAGGAAGCAGGCTCCCTGCTGAGCAGAGAGCCCGATGCGGGGCTCGATCCCAGGGTCCTGGGATCATGACCTGAGCCGAAGGCAGCGGCTTAACCACTGAGCCACACAGGCGCCCCGATCCTGGAAACTCTTTATCTCTCCATCCATTTTGAATGTCAGTCTTGCTGGATAAAGTATTTTTGGATGCATGTTCTTCTCATTTAGTGCCCTGAATATATCTTGCCAGCCCTTTTCTGGCTTGCCAGGTCTCTGTGGACAGGTCTCATGTTATTCTGATGGGCTTTCCTCTGTACATAAGGATCTTCTTTGTCCTAGCTGCTTTCAAGAGGTTCTGCCTACAATTCTAATTCTTCATTCTAACTTTTAGGTGTCTCGACGACTTTCAAGAATCTGTAATCTTGGGGGGAAACCTTTCGGCCTCTAGTACATAAACTCTGGTTCCATTCATGAGATTTGGAAAATTTTCATGAAGAACTTGTTCCACTATATCTTCTAGACTTCTTTCGTTCTCCACCCCTTCAGGAATTCCAATGATTCTGACGTTGGAATGTTTCATGGCATCATTTATTTCCCTGATTCTGTTTTCGTGGCTTCTAAGCTGTGTGTTCCAGGCTTCCTCCTTATCCTTTCTCTCTATCTGTTTGTCCTCCAGATCATTAATTCTATCTTCTGTCTCAGTTACTCTAGCATTGAGAGAATTTAGATTACATTGGAACTCATTGAGATCATTGTGAAGCTCATCCCTGGTAGCTTTCAGCTCTTCCCTAATATTGAAATCATGGTCTCTGGTTGTTTTCCGTTCAGCCCTAATCAATTCCGTTTGGTCACCCATGGCTTTCTCCAACCTAGCTATTGCTTGGATAATTGTAAGCCTGAATTCTCTTTCCGACATAATGTCTATGTTGATAGCCTTTAGCTCTGTTGCAGAAGGTCCATCCTCTCTATTTTTCTTCTGTTGGGCATTCCTCCTCCTAGTCATTTTGGTGAGAGATGGCTGAACGGGTGTAGCTGGGTGTATCGTCTGTGGTGCAGTCAAGGTGCACCCTGGAATGCTTCTGAGCAATCAGGGTTCCCCAACCAAATGAAAGGAAAAAGAAAAGGAAAAGAAAAAAAGAGAGAAGGAGAGAGACAGGAACGAAAAGTGAGATAAAAGAGAAGGTTTAGCCCAAATGGGTCCTAGGTAAGATTTATGAAGCATACAAACAGACACAGACAAACAAAAAGACTGATAAAACTATATGACAGGAGAAAGAATATATATATATATATATATATATGCAAATAAAGGAAGAACCTCATCAAAAAGAACCCTACATATAAGATTTATATACTATCAGGATAAACACAAAATTACAGAAACACTGGTAGTAGAAAAAGATGGGAGAGTGGTTGTATATTCTCAGTGTGGGTGAGGAAGGTTGTTTTGATTCTTCCTGGATGTATCTTGATATCTTTGTTAAAGGACTCAACTTTCCTAAGATAAGGGGGGATTAGGAATTGGTTTACCTATAGGGGTGGCATTGATTGGGGAAAGGGGATTACCTTGAAGTTTAACTCTATATGAATATTAGAAAATAAAAATTAAAAAAAGGAATAAACTAAACTAAACTAAACTAAAATTAAAAAAAAGAAATTTAAAAAATAGAAATGCAAAAGGAAAACACAGTTGTATGTATCAAAAATTTCAGGTTAGAAGGTTATTATGGAACTTGATGTACTGCACATCTCACTGTGAGAGTAAATAGGTTAAAAATATTCTATATAATAATAAAAAAATTAACTATATAAAAAATTAGCCAGAATAGTGGGAACGAATTAATAATAAAAATTGTCCTATGAAGTAGTGGTGGTTGTTCTCTTGTCATCTATTATTTTTCCCTTTATGGGTTGGTTTTCTGGGGAGGGGCCTGCCACGTGGGTTTTCAGTCCCTGAAGTTCTCTCAGCTAAGTTTTCCCGCCCCCCTCAAGGAAACTGTTTTTCTCAGGCTTTTGTTCTCTGGAGGTTTTTATATTTGTTCACTTTTGTTTTTCTCTCTTGCCTTGACCGCTTTTGATGGTTTTTGTAGGTTTAGAGGAAAGCAAACTGCACCCTGACCTCCATCTCAGAGAGAAGCCTCAGTCTGCCTGCAGAGCCCATATGAATCCCCCTTTGGCCGCTGGCAGAGCAGGTTCCCAGTCGCGGTCCCTGGGGACTCAGGATTTTTCGCTGTCTGGGCAGCTCCAGAGTGCCAGAGAAGTTCCAAGCAGTGACCACACGCAGATTTTCCTGCTGGCCCGGTCTTGGGAGTGCCTGGACTTTCCGGTCCTAGAGCACCTGGCTGGAGTTTGTGTGCACCTCTCTCAGGGGAGGGTGTGGGGCATGACTCGGACTCTGATGGCACAGGAGGGCACTTGCGTGGGTTCTGCAAAAAGACTGTGCTTCTGTTGGCTGGTGAGCCTCCCAGCCCTTCACGGGAGCCCAGCACACTCTCAGGCGCACTGGTGGTTCAGGGAACTGAGACCTGGTTTCTCTGCTGCACTCTCTCTAGCTCTGTGCCAGGGGTAACTGTCCTGGGTCTGGGGACTTAAGCCCCTACCCTGACAACCCAATCCCAGCAATTACCCACCCCCTGACCCCACCCCACACCTGTGGTCCTTTGCTCTTTTTGAGTGCTTTCTACCAGACTCCCAAGTTAATGCTGGTCCCCAGGTGCAAGGCACTCTCATACTGGGATATTACTTCCCAATGGGTCGCTTCTGGTGGCTCCATTTGTTTATCTTCTGATATCAGTCCGACTTTTCCACTCAGCTTTACCTGCGCACTGGCTGCTTCTATTCCAGTAGAGATCCAGACGTGTATAATTCTTATCTCAGGCTGTTTTCGTGGGTGATTGGAGATCTTTGGAAGGTAATCAGCTCACATTATGGTGCAGGTTGAAAGGGCGCCTCCTCCTACTTCCCCACCATCTTGTCTCCCTCCTGGAAGTCTATGTTAATACCACATATGCAGTATCATTTTCATTCATATCACACCGGTTATTCCTATGAGATTCCCTTTTGCAGTTTTTTTTTCCCCACTTTTGCAGTTTTATTAAAAAAGCTGTTCAATTTCCAAATATATGGGGAAATCCTAGTTATCCTTTCTTGATTAATCCAGCACATTTGCAATTATGATCAAAGAACAACTCTTGTGGGTTTCAGTCTTCTGAAATATATTGAGACTTCCTTTATTTCCAATGTATAATTATAGTTGAATTCAATTCCTTCTTTGAAATAGACTAATATCCAGGCAATCCTGGACTCCAGACTGGGGCCCATTCCCCCTTGGAGGGCCAGGATATAAGGAAAGGTAGAGCAAGACCTTCATTTATACTCACACCCCCTCTTACTTACTAGAGGGGATCAGGAGTGATGGTGGACCCAAGGATCTTCCAACACCTGAAGAGTAGTAGTCTGGAGCCAAGATGGATATTGGGAAACCTTGGAGAGCAGAAAAGGAGGAAGGGACATAGAAAGTGGGAGCAGGGGAGGTAGGGTTGGATGATAGTGAGCCTAGGACTGGATACAAAGATAAGGACTTGACGTGAGTTGAGGGTGAGCATATAACCAAGAAGTACCCTTATGGACAAAATGGAAGTCAAAGAAGAAGCTTCAAGAGATAGGATGTTTGAACTCATTAACAGTACCACTGATAATGATACTACAATGTATGTCTCCTTCCAGCCTGAGCATTCCACTTTGTGTGACAAGTTGAATAATCTCACTATTATCTAGGTCACTCTACTGCCTTGCATGCATAGATTTTCAGTTCTCCTACACAAGGGAAATATGTAAGTTGGTTCTCATGACTGAGCTTTGAGATCTCCCAAGAATGTGTGTGTTTTAAAAGGTAGATCCTCTCCTGGGGCACAGAGAGACAAAACCCACCATTGTTGGCAGCACCAGGAGTTATGAGGGGTTGGGTGCCTCAGAAAGTGACTCTAAGACAAGGATGTGAGTATAAGTAGTTTCTCTGGAAGGATCTTTGGTGGGAAGAAATGATGGGAGCTAGGATGTGAAGAAGGAGGGCAGCCAACACAGAAGACAGGGTGTTAGTTTAGAGGTCACTGCTTGGGCAACTCTGTCTCCATCCACTGGGAACGTTTTAAATACATGCAGAACAGCCCTGAGTCATCCCATCCAAGTGCAAAAAGACCTGCACGGGCTGAGTGTTGCTCTTATGGACATTGGTTACCTGGCTCTCGAGCTCACTGCCATGGCCAAAGAAGCCAAGGAAGCCAATGGACACCCTCAGGTAAAGAGCTGCAGGCAACTGTGAAGGCAGCCACTGTGTGTACAAGACAGGGCTTGCCAGTGAAGACACCAGAGGGCACCAACCCTCTCCTCTCCTCTCCTCTCCTCTCCTCTCCTCTCCTCTCCTCTTCTCCCTATCATGACTTATAGGATCTGAAATATTGAGAAATTAGTGTAGTGCTGCCCATCATACACCAAATGACTGCCAGGATGCCTTAATTTCCTGATCACTTACAGTCCCAAGACTGATACTTCTTAAATAACAAGTAATTTCTGTCCCATGACTACTCCAACCCCACTCTTTCACTCCAGAAGTTTCAGTTCAAGCAACTCTTCTTTTTTTTTTAAGATTTTATGTATTTATTTGACAGAGAGAGATCACAAGTAGGCAGAGAGGCAGGCAGAGAGAGAGAGGAGGAAGCAAGCTCCCCACCGAGCAGAGAGCCCGATGCGGGACTCGATCCCAGGACCCTGAGATCATGACCTGAGCTGAAGGCAGCGGCTCAACCCACTGGGCCACCCAGGCGCCCCTCAAGCAACTCTTCTTGCAAGCACTCTTCAAATCTTTCCAGGAACAAAAAAAATGCACCTTTAACAAGGGAAGGAGGACTATCGACAGCGTATACCTTGTGCCAGGAATAATGAACACTTTTGTCCTCCAGGAAAAAATTCCTATTCCTTGCAGTCTCGGAAGTCATAGGATCTGAGGCTTAAGAGTGTTCACTATGCTTGAAATCAGTATTAGTAAGTGCAGCTTTACAAGCTGAACAGCAATTGACAGTAGATTGCAGTAGTGACAAAATTAAAAATCTAATTATGTTCCCTTCCTATAAACATTAACAATTAACTGTGTATCTTGAAATCAACCATTTATACATACATACATGCATATACATATACATATTTTTTTGAGAACGAGAGAAAAAAGACTGAAATGGTGGGGTGGGCTAGAAGGAGATGGAGAATCTTTTTTTAACAAGATTTTATTTATTTATTTGACAGACAAAGAGATCACAAATAGACAGAGAGGCAGGTAGAGAGAAGAGAGAAGCATGCTCCCCACCAAGCAGAGAACATGATGTGGTGCTCAATTCCAGGACCCTGAGATCAAGACCTGAACTGAAGGCAGAGGATTAACCCACTGAGCCACCCAGACACCCGAGAGGGAGAATCTAAACAGACTCCATGCTCAATGTGGCGCCTGATTTGGGATTAGTCTCATGACCCTGGTATAATGACCTGAGGCAAAAATCAAGACTCTGATGCTTAATCAATTGAGCCACCAAGGTGGTCCCCCCATATCAACTCTATTTTATCCCCTCCAGTAACCTCTAAATAGCCTTTGTTGGTATTAATCATTCTAGTATTACAACCATGATTTTTCCCTCCATGAGTAATTAGCCCCTGGAATGGCAGGCACCAACTTCATAGAGCGCCATGTAAGGACACACCCATTCTAGATTAGAAAACTACATTATGATAGAATACAAAATGTCATATATGTTTTACCTTAACATAAAACATCTGTAATTGCTCTTTCTGTGATTTCTATATTGTGTATTACTCAATTTTGGTAACATAAATGCTATAATTTAAATAAAACAACAGGGGTGCCTGGGTGGCTCAGTGGGTTAAATCTTTGCCTTTGGCTCGGTCATGATCTTGGGGTCCTTGGATGGAGACCCGCATCGGACTCTCTGCTCAGTGGGGACCTTCTTCCCCCCCTCCCCCCGCCTATCTACCTACTTGTGATCTCTCTCTCTGTGTCTAATAAATAAATAAAATGTTTAAATAGTATAAATGAATAGATAAATAAATAAATAAAACAATAGAAGAGAATAGGTGGCAATTACTAGTAAGTAATGGTAGGAATAATTATGCTACATTATGCATTTAAAAATAAAATAAAAGATTACTAATAAACTTTTCACTTTGTAATAGGTTTAGACTTACCAACAAAACCAAATAGAAAAGACAGGACTAAACATTTCCATACACCTAACACAGTTTGCCCACTATTTTCCTTTTTTGTAATTCTTTAATTCCAATATGGTTCACATATATTAGTTTCTGGAATACAACAGATGGATTCAACACTTTCATGCATTCTCTAGGGCTCATCAGGACAAGCAGCTCCTTCATCCCTATCACCTACTTCACCCATGCTGCCAACCATCACTTTGTTGTCTGTCGTGAAAAGTCTGAGTCTGGATAAAAGAGCTCAGACTGAGGCAGGAATCCACCAAAATCCTAGAGGAGAACACAGGCAGCAACCTCTTTGACCTCAGCGACAGTAACTCCTTCCTAGATGCACCTCCAAAGGCAAGGGAAACAAAAGTGAAAATGAACTTTTGGGATTTCATCAAGATCAAAACTTCTGTGCCACAAACGAAAACCGTCAACAAAACAAAAAGGCAACCCACAAAATGAGAAAACTTATTTGCAAATGACACTACAAAGGGCTGATATACAAAAACTATAAAGAACTTCTCAAACTCAACACCCAAAAAACAAATAATTGAGTCAATAAATGGGCAGAAGATGGGACCAGACACTTCTGCAAAGAAGACATACAAATGGCTAACAGATGCATGAAAAACTGTTCATCATCATTAGCCATCAGGGAGATTCAAATCAAAACCACACAGATACCACCTTCCACCAGGTAGAACCGCAAAAACTGACAAGGCAAGAAACAACCAGTGTTGGAGAAGTTGGGAGAAAGGAGAACCCTCTCATACTGCTGGTGGGAATGGAATTTGGTACAGCCACTTTGGAAAATGGTGTAGAGGTTCCTCAAAACATGAAAAATGAAGGATATGATATTTTACACCAGGGATGAACCTGTTAAAAAAATTACATGTGGCCAAGTGATTCATGTTGGCTGGCTCAATTATTCTCATGATACCTCATTTTTCTCTTCCTCCCCTTCATCCTCTTCAGCAGTAATTGGATAATCAAATATTTCATTTTATAAAGACTTTCCAAGACTGGAAGGATGTAGAGTGAGTTCAATGAGTTTCATGCTGAAGGAAAAAGATGTGACAGTAACATGGAACCCCCATATCCTGGGGGACTGACAGGTTTGCAAGAGGGGTGGCCCATCACAGTATTAATCCTTCCAATACTGGGGATATTGAAGTGAGTACACATGAGCCTAAGTGATGCCTTTATGCAGCCTGGATGGGGTGCGGGGTCAACAGTTTTAGATTTAGAAGGCCAACAGTTGTTCAGGGTCTTTTAGAACTGAAGGATTAATCTGAATTGCTTGATTGACTCACTGACTTTATTTATGATAAAAAAATGTTGGTCACAGTTTCACGACATACAGAATTGAGGCAGGCAGTCAATACCTTAACATCTGCTCTCCAGGGTTATGTTTTTAAAAGACTGGATGTGTAGAAAACAAATCTGACTTAGGCACCAGCCACAGGTCTTTAGCTCATGGGTTGCAGCCTGCCAATACACAGGGGCCATCTCTGGCTCACTGATATCACAAAACAGAAACAGAATCTGTCACAATGAAGATGTAATATTTCATCATGAAGGTTTTTTTTTTTTTTCAAAACAAAGGTCACAAATTACTCAAACTCATAATTTATTCTGTTGTGGTTTGTAGCAAATGAAAAAATTATTTTAAAATGAAAGAATATTTTGGGAGTGATTTAGATGTTAAGTTTTGTGCCATAAACAATTTACAACTTAGGGGATCACAAGAAAATATTGAAAGCCCAAACTCTGGAAAGATTCTGAATTTAGAGTATTATAGATTATTATAGTGTTTATATGCCTAATCATATAGTGATAGTAAGATCTAGTCTTATATGTATAACAAAATTCAAAAATAATTTTTAATGCTACTACAACATTATATTAGACCTGAAACACTATTGAGAATATTCAAAGAAAAATGCTAACCCTGGTTATTGACGGGAAAACAGGTAAAGCCCATCAGTGATGAAAAGCTTCAATTATAACAGATGTCATATTAAGAATGTCGTAAGGGGGGCGCCTGGGTGGCTCAGTTGTTATGCATCTGCCTTTGGCTCAGGTCCTGATCCCAGAGTCCTGAGATCAAGCCCCACATCAGGCTCCTTGCTCTATGGGAAGCCTGCTTCTCCCTCTCCCACTCCCTCTGCTTGTGCCCTCTCTCTCTGTAAAACTAATAAATAAAATTTAAAAAAAAATAATGTCATAAGGGGAGCACCTGGGTGGCTCAGTGGGTTAGAGCCTCTGCCTTAGGCTCAGGTCATGATCCCAGGGGTCTGGGATCGAGCCCTGCATCGAGCTTTCTGCGGTGCAGGGAGCCTGCTTCCTCCTTTCTCTCTGCCTGCTTCTCTGCCTATTGTGATCTGTCTGGCCAACTAATAAATGGAATCTTTAAAAAAAAAAACTGTCATAAGGGTGTGCCTGGGTGGTTCAGAGGTTTAAGCACCTGCCTTCTGCTCTGGTCATTTCTCAAGGTCCTGGGATCTAGCCATGCAGCAGGCTCCCTGCTCAGCAGAGTCGGCTTCTCCCTCTGCCTAACCCCCTCCATACATGCTCTCTCGTTCTCTGTCTCTCAGATTAATAAATAAAATCCTAAAAACAAAGAATTGGGTCATAAAGATAGATGATACATTGGTTGATTTTCTTAGCATGGAGAAGAAATAAGGATATGTTAATTTATGAAATCAATAAATGGTTAAAAAAAGGATACCGTCAAAATATTGCTTATATCCATACACTGCATGTTAACTAAGTAGAACTTAAATAAAAATTTGAAAAGAATAAATAATTGCCCATATCCAGACATAAGATAATGGAGCACCTGCAGCATGTTTGGAAAAGAATGGAAGACATTTTTTCTTCCCTCACAATGATTACGTCCACTTGCACCTTGCTCAGAAACTAACCTTAAGAGGGACATAATCTCCATTTAGGAGATGCAAACATGCATCTTTCATATTCCATATTTCAATATGCAAACTTTCAAAATTTCATACTTAGGATATGTGATTTTTCCAAATTCAATGGACTTGGGAGATATTCTCAGGCCTTAGTCATAAACAGAAAATCTCCAATAAATACACTATAATTAAATGAAATCATATGGATGCATATAGATTACACTTCTTTTGTAATATGTCAAGGTGGCATGATAGTTTTAAATGGGTGTGAAACGTTAATAGAGATGTAAACAACAAATCCTGAAGGGACACAAAGTTGCACGCTCACCAGAAGGTCTGTTTTCTTTACAAGTCACAAAGGAACCTAAAGGTACGTGTGAGGCATGGAAAACTCAGGAAGAGCTATGCATATGATATCTGAATTAGAAATAAGCAACAAAGGAAAAGAAAATGTGGGAAGTGCATGAATCGGTCGATCTAAGCATCTATTTTAATATCTTCAACAAATAGCAGCAGCTTTTATTCAAATGCTGATTCACAGGTTTTGCTTAGTACAATCTTTTGCATATTGAGAAGTGGTCTTGACACGTTGAACAGAAGAAATCTCAGTGGAATCCTGCGAAAGAGCTCTTCCTGAACTCTTTAACCAATTTAAAACTGCTGAAGATTGTTCCTGGCTCATGAGAAAATTAGAAAACATGGCAAATCTCAGTTGAAAATAAAGAGATAAGCAGGGGCACTTGGGTGGATCAGGTCTTGATGTCAGGATCCTGGGATCGAGTCCCACGTTGGAGTCCCCACTCAGTGTTGTCACCTTCTCCCTCTGCCTCTGCCTCCCCCTCCTCACAACTGTACCTGCATAAAATCATTAAAAAGGAAAACAGAGAAAAGGAGATGAGGTAAAAGGCACGTTTTGAAGATATTATTGATGAGTTTCCTTCCAATGATCATGAGAAAGGATAAATAAAACAATTCCTGTTTTCCTTGTAAATTTAACCTTAAAAAAATGAAAGGTTTATGGAAGCAGGGACCTGTCAAGTTTGCACTTGTTTTCCAAGTACTGTAACATTGTGGGAAAAAATAAACACTGAAAAGTAATAAAAGCATCAGTGCAGGACAGTCTGTGCTTTTACCTGGGGTACTGGGTCTAGCAGAAGTCAGAGAGCGGGATCCCAGCTCCTCCTTCTAGAAGGTCCTGAAGGTCAATGGTTCTTGCATTCTTGGCCCAACCCAATGTAGCTCCAGTTTCTCTGAAGCTGAGTCACGATTTCTCCCCAGAAAGAAGTCGGCATTGGTAAAAAACCAACCACAGTATTTCTGTTGCAGTGTCCCGTGACCTCTCAATCCAGAGACCCCTGAGTATAATAGGGTCTTCAAATGTCCTCAGGGACAATGAGGACCAAACCCTGGGAAGAGCCCCAATATGTCATCACCTACTGTACTTTCTCACCTACCAGCATGTTCTGGGGAAGCTCCCAGAGTCCCCTACTCAGCACTCAGCCAACAAGGCAGCTTCTCTGTCACACCTCAGGAGGCAGGAAGTTACTGCAAAGGCCCCAGGGTCTCCCCAGGGCATCGGGTGAACCGGCTGGAAATACAGCTCTGGCTCTCTATCCTGCGGCAGTGAGAATGGAGCTGGACCCCATGACCTGGGAAGAAGGAGGGCTTTGCAGGATCCAGCAGCTCTGCTGCAGAAGGGATTGGGAAAAAAGGGCCTAAAAGGGGACAGAAGCATACACACCCAATTCCTCCTGCTGCTGAGGAAGGGATGGGTCTCCTGTCTGGGAGCTCTGCCCTGACCATCCCTCAACAGGGAAACTGTGGGAGGACTGTGGGGCATCATGGGTCTTACCACAAACACTGCCACTATCAGCTCCACTCAAGGCCCCCCTGTGGTTGGAGGGCAGCTGGTGAGGTGAAAACCCTGCACAAAACCTGGTTTAATGCAGGGCCTCCTCACCAGGCTCTCAGGGCTCACAAGACACTTCATTCTCTGCTCACTGTCACAGTAGACCACTGCCAAGGGTCCCGCTGATCACTACCTCCCTAAACAAGCAGGTGCCATGTGCTCAAGAGGATCTGTCACCAGAGTTAATACAAACACCAGCAGATCTAAATTCAACCTGGGACCCCTCCCCAGAAAGGTTCCTGGGGTCCCTTGCAGTAGAAGTACCATGAAGGGTAATCTTGCTCTATCCTCCATCCCCCCACTGCTGCCAGGGTGTTATCTGTCTGAAGGCTTCACCCTGTGCCCTCGAAGGAGAGGGACTATAGGTCCCGCTGAAGGGAGATGCTGACACAGAGACAGAACCATGAACAGTTTATTGGGGAGATACCAGGAGAGACAAAGCACAGGGTACAGGATGGGCAGGGAAAGCATTCAGACCACCAGGAAGAAACATTCATATCTTGACTAGATATAAACTCATTGGAGCCTGGTTGTTGGAGGTCAAGGAAGTCTTCAGATTACAAAATTATTACCCTGTAAGGCAAGAGGATTTGGGTTAGTACAATGAGATCTTATGTTTTCCTAAATGCTCTCTGCCTTGCATACTGTATCTGAGGCCTTGGATGAACACTTGTGTGTGTAGCCACATCTGTGAGTCTGTATGTAATAGACAATAACTGTCTTCACATCTCACATAGAAATATCTGATTGTACCTGTTCTCTTAACTATATTTTACTTCATTGTGGCTAGGACCTGACATTTAATAGAAAAAAAGGGGGCTCTTTGTCTTGTCTTTGAAATGAGAATTGCCACTACCGGGGCTGAGGTATTACACTCTTAGTGTATTTTATGGACTTAAACAAACATTTTTTGATGCTCATTGGCATGGAGCTATTTTCATTTAAACAGTGAGAATGGTGAATGGTCAGAGCCCAGATTCTTTGCCAATTATTATTATTATTTTTTCTTTTTGAGACAGAGACAGAGAAAGCACAAGCTTGTGAGCGAAGAGGGATGGGGGAGAAGGTGAGGCAGAGAGAGAATCCCAGATAGGCTCCACACTCAGCACCGAGCCCGACTTGGGCCTCAATCTCTAAAGCTCGAGATCATGACCTGAGCAGGAATCAAGATTCTGCTGCTTAACCCACTGAGTCGCCCAGGAGCCCCAGCAGGTTCTTTATGTACTTCAACTCCTATTGTTCTAGTGACCTCAGAATCCAATATGTTCTCTCTATGGCAGATTAAAATAAAAGCTGAGGCTCTGAGAAGGCCCCACTGAGAGCTGGTATTTGGACTGAGAAATCTGGAATACAGGCAAATCTGGACACTGGGACTGAAGTCCCAGGGAAATGCACAGCTATAGACAGGGTGGTGATGCCGATGCGGAGGCCTGGTGACAGGGCTCCAGCTAGGGCTGCTCCTGGCCAACCCTGACTCTCCCACTAACAGTCTGACTCGGGCTGAGGCCAGGGCAGCCACCCTTCACTGGTTCTCCGTCTTGTCTTCATGTTTTCTCACTGCGGGACTTAAAGTCAGCCAGACAAGAATCCCCAAAGACCAAGTTAAATTTCCCAAATCTTCACGACACTCTTTCACATGGTTCAGAATTTTCAGAAATTCAGGGAAACAACGCTCTTCACAGACTATGAGTGAATGGCCTCATGGCAAAAATGAATTTCTGAGACAAATAATGGCGTGATCCACACTGTGTGAGTGAACACATGCTGCAGTCGGTGTGGACGGCATGGTGTCTTCACACTCACTCTCAAGCTGCTGGCCTGCCAGGAATGGCCTCACCCTCCCTGAGAGAAGCACAGCCTCTCCCTGAGCACCGCAGGCCTTCTGGGCATCCACAACCTCCTGTTTCTGTGTGACTCAGGGCTCCCTCCCTTCTTTCTAGATACATCTCTAGTTATTCCCTTATACAGAACACACAGTCTATGTCCTGTCATCAGTGTGTCCCTCCCTTCTCTCAGACACACACCTTCAATTCCTCACATTAAGGCCTCATCCCTCCCGGAGCACAGAGCATCGTCTCCATACCATATGTGTGTGAAACCTGCTGTGCCCAGCATTCGGAGAAGGGCAGGTCTCTGCCACCAAAAGGAGCCTACAACCCTCTCAGTATGACTGGAAGACAAGGTCCATCAATTCTAAATACAGAACAACCAGAAGAAAGTTACCATGTCTTTAGCAGTCTTCACTCCCTCATGCCACGAGAGGCCTGTGGTCAGCACCGCTGGTCCTTGTGAAGGACGCACAAGCATCTATACCCACACCATGGAAAAGACAGAAGCTTCTCCACCTGGAAGTTACTGGGCAACATTCCAACAAACCCTCTGCACCTGCCTCCAGCATCTGCCACTTTTTCTTTCATTCTCACCTCCCAGACCATACAAGAGCATTGCCTACAAGTTTCTAAACTGCAGAGGACAAGGGCAGACGCCTACGCTAATGAACAATGAAGGGACCACAGACCTTGTCAGGCGTATATACAACTAAGGAAATGACAGCTTAAACCCTACACACTGCAGATGAAATGAGAGGTGTTTCTCCCTCCCAGAACAACGTATGCAGATACTGGATGTGCACAACGGTAAGAGACAGATGTCTGCCATTGTGCAACGGAGACACTTCCTTCCCAACAATGGCAACTGCCCACTGCTTAGTGTGTGCAAATAGCCAGGCACAAGCACGTGTGTCCTGAAGAACTTCAGAATCATACAGCGTCCCCAGCCTGGTTTCCCCTTGAATGTCAAGCCCTGAACACAAACTCTGCCTTTGCTCCACTGACACAACCAGAAGGTGATAATCTGGAAATAGACGCCTGTAAGCTCTGCATGAAGACTTGTCACTTTGAACGGGAAACGACACCACACACAGACCCCAGGATATACCCAACACACACAGATCAGGACACTGTGCTGCCCAGAGAGGAACAGGACTCCAGAAATGGGTACAACTGAAAACACGCCTGCATTTACTTGGTTCTTTTCTGGGACCTTCTCATGCACGGTGCTGCTATTGTCCCCTTGGGCTCCACAGGCTTCTGATTGGGACCGAAGGCCGAGAAGGGACAGAGGTGATTTCAGACTGGCGACGACCACACAGGATTCAAGCCAACCCTCTACCCCTGCCCCAGCCTATTCCCCTCTCTCCTTCTGAAGGGTCCACTGTGTTTCTCATAGGACTCCCCTGACCCCTGTGGACCAAGGCGGGAACTGTCCATCACCCTCGCAGATACGACCACTCTGCCTGGGACATATGTTTCCAGAACTAATCTATAATGCTGGACAACTGGGGGTCTCCACATGTGAGACTGATGTGAAGGTTGTGCTTCATCCAGCCCAGAGCCCAGAACATCGTGTCTGTGTAGTGCACCTGGGCAATGCTTCTATGTCTGTCCTCTGTGGAATGTCACTTTTCTGCTCCATAGTAGACGCCTGCTGCCCAGTTCTTTATGGTGAACCAGACAGTCCATGATATGGACGTCAGACAAAGTGGAGGAATGTTACCATGTCCTCACTTGGGCTTATTGCTGCATTGCAAAACCTTGTGGTACCACCTCTCCATCCTCTCCACCTACAGAAGGGGTTCAACTATGAATAAGCTCTATGACCCATGTCAATTCAGATCATCTCACTTTGTGGTGGAGGAACGAGGTGTGGCCGAGGCCCCCATGTCGACCACTGTGGAGGTGGATGAGGAGGAGGGAAGTCTGGTACATTCCACCCCATGTGGTAGGGCATACGGAGGAGCCCTGGGCAATGAGGGAACTCTCTCACACCTCTAGCGACCTGCAGAACAGACAAGAAAATATTTTAGCAAAACAGACAAAAGTTGCAACACCAAGAAAAGAAACCAAAACACAGAGCTCTCAGCATCCGGCTCCTTCTCCAATACCACCTTCCAGGAGAGCTGCATCATGCTAGAAAACTTACATGCCAGTACAATGAGCGGGGAGAGGGCAATGGCTTTTACAGAAATAGCCTGTCACCACACATCACTGCCCATGTCGGCCCACATTCTCCAGCAATAAGTAGTGTCTTCAAGATGAAAAAGGATCATTGCAAACTAAAGCAGCACATTCCAGACACGGAGGCATCGAAATCCTGGACAATACTTCCTCTATCCTCCTCAGCCACCAGAGAAGATTTTGCTTTGAGCAGAATAGAGAGAATGTGATGAAACTGAATGCCCTTTCTCCACAAAGTTTTCGAGCCACTTGAGGGGAATCGTTGGCCTATAAGTCCCTGACTCTCCCCACGCTGCCTCGCTCCTGACAAAGGGGTCCTCTACTCTCTACAGTTTCTGTCCATGGCTACAAAGACACTTGAGGAATTAGGGCCTTGTGGTCTGACAGGGGCACTGGAACAGTGTCGTCCAAGGGACATGATATCAAAAACCTTTATTTACACTGAGCAGCTGTGCTTGTCTTTTTTTTTTTTAAGATTTTATTTATTTGACAGAGAGAGATCAGAAGCAGGCAGAGAGGCAGAGAGAGAGAGAGGAAGGGAAGCAGGCTCTCTGCTGAGCAGAGAGTCTGATGTGGGGCTTGATCCTAGGATATAGGATCATGACCTGAGCCTAAGGCAAAGGCTTTAACACATTGAGCCACACAGGCGTCCCCTGTGTTTGTCTGAAAACACAGCCATTTGGAAATTTCAACCTACTGAGTTCCAGAGTAATTTTGTACAATGGGAAATGAAGATGGGAAGGCTATATAAGAGAATTCACAAAAGGGTATATGCTTCCCAGTGGAAAACTCCACATGTGTGATGAGAAAAGAAATCAACTCTCACAGTAACTTAGGACCCAATGACCTGCTCCTGGAAACCCAGCTGAAGGGCTGGGAGGCAGTGATCATGCACGTAATCACTGATGTCCCCCTTCAGAACGTGTGACCCAGTGTGCGATTATGACAGTGCACATAAGAGCTTTGACACTTCAAAATACTTGTAGAAAGGGTCTTAAGTGGGCTGGTTCTGCAAGGCACATTTTCCATCAGAAGTAAAATGGAGATGACTTGTGAAACATGCCCTGAGAACACTGCAGACTGCAAAGGAGACAGTATAAAATGCAGAGAGAGTTTTCCCCAGTTTCCGTTTGTGAGGATTCCCAGACCCATCTATCCCCAGCATGAGCACAACACCAGTGCACCTGAACGTAACCTAAAGGGAGTCGCGCTGGCCAGAAGACTTCACTGTGGAGGGAGGGGCCCTCCTCCCCCAGTTAATTCCCCGGAGTGCACTGTGGGCAGGCAGGGGTACACATCCGCACACACATCTTCCCCACCACCATGTTCCAATACTATAGCATCTGTGCCAGAACAGCTATCCGCCCCCTGTGTCTCACCTAGCACCTGGGGTGAAGAGATTCCATGGGGAAAACTACTGTCACCACATGTTAATATAGATCTGCACACCTCGACAGAGACAAGAGTGTGACGCCAAGGATAATCAACTAAGGAAAAAACTCCATTCATGACAGGCCAGAATCTACAGCTGGGACCACACCTCCCCCATCACAGCAAACAGAGCAGCTCCTTCTATACATTGAGAACAAACGCAATGATAGGCCGTGGAAAGCCTGTTGTCCACACGTGGAAGTGCAGGTGCTTATGGGTCAACCGGAAGCCCACCAGCATCCCCCCTGAACAGCTCTGCTTCCCTCCCTGACAATGGGATCTCCTACGCTCCACAAGGGCTGTCCATGGCCACAGACACCGCTGACGAGATAGGAGTGTCCGGAGTCCTGCAGAGGACCTGGAAGAGTGCTTTCTGAGAGTAACAGGACCCCTTTGAGTGAGCGAGACCAGCTCTGTGGATCTACGTCCCCGACATTTGGACAGTCCTTAGCTCAGGCACAGAGCAAATGCCTAGTCTTTGGTACTGAGACCCACTGATGGGCCGATTCGATACCCCCAAATGGGAACCAGTGTGTCTGGAGAGCACAGGCAATGCTCCCAAGATGGGTCGGGAGAGACCCTATGAGTTGGCACAGCCATCAGACCCCATCAGAACCCGCTCATGGAAGCACAAGTAAAACACGTGTGAGGTGTGGGCCTTGCAGAGAGTCACTGGGATTCCCTCTTCAGGGCTGCTGCTCCAGGGGGTGTTTTCTATGACACACCTGGCACCTGCCAGAGTTCATCATCATCTCACCCAGGGGCCAACTGGAGGGATTCCAGCTGTCGTCTTCATCCACTCAGATGGGACGCACGGGAGGTCACAGCTCACCTTCTCCACAAACACTCAAGCTGCCCAAAGCATGTGGGGCAAGTGTGACGCGGTCTTGGCTTTTCCCATTTTCCATCTGAGGACCTCTGCAGATACCCTCCCAGGTTAGTCTCCTGACCCGAATAGTAAAAATGCTCCAGCTCCCACAGGAAAGCAAACGGCAAGGAGTCAGCTGGAGTAGCTGACTTCACTGTGGGGTGAGATGTCACCCTCCTTCAGTTATTTACACACACACATACACGCACGTCCACACACACACACATACACACACAGATGCATGAGGTGAGCATCCTACCATCACGTGTCTCAAAGCATCTACAGCTTTGGGAGGAAGCACAAAATTAAAGATCTCTAACGGAGCAGGCAGAGGCTCCTGGGTGAACAGCGTGCACTCTGAAAGGGATGATTGCAGGACACACACCAAGGCCACAGGCTAGGACAGGGACCTGTCCACACTGCAATCCATTTCAGAAACGGACACAACTAAAAATGCCCAAGCACTTACCGTATGCATCTCTGGGTTGCTTTGAGGGCTAGTGCTGCTGTTCATCCTGGGAACCACTCTAGATGCTAGATCAGACAAAGGTCAGAGTTTTATATTGGTTTCGTGCCCTCCATGCCTTCCTCTCCCCATCTTGCACTCTTTCCCACACTTGGGTCCCTTATCAGAAGGTTTCACCCGTGACTCAAGTGAGTCCTTTGCAATGAGAGACACCAGTCTCCTCTTGCCTGAGACACTCCAGGGCCCTAGTTCCAGTGTTTCTGTAAGTAACCCATCACGTGTAAACAGGTCGGGGTACAACTGGCTATCAACACTAAAATTGGGGTGCTCAACACACATCAGAAAAAAATCACTGTATCTTCATAGATTAAACACCTAAGTGAGAATAGCCTTGCATGGGGACATCCACAAACCCTCAACATGAACAGCCCATGTTCTCTTCTCAGGCCACAGGTGGATGGTTCATTTGTCCATCCTGCATTTGGGACCTAGAATGCGTGACTGGCCAACAAATAAACATTTCAGGGAAGAAACAGACTTTGACATTTGTATAGTCACGAAAAAAGAAATCATAGACAGATTGAGCAATAAAGCTATGGCATTGCACCGATAACATGAGAGGAGTAAAATATAATTCATTGCTCAATATGGTCCTATAGATGACAAATAAAACAAAAATATAGAAACCTCCATAATGAGTAAATAAATGCCCTTTTTCACAAATAGTCTTTTATTTTTTGTCAAGGTTTGACCACTGAGTCAAGGTGGGAAGGGCGCTCGTCTCGCACCTTCTCAGGCTCAGCTCTTCAGAAGGGGGTAGCAGGGGGAAGGTGTGGAGCAGCGTGAGCTCCACCTGTCACGGGGGCAAGTGTCCTGCTGCCTGGGGACATATAAGAAAAGCACCCTCCTGTCACCCCTTCAGACAACCTGCAGGCTGGAGGTGGACACACAGCAATCACCCACAGGAACAGGAAGGACACCGTGTGGTTTCACAGCAGAAATCAGGCTGCTGCATTTCACATCGTGCTCCCTACCTTGCCACACAGGCTTCTGCAACTCAGGCCTTCCCGGCATCAGTTCCCGCCTCACGGATCCCACAGGTAGCATCTCCCTTTGCATCATGCGCAGTCTTGAACACAGAAAAAGAATGGACATCTCTAAGAATTACAACACCACGTCCTCTCCTAGGCAGTAAACAGCATAGCCGTCACCTCTCCAAACACCCGTAAAAACGCACATTAAACTCTCACACCTGTATTTCAGGTAGGCGTTCTCCCTGCTCTGCTGCATCATCCTTGTTTCCCAATACCGAGCCTTCATCTGCGGCAGAAAAACACACCCACCTTCAGTTGTGCCTAACTGTGCCGCATACGAAGATGAGGAAAAGGAAAATACTTACCCAGTTAGCCAGAGCATTCCTCTCTTGAACTGCGATCTGAAAAAGCCAACACACCAGAAACCCATGTTCAGGGCTCTAAGGGCCACGACCATCACCTGCAGGGGGCGCCAAGGGGTCAGTGTGTTGGACACAACTCCCATTACCTTGTGGTTGAAGGTGAGGTTAGACTCCTGCAGCTCTTCCCGCATTTCTTCCACTTCTCGTCTGTGAGGGGGGACAATTGTTTTCATCAGACAAAACCCAACACTGGGTGTGATTTTCAATCATCTGCCAATGTGGCCATCCTCCACTTATCTGTCCCCTCATACAATTGATCCTGACACAGGAAACACTTTCACCTGACTATAATTGGACTGTGGGATCAAAGCTGTTCTTACAGCCTTTCCTTCATCATTTTTTTTTGCCTGCAGGATCAAAACCGACAAAACTTCCTTACCCGTTTTCAATCTTTCCCTCAGTTATCACATGACAAATGTCTTTTGTCATGAAGCTCTATTCTCCTTTAACTTCTATCCTCACTATGGTTCCCAGGTTTGCAAAGACCAGCACCATCAGATGCCACTACCGGGCTTATGGGAAGGACTCATCCTAGAACAAACTGTTTTCCTCCAAACACCACCTCAAGGACGCTGGTATGGAGCTAGTTTCCACATTCAGGCCAAACTGGGGATCCGGATATGTTTAGTAACGTAATTGTTTTGTGCCTTATCTTTCTGTGTCAGTTAATTCGCTCTGGATACATCCTCTGAATTTTAGTGTATATTACTTAATTGAGTCCTCAAAATGTACAAAGATTAACAATCCAAAGGGAGGGAGGAGTCAAGATGGTCGAGAAACAGCAGGCTGAGATGACATCAGGTAGCAGGAGACGAGCTAAATAGCTTATCAAAACATTCCAAACACCTACAAATCCAACAGGAGATCCAAGAGAAAAAGAGCATCAATTTGAGAAACAGAAAATCGACTACTTTCTGAAAGGTAGGACCCACGGAGAAGTGAATCCAAAGCGACGGGAAGAGAGACCCTGGGGGGAGGGTCCAGCTTTTGACAAGCAACAGAGCACAAAACCAGGAATTTTAAAAGTGATGCGCACTGAGGGACGTTGCTCCAGAGGCTAAACCGGGCTGAAGCCCGTGCAGGGACAGCATGCCCCCAGGTCCTGCAGGGTCACAGAAGGCCCGGGGGTGTCTGAGTGTCATAGAACACGCAGGTATTAGAACAGGGAAGCCGGGAACAGAAAGAGAGCCAAGGAGTGACCTCTCAACTCAGCGTTACCTTGAACCGTATTCCATGGCACAGGATCTGGGGAAATCCCCCCAAAAGAGCTCAGCGATCTAAGGGTTTCGGAGACTCCAGGTGGAGCTGTGTGCCAGAGACAGAGACACGTGGTCACAGCCTGGGTGAGGTCTGAGCGCAGCCGGAGGCCAGGGAGAGGGAAATGATGAGTGCTTTTCTCTGAGGGCGCACTGAGGAATGGGTCCCTGAGCTCTCAGCTCCTCCAGGCCAGAGATTGGGAGGCCGCCACTTTCATTACTGATCTCTGGAACTCTACGGAAAGTGTTCAGGAAACAAAATCTCCTGAAAGCGACCCCATGGGATTACTTAGCCTGGCCTCTGGAAAGGGTGGTGCAATTCCGCCTGGGGCAAAGAGACCTGCGGATCACTACAACAGGCCCCTCCCTGAGAAGACCAACAAGAAATCCAGTCAAGACCAAGTTCACTTACCAAGGAGAACAGTGGAATACCAGAGGAGGCGTAAGCAAACCATGAATTCACGGCTTACTCCTCATGATACTTTAGTCTTGCAAAGTTAATTTTTTAACACTAGTTTTTTTATCTTCAGCTAATTTTTTTTAACTTTTACCGTTTCTTCTTTTAACGTTTTTTAAACTAGTTTATCTTAACAATACTTTTCATTAAAAAAATTTTTTCGAACCTTCATTATTATTGTTGTATGTTATCCTTCATTGTATCTAACTTCAGTTTCTGTATACACGTAGGGTTTTTTCTTCTAAAATATTTGGGGTACAACTTCTTCTAATAGATGAAACTACACCCTAAATCTACCACCGGGCTTGTTCTACTCTCCAGCCTGAGCAATTCTTCTCCACTTTCTTTTTCTTTATTCTCCCAACCAACTTACATATCAACTCTTTCTTTAGAAATTTTAAAAAAAATCTTTTCATCTTAATAGTAATATTCTGTCCTTTCATTGTGTTTACTCTTATATATGTTTTCCATTCTTTAAAATTTTGGGAGGTAATTTCTTGTAAGAGACAAAAATACACCCAAAATTAAGTGAATGATGCTGTTCTAGTCACCAGTCTAATATGTATATATATATTTCTTTTTTATATTATTTCATTATTTGTATTCTTTTAAAATTTTTTTCCCTGAACTTCCTTTTACCCCCTTTCTCTCCTACCACGATTTGGGGTCTATTCTGATTTGGCTCAAGCACACTTTCCTGGGGTCTTTGCCACCCTTTTAGTATTTTATTTGCTCCTTCAAATATTCTTATCTGGACAAAGTGACAAGGTGGAAAAACTCACCACAAAAAAAAGAACAAGAGGCAGTACCGAAGGCTAGGGATCTAATCAATATGGACATTGGTAATATGTCAGATCTAGAGTTCAAAATGACGATTCCCAAGGTTCTAGCCACACGCTACAAAGGCATGGAAGATATTAAAGAAACCCTATCTGGAGATATAAAAGCCCTTTCTGGATAAATAAAAGAACCACAGTTTAACCATGTTGAAATCAAAAAAGCTATTAAAGAGGTGCAATCAAAGATGGAGGCTCTTACTGCTAGGATAAATGAGGCAGAAAAAAGAATTAGTGATATAGAAGACCAAATAACAGAGAATAAAGAAGCTGAGCAAAAGAGAGACAAACAACTACAGGACTACTTGGGGAGTATTCCAGAGATAAGTGATACCATAAGACAAAACAACATTAGAATAACTGGGATTCCAGAAGGAGAAGAAGAGAGAGCAGAGCAGAAGGTCTATTGGAGAGAATTATTGGAGAGAATTTCCCTAATATGGCAAAGGGAGCAAGCATCAAAATCCAGGAGGTGTAGAGAACCCCCCTCGAAATCAATAAGAATAGGTCCACAACCCGTCATCTAATAGTAAAATTTACAAGTCTTAGCAACAAAGAGAAAATCCTGACAGCACCCCGGGACAAGAAGTCTGTAACATACAATGGTAAAAATATTAGATTGGCAGCAAACTTATCCAAAGTGACATGGCAGACCACCAAGGACTGGCAAGATATATTCAGAGCAATAAACGAGAACAATATGCAGCCAAGAATACTATATCCAGCTAGACTATCATTGAAAATAGAAGGAGAGGTAAAAACATTCCAGGACAAACAAAAACTGAAAGAATTTGCAAACACCAAACCAGCTCTACAAAAAATATTGAAAGTAGTCCTCTAAGCAAAGAGAGAGCCTAAACGTTGTAGATCAGAAAGGAACAGAGACAACATACAGTAACAGTCATCTTACAGGCAATACAAGAGCACTAACTTTATATCTCTCAATAGTTCCCCTGAATGTAAATGGGTTAAATGCCCCAATCAAAAGACACAGGGTATCAGAATGGATAAAAAAACAATACCCAACCATATGCTGCTTACAAGAAACTCATTTTAGACCCTAAGACACATCCAGATTTAAAGTGAGGGTGTGGAAAACAATTTACCATGCTAATGAAAATCAGAAGAAAACTGGAGTGGCAATCCTTCTATCAGATCAATTAGATTTTATGCCAAAGACTATAGTAAAATAGATGAGGAAGGACACTATATTATACTCAAAGGGTCTCTCCAACAAGAAGATCTAACAATTTTCAATATCTACGCCCCTGACATGGGAGTAGCCAACTATATAAACCAATTAATAACAAAATCAAAGAAACACATCAACAATAATACAAGAAGAGTAGGGGACTTTAACACTCTCCTCACTGAAATGGACAGATCATGCAAGCGAAAGATGAACAAGGAATTAAATGCCTTAAATGACACACTGGACCATCACAGATGTATTCAGAACATTCCATCCCAAAGCAACAATACGTATTCTTCTCTAATGCACATGGAACATTTTCCAAAATAGATCACATTCTGGGTCATAAATCCGGCCTCAACCGGAATCAAAAGATTGCGATCATCCCCTGCATATTTTCAGACCACAAAGCTCTGAAGCTAGAACTCAATCACAAGAGGAAAGTTGGAAGGAACTCAAATGACAGAGAAAGGAAGCTAAAGAGCATCCTATTAAAGAATGGTTGGGTCAACCAGGAAAATCAAGAAGAATTGAAAAAAAAATTCATGGAAACAAATGACAATGAAAACACAATGGTTCAAAATCTATGGGACACAGCAAAGGCAGTGCTGAGAGGAAAATATATAGCGATACAAGCCTTTCTCAAGAAATAAGAAAGGTCTCAAATACACAACCTAACCCTACACCTAAAGGAGCTGGAGAAAGAACACCAAAGAAAACCTAAACTCAGCAGGAGAAGAGAAATCATAAAGATCAGAGCAAAAATTAATGAAATAGAAACAAACAGGGGCGCCTGGGTGGCTCAGTGAATTGGGCTTCTGCCTTCGGCTCAGGTCATGATCCCAGGGTCCCGGGATCGAGCCCCGCATCGGGCTCTCTGCTCAGTGGGAAGCCTGCTTCCTCCTCCCTCTGTCTGCCTGCCTACTGCCTACTTGTGATCTCTCTCTCTGTCAAATAAATACTTAAAATCTTTCAAAACAAGCAAACCAACAAATAAACCAAAGAATAGAACAAATCAATGAAACTAGAAGCTGGTTCTCTGAAAGAATTAATAAGATTGATAAACCCCTGGCCACACCTATCAAAGGAAAAGAAAAAGGACCCAAATTAATAAAATCACAAATGAAAGAGGAGAGATCAAACCAACACCAAAGAAATACAAACAATTATAAGAACATATTATGAGCAACTCTTCGCCAACAAATTTGACAATCTGGAAGAAGTGGGTGTACTAGTAGAGACAATATTATCTACCACAAGTGAGCCAGGAAGAAATAGAAAACCTTAACAGGCCCATAACCAGTAGGGAGACTGAAATAGTCATCAAAAATATCCAAACAAATAAAAGCCCAGGGCCAGATTGCTTCCCAGGGGAATTCTTTCAAACATTTAAAGAAGAATTAATTCCTATTGTCCCGAAACTGTTCCAAAAAACTGAAATGGTAGGAAAACTTCCAAACTCGTTTTATGAGGCCTGCATCACCTTGATCCCCAAACCAGACAAGGATCCCATCCAAAAAGAGAATTACAGATCAAGATCCTTGATGAACACAGACGCAAGTATTCTCACCAAAATACTAGCCAATAGGATCCAAGAGTACATTAAAATGATTATTCTCCACCACCAAGTGGGATTTATTCCAGGGCTGCAAGGTTGGTTCAACATCCGCAAATCAATTAATGTGATACAATACATTAAGAAAAGAACAAGAACCACATGATACTCTCAATAGATGCTGAAAAAGCATTGGACAAAGTATAGCATTCCTTCCTGATCAGAACACTTCAAAGTGTAGGGATAGAGGGCACATATCTCAATATTATCAAAGCCATCTATGGAAAACCCACTGCAAATATCATTCTCAATGGAGAAAAACTGAGAGCTTTTCCGCTAAGGTCAGGAACACGGCAGGGATGTCCATTATCACCACTGCTATTCAACATAGTACTAGAAATCCACGCCTCAGCAATCAGACAACAAAAAGATATCAAAAACATCCAAATCGGCAAAAAAAAAAAAAAAAAGTCAAACTCTCACTCTTTGCAGATGATATGATACTATATGTGGAAACCCCAAAAGACTTCACTCCAAATCTGCTAGAACTTGTACAGGAATTCAGTAAAGTGTCAGGATATAAAACCGATGCACAGAAATCAGTTGCATTGCTTTACACAACAACAAGACAAAAGGACGAAAATTAAGAGTCAACCCCATTTACAACTGCAACAAAAACCACAAGATAATTAGGAATACAACTAAGCAAAGAGGCAAAGAATCTATACTAAGAAAACTCTAAAGTACTCATGAAAGAAATTGAGGAAGACACAAAGAAATGGAAAAAGGTTCCATGCACCTGGATTGGAAAAACAAATATTATGAAAATGTCTTTGCTACCTAAAGAAATTCACACATTTAATGCAATCCCTATCAAAATCCCATCCATTTTTTTTCAAAGAAATGGAACAAATAATCCTAAAATTTATATGGAACCAGAAAAAACCTCGAATAGCCAAAGCAATATTGAAAAAGAAAGCCAAAGTTGGTGGCATCACAATTCTGGAATTCAAGCTCTGCTACAAAGCTGTCAACATCAAGACAGAATGGTACTGGAACAAAAACTGACACATAGATCAATGGACCAGAAGAGAGAACCCAAAAATACACCCTCAACTCTATGGTCAACTAATCTTCAACAAAGCAGGAAAGAACGTCCAATGTCCAAATGACAGTCTCTTCAACAAATGGTGTTGGGAAGATTGGACAGCCACCTGCATTAAAATGAAACTGGATCATTTCCTTACACTACACAGGAAAATAGACTCAAAATGGACGAAGGACGTCAATGTGAGAAAGGAATCCATCAAAATCCTTGAGGAAAATACAGGCAACAACATCTTCAACCTCAACCACAGCAACTTCTTCCTAGAATCATCATCAAAAGGGAGGAAATCAAAGGCAAAAACAAAGTATTGGAACTTCATCAAGACCGAAAGCTTCTGCACAGCAAAGGAAACAGTTAACAAAACCAAAAGACAACTGACAGAATGGGAGAAGATATTTGCAAACAACATATCAGATAAAGGGGTAGGATCCAAAATCTATAAAGAGCTTCGGAAACTCAATACCCAAAGAACAAATAATCCAATCAAGAAATGGCAGAGGACATGAACAGACATTTCTGCAAAGACATCCAGATGGCCAACAGACACATGAAAAATTGCTCCACATCACTCGGCATCAGGGAAATTCAAATCAAAATCACAATGAGATACCACCTCACACTAGTCAGAATGGCTAAGATTAACAAGTCAGGAAATGACAGATGCTGGCGAGGATGCATAGAAAAAGGAACACTCTTACACTTTTGGTGGGAATGTAAGCTGGTGCAACCAACTCTGGAAAACAACATGGTGGTTTGTCAAAAAGCTGAAAATAGAGTTACCCTATGACCCAGCAATTGCACTACTGGCTATTTACCCTAATGATACAAACGTAGTGATCTGAAGGGCCACGTGTACCTGAATGTTTATAGCAGCAATGTCCACAATAGCCAAACTACGGAAAGGACCTAGATGTCCATCAACAAATGAGTGGATAAAGAAGATGTGGTATATATATATACAGTGGAATACTATGAAGCCATCAAAAGAAATATCTTGCCATTTGCGACGACGTGCATGGAACTAGAGGGAATTATCCTTATCGAAAGAAGTCGACCGGATAAAGACAACTATCATAGGGTTTCCCTGATATGAGGAAGTGGAGATGCAACGTGGGGGGTTGTGGGGTAGAAAAAGAATAAATGAAACAAGATGTCACAAAATAAACTGAGGGATGCTGGGGGGAAGGTTGTAGGGAGAGGATGGTGGGGTTATGGACACTGGGGAGGGTATGAGCTATGGTGAGTGCTGTGAAGTGTGTAAGCCTGGTGAATAACAGACCTGTACCCCTGGGGCTAAGAATACATCATAGGTTTATAAGAAAATTAAAAAATTAAAAAAAAATCCAAAGGGAACTTTTCAGGAGCCAATAGTATGTAGTGTCTGAACTTACCTGTACTTCTCCATTTCTTCTTCAGTTACTTTCAGATATTTATTGGCAGCTAACAGCTCATTCTTAGTTGCATTCAATTCATACAGTTTCTCTTCTAGCTTCCTAAGATGGGAGAGATATATACATTGTCCAATAGCCACGGTAATGAATTTTTGCCATTTATTCTTCTAGCACACCTGATGGCCTATGTTGGAATGTCCCCGCCAAAAGCACAGACTGACAACACAACAGGAAAATGAATGAAGGCCCCATTTAGGGTTGAAGAAACATCGAAGTTTTGCTGCTGTCCAAGCTCCCTGCAATCGGGGCTGTCTTTTTACTTGTCTACTTTAACTCATTCACCATGTCACCAAATAATATTTCACTCTGTGCCCTCTTGGAATGCATCTTTGGTTTGAGATGGTGAAGGCTCATTTCAATTCAAAGTGAAAAGCCAAGCCTGACGAGCTACACTTATTAGGATGAATAGGGGCCCATCATTAGTCTCTGTGGGGAGCCCTGATCCTCAGACCAAGGCTGTGCCCCCACATTCAGCCCAAAGGAACTTCCAGAATATGGCTTCACTGGTATGGAAACTCACTCCCACACATCTCTAGGCTTTAGAAGTACAACCCCTGGCTCCTCGTGAAAGATCCTGGTATAGGAAAAGGCCAATCTTAGTGCCGAAAATATGTCCTCAAATAATCCATGTGAACTGTCACATACTCAGGGTGTTATCTCAGTGGAACATAGTTCAGATGTAAATCTGTCAACTCCAGTTACTCTAACTTTATTTAAAAAAAAGATTTTATTTATTTATTTGAGAGAGAGAGATCTGAAGTATGCAGAGAGGTAGGCAGAGTGTGTGTGTGTGGGGGGAAGCTGGCTGTCCACTGAGCAGAGAACCCAATGCTGGGCTCCATCCCAGGGGGACCATGAACTCAGCCGAAAGCAGAGGCTCTAACCTACTGAACCACCCAGGCGCCCCAAGTCAACCTTCTTGACCAAAACCAGCTTCATGGATGGTGAAGGCAGCAAACTGTGATGCTTAGAAAGTTTGGTCTGCTGGGCTGCCCTCAACTCTTTTGTTCATGGTGTTCATTCACAAGGTTTCAACAGGACACTTGTCAAGAATCTCATGCAGAAAGACTTAGGGACAGACAAAAGCTCTAGAAAGAGAAGGACAGGAGCATCTGCTTCTGGTCTCTCAACCATCCTTCAGTAAATGTCTTCTGGAGCGGCAGTCAGTGCGTGGCTCAGGGATATGGTGTTGAAGAGAGAAAGGTGGTCAGGACATTGGGCCTGCCCCAAGAAGGTCCTGAAGTATGTAAATTAAAAGTAAGACTCCTTTCTTTGCCTGAATTGTGTTCTAACAGCAGAAATAAAAGTAATGAAATATTATTATTATTAAAATTAATATTATTTGAAAGATTGATTTGAGAGAAGGAAAGAGTGAGGGGAGTGGGTCTTTACCAATGAACAGAACCCAAGTGCCTGTGAGAGAGAGTGGCCCCCACCCCTGATGTGGGAAGGAATAACACAAAGCTGAGTCTCCAGGGTAGACAGGGAACAGTTTTGCTTTTCCACATGAATGAGGGACTCCAACGTCCTTATCTCTCCTGAGAAATAAAAGGACACACTGGACAAGAGATCAAACTTGTGAGTGAATGCACCCAATTTCTAAAGGGCACATGAAGAAACATGATAATCAGATGGAGAAGAAGGAAGCCTAGGAGAAAGCCAGCCTGGCAGTGGGAGCCAGTTTCCGGAGGACACATCAGTGAATTCTAGAACAGGCAAGTGAATACAAAGTAAATGAACAAGCAACCTTTTGGGGACAGGTTGGAATGCAACAAGTGAAGCTCTCATCCACCAGCAAAGGTGAGACTTAGTGAAACTGCAGGCTTTGGTTGGGATCCAAGAGACATACACCTAGAAAATCGTGTGGAGGGGCACCAGGATGGCTCAGTAATTATCTGCTTAAAAGTATTTGGTACAGGTCATGATCCCAGGGTCCTGCAATAGAGCCCCACACTGGACTCCCTGTTCGGCGGGAAGCCTGCTTCTCCCTCTCACACTCCCCCTGCTTGAGTTCTCTCGCGGTGTCTCTTTCTGTCAAATAGATAAATAAAATCTCTTAGAAAGAAAGAAAGAGATAGAAAAAAAAAATCAGGTGGTCAGGAAATACCCTGGCCTTCTAAGGTATTGGGCTGCAGCGAATGATCTCAGTTGTACACCAGATAAAGGGACCCAGTATTGCTGGAGCCCCAGCACACTTTCCACAAAGAAACTTTCCCTGTTTCTGCAGGAAGAGAATTCCATTTTTCTCTCCATGTTCTGGACCCAAGTCTCATACTGAACAAGAAATGGACCTAATGCAGGAGTGGTCAGAGCATGTGATGAGAGTTAAAATGAAAGGGAAATGTAGACTGATCCAGAGGGGATCCACGTATCAAAGTGATTAATGCTGGTACCTTCCCCCTTCTTCCCCAATGAATCACACAATAACATGTGGCAAGTCATTAGAACAGAAAGGAAAATTCAGGTTACACAAATCAAGACAGGAATGGCAGCCCAATTCTACAGAATGCATTTGGCAAAAGTACACAAAGATCCAATTCCAGAAGATCCAAATAGTTGCCGCCACGAAAATTCATACAACAATATCTGTGACAACACAGCAATAGCTTACTCTTCTGCAGTCAGTTTTCGGTTTTCAGAGAACTCCACCACCATATCCAATTTTTTCTTTAGCAGGTTCAATTCTGCTTCTTTTGAACACTGGTCTTCCAGGAATGTTTTCCTTTCTGTAAAGGATGAGTTTAATTTTCTATGTTTGTGCCATGACCTGAGAACTTGGTTTCAATGGGGAAAGGAGAAGGGCAACGCTGTGAAGGCAGAAAGGCATTCTCTCCCTGCCCGATGCAAACTCATTGCCACCATATGGAGATTTCATCCCCCAAAACAAGGTACCTTTCAGTTCTTGGTTTTTTGATGTCAAGGCTCTCAACTCTTGATCCGCCAGTGCATCTTGGGCCTTTAAGACAGATTTGAGAAAAGACATATGAGGGCACCTAACAGGACAGGATCATGGAGGGCAACAAAGAAAGCCCTTGAGGCATAAATGGAATAAGGGACAAGTAACGAAACTAGTTCATGTCACTAAACACACAAATGGCTTTCTTAGAGGAACTGATATAAAATAATATTCTACTACACATATTGGGCTTGCTATCATCCTTCACTGCTCACATATTTTGTGGGATTTTCTATGTAACTTGGAGGGCAGCGCTGAATGATGTGATGATTACCCAGCTGTGAAATAAACCATACTTCCTAGGCCTTGAAATTGCAAATGTCATCGGGGTGGTCCTAAGTGAAATCACAGTTCACGGTTCAGTAGAGGTTTCTGTTCCCAGATGCCCACGCTCTACTGCGCAAACAGCACAGGAGTACACTGCACTCACCTCACCCAAATAAACCAAAAGCCTCCCAAGCCACATTATAGTACAACTAACACCTAACTTTTACCACATCCACATTCTTAATATTCTTTTCTCTCTGAGCTTGTAAGAGAGCCTGTTTACAATGAAGGGAGTCCTTCAAATTTTCATTAATCTCTTCCACCTTTTTGATGTTCTCCTTCAAGAAAACATATTGAATGAGTAACAGTGATTCATTCCTTGGGGCACCTGGGTTGCACCTGGGTGGCCCAGTCTGTGGAGTGTCTGACTCCTGCTTTCGTTTGCCTCAAGTCCTGATCTCAGGGTCATGGGATTGATCCCCGCATCAGGCGAAACACTGGGCACGGTGTCAGCTTGGCATTCTCTCTCTGTCTCCTTCAGACCCCCTCGCCTCACTCTTTCCTTCTCTCAAATCAATCTTTGAAATAATAATAATTTTAATAATAATAATAATATTTTATTACTTTTATTTCTGCTGTTAGAACACAATTCAGGCAAAGAAAGGAGTCTTACTTTTAATTTACGTACTCCAGCAAGGGAATGCTTATGTTCTCTCTTTGTTTCCGCTTGCTTCTTTGCTTCCCTGGCCTACAAAAAATATGAAAAAGAATCAGAAGTCCAAAATAGCATGTTAAAGAAACCTATATCTGTGCCTCTCCTTTTGTGACAAAGAAAGAGGCAGTACTCTACATTTGTGAAGCTTCTCTTACTCAAGGACCATTTCTGGGTTGCATGATATAGATCGATAGAATGAACTACCAGAGGGTAAGTAACCAATATGAAATCACAAAAAAATATTTGAAAGGGTACACATACCTTCTCTTCCCAACTCGCTATGTTTTTTTCAAGATCCCTGCTTTCGTTTTTAAGGTTATTAATCTTCATCTTGATTTGGTCTAAAGTAACTGAAAGGAGAAAAAAGAATTTTAAGATAATTAGCAAAAACAGCGACATTGAATAATCCCAATATATTAGCACCAGAGTACATTCTCTGACACTTGGGTGTCACTAACTTGCTAGCATTCCCATTGTGCCTGAAGGAAGCATGTTGTAGCAGCATTTGAAACCTAAGACATTCTATATCAGTGAGATTCCTACTTAAAATGTTTTTCAAACATAAAAAAAGAAACAATCGAAAGCTTTCTCATTTTTCTCCCACCTGTAAGCACCATTCTTGGAAAATTCAAACCTTGCATATGCTAATGTCATCGCCAGAGATGTGACCGAAAAATCAAGCATCCTAGCAACTAACATCTCTCTCCTCCAGTGATTCAGATACAAAAGCAGGTCCCTGCAAACAACACATAATGAGCAAAACTATACATTGTTTCTGCTCAGGGGCTATACATTGTTTCTGCTCAGTGGATCATCTACTTCCAGGTCCTACTTGGAATTCCACACAAGGAAAGCTCAAGATATCAGGTGAGTGACAACTCACAGGCCTTCAGAAACTTTCTGCTGCTCCCAGATCGCCTTTCATGGACCCCAGGCTGGGGGCTCTGGAGGACCAGTTCTCTGCTATAAACACATTTGGGTACAATCTCCACGTTACAGAGAGTCTTTGGAGGCCCTGGATAATGCACAAGCCTGAGAAGACAAGCTTTTTTCATCACAACAGGAGAATGTTACCCTGCACCCTTAAAGGGAAACAACACTCATGAGGAGACTGATGGCAGCTGCATAACACTTGTAAGGTCTAGAACACAGACTCCTCTAAGAGCCACTTAATTTTCTCATCGTGGGGCACCTGGGTGGCTCAGTTGGTTAAGGGTCTGCCTTCTGCTGGGATCAGGATCCTGGGTCCTGGGATCACATCCCACATCCAACTCTCTGCTCAGCAAGGACTTGCTTCTCCCTCTCTGTCTGCCTCCCACTCTGCCAGCTTGTGCTCTCTCTATATATATCTAGTGAATAAACAGAATCTCTTCAAAAATAATTCTCTCATCTTGCCTCAAAGTGCAAACTTCTCTTCTCCTGACCCACTGTGAGTGCTCTCCTGCTCTGAGACCTCTCTTCTCACCAGGACCACTTCCACACTCACAACAACGAACAACGACATTCAATGGTTTCCTAAGTGCCAGGTGGCCACCCAGGCCGTCAACAGCCAGCACCATGGAATCACCACAATCCATGATCCCCACACACTATCCATTATCCCCGCTGGCACAGGCTTTATTCCATTCATTCTCCCCTGGCAGGCAACGACCCCTCCACTTCAGACTTAAAACCACAGTTTATATCTCTCCTGTAACACACGCTCTGCATGACAATATCTGCCTTCTTCCCTATGTGTAGCCATTTTGCTAGACTCAGAGAGTTTTCTCCTCTTGACATTTCACCAAGAGCCAGCTCATGGTGAAGTACTTACTCCAGACCTCACGCTGTCATCATCACTTGCCTCCTAAACATGTCTCTGCAAAATTACACCTTGTATTCTCCCTAGTCCCACGAAGAGATTCTTCTCCTGGTCTCTTAGAGATGGCAACTCCATCCACACTGTCACTTAGACTCCACATGGGGAAGAGAAGCATTTTCAAGACTTAAGTCAGTGAGACATCAGAAGTCACCATATTTATCCCTCATCAAATTAAACACACATCAAATACGGGTACTGAGAATTTTTGGCAAAGAAAACTGAAGCCCCAAATCTTACCTTCGTATTGTCGAGGCTTTATCTAAGAGAGGAAGAAACAAAGATAAGCTCGATGACAAAACATATTATGAGTAATAATCTATAGTACAGATATTACCACAATTATAATCCAAAGATATTACAACAATCACTTTGCTTAGCAGCATGAATTCACAGGATTAAAAAGGAAGATAAAATTAGAATTTTTCATGAAGTCATCATTGTTTACAATCAATTTATGATAAAGAGCACAACTTGTGTTTAACTTACTTTTGCCCCCAAATTCTATTCACATAGTAGTCAATGAATGTTCAACCTCTTCAATTTTGACAAGGGATCATGCAGACATTGAAAAGATATCCTTTAATTCATTATTTCCCTAGCTATTTTTTATGTTATTCACCACACAGTCTGTCATTAGTTTTTGTATTCTTGTTTTTTTTAATTTATTTTTTATTTATTTTCAGCCTAACAGTATTCTTTGTTTTTGTACCACACCCAGTGCTCCATGCAATCCATGCCCTCTCTAATACCACCACCCCAACTCCCCAACACCAAGACTTAAAACCCCTGAGATTGTTTTTCAGAGTCCATAATCTATCATAGTTCACCTCCCCTTCCAATTTCCCCCAACTCCCTTCTCCTAACTCCCCATGTCCACCATGCTCCACCAATAAGTGAAACCATATGATAACTGACTCTGTTTGTTGCCTTATTTCACTCAGCATAATCTCCTCCAGTCCCATCCATGTTGCTAAAAAAGCTGGGTATTCAGGGGCGCCTGGGTGGCTCAGTGGGTTAAGCCGCTGCCTTCGGCTCAGGTCATGATCTCAGGGTCCTGGAATCAAGTCCCGCATAGGGCTCCCTGCTCGGCAGGGAGCCTGCTTTCTTCTCTTTCTCTCTGCCTGCCTCTCTGCCTATTTGTGATCTCTCTCTGTCAAAAAAATAAATAATAAAAATCTTAAAAAAAATAAAAAAAAAAGCTGGGTATTCGTCCGTTCTGATTGAGGCATAATACTCCATAGTGTATATGGACCACATCTTCCTTATCCATTCGTCTGTTGAAGGGCATCTTGGTTCTTTCCACAGTTTGGCAACTGTGGCCATTGCTGCTATAAACACTGGGGTACAGATGGCCCTTCTTATCACTACATCTGTATCTTTGGGGTAAATATCCAGTAGTGCAATGGCAGGTCATAGAGAAGCTCTATTTTTAATTTCTTAAGGAATGTCCACACTGTTCTCTAATGAGGCTGCACCAACTTGCATTCCCACCAACAATGGAAGAGGGTTCCCCTTTCTCCACATCCCCTCCAACACATATTGTTTCCCGTTTGGTTAATTTTGGCCATATCTCAATGTAGTTTGAATTTGACTCTCCCTGAGGGCTAGTGATGATGAACATTTTTTCATGTGTCTGATAGCCATTTATATGACTTCATTGGAGAAGTGTATGTTCATACCTTCTGCCCATTTTTTGATATGATTATTTGGTGTGTGTTGAGTTTGAGGTGCTCTTTGTAGATCCTGGATATCAACCTTTTGTCTGTACCGTCATTTGCAAATATCTTCTCCAATTCCGTGTGTTGTCTCTGTGTTTTATTGACTGCTTCCTTTGCTCTGCAGCAGCTTTTGATTTTGCTGAAGTCCCAAGTTTATTTTGGCTTTTGTTTCCTTTGCCTTTGGGGACATATCTTGAAAGGAGTTGCTGTGGCTGATATCGAAGAGATTACTGCCTATGTTCTCTTCTAGGATTCGGATGGATTCCTGTCTCACGTTGAGGTCATTTATCCATTTTGAGTTTTTATTTGTGTATGGTATAAGAGAATGGTCGAGTTTCATTCTTCTACATATAGCTGCCCAGTTTTCCCAGCACCATTCATGGAAGAGACTGTTTTTTTTTTTTTTCCACCGTATATTTTTTCCTGCTTTGTCAAAGATTATTTGCCCATAGAGTTGAGGGTCAATATCGGGGCTCTCTACTCTGTTCCACTGGTCTATGTGTCTGTTTGTATGCCAGTACCATGCTGTCTTGGTGATCAGAGCTTTGTAGTAAAGCTTGAAATCAGGTAACGTGATGCCCCGCATTTTATTTTTGTTTTTCAACATTTCCTTAGCGATTCAGGGTCTCTTCTGATTCCATATAAATTTTTGGATAATTTGCTCCAGGTATTTGAAGAATACTGGTGAAATTTTGATTGGAATGGCATTAAAAGTATAGATTGCTCTAGGCAGTATAGACATTTTAACAATGTTTATTCTTCTGATCCTAGAGCATGGCATGGTCTTCCATCTTTGTGTGTCTTCTTCAATTTCTTTCTTGAGTGTTCTGTAGTTCTCGAGTACAGATCCTTTACCTCTTTGATTAGGTTTATTCCCAGGTATCTTATGGTTCTTGGTGATATTGTAGGTAGAATCAGTTTCTAATTTCCCTTTCTGTATTTTCATTGTTAGTGTATAAGAAATCCACTGATTTCTGTACATTGACTTTGTATCCTGCCACATTAATGAATGGCTGTGTGAGTTCTAGTAGTTTGGGGGTGGGGTCTTTTGGGTTTTCCATATAAAGAATCATGTCATCCGCAAAGAGAGAGAGTTTTACTTCTTCATTGCCAAATTGGATACCTTTTATTTCTCTTTGTTGTCTGATTACTGTTGCTAGGACTTCTAATACTATGTTGAACAAGAGTGGTGAGATTGGGAAACATTGTCGTGTTCCTGATCTCAACGGGAAGGCTGCAAGCTTTTTCCCATTGAGGATGATATTTGCCGTAGGTCTTTCATAGATAGATTTGATGAAGTTCAGGAATGTTCCCTCTATCCCCATACTTTGAAGCGTTTTAATGCATCAGATGCTAGATTTTGTCAAATGCTTTTTCTGCATCGATTGAGAGGACCATGTGGTTCTTCTCTCTTCTCATACTAATTTGTTCTATCACATTGATTGATTTGCAAATGTTGAATCATCCTTGTAGCTAAAGGATGAATCCCACCTCGTCATAGTGGATAATCTTTTTAATAAGCTGTTGGATCCTGTTTGCTAAGATCTTGCTGAGAATCTTAGCATCCATATTCCTCAGTGATATTGATCTGAAATTCTCCTTTTTGGTAGCGTCTTTGCCTGGTTTGGGAATCAGGGTAATGCTGGCTTCATGGAAAGAATCTGGAAGTTTTCCTTCTGCTTCAATTGTTTGAAACAGTTCAGGAGAATAGGTGTTATTTCTTCTTGGAAAGTTTGGTAGAATTCCCCTGGGAATCCGTCAGGACCTGGACTCTTTTTTTTGGGAGATTTTTGATCACTGCTCCAATCTCATTACTAGACATTGGTCTATTCCGGTTGTTGAATTCTTCCTGGTTCAATTTGGGGAGTTTATAGTTTTCCAGGAATGCATCCATTTCATCTAGGTTGCTAAGCTTATTGGAATATAAACTGTTGATAATAACTTCTGATGATTGTTTCTACTGCCTTGGTGTTTATTGTGATCTCTCCCTTTTCATTCATAATTTTATGAATTTCGGCTTTCTCTCTTTTCTTTTGGGTTAGTGTGACCAATGGTTTATCGATCTTATTGATTCTTCCAAAAACCAGCTTCTAGTTTCATTGATACATTCTACTGTATCTCTGGTTTCTACCTCATTGATCTCAGCTCTAATCTTGATGATTTCCGTTCTTATGTGTGGAGTTGGTTTGATTTGTTGTTGATTCTTCAGTTCTTTAAGGTGTAGAGACAGCTGCTGTGTTCTGGAATTTTCAATTTTTTTGATGGAGACTTGGGTGGCTATGTATTTCCCCATTAGGGCCACCTTTGCTGTATCCCATAGGTTTTGGACCGAAGTGTCTTCATTCTCATTCGTTTCCATGAATTGTTTCAGTTCTTCTTTGATCTCCTGGTTGATCCAAGCATTCTTAAGCAGGGTGGTCTTTAGCTTCCAGTTATTTGAGTTCCTTCGGAACTTTTCCTTGTGATTGAGCTCCAGTTTCAAAGCATTGTGATCTGAGAATATGCAGGGAATCATCTAAGTCTTTTGGTATCAGTTGAGTCCTGATTTGTGACCCAGTATGTGTTTTATTCTTGAGAAGATTCCACGTGCACTTGAGGAGAATGAGTATTCTGTTGTTTTAGGGTGGAATGTTCTGTATATATCTATGAGGTCCATCTGGTCCAATGTGTCATTCAATGCTCTTGTTTCTTTATTGATTTTCTGTTTCGATGATCTGTCTATTTCTGAGAGAGGCGGGTTAAGATCTCCTACTATTAATGTATTCATATCAATATGACTCTTTATCTTGATTAACAGTTTTCTTGTGTAATTGGCTGCTCCCATATTGGGGGCATAGATATTTACAATTGTTAGATCATCTTGGTGGTTAGTTCCTTTAAGGATTATGTAGTGTCCTTATGTATCTCTGACTACAGTCTTTAGTTTAAAATCTCATTTATCTGATATGAGAATTGCTACCCATCCTTCTTTTGAGGCCCATTGGCATGAAAGATGCTTCTCCATCCCTTCACTTTCAGACTGGGTGCATCTTTAGGTTCAAAATGGGTCTCTGGTAGACAACATATGGATGGGTCCTATCGTTTTATCTAATCTGCAACCCTTTGCCATTTTATGGGAGCATTTAGGCCATTTTCATTGAGAGTGATATTGATAGATATGTTTTCATTGACATCGTGCTACCTTTTAAGGCTTTCTTCCTGTAGATTGTCTCTATATTTCTGTTCAATGCTATTCTTAGGAATTTTCCTCTTTTATAGAACTCCCCCCTTAAGATTTCCTGCAGCATTGGCTTGGTGGTTGCATAATCTTTTAAGCCTTGCCGGTTTTGAAATCTCTTTATCTCTCCATCCATTTTGAATGTCAGTCTTGCTGGATAAAGTATTCTTGGCTGCATATTATTCTCATTTAGTGCCCTGAATATCTTGCCAGCCCTTTATGGCTTGCCAGGTCTCTGTGGACAGGTCTAATACTATTCTCATGGGCTTTCCTCTGTAAGTAAGGAGCCTCTTAGTGCTAGCGGCATTCAAGAGATTATACCTACAATTATGATTCCTCAATTTGACTATCAGGTGTCTTGATGTTTTTCTGGAATCTATAATCTTGGGTAGAGAACATTTGGCCTCTAGTACATGAATGCTGGTTCCATTCACTAGATTGGGAAATTTTCATGAAGGACTTGTTCCACTATATCTTCTAGACTTCTTTCTTTCTCCTCCCCTTCAGGAATTCCAATAATTCTGACATTGGAACGTTTCATGGCATCATTTATTTCCCTGATTCTGTTTTTGTGATTTCTAATCTGTTTGTTCCAGGCTTCCTCTTGATCTTTCTATCTGTTTGTTTTCCAGATCACTAATTCTATCTTCTTTCTCAGTTACCCTAGGTTTTAGAAAATTTAGATTAGATTGGAACTCACTGAGAGCATTGTGAACATCAGCCCTGGTAACTTTTAACTATGCCCTAACATTGTGACCATCCTGTCTGGTCCCTTTCAGCATGGCCATAATCAATTCTGTTTGGTCATCCATGGCTTTCTCCAACCTATCTATTGCCTGGATAAATGTTAACCTGAATTCTCTTTTCGACATATTGTCTATGTTGATAGCCCTTAGCTCTGTTGTGGAAGGTCCATCCTCTGTATTTTTCTCTGTTGGGATTCCTCCTCCTAGTAATTTTGGTGAGAGATGACTGAACAGATGTAGCTGGGTATATCGACCGTGGTGCAGTCAGTGTGCACTCTGTAACACTTCTGAGCAAACAGGATTCCCCACCAAATTGAGAGAAAAAAGACAAGACAAAGAAAAAAATAGGAGATAGAGAGAGACAGGAAAGAAAGGGAAGATGAAAGAGAAGGTTCAGCCCAAATGCGCCCCAACGAAAGATTTATGAGGTATACAAACAAAAGACAAAAAAAAAAAGAATGATAAAAGTATATAACAAGAGAAAAATATGTAAATATATGCAAATACAGGAATAACCTTGTTGAAAAGAACCCCAAGTGTAAGATTTATATACTCTCAGGACAAACACAAAAACACAGAAACACTGGTGGAAGAAAAAAATGGGAGAGTGGTTATAAATTCTCTGTGTGGGCAAGGAAGGTTGTTTTGATCCTTGCTGGATGTAATTGATATCTTTGTTAAAGGACTCAACTTTCCTAGGATAAAGGGATTAAAAATGGTTTACCTCTAGGGGTAGTATTGATTGGGGAATGGGGATTTCTTTGAAGTTTAACTCTATATGAATATTAGAAAATAACAATAAAAAAGGAATAAACTCAGCTAAACTAAAAATTTTAAAAATTCAAAAAATAGAAGTGCAAAAGAGAAACACAGGTGTATGCAACAAAAAGTTTAGGTTGGAAATTTATTATGGAATTTCATGTGCTGGACAGCTCTCTGTGATGGTAAATCGGTTAAACAATTATCTATATACAAAAAATGAGCCAGAATAGTGGGAACAAATTAAAAATAAAAGTTGTCCTATGAAGTAGTGGTGGTGGTTCTCTTGTAGTCTTTTTTTTTTTTTTCCTTTCCTGGTTGGTTTTCTTGGGGAGGTGCCTGCCACGTTGGTTTTCAGTCAGTAATATTCCCTGAGTTAAGTCCTCCAGTCCCAGTCTAGGGGGTGGGCTCTGAGGAAACCGGTTTTTTCAGACTTTTGTTCTCTAGAGCTTTTTATGTTTCTTCACCTTTTACCCCCCTCTCATCTTAACCTCTTTTGAATGGTTTTTGTAGGTTTAGAGGAAAGCAAACTGTACCCTGACCTCCCTCTGAGAGAGAAGCCTCAGTCTGTTCTGTGGGTGTTGCAGAACACATATAAACTTCCCCTTGGCTGCTGGCAGAGTAGGTTCTGAGTCACGGTTCCTGGGGACGCAGGATCTTCTGCTTGTACCCAAAAGCATGGCAGCGGCGTCTGTCTGGGATCTCCAGACCGCCAGAGAGGTCCTAAGCATGGATCGCACACTGAGATTTTCCTGCTGGTCCAGGCTGGGAGTGCCTAGTCTTTCTAGGTCTAAGAGCACCTGGCTTGCATGCACCTCTTTTGGGGGAGGCTGTGGGTCGCTTGCACGTCTCAGACTCTTAGAAAGGGTGCAGGTCCAAAAGCACCAGGCTGGGCCTTTGAGCACCTCTCTCCTGGGAGAGTTTGGGGTGCCTTTGTTAGGCTCTGAAACAATGGCGCATATCAAAGAGCCCTGACTGGGCCTTTGTACCTCTCTCAGGGGAGGATGAGGGACATGCACATTAGAGGCTCTGTAGCAGGGCTCACACATTCTGCCATCCTGTGTGGCTCCCATCCCCTTACAGGAGCCAGAACCCACGCAATCTCGGGTTTGCTGGCGGCTCTGGGATCAAGATCTGGTTTCTTTGTCACACTCTCTCTGGCTCAGATGCAGGGGAGGCTGTCCTGGGACCGAGGACTTAAGCCCCTGTCCCTAGCTGCCCCAATTCCAACAATTTACCCCCCACATTCCTTTGCTCTTTTGGAGTGCTTTCAACCAGTCTCCAAGTTAATGCTGGTCCCCAGACACTGGGCACGCTCGCTTGTATTAGGGTATTACTTTCCAACTGGTCAATTCTGGTGGCTCCCTCCCCCTTTTGTTTATCTTGCAATATCAGTCCGCCTTTCCCACTCCGCTTTACCTGCCCATTGGTGTCTTCTGCCCCTGTTGAGATCCAGATGTGTAAAATTCTGATCTCATGCTGATTTCATAGGTGATCAGAGTTCTTTGGTAGGTAATCAGCTCGCTTTAGAGTACAGGTTGAAAAGGTGCCTCTTCCTACTTTCCCACGCCATCTTGTCCCTTCTGTCATTACTTTTTGATGTAGTGTTCCAGGATACACTGTTTGTGTATAACACCCAGTGCTCCATGAAATAGGTAACCTCCTTATTACCCATCACCAGGCTCCTCATACCAATCTCCTCTAAAATCCTCAGTTTGCTTCCCAGAGTCCATAGTCTCTCATGGTTCATCTCCCCCTCTGACTCTTACCCCCCGATTCATTTTTCCCTTCCTTCTCCAAATATTCCCTATGCTATTCCTTATGTTCCACAAATAAGTGAAACCAAAGGATAATTGACTTTCTCCACTGGACTGTTTTCACTTATTCTATTTCCCTCACATTTTTGCAACCTAGTATCTGCACTGAAGTACAGAATTTGGCACTATTTTAAAATACTGAAAGAAAGAAAATGGAAGGAAGGAGGAAAGAATGCAGGCAGGCAGGCAAGGGAGCAAAGGCTGTGTCAAGGATATGCCACCTCTTTCCTTCTCTACAAAGCTATCTTGAAACCTTACAAAGAGTTGGCTGTTTGCTGAATTCACACACAGTTATGACATATCAGGTGCTATGCAGTTTCCCAGACTGTTTAAATGCAGTGTCATCAAAAAGAAGTAAAAGCCATCAGATGAGATAAAGAGTGGCCCATTATGAGATGAAGCATAAGCCATGACAGAAATGACAGCTGATGGTTCCAAAAAGGGAAATGAGGCAATTCAGATTTGAGTCACCCTCATGTTATTATAGCTCAACAACATCTAGGCAAGACCTCACTTTGACACCATTAACATATTTCCTGTTTTAAAAGGTTTACAGGATGATGAGAGGCTGGGGCCAACCTGCAAATCTTGCCAGGATATTGGAATATCACCATGCTATCATAAACCAGTCATAGTATGTTGTTGGGGAGAGTGCATCAGGGGAGGGAAATCAGAAAGCCATGGTTATTCCTTTGATTTCACATGTTGATAAGGAACCTCTGAGCTCCTGTGGCCTATGTCACCAGCCCCATGGGCAGGGGAAGTGGAAAGGTCGATGGCTACACCAAATATATAATATTTTTCTTTTCTCTTTGAAGGGAAGCTTTCTCCATTGTGAGGGAGAGGGGGAATAGTCCCACGGAGAAAGAAACTCAAAAGAGTTCTTTCTTCTTACAAAGGTCTGCCCTCAAATGAAACTATGTCTCCAGAGTCTAAATGGCGGTTTCCCAAAGACTCAGCCACAGAGGTGAGGGAAATCCTCAACTCCAGTGCCATATCCTCCCTGTCTCACCGGTGAGGACCTCAGTCTAACTCCGAGCCAGAGAAGCAGAAAACCTCACCCTAACTCCCACTTACCTCCCTTCCTTCAGCAGGACACAGTATCTAGCTTTCAACACAACCCTACAAGGCATGCTGCAGGTAAAAACCATGACAGCAAGCACGAGGATCACACTTCCTGTGGCAGAAGTGATGGGGAGATCAGGCTGGACTTTCAAGTCTCTTTGATGTAAGATACTGGGTCTAAGGGAAAAGTGCGCAAGAGGAAGAAGAGATGGTAATTGTGGGCAGAGATAGGAAACTCTAAGATTGTAACATGTTGTCTAGAAAGACAACAACACCATTATAAAAATCAAGAGTGCTTGCGCTGGCTTCATGAAGAGACTCAAAATAAACCAGAGGAAAGAATCATTGACAGGAAAGAAACTTCCAAAAGAGAAACACAAAGTCAAAAATTACACAGAAAACACAGAAAACTCAAGACTGATAGGTGATTACAAAATGTGTAACACACACATAACAGGAATACCTATTCCTATAGGAGAGTGGACGGAGAGCTATTTGAAGGAATAATGACAGAGGATTGTCTGAAATTAATGGAGTTACCTAATCAAGATCCAGGAAAATCAAAACATTGAAAGAAGGATAAATACCAACACACACACACACACACAAACAATGAACCAAAACCACCAATGTTTCCTAATTTAGAATATTCAGCTACAGATCATTAAAGACAAAGAACTTGTTTTGGAAATCTGGAGCAGGGATTGGGAGTGGGTGTGGGAAGGGGAGAGGTGAGCAGTAACACCTTACTCCAGAGAAAAGGATAAGAACGACATCACACTTCTTTTCAGAAACCATGCCATCAAGAAGGATGAAGTGTTTATACTGTTTAAAGGAACATCAAGCTAGAAATCTGTGGCCAGTGAAATGGTCCTTCAACACACATCGCACAGTAAGGAAACCCGTCAGGAATAATGGCGGGTATTATTTCAATGATGAAGGGGTCAATTCTCCAAAAAGACACAACAATTTCTAATGCGTATGCATCAACAACAGAGTGTCAGAACACATGAAACAGAAACTGAAAATACTGCTGGTGGGAACAGATGAATCCATTCCTACAGCTGGATAATTCAAAATCCTCTTCTCCCTCATTGACAGACCCAGAGATGCAGAAGTTCCATGAGAACACAGGTGAAGGGACCAGCATCACCCATCCACCCCATCCCCTACCATCGGCAGAATACTTCATTCAACAATGAGGTGTAGACATTCTGCTCGGGCTGACATGAAACAGTCACTAAGAGAGCCAAAATTCGGGGCCATACAACACATGTGAACCACCAAAGGAATTGAAATCACCGGAACTATGCTCTCAGACCCCAGTTGACTTAAACTAGAGATCGAGAACAGAAAGATAGCTGGAGAAATGACCAGAGAGAGAGAGATTCAACAGCACACTTCTGAAGAAGACATGGGTGGAAGGGCAGGTGGGTGGAGGGATGGGTGAAGGAGGTGAAGGGAAAGAAGAGTGCACTTCTTCTGCTGAGCACTGAGAAATGTACAGAATTGCGGAGTCATGTTGTACACCTGAAACTCACATTACACTGTTAGCCAATTATGCTTGAACTTAAAAAAAAGAACATATGGATCAAGAAGGCACTTCAATAGAAATTTAAAACTACATCAATATAGGTGATAATCAAAATTGACATATTAGAGGGAAATTTGTAGTACTGAATGGACATAAAAATGTCCAGGGACTATAACATTTTTTGCTTATTTATGAATGAAAGTACAGAAGGTACATTAATATACTTACAGCGAGGATGGTTCTCCAGAGGTATATGAGAAAGGCACAAGTTCCCAATAAGGCAGTTAAAATGAGAAGCTTCCACAGAACTTCAGTCCCATGAGGGCCAAGACAGAAATGATCAGGCAAGGAAAGGACAAGCTGAAATACCATTTGAGACAATGAGGAATCTCAAAGATTTTTAATGTGTATCTGTCACAAAAAACCAACTTTACAAACCCTCAATCAGCCTCCAGGAGGTGAGCATACCTCTTAACAGGCTCCTCCTGGAGGAGAAGGAGCACAGAGGTATTTCCAAGGAGCTGGGGAAAACTTTTGGCAGTGATGAGTGTGTTTACCAACTTACCATGATGATGGCTTCCTTGTTGCTTCCCTATGTCTAATATCAACAAAAAGTATTCTTTGAAAAGATGTTGTGATCATATATACATTATGACACACTAAAGCTGCAGGCAAAATCTAATAGACAAATCTTAAGAGATTTTATTTTATCTACAAGCACATTGCAACTGTTTTTTCTATAGCTAACAGAACTTGAGAATTTATGAGCCAACATAAAATAAACAAGGTAAGTCAATGTAAACTTAGAATAGGTAAGGAGTCAGTGACTTCTATTGTACATCCATGAAGGACCTGGAAAAATTCCTTTGGACCATTTCTAAAACTACACCCAAAATTTAAGGATGAATGAGGGAAAGCATGAATAGAATTTGTACTAGAGGTACAAATGAGCACATTATATGGACACATGTTTATAGATCAGGACATAAGTGAGAGAGACAGGAGGCTGCTCGTTAATACGACATGTGATTATTGCCCAATAAAAATAAATCAGAGTTACTGATTAGTTTCTGAAAACATTGATGTTTTCTTTCAATGCTCACTCTGATTCTGAATCACAAACCCAGATGTCAGATTTGTGAAGTACATAATCAGGTGATCATGTATGTTCTAAGCATATCTGTGAGGGTTAGTATCTCCAAAAAGCCAATGGAAGCAATTCATGTTCCTATTTCTTGGTACTGTAAGTAAATCATGCAAGAGCAACTTAAAATTTATCTTTCTAAACAGGGAAAATATTAACGAATGTATTTATTTATTTTAAAGAGAGATGGGGAAAGGCAGAGGGAGACTGAGTAGCTGAGTGGCAGCTGAGCAGGGAGCCCAACCAGGGCTCAATCCCAGCACCCTGGGATCATGACCCAAGCCTAAGGCAGACACTTAACTGCCTGAACCACCCAAGTGCCTGTGAATTCTAATACAAAATTCCTGGATACAAACACCGAGGCCAGGAACACATCATTTTACAAAAACTACACTTAGAAGTATTTCAGGAGAAAAGACACTGACAATGCAATTCATACTAATTCACACCAAACTTGAATTTTGTGCAAACACACCTCTCTAGAAAGGAGCTCCTGAAATCTAAAACATTTTCCTCTTCAGCCCTCATAGCTGAGGTCAGGAAAATGTGTACTGGTGGGAAACCTACACTGCCTTTAATAGCCGCTGTCTGGAAGAGAGCAGTAGCTGTCAGCTAAATGGTTGGTCATGGGGATCAAATGCACAAAAGACAGAGGCTGTCTTGTCAGGAATGTAAAACACGCCCAGCTGTGGGCACTCAGTACATCTGGCAGCTGTCTGGATGCTGATATCAGTAGCTGAGTCTTAACTAGAGGACAGCCAGTGGGGCCAAAAACTCTAGGTTCTCCGACAGTGGCCATGAGCAGGTGGAGGTGGGAAATGCAACACCAGTTCATTTAGGCAAGAGTTCAGAGATGAGGAAGGGTGAGAAAGGTGAACTGATCCATGAGATGCAGCCCAGGTAGAGGGGAATGATTCCAATCCAGACGACCAAGAAATTCCCTCTTCTGAAGACTCAAATGAAACAGAATGGGGTCTACTTTGACTAGAGGTCTTCATGTGGGATGGGTCTGCCTCAATACAAGCATCCTTCTTGACTATTGACACTTCCGGATCCCTCTTTCATAATCTGGTGCAAGCGGATCTAAAGTAGTCTACTTATTTCCAGGGGTGTTCCCTAACTGTTGGCTGACTCTCTCTCTTTCTCCTGGGGGTATAGGGTTTACTTGTTCATGACAGAATGAAATATTCAGGCTGGGAACCACGTATTTCTTTATATTTGGACAATCCTAAGGACATCCAGAACTTTCTTCTTTTGGAAAAATCAACACACTGCACATACTTGGTCAAAGAAAGGACAACAACTCGTTCACTTCCTAATCACATCACTCCTAGTGATTTTCCTGTGACATATATCCCAGCAGGTTGTGGTCTATTAGTGTCTTGTGGGATTCTCAGGTCTCCATGGACCTGGTGGGACACACAGTCCCTGGGGACAGCCTCCAACCAAGAAGCAGAGCAAAAAGGATATTTCACTTCTTAACACTCTAGCCCCAACCCCAATGCTTAAGATACCCAGGGATTTCAAACTCTACAAATATAAACAATGCGCTGACACAATAAATGAAACAAGATGGGAATGGGAGGGAGACAAATCATAAGTGACTCTTAATCTCACAAAACAAACTGAGGGTTGCTGGGGGAGGGGGTTTGGGAGAAGTGGGTGGGATTATGGACATTGGGGTGGGTATGTGCTTTGGTGAGTGCTGTGAAGTGTGTAAACCTGGTGATTCACAGACCTGTACCCCTGGGGATAAAAATATATGTTTATAAAAAATAAAAAATTAAAAAAAAAACAAACTAAACAGAAGCTGTACCCTGAATTTACCAGGCTTGCAGTAGGTTCTTCACCAGGATTCCAGGGGACAATCTAGCACCCCTAGCTCCTACTAAATTAGTGTTCCTGACATTTTTGAAGACAATTTTAAAGAGATATAATGTACATATCACACAAGCCCCCTATTTAGGACAAAGAGCTCAATGGCTTTTCCTATCTTCAAAATTCCTGCCTCCTGACACTATAAACCTGGTGCCTTCAGGTTTGCATCCTACCAAAGCTGTACTTCTTGGACCAAGCAGCACAGACAGGACCCAAAACATGAGAGAAATGGCTGTGGCCTCAACCCCTTCCGGTTGACCCTGAAACCTGCTCTGTGGTGCCCAGTCATCACGAAGAACTCTCGTTCTTCTGAGGTTACCATCAAGAACCCCATGAAAAAGCTGTGATTAAATAACCCAGTTGGAAGGAAGAAACCACTAGCAGCTTATGGGCACCCAAGTAGCTCAGTCAGATACGTGACCAAGTCTTGGTTTGGATCAAGTCATGATCTCATGGTTTTGAGGTTGAGGCCCACTTTGGGCTCTGTGCTCACTGCACAGCTGGTTTGGGATTTTCTCTTTCCCACCCTCTCTGCCCCCTACACATCAGCCCTTTTTCTCTATTTCTCAAATAATTCATATCAGAAGAAGAAGAAGAAGAAGAAGAAGAAGAGTAGAAGAAGGAGAAGAAGGATAAGAAGGAAGACATGAGTGAAGTGTCACATTTACTCACATTTGGGTAGTGAAGTGTCACATTTACTTACATTTGTGTTTGGGGAACTGGGACAGTGTAGCAAGACAAGCCAGAAGAGTAGCCTTTGCACCATCATATCCTGGTCCTTTTAAGGGGCACTGTGGGCCCAGGGAGGAAGTGGAGATGGTTGGGGGGCAGGGGAGGGTGGGGTGGGGTGTTCGAAAGGGGTGGGGAGGGGCAGGGTGGTAATTAGGGAGGGGAATAGGGAAGAAATAGAGGGTAGGATGGGGAAGGTGTTGGTCAGGAGGAGGGGTCAGGGACAGTGTCAGGCGGTGTCAGGGTCAGATTAAGTTCTCAAGGGGAAGTAGCACGGTTCAGAAAAGTTAGGAGGTCAGCAGGTTAGTAAAGGACAAGGTCAGAAGGACACATTAGCAGGTAAAGTGAACTCTCAGGAGCAGTTGGTGTGGAGAATCCATCCTCCACCAAGCCTTCCCGGGTTTGAACGTTTCCTTAGCAACCTAGAAACATTCTAATCTCTCGACCAATCCCCTGCCTTTGCCGCTAGTAGCTCAACATGGATGCCACAGGTGACCTCATTGGTACAAAGCCCCTTCCCACCTGATACACCAACACATGCCATCGCAACGACAGATCCTCTCTGGATCTTTAGCCATTCTTCTTATTTACTTCCTCCAACCCAGGTCCCTGTTCCCTCTTCTGGGCGCTCTCTCCTTCCCTTCCAAACTCCCGTCTGAGAGCCACTGGCTGAACAATGTAGAAAGCAAAGGAGAACCAAACTGCAACAATAAGCAAGTACACAACCAGAGTAGGAGGTTCGAGCCCTCTCTCAGCAACTCAATGCAGACAGAACATCCACAAGATGTAGATCTTAATGGCAAACCATCTGAATCCCATAGCTGTCTCCATACATCTGTCCACATCCACATCCCCTGATTTTAGGCACATAGGAGACCATTTCAGAAATACGCCCAATTTACTTTAGCCATAAGGGAAATTTCAATTTTGTTTCAGATGCATCAATTCAGGCAACTACAGAGCATCTTGTGGTAATATAATGTGCTAGAAATCACTGATAAAAAGTGAACTAGAAATTCCCATATGTTTAGAAATTCAGAAGTACCTCTATCATGGGAACAGGAGTAAAGAAATAGAAAAAAGAGGGGCTCCTGGTGGCTCAGGTCATGATCAGGTCCTATGATCAAGCCCCACATTGGGCTCTGTGCTCAGGAGGGAGCCTGCTTTCCCCTCACTCTCTGCCTGCGTCTCTGCCAACTTGTGATCTCTCTCTGTGTGTCAAATAAGTAAATAAAATCTTAAATAAAAAAGAAATAGAAAAGGAAAAGAGCAACACTGGAACTGAATGATACGAGGATGATACAATTGAAATCAAATATGTCTTCTGGGCTGGAATATCCTCTGGTATTAGTCTGAGAAGACTTCATGGTCTCAAAATCATCCCCAATTGGCTGAGACATTGGAACACCTCCAACAGAGTAGATCTGTCACTTCTCTTTGTGACCCTCCTACGCACTAGCTTCGGCTTTATATGAGGAAACTTTACAGGGAAACAGTCCAATCAGACTCTCATGTCATCTTCTGGGACCTCCAGGAATGAGAGCATTTTAAGAGAAGACTTTCACCAGCTTCTCCCGTGGCGGATCTAGGATAACACCCAGAGAGCTGGCAGCTCCATCTGTGCTGGGTAGGGACAGCCAAGCATGGGGGCAGGGCCAGGGACCCAGGAGACTAGACAAACCCCTTGTTATCCTCTCTCCTGGGGCCTGTCCTGAGCTGAACTTCCAAAACTGTGTCTCCTTAGGACTCTCAAATGTTTCCTCAACTCCTTCTGGCCCAAGACAGCTGATTTTCAGTGCTCTACAAACCACCACTTTATTATTGTGTAAATTTCTTGTAAACAGGAACCACTCTAGTACTGCTTAAATAGCACAACAGCTTGTTTTTTCTAATTAACTTATAATGTAGTTTTTGTTTCAGGGGTAGTCTGTGATTCATCAGTCGCATACAGTTCAAGCACTCACCAAAGCACATACCCTCTCCAATGCCCATTCTACAGCCACCCCATCCTCCCACCCACTTTCACTCCTGCCACCCTCAGTTACAACAATATCCTAAACATACACATACAGAAACCATAAAAAACAAGCCAACAACAAAACAAGGATAACAAAACAAAGTATTCAATTCTGCTTAGATGCCGCTGTCCACCTCAAGAACCCCAGAGTTGGGCTGCTCTGGTTGTAGGAGGAGACCAGCTATGGAAGGGGTGGAGTCAGACTATCCCAAAAGGGAACAGGAGAGAGGCCCAACCTGTAAGGGGGCCAGGGACTTCCATGGAAGATGGCCAGAGTCACCTTGATTAGAACTGGAATCGGGAGCAGGGAAAAAAGCAGGGAATAGAGTTTGGGGGCCTCAAATAGGTGAGATCAGTCATGGAGTTGAGGAGGTGTCCCCAAAGCCAGTGTCAGTCGCCCATCTATGAAACCTTTTGTGGCCCCTGGAGACAAGCCAGGAGCCTAGAGTTTGAGATCCAGCTGTCCTGCTTACCTGCTGTTTGGCCTGGTGTTCATTTCCTTCACTGAACCGGGAGTGTCCATGCCCATGTCCATAACTGTGTGGAGGACAAGAAGAAGTCACATGTTGAGAACACACACACATTGACGTCATCACCGCCAGGGGCTCAGTGTCTTTGGAGATCCAGTGCCTCATGTCTCACCCCTGTTAATGGCAGCCCGTGTGACAACCACAGGTCCCTCCTGTTTCAGGCCTGTGCTATGCCCTGCCCTTTGCCGACATCAGCATTCCGGCACCAGATGGCAGGAAGACCCCATGAACTGTGGGGTGAGCTCTGGGCCCCTGGCAAGACTGAGATATTCCTGGACAGTGGGAAAGGTGAACAAGTGAGGGATTATACAGGACTAGGCAACTGAGCTCCAGGGCACCCTGAAAGGAATGGGGGATTGGGCACCTGTGGAAAGGGCTGGAGGCATCTTACAAGATTCCTGGGTCCCCACAGTGCAGATCCCTCCTACACTCCTGCTGGTGCTGGCAGGGATCTGGAAGCACCAGCAGCACCAGCAGCAGAAGTCGCAGCAGATCAATGGGATGCTGGATGGACCTGGGAAGAATGGTCTGGCAGGTAAGTGGAATCACCAGGCTGGGATGCCCTTGGCCTCCTCCTCCTTCCCCAGCCACCTCTCAACCTCTGACTCTGACTTCACCTTCCAGCAGGGCATGGGAAAGCCAAGCAGAGGGGGACACCCGCGGCCAAGGAAGGGTCCCTCCCCATAGCTCTGTGTCCTTCTTTCTGAACAGACAGAAGGAGTCACCCGGGGCCCCTGGAACAGGGAGGGAGAATCTGGCCCCAGAGCCCTCTCTGATGGGGCCTGGGGAGAATCCTGGAGGGACAGAATGTAGCACTGGTTCGTAGTCTAAAAAGTCTATGTTTATTAAGGAAATGGAAAAAATCAAGTTGCCAGTTGAGCCTCTGGAAGAGAACAGGACCAGTTTCCATTATTCCAATTTCTACTCTTTGCCTGGATAACTACTTCACGTCTCCAAACCTCTGTGTCCTTCCCTGTGATGTGGGGACAGCATGGATTCATTTCTCAGGGCATGGATGCAAAGATTCATCGAGATCCGTCATACAAAGCTAGTTTAAACTGATACTTATACCTATCACTATCATCATTTTTTCTTAAAGATTGAACTTGTTTTTCTCAACATTATGCTAAATAAACTTTTATATTTACTTTCTTCAAAAGATTTTATTATTTGAGAGACAGTGAGCAAAAGTCATGGGCAGACGCAGAGGGAGAGGGAGAGGCAGCCTCCTCTCTGAGCAGGGCTCAGTCTCAGGACCCTGAGATCAGGATGCCAGGTAGAGGCAGATGCTTAACTGACTGAGCCCCCCAGTCACGGAGGGCCCCTGAGAAAGAGCCCCCAGTGCTGCAGCAGTGGGAACAGCCCCAATCCCGATCCCTAGCGGGAGAGATACATCCCCAGCGCCAGGATATCCTCCAGCCCCGGGAACTCCATCTTAGCAATGCCTGCCTCCCCCCACCCCAGGTGACCCCAGAGTCCAGCCAGTGCCAGTCCCTGCCTGCCCCCATCCCTTCCTCCCATTCCACTCCCTCTGCTCCATGCAGGTACCTAGTCAGGCTCTTCTTGTGGCCCATGGTCAAGGATGGGCTGTACCCCCGCCCACCCCCCAAGAGCCTAAACCAGCACTGCTTGGAGGAGTAACGCCATAGGTGGAGTCCTCGTGGTCCGCCCCTCTCCCTTCACAGCCCAGGACCTCAGCCCTACCTAGGCCACTGGGCCTTGAGCATCCTTCAGTGCCGCCACTGCCTCTGCCGCCGCCCCTTGAGCCTCCACAGCTGCCAGTCTCCTGAGACCAGCTCCCACATGCACTGCTTCTACTGACTGCATGTCATGGAGAGTGTGCTCCTTGGGGGCATGCGGGCCTCTTGGTGACCTAGTGGCCCAGCGAGGTGGAGCGTGTGATTCCGGCAAGTGGCGATGGGCTCCAGGCCCTGCAAATCTGCCTTAAGGGGATGTAGTGGGGACCCAGTCCAGAAGCCGTTCCCAGGGAGGCAGTTCCCCACACTGAGGCTTGCAACTGCCAGTGCTGCTTGCTATGCCTCCAGGCTTGGAGTGCCCTGGGAGCCAGCGGGCCTCTTTCTTTTGGCCCCAGTTCCCCTGCTCCCTTCTGCTCTTCTGCCACCAGGAGCTTTGGAGCAGCCTCTCCTAAAGTCCTGGCCTCTTGCCCATACCCCAGGCCGAAGCCCCTTCCCAGGCTCCTGAGGCAGGAGAGAAGTGTGCTGACAAAGTAAAGAAAGCAATGCATACCCTGGAAAGCTAAATCCACACGTGACAACACAGAGACCATAGGCTTAATTACACGTGCTCCATCACACCCTGTCCAGACACCAGTGCCCTGTGTGGGAGGCAGTCATTCACAATCTCTCTCCTGCCTGGGACCACTGATTTTAATGATGGCATGGCATGTTATTTTGAGGAATTGTGTAATTTTCTGAATGAGTCAAGTGACAAACAGTACAGTCAGCAGTGTTCTACTACATATTCTCAGCCCATTTTCAGGGCTCAGAGGGTTAAGAATGCCCCTCCCGACTCTGGCTAACTTCATGATCTCAGGGTCCTGGGATGGAGTCTTCAGTCTGGCTCCTGGCTCAGTGCAGAGTGTACCTGACATTCTTACTCTCTCCCTCTACCCTCCCCATGCCCCCGATGGAGACTCTCAAATAAATAAATATCCTTAAAAGGATAAATAAACCTTTAAAACAAACAAAAAAACAAAAACAAAAACAAGAACAAAATCCTCCTTACCTAAAAAGGAAGGAGGGAACCATGGGGGCGAAGACGCCACCCACAAAAAGGCCCTCCTGAAAGAGCCAAAGAGAAAGTGAGAGCCAAAGGACTGCAGCACACGTCATTTAGGTGTCGGAGGCAGACCCCAACCAGGGCGGCCTCCGCCATTAAAAGATGGCGCCTGGCTAGTTGCCAGGTTAGGATTGCCTCATGAGACTAAGCGGAATGCCCAAAGAGGAAGTAAACAGCATTGGTTGCTAGCAAAGTTGTTCATTTAGGTGTGCAGCCTGATTCGCTCCCTCCTGTACCCTGCTCGCTGATTGGTCAGGTAAGCGTATATAAGTGTGTAGACTTGCAGAAATAAAGAGAGAGAAGATACATCTGAACTGGGGCTTCTTGTCGTCCTTGCGGGTCGAGGGCGATAAATGGCGCCGGCACCCGGGAACTAAATAAAGGCATCTTGCAAGGTAATTCGCAGGAAAGCGGGGAGTAAAGTTCTGCAGATAAGCGGGGACATTAGCCACGTAAAAAAGTGGGAATTCCGCGGTAAAGCAGGGAGTAAAGGCCACGTTCAAAAGTGTGAATTCCACGGTAAAGCGGGAAGTAAATGTCGACTGAAGTATATGCGTGTAAAAAGTTGATGTGTTAGTTACTGTCTTTAACGTCCGTGTCTGTTGTCTGTGTGTTCATAATGGGATCTGAAGTATCTAAAGTGCGGTTGGAAGAGTCTTTAAAAGACCTGCTGAAAGCCAATGGAAATTCACTAAAAGCAAAAACTGCTCGGGCCTTTTTGAATACAGTGGAAAAGGCGGCTCCATGGTTCCTAGATGAAGGCTTGCTAAACATACCTCAATGGGACCACTTAGGGGAGGATTTGAAGAAACAGGACAATAAAACGCCTTTGCAACCTGGGTCCCTGGCAATATGGACCTTAGTCCGGGGATGACTGGTGGGGCCTAAACCCAAATATGAATCAGCTCTACAAGAGGGAGCATTGGCATTGGAGGAATTGAAAGAGGATTGGTCTTCTTGTGCCTCAGAGGGGGGTAGTTCTAGTGAAGAGGAAGAAGAAATGTCAGGGGAGGAGTTAGGCCGTAAAATGCATTGCAACTTTGAACAGTTGAAACTATCGACTCCAGCGACGCCTAGTGCCCCTCCACCATATAATCCTATAGCGTGCCAAGGAGCTTGTAGCTGCTGCACCACATGTGGTAGTGGCAGGGTTTCAAGCTGGAGAGATCATGACCTGGCCTCTGCCTTTCCAGTTTTAGATGACCAAAACAACCAGCGGTATCATCAGCCTCTTGATTGTAAACTAGTTAAGCAATTAAAGGAAGCAGTCATGCAGTATGGCCCTCAGGCAGCCTTTACAGTATCTTTGCTGGAGACCATAACAGGAATGAACTTAGTCCCTGAAGACTGGGGTAACCTAGCCTGCGCAACCTTGTCGGGAGGGCAATATCTAGTATGGAAAACAGCCTGGCAAGAATACTCAGAGGACACTGCCTGCCGTAATGCAGCGGCTGGAAATCCTCAGTGGGACCTAGAAATGTTAATGGGAATAGGACCGTACATGGGAAAGCAGGCCCAAATACAATACAACCCTGCGGTGTATCTGTAAATAGCCGCGGCGGCCACTAAAGCATGGAAGACAATTCAAGGCAGTGGGGATTTACAGGGTCAGCTGTCTAAGGTAATACAAGGACCAAATGAATCATATGCTGATTTGGTAGCGAGGCTGATGCAAACAGCTGGTCGAATATCTGGGGAGGTAGAGGCAGGCATGCCATTGATAAAACAGCTGGCTTATGAGCAAGCTAATAAATGGTGTAAAGAAGCCATCAGACCTTGGAAAAGCAAAGACTTGAATACATATATTAAAGTTTGTAGGGATATCAACGACAGTGTTATTCAAGGGCAGGTTATGGCTGCAGCTATCACTCAAGGTTTACAAGGATTTCAGGGAGCTCAACAATATAAACATAAGGTACTCCTGGAGTTTGCTATTACTGCAAGGAGCCAGGACACCTTAAGCGTGAGTGCCCCGAGAGAAAGGTGTCCTATCAAGAGCCTAAAAAACCAGGTATCTGCCCAAGATGTGGGAAGGGTGCCCACTGGGCATATGAATGTCGCTCAATAAGGGATATACAAGGAAACTCTCTGCCTCCAAGATGGTCAAAAAATGGGAAGGGGGGGCCCCACACCCCAGGGCCCTCAAATGTATGGGGTGCTCCAACAGGTGGCTCGCTCGCATTATCCGCTGACGAGCCAAGGCGAGCCACAACAGGGAGTGCAGGATTGGACATCCGTGCCAGCACCAGACTCATACTGACTCCAGAGATGGGGACCCAGGTAGTCGAATCAGATTTTAAGGGTCCATTACCTGAGGATACCGTGGGCCTCTTGCTAGGACGGAGCTCCATGGCATTATCAGGACTCCTTGTTCACCCCGGAGTTATAGATGCTGATTATAAAGGAACGGTGAAAATCCTGGTATCCTCCCCACGTGGAATTACAGCTATTAGTCCAGGTGATAAGATAGCTCAAATCCTGGTATTGCCTAGTTGTCACAAGCTTTTTGGAAGCCATGAGGTTACGCGGGGACAGAAGGGGTTCGGTTCATAAGGAACTCCTCTAGCATGCGTCATGCTATGCATGGAAAATAGAACCTTTTACTCTTTTTGGATAAGAGACAAGAAATTCATGGGCTTATTGAACACTGGAGCAGATCGCAGTATCATCAATGAAGCTGATTGGTCTAAGGATTGGCCTGTGCAAAAGGCTGATCAAACACTTCGAGGATTAGGGATTGCTCATAGCCCCATGTGAAGTGCAGCTACACTGCCATGGAAGGATGATGAAGGCCACCATGGACTTGTGCAGCCATGTGTCCTTAAGATTCCCATTTCATTGTGGGGACGGGATGTCTTGGCCCAAATGAACCTGAAGTTGACTCCAGAATTATTCTATATTGAGGAAGCTCAAGCCTTAATGACTAAGTCTGGTTATCCTGGAACGGGAGGCCTAGGAAAACAGCTGCAGGGCACCCCTGAACCTATTCCCTTGACTAATTACTTCTCTCAAAGAATAGGTGGGCCGGGGCTGGGTTTTTCTTAGGGGCCACTGAACCTCTAAAAATTCAATGGAAAAACAGTAAACCCGTGTGGGTTGCTCAGTGGCCCCTGCCTAAAGAAAAATGTGAAGCTGCCCACACGTTAGTAAAAGAGCAACTTGCCGCCGGGCATATTCGGCCCTCCACATCACCATGGAATACGCCTATTTTTGTGATTAAGAAGAAGTCGGGGAAATGGCGATTGTTACATGACTTACGAGTTGTTAATGAAAAGATGGTGGCCATGGGAGCAGTACAGCTGGGGGCTGCCTTTAGTCTCAGCCCTGCCCTCTGGTTGGCCCTCTGTGGTAATCGATATTAAAGACTGTTTCTTTTCCATCCCATTGCACCCCGAGGACACCCAATGTTTCGCTTTCACAGTACCTACCATTAATCATTCTTGTCTGGATCAACACTATGAGTGGGTGGTATTGCCTCAGGGCATGGCCAACAGCCCTACAATGTGCCAATTATATGTGGACCAAGCCCTGAAGGAGGTTAGAACACAATTTCCCCCGCTCATTGTGTATCATTATATGGATGATATTTTGCTGTGCCATAAAAAAGAATAATATATTGAGAAGGCCCTTTCCTTTCTTTTCAAACATTTTGAGAAATTCGGATTACACATAGCACCAGAAGAGGTCCAAATGACGCCCATTAAAGAGTATTTGGGAACTAGGTTAGAGAATACTAAAGTCAGAGCTTTAAAGATAACCCTGCGGACGGATCACCTAAACACGTTAAATGATTTTCAAAAATTGTTAAGAGATATCAATTGGATGAGGCCCTATCTAAAACTCACTGATCAGGAATTGTCACCCTTATTTGAGACACTTAAAGGAGACCCTAACCTCACCTCTCTTCGTCAGTGGACTGAGGGGGCAAAAGAAGCCATCAGTCTGATCCAGAAAAGGCTAGAAGCTGCTCAGATAGACAGAAATGACTACTCCAAACCTTTGCTAATTTGTATCCTTGCCGAAAAACGAGCTCCCACTGCAATTTTTTGGCAATCTGGCCCCATACATGGGTTAGTTTGACCCACTCTCCAGGGAAGGTCTTGCCCTGGTACCCAAGTGCCATTGCACAAATTATACTTAAAGGGATTAAACTTAGTATAGCAGCATTTGGTAAACAAACAGATACTATAATATCACCATATACGTAGGAACAAATAAAGTGCCTAGCAGCCTGTGATGATGACTGAGCCATTTTGATAACTATAACGTGCACTCAATTTGATAGCCACTACCCATCACATCCATGGCTACAGTTCAGTTTATCCAATCCAATCATATACCCTAGGATCACTCACCATAAACCCCTCAGTAACGTAAGGCTTATATTCACTGATGGATCTAAGCAAGGAGTAGGACCTATAGTTACCACAGAAGAGAGTTGGACCTTCGTATTTCAAAGCTCCTCTCCCCAAGAAACCGAGCTGCTCACAGTGATAAAAGCATTTCAAATGTTTCATCAAGAACCCTTCAACCTTTTATCAGATAGTAGATATGTGGTGCAAGCTGTCTCTATCATTGAAAATGTGGGTTCTATTAATGCCAGGTCTACTATCTCTGAGGCATTACAAGAAATCCAAACATTCGTTTGGGACAGGAAGGCTCCATTTTATATTGGCCACATATGAGCTCATACAACCTTATCAGGCCCCCTGACAAATAGTAGTCTCCTGCAGAAATTGCGTGACCTTACTAACTGCACTCATCCTTGGGGGTTAATCCTAAGAATTTGTTACCTAATCATATATGGCAAATGGATGTCACACATGTTTCAGAATTTGGAAAGTTAAGATATGTTCATGTCTCTGTAGATACCTGCTCTGGAATAATTTTCACCTCAGTGCATACAGGGGAAAAATCCAGAGATGTTATCGCCCATTGCCTACAGGCTTTCGTGGCATGGGGAAAGCCACGCCAGTTCAAGACAGATAATGGCCCAGCCTACACCTCACAACCCTTTAAAGCCCTCCTACAACAACTTGACATTCACTTGATACATGGAATACCCTATAACCCACAAGGACAGAGTGTTGCAGAGTGTGCACATCTTACAATAAAAAATGCGCTTTATAAACAAAAAGGGGGAATAGGGGACACCTTCAGGTCCCCTAAAGATAAGCTCAACGCCATTCTCTTTATTTTGAATTTTTCAATGTTGGTCCAAACGGGTAAATCAGCTGCAGACAGACATGGAAGTGATGCTGCTGCTCCCCCTAAGCCTTTAGTACTTTGGAAGGACATCCTCACAGGAAAGTGCAATGGAGCACATCCAGTGTTAGTATGGAGTAGGGGGTCTGTATGTGTTTTTCCACAGGAAAAGGAGGCTCCAATTTGGATCCCAGAGCAGCTGGTGCGTGCAGCCTTGCCTCCGAACACCAGTCATGATGCTGAAGATGCTGATGATAACTCTGGGGATGCTACACCTCCTGTGGCTGACTCAAGCCAGAAAGCTGTGGGCAATGGTTAAAGCACGGCCATATCCTTTACCAGTGACTATCTCTTCTCTCATATTCCCTCCTCTCCCTTTGATGCTTGGCAGGTCTGTAACTTGCTAGGAGCATGTACTGATATCTCAGCAGTGTCCATGTTAAATGGCAAATTCCTCAACTGTTTTATAAATAAAATGACTCTAGTACCTTTGAGGCAACAGTTAATGTGTCTTGTCCCAATAATATTACTTATCAGCCCACTCCCATATGCATCTTGCCACCGTTCCTTTTCCTCGTAACAAATGCTAGCGAGCTGAATGATACGTTAATTGCACTAAGAATTGCTATCTTTCCCAGTGCTGGAATGTAACTGCCTTCAAGCTGGCTGTGATTATGCGTATCCCTACCCATGTTCCTATCCCAGTTTCCATTCCAGAGGACAAGTTTCCGGTGGTGCTATACAGAAAGAAGAGAGATTTTGGTATCACAGCCGCCGTTGTGACAGCACTGGCTATATCTACAGCAGCTGCCACGGCAGCAGCAGTCTCACTTGCTACAACTATACCCACTGCAGAAGTTGTGAACACCCCTGCAGAAGGAACGGCGGCTGTCCTTCAAACAGTCTCAGATCAATGCACATCTGCAAGCAGGAATCCCGATAGTCAACCAGAGAGTGGATTTGGTTCAAGAACAAGTGGACATATTGGGGGCCCTATTGGGACTGGGATGTATAGCACCCTTCCCGGCAATTTGTGTAACTCCCATAGCCTATACTAATATGAGTGACTTACAGAATGTCTCCTGACAGCTCTCCCAATACTTGCGGGGGAATCAGTCCGCAGAATTCCAAAACTACACTCAGCACCTGCTACTAGGCATAACAAGGATAAAGAACACCAGAGATGAGCTGGCAACCCTCCCAGAGATAATCAAAACATTGCAAGATGTGTTAACCTTTATGAAACAAGTGGCTAGCATAATTTGTCTGATGATAATCCCCGTAGTGGGCTTGATTCTGCTAGTAAGGAAACTGCAAATTTGGAGGCAACAGCAACATAGGTAATGGCAAGCCATGGTGCAGGACTTGTTAGCCATCGGGGCTGGAACATCCCACCAAGTGTGGCTAAGTATGCTGGATCGGTAGTCAACGACGGGTAAGATTGGTGGGGGAAATATACCAACCTAAGACAGGACGCAGATCATTGATATCTGCCGTCTGATGATGGGTAAGGATATTCCCCGCCACTGACAACCTAAGACAGGCACAATCCCTGCCATAATAGAAAAAAGGGGAGATGTCAGAGGCAGGCCCCTGGCCAGGGCGGCCTCCGCCATTAAAAGATGGCGCCAGGGGGTGCCTGGGTGGCTCAGTGGGTTAAGCCGCTGCCTTCGGCTCATGTCATGATCTCAGGGTCCTGGGATCGAGTCCCGCATCGGGCTCTCTGCTCAGCAGGGTGCCTGCTTCCTTCTCTCTCTCTCTGCCTGCCTCTCAGTGTACTTGCAATTTCTCTCTGTCAAATAAATAAATAAAATCTTTAAAAAAAAAAAAAAAGATGGCGCCTGGCTAGTTGCCAGGTTAGGATTGCCTCATGAGACTAAGCAGAATGCCCAAAGAGGAAGCAAACAGCATTGGTTGCTAGCAAAGTTGTTCGTTTAGGTGTGCAGCCTGATTTACTCCCTCCTGTACCCTGCTCGCTGACTGGTCAGGTAAGCGTATATAAGTGTGTAGACTTGCAGAAATAAAGAGAGAGAAGATACATCTGAACTGGGGCTTCTTGTCGTCCTTGCGGGTTGAGGGCGATATTTAGGGATCCACTATTACCAGAAGTTCTACTGAACTGAGTTAGTGCTGACAACTTCCTCAAGTAGCTGCCGTTTACCAAAAGAGCTTTTAATAATCTTGGAATTTCTTCAGCATTGACAGAAGCACAGGAGAAACCTATGCCACATGAGGAATGCACTCCAACCTCCCATCCCAGTAACTGACAGGATACACTGACAAGTTGGCTGGCCTGGTCTCAGGATGTGGCAGGCAACTAAGGAAAGGTTGACTAGCCTGTCCACGAAGGTTCCACCTTTAATTCTCCCCAACCCCAGGAGCTAACTGGCAGAGTCTTCAGAAATGACCTACAGAAGTAACTACCCCTTGCCCCCAAAAGAAAGGAGCGTGCACGCTGCCCCAAAAGGCAAAAGTGTACCTTAACACTGTCTAGAACGAGTTTCTCATCACTGTGTAGTTTCACATTCTGCTCTGATTTCTCAAAACACTTGCCACTGGCCACAATTATTTCACTTTTCTGTTTACTTTCTGAATTTCTCTTCTTCTCCACAGTATTCCAAATGCAATGAGAACAAGGACATTGTCTGTTTTTCCACCACTAGACACCAGAGCCCATTTCGTGGTATGCTCCAGAAAAACCTGTCAAATAAGAACAACTACCCAGGTAATTTACTGGAAGGTTACCAAGTAGACAGAAGATCCAGTCAGTATCAATAAATCACTAAGTTCAATGTAATAGCAAATACAAACAAAATTATCACCGTTTTGGGATAAGGGCGATCTTAGAAGCCAAAAGGTTGGGTAAATTAGATGGCTCAGAAGACATGTAGTTTTTCCATGTATTTCATGGAGAAGGTTTATTAAAGACAAACACTACAGTAAAACCCATGTGCCCTAAGGAGCAAAACCACTGTGGTGGATGACCCACAAACCACAGGGAAGAAGCCTTGCTCTACTCCAGGTTAGATACACCCCCGCCCTGTTATCTGGGAGTTGTTTTTTTTTTTTTTTTTTTTTTTTTTCAATCTGAAACTCATTACCTCAGAGAGATGCACTTTTGAGGCAAGATTCGAACTTTCATGTCTTGCTAAGGATGAATGTTTACCTCGAAAACTTCTAAAGTACTTCATGACTATCCAAGGGCTATTGAGTTGTTAGGCTACCTGAATTTGAGGAGAGAAATGTCCAAACTTACAACTTCAAAAAATGAGGGAGCTCCAGAAGAAAGGAAATGTTTTACAAACAAAACAGTGTACCAACTTTTCATGCAATATCCTGAGTACCAACTTTTTTTCCTTTTAAGACATAATTTTATGACACATCTAAAGTAAATTCCTCACTTCTCCCTGCAAAAGCTCTACAAACTTCTCAAGGAGATGGTGTGCAAATAAACTCGAGTTGACCCTAGAATCCCAATAAAATTGGGCACTGAAAAATATAAAAGTTCTAAATCCATGGGAATTACCCAACAGCAAATTTTACCAACTTTCTAGTGAGTGTCACATAAGCGGTAGCTGAGGGTTCAAATGCAGCACTATGATCAAAGAGGCACTAATCATCTCCTGCTGCAGCAGTAGCTTGGCCATCTCTGCTTCCAAAAAAGACATGATTGGATTTAGAGAAGCAGCAAGACTGAAGCAAAGTACATCGAATCTAAAACTAGTCTAAGAAGTTAATCTGCTCAACACTCAAGAACGTCCACTTCACAAAAGGCTTAAGTAAAGTTGTTCATTTGCAGGGGTAGCTCATCCTAAAAGCCGATGGCATCATCCTTCATGACACTGGCAAACCCTACTTTATCCGTCTCCTCTAATCACAGAGGAAAGGGACAGATTTTCCTCCCCACCCACAGCCATCTTCAATATACACCACTTTATTTCCTATGTTGAAAGGCTTAGGGTAGAGTTCTCTCAGCATGGTGAGGAGGCAACCTTCCTGGCCGGGAGCTGCAGACCCCTTCAGGCTCTTAAGTTGTATCACAGAACAAACAGGAGCCAACCACAGGATAGGATGGAAATCTTCCCAAACTGGTTTGTGGTGATGCTTGCACAAGTCTTTAAAACAACTGAAATTCAATGAATCGTGCACTTAGCATGAGTGACTTCGACAAGATGGAAATCATACCTCCATGAAACTACACAATAATCACCAGCCAGGGGCAGACTGTGATGACACAGTTAGAAAAAGGAGTGTATCCAAGACCCAAAGAGACCCTCCACATGACTGACACACCCAATATACATCTCTGTTGCTCCCTGAACCTCCGAGGATCCTGTTCAGTATTTCCTCCTGCTTCCCTTCACATGTTCCTCTGGCACATCTGACCTCCTTCCCATTCTGCTCCAGAGCAGACCTTATGAATCCCTTCCACGAATCCACCTGGAGTATTCAACACATAAGTACACCTGGCAATAACAATGAAAAGTTGGCAGGGGATCTTGTAGAAATTGATTCCTTTTTTCAGAAGAAATGGGAAGGAAAAGGAGGCATTCAAATTGACTCCCCTAGCCAGACTGCTCTCATCCCCCAGACAGCACCTTATTTATACCTGTCTCCAAGGCTGTAAAACTTGATTCTGCTCATCCTAGTGCCTTTCTAATCAACTCCTTCCCCACCCCTCACCAATATCTTGACCAGTACCTTTCCCCTCCTAAAAATTCCATAAATGCTCTTTGGGGAAGTTATTATTCTCCTCACCCAATTCGGTGACACCTGTTCTATCCTCAAAGGGTAAATACAGTTCTGTGTCCTACTGGACCTACCACTCATCAAACTCTGACTTCCTTCCTAGACTTGGTCGATTATGGCAATAAAGACCAAAATGATGAACAAACTCCAAAATGACCACGGGTTAGACCACCGGAGAGGGTGATGTCATAATACGAATATGAAATAAGCTCAGAGCTATAAAACCTAACTTCTACACGAGCCAACAGGTTAACGAATCCCTTTTAAGATTTTTTTAAAGATTATTTATTTATTAATTTGACACAGAGAGAGCTCACAAGTAGGCAGAGAGGCAGGCAGAGAGAGAGGAAGGGAAGCAGGCCCCCTGCTGAGCAGAGAGCCCCATGTGGGACTCTATCCCAGGACCCTGAGATTGTGACCTGAGCCGAAGGCAGTGGCTTAACCCACTGTGCCACCCAGGTGCACCCCTTTTAAGATATTAAAAGGTTGTTCTAAAATCCCAAATTCTTACCTCCTCCTCAGCATCCAAACCCAACAAGTTTTCTACTGTCATCAATACCAATATGCAAGACAGAAAGTATGAAATCTTTGCAGTACCAAAAAAGAATTACAAGAAAAAGACCCAGGAAGATCACAGAGCAGTAACTAGGATGGCAGGGAAATTAACCAACTGTTTCTATACCTCATGACACCTGGATGAAGACCTTTTGAAAGTCCCCTTCCCACAGGAATCCCATTTCTAGCCTAAGAAAGCCCAAATGGGGTCTGCTTTCCAATTAAAGATGGCTTCAAGAATGTTTCTCCAACACCTAAACACTGACAATAACCACGTGGTGAAAAAATAATGAATACTGTTATGCTAAAAATAAATTAATTTAAAAAAAGATGAAACAAAAAGGCCACAGAAAGTTGGTGCCACTTTTCAGAGTGTTAAGTCCTCTGATCTTGGAAATCTGAGTTCAAATCCCACTCAAGCAGAGACCTCAAAAAATTACACGAAAACCCTTAAAGAGAAGAGAGAAGTCCCCTTTCCTAAAACAGTCTGACTTTAGTAATCTCCTAGATTCATTAAAAATCGGAATGTCACTCTCAACATCTGTAACTCTGGAACAAACTTCGAACATTTCTATGGCTTTTAAAATCAAAACCTCGGGGCACCTGGGTGGCTCAGTGGGTTAGAGCCTCTGCCTTTGGCTCAGGTCATGATCCCAGGGTCCTGGGATCAAGCCCCTGATTAGACTCTCTGCTCAGCAGGGAGCCTGCTTCCCTTCCTCTCTCTCTGCCTGCCTCCTACCTACTTGTGATCTGTCTCTGTCAAACAAATAATAAAATAAAATCTTTTTTTAAAAAAAGAATTAGCTTGGGCGCCTGGGTGGCTCAGTGGGTTAAAGCCTCTGCCTTCAGCTCAGGTCATGATCCCAGGGTCCTGGGATCGAGCCCCACATCGGACTCTCCACTTCTTGGGAGAGTCTGCTTCCTCCTGTCTCTCTGCCTACTTGTGATCTCTGTCTGTGAATAATAAAAAAAAGAATTAGCTTTTGTATATATTGATTTTCTCTGTTGTGGCTTATTTCATTTATATCTGATCTCATCTTTCAAAATTTCTTTCCTTTTGCTTGCCTTTTGACTCATTCTTCCTTTATCATGTTTTTATTTTTATTTCTTTATTTGAGAGACTGAAAGAGTGAGTGAGAAGGGAAGAGCAGAGGGACAAAAGCAGTCCTCACTGAGTACAGAGCCCAACTCGGGGCTCGAACCTACAACCCCGAGATCTTGACCTGAGCCAAAACCAAGAATTGGTCACCTAACCAACTGAGCCACCTCTAAGCTCCTAATTTGTTTTTCATTTTGTCATTTCTTAAGATGATAGGTTATGAAAGTAACACTTTCTTCCTTTTTAAATATATGTTTAAAATCCTAAGTTTCCCTCAAAAAAAAAAAAAACTTAACTGTATCCCATAAGACTTTGTATTTTATATTTTCACTTTCAAGAGATGAGCAAGAGACCGATTTTTGGCTTTCATTCATCTCAAGGTATTTTCTAACTTCTACCATGATTTCTTTTATGACTCATGTCTTATTTAGGAGTGTGTTATTTATTTTCCACATACTTGTGAATTTTCTGTTTCCTTTTGTAAACCACTTTTATTTTATTGCATGGAGTTAGAGACCATACATTGAGTGACTTTAGTTCTTCAACATGTATACTACATTTATTGATCTCTATTTATATTCCCTGATTATTTCATCTATTACTACCACTGAGCTCATCTGGAGAATATTTTGTTTCAGTTATAATGCACCTTTCATTTCATTCTAATTTTATTTTTATTATATTCTTGATTTGGTGTGGCACCATTCTTGTACTTCCTGTGTCTTCTTTTTTTTAAGAGTTTATTTATTTATTTGACAGACAGAGATTACAAGTAGGCAGAGAGGCAGGCAGAAAGAGAGAGAGGAGGAAGTAGGTTCCCTGCTGAGCAGAGAGCCCAGTGTTGGGCTAGATCCCAGGACCCTGGGATCATGACCTGAGCCAAAGGCAGAGGCTTTAACCCACTAAGCCACCCATGCACCCCAGTATATTCTTTAAACATGGTTTTACTTCAGTTCTTTAACATATGGATACAGAAGAATGACAGTTTTTGTCCACATCTTTATCCATTCAACCTATATCTGGAGTTCTTGGGAAATTGCTTTAATTGAATGTATTTTGTTTTTTGTTTTCCAAGTGTATAGATAGCTATAATTCCCTTTTGCTGGAGTATTGTGCAATTTCTTGAGAAAATTAAGGTTTAAATTATATAATGTGGTAACTATAGAAAGTAAATCCTCCCCCTGGGTTTTGAAAGGTAGCCTAAACATCAAGGCCAGATCTCCTGAGACTACATTTAACTCTGTTTCCCCCCTACATACACATATTTGCACACTTCATCTGACTGTATTTTAATTATTAAACTGGGTAGTGGAAAGCATATGTCTATTTACTTATTTACTGCTGTTTAATTTTGATGTTATTTTCTAATTATACAATGATTCTCTTTTAGCTTCTACTCCATGGAGTGTGCATCAAGCATGCAACAAAATTCTATTGGCTTTCTTACCACAAATGTTGTTTTTCATTTTACAGATGAAATGTGAAATTTTCACAAATGTAGGCTTTCATTGGACTTGAGCTCCCCAATACACTCAAATCAAGAAAGATTATTAAGTACACAGAAAAATGGGGATTCAAATTGTGTCATGCTTTCTGCCTACGCATAATAGACATGTGATGTAAAACGGATATCGAGACAAAAGATTTAGCTTGGTTTTTAATCGTTGCACCTAAACACTGTCAGACTGCAGACAAATCAACCATTATGTTCCTATTTGTAAACTGGGAATAATATCAGCTCTACTTAATACTTTAATATTTATGCATTTTTACATCAAATGTTACATATTTCTACATAAACGTTATAAAATGCATTTTATTGAGATAAAATGTGTATATTTTCTTGTGTACCTACGTAGTTACTATATAATAGATAGGGTTATAAATTACTTTCCCAAGGTTACACTCTCTTAAATTCTATATCTGAAAGTCAACCTTTTCTTTTTTTTGTTTTTTTTTCCATATGAAACTATGCAAATTTATTGCACAGATGTTCTTAGCTCTATTCCCAATGCCACAAACTGGAAAACTACATATATACACAAGTATATGCATACGTAAGCACATATGTATATATATACATGTACACACAATGGAATAATGTTTTTTTAAAATTTATTTCTTATTTATTTTCAGCGTAACACTATTCATTATTTTTGCACCACACCCAGTGCTCCATGCAATCCAGCGCTCTCTAAAACCCACCACCTGGTTCCCCCAACCTCCCACCCTCTCCGCCCCTTCAAACCCCTCAGATTGTTTTTCAAAGTCTATAGGCTCTCATGGTTCAACTCCCTTCCAATTTCCCCCAACTCCCTTCTCCTCTCTATCTCTCCATGTCCTGCATGCTATTTGTTATGCTCCACAAATAAGTGAAACCATATGATAATTGACTCTCTCTGCTTGACTTACTTCACTCAGCATAATCTCTTCCAGTCCCTTCCATGTTGCTACAAAAGTTGGGTATTCGTCCTTTCTGATGGAGGCATAATACTCCATAGTGCATATGGACCACATCTTCCTTATCCATTCGCCCATTGAAGGGCATCTTGGTTCTTTTCACAGTTTGGTGACCGTGGTCACTGCTGCTATAAACATTGGGGTACAGATGGCCCTTCTTTTCACTCCATCTGTACCTTTAGGGTAAATACCCAGGAGTGCAATGGCCGGGTCATAGGGAAGTTCTATTTTTAATGTCTTGAGGAATCTCCACACTGTTCTCCAAAGAGGCTGCACCAACTTGCATTCCCGCCAACAGTGGAAGAGGGTTCACCTTTCTCCACATCTCCTCCAACACATGTTGTTTCCTGTCTTGCTAATTTTGGCCATTCTAATTGGTGTAAGGTGATATCTCAATGTGGTTTTAATTGGAATCTCCCTGAGGGGAGTGATGATGAACATTTTTTCATGTGTCTGATGGCCATTTATATGTCTTCATTGGACATGTGTCTGCTTTGCACCCCACAGGAAATACACACAACCAAAACCACACATCAACCACCCAAAAATGTAAAAAAGCCATCCTCAACAAGTTGGAAAGAGGGCCTCAAGGATAGCCCTCCACCCTCTCCCACACCTTAAGCAACAAAAGTCCTTCCACAAAAGGTAACCCAGATCTTCAAGTACCTGGTGGAGATGCCTTCCCTCACATCGCAGATGCTGCCTATCAAGGCTTCAGCTCAGCTTCTGAAGGTGCAGATGCTCTAACCCCAAAAGCCTTTCTCTGCAGCAGGTTCCCTGGTCTTTCTGGCCTTCTGAGGAGTGAAGAGTGGGGGCAAGGGGAGGGAAGAGACAGGGATCCCGTTAAAAAGGAGGAGAAACAGCAAAACACAGGCACTGGTGAGCCCTCGCAATTTCCCAGGCATCCAGTGCTTCAAACTTGGTTCAGAGACCGACCACCCACCCACGCATTCCAGGGACTGAAACAGGGACTGGGAGTGCACGGGGCGCCCCCATGCGCACCTCACAACCTCGGGGCCCAGACCATGCTGCCTCCCACAGGCAGCGGAGATGGCAGCGGCCTGAGAGAGGCCAAGGCAGGCATAGGGAGCAGCGGACTTGTGGACTGCAGCTTGGGATTGGGGGGGGGGGTGCGGCAGGGGAGACACTGGCTGGATCTGGAGGGAGCATGTAGAGGCAGCCAGAGGCCTGTGGCGGGGAATGGGCCAGCTCCTTCCCTCTGCCCTCCCAGGCTGGTTCCCTCCCTTCCTCCCTACCTGGGTAAATCTCCCTTTGCCTGGGAGGAATGGCCAAGGCAGTGGCAGCGGCCCAGGGACACTGAGGAGGAGCTGCCAGGGCTGCTGCACTCAGAGCCGCCAGCCTCCAGCGGGAGCGATGGCGCCCACTGCTGCCACAGCCTCCTACAACCCCAGGATCTCCATTTTAGCAGCGCGGGCCTCCCTCCGCCCTGGATAGCCACGGAAACTTGTCTTTGCCAGGTCCCTCTAGACCCCAGCCCTCCCTCCCCTTCCACCCTCTCAGCTCCGAGCAGGTACCTGGTCGGGCTCTCCTTATAGCACAAGGACGAGGGTGGGCTCTACCCCCGCACGCCCCCCTCCCAAAGCCCAAAGTGGCGCCACTGGAAGGAAAATGCCTTCCACGAAGTCCTCCCAAACCCGGCCCCCCGCCCTTCTCGGCGCCAGTCCTCAGCCCTACCGCTGCCCTTCCTCAGTTGCTGGCCCTCGAGCTCCCGCTGCGGCTGCTTGCACAGCCCCCGCCGCCGCTCCGCCGCTTCCATCTGCGTTGCTGCCATCTGCGCCGCAGCTGCCGCTAGAGTCGCCAACACCGCTTGTGCAGCCGACGCAGTCTGCGCCGACGCCGCTATGTGCTCCACCGCTGCTACCGCCGCCGCCGCCGCCGCCGCTTGGGCCTTGGACGCCCAATCGGTCGCTGCTGGTGCAGCCCGGCTGTCTGCGCCAGTGCTGCTTGCACCGCTAACACCGTCGTCTGTGTCGCCGCCCCTTCCGCCGCCAACACTGCCGGCGCCGCCGCCCATGCCGCTTGTTCCCTCGAAGCCACCACCGTCTGCACCGCCGCTTGCACGGCCGAAGCCGCAGTCTGCACCGTCGCTGCTACCGCCGCCGCTGAAGCCGCTGCCGTCTGCACCGTCGCCATTGTGCGCCGAGGCCGCTTGCACCGTTGACGCCGTCGTCGGAGCCGTTGCTGGTTCCGCCGCTGAAATCGTCTGCGCCGCCACCGACGCCGCTTGTGCCGCCGCTGAAGCCGCTGCCACTGCTATCCCCGCCGACGCCAACGCTTATGCCGCTGCCGCCACCGCTTAAGCCCCGGAGGCCTTCGGAGCCGAAGCCGCTTGTGCAGCTACGCCCCTTGGTGACCTCGAAGCCACTGTCTGCGGCGTCACTGCTTCCGCCGCCGAGGCCGCCTGCGCCTCTGACGCTGCCGCTTCCGCCGCCGCCGCTTCCGCCGCCGCCACCATCTGCGCCGCCAGCGGCATCAGCCCCGAAAGCGGCGACGCCGCAGCTGGGGCATCAGCGGCCTAAGCGGCGTCTGAGGCGGTGCAGAGGGCGTTGGCCAGAGAAGAGGCGGCAGCGTCGCCAAACAGGCGGGGACGGCGTTGGCGTCGGCGGCGCAAGCGGCCTGGGCTGTACAAGCGGCGTCGGGATTCAAGTGGCCGCGGCGGTGCAGACGGCGGCGGCGAAGCGTCGGTGGTGGCGGCGCAGACGGTAGCGGCGGCGGCGGCAGAGTCGGCGGCAGAGTCGGTAACAGCGGCGGTGAAGACAGCGGCGTTGGCGGCGGTGCCAACGGCGGTGGATTGGTCGCGCCGCCATTGGCGGCGGCGGCGGCGGAAGCCGCCGCGGCGCAGACGACTGCGTCGGCGGTTCAGGCGGCCTCGGGGCAGACAGCGGCGTCGGTGCACAAGGCAGCGGCTTCGGGGGCGGCGGCAGAGTCGGTGGCGGCGGCAGTAGCAGCGGCGGTGCAGACAGCGGGTTCGACGACTGTGCAAGCGGGGCGGTGCAGAGGGCGGTGGCTCCCGCGGCACAGGCGACATCGGTGGCGGCGCAGGCGGTGTCGGCGGCGGAAGCGGCGGCGGTGTAAGCGGCGTGGGCGCAGACAGCGTCCGCTACACAAGTGGCAACGGCTGAGGCGTCGAGGGCTCAAGAGGCGACGGCGGCGGCAGCATAAGCGGTGTTGGCGGCGGTAGCCGTGGTTGTGCGGACAGCGGGGTTGGCAGCGCATGGGGCGGCCGTGCAGATGGAGGTGGCTTCCGGGGCGGCTGCACAAAAGGCGGTGGCGGCGGCGCAGGCGGTGATGGCGGCGGCACAGAAGACGGAGTGGGCGGTGCAAGCGACATTGGCGCAGACAGCTGGGCTGCACAAGAGGCAACCGCTTGGGCGTTTTCAGCTCCAGCAGCGGCAGCGGCGGCGTCGGCGGCGGTAGCAGCGGTGGAGCAGACAGCGGCCTCGGTGCAGACTGCGTCGGCTGCACAAGCGGTGTTGGCGACTCAAGCGGCGGGTGCAGCGCAGCTGGCAGCAACGCAGATGGCGGCGGCGGCGAAGCCGCGGCGGGGGCCGCGCAAGCGGCGGCAGCGGCAGCTTGAGCGAGGGCCAGCAACTGAGGAAGGGCATAGGTAGGGTTGAGGACTGGCGCCAAGAAGGGAGGGACAGGTTTGGGAGCAATTCCTGGATGGCATTTCTCCTTCCAGTGGCGCCACTTTGGGCTTTGGTGCGGGGGAGCGGGCGGGGGTAGAGCCCACCCTTGTCCTTGCGCGATAAGGAGAGCCCAACCAGGTACCTGCTCTGAGCTGAGAGGGTGGAAGGGGAGGGAGGGCTGGGGGCAAGAGGGGGCAGGCGACGACCAGTCTCCGTGACTACTCAGGGCCTAGGGAGGCGCGCGCTGCTAAAATGGAGATCCTCGGGGCTGGGGGAGGCTGTGGTGTCAGCGGGCGCGGTCGCTCCCGCGAGGGGCTGGCTGCTCTGGTGCAGCAGTCCTGGCGCCAGCTCCTCAGCGGCCCTCAGCTGCCACCACCGCCATGGCCATTCCTCCCAGGCAAAGGGAGATTTACCCAGGTGAGGAGGGAGGGAGGGCGCCAGCCTGTGAGGGGAGAGTGAAGGAGCCGGCCCACTCCCCGCCACTGGCCTCTTGCTGCCTCTGCGTGCCCTGTCCAGATCCAGCCAGAGTCTCCTCTGCTGCCCCCGCCCCAGCCCCACGCTGCAGACCACAAGTCAGCCCGCTCCCCGCGCCCACCAAGGCCTCTCTTCGGCCGCTGCCATCTCTGAAGCCTGTTCGAGGTAGCATGGTCTGGGCCCTGAGTTTGCGGGGTGCCCTTGGGGACGCCAGGTGCACTCTCCAGTCCCTGCTTTGGTCCCTGAAAAGGGTGGGTGGGTGGTCTCCGAGCCAAGTTTGCAGCACTGGATGCCTGCGAAATTGTGAGGGCTCACCAGTGCCCCTGTTTTGTTGTTTCTCCTATTTAACTGGATCCCTGTCTCTTCCCTCCCCTTTCCCCCACTCCTCACTCCTCAGAAGGCCAGAAAGACCAGGGAACCTGCTGCAGAGAAAGGCTTTTGGGCTTAGAGTATCTGCACCTTCAGAAGCTGTGCTGAAGCCTTGATAGGCAGCCTCTGCCACGTGAGGGATAGGCACCTCCACCAGGTACCTGAAGATCTGGGTTAGCTTTGGTGGGTGGACTTTTGTTGCTTAAGGAGTGGGAGAGGGTGGAGGGCTATCCTTGAGGTCTTCTTTCCAACTTGTTGAGGATGGCTTTATTGTATTTGCAGGTGGTTGATGTGTGGTTTTGGTTGTGTGTATTTCTTGTTCAGTGCAAAGGGGTCGTATTCACAGCATGACTTGAGGGAGGACATTTGTCCAAGTTTTTGTCTCATTTCTAACGGGCTGGATTGGTTTGACACTTGTGTCCATTGGGTTATTGGTATGGATGGGCTCAAAAAGAGAGGAAGCAGGGATTTTTGTGTGGATTGGAGGAGTTTAGCCGTTTTCTTTTGACCATGTGTAGAGTGGTTTTAATTTGCCTGTCCTGAATTACGTTTTCTTCTCCTGAGTGATTTGGTGGTGGATGTACAGTTATGCTGGTTGTTGTGCTTTTCCTGTTTTGAGCGGCAAATGTGTGTTCCTTTCTTGTGTTTGAAGAAAAATGTTGGGGTTGGATAAAGAAAGTGTAATTTTTTGGAAAGCTGAACTGTCAGTTTGTGTTTGTTTGTTTTCTGATGATCTCTGCAGTGGGGTGATGGGTGTCTTTCTAGACAGCGTTAAGGTACACATTTGTCTTTTTGGGCAGCACACAATCTCCTCTCTCTTGGGGCAAGGGATAGTTAATTCTGTAGGTTATTACTGTAGGCTTTGCCGTTTAGCTCATTGGGTTGAGGATAATGTAAAGTTGAGATCTTTGTGTAGAGGCTAGTCTGCTTTTCCTTAGTTGCCTGCCATTTTCTGAGGCCAGGCCAGCTAACTTGTCAGTTTATGCTGTTAGTTGCTGGGATAGGAGGTTTCAGTGACGTAGGTTCATCCTGTGCTTCAGTCAATGCTGAAGAAATTCCAAGATGAATAAAAACAATTTTGGTAGGGACGCCTGGGTGGCACAGTGGGTTAAGCCACTGCTTTCGGCTCAGGTCATGATCCTGGGGTCCTGGGATGGAGCCCCGCATCGGGCTCCTGGCTCGGTGGGGAGCCTGCCTCTCTCTCCACCTCTGCCTGCCTCTCTGCCGGCTTGTGTGCTTTTTCTTTATCTTTATGACCAAAAAAACCAAAACCAAAACCAAAAACAAAACTATTTTGGTAAATGGCAGCTGGGTGAGGAAGTTGTCAACACTAACTCAGTTCGTTAGAACTTTAGGTAATAGTGGATCCCTGGATGTCTCCTCTGCAGTCTGAACTGAAACATGCTGTATTCTTTGGCTCTCAGTTTCTCTATGGCTCTGTCACCTGGGCCCCTTTGGTTGTGTTGTCTTCCTTCCCATGGGGAAGTTCTCTTCTTCTTTTTAAGGGAAGGGGTTTTTTGTTTGTTTGTTTTTAAGGCCTATTTATTATCTTAAATATGCTTGTTTCCTTGAGAGAGTCTCTTTGGGGGCAGGGGAGGGCAGAGGGACAGAGAGAGAATGTCAAGTACACTCTGAACTGAGCCAGGAGCCAGACTGAGGGCTCCATCCCAGGACCCTGAGGTCATGACCTGAGCCAGAGTCAGGAGTTGGATGCTTAGCCCATGGAGCCACCCAGGCACCCCTTTAAGTAAACTTTTTGAACCTCAGCATATATACAGAGAAGTGCACAGATCATAAGCCAAAAGCTTGAGGAACCTCCACAAGGGGAACACACCATGCGACTTTACACCCAGGATCCCAGTGTCTGTGATAACCCACTTGAGGGTCACTTCTGCCACGGTTCTTGACTGCCGTTGCTGGGGAGCTGCTGCGCATGTTCCTGAATTTGGTGTACGTGGAGTCATCCAGTTGGATGCACTCCTGGGCCGGCCTTACGGAGAGTCATCCGTGTTTGAGTGTGTGGTTGTGAGTTGACCAGTGCTGCTGTTTTCATCCTCAGACTATTTTAGAGCTCCACTCTGCTTGTAGACCCTTAGACATTCTAGAAATAGGATAGCTCCTTGGTGCCTTTTAATTATGTGCATTAAAACAGGTAGTTTTTTAATGAACAAAAGGTGTTCATTTGAACACAGGTGTCTTCTTTCAGCTGTAGTGTAAGGATCAAGCCTGGTGTGTGGAACTTTTCTATAGTCCATAAACAGAGAAAGCTTTTGCCTCCTCAGTTGTAGAGTTCTATCAGTCACTGCTCTTTCAAGTCATTGGTGAAGTGGATAGAAAATGCCTGCTTTCAGGGAACCGAACGGATGTTGAAAAGGTGAGACAAAAAAGGTCTTCAGTGGTGGGAGGCGCACCCTTAGAATAAGTGAGTCCATGGGAGACATAGTTGGTCTGTGTGGGTACATGGGGAAAGGCCTTACTGAATCTGGGATTTATGATTCTTGGAGGTCATTTGTTGGGCAGGCCAATACACGTTAGTTTTTTGTTCCCTCCTCCATCCTTTTTCAGCTCTTCCTTCACTTCAGAGGTCATCCACACCTTTCCACTTCTTCCAACAGGCTGGTAACTCCCATTTACTGTATAATAACCATCACCAGCCTTATGCATCTGGGCCCGAGGCAGGCAAATCCAACTCTCTCTGCTTGGTCCACTGGCAGTTTTCATGCCTTTTCTTTTCTTTCTTTCTTTCGTTTTTTTTTTTTCTTTTTAAAGATTTTATTCATTTATTTGACAGAGATCACATGTAGACAGAGAGGCAGGCAGAGAGAGAGAGAGGAGGAAGCAGGCTCCTCGCTGAGCAGAGAGCCTGATGTGGGGCTAGATTCCAGGACCCTGGGATCAGGCCCTGCACCGAAGGCAGAGGCTTTAACCCACTGAGCCACCCAGGTGCCCTTCTCGTTGCCTTTGAAATAAAGTCCAAATGCCAAGCATCACGAAGGTCTCCTGATTCAGTTCTTTTGTGTTCCTTTACGATTTCTGCAAGCTGACTGCCACCAATCCCCATCTGCCCTCTACATATAGGGGTCTGTGTTTCCTGCCAACTGCTTTTGTCTTGGGCTTGGACCATGGGACCTTATTTCCATACCTTCACACCTTCTCTTCCTCTGGATTTTCTCTGAAATGCTTTCCCTTGCTTCTGTGTCCTGCCTCACTACCATTTGGACTCCGAGATGTCTCGGGAAGCCTTTTCATCAATCCAGTCAGGTGTAGCTCATCTTTGTAACACTCGAGTTGTATTTTTATTGGCTTACCTCACCCTCCAAATCATGTACAATTCGTTTAACACTTGAACAGAAGTTTTATTGGATCACCTATTACATTTTACCATTTTTGAGGGTAGGACCTTTTGAAAACAAAACAAAACAGAACAAAGAAACCTAATGATTTTGAAGGGGGTGGGGACAGAGGGAGAGAGAAAGTTTTAAGCAGTCTTCATGCAGACTCTGAGCCCCACATGGGGCTCCGTCTGATGACCCTGAGATCCTGAGCGTCTGACCCTTAACTGATTTGAGTCCTGTCAAAGAAGAATTGTCAGTAAAGACACTGCAAGAAACCTGCTGTGTTAGTCAGAAATCAGGAATAGTGGAAATCATAAGGTAAACAAGGGAAATTTAAATTTTTCAACAGGATTAGATAATGCTCTCTTTTCCCTCCCTTTCTCAGTTTAAAAAAACTATTTAAGTGATCCTTTGGTTGAGAAAAGAAAGTGGTAGAAGGGATACGTTAAAAATAATCTTACTTAAAACTTCATATTAAGAGCATTCGCAATACATTTTAAATTGAAGTTACTTTTGCAGGGGACAGGAAATTAAAGGGGGTGTAGGCTGCCAGTATTATCAGCCTGTATTGGATCTTCAAATCTGTCGAGTACTTGGTGGTTAGTCAGGGAGAAAACAAATGAAAACCAAACATAAACCTGATGACTGCTTTCTGAGAAGAGATGAGATTTCCTATGTACGGTAGAAGGTTTATACACTGTTCATTCTTTTCTAGAAGTAAAAGTTGTCGAATATCATAAGTCTGCCAGAATATTCGAGGTTTCAAGAAATAAAAATTCAGCTTAAAACGACCTTCAGTCAAAACCAAACCGTTCTGTGGTCTTGGGGTGCCTGGGTGGCTCAGTTGGTTAAGCATCTGCCTTTGGCTCACAACAGGATCCTGAGGTCCTGGGATTGAGCCCCACGTTGGACTCCCTGCTCAGAAGGTCTTACTTGCAGGGAAATGGGGCACTTACCCAGGTGGATAGGAGGTAGCTACCGTAGTAAGACCTGCTTGTAACCAGGTTAATACCCATGTGTTCACTTCGAGTTTCAAACTTTAATAAGCATGAAGGTTGGAACTCGGTTTATCTGGTACTACCAAAGCCTCTTTTGAATTTTTATCCTGCGAAGGAGAGAGATTATCAGCACATTGGTCAAATTTAAAAAATAAGTGATGTATTTGTAGGGTATATTCCTGTATCATTCCATATATTCCTGATTCTCCTTTCTTTTGGTTGTGAAGGTGGTAATACATGCTTAGATAGAATTAGGGGACAAAACAACATAAAGGTCACTTTTATTCTGCCCTTGCAGAATTACTTTTATTTGACCAATTTATTTGTTTATTCCCTGGACCACAAATATTTGCATAATTATAGTTTTCCTGGTGCTGTTTAATATGCTAGTTCATTGAATTTTGAACGTGCTATAGGTTGTAGTTCCATGTAGAAATGGGGGTATCAGGCAGTGTATGATACAAAACTAATTGAGTCTCTGGTTTGAAAGACATCAGTTCTGACCTGTTGGTTCTCTGTGGTTCATTTTGGGTTTTTCTTCTCTAAGGAAATTTTTTTTGTGATCACTTCATAGTTTTAGGGATTCCTTTTTGTAGGAAATAAAGCTAACATCCAGTTTCCAGTTTTCTTTTTGTTTTGTTTTGCTTTGGGGGAGAATGGAAATATGTCTCTGGATTCTTAGGATCTGTGGCATGATTAACTTTTCTGAAGTCTTTCATGAAAATAAAAAGTATGGAAGACAATCCAGATTTAATGTTTTTCTACTAAATTTGTTTAACATTGTGGAGCTCCAACGTTCCTATGTATGGGAATCCCCTGGAATGCTTGTTGAAACACATTGCTTGATTTCCGGCTCGACGCACCACCTTCTGGGTTTTTTTATGAAGTAGGTCTGGGGTAGGGCCTGTGAATTTGCATTTATTTCTTAGAAGTTACCAGGTGATGTTAGTGCTGCTAGTGCTGGTCTAGAGAGCGCTATTGGGAACTATTGGTTAGATGACCTTAAATGAGAAAGAGAGGCCAGCGATGTTTCTTAATGAAACTGGAGATAGTTTTATTGTTACAGAAAATTGACGTCTTGGTATTTCACAGGGAATTTAAGAGAAGTGATATGCATTCATGTTTTAGTTAATTAATTAATTAATTAAAATGATTTTATTTGTCGGGGGAGGTGGGGAAGAATGAGGAAGCACAAGCAAGGAGAGAGGCAGGCAGAGGCAGAATCAGGCTCCCTGCTAAGCGGGAAGCCCCATGCGGGACTCGATCCCAGGACCCTGGGATCATGACGGGAGCTGAAGTCATTTGCTTAAGTGCCTGAGCCACCAAGGCTTTGTTGCATTCATTTTTTTTCACTTAGAGATGGAATTAGATGCGGTTTCTTAATAAAGACATTGTGTGTAGTAGAAGAGCACTTATCAATTGGGGAACCATATCTACTAAATTTTTATCGTCCACATTGAAAAGTCAGATATTGTCTTGGGCTATTAATATGTGTTGGATTTCAGATACATGTAGTTTTAAAGGATGTTTCTTTTTAACATATGTTTGAGCCAAGTTTGATAGTCAGTAAACTAACCTTTCAATAGAATATTGGCCAAAGAATATGAATAGGTAGTTAAAGAATGACAAATTAAGTCCAGCAACATGAAAAATATATAACTTCTATTACTTCAATACAAAACAATATTTTTGGGAAGTCAAATTTTAAAGACTACAAAATTGTTAGTGCATCTAGTAGTAAGAAGTGGACATTGTAACGGCCGTGGAGGCTAAGATAAGCTGCTTTACATTTTCTGAAGGCCAGTTGGTAGCAATTCCTTTAAAAATATTTGTAGCTTGTGACCCAGCATTTGCACTAGGAATTAGTGTTCTCTGCATATACATTTTCTGTGTAAATTTATTTGTTACATCGTTGTTACAACAAAAAATAGCTTCCTGGCCACTATACTCATTAAATGTTGGTGGGGCAGGTCTTTTGCTAAGACCACAAGGGTCTGTGGCCCAAAAAGTAGAGTTTGATAGTAATTCTTGCTGCAAGTTAAAAACAACCAAACAAAACAGTCTACATAGAGGTCAGGGAATTGATACAAAACTGTGTAATAGTTACAAATATTTTGCAGGTCTTAAAAATGTTAGCTTTACTTTTTGTATGGTAAAACTGGAAATAACCCAAATGTCCTTCTGTAGAGGAGTGGCACATCCATACCAGATGGAATACTTCTCAGCAATTAAGAAGGAACAAACTCTGGATGCATGCAACAACTAGTGTGGATTTCAAGGTCATGAAAAAAGCCAGTCTGTACAGGTCACACACTGTAGGCAGCCCTTCACGTTTTTTTTTATCACAAAGTTAGATTAGCAGTCACCAAGGGGTTAGGGCTGGTGAGGTTGGGGGTGGGGTGGGTGGTTGTGACTGGAAAGGGTTACCAAGAGGGAACGTTTTTGTGTTGATGAAATCTGATCTTGATTGTGGTGGTTGTTACCTGAATCTACACTTGTGATAAGGTGACCTAAAATGGTACACATGTGTTCCAATGTCAGTTTCCTGGTTTTCATGTACTGTAATCCAGAGGATGCAACCCTATCTGGGAAATGGGGTGCAAATTATATGGGACTTGATACTGTGTTTGCAACACCCTGTGGTTCTGTAGTTATTTCAAATTAAAATGTGAAGTTTTAGAAAGAATATATAATAAAAGGAAGTGTTCACAGTATTAGAATAAAACAAGTTTCAAAGTGAGAAAACATATGATCCCACTTTAATATTTCATATCACTTAATACATTTACCTGGAAGTAATGAGTGATCAAAATATTCTGAGCAGTAGCATAGTGGATTCTTTTGGATTCTTTTGTGAGTGTGTGTATGCTTCTCTATAATGTCGATAATTTAGATGATCTGGTATCACCTTTGTCGTTTGAAAAACAGTTTTCATAATAAGTTCCAAAAATCTAATTCTGCAATGTTGAAATTTAAATAACACTTACATTGAGATTGTAAAGTTTTGTTTATATTGGTTACAACAAGTTAGCATTTAAATAGCTCTTAGCTGAGATTGGAGAGTATATTTATCCTCTAAAATGTGTTGTGTATGTAAATGTAAAGCTCTTTTTTGCTCTTGGTATTATAAATGTCCTGTTTGAAGTTCTGACTCCCCAGTGTTGTCTAATGTAAGTATATACATTGCAGGCCACATGAAATTTCAAGCTTCATTAACCACAGTGAGAAAGTAAAAAGCAGGCAAAATGATTATTTTTAAAGATTCTATTTATTTTTTGTCAGAGAGCAAGAGTGAGAGTAAGAGCTAGAGCAGATGTGTGCTCAAGCCAGAGAGCCCCTGTGGGCACATGCACAATCCAGGGGGAGGGGCAGGCAGCGGAGGCAGGCTAGGCAGAAATGAGAATCAGGCTCCCTGGTAAGCAAAGAGCTGGATGTGGAATTTGATCTCAGGACTCTGAGATCAGGACCTGAGCTCAAGCTTAATTACCTGAGCCACCCAGGTGTCCTTTGATGAAATCATTTTTAAGAAATTTAGTTTGTTTAATCAGTTATATCCAGAATATTATCAGTTCAATATGTAATCAGTATAAAATCACAGTGAGATGTTTTACATTCCTTTTATCATACTGTGATAAAAATCACACTTATATGGGAAACAGAGGCAGAAGAAACATTATTAAATTTCCTTACCTCCTGACAAGCCCTTAAAACAGGCAGTGACTCTCCTCTAGGGACTCAACTACCGCCACCTTAAGGGCTTTCTAAGGGCAAAGGGCAGTCCTAGCCTGACCGACCCCCTCTCCCTCACCAGGACCCTGTGAGCACTTTAACAATTCCTTTGGAAACTTTATCTCTGAACCTGCCAGATAGTCTGATGATCATTCCCAAGCATATGGCCTACTGATAGACATGTAAAGGGTCTCACAAAAAGGTATTACTACTAGTAGTGAATAACCTTTCCCCCCCAAAATATCTGGCCCCTCAAGGTCCTAGAAACCTTGCTTCCAAAATTCCTTAGAGACTGACACCATGCCTAAACCCTTCCCCACCTTACAAATATATAATATACCACTCCTGAGAACCCCAGGGCAGCATCTCTTCCTGCCCACAGGTCCTGTCCCCATACATTAATAAATCACCATTTTGCACCAGAGTGGCCTCAAGAATCCTTTCTTGGTACTGAGCTCCAGACCTCACCCCACCAAACCTCACCTATGTTCTAGAATTTCATCATTTGGTGTCCAACTGGGGCTGTGAGTCTTTACATTTGGACTCTGAGCTTTGGTGCAAAGTTGGTGAGTCCATTCTCGCTTCTTCCTTTACTCTCACTTCAGGGCTTTTCAAGGAGTATGGTCTTATTGGAACACTTGCATGTCAGTTGCTCAGGCTTTAATCCTCTAGCCCGTGGCTACTCCACAGGGAAGAAAACATCAGCTTTTTGGCTGGAAGTTAGTACACTGGCCGGAATGGTAATAAGACCCAGAAACTTGATGTCCTCTCTTTATTCCTGTTCTTACATAAAGTTGTCTTTCTTGGGCATGGAGAAGTCACCTCAGTCACCAGGAAGGACAGCTGCCAATCTTAAGACTCCCATGTGAGTTTTCTTCCTGATTGATCGAATGTGATCTCCTCCACATGCCTGGCCTCACACTTCCTGCCATGGGAATGCCACTGGGAGATGGCCAAAAGAAGCCCCCGATTGAATTAAAATGCAACCAGGGATCGTTTCCTAGGGAAGTGGGCGGTAAGGATCCCATGTGTTGGAATGTCACATAGACCATGATGGGTTTCAGTCTTTACTGTTTCCCATCAGTGTCTTCTCCAAATGACATAAAGCTATGAAATTGGGTAATTTCCCCTTGCCAAACATTTCCCATGGGTTAAAAATTGCAGGGCAGCCACACAACTTTTAGAGTATAGGATGGCACAATATCCTAGTCCATTCACCAGGCACCCATCTGTAGCCTAGGATGCGATGGGGAAGAAGAGGGATGCTGGCACCCCTCCAGGGCCTTTTATGGCAGGAATGCCTTCCCGAGAAGGTAGAATGGTGATCAATAGCGAGGTCTTGAGGGACACCTTCTTGAGGGTGGCTTTTGACATATGGGCAGCTCTGACATATCCTGTGTGGGACACCACCCAGGCATCAGGGGGGATTTGGTAATGGACCTTCGTTCCTTCTCTGGTGGCATGGCCTTAGTCGGCTTCTTCAGTCCCAAGGACTCTACCAAGGGATGCTTTTGAACCCACTGGAAATAATTTGGATTGCAAAACTTAGGAGAGGACTGAGCTCCTGTAACACTGCATGGCCTCAGTGGGATCTATCAATTAGATCTCCTGTGCAGGAAAAGGGGTGAATGAGCCTAGGGTGCCTTCATTGTTCATGCCTAGGCCATCATTGCTCTACCCTAGGACCCCGACCTAAGGGTGTTTTGCAGAATGTGTTTGCCTGAACGAGTGTGCTAGTCAACTCCCTCTTGACATATTGGGTGATAATTACGTCAGTAAGCCTTGTAGTAAACCCAGGTTGCTAGGCCACCCCTAGGAAAGGGGACTCTAACTTTCCCTTTCTCTGTTTCTCCTCATAGATGGGGGGGCTTCTCCTTTACTCATTTCTGTGTTAATGGCTATAACTGGAGGCAACTGGAGTTAGTCTAACTCGAGATGGAGACTTTGAGGAATATTCCCAGGCAGCTGCCAAAACTCCCTTTGTTTCAGGGAAATTCCCTTTCTTCTTTGGCCTGACATGGACTGCTTAACCCCTCCTTCCTGGCGGGAAAACATGGCTTTTGCTCCTCTGTTCGAGCTGTCCTTTTAACCATTGCTGGTTCTCTAAGGTTTGCTCTTCCAGACTAAGGAAACTTTATTCTTAAGAGGTCTGTGATTTAGAGCTATGTAAAAATATTTATTTTTAAATAAAGCCTTCAACTTTTCTATCTGAACCCTCTAAAACTCAAAAGGTCTCAGGAAGTATTTTCCTCCATCGCAATCAGTCGTTTTAATAAGGTCAATAAGAATCTGTTCTCCTTGTAACAGAACACCATGGGAAACATGGGATATTTTGCCAAGGCTTTGACTGGAATGCCCTATTTGAGAAAGACAAAAAGAACAACTCAGATATGACCAGACAGCTTTAAGGAACTAAGGTTGCCTTTTTGAAACCTGGAGCCATAAAGCCCCTTGAAACTGTTGGCCCAATACCTGACTTACAGTGTTCCCAGCAGCCTCACCAGGTGAGTAAAGAATGTCTCTTTCTGGCAGGTGCTGGAACCTCGGGATACCCTGGGGGACCTCAAGAAGAGGAATTCACCCAAGTCCACAGGTATTGCAGGCATGTCTGATGGCAAGTACATGGCTTGGCTTCTGGCCTGGAGAGGCTATAAAAAGTTCAACCTAGAAATTCCTTACAAGAAGTTCCAGTAAAGCAGATTCTAAAAGATCTATATGATCGCTCACTGTTCTTGCTGAGCTTATGTAAATAATTAGGCCACATTTGTTAACACTGGACTTGTTTTTCAAATAAACTAGTCCAGATTTGCCTCTCTCTGGAAATGAGGGTTATTTTAGAGAGAAATTTACGTTTTAATAACACACCTTTATGAAGGTTACATTCTAGATTGAATTGGCTTTAAATGTTTCTGTACCTAAGCTAGAGAATTTGAGGTGCACTTCAGAAAAGTTGCACAATAGCTCATTCAGAGGATCTTCCTGCATTTTTATTCTGTGGGGATAATAACAAGAGCCCATGGCACTTGGTTAAACCACTGGAAAATAAAATTGATTCCCAAACAGTTGTATAACTTAACTATCACCTTGACCATTGTACTTCTCTATAGAGCATAACTGTTCAGATGTTACTGATCTTGCTTACTGTATTTGGCCAGATTTAAGATGCCCCTGTTTAAAATACAAATGATAGTTGGTTTACTGATGCCATTAGTTTTCATGAAAAGAGTAAGAAAATCTAGGTGTGCCATAGTGCCCATTAGCACTTTGTAATTGCCAAAGCCTTAAAAAGTTAAATATATCCTGCATTTAGCCTGGCATCCAAAATCTTCTGAAAGGTAGAAAAAAACTAATCCTACTTTACAATGTCATATTACTAAGCTTAGTCTATAAACCCAGGAAAATTGAATAACTCTCCTACCAATAGGACTTCTCACGATGAGAACTGCTCCAAAATAACCTGTAGGACTCAGCCCTTTTGACTTATTACATAATAATATTATATAATAATTATTATAATTATTATATAGGAATGAGTTATTATATATATATATGTATATAAAATATCTCTTTCCATAGATCTGTTATTAGATGAAGATTATAATGCCTTATTAAATACTCACTAGAGGCTGGTTGAACTTATAAGATACTAATCATGTACTCCCCAAACCTGATTTAATTATAGCTGAAAACCCACCCCATGTAAATCTCAGAGACATGGTTTATTTAAAAAATACTGGAAGATACATACAACAGAAAGCCTACATCCAAACTGGAAAGGTCCATATTCGGTCATACTATGTATCCCCACTGCAGGAAAGCTAGAAAGATACTCTTCATGGGTGCGTATATCTAGAGTAAAACCCTAACCTCCTTCACAGAAACTGAGTGAGCAAATGAATGTGCCTTCTTACTCCCCTGAGCCCATAGAAGACCTCAAACTTCTCTTCAAACCAAAATGAAGGTTGTAATTCTCTTTATCTTCCTTTCACCTATCTTAACTGACCGTTCCTTTCTACAGTGGGCACAGCAGTATACTGAACTACATAATCAGTTTGTTGGATATGTGGAATTTTGCCTATGTCAAGTACATCCAGGTTACCCTGGTGTGTTTTGCCCTTACAGGGCACTGATTGGCATTCTCTGCAGGATTATATTTCAGATGTAATATATGGAGACATTATGTACCAGGATAACTCTATCACTAATCCAGATGTTTCTTCCTGGCCCTTCCTCAGTGAAACATAGAGTTCACCAGGACTCCATGACCAAACTTTTTCATACTCTCAAGCTATTAATGTCTTACCTGACCTTATAAGCCTATAAATTAATACACAACAACTAGGGCCTAAGCCTAAGATACAAAACCCTCCTCATTGCTATATCAAGTATGGCATATGTCAAATTTGGGATACATATTTGTGGGTCCTACCCACCATTGGACAGCTCAGTCAAAAGGCAGTTTTATGTCAGGAACAAAGAAATCATACATATGATACATGGGCAAAATGCACACGACATCTAGGACGGCTATCATTAGAAATATGTTCTGAAATAATAGTACTCCAGGCTACTGACTGGTTTGCTACTGATTGGATAAGGTGTCCTGGCATTAGATGGACAGCTCCAGACGGAACCCACTGGATATGTGGAACTAAACTGTGTCCCTGGCTTCCTCCAGGGTGGATAGGTTGCTGCACCTTAGGATTTGCCTGGATTCATGGACACGATACTAAAATCATCACTACTCCAGATAATCTCACAGTTTAAAGCAAAGATGGACACGATCTGTTTTTAAGTGCTATGATCACTTCACATCCATTTTTGCTCCATCTGTGGGACTAGAGGATGTCATTTGGCATGTAGAAGCCCTTAATAAATAAACTGCAAAGGCACTCAGTGATTCACTAAATAGCATCCCCTTACCTATTATTGAAGTCTCTCAGAGGTGCAAGGCAGTCCTACAAAATAAGATGGCCTTAGATGTCCTGACAGGAGCATAGGGTGACACATGTGCAATTATCAAAGCAGAATGTTGTGTGTACATCCCAGAATATCAGAAATGTCACAGGACTAGTAAAAAATAATATTACCCAGATTGAGATTCTTCAGGATCCTTCTCTCTCTCTCTTTCTCTCTCTCTCTCTCTCAGTGATTGGTTAAGTTCCTGGTTTAAAGGAGGACTGTGGCCAACAATTAAATATCTCCTTTTTGGCGTTCTCATCCTTATGGCCTTGATAATCTTAATGTGTTGCCTTGTTCAGTGTTTCTCTGCTTGGTGCCGAGCTCCATTGCTGCAATGACTTCATGACGACAGATGATACTTACCACACACAGAGACACTTCCTCACTGTCAGCGCTGGATTCAGCTGCCTCCCTCTTTTGTAACTTCCTTACACATTCCTCAACTGATCAATGTTGACCCGAGTAGATAGGGACAGCTCTACACCCCTATTCAGCAGGAAGAAGTTACAGAAGATGAGACCTTCCATCTTCAACTACCGTAAAGATTTAAGGGTCAACATAGTTCAGGGGGGAATGATGTGGGAAACAGAGGCAGAAGAAAAATTATTAAATTTTCTTACCTACTGACAAGCCCTTAGAACAGGCAGAGTGACCCTCCTCTAGGGACTCAACTACCCCCACCTTAAGGCTTTGCTAAGGGCAAAGGGCAATCCTAGCCTGCCTGACCTCTACCCCCAACCAGGATCCTATAAATCTACTTTAACAATTCCTTTGGAAACTTTATATCTAAACCTCCAAGATAGTGTTGACAAACATTCCCAAGCATATGGCCCACTGGTAGACATCGAAAGGGTCTCACATAAAGGTTTAATTACTGGTAATGAATAACCTTTTCCCCAAAACAATAGCTAGCCCCTCGAATCCTAGAAACTTGCTTCCAAAATTCCTTAGAGACTGACACCATCCCTAACTTATTCCCTCCCCAACTTATAAGTACATCATAGACCACTCCTGATAACCCCAGGGCCTCTCTTCTTGTCTACCAAGCCTGTAAATGTACAAAGAACGCCTCAGCATTCTTTATGAAGAACTCATTTCTGATTTTGGTGAATCTTAGCAGCATGAAATTCTGCAATTAGAGTGTTTTTTTTTTTTTTCTTTATGGAACATTTGTGAGGATTGTGGAATGTGGCTGTCCAGAGTAAGTGAAATTCGGTGTAATGATGTTTCATAGATTTTTTGTTTTTTGTTTTTTTTTCTCAGTACTTTAGGGTGTCGTAAAAGTTTCAGTATACAGTTTCTGTTTATTGCCATTACTTTGTGGATAAAAGCTTAAAAAATATCACATTGAAGGATATTATGTATGTGTAGACACATATGCAAGTTGGGATTTTCAACGCTGGGTTGCATTTAATTGAAGTTCACTGAAATTCATGGAACTAGATGATTTCTTGGTTCCGGCAGTTATGCTGTGATTTATGTCAGTTTTGGCAGTTTCTAATGCAATAATGAAATATCTTGATGCCAAATTAATTGTCTAAAGTTTATTGAAAATAATTTATTGGTAATGTCTCACTCCTCCACCCCCAGGATATGTCAGTAGCTATTTATACATTTCCAAATCTCTGAATAGGAAGGTTTTCTCTGTTAAAATTTGTTGGCAAGAGTATGTGTAGTTGGAGATGTCGGGTGGGTCAGTTGGTTAAGCGGATGCGTTTTGCTCAGGTCATGATCCCAGGGTGCTAGGTTTAATTCCCTCATCGGGCTACTTTTTAGGCGGGGAGCCTTCTTCTCTCTCTCCCTTTGCCTGCCACCCCTGCCTGCTTGTGCTCTCTCTCTCAAATAAATAAAATCTTTTTAAAAAAGTATGTACAGTGGAAATTTCCTTATTTAAGTTATAATTAAGCTTTATATTTTGAAATCCTTCACTAATAATCCTTCATTTATGGACTTAAATATATGTGCCCTTCTCTTTCCCAGTCTAAGAACTTAAACTCATCACAGACTGACCAGATGACTAGATGCAGTAATCCTCCTATTTACAGATCTTTAAGATAAGAGTTTTCTGTCAAAACACCTGGTGTGGAAGGTGTATTCCCTACAGACTTCCTGTACTACAGCCCGGGGGGTCATCATAGTCTTTGCTGTTTAATTAAGAGAAAGACTCAGGGCTTCACTTTTTCTTTATCGTTCGTTCTTTTTTTTTAATTTTTTTTTTTTTTTGGAAAGTGTATTACTGAAATAGTTAATACTTTGTGATGCCCCAAGGTAATGTTTGGTTCTGTTAAAACAGGTGAACATTTGCACTTTTTCATGCTTAGTGTTTATTGAATGGCCATTATTTTTTTAAACTATTTTATTTATTTATTTGACAGACAGAGATTACAAGTAGGCAGAGAGGCAGGCAGAGAGAGAGAGAAGAGTTAGCAGGCTCCCAGCAGAGCAGAGAGCTCCATGCGGGGCTCGATCCCAGGACCCTGGGATCACGACCTGAGCCAAAGGCAGAGGCTTTAACCCACTGAGCCACGCAGGCACCCCTTGAATGGCCATTATTGAGGGAGTAATCGGAACAACAGACGGAGGCGGAGCTTCACTGGGTAACAGGAAGAAGAGTGGGACACCTTATGAAGTCTTCATCTGTAACTTACACTCACCCTAATATGAATGCTGATAAGGGCCACCACTTAACCTGCATTTAATAAATGGGCAGTATATTAAGCCTATTTCATGGATTGTCTCATTTAATCCTTTTAAGGGTATGATACTTCGCTCCATTTTGCAGATAACAAAATGAGCCTTAGAGTTTACATTTCCAGCTGGGTTTATATTGTACTATTGCACTTGACTCAGATCTTTTCCTACTTCACGTTCATATTGTTTTTAATAAATTTTTTTCTGAAAACGGTATTGCCATCACTACAGCCACCAGTCTTTATGCATCATTAGACACCCACTGTAGCGGTCAGATGCCAAATTCTGTTGTTTTATTCTTCCTAAGGTCACTACCACCTTAATTTAAGTCCTCATTCTTTAATTTTTCAGTTCAGTGTGAACTTCATTAATTGCAAATCTCTACAGAACAGACCTACACCTGGACTCTTGGAGTAGCTTTGCTCAGCCAGGTGTCCAGTGATCTCTCTAGGAAACATAGAGCTCACATAGCTTGTCTGCCTAGAATTCTTGGTTGCTGCCTGATGGCTGCCTGATTGCCTGAGGAGGTATTGCCTTTTTTCCTTGAACGACCTGGGAGGCCTGGTCACGGTCTGGCTCTGTCGTACCTACCAGCTCATCTTTGCCACTTCTTCCCATGCATATTTGGGTTAAACTTGTGTTCCTCAGCATGTTCTCTCATGTCCCTGTGTTTCCTGAAGACTTTCCACCTCTTAGTTTTACCGGTAAAAGCCACTTTTAGATGTAAGACCCAGCTCATTTAAATTCTTTTGGGAAACCTCTTGATTACTTTTTTTCTGTGGTCATTGAAGAAGTATGTGTATTTTAATTTATGGTGGAATTTACTTTTTACATGTTTGCCCCAGATTTAAATTGGAAGCCCACATGGCCAAGGATAGTGCCTCTGACAACTGTTAAATCTTCAGAGGCAAGGTCCTAATGTGCTACAGCATTTGTACTCTTAGGTATAATTTTAAAGTGTAATCCATTCTCCCAATCTCTAGTTTTAAAGTGTAATCCATTCTCCCAATCTCTATTTTTAAAATGTTTCCTTTTAAAAATAATGTCCTATATTGGTCAGTTTTTTCTGCAAATAGGGCATGTCTATTAAAAATTTTAAAAGGCACTGGGGAGGGCACCTGGCTGCCTCAGTGGGTTGAACCGCTGCCTTCAGTTCAGGTCATGATCTCAGGGTCCTGGGCTCGAGTTCCGCATCGGGTTCTCTGCTCAGCAGGAAGCCTGCTTCCCTCTCTTTCTCTCTCTCTCTGCCTGCCTCTCTGCCTACTCTGTCTGTCAAATGAATGAATAAAATCTTAAAAAAAATTTCTTAAAAAAAAAGCACTTGGGGGGCACCTGGGTGGCTCAGTGGGTTCAGCCTCTGCCTTCAGCTCAGGTCATGATCTCAGGCTCCTGGGATCAAGTCCCCACAGCAGGCCCCTGCTCCGCGGGGAGCCTGCTTCCCCCCGCCCCAGCCCTCTCTCTTTGCCTCTCTGCCTACTTGTGATCGTTGTCTATCAAATAAATAAATAAAATCTTTTAAAAAAAAGCACTTGGCAAATGACTTAGATACACTGCCAATATTTGTTTACTTCCTCTCTTTAGTTTTTAATTTTACTCTTTGTATAGCCCCTCTTTCAAATTTTGTTTTTATTTAATTTCTTTTCAGTGTAACAGATTTCATTGTTTATGTACGACACCCAATGCTCCATGCAATACCTGCCCTCCATAATTCCCACCACCAGCCTCCCCCAACCTCCCACCGACCCACCCCTTCAAAACCCTCAGATTGTTTTTCAGAGTCCATAGTCTCTCATTGTTCATCTCCCCCTCCAATTTCCCTCAACTCCCTTCTCCTCTCCATCTCCCCATGTCCTCTATGTTACTTGTTATGCTCCACAAATAAGTGAATCCATATGATAATTGACTCTCTCTGCTTGACTTATTTCACTCAGCATAATCTCTTCGTGTTCATGTTGATACAAAAGTTGGGTATTCATCCTTTCTGATGGAGGTATAATACTCCGTAGTATGTATGGACCACATCTTCCTTATCCATTCATCCGTTGAAGGGCATCTTGGTTCTTTCCACAGTTTGGCGACCGTGGCCATTGCTGCTATTAACATTGGGGTAGAGATGGCCCTTCTTTTCACGACATCTATGTCTTTGAAGTAAATACCCAGTAGTGCAATTGCAGGGCCACAGAGAAGCTCTATTTTTAATTTCTTGAGGAATCTCCACACTGTTCTCCAAATTGGTTGCACCAACTTGCATTCCGTCCAACAGTGTAAGAGGGTTCCCCTTTCTCCACATCCTCTCCAACTCATGTTGTTTCCTGACTTGCTAATTTTGGCCGTTGTAACTGGTGTAAGGTAGTATCTCAGTGTGGTTTTAATTGGAATCTCCCTGATGATGAACATTTTTTCATGTGTCTGATAGCCATTTGTATGTCTTCATTGGAGAAGTGTCTTTTCATCTGTTCTACCCATTTTTTTGACATGATTACCTGTGTGTGTTGAGTTTGAGAAGTTCTTTGTAGATCCTGGATATCAGCCTTTTGTCTGTATAGTCATTTGCAAATATCTTCTCCCATTCCGTGGGTTGCCTTTGTTTTGTTGACTGTTTCCTTTCTTGTGCAGAAGCTTTTGATATTTGACAAGGATTTCTTACATGCAGATATGATTGTGTTTCTTTTTTGTAAATATTGTAGTCTTTGCCTTTATAAAGAGACCATTTTGGGTTTTTATGATTATTGATATGATTTGTTTTAAACCTGTCTTGCTATTTGTTCTCTGTTTTTCCCACCCATCCTCTTTCCCCTTTTCTTCTACTGTTTTTGGCTTAGTTGAATTGGTTTTTGTTTTTAAATGCAGTTTATATCATTTCTTCTTAGCTATAACTCTCTGGTTTTAGTTGTTCATTTAGTATACCTCTTTAGTATGTTATCTAAGGTTATCTTCCAGATTTTTTCCCTATCCAGGTGACCCCTGACCAATTGGGGATTAGGGATGCCAGCCCCATATAGAGTTGAAATCCCAATATAACTTATGAGTCCCCCAGAACTTACGTACTTCCAGCCTACTGTTTACAGGAACACTTACCAATAACATAAGCAGTCAGTTAATGTATTATGTATGCTGTCTATATTTTACAGTGTATAATGTGGTGAATTAAGTAAGAGAAAAGAAAATACTAAGAAAATCATAAGGAAGAGAAATACTGTATGAAAAATACAGTATTTTTCATACCATGTATTTTTTGAAAAGAAATCCACTTGTAATTGAACCCACGTAGTTCAAACCATGTTGTTCAAGGTTCATCTGTAGTTGAAGAGTACAGGTATGTGGCCACTTTCCTGTAACTAGCCTTTCTGCGATAGTGCTGTTGTAATCCTCCGTAAAAAAAAAAAAAAAAATTATATAGTCAATTATCTTTTAAAGTGATTGTAAAATATAAAAAAAGAAATCTTTCCTATTTTCCCACATACATACCAGTTCTGGTGCTCTCCATTCCTTTGTGTAGAGCCAGATTTCCATGGGGAATGTTTTCATTCTGCCTGAAGGACCTCCTCTAACATTCTTTTTTTTTTTTAAGGTTTTATTTATTTATTTGACACAGAGAGAGATCACAAGTTGGCAGAGAGGCAGGCAGAGAGAGAGGGGGAGGCAGGCTCCCTTCTGAGCAGAGAGCCTGATGCAGGACTCGATCCCAGGACCCTGAGATCATGCCCTGAGCCGAAGTCAGGGGTTAACACTCTGAGCCACCCAGGTGCCCCTTCCTGTAACATTCTTATAGTTTGCATCTGCCAGTGATTGATTCTTCTGTTTATTTCTCAGTTTTTATTTTGCTTTTCTTCTGATAACAGCTTTTTGAGCTATAACGCATATATAGTATGGATCATCTAGTTAAAATGTGTGGTTCATTGGTGTTGAGTGTATTGGCAGAATTATGAACTGTGGCCTCATTTCATCACCCCCAAAAGGAATCCCCTTGGTTTTTCCTTGTCACTGTTCAGGGTGCCCCCAGTCCCAGGGCACACAGCTATCCCCAGTGCTAGGGAACCCCTGATAAACCCTCTCTCTAAAGATTCAGGGTTCTGGGTATTCTGTATAAATGGAATCAGATGACATGTGGTCTCTTGTGACTGGGTCCTTTCACTATCATCATGTTTCTAAGGCTCACCTTGGAAACATACATGTTGTAGCATGTATCAGTACCTACACCTGTTAATAGCCAGATGATATTCTGTTGTATAGGTAAACCACCTTTTGGCTATGAATGAATAATGCTGCCATGAATGTGAGTGTACACGTTTTTGTATGGATCCATGTTTTAATTTCTCTGGGATTTAGGCTTAGACTCGGAATCACTGGGACAAATGGTAACTCTTTAACCTTTTGAAGTATAGGCTGTTTTCCAATGTGGCTGCACCATTTCATATTGCCAACGGTATATGAGGCTTGCAGTTTCTGTCCTTGTTTTGAAAGACGTTTTCAGTGGGTATAGAATTCTGGGTTCAGTTTATTCCTTTCAGTACCTTAAAGGTGGTGTTCCACTGTTTTCTGGGTTTCATTATTTCAGATGAGTAATCTGCTGCCATCTTCCACCCCCCCCCCCCCTTTTTTCTTGTCTACAAGGTGTGTCTTAGTCGCTTCTAAGATTTCTCTTTATCCCTGGCTTTTAGCAGTTTATGATGGTCCTTGGTGTTGTTTTCTACATGTTTCTTGTGCTTAGCGTTTGTTGAGCAGCACTGAGCTTTCTACTTAAAGCCTGTAGTCTGTTGGGAAATAAATAAGGAACATTTTTATAAAATGAACTAATGTTCAATCTACATTACTAATGACTATAGTTGCAGCTGGCCCAGAAGAGCTAGAATTCTTTGAATTGCCCTGGGTACTGTTTTTCCTCCATGGAAAAATTGCTTTAGAATGGACCTTAGAGATCATTTTATCCAGTCATTACATCCAGGAATCCAGTGAGCTTAAGTGACTGGCCCCAAGTCATGAAAAAGGTTAGTAGTAATAGAACCTGGACTAGACTTCTGGACTAGTTTTGTCCTCTTCTGCCAAGTTGTATCACCTTTCTAACAGACCAAGCATTAGGAAGATGATAAGAGGCATTCCTCTGTATTCTGCAGTATGAGTGCTATTATGCCTTAGATTTTATGGTTTCTTTACATTGAAAATTCAGAACTGTGGTAGACACGTGTGTATTTCATAACGAAATAAGAACTGTTTCTTCTCAATTCCAGCTCTCATTTTTCTCTGTAGAAAGCACTTCTGTGAAATACTCCCCGTTACAGTCTGAACTATCTTAGACCTCCAATACTTGGGTGTTGTCATAGGAAGCCCTGTGATTTGGTTTGCACAACAGGGAAATTTGATACAAGGGGATTCAGGGTGTGAATTAGCTTTCTCTTGATTTGTCTGTGGACCTAATGTCTCCCAGTGGGAGAGATGTACGAATGTGGGTGGTGATTAGTTGTTGTTGCCATCATATGCATAAAACTCCCTAAGATTTCCTTTGTTTTTCAACTCCTTTCCTTTGATTATTCTTCTCGGATGATTTTCTTCATAGATGATTGTGGAGCTCCTGTAGTACTTTGGCAGAGGCGGAATGTTTACATGCTTGTATCCTTTTTGAAGTTTATGAGATTAGCTCTACAAAACATGCATTGGAAATACTAGATTTTCTCGTCATATGGAACATCTGGTTTTCTTGGAGTTGAAGTTTGATCAGTATGCTTATATGATGCTTTCAGAAGTACATTTAGAAGTACATGATGAGAGGATTTGTTAGAGAAGAGTGAATGGAGTTTGGAAAACTGAAATGTTAAAATATTTTAAAGAAAATACTTAAGAAAAGGATGTTTTTTTAAAGGTTAGATATACATATACAGAATAGTCAGATTAATCCTTCTTGGTGTACAGGTCTGTGAATGTTCATGAACTTATTAACCCTGTAATTACAAGCAGTAATAATATTTGCATCATCCCCAAGAGAACCATTTTGTTTTTCATCATCAACAGTGTAGAATTTGTTTGTGCATCCTCAGTATTTGACATTGCTGGTTCTTTGTCCTTTTGTAATACCAATAAAATAGATTTAATGGTTTATCTTTGTAGTCTTAATTTGCATTGCCTTAATGACTAATGATAAGTGTCTTTTAATGCGTGTTTTTTTTTTTTAAGATTCAATTTATTTTACAGAGATCACAAGTAGCCAGAGAGGCAGGCAGAGACAGAGAGGGGGAAACAGTCTCCCCACTGAGTGGAGATCCCTAGGTGGGGCTCAATCCCAGAACCCTAGGATCATGACCCGAGCCGAAGGCAGAGGCTTTAACCCACTGAGCCACCCAGGCACCCCATCCTTTCATGTGTTTTTATGCAAGTCACCCATCTATCTCTGGGGAAATGCCTTCAGATATATTTTTTTGCCCATTGCATTTATTACTCAGCTTTCATACAGGTTTTCATATATTCCGAATTACAGTTTATTAGATACATATTTTGCATATTTTCTCTCCTAGTCATTGGCTTTTCATTTCCTTGGTGGTGTCTTTCAGTGGGAGAGGGAATTTGAGGAAGGTGGTCAAAAGGCACAAATGCCAAGTTAGAAATAAGTACTAAGGATGAAATGTACAGCATCATGACCATGAGTCTGTTGTATTATGTATAGGAAAGTTGTTAAAGGAGTACATTCTGAGAGTTCTTACCCAAGGAGAACTTTTTTTTTTTTATTGTATTTAGAGAAGATGATGGCTGTTCCAAACTTGTGGTAATCATTTTATGACATATGTAAATCAAATCTTCATGCTGTTCACCTTAAACTTTTATAGTGGTATGTGTCAGTTATTTCTCATACCTGGGGAAATGCCCTCTTTCAGAAAATGGAGATTTTTAATTTTTTGAAACTCAATATATGTATTTTTTTCTTTTGTAGGTTATGCTTTTTATGTTTTGTTGTTTTGAAGATTTTGCTTATTTGACAGAGATCACAAGCAGGCTGGGAGGCAGGCAGAGCGAGGGGTGTGTGGGGAAGCAGGCTCCCTGCTAAGCAGAGAGCCCAATGTGGGGCTCCATCCCAGGACCCTGGGATGAGGACCTGAGCTGAGGGCAGAGGCTTTAGCCCACTGAGCCACCCAGGCGCCCCTGCTTTTTATGTTTTATCCAAGGAATCTTTGCATAGACATGGTCCTAAAGATTTTCCTTTATTTTTTTTCTCAGAATTTGTATAATAACTTTAGTTTTACAATTAGGTATTTAATCCATTCTTATATATGGATAAGAATATGGATTGAGGTTCTTAATTTTTATGTATGGACATCCCACCTTTTTCTGTACCAGTTATTGAAGACTCTCTTTTCTCTAATGAGTTAAATTGGTATCTTTGTTCAAAATCAAATGATCCTATGTATGCGTGTATATGTATCTGAACTTTGTGTTTTTGCCAATACCACACCATCTTTAATTACTATTAGCAGTCATCATAAATCATGAAATCCAGTAACATCAGTCCCTCAGCTGGGTACTACTTTTTCAGAATTTAAAAAAAATTTCTTTCTTACTCATTTAGAGTCTATGAGGTCCTCTTTTTTCATCCTCATTTCTGTGAAATTTGGTGAGATTGTGACTGGATTGCATTGACTCTGTAGCTAGCACTGTCCAGTAGCAATAAGAACTTCTTGTAATGAGGGGGATGTTTCCCATCTACACTGTCCAGTATGGCAGTGATGGACAACATGTGACTTGAGCACTTGAAAAGTGATTAGTGAAATTGAGGAAACGAATTCTAAATTTTATGTGATTTTACTTAAGTGCAAATATAAATAGCCATGTATCTAGCGACTGCTGTGTTGTGTATCATAACTACAGGTCATTTTGAGGAAAATTGATTTTAATATTAATAAGTTTTCTCACCTACAAGCATGGTATAGCTCTTACTCAGTTAAGTCTCTGATTTCTCTCATCAGTGTTTCGTATATTGTAGCGTACAGATCTCCTACATATCTTTTTACATTTATCCCTGAATAGTTAATGTGCTTTTTATGCTATTAAGTTGTACTTTATGTTTTATTTCCAGTTGTTGGTAATATGTCAATAATATTGTATTTATTTTAGTATTTTCATGTTTCAGGTATGAAAGAACTTTGCACTCCTGGTATAAACTCAATTCTTTATTACATTTTACCCTTTTTATGTATTGCTGGATTCAATTTTCTAATTTCTTAAGGAGTTTTGGTTCCATATTCTTGAGAGAGCTGGATCGTTCTCTTGTGTTGTCTTTATTTTTGGTGTTCTGATAATGCTGACTTCATAACACTGAGTTGAAAAGGGTGTTCTTTTGGGAAGCAAGAATTGGTGAAGAATTCTTTCTTAAATTTTTGGTGGAAATTCACCAATGAAGGTGTCTTGGTGGGGGTATTCTTTTGGTTTTGTTGTTTTAATTGTTGAAGTCTTTAAGTACAAATCATTTATTTTAAATATATATAGGTCTTGTACTTCACCTATTCTTATGTAATCTTTGATAATTGGAGAAATTCTTTGAGACATCTCATCTAAGCTGTCACATACACAAATTGTAAGTTTCCCTTATCCTTTTAATATCTATAAGACTTGTAATGATGTCTTTTTCTTGATTCTTGGTAGAATTTGCATCTTCTTTTTTCCTTTGAATTAATGTAGTTTTCCGTTTTTGAAACCTTTGGAAAGACAATTTTTTACACTAATAGAAAAAGACGAAGTAATACTCATTCCCTAAATTTAAGAAATGTTAACTCTTTTTGTGCATTTGATTTGGATAGTTTTTTTTAAAATTAAGATTTTATTTATTTGCCAGAGAGAGAGAGAGAGTGAGTGAGCACAGGCAGGCAGAGTGGCAGCAGAGGCATATGGAGAAGCAGGCTCCCCACCGAGCAGGGCGCCTGATGTGGGACTCAATCCCAGGACGCTGGGATCATGACCTGATCCAAAGGCAGCCACTTAACCAACTGAGCCACCTCAGTTGGATAGTTTTTATTAAAATATTCAAACACTGAACAATTTGCAGGAGTTGAAACAGTGAGCACGTCTTCTTTTTCTCCCTCAGTTCCTTTCCGAACCACCGTTACTGAAGAAGATCTATATCATTCCTTTGCATATTTCTGTATTTTTTGGTATATATTTGTATGCATTTATCATCTGCATAAACCTTTTTTCTAGTTGGAAAATCTGTCTAAATGCTGTACTTTACGTATCTTTTTGCACCTTGGGTTTTTTGTTTTTATTGTTGTTGTTGTTTGACTTAGCTTTGTGTGACATACAACCATGTTGATACTGGATCTAGCATGCATAAACAGAATTCCAATTTTCTTGTAGAATACCAACAGTTTGGGGTTATCAGGTTTCAGGTCTAGAAAGAGATTGGAAAATGGGAGGGTGGTAAATGGTATTCGAATCTTTTACTGTACATTTTCCTTATCCAGAAGTATAAACTTATTTTCGTATGTTTGTTAGCTGTTTGAAATTCTTCTGTTTGTTAACTGTGTTGGAATGTTAAAAAAGTATAATCTTCTGGACATTGTTCCCAGAGTTATAATTTGAACTTTGGTGTCCCTTTCATTTAGTGCCTTTATACACTTTTCTTATGTTTTCTGTCCTTTGTCTTGTTACCTGTAATTTCACGGTGCAAAAGGACCAGAGTATGTGCCCGTCTTGATTTTCTTTCTTTTATAAGTTTCAGGTAATGTAAGGATGTTACAAGTATTCAGATGGCTCCTTTACTGTTGCTTGTTACTTTGAAATGGGAAGGAATGCTTCTCCACCTTTACTCTCTGCCTTTCTTTTTCTGGCAGCATCCATTGCATGTGAAGACTTGCTGGGTGCCATCAGTAGGTCACCAGGTGGAAAGGCGATAGCTTTGCATGCTTTATGTGGAGTTAAGAGACAAATCAGGCTCCCAAAAGATTTCCACTAACCAGATATCCTATCAGATGGGAGTTGAAGGTGTCAAGGTGCTAAGAACCTAGTTTGGTGATTTGAACTGAGTTGGAAAACTTGGAATTAATAATAAAGTGTATGCCTTTGTGTGTGTCCTACAATCTCGAAGGCATGGCTGCATCTGTACCATACCTTTCTTTCTTTTTTTTAATTAATTTTTTATTTTTTATAAACATATATTTTTATCCCCAGGGGTACAGGTCTGTGAATCACCAGGTTTACACACTTCACATCACTCACCAAAGCACATACCCTCCCCAATGTCCATAATCCCACCCCCTTCTCCCAAACCCCATCCCCCCAGCAACCCTCAGTTTGTTTTGTGAGATTAAGAGTCACTTATGGTTTGTCTCCCTCCCAATCCCATCTTGTTTCATTTATTCTTCTCCTACCCACTTAAGCCATACCTTTTTGATTGAAGAGATTGTTCCAGGGTTTTTGGTTAAAAATTTAAATCCACCTCTAGAGATTGTTTTTTGCAGCTCGATGTAGAAGTTTTCAGTGCTGAATTTCTTTCCTGTGTTTGTTCTCTGGTGTTTAAGAATCAGTAGCTAATGGTTTTTTGAAATCACTTTTCTTTGGTCTGCTGTGTGGAGAGTTTATACCCCATAAAAAAGATTCATATATTGCAAGACTTCAAACGTGATGCAGCCTCAGAATATGTGAGCTACTGGTATTCTGTAGAGGTAGCAGTGCAAATATGCTATGTTGAAATTTTTTTAACTTTAAAAAAATTTTATCTTGAAATACTTGTAAATTTATATGCAGTTATAAGAAATACTAGAGACATCTCACATCTCCTATAACCTTTATCCTGTTTTTCCCAGTGATAATGTCTTTAATGACTGTACGAAACAGTAACACATCCAGAAACTTGACACTGACACAATCCAGACTTCATTTAAATTCCCAAGTTTTACTTAGACCTATCTGTGACATTGTCAGGTAGAGGAAATGAGAAAGAAAGAGAGTGTATGCATAATTAGTTGTAGGTAATGTCACCATACATGTAGTTTGGAATGCCACCATCACAGTAAAGATACAGAGGAAGTCCATCACAAGAATCCCTACAGCCCAGTCCTCTGCTCCCAGCCTCTTCAGCAACCACTCATCTGGACTCTCTCCAGTGATGTTGTCATTTCAAGAAGGTTTTGTAGATGGAATCCTATATATGTTACCCATTAAGAGTGGATTTTTTCCACTTAATCATAATTTATTTAAGGTGAATTCAAATTGTGTGTTTTACTAGTTATCCCTTTTTACTCTTCAGTTGGTATTCCATGCTGTGGACATACTGTGGCTATAATATCCACCCATTGTAGGGTATTTGAGTTGTTTTCAGTTTTGGGCTATGATCAGATAAAGCTGCTAGAAACACTTACGTAAAGGTTTTGGTGTGAAAATAGGTTTTTCTTTCTTTAGAATAAATGCCCAAGAGTATACTTACTGGGCAATGTATTGACTGTGTTTTGGCTTTTTTTTTTTTTTTGACCATGTAGATGAGAATGAAATACCTGCTGTTAGACATTGCTAAACAATACACCTTAAATGGAAAACTTTCATCTTAAGTTCCTTTTAATTCTATTACAGTTTGTGTTTGAAAATACAATCTTTTGCCTTTGGTAACTGTGAGAATTTGTTGAAAACTAAATTACCTTCTACTAAAAATTTTGGAGGGTTGGGTTTTCACTTATAACAGCATTTTTTAAATATTATTATACACAATTCACCTGTCAAACAATTTAGCGAGTTTATACATGTGTCCATTAAACAGATATTTATGGAGAGAGAGAGAGAGAATCCTGAAGCAGACTTCCCACTCACGATGAAGACCAACGCCGGGCTGGATGCCAGGACCCTGAGATCGGGACCTGAGCTGAAACCAAGAGCTGACCGTGTATACCATTTGGTTTAAATGGTAAAGATGTTTCTTAATTCCAAAGATACCCATTGAAGGGCAAAGGTCAAAATGCCCCCCCCCCTTGAAGCCCTGGGGACCTGGGTTCCCTGAGGCAGCGAGTCAGCAGCCTAACTGCCTTCTTTCTCTGCATGGGCTTGCATGTCCAGAGTGCTTCCCAAGTAGAGTGTGGTGAGCATCTTTTCAGTTTTTGTTTCAACATCCAGTCTGTTGTGGATGATACTGTATAACATACAACAAAAAAGATTTCCTAGAAATAAAACACAAGATAACCTGTAAACTACAAGCTCAAATGATTTATTAGGAGAATCAATAGACACAGAACTCCTATACATTTCTAAATGCTGCTCAGGTTTTGTTCTTAAGATAGTTACACTTTAAGCAACAGGGCTATAGAACCCAGATTTTATCTTCCCTTCCCCCTTTTATTCGCCATCCCCTTTACCCAAGCTCCTCACCCTGGAGCTGAATAAGTCCATTTTGGGGGCAATGTTTGCTCGTGCCTTCCTCTCCTGCAGTCAGTCTGTGAGGTCAGTTTATAAGCATAGAGAGTTTTACCCACACAGGTTGGAGATGAAGGGAACATGGTAAGAAATACGTCTTTATTTTATTTCATTTTGCTTGGACATTTATCTGCCCCATATTCTGACTGCAAAATATTATAGCGTCTTGATCTCGCATGTTGATGTTGAGCTGAGTCCTCAGTAGTTTGCACCTGGGCACGAAAAGCATATTTCGAAGAGGAATATTAAGATCTGATGTTTTGATGTAAAACACTTGTCTTTCCTGTGTACAATCATGGGACATTTTATGGTAATCTTTAAAGATTTCATTTATTTATTTATTGGAGAAGGAGAGCATGAGTGGGAGAGCCAGAGGGAGAGGGAAAAACAGGCTGTCATTAGAGCAGGGAGCACATCCTGACCTGAGCCAAAGGCAGATGCTTTACCGACTGAGCCACCCAGGTGGCCCAAGGGACATTTTTATTTCTAAGATCTTTATTTCCACCATTAAATCATTAAATAGACTGTAGTTACTTTGGTTCCAGCAGGTTTAAGTTAAAAAGAAGAGAATGCGAAAGTCTTGATTTCTCCCATGAGTCCACAGGAAAATCACTGACCCCAAAGAAGAGCAGCCGAGTCCTCATTGGCTCTTCTCCTAGGGCAGGCTCTGCAGGGATGCTTTCTGATCTCACTGAGCGATAACTTGTCTCTGTGTCTCTGTCTCAGGATATTTTGCTTGAGTCTATGGCATCAGTCAGCTGGTAAGGGCATTTCTGCAGAAGACAGAATGTCATTGTCAAATTCTAAATCTTGGGACTGGGATGGAGACCACCTTCTGGAGATTAAAGGTAAGTGAACATTCGCCCTCTTCTTTTTTTTTCTTTTTTTTTTTTTTCATTCATTCGCCCTCTTCATTCTCGAATTGTTTCATTTGTGAAGGTGGCCGCCTGGTTCAAAATGTTAAAAATGTATTAGGAGGTGGCTGCCTCTCTCCCACGCCTGTCCCCAGCTACTTGCGCCTGCTGCCACCGTCAGCCACGTACTTGATGTCACCGGGTCCCCGGTGAAGAATGGGTGCCTGGCTTCTCATCCTTTGCTGTTATCAACAGGGCTCCTGATAAAAACCCTTATCGATGTGACCTCTGCATGAGTGGAAGACCCTGTCAGTGGGACTGTGAGCGCTAGACCCCTGTGTCTGCTGTATTCACAGTCACGAAGATTTTATTGTCAGCGTGACAGTGTCTTCAGTACAGTTTAGAGATGTGCAAGGCTGGTGATAGTGATATGTACAAAGGCCTTTCATAGCTGCTCCCTGATTTCATCCCTCACCTGCTCAGTTAACGATCAAGAACAGTTTTAACTTCTCTCACAGGAAATGAGACGGGTCCAGTTAGTGGCAGAACCAGGACCGAATAGACTTCAGGTCCCACAAGTCCAGGTTGCTTCCATGTTTCTCTGTACAGAGCCTTGTGCTTGCTCAGGGAGGTCTTTGTGGTCTATCAGTCAGTGGTGCCTGTACCTCAGTGGCCATCATGTGGCGGAAGGAGCTGGATCAGAATGCAGGGGCAGATCGTGTGCAGTAAGAACAGATGCGACTGGAGAAATGCCTCCTCTCAGCCCCACGTCCTTTCAAATTGGTCCCAAGGTTTGTTTTCTCCTTCGTGTCATATAGTTGGGTTGATCAGGAATACATCTGACATTTTCATTTCTGGTCCAGGTACACTGAGTCTTAGATACCCCTTCCAAGGATAAGGTTATCTGCCAATAATAAGGTCGGCAAATAGCACAGTGTAGAACAGATTTAGTGGAGGTGTTTTGGATCAGTCCAATGGGTTTTTTAAAAAACTCAAGTCCCCTTGAAACAAAAGAATGTCTGTTCCAACCATCTTCGTGTTCATTCCCTGCTAGAGGGTAAAACTACTTGACACTTGCCACTTGACAATGGCAAGGTCTCCAGTATCTTGTAGGTCTTCCTTAGCATAGGAAAGTTCTTTTGAAACCCTTCCCTCTCCTTGCCTCCCCCAACTTTCAAGGGTGTATCAGTTCCTCCCACAACACCGATGCCATTCTTTCTGTGTACGGATCCTGTCCCCGTGCTTTAATAAAACCACCGTTTTGCACCAAGGAGGTCTCAAGAACTCTTTCTCAACATCGGCTCTGGACCTCACCCCACCAAACATCACCTACATTCCAAATCTCTATGACTGCTCCCCTGTCTACCTGCCGTTTGGCATTATTTCTATCTTTTCCTACAAATGTCGGCAAAGGAGGCACTGCTAGGCTTTAGGGGACTCTGGAACAGGATCAGTGCACACAAAGATCATGGAGTGGAGTAGCAACCAAATTAAACACAAAACACAGCCACTAAGCGAAAAGTTATGGGGGAGGGACCCGCAAACCCTCAATTGCAAGTTTAGAAAATGAGAGGGGAAGGAAAAGCATTTTGGTACACGCACACCAGAACTGTCACATGTGCTTTAGCCAAACCTCACTCCCCATTTGACCCAGTTGTTGGGGGAAAAAACAAAAAAGCAATAGCTGTGGAAGACTCACACTTTGGTATCTCATCCAGAATAAGCAGTCAGTAGGTCCAGTACAGCCAGCAGCTCTAAGGTCCTTGAAGGCTGTGCCCCAGATAACTGGGCATATGACCATCACCTCCAAGAATGCTCAAAACCACCAGTGAGTGATTCCTATTCCAACAGCCAGGTGGTCTACAAACCCTGGTGTCTGCTGTCATTTCATGGTGGATAATGTTTCCCGTCAGGCATTAAAGCAGAAACCAAAGAAACTTTGAGAGGATCTGCATCCAAACCCAGAGGAAGAAAGGATTTTTTAAAAGCTCTTTAAAAAAATAAAAAGAAAAAGAATCCGAAAATTCGGCCCAAAGCGTTTCCACAGTTCTTTCCTCCCAGAGGCCTGGGTTTGGAGGCAGCAGCACCTCTATGGTCCCTCCATGGATAGCAGGCACTCCGGAGGCAGATCCTATGGGCCCGGACCTCCAATTAATTCTTTCCTGCAATTAGGCACTTGGAGGTTGAGGATCTGCAGAGGTAAGGTGCCCCCGAAAGGCAGAGAACACATCCCCCAGAACACAGCATCCATGGGGCCTCAGGCATATCAGTGCCCAGAGTTTTCGCCCAGGGCAAACCCTGGTGTGTGGGGCAGGGGAAGGCTCAGGTGCAGTCCCCCCCCAGGGCGATGCTGGGCATGACCAGGACAGAGGGCGGTGGACACCCCCTGCAGGGGTCATCTTGGAAAGGCCAACCCACCAAGTAGCTCTTCCCAGAGTCTGGCACAGGCCCAAGCTGGCCTCCAGTCTGTGGCTTGGTGCAGACCCAGACCAGGACCCCTTTTGCCTGGTGCATGGTGGTGGCAGGGGACGGGAGCTCGCCACCAGGAGAGCCACCAGCCCTCCCGTTATGGCTACTGACCTCACCTGGCACAATCCCAGCCCGAATGCGCGTATTTACAGGCCAGGGTCTGGTTGGCCAGCTGCTTCATGCAGCAGAATTGCTTCTTCATCGTGGCGATGGGGTGGGCAGTGGGGCTCCCGCGGGGCAGCTGCCAGCACGGTGCCTAACCCTATCCCCTGGACTAGCATCAGTCAGGACTGGCAAGAGGGGTGGAATCAGGCCTCTGCTGCTGCACACCTGCCACTCTGTGCAGGCGGAGGACCCGCGGACCAGGCGTGTCCACCATTCTGCCCTACCGCCTGCCTGGTCTAGGCGCACAGCTGCGGGAGGTGATAGAGGCGCAGCATGGGCAGTGGCCAGTGAACCGCCAGAGCAAATCATGACCAAGCTGTCCCTGCAGAACTGATGGGGCAAGGAGGGACAGAGCACTCTGGAGCCACTGGAGCCTGGAAATACACAAAGTCTCCATGAGGGCCATCCTCTGTGCGGATATAGACCTCTGTGAAGTGCTCTGAGGATCCTCTCTCCTAGCTGGATGGATGTGTGTGACCCTGTAATTTACACCAGAATAAAAAATGTACTATTGGGTGGAAAGACCATACCACAGGACTTTGTGTATTGTGATCCCACTTAGGGGAAGTAGAGGGCCATGTGCATTTTCTGGGGGCAGGCACCTGGGTGCAGTCAGGCCTGATCATGCACTAGGGGCATACCCTGGACAGGTACCAAGGAGGACAATGGGCCCAGGCCTGGGTGGGAAGTTGTGGGAATGAGCTGTGGGTACAGGGACCCGGACCAGTGGCCAGAGGGCCTTGGCTGTTCAGAGCTACCTCACCAGCAGAGGCGCCTGGGAGTGAGCGGCAGGACGTGGGGTGGGGGGGTGGAGGGGTAGGGAAGGGGCATGCAGGCATTGCCTGGAAAGGTCTGTATGCTTAGGCACAAGGGAGCTCTGGAGGAGGGGGGGAGGGGCATGCAGGCATTGCCTGGTAATGTCTGTATGCTTAGGTACACCTGACGTCACAGAAGGGGGTGGGGGAGGGGCATGCAGGTGTTGCCTGGAAACCTCTGTAGGCTTTTGATTCTCAGCTTTGTGCAGCTTGGGGTTCTGGGACACTTGGCGGGGTAGTCCGACTGGGCTGGACACTTTTGTACCGCAGACCAGGACAGTTGTATGACCGTCAGATGTTCTCCTGGGCTGGTAGGCTGGGCTCTGGCCTAGGCCATTCCCTAGGGGCCGTGGACAGCAGCCAAACCACTTTGACCAGGGACATCGATATTAAGAGACATGTACAGCAGCCAAACCACTTTGACCAGGGACATCGATATTAAGAGACATGTGCTGGGGAAAGGGACTTTCCCTGGGGATGCCAGGGATTTGGTTGATGTCATCTTAACCCAGACACAGATCAGTAGACTCCTCCATGAGATTGAAACATTGGAGGCTGAAGTGACTCATTGGAAGAAGTTGTGCCAGTGTTCCACCCAGGGACCAAATACCATCAACACAGAAATACTGTGGAAACTGAAGAGCCACATCAGGGACCTACAGCAGCGGCGGAAGCGCGAGCTGGACAAACATCAGCTGGAGGTGGCGGGGTTGCAAAACACCCACCAGCAGAAGCTAGCAGACCTCACTGACCGGCACCGCCAACAACTTAGAGACTATCAATGGATGGATCGGCTCTCCAAAGAGAAGATTGGGAAACTCACTCAAATTATCCAGCAAAAGGATTTGGAATTTCAGGATCTTTCTAGGAAAATCTCTGTGGCTTCTCACTGCCAGAATGGGCACGTGGAACAACTTCAGCGCCAATTGCAAGAGTGTACTTTGAAAAGCGAACAGGTCTTGGTGGTCCTAAATGAGAAGACGAGGGAGAATAGCAATCTGAAAAGGAACTATCACAGAATGACCAATCGACTTGCTGCCAAGAAGCAGAACTCCAGAAGATGCAAGAGGAAAATCAAAAACTGTCCACTAGAATAGAAAGCAGTGACATAGAGGTGTTTAGAGAAATGATTCGGAATTTGTCACACATTATTTGAGAAAAAGACCTGGAAGTGGATGCATTAAGTCAAAAATGCCAGACTTTAATGACAATCCTGCAGACACCCAGCACTGGTCATGCGGTTGGAGGAGTTTCTATTGATCAGTTCTAGCAGCTTCTACAGGAATGGGACACATTAAGACAGCGGGTGACGGTCATGGAGGAGTGGAAAGAGCAGGTGCTGACCACGGTCCAAAATATGAAGCGTGAGTCATCCCAGCTTCAGAGAGTTCTGCGACAACTCCAGGCATGGGCTTGCACCAAGAGCGAGGTTTTGAAACTGCAGACAACCTCTCTTGACCAGATCCACACTTACCAAGGACATGAAATAAACTTACAAGAGCTAGAGAAGGAACTAGCACAACTTCAGCTCCGCATCAGGGAGCTCTGCAATGCCAAGGACCTCCTTTTAGGGAACCTTGACGCGATTTTCCTCCGGCCCTCCAGCGACTCTGCAGAGGCAGCCGACTCTGAAGGCTGTGAAATCTGACCGAGTGAGTGAGTCTTCTCAGGTGCTCAGAGAGGAGGTAGAAGAGCTCAGAAAATCAGGGCAAGAAAAAGATAAAAAGATTCAAACCCTCCAGGAAGATCAGCAGAGACGGATTGCTTCAGGGGCTGCTACGGGGGAAGGAGAAGGCAAGCCACAGGAACACAGCGATTCCGATTCCCACATGGAGCAGCAGAAGGAGAAACAGGCTGTTCTACAAGATTTCCCTCAGGCTCAGGACCTCCGAATCCCAGCAAAAAGTGAAGAACTGCTTTCTTTACAGGAGAAGCTCAGGGGCCAACTGAGTGAGAATGAGCTGCTGAGGCAGGCAGTCACCAGCCTGAAGGAGAGGATAGCAGATTTTGAAATGGATGTGTGTCGGCAGAAAGAGGAAAATGGAAAGATGGTGGAAACATGTATAGAAAAGGACATGGAAAAACAGGCCTTGCAAGAGACAAATCGGCTGCTGTCAAAGATGCAGAGGGAGGAGGAATCCCAGCCTGCCGTGATGAAAGAGAAGGCACTTTCTCTGGAGCAACTGCTGCGAGAGAAAGAACACGGCAAGAGCGGGGAATTGAACCGGCATATGGACGTCATTCAGTCAAAACAGGAAAAGGCAGTTGTGGCTCAACAGGAGAGAGATGATGTCGTGTTGGCACAGAAACAGAAAGAAACGGAAACCTGTGCACACCAGAAGGAGAGTCACCAGTTACATGAGAGACAATTGCGCCTAACCCAGGAGCTGAGAGAGGATGGCACCTCGCTGCAGAAGCCCAAGATTCTCGTTGCCCGGAAAGTTTGGCTTCAGAAGACCAAGTGGCTCAGCTAAGAGAGGAAGTGACAGTCCTGCAGGGAAAACTCGTTTTGTCTTCCGCTGCCATGGAAAAGGGCAACCATAGAGCCAGTTTGCAGGTGGAGTTGCTGCGGGAGTATTTGCACATGGTCACCCAGCAGAAAGAGGAAGCTGCGCTCCAGCTTGCCGCCTCCCAGGAAGAGGGAAGGCACTATGATTGAAGGCTAGCGAACCTCAAGCTGGAAATCACTGAATGGATGGAAAAGGAAGACACCCTAGAACGAAAACTGAAGTCGTTACAGGGACGATGGCATCAAACAAATGCCGACTTGCAGGTGAAGGAGGACCAACTCCAAGAGTTCAAGAAACAGAATGAGGTCCAGCAGGAAATACTGGAGGACACACAGAAGAAACTCTTGACCTTAGTAAGTAAGGCTGAAGGAATGGTGGACAAAACCCTCCTAAGGAGACTCTTCGTGGTATCTTTCCAGGCAGCTGATGAGGAATGGCAAGAAGCGTTGAGGTTGATGGCAAGCACACTGGGGATCCAAGAACACCAGCTGTGGCAGCTCCGTGGTCAAGAGCCTGCGGGCGTGCCCAGTGGGGTGTCTGGGGAGCCTGGATCCAGAAGTGCCCCCAATGCACCTGGGAAGCCAAATCACCAAGCTGTGCCCAATTCTTTTTCAGGACTTTTTGTCCAGTTTCTAGAAGTGGAATCTCATTCAGCTTCTTCATCACCAAACTCCTCTGCTCATGACATGAAACCCCCAGATTCAGGAGGAACGGGACAACTGCCTAAGAAACAAGGCCCACCACAACTGAATGCTACCCTGGGATCCACACCCGGAAAAAAAGATGTCAAGCCCAGAACCACAGCTGTGTCTCTTATTAACCCACCTGGACCAGAAATGGATGGGTCAGAGCACCTTCTTCTACATGTTATCTCTGATTCTTTACCCAGATACACGCCCTATATACTGTCACCTGCCAAGAAGGTTGGAATGGCGGCCAAAGACCTCTCAAAGAAATAGATGATTGTCAAGCCAGAGACGTGACCATGCTTTGAAGATCCCAAGTCACTCTGTGTCTTCCTTAACCCCAAATGCCTTTTTTCAAAATGTAAACTATTTGCAGTTCTGCTTTCAGCTTAATAAACAGGATTTTATGACTTAACAATAAAAGGGGTCATTTAATAACTGCAGAAGTATTTGCCAAAGTGAAAACAGTGGTGACTTCTCTTTCTTTTTTTAAGATTTTCTTTTTTTTTTTTTTTTTGACAGAAATTGGGGCACACAAGCAGGGGGAAAAGCAGAGAGAGAGAAAGAAGTAGGTTCTCCACTGAGCAGGGGAACCTGTGACCTGATACTAGGACCCCGGGATCATGACCAGAGCCAGACGGTTAACAGACCGAGCCACCCAGATACCAGAACAGTGGTCACTTTGTTAGGACAGTCGACACTGCTGGGCTTGGGGGCTGTGGTCAAAGGATTCTTCCAATAATGTCTGTAGTGCTTTAAGGTTTTCACAAGGGTCAGGTGTCTTCGTATATCTGATCTAGGGAACACATCAACTAGTTTTAGTCTTCCAAATTTATCAAATACACGAGTACACACTCCTTATATGGAAAACAAAGTGAATAGCATGAAAGTACAAGATGAATATAAGGTTAAAAACAAAAAGGCAAGTTTGCTTTACCCAGGTAAGTCTCATTTCTGTTAGCTTATTTTTTAGTTTCTATTTTTTCAAAATCATTTCCTTTTCTGTGGTCTGCAAAAGCACTCTATGGGTAACCTGAGTCCTCTTGGGCCTTATGTATATTTGTCTAGTTAGGAGTATTGTATTCTCTGACTTGTTTTATTTCTTTTTCCCTCCAAATCACTCTGCCTTGGAGACCATTTGAAATGGGAATGAATCCCATCTTATTCTTTAAAAGAAAATCCAGCTGCTTATGGTTCTACCCTACATTATGCAAATAGCTCCCCTTGATTAGCATGTAAGCGGTTTTTACCTGGAATGTCCATGGTCAACTCCCTTGTTCATTTCTTCAAAAGCCCCTTCAAATCTTCCTTTGCCCTTCAAGGTGAATTGTTCCATTGCACCTTGGAAAGGATCCATTCAGATTTTTTTAGGACTTCATTCCATTTTCCATTCTGCTCTCTCTTCAGCCTGCCAAATATGGTCATTCCTTCCCTGCTTTTCTGTTGTCAGTGCTGTGATTCACCCACTGCTGTCTCATACTGGTGCAGTAGACTCCCTAACAATCTTGCTGGTTCCACTCTAAGCCTCCCTTGAATCCATTCTGAACTCTGCTTTCAGGAAGAACTGAGATGAACATGTGATGTTACTTCCCTGCTGTAATTACTGGAGGGTTTCCCCACTGCCTGGAGTTTGACCTTTAAGAGAGCATCCAAGCCCTTGCCTTTGCGGCCTTCCTTCCTCCTCATCGTTCACATAAAGGCTGCCCTTTAGCTCCAGGTGAATTCTTGCAAGCCCCAAATAGATTTTTATCCAAATAACTTCATGTCCATGAGCCTCCTCTTTGTGCCTTGACAAAGGTACAAGTGAGAAAGATTTCATCCTCTTCTTCACCCGTTGGGGAAGGGAGGGATTCCAGCCCTAAAGCTATGCAGTGTTTGCATGCAACATAGCTGAGATCCACCGTAATTTGTTACCGACCTATCCTCATGGCCCAGGGAAGGAGGATACAAACATCATGCAGGGCCATGGGGGGACGTTGCACCTGGGAACAGAATGGACATGGGCTGTGGGTGCAGAGGAGAGTGAAGGTGAGCCCTACTTCCCGCAGGAGAGAATGACTGGCTTGCTGGATCATTCCACAGGCTGTCAGGGAATTGGAACTTACTACTTGGGGAGGAACTGTGCCTGGTACCTGTGCTTAGGAGGCCTTGTTGGCCAGAGGATCTGATCTGTGGGAGCAGAGTGGGAAGAGAACATGGAGTGAGGCCATTTGAGGCCATCTGAATCTTACTCAAACTCAGGCTTTCCATCACAGTGGACTCTGATATTTGGACATCCATTTCATCTGAGACCCTTAAGGCATAGGAAAGGTGCTTCTCCAGGACGTGAAGCTGTCATGTGAGCAGGAATGAGACGTGGTCATCAAAACCAAAATGTAATATCTTCCATAGATGTTCATACAGTTGATCCCATGGAAAACCCTGGGTAGCCAAGGGGTAGAAGGAAGAGCTGAAGTCCTCCAGCACCATGGAATCTGGCAATGCACTGTGGACAGAAGCCTCCACCTCCACCTGCAGGTAGGATAAGCAGACTTTGGCTTCAGCCTGTAGCAAGTAGGCCTTCGTGACTCTATTAAGCTGGTGGGGGTGCCATGACCCAGAGAATAATAGACAGCTGGATAGGAAGGCTCAGAGCCTGTGAGAGACTCTATTTCCAGGAGAGACCTGTGCATGGCCAGCAACTGCTGCTTTCCTGGTCTATAACCCAGGGCTAAGGAGGGCTGTTTCTTGCATTGAGATCCCATGGACAATTGACAGATAGCATGGGTGGTCCAGGAACTCCTGGAAGGAGAGAGGAGGCTTCTGAAGCCTTTTCTCCTGGGTACTAACAGGTGATTTTTAAAAAAGATTTTATATATGTAGTTAAGAGAGAGCTCTGGCTGGAAGAGGGGTATAAGGGAGAGGGAGAAGCAGGCTCCCCACCAAGCAGGGAATGCCCCTGCCAGGCTTGATGTCAGGATCCTGAGATCAGGACCTGAAACTAAAGCAGATGCTTCACCAACTGAACCACCCCATCACCCTCAACAGGTCACTTTTACTTGCACATTTTTTACTTGCCTTTTGTTGAGGGGAGACCCTCCTGCCTTCATTGTGAGCTCATGGACAAGTAACAGCCTAAATGGGCTTCTGTAAAATTTATAAACAAGGAATATGTTGCCTCAGAACCCAAAAAGTACTGAGAGATGTTGGACTTCTATGTCCTTTTTCCTTTTTTAAAGATTGAATTTGTTAGTTGATAGAGCACGAGAGAGAGAGAGAGAAGAATAGTAGGGCTGGCAGGGGCAGAGGGAGAGGGTGAAGCACGCTTCCTGCTGATCAGTGAGCCTGATGCAGGGTTTGTTGCAGGACCCTGAGATCAGGACCTGAGCTGAAGGCAGGCACTTAACTGACAGAGCCAGCCAGGAACACCCGCATTTGTAGGTCCTTAACAAGTTTGCCAAATAAATTTCCTCACAGTAGGATGTCTTTTTTTTTTAAGATTTTTTTTTATTTATTTGTCATAGAGAAGCAAGAGCAAGCACAGGCAGGCAGAGTGGCAGGCAGAGGCAGAAGGAGAAGCAGGCTCCCCGCCAAGCAAGGAGCCCAATGTGGGACTCGATCCCAGGACGCTGGGATCATGACCTGAGCTGAAGGCAGCCGCTCAACCAACTGAGCCACCCAGGCGTCCCACAGTAGGATGTCTTAAATGTGATGTCACACCTATGTTCCTCGAGAAAGATGGGTGTAGTAAGTTCCTACCCACAAAGGTTGCCTATGATAGCAGAGCGGTTTGGATGCCCTTTGTATAACAAGGTATATCATGTGTCCTTCAAGGTTGAGGCACACATGCCTGTGATGATGTTGAAATAGGCACTGCTGATCAGATCATCTTGGCCAAATCTATCATAGCGAAGTATTCACCATGTTTAAATTGGTTGGGCTCCGTCATTTTTTTTTTTATTTTTTAAAAAATGTTATTTATTTATTTTGACAGAGAGAGAGATCACAAGTAGGTAGAGAGGCAGGCGGGGTGTGGGGGAAGCAGGCTCCCCACTGAGCAGAGAGCCCAATGTGGGCTTGATCCCAGGACCCTGAGACCATGACTGGAGTTGAAGGCAGAGGCTTTAACCCACTGAGCCACCCAGGTGCCCCATCCCTCATGGTTTTTTAAATGACCTTATTTCTTTATTTTAAAGAGAGAGCAAGAGAGAGAGAGAGATAGCAAAGGAGCGGGGGTAGGGGGTGATGTTGGGAAGGGAAGGGCAGAGGCAGAGAAAATCCCAAGTTGACTCCACCCCGAGCATGTAGCTGGACATGGGACCCAATCCTATGACTCTGAGATCATGACATTAGCAAAAGCTTAACCCACTGAGCCCCTCAGGTGTCTCAGATGTTTTAAGGGGACTGGGGTTTATTTTAATCAGGTATGGTAAGACAGGCAGATATACAAGTAACTCTCACAACGGAAAAAGTGTTTTGGACTCACAGATGCCATGAAAGGAGGTGCTGGGAGGCATGGAGGGCGGCCCCGGGAAGTACCAGGCTTGGTCAAGAAAAAGAGGAAGTGAAGGGACAATAGGGGGAAGACCATTTATCATGGATTCCGTGGGAAGGGGCAGGTGAGTCCGGGTAAGCACGTTTAGGACTGCCTAGTTTGTGTCATCTCAGTGGATTCTGGGACACAGTGGTGTCTGGAGTAGCCTGTCCTGGCCCCTGGGGTGATCAGGGCAGGGCATAGTAACCCAGAGTGTAAGAGTTTCTTATAAGAGATGGTTGGGGGTAAAGCCTCTGATTTGGTTGCTTTACCTGTGAAAGGTTTGCTGGCAGGCAAGCTGCTGACCATCTCTAGGAATTCAGTAAGCCTGCCAGGGACAGTCCCTCCGAAGTCAGCAAGGCCTGAGATGTCAAAGCATTAAATATAGAGGATAGAAAATATGGTTATTATATTTGCTATAGACAGGATTTGAGCCCTCGTAATAAGTCCATTACAGTTAGGCAACCAGTGCCTCCTAGCAACATTAAAGTTCATTCAGAACTTATGATGTAGAGGCACAAAAGCCAGTCGGCCTCCTTTTATTTTTGTCAATTAAATTATTTTAGTAAATTTTGGATTTCTTTTTTTTCAAAGATTTTATTTATTTATTGGAGAGAGAGAGAGAGAGAGCACAAGTACGTGTGATAGAGCAGGCCTCAGGGGGAGTAGCAGGGAGAGGTAGAGGGAGAAACAGACTGACTCCTTGCCCAGCAGGGAGCTTGATATGCGGCTCTATCCCAGGATCCTGGAATCAAGACCCAAGGTAAAGTCATTGACTAACCATGTGAGCCACCCAGGTGCCCCTGTAAATTTTGGATTTACAGTTGGGTCAAATTTTGAACCTATGTTGAATTAGTCATGGTAGGTGGGTGTTGGGTTCTGCCATCTGTATTCAGATCTCTCTCTTCCACTCCTCCTATGCTTAGGTCTGTTTCTTCCTGGAAGAAGAAACCCCTGTGGGGTGGGGGAATGTCTCATTACCCTGCTGCTCTTTCTCAGGTTTTTTTTCCAGAGTGTCCCAAATCAGCATCATCAGCCTTGGAGCTTCCGTTGTGGCAATGGTTGTATGGTTTCAAGTCTCCTGGTGTAAGTCAAGTGGGAATTGATCCCCTCACTGTACCACAGGGGTCCCCCGTATGTTTCCCCCATAATCCTGAGGATCAGGATCTTGTGCCAAACAGATTAGGCAAGGGGGTGGTCAGTCAAAGGCACAAGACCCACAGTCTAGTCGTTGATGAAGCAAAACCATCTTCTGCTACAGCCCTACCTTCTCTCAGTATAGATTGTTTCCCTTCCCCCCTTTTCCCTCTCTACAGATTTCCTCAGGATAGATTTTCATTTCTAACCACACAAAGCCATGAGATTTTGTTTCTGTCCCCATCTAATCACATGGCGCACATGTTCTGCATGTTTAGGGGGAAAGGGAGCTGGTTTGGTCAGCCCACAGATGGCCATCCTCTTCTTGTGGGAATGCCAGTCCATCTCCCAGTGTTTGAGTCTACAGCCAGGAAAATCATTCTGTCCATGGCCAGAGTCAGAGCCTCAAGCCCCTGAATCACAGGATTAGTCTATCGACGAGCCGGGGAGCAACAACACTACGAGAAAGGCAAGTGTGCTGGTGAGGTGTTTGGCACTGTGAGAGAAGTGGAACACCAAATGCCCCCCCCTCCACTTTTCTGTTTTTGTTCAGCTGGTGGGCCCTGGGCTGCCATGGATGTCTACCTGAAAACCTTAAGGGCTCAGGAAGACACATGGTTACAGGGAGAGGAGTGGCAGCTCGGAGTCGGGCAAGGCCACTCCCAATGCCTGAAACACAGTGACTCGGGAAGCAGCCAGGGAGCCATTCTTATATTTCCCTGGGGCCGCGGTCTCCCTCCTTTGCACCAACAACACAGAGGGTCAGCCCCAGGACTGTGCTTGAGGTGCACTTTCCCCCATAGACCCATACATCAGCCCCAAACACTGGGCCATCACCCAGTCCCTGGAACTCAAGCACACCAGTCAGCATGTCCTGCAGTTGCCAACATCAGGGGGGAGCCTTGGAGACCAATGCAGGCCACATAGGTGACACCTCTCCCCCAGATAGTCAATTCTCATTCATTCTCACCTTTTTGGCAAGGATGGGGTATTATTTTGGAAATGGATGGCGACCTCCATTTGAGAGAATAGAACATGAGCCAACACAGCTTGCCAGTGATTGCCAGTTCCCTCCCAGATCGTCATTGTCACCCCTGAAGCCAGTGACTTAGCAAAGCAGCAGGTCAAGCTGACACCATGTCTTCATTTAATGTGGGGACACCCTGTTTGTGATGCCACTTGTTTGAATCACCTTCTCCTCAGGTCCCTGATGAGGCCTGAGGAGACCTGCTCCAGATGTTTGGGGATCCCCTGACACCTGCTACATGTGATTAATAACAGTTTACTAGTCACATATACTTACACTTCAGGGGAGAGGATACCAAACACGGTGCAGGACTGCACAGAGATTGCACTTGGGAACAGAGAGAAGGAGCAGGGCCTTGGAAGGGAAGACTTGGTTGAAACAAGAGGGCAGGCAAGTCCTGGTTCCCATGGGAGGGTATGAGTTGCTTCCTTGAAAAATTCAGTGGGCTTCTAGAGAACTGAACACTACTCCCCAAAAACCAGTAGGTTCTAAGTCTGGTCCCTGTGATGAGAAGGGTGTTTGGTTAAGAGACCTCCCCTGTGATAGGGAGAGGAGAACGTGCATGATGCCATTTGAGTCCCTCCTTGATCTTCAGGTGTCAAGACAGCCCTTATTACAGAATCTTAATTTCAGTCCTTATGCCATAAGAGGGTACGACAAAGTAATTCTTACCTTATGTAAAGTAACTTGTATTCCTCTATGCTAGCAATGAATATGTGGGCTCCACAATCAAACACACATTCACAATTACTCGTACAAAGAAAGTACTTCAGGATAAATCTAACAGTGCCTGTCCAGGCATCCCATGCTGAAAGCTATTTAGCACTGATACAGGAAGTCAAAGATATAAATAAATGGAGAAATACACCATGCTCGTGATTTGGAAGACTAAGCATTGTAAAGATGTCAATTCTCCCCAGACTGATAGAGTTAATGCAGTTCCTGTCAAAGTCCTGTCAGCTTTGTTTGTTTTTGTTGAAATAGACAAAAATATTCCAAAATGTATGTGGAAGGACAAAGGAAGTAGAGTAGTTTCAAAAACTATTTTGAAAATAATACTAATGGGTGAACACAGTCTACAGAGTTTCAGAACTTAGTTAAAATAAGGAAGGCTGTGTGCTATTTGCAGGACTGAAACATGGAACCGAGCAGAACAGGGGCACCTGGGTGGCTCAGTGGGTTAAAGCCTCTGCCTTTGGCTCAGGTCATGATCTCAGAGTCCTGGGATGGAGCCCCACATTGGGCTCTCCCCTCAGCAGGGAGCCAGCTTCCTCCTCTCTCTCTGCCTGCCTCTCTGCCTACTTGTAATCTCTGTCGGGTAAATAAATAAAATCTTCAAAAAAAAAAAACTTTTTTTAAAAGAACAGAGCAGAACAAGGAACCCAGGAATAGTCCCCACAAATAAGCCCAACTGTGTTTTGAAAAGGGCACTAATGCAACTCCAATGGGAGAAAGCTGGGTTTGTACTCTCTACAGCCTTCTAAAGCTTGTGGAAGTCAGAGAGGCCAAACTCAGAAATAGCAGCAGCAGAGAAGAATGATGGTGGTGTGACCCAGGCCCTACCAGGTGGGAATGGGGAAGGAGAGATATTGGGTGACCCAGGTTGTGTGGGCAGGGTCCAAAGAGCTTTCCAGTGATGCTTTCCAAAGGCCTAGGGAGCTGGGAAACTGTCCAATCAGCATGTGGGCACAGGCGCCAATGAGGGGGAGGGTTGTTTGGATAGCTGACAGGGGGCGGGTCAACAAGATGCCTCTGCTGAGTGCAGGGCTTGCATGGCATCTCCGGATCCCGCAACCTTGCCCCAGTGGGTGCAGAACCTCCAGACCCATGGCCATTGGCCTGAGGACACTCTTTATCACCTCCTGTACATCCTCTTCAAGGTCGACGCAGAGGATGACAGATTGAGCGGCCCCTGGGAAGATGCTTCTGTGCAGAGGTACCTGTGGGGCATGATGTCAGGACCCTGTGTCCTTAGGGCCTGGGGCCTTGCTGGGAGGCAGCCTGTGTCTCAGGAATACACTGGATTGCCAAAAGGTATCTGTCAGCTCCTGCGCCCCTCGTTTCCCATCTGTGAGGAGCCCAGAGCAGGACTTCATTCATGGAGCTGCTAATTATTTCAAGTGTGTTGTGAGAAAGGGGGAGTGGGAATGCGGCCTGAACCAGGCACATGAACTTTCGGCCTTCTTGGCCGAAAAGTCCTGCTAAAAACCCGACATGAAGCGAGTAAGTTGTAGTTTTGATGAGGGAGAAGTTTCGGTTCTCCCTCTTGAATAGTTACATTCCACTAGGGGTTGTCAGGATCTCCACTGTGCACCTGAGATAGGGCCAAATAGGGGTGTGTGTGAGTGTGTGTGTGTGTGTGTGGGGGGGGTAATGGCCTTTTGGATGGGTGGTGGGCCTTCAGTGACTGGAAAGCATGATCAGTAGGACTGACAGGATGTGTGAGGGACTCACCAACTGGTTGAAAAAGACAGGAAGGAAATAATGATCCGTGAAATTCATCATTACTCTTTTGCATTGAGTGCTGAAAACTACAGCGTGCATTAGAGTTTATCCTTTACTGAGTAGTGTTGAAGCTGAGACCAGAAGGCTAAGAAATAAAAGGCGGATGTGGGAAGGTGTTCAGTGAGAGCAGGGAAGGATGTGTACTGTTACAGGAACTGAGAGAATGTCCTTGAATCTCGGGCCACGTGGGGACTGTAGGGTGGGGAAAACCAAGGTTTGGGGTGAGGACTTGGACTTTTTGTAGGTTCTTGGAGACTAATTATAGTGATTTAAAACCTGATGCCCAGGCCCAAGCTGATCCTAGCTCTGCGTCTTAGGAGCTGTGTTACTCTACCATTGTAGGTCTCAGTTTCCTGAAGGAAGAAATGGGGGTGATAATAATCCCACTTCATAGATGATTGTAAAGATGAAATGATATTTAACGTTAATAAAACACTCAGAGCCATGTCTGACATGTAATAGGTGTCGGTGGTTGATTCAAGAAATAAATAGGGGCACCTGGTGGACTCAGTGGGTTATAGCTCTGCCTTTGTCTCAGGTCATGATCCCAAGGTCCTGGGATCCAGCTTCACATTGGGCTCTCTGCCAACAAGAGGCCGGATCCCAGGACCCTGAGATCAGGACCTGAGCTGAAACCAAGAGTCGGATGCTTTGCCAAACTGAGCCACCCAGGCACCCTTACAGGGCCTGTTGCCTTAGGAAAATAAATTGCAAGGGTAAAGAAAGAGGAGGGAGAAAATGAGGCCTGTTATTAAGAGAGGCTTGAGAGACTTGTTAACCAATTGCAAGGTATGGGTCTTATCCTCACTCAGGATTTAACAAATACAGAGAGTCAAACTATTTATGAAATAATCAGCTAAATTTTTTATTTTCCCCATGATTTTACTTATTTAGACAGAGATCACAAGTAGGTAGGGGCAAGGCAGAGAGAGAGGAGGAAGCAGGTGCCCCGCTGTGCAGGGATCCAGATGCGGGGCTTGATCCCAGGATCCTGGGATCATGACATGACCCGAAGCCTAGGCTTTAACCCACTGAGACACCCAGGCACCCCAATCTGCTAAATTTGAACTGTGACTTGACATGTCATGATATTGCGAAATTATTTTGAACTGTTTAAAGAGTGAGTATAATTTTGCGGGCATATCTATGTGTATGTCTATTAAGGGCAGTTTTGCTCCCTAGATGTTTGGCAAAGTCTAGGACATATTCGGTGGTCATAAGCACAAGTGAGGAAGAGGCTCTCTGCACCTCATGTATGGAGACCAGGGGTGCTGCTAAGCATCGTAGTACACTCAGGACAGCGCCCTCAGCAAAGAATGATGGGGTCCAAGGTGTGGGTCATGCCATGGTTGTGTAAGCCTGTTCTGGAGACAGGTGTTGATGTAGCCGTGGGTTCAATGATAGGATAAAGATAGTTGTTTCAAAATGTGATGGGGGCTGTGGGGATGGGCTGTGAGCTGAGAATTATTTAAGTTAGTGATGGGAGTTCCTTATACCGTTCTCTCTATTTGGGTGTGTGTATATGTATGTATCTGTATGTTTATATAATGTGTGTGTGTGTGTGTGTGCGCGCAGTATGTGTGTATATTATATGTAATTGTATATTTCCATAACAAAAGCTCCCAAGCATGCTAGGGGTGATGTAGAGTCTGTGTTCACGTGGCATCTGGTGCCAGCACGTGGGGAGGGTGGACAAGCTGAGACAGGATTTCGCAGGAGTGGCAGCAGTGGCGTCCTTAGCAGGCTTGGTCTGCAGTGGAATGTTGGTGGTGTCTGGCTGTCGAGCTTCCCTTTATCCCTGTTGTATTTTTATTTTTTTGTCTTGTTCTTTGGCCTTCCTAATAGCCTTCCAATAAATTCTTTTTCTGTTAAATTTAGTCAGAACCAGTTTCTGTGAAGCAAGAATTCTGACTTACACAAAAAAAGGGTGAAGCTGATGTATAGAGAAAAGGTGATCTGACAGACTGTGGGAGGAGAGAGAGGAATTAGGAGAAACAGATATATAAAAATATATGTCATTTATATATCTAACAACTAAAATTTACAGAGTATATATATAGATAGATAGATAGATAGATAGATTTATCTATATGCACATACATATGTATATAATATTTGAGAGAAAGAGAATCTCATGGTTTCTGTTTTTCTTGTTCTTAACTTCTATCCCTCTCAAGACCACAGTTTAATTCTTGTCCAGGGATATTGTGAGATAGCCCCATTTTTTTAATATAAGAAACTCTCATTTCTACTTCAATAAATGCAAGTGATCTTCTGTCACCTACAACCCACAGAAGCTCAGCATAGTTTAGATGGTGATGTGCTCACCTAACCACCTTGTTGCTATACTTGCTTTTGCTCACTGCTGTGCAGAGGTTCCACAAATGTCTGTTTCATGGGCACACGATTGTCATTTGGCTCCAGACAAGGAATAAATGTGCTGTTCATGGCAGCAGAGGCACTCTGGTCTTCTTGGCCTTTCCAATAATCATTGTAAGTGGACACACTTATCGAGAGTTTATTCTCTCAATTGTGCCTGTCTTTCATAAGTTTTGCCAGTAAGCCTCAGTCTCTCTGAACACCCCTGACTGTAGGGTCCTCAGTCCTTGGGTTTGTGAGGCACAAGGAATGAATGAATCCAGCGGGGTCCCTTGAGAGACAGCCTTCCGGCCTCTCCTGGTGGGTCCTATACCGACAGACAAAGGCCATTGCAACTTCATTGAGGAAGGTGGCATATAATGTGAAAGAGTGTACAGGGAGGATAGCCTGCATTTTCCGAGAACAGGCTTTGAGTCAAACAGCCTTAGACTATCACCCTATTTCTACCCTGTGCTCCTGTGCTTCCTTAGGCATGTTTTTTGACCTCTCTATCCTCGGTTTTCTCATCTGTAAAATGGACTGTTTTATGGATTAAATAAAAAAAAATGTATACATATGTAAATTCACAGAGAAGATGGCCTATGGGGAGCCGTGTAGAAATGGTATTTTTATTATTACTCAACATTGTGGTTAATATTATCATAGGAAAGTTCTTCCGCTATAAAGAGCATGAAGCATGAGATGCTCCATTTGGCCCCTTCCAGGCCCTGTGTTTTCCATGATGCCACTTACTCATGAGCTTCGTGATCTCATGCGTGGGTGACCCCTTCTGGGCCAGCACATAAATTATGTAGCCTTGGTAGCTCCCAGGGGCCAGGTCTTGTGGGGAGGGTTTTTGTGTTGGAGCTGTTGGGTCCTGGCTACCTGGACTCCATCACCTTCTACCTGTGTGACACTCGGGACCTAATAACCCTGTGACAGGAAAGCAATTCGGGCTGTTCCTTAGGGTTGTTGATGATGATTAGATGGAATGGTACATATAAAATGCCTGGAACATGTCAAGAAATGTTTGACCTCATTCCATTTTCTTACTCTTTTTTACTAGCTCCCAGAACAACCCACTTCTACCCATTTCTGTTTCAGAGAGGTGAGGTGATTCTGCGAAGGCCATTATGTTAGGCGAATAAGGGGAGGAAAAGACATTGCAGGTGTTGTGAAGAGCATGAGTAAAAACTGGGGAGTAAGAACCCGCTGTGAAGCTGCAGGTAACCGGGCGTGGCTACCTGCAGAGAGCCAGAAGTGGGCTAGGGAAGGGTGAGGGATGAGTTTAGGAAGGACTTTGGATGTTGTGCTGAAAGACAGTGGGTCCCTGAGGGACTTTTAAGTTGGAGTGACCTCGTTTAATTTGCATTGTCAGATCATTCCATAAGAGAGGTTGGAGGAGGAGCCAGTAGAGACAGAGACTCCAGAGGAGGAGGATCTTCTCTGAGGGATCATGGCAGCTAGTGCAGAGGGTTTGAAGCAGGAGTGAAAGGATCTGGGTCCTTAAGAAGGCACAGCCCACTGGGGAAGAAGACTCCTGCATGGGAGGGAAAATGATGTAGTACAGTGCCCAGCATGGATGCCAAGAGCATGCAGCCTGGAACTGCCGGTCACACAGGCCTATGGTGCCGGGTCCCATATTCACAGAGCAGTGCATTCAGATCAGATGGGATCAGAGCAATAGATTCTGCCAGTTCTGCTTTGGTCAGTAAAACTCAGGATTTAGCTTCCTAAAGTCCTGATTTGTTAGGACTGCTCTCTCTTTTCAAGGGGTATATGTGTGTATTGGAATAAGGGACCAACATCCTAGTTACAAAATCAAGAGAGAAGCCTTATTTTTGTCTGTGAGATTCTACCTGCCTCCAGCCCTCAAATGAGAGTGCAGCATTTTTTGTCATCAGGCAGATGTGATTCCAAGTTCACACTCTGCCACGTCACTGTATGACCTTGAGAAGAAGACCTCATTTCTGGGTCCTCGGTTTTCTTATATACACAGTGGGAGTTATTATGCTGTCTTCTTCCTAGAGTTGCTGTAAAGAAGAGATAGTGCATGTGTGTTTGTTATCTCAGAACATAGCGTTAAGTGCTAAATGGACATTAAGCATTGTTTCTTGCCTTGTCATTTGTGGGTTCCCATTCTGACATCAAGTCATGAGAGCCATTTTGTTTCTATACATATTTCAGTGACTACAAGAGAGTCTGAATACATTACCAATCAGACTTGATTTGTCCTCAGTGGTCCAGAGCCTCCGATTTCCAGGAATGGTTCAAGGATCCCCCTGGGGGCATAGCCCACGTGGAACTCACTCAGAAGCTTTCTGGGACTTGGTGATCCTTCTCACTGTGATAATGGCACAGCTGAATTTCCCAGAAGGAATCATTAATCACAGCAGCCACTGATCCCACAAAGGACAGAGCTGAGCTCTTTGCCAGGCATCTAGGACAAAAAGGATTCTTGCTTATGATTCTTGGTTTCAGTCCACCAAGGAGAGAAGGAGAAGCAGACTCCCCCTTTCCATGGAGTAGGTCATGGTTAGATATAGACCATGGATTAGCTTTCAACTTCCCTTACCTCTAAACTCAGCCCTTGCTTCCTTCTACCCTGTCTACCCCCAAATCAGAACAAATGCTGACCTGCTGGGATATATGATGGGGCTGAGGAGGAGGAATGCTAAAAAGTAGAGCAAGGATATATCCCATATCTTCTTGCATATTCACTGTATGTCCACTCCAGGTTTTTGATCCTGTGATGAATAAGAAAAAGAAATAATAAATGGAACTTCATGAGTCTAAGCTTTTCTTCACAGCATCCTTCCTTTCAAATAAAATCCAGAAGCCATATGCAACCATGCCAAAGTATCTGTGTCACTCAAGTGTAGAGCCCGTCTCCTGCAGTGAAACATGCAGATCAAACGTGCATGCTTTTCTGTTGCTGTCTAAAGCTGCTTTCCACCAGGATGGCACTGCAGAACTCATTGCTTTGAGGAAAGGACAAACATGGAAAAATTAGTCCTCAATTTCAGTTCACAAAAGGGAAACTGAAGATCTCTTGCACGCAGAATAGAACCAGGACCTATAGACTCTGCTCAAGAATTGATGATCTTGAGTATATCATTGACATTGGCCCCAGTTTTTTTGTCTGTAAAATGGGGAGATGAAGTTAGATCAAGTGTCCCAGTAGGTATAGTCTTGGCTCTTGGCATTCTGGGTCGGATAATTCTCATTGTGGAAGCTGTTATGTGCATCGCAGAATGTCTAGAAGCACCCCTGGCCTCGACTCAGTAGACGTCAATAGGATTTCCCTTACGGTGACCAATGGTGTCTCTAGACGTTGCAGATATCCTTTGGACATAAAACCACCCTGGTTGAGAACCACTGAATTAGATCTGTTAGATAATAAGCAATTTAAAATTTTCCAAGCTGGAGTGAGAGTCGGGGCTCTGCTATCTCCTGGTACCTAGCCCTGTGGGTGGCATTGTGGCAAGCATTCAGTACAAGCTGAACGAGTGAGATGAAATAGACAGTTCCTTCCAGTTCTAGATCAGTTCCTTGGTAGCAAGAGAATCACTAGATGGTGATGATCTTATCACCCATGTGACTGCCTCTATTTGGGTACTGTTTAACATTCCTGGATAGAAGTAGACTAAAAATACCACCTGGTGCTATGAAACAAATAGGTCTGTCTGGCAGTTTAGCAACAAATAGTGACTATAATTATCAAGGAGGGTCCACTCAATTTCGACAGCGATCTTAGATCGTGTCCCCTGAAAGTTAACTCTGAATTTTATGAATATGACAAAAAATTTAGTTGAGAAAAATGAGTCCAGATCTTGGAATATCATGATCTGAACCAACAGACACTTATCCTGGTGAGCCACCCAGGTGCCCTCAGCCTGTTTTTTAAAATGGGATTTTACTGGAATACTGCCATACTCATTCATTAACAGATGGTTTAGGGCTTCTTTGATAACACCAATGGCAAAGTGGAATCCTTGGGACAGAGAATCTTTAGCAAGTAAAGTCCAAAGTATTGACCATGTGGTCCCCTTATAAAGAAGCTTACTGGCCCCTTTTGTAGAGCACAAGTTTTCTCAGTGATGCCCTGTTGCACAGTAGGAAATATGCTTATATTTAATGAGCGTGTGTTAGGTTGTTCCATATTAAATTGTCATCATTGTAGGACAAAATGGTCAGGTATTGGCACTTGTGTATATGATCCACATAATGTAACTTTACACGCACATAGGTACACACATGCACACATGCTACTGCTGTCAGTGAATGTAGGAATCGTTATACTAGAGGCACAAACTCAGTATTTCAGGAGCACAGAGTAGCGTGTGCACGGTTCTTACCAGTAAGGGTGAGGGAAAGGGACTAGAAGCTTGAGAGGCGTCCAGAGAAGTGGCTGTGTTTCTGGCTGCTGTGCATTTGAGCTGCACTTCATGGCACCTGTAGGATTTGTTTCGGGTCAAAAGAAGCGTTTTCTACAGGGGTGGGGGTGGGATTGACATTGAGCTATAAGAAACATGCTGCATTCTTTCGTTCAAGCACAATTGCCGTTCATCCTGGAAAACAGTTGCTTAGAATTAGAGGACATTAAAGATCGAGTGAGCATGACTCCCTAATTTTTAGATGAAGGTTGGTGGCAAAGGGATAAGTTCAAGATCTCCCTGTTGTTGACCAGTTGTTTTATTGGCAGGACTAGAGCCTATGTCTTCTATGCCCCAACTCAAGTTGATGTCCATCAGGCCACTCGGAAGTCAGAGAAATCAACTACTAGAGACAGTGGTAGCAGACAGGCCTGGGCTTGCCTTCTGGCTCTGTTACTTACTGTCTCTGTTACTCATCACAAGGTTTGTGAGCCAGAATTGCCTCCAACACAGACGCCCTCAGAGTAGAGGTTTAGAAAGCTCAGAGTCTGAAACCAGACTCTCTGAGTTTCATCCCCGCACCACTATGTGCTAGCTCTGTCACCCTGGGCACATTACTTACCTTATCTGGACCAGTAATATAGAGATAGTACTACTACTTACCTCACTGAGCTATAGGACTGAGTGATTTTAAGATTAAATGCAGGCATAAGGCACACAGAAAAATACCTGGGACATGCTGAGTTCTATATGCTTATTAGAAGAAAAACAGTGGATTGGGACATCTCAGTGGCTCAGTTGGTTAATAAGTGTGTGCCTATGGTGCAACTCATGATCCATGAGTCCTGGGATGCAGCCCTGCCATGGGCTCCTTGCTCAGCAGGGGGCCTGCTTCTCCCTCTACTAGTGTTCTCTTTGCTTATGCTCTCCCATTCTCTCTCTGACAAATAAGTAAATAAATAATAAAATCTTTCAAAAAAGAAAGAAAAAACAGTGTATCCTAGGAGTGTTCTAAGAACCAAGGAGAGTAATTTAGGGGAAGCCTTTTTCCATACATGTAGAACAATACAAGTAGAAATGTATTTTTCTTCTCTTTGTGAATTGAAAGACTAGCATCCTGGAGATTGATGGTGATGATTTTCATTTCTTACAGCCTTACTATTTGCCAGGGATGTGACTTCTGTTAGTTAAGCGTCACAAGATCCAGAGATGGTTCTTAGTTTTGGCTGACAATTGTGACTGCATAGCAGAGTGTAGGAGGACAGTGTGCTGCAGACTCTGGGGCCAGGCTGCCTGGGTCTGAATCCTTGCTCAGCCTCTTACTGGCTGTGTGAACCCAGCTGTGTTGCTTACACCCTGTGCCTTGGGTTTCTAGTCTATAAATGAGAATGATGAATATGGTGGTTTTGAGGATTAAAGGAGATAATTTTGTGAAGTGCTTAGGACAGTGTTTGATGTATAGTATTTGTTTAAGGAAGAATGAAAGCGAGAATCAGACTCCTTGCTGAGCAGGGAGATGGATACAGGGCCCAGTCTCATGACTCTGAGATCATGATGTGAGTTAAAGGCAGATGCTTAACTGACTGAGCCACCCACGTACGCCTCTCATCACCATTTTCACTATTACTGTAGATAGAGTTCTGTGGGCATTCAATATATGCTGGGGATTAACTCTGTTGATATTATTGGTATCACCAGTAGAGCACAGGGCCTGTACACAGTAAGCACTCAGCACACAGGGAATCAATGAATGCATACTCTAGAGCCAGTCTGCTCAGATTCGATTCCGGCTCTATCACATTAGAGCTTTGTGATCAGGCAACTTATTTAATCTCCTTATGCTTGTTTCTGTCTCTATAAAAGAGGGTCTCAGATTCCTAAATTAATGGGGTTGCTGTGAGCAGGAGGTAAGCCAGTCCATTCGCGTGCGCACAGACACACACACACACACACACACACACACACACACACACACACACGTCAGGCCACACTGCCCTCTGCTGACCACACCGTGTAAATGCATATGTAAGTCCCCTGGGCCTCCTTCCACCCTAGGTCCATGGCATCCCTGTACCTGCCTTAATGCGCACAGACACAAGGATGGACCTCTGTGTCCTCCTTACCTCCCTTCAAGTCGGGTCCGGGCTGCTCCCCACAGCTGATTCAGCCACCTCAGGATGTTCGCTCAGGTCGTTCTCCCCCTCCATGGGCCCGATGCGGTTCCTGCAGGATCGATGGCTCTTGCTTGGTTTCTGAGCAGCTGCCCAGGCCAGGAAACCCAGGCCCTCAGGGCTCGGGTTTTGAAGGCTCCCATCTACCTGTGGCCTGCAGGAAAACTGTCGCAGGGAGCCAGATACCTCGGACCTGGCTCTGTCATGGGCCCCAGACATGAAGAATGTGCACTCCATGATGAGGAATACAACACTCGCACACTCCCCAGAGTTTCTCACCTCACTGCCTCCGCTCAGAGAGGTGGGTGAATATTTAATCCTCCCCAAGCTCTAGGTCTTGACTCTAGCAGCTTCCCTTGGCCTGAAACATAATGGAACTCTCAACCTTTAACTTAAATATTGATGCAAATTCTGCATACTCTTCCCCATTAGTTTAGCATGTTTCCATCTGAACCCTGCTTTTAGCCCATCCATGTCTGAGCCTTTTGGGGACTCCTACGGTGTCAATCTGCACTATTGGTCAGAGGGAGGGTCTTGCCACACTTGCCAGCCAGTCCTGCAAAGTGGTTGCAGGACCACGTGAGGGTTCATGTGTTTTAGAGCAGAATACTGACACCAAGACCGCTGCTCTCATCCAGGAAAGAGGATGCATGACACACCATTAGAATTTTCATAGGAATTGCACTGAATCTATAGATTGTTTTGGGTAGTATGGGCATTTCAATCATGGTAATTCTTCCAACGCATGAGCATGAAGTATGTTTCCATTTGTTTGCGTCTTCTTCAATTTCTTTCAGCAGTTTCTGGTAGTTTTCAGTATACAGGTCTTTGCCTCCTTGGTTAATTAGACTCTAGGTATTTTATTTTTTTGATCCATTTATAAATGGGATTGCTTTCTTACTTTCTCTTTCCTATAGTTAATTTGCCTTTACCGCTAACTGGTCTTAAGTTTTACCTTTATCTCTCTTGCCATCAGTAACCATTATTCTGACTTCTAAAACCATAGATCAATTTTGCCTTCTCACTTATACAAATGGAGTCATACAGTCTGTCCATCTTTGTATCTCACTTCTCTTCAAAGAATGCCTGTGAGATTTATACATGTCATTGTCTGTATCTGTACCAATAGTTCATTCTTCATCATTTTGTAGAATCCCATTCTTTGAACATACCTAAAATGTACTTCACTCTACTTTGGTGAGAGAATGGAATTGTTTCCAATCTGGGATAACATGAATAAAGTTGCTATACATATGATAGTACATGTCTGTTGCTGAATACTTGCAGAGATTTTATGATTGGTATATATTCAGGAGAAGAGATGCAGAATCGTAATGGTGTACATAGTTTAAGTTTGATTAAGTTATTACCACACAGTTTTTTAATGCCTAACATATACTCCTACCTCAGTGGAAGCTGAATAAAATTGAATAAAAGTTCCAATTGCATAATTATGCTGAGCAAAATAAGTCAGAGAACGACAAATATCACATGATTTCACTCATGAGAAATCATTGATGAGCACTGGATTTTGTACTGTGTGCTGAATCACTAAATCCTACACTTGAAACTAATATTATACTTTATGTTAACTAACCAGAATTGAAAATAAAATTTAATTAATTAAAAAGTTCTATTCGCTCCATACCCTCAACAACACTTGTTATTATAAATCTTTCAAACTTTAGTTATCCCTATAAGCATGCAGTATTATTTCATCAGAGTTTTCGTATAATTTTAAGGGCCATGTAGTAGTTCCTTCTGTCAAGATGATAAAGTTTTTTAGTTTACTAATCTTTAATTGTTGGAGGCTTGTTTTTGTTTTCTTTTTAATTCTTTACAAAACACCTGGATGATCATCCTAAAATATAAAATTTTTGTGTGCCAATATGAGAAATGAAAAGAGAGTTATCATTACAGAGGCAACTGGGTGGCTCAGTGGGTTGAAGCCTCTGCCTTTGGCTCGGGTCATGATCCCAGGGTCCTGGGATTGAGCCCTGCATTGGACTCTCTGCTCAGCGGGGAGCCTGCTTTCTCCTCTCTCTCTCCCCCTGCCTCTCTGCCTACTTGTGATCTCTGCCTGTCAAATAAATAAATAAAATTTAAAAAAAAGAGTTATCACTACATATGTTACACTTAAAAAAGTTAGGGGCACCTGGGTGGCTCAGTTGATTAAGTGTTTGCCTCAGCAGTTTTGGCTTAGGTCATGGTCTCAGGGTCATGGAATCGGGCCCCACGTTGGGCTCTGTGCTCAGGAAGGAACCTGCTTGAGATTCTCTCTCTCCCTCTACGCCTGTACCAATCTCTCACAATCTCTCTCTAACATACATAAATCAAACTTCTTTTAAAAAAAAAAGATAACAAGACAATACTATGAGCAGTTTTATTCAACAGATTCAACAATGTAGACGAAAATGGAAAGATGTCTTGAAAAATATACCTTAGTGGCACCCACGTGGCCCAGTGGATTAATCCTCTGACTTCGGCTTTGGTCATGATTTCAGGGTCCTGGGATTGAGCCCAGATTGGGCTCCCTGCTTCCCCCTCCTCCTCTGCCTGCCTGTCGACTTGTGATCTCTCTCTCTCTCTGTATCAAAGAAGTAAAATCTTTAAAAAATATATATAACACCACAAAATAAAACAAAAATCTGAATGATTCTATATCTATTATAATAATTGAAATAATTATTAACAACTTTACCATAAAGAAAGTCCTAGATCCAAGTAATTTTACTGGCAAATCCTATCAAACATTTATGGAAGAAATAACACCAAAATTACAAAAACCCTTTCAGACAGTAAAGGAGCAAGTAACACTGGGTGTTATGAGGTTTTAAGCCTTTGCCAATGTGAAAAGTGAAATCACTTTAATCTTATTTGTCCTTTCATAACTAATAAGATTGGATTTTTTTTAAGATTTTTGTTTGTTTTTTTTCAGAGAGAGACAGTGAGAGTGGGAAGACAAGCAGGGGCAGTGGGAAAGGGAGAAGCAGGCTTCCCACTGAGCAGGGAGCCTGATATGGGGTGTGATCTGAGCCATGACCTGAGCCAAAGGGAGATGCTTAACAACTGAACCACCCAGGCGCCCAAAAATGTTTCTTTTTTTAAAAGAAAATGTATTTATTTGAGAGAGAGAGATACCACAAGTAAGCAGAGGGCCTGGCAGAGAGAGAGCAGGGGAAGCAGGCTCCCTGTTGAGCAAAGAGCCTGATGTGTGTCTCGATCCCAGGACTCTGAGATCATGACCCAAGCTGAAGGCAGAGGCTTAACCCACTGAGCCATCCAGTTGCCCCAGATTGAAGTTTTCTGTATATTTGCTGTCCTTTTCCCATTTTAAAATCTTTGAGAGAGGGAGAGAGAACAAGGGAGAGAGAACACGAGTTTGGAGGGGAAGGCAGAGGAAGAGAAAGAGTCAGAGAAGAGAGAATCTCAAGCAGGCTCCCCACTGCATGGGGAGCCTGGCACTGACATGGGGCTCAGTCTGACAACTTAAAGTTCATGAACTGAGCCAAAATACATCAAGGGTTGGACCCCTAACTGAGTGAGACTGAGCAGAGTGTGGTGTGCTCATTATGAAAGTAAAAGTCCTCAGTTCACAGTCCCTCTACCTCCACGCTATGGTCTAAAATACCTGCTTGTCATTAGAGCACTTTTGACCTAAGGTATCATTCAAAGACTGCAACTGTGGAGAGACGGATCATGAATCCAGTCACTCCTCATTTACTAGATTTTCAGTAGTGCACTAAGGCACAAGGAGACAAGGTAGTTTCTTTTTGATGGAGAAAGGAGACAGGTCGTGAAAAACCAGAATATAAAAACCATAAAACTCAGTCCTGATGGAGGCCCCATGCAGCCTGATAAGTGGAGTTAAAGAATCAAAACAAGCCCTCTGGCAAAATATTTCATTACAGACCAGGGCATGTACCATATTTGTCTGGGGGATAATCTGTTCAGGGAACCAGAAATGTAATAAGACAAAGAAAATTGCAAGATTATAATTCTTGGAGAGACGGAGAGTGTGTGGCTGGAAGTAATTTGGAATATTGTCTAAGAAACCCATAAAGGACACAGGAGTCAAAGGAGGATGTTGCTAACCACCTACCTGAGCAAAGTAGATCAGACCAACTGCAGGGCTTTGCTTCTGACTGAGAGGGGCATGCGAGTTTAGGGCCAGAGGTGCTTTGCTTGGCACTCTAGGGATGAGGCTGCACACTGTCACCTCTTTCTTTTTAATCCTTCCCCACTCAGCAAGCAGCTTTTTCTCCAAACAGATGTTGAACAAGTGTCTAAAGGATGTTGGTTAAATTTTCGTTATGAAGAATATTGGGCTTCCCAATATTGGGCTGCTGAAGGGCTGCCCATCTCAGTCTCACCCTGGCTGCAAGAAGGTGGAGAGAAGAGAAGTGGAGAGATGCCGCACTTTTCCTGGTACTCACTTGAATCCTCAAACTCTCCAGCTTGCTCCCTCCTCCCTTCCTGACAAAACAAAGAGAAAAAGAAGAAAAGGGTAAAAGTCGGAGGATGTATTCGGTTATAAAACACCAGAACTCCTTTCCCCTGCCTATAATGTAAGGGTGATAGAGCTCCGACATCTCCTATCCCCCATTCCAAAATTGGAGAAGCTCTGAAAAATAAAACTGCTTCTCATATTTCATTTGATGCAAAACCTGACCTATCAGGAAGTGAAACTCTGTGTAGTCTTTATCCTAATCAGTAGACATATTCATATATTTCAATGCAGAAATATTTACTGGTATGATTTCAAGATGCAGCTCCATGGTTTTATGTACCATATCACCTTTATAAAAGCTGAGAAACAATGAAATCTATAACACGTTAGCCCTATAGTTTTCAGGTAAGAAATAATATTGAAAGATATTTCAGAAGCGATAAGTGAGAGAATGTTCACAAAGCACCCAGAACGTGCCTGACACCCAAGAAACAAGAATTCAGTTTCCTTCTGCCCATGTTTGGCTTATTTGGAGAAGGAGCTCTTCTTCAGAAATTAGCTCCAGGCTGGATAATGGGGATCAGATATTACCAATGAGGTACAGAGTGAAAATATTTGCAACTTCTACCAGAGAGATCTAATATATATCTAACATATCCAGAACTCTCAAAGAAGAAAAAGACCAAACTTGGTAGGAAAATAGGAAAAATAAACGAATAGATAGTTTATAGGAAATGATAAGCAAATGTTCCTTAAACATTAAAAAAAAAAAAAAAAAAGCCCACAGACGGTTACAAGAGGGAAGGGATGGGGTGAAAGGGTAATTGGGTGATCGGTCCTGAGGAGGGCAGGTGTGGTGATAAACACTGGGTGTTACATTCAACTAATGAATCTTTTAACACTGCATCAGAAACTAATAATGTAGTATATGTTGGTTAATGGGACATAATAACAATAATGATGATAATAATAATAATAAATGAGCCACCCTTGGGAGACTTCTTGTTTTCTGCTCCCTTCAACCCAGGTCCCTGTTCCCTCTTCTGGATGCTCTCTCCTTCCGTTCCAAACTCCTGTCCGAGAACCACGAGGTGAACAATGTAGAAAGCAAAGCAGGACCAAACTGCAACAACAAGCAATTACACAACCAGAGTAGGAGGTTCCAGCCCTCTCTCAGCAACTCAATGCAGTCTACAGAGCATCCACGAAATACAGGTCTTGATGGCAAACCATCTGAATCCCACAGCTGTCTCCATGCATCTGTCCACATCCACATCCACTGCGGAGGACACATTGATTTTAGGCACAGAGACCATTACAAAAATGCTCCCGATTTACTTTGGCCATAAGGGAAATTTCAATCTGTTTCAGAGGCATGAAATCACACAGAACATTTTGTGGTAACATAACGTGCTAGAAATCACTGATATAAAACTAACCAGAAATTCCCATATGTTTAGAAAGAGAGAAGTACCTCTAACAATGATATAGGAGTAAAGAAATAGAAAAAAAGAGCTACATTGGAACTGAATGATATGAGCATGATACAATTGTAATCAAATATGTCTTTGGCTGAGAATATCCTGGAAATGTGGTGAGAACACTATATGGTCTCAAAATTATGCCTAATAGACTGAACCCTATAAATCCTATGTGATGAAGGAGAACACAAACCCATCCTGACATAGGCCTCCTGTCATTTGCTACCAATATCCCACGTCCCTCCAACCCTACACAGTACCCCAGATGGACTGGCACCATGTGGTGGCCCCAAGTGGCTCCAGAAAGGATGCCAAGCTGTCCTCTGACTCAGGAAGTTGGATGCAGTCCTGTAGACATGCTCTGACCAGTAAGATGTGCGAGGCAGTGAGACATGCCATCTCGAAAAGAACACCTGGGACTGAGTCTGGCTCCTGCTCCGTCCATCTCATATAGCACCTGGCAATTACCTATGGTGGGTGCTCTTTCATCCTGGCCCCATGAAGAGCGTGTGGACATGTGGCAGGTGCTAGAAACATACTTCCCTAATAGAAGCTGCTAAGGCACAGGGTTACAGGTTACTCACAGTAACATCTGGCCCTTCCTAACTGGCACACATCCTCCAGTCTTCTCTCTGTGAGGCAGCACAGCCTTAAAGGCAAATGATGAACTCTATTGTCTGAGACATAGGGTTTGACTTCCACCTCTGTCCATGTCTTTATTCCAACCTCAGGCAATTTACTGTGAGTCTCTGAGCCTCCATTTCTACACTATAAGGTGGTTGGTTATACCATCTCAGGTTTGGGGGATTAAGGAAATAATAATACATGTAAAGTTTGAGTCAGCAACTGGCACAGACAGTAAATGCTCAATAAATTTTTGCTGTATACCTTTATGTCTCGATTGTAAACATTCTGAAAGCTCAGAAATGTATTGTGACAAAAGAAGGACTTGTTCAATTTTTGGCTTGTGCATCCATTTGATCTGTGTTTTTCAACAAACAGTGTAATATTTAAATTCATTGACAGTATTTTTCCTCTTAACAAGGTACTCTGCTCTTTTTAAGTTACAAATTATAGCTTGCTTCAGCATTTTAAATTATTTAATGTTAAATGTTGCCAATAATTTAATCGTTTTTCTATTGTGGGGCATTTTCATGGGCTGCACACGGCACCAAAAACAAATGAAGTAGATTAAAGCATATGATGTATTACAGGCTAGAATAAACACTTTGTTCACTTTTGTTTGTCATGTATCTATATATGTTTACATATATGTATATATGTATACAATTTAAGATGTACTCCCAGAGACTCTAAGATGGTGGAGAAATAGGAGACCTTCATTTCATCTGGTCACAGGAATTCAGTTAGACAGTTATCAAATCATTCTGAACGCCTGTGAACTCACCCAGAGATGTAAGAAAAGAGCAGCTGCAACTCTAGAAATATAAAAGCGACCTCTTTCTACAAGATAGGACATGTGGAGAAGTGAATTCGCGTTGATATATGGGAAGATAAACTGCAGGGAGGTACCAGAAAATGATATAGTAGAGGACTGCAAAGTAAGGACTTTTAGAAGTTTGCTCTGATGAGGGTCATTCCTGCTTGAACGGTACCCAGGTGGTGAAGCAGGGCAGAATCCTAGGTGGGACAGTGTCATCTCGAGATGCCCAAGGTCACAGAAATAACAGAGTTGCCGAGTGTGGCAGAGCTCCCAGGCATTGAAGCGGGGACTCTTGCTGGAATCATCAAGCCCCAGTGTGGACTCTCAGCTCCAGGCTGCCAGAAGCCATGGGACCCAGCAACAGCACACAGTGCCAGCAGGGACCCAGCAACAGCACACAGGCAACATCCCCTCTCCTCCCAGAAGGATTGGCCTGGGTGTGCCCTGCAGGAGTCTCTAGGGTTTGGAGACTCGAACAGGGTTCCGCCCTGAGATACAAATGCTAGTCATAGGCTGGGTTAGCACACAGAGCAGACAGATACCAGGGAGCCAGGAACGATTCACTGCTTTTCCCTGAGGGTGCACTGAGGAATGGGGCCTCAGACTCTTGGATCCCAGCCTGGACTTTGCGAGGCTGCCTTTTTCATTCTCCTCATCTAAGGAGGCACAGAGAACCTTCAGGGAACAAAAGCTGGAGCAAACTGGAGTAGATTACTGAGCTTGACACCTAGGCAAGTGCAGTGCAATTCTGCCCTGGGGCAAAAATGCCACAGAATCAAGGCAACAGGCTCCTTACCCAGAGGATCAGCAAGAACACACCACCAAGTTTACTGATCACTGAGAATGCCCAAACCCCAGTGCTAGGGGAATATAGCATATAGAATTCATGGGTTTTTTTTTCCCCTTGGCTTTAAAAATAAAAATATTTTTCATTGTGTTCTTAGTCACCATCAAATATATAATTAGTTTTTGAGGCAGTGTTCCAAGATTCATTGTTTATGTACAACAGCCAGTGCTCCGTGCAATACATGCCCTCCTTAATACCTACCACCAGATTCACGCATCCCGCCCACGCCCTCCCCTCCAAATCCCTCAGTTTGTTTCTCAGTCTCTCATGGTTCAACTCCCCCTCTCATTTCCCCCAATTCACTTTTCCTTTTCTCTGCTGATGTCTTCCATGTTATTCCTTATGTTCCACAAGTAATTGAAACCATATGATAATTGACTTTCTCTGCTTGACTTAGTTCATTCAGCATAATCTCCTCCAGTCCCATCCACACTGATCCAAAAGATGAGTATTCATCATTTCTGATGGCTGAGTAATATTCCATTGTATATTATGGACCACATCTTCTTTATCCATTCACAGTTTTGTCTTTCAGTTTTAAATTTTTGGTCTCTCTTCTTGTCAACCAATTTATTTTATCCACAATTCTTTAATCTTAACTTTCACTTTTGTACTTAACTTTCTATCCTTCCATTATATTTAATTTTCTTTTTGTAAATATTTAAGTTTCTCTTTCTTTATAAGTTTGGGGTGCAGTTTCTTCTAACAGACCAAAATACACCTAGAATCTAGTGTAGTATTCTCTTTGCTTTAACTGCCTAATCATACTCTCTTCTCTTCCTCTCCCTCTTTCTCTTCCACTTTTTGTTTTTGTATGTTAAGTTTTTTAGTTGTTTTTGTTTTGTTTTGTTTTTTTCAAGTCTTTTTAAATTTTCATCTTCATGGATACATTCTATCCTTTCCGTATATTTAATTTTATTTTTGTGTATATACATGTGCACATATATATAAAATTTATATATATATGTATACATATATATGTTACAAGATTATATATATATGGAAATCAGTAAATTTGTAAAATATAGAAGTGCCAGCATGGACCATATTATTTCATATGTATTATATAATACTGTATATTGTATGTATTATTTATATATATTTCATATGTATATTTATGGAAGATTTTCCTTCTATACAATTTTGAGGTGGAGCTTTTTCTAACAAACCAAAGGATACACTCAGGATATGTAGCGTATTGCTCTGTTTTCCCTACATGTCCCATAATATTCTTTCTGTTCTTTTCACCTGGCTGAGTAACTTCCCTTTTTTTTTTCTCTTTTTTTTGGATTTTGGACTTTTAGGTTTCATTTATAGGTGGGTATTATAGAGGGCACAGATTGCATGGAGCACTGGGTGTGGTGAAAAAATAATGATACTGTTATGCTGAAAATAAATAAATGAAAAAAATTTGAAAAATAAAAAGACCTCATGTGAGACAGGAATCCATCAGAATCCTAGAGGAGAACATAGGCAGTAATCTCTTCGATATCAGCCACAGGAACTTCTTTCAACATATGTCTCCAAAGGCAAAGGAAACAAATGCGAAGATGAACTTTTGGGACTTCATCAAAATCAAAAGCTCCTGCACAGCAGAGAATATGGAGCTTAAAATCATATATGGAAAGGCTTGGGGGATAAAGAAAAGTCACACAAACACACAAAAAATATAATAGCACTAACTTCCTATCTTTTCATAGTCACTCTGAATGAAAATGAAATAAATGGACAATCAAAAGGTACAGGGCATAGGATTGGATGAAAAGGCCAAGACCCATCCATAATATTATCTAAAGAGAATCAGTGTAGACCTAAAGATACCCCCAGACAGAAAGTGAGGGTTTTGGAAAAATAGTTATCATGCTAATGGACATCAAAAGAAAACTGGCATAGCAACCCTTATCAGACAAATTAGATTTTATGGGCACCTGGGTGGCTCAGTGGGTTAAAACCTTTGCCTTCGGCTCAGGTCATGATCCCAGGGTCCTGCGCTCGAGCCCCACATCGGGCTCTCTGCTCAGCAGTGAGCCTGCTTCCCTCTCTCTCTCTCCTGCCTCTCTGTCTTCTTGTGATCTCTGTCAAATAAATAAATAAAATCTTTTTAAAAAATTAGATTTTAAACCAAAGACTGTCATAAGAGATGAAGAAGGCTACTATATCATATTAAAGGCTCTATCAAACAAGATCTAATAATGATAAATATTTGTGTTGCTAACACAGGAGCAGCCAATTATATAAGCAAAATATAACAAAATTAAAGAAACACAGCAACAGTAATACAATAGTAGTAGGGGACTTGAACACCCCACTTACAGGAATGGACCTATCATTTAAGCAGAAAATCAACCAGGAAACAAGTGTTTTGAATGACACAGGGCACCAAGTGGACTTCACATATATATTCAGAACATTCCATGGTCAAGCAAAAAAAAAAAAAAAAAAAAAAAAAAGACATTTTTCTTGAGTACACATAGAACATTCCCCATCCCGACAATAGATTACATACTGGGTCACAATCACATTTCAACCAGTACCAAAGACTGGTATTATTCCTCACGTATCCTTAGACCCCAGTGCTGTGTGAATTTTTAACTTAATCATGAAAGGAACTCACATATATGGAAAGAACTCACATACATGGAGGCTAAAGAGCTTCCTACTAAAGAATGAATGGGTCAACCAGGAAATTAAACAAGAACTGAAAAAAAAATCATGTAAACAAATGAAAATTAAAAAAAAAAGAAAACAATGGTTTAAAACGTTTGGGATGCAGCAACGGTGGGCCTGAGAGGGAAGCATATAGTAATACAAGGCTTTCACAAAAAACTAGAAGAGTCTCAAATACACAACCTATCCTTACACCCAAAGGAGCTGGAAGAAGAACAGCAAAGAAGCCTAAACATGGCAGATGAAAAGAACTAATAAAAATCAGAGCATAAGACAATGAAATAGAAATCAAAGAATGGTAGAACAGATAAATGAAACAAGGAGCTAGTTGTGTGAAAGAATCCATAAAATTGATAAACCCCTGCCAGACTTATCAAAAACAGAAAAGAAAGGAACTAAATAAATATAATAATGAATTGTATTTGACCAACAACAAAGAAATACAAACACTGAAGAAACACAATTATAAGAACATATAATGAGCAGTTCTACGTCAACAATTAGGCAATCTGGAAGAAATGGAGGCATTCCTAGAGTTGTCTAAACTACCAAAACTGAAATGGGAAAAAATAGAAAACCTGAACACATAACCAGCCAGGAAGTTGAACCAATAATCACAAATCTCCCAACAACAAGAGTCCAGCACCTGATGACTTCACAGAGGAATTCTACCTCAAAAGGAACTCTACCAAACATTTAATGAAAAACTTACACCTATTCTTCTGACACTGTTTCAACTACTCACCAATAAAAAAAAATCTGATACACACACACACACAAAACAGAAATGGGAGGAACACTTTCAAACTCTTTCTGTGAAGCCAGCATTACCTGCTCCACAAAACAAAGACCCCAGCAAGAAGGAGAATTACAGGCCAGTATCCTGATGAACATGGATGCAAAAATTGTCACCAAAATACTAGCCAATAGGATCCAACAGTCCATTAAAAGGATTATTCGCCGCAACTAAGTGATATTTATTCCTGAGTTGCAAGGGTGGCTCAACATCTGCATATCAATCAATACGATATACTCCATAAATAAAAGAAAGGACAAGAACCATATGATCCACTCATAGATGCAAAAAAAAAAAAAAAGCACTGACAGGTATAGCAATTTTTCTTGATTAAAAGTCTTTACAGTGTAGGGCTAGAAGGAACATACCTTAATATCATAAAAGTCAAATAAGAAAAGACTAGTGAATATCATTCTCAGTGGGGAAAAACTGAGAGCATTTCCCCTAAGAACAGGAATATAACAGGGATGTCTACTATCACCACAGCTATTCAACACAGTACTAAAAGTCCTAGCCTCAGCAATCAGATAAAGAAGAAATGAAAGGCATCTGAATCAGCAAAGACATAGTCAAACTCTCACTCTGCAGATCACAAGGTACTCTATGTGGAAAACCCAAAAGACTTCACTCCAATATTCTAGAACTCATGCAGAAATTCAGCAATATGGTAGGATATAAAATCAATGCACAGTAATCAGCAGCACTTCTATATCATGTGAGAGAAGAACGGAGAAATTAAGGAGTCGATCCCCTTTACAATTGCACTCAAAACTGTAATATACCTAGGAATAAACCTAACCAAAGAGGCATAGGATTTGTCCTCTGAAAACTATGGAACACTCACGAAAGAAATTGAGGAAGACACAAATAAGTGGAAAAACATTTCATACTCATGAGTTACAAGAATGAATGCTGTTCAAATGTCTATGCTGCCTACAGCAATCTATATATTCAACGCAATCTCTATGAAAATACCATCAACTCTTCACAGAGTTGGAAGAAATAATCCTAAAATATGTACAGAGCCACAAAAGACCCTGAAAATCCAAAGGAATGTTGAAAAATAAAACCAAAGGTGGTGGCATTATAATTCCTGACTTTAAGCTCTACTACAAAGCTGTAGTCATCAAGACAGTATGGTACTGGCAAAAAAACAGACACACAGAGCAATGGAACAGAACAGAGAGTCCAGAAATGGACCCTTACCTCTATGGTCAACCAATCTTTGACAAGGCAGGAAAGAATAGTCAATGGAAAAAATGCAGTCTCTTCAACAAATGGTGTTGGAAAAATTGGACAGCCACATGCAGGAGAATGCAAGGTGGACCATTTCCTTACACTATACTCAAAATGGATGAAAGACCTAAATGTAAGACAGGAATCTAGAGGAGAACACAGACAGGAACTTCTATGACCTCAGCCACAACAACTCCTTGCTAGACATATCTCCAAAGGCAAGGGAAACAAAGGCAAAAATGAAGTACTGGGAATTCATCAAAATAAAAAGCTTTTGCACAACACAAGAAACAGTGGACCACACCAAACAACTGACAGAATGGGAGAAGACTATTGGAAATGACCTATCAGATAAAGATCTGGTGTCCCAGATCTATAACGAATTTCTAAAACTCAACACTCAAGGGACAAATAATATAGTCAAGAAATGGGGAGAAGACATGAACAGACACTTCTCCTAAGAAGACATACAAATGGCCAACAGGTACATGAAAAAATGTTCCACATCACTCAGCATCAGGGAAATAGAATTCAAATGCACAATTAAATAAAAGAAAAAAATCACAATGAAATACCACCTCACACCAGCCAGAGTGCCTAAAATTAACAAGTCAGGACATAACAGATGTTGGTGAGGATGCAGAGAAAGAGGAATCCTCTTAGAGTGTTGGTGGAATGCAAGCTGGTACAGGCACTCTGGAAAACAGTACGGATGTTTCTCAAATAATTGCAAATAGAGCTACCCTACGACCCACCAATCACAGTACTGGCTATTTACCCTCAAGATACAAAATGTAATGATCTGAAGGGGCACATGCACCCAAATGTTTACAGCAGCAATGTCCACAATAACCAAACTGGGAAGAGCCCAGATGTCTTCCAAATCATTCCAGTCTTCCTATCCATTCCAAAAGATGAATGGATAAAGATTATATAATGTGTGTTTGTGTGTGTGTGTACACATACACACATACACACAATGGAATGCCACTCAGGCATCAAAAACTGAAATCTTGCCATCTGCAATGACACTGGAACTGTGACGATAGAACTAGAAAGTATTACTGTAAACAAAATAAATCAGAGGAAGACAATGATCATATAATATCATACTATCATACTAGTGAAATTATGTGGAATTTAAGGCACAAAACAGAGCATCATAGGGGAAGAGAGGGAAAAATAAAACCAGACGAAAGCAGTGAGGTGCACAAACCAGAAGTACTCTTAATCATAGGAAAGGAACTGAGAGCCTCTAGAGAGGAGGATGGTGGAGGGATACAGTAACTAGGTGATGGGCATTAAGGGGTGCTTGTGACGTAATGAGCCTTGTGTTTGATAAAAGACTGATATCACTGACCTCTAACTCTGAAACCTGTAATATATACTAACTAACTGGAATTAAATTAAAGAACTAAAAACAAAAACAATGTACTACCACCCCCTTCTCCCAAACCCCCTCCCCCCAGCAACCCTCAGTTTGTTTTGTGAGATTAAGAGTCACTTAGGGGGTGGTATTATGGACATTGGGGAGGGTATGTGTTTTGGTGAGTGCTGTGAAGTGTGTAAACCTGGTGATTCACAGACCTGTACCCCTGGGGATAAAAATATATGTTTATAAAAAATAAAAAATTATATTAAAAAAAAATAAAAAAAATAAAAGGATAATCAAATGATAAAAAAAACAAAAAAAACAATGTACTGCCTACTATGACTAATGTTTTGAAAAGCATGTTAGCAGTTCTTGATTTGAATTTCTTTTTCATATTTTGAAAGATGACAAAAAGCCTTCAGGGGCACCTCAGTGACTCAGTTTTTTAAGCACCCAACTCTTGATTTTGGCTCAAGTCATTATCTTAGGATCATGACATCAAGCCCTGAGATAGGGCTCAGGCTCAACAGAGTATCTCAAGTGAGCCTCTCTCTCTCCTTTCCTCTCTCTCTCCCCTGCCCCATCTCTCTCAAAGACAAATAAATCTTTAAAATAAAGGTTACATATAAACTTCTCATAAAAAGATTACATTACATACATTACATACATCTATTTCTAGACACTGGTCTGATGTTTTTTCCTGTAGGTTGACATGCCAGCCATAGATTCCCATTGGTTTTCCACCACAGGAAAGAAACTTTCGCTCTTTTGAGATGATATGCTACTATACAGAGAAAACACTAAAGACTCTACCAAGTAACTACTAGAGTGATTAATGAATTCAGTGAAGTTTCAGGATATAAAGCTAATACACAGAGATATTTTGCATTTTTATACACTCCTAAGGTAAGTCAAGAAAGAGAAATTAAGAAAACAATCCTGTTTACAATTACTGCAGAACGTTTAAAACACCTAGCAATAAACTTAACCAAGGAGGTGAAGCACCTGTACTCTGAAAGCTATCCAACACTGGTGAAAGAAATGGAAGATGGCAGAAACAAATTCATGAGCAAATGCCATGTTCCACAATTGGGACAACGAAGATGAAAATGTCCATACCACCTAAAAGAACCCACGGTTTAATGCAATCCTACCAAAATATCAACAGCAGTTTTCACTCAACCAGAACAAAGAATCCAACAGAACAGAAAAGACCCTGAGTGGCCAAAGCTATCTTGAAAAAGAAGAACAACACTGGAAGTACCAAAATTCCAGATTTGAAGGTATACTACAATGCTGTAGTAATCAAAACAATAAGGCCTGGTACAAAAATGAACACACACATCAATGAACACAACAGACAGTCCAGAAATAACCCCATTCTTATATGGTCAATTCACCCATGACAAAGGAGATCAGAAATGCACAATGGGGAAAAGATCTGTCTCTTCAGCGAATGATATGGAAAGAGGACAGCCACCCACAAACAATGAAATTGCACTGCTTTCTTACACTATGCCTAAGAAAGACTCAAAAGAGATTAAAGACTTACATGTGAGACCTGACGCCAATGGCAGTATCACAGCCAATGAGGTTTATCCGAGGCTCGATTATTGCTAATTGAAAATTCCTAAAAGAATATAGGCTGTGATGTCTTTAATATTGACCAGACATGCCCAGGAATTGGGCCCAGACAAGGAGAAACAATGTTGCAAATCTAATGACATAAAAATTAAATAATGATAAAAAATATAATAAAAATATTTTAAATATTTAGATATTTATTAAATATTAATAAATATTAAATATCAATTATTTTTAATAGTTAAATATTATTAAATGTATATTTAAATATTTGTTAAATATTAAATAAATAAAATAAACAAAATGATAAAAAAGAGGGAATTCAGGCTTGGAGCAAAGAACAATCTGGCCCTGCCCCACATTCTATAATTCCCATTCCTGACAACTGTACCAGCATTAAAAGATTGGTCTGCTGACAACTTGAGAGAGTTCATGAACCAGTATTGTCAGGGAAATGTTACAAGACCTTTTGAAAAGACTGCAAAAAGGGCATACCTTGCTTGTCCCACTTGCCTAAAATACAATCTTGGGAAACAAACCCATACCTCCCCTGGGCATTTTAAACCACTCAATGAACCATCTGACATTTGGCAACTGAATTTCATGCAATTTCCTCATTTCATGGATAGAAGTAAGTGTTAGTTAATGTGCCTATGTCTTCTCACTAGACAAACGCTTTCCCTTGGAGAAAGGCCAATGACTCTTTTGCGGCTAAAATCCTGTTAGAAAAAAATTACCCCTCCCAGCGAAGCCCTCTTGAAGTATACACAGTGACCAGAAAACCCACTTTACCCTGCAGGCGTTTCACCAGTTTGCAATGTTTTGCTAGTTTTAGAAAAATTTCATTGTATGTTACTGTCCTCTGTCTTCAAAGTTAGTCTCACAAAATGACCACACTACTGGGGACTCCATTGGCAAAATCTACGGAGACTTTCCAGCTCCCTGGGTCAAAGGGATTGCTGTCACTCCTAAATCTCAAGTCCACCCCTTTGTGGAAATAGGTCTCTTCCCCTGGGAGATAGTCACTGGATTTGATTTGAATTCGATGTGCATTCGACCACTGCCTCTCTGGACCCACAGTTGGGAAAAGGGGATGTATTTCTAGAAAGCAAAGATCGAATTGCCTCTATTCAACCTAACCACACTGCAGTAGATCAGACTTTTTCATAGTGCACTCCCAGGGGACACTTAACTTGACTGCCACACCTTGCAACCTGGAGATTCTGTTGGGAAAAATCTCCACAAAGATTCTCTCCAACCTCCCCCGAGAAGCCTCTCTCCAATACTGCTAATAAAACCTTGCACTCCCAAACTCCAGGGAATGGACGCTTGGGTCCAGGGACACCTTTAAAGGAAGAACCAAAGCCTGACTTGACCTATACATCATCTGGTCACAGGAAGGTTAATACTGCACCAACCGAAATACAAATCATCTGTGGAGACAGCCTTCCCCACATGTATGGACCAGGCCTGCATTCCTCTCCTTACTATTGCTCCTTCTCCATATTCTGTGCAAAGAACACGTCATTTTATGCATTCTGAGTCTCTTGCAAAAGGAAGAAACTTCTTTGGATTATGGCCTTCCCAGAAAACACTAATTTTGATCTTGTGAGCATTTCTAGACATTTAGATGGTTCAGAATTCAAAAGTCATTCCTTTACCTCTACTATTAACTGAATCCTGATTCCAATCCAAATGCATGGTTTCTGAACTCACAACATAACAGACCACTTTTGATAACACATAGAGTTCTAAACTGTTCTTTTGAAAGAACAATACTGTTTGGAAATGTCCCGGAAGTATTCCTAGTCTAACAACACGTTCTCTAATGAACGCTTCATGTTTTTCAGTGTACTCTATGTCCTCAAACACACTCCCTGATTTCATTCAGTGCACTCTCACAGTATTTCACTATTTTGCTCATAGCCACTCATGGAGGACACTTCCAGGAGGCATACAGGATTCTGAGTTGGCCTTCATATGGAGAAACCCTCCCTCCTTCAGTCCAAACAAGTGCCAATATATATTTTTAGCTGGCTCCTATCATATGTAGAGTCCTGGTTTAGAAACAACATATGGTTTGGAATTGTCTCCTTACTTTGGTTCTGTACTTGCTGTTCCTCAAAACCTTTGTGTTAACACCATGCCCAGTGAGGTGATGCTGGCTCACTGGTTTCAATCTTGAGGAGATACAACCTTCACAAGGGGAGTGGGTGAGAGTTTCTCCCTTTTAAGCCTCTCTGTTCCTCAAGGCTCACTTGAGTAGTTTACAACTGTCATGCACATTCAACCAACATGGGATATGCCAACTAGAAAAGGCTTTGCTGGCACTGAAACACAAAACCACTAAATACAAAGAGCTTGACTGTTGATTTGAAATTCCTCCAAGGAAAGTTTCCTGAAGTTTTAATTTATAGTACAATTAACTCACACACACTGTTGTATTCATTTCAGGTGTATAATCATGATTCAGCACTTCCATGCAATAGCTGGCATTCATCACAAGAATACAACTCAGTCCCCATCGTCTGTTGAACCCATCTGCCCCACAAACACCTCCTTTCTGATTACCAACAGGTTGTTCTCTAGTTAAGAGTCTGTTTTGTAGTGTGCCTCTTTTTAATTTCTCTTCGCTCATATGCTTTATATCATAATTTCCACAAATGAGTGAAATAGTATAGTACCTACCTTTCTCTGACTGACTTATTTCGTTTGATCAGACGGGACAAAGTCATAAGGGGAATGTCACAGCAGAGGGAAGAGGTTTTGGTAGGGGGTGTTATGACACACTACCATTCCAAATAAATGGGGAGCCAAAAGGAGGACATGGACTAGATCTTGCACATGGGTGTCCCACTATTCCAGCTAGCAGAACTCTATTCTCATCTCTCTATCCAGCCCCCCACCTCCTCCAACAGGCCTCACCCATGAAAAGCCATAAAGATTTGTACCACCAGATGCCTCCAATGCACTTCTGGTTCTTAACAGCCTTTCAAATTGCCCCCTGTCTCTGACAAGACTGAACCTCTCCGAAGTTCCCCAATGTGCCAAAGGATCAGTCACCGCTTCTTTGGCCTACATTCAGTTTTCCTTCCTTCTCAACAAACCCAACATTTGCTGATACTTCTAACCTTGAAGGTTACAAACTAGACGGCACTTTGTTTTACCTGGGGCTCTGATTGCAACAGTAATCTGCAAGTGGGCCCCAAGTGCATTCTTCTAAGACACCCCGAGAGCCAGCAAGTTGTGTTTTCAGCTCCCTACTACATGCTGCTCTTGTGCCTCTTGAGTCGGGATTTCTCCCAAGAAACAAGCCAGCTTCTGTAACAAACGAACCATGGCATCTCCGGTATGGCATTCCCGCGACCCCTCCATCCAGGGATCCTTGAGTAAAATAGGTCTTGTTCAAATATCCTCGAGGAAAATGAGGACCAAACCGTGGGAACACCACCAAAAATGTAACAATGAGGCGGCTTACCTACCAGCAGGTTTCTGGAAGCCACCCAGAGCCCCTCCCTCAGCTCTCAGCCAACAAGGCCGCTTCTGCATCGCAACACAGGAGGCACCAACCTGCTGCAAAGCCCCGAGGGTCTCTCCAGGGTAGCATCAGAACTGGCTGCAAATGCAGCCCTGGCCCTCTGAGGGGCTCTGGGTCCTCAGCTGGTGGCAGAAACCCTTCTGGCTGTGAGGAAAGCAGCGTCAGATGACGCCATGGTGAGCCTTCTGCTCCCTAAATCTGCTGTGGTGCATGGGCACACAAAGTGCCCCTGCTGGCCTGAGGCGCTTGGGCGCCCTCTGCCCGCTTCCCTGGGAATCCCCGCAATGCTCTAAGCTGGGGCTGCTCAGCGGGAGGCACTGAGGCAGCTCTGGTTCCAGGGAGCCTGTTCTCTACACCAGGGCAGGCCTCTGTGTCAGCACCTCAGACACAAAGAAATCACTTCCTTCTTTCTCTGTGAGTGAAGAATGAACCGAACTTGACAATGTCACTACATAATGTGTAGTACTTGCACCACTCCATTCAATAATAAGACTACTGACATACAAAATGGAAAGTTACAGGGGCGCCTGGATGGCTCAGCGGGTGATGCCTCCACCTTTGGTTTAGGAAATGATGTCAGGGTCCTGGGAATGAGCCCTGCAACAGGCTCTTAGCTCAACAGGGAGCCTGCTTCACCCTCTCTCTCTGCCTGCCTCTGCCTACTTGGGATCTCAGTCAAATATATAAATAAAATATTTTTAAAAAATGTAAAGATAGATGCATTTACCCTCCAAAATAGTCATACTACACAATTACACTACTGTAATTTTTTTTCTTTCCTTCTTTTTCCTCTTAGGAATATTTTCCAGTCAGGCCAGGATATATGAAAGTACACTGATACAAGACATCATCTAGCACCATGATCTTGATCATGAGAGTTTATTTTGACCATGCCAATAAAGTGTTCAGTGACACATAGGTGCCAGGGTCAAAATGCAAACCTAGAGGGAGCTTCACATGTGTTATGAATTACTGCATGTCTCTTTAGATCGCATTTTCAATGAAAGGTGCTTTAGATATGGTAGATGGATGAAATCATTTCCATCAGTCTGGTAAGGAACCAATGTTACCTTTGAGTACTAATTGCCATCTCTTCACAGGCAGAAGAAAGCTTGGTGAAGTATGACATTTCTGCTTGGTTGTAGGAGAAGGCTGCAGGGATTGAAGCCATCCACCTAACATCCTGTGTCAGGATGGGCAGTGAATTTGAGGATAGCAACCCCTCATCCTACTGCACATTGCTAGCCCCAGAGGGAGAATATGGACCTTATTCTCAATACTCTGGGTTGAGATCAGCTGTGCCTCTGTGTCAGTTCCAGACTGCAGGACCTGGGGCCTGGTTCTGGAACTTGAGATAGGCCCTGCTGGTGCAGGAGGAATGCAGCAGGGACAGGGGCAGGGAGAGAGATGGCTCAGGGCCACCTCCCCACAGGGCAAGCACTAGACACTACCTGCCAAAGAGCAGCATGCTCTCCCTCAAGATCCTGAGGCTGGGTCCCACATTTCCAGGCCAAATGACGGGGACTCACCTTCCCAAGTGAAATGGCCGCTGGAGGAAGATTGGAGCCCTGGGCTCAGAGAACTCTGATGCTCGGGATTCCTGCCTTTTCTTGCCCTAACACTGAAAGCCCCTCCTCCGTGGGCCATGGTTCCCCCTCCACCCTCCTGGGCCATGTCCCACCTGCCTTCATGCAATTCCCCTTTGTCCCTTCCTCTCACTATTTCTGTTACCTCTGACTCTTCCTCTCCTACTTTCAGACTCCTGGTGGTGCCACACTGTCTGGGTGCTGTCCAGAAGTCCATTGACAGAAAAGCGTATGATGAACCTGTTGACTTAAATTAGTAAGTGTCATGGAGATCCCACACAGAGCAAGCATGAGAATCAGCTTGTCATTTTTCCATGTATGTACATAATGTAAGCTCCACACTGACACCTAGTGAGCCTACAGAGATAAGTGGCATTTCTAGAGATGATTTAGGTGTAATACATTCTCTGTTAATATGGGATGATTTGAACACCATAAATCTTTCTATCCAAAGTTGAATTCCCAGGACTGAAGGAAGTCTATGTTTTTTAAAAATATTTTTTAAATTTATTTATTTTCAGCATAACAGTATCATTATTTTTTCACCACACCCAGTGCTCCTTGAAATCTGTGCCCTCTAGAATACCCACCACCTGGTACCTTGACCGCCCACCACCCCGCCACTTCAAACCCCTCAGATTGTTTTTCAGAGTCCATAGTCTCTCATGATTCACCTCCCTTCCAATTTACCCCAACCCACTTCTCTCTAACTCCCCATGTCCTCCATGCTTTTTATTATGCTCCACAAATAAGTGAAACCATATGATAATTGACTCTCTCTGCTTGACTTATTTCACTCAGCATAATCTCGTCCATGTTGCTACAAAAGTTGGGTATTCATCCTTTCTGATGGAGGCATAACACTCCATAGTGTATATGGACCACATCTTCCTTATCCATTCATCCGTTGAAAGGCATCTTGGTTCTTTCCACAATTTGGCGACCGTGGCCATTGCTGCTATAAACATTGGGGTACAGATGGCCCTTCTTTTCACTACATCTGTATCTTTGGGGTAAATACCCAGGAGTGCAATGGCAGGGTCATAGGGAAGTTGTATTTTTTTAATTTCTTGAGGAATCTCCACACTGTTCTCCAAAGAGGCTGTGCCAACTTGCATTCCCACCAAGAGTGTAAGAGGGTCTCCTTTCTCCACATCCTCTCCAATACCTGTTGTTTCCTGTCTTGCTAATTTTGGCCATTCTAACTGGTGTAAGGCGATATCTCAATGTAGTTTTAATTGGAATTTCCCTGATGGCTAGTGATGATGAATTTTTTTCATGTGTCTGATAGCCATTTGTATGTGTTTATTGGAGAAGTGTATGTCCATATCTTCTGACCATTTTTTGATATGATTGTCTGTTTTGTGTGTGTTGAGTTTGAGGAGTTCATTATAGATCCTGGATATCAACCTTTTGTCTGTACTGTCATTTGCAAATATCTTCTCCCATTCCGTGGGTTGCCTCTTTGTTTTCCTGACTGTTTCCTTTGCTTTGCAGAAGCTTTTGATTTTGATGAAGTCCCAAAAGTTCTTTTTCGCTTTTGTTTCCTTTGCCTTTGGAGACATATCTTGAAAGAAGTTGCTGTGGCTGATATCGAAGAGATTACTGCCTATGTTCTTCTCTAGGATTCGGATGGATTCCTGTCTCACAGTGAGGTCTTTTATCCATTTTGAGTTTATCTATGTGTACGGTGTAAGAGAATGGTCAAGTTTCATTCTTCTACTTATAGCTGTCCAGTTTTCCCAGCACCATTTATTGAAGAGACTGTCTTTTTTCCACTGTATATTTTTTCCTGTTTTGTCGAAGATTATTTGACCATAGAGTTGAGGGTCCATATCTTGGCTCTCTACTCCATTCTACTGGACCATGTGTCTGTTTTTATGCCAGTACCATGCTGTCTTGCTTATCACAGCTTTGTAGTAAAGCTTGAAATCAGGTAACGTGATGCTCCCCCATTTAATTTTTGTTTTTCAACATTTCCTTAGCAACTCGGGGTATCTTCTGATTCCACACAAATTTTAGGATTATTTGCTCCAGGTTTTTGAAAAATACGGTGGAATTTTGATCAGAATAGCATTAAATGTATAGATTGCTCTAGGCAGTATATACATTTTTACAATGTTTATTCTTCCGATCCAAGAGCATGGCATGGTCTTCAATCTTTTTGTGTCTTCTTCAATCTCTTTCATGAGTGTTCTGTAGATCCTTGAGTACAAATCTTTTACCTCTTTGGTGAGGTTTATTTCCAGGTATCTTATGGTTCTTGGTGGTATTGTAGATAGAATCAGATCTCTAATTTCCCTTTCTGTATTTTCACTGTTAGTGTATAATGAATCCACTGATTTCTGCACATTGACTTTGTATCCTGCCACATTACTGAATGGCTGTATGAGTTCTAGTAGTTTGGGGGTGGGTATTTTGGGTTTTCCATATAAAGAATCATGTCATCTGCAAAGAGAGAGAGTTTGACTTCTTCATTACCAATTTGGATACCTTTTATTTCCCTTTGTTGTCTGAATGCTGTTGCTAGGACTACTAATACTATGTTGAACAAGAGTGTTGAGAGTTGATATCCTTCTCATGTTCCTGATCTCAAGAGAAAGAACGCATGCTTTTTCCCATCGAGGATGATATTTGCTCTGGGTCTTTCATAGATAGATTTGATGAAGTTCAGGAATGTTCCCTCTATCCCTACTCTTTGAAGCATTTTAATCAGGAACGGATGTAATGCTGGACTTTGTCAAATGCTTTTTCTGCATCAATTGAGAGAACCATGTGGTTCTTCTCTCTTCTCTTATTAATTTGTTCTATCACATTGATTGATTTGCAAATGTTGAACCATCCTTGTAGCCCAGGGATGAATTCCCCCTGATCATGGTGGATAATCTTTTTAATGTGCTGTTTGATACTGTTTGCTAGGGTTTTGTTGAGAATCTTAGCATCCATATTCATCAGTGATATTGGTCTGAAATTCTCCTTTTTGGTAGGGTCTTTGCCTGGTTTGGAGATCAGGGTAATGCTGGCTTCATAGAAAGAGTCTGGAAGTTTTCCTTCTGCTTCAATTTTTTGAAACAGCTTCCGGAGAATTAGTGTTATTTCTTCTTTGAAAGTTTGGTAGAATTCTCTGGAGAATCCATCAGGTCCTGGGCTCTTGTTTTTTCCGAGGGTTTTGATCACCACTTCAATCTCGTTACTAGATATTGGTCTATTCAGGTTGTCAATTTCTTCCTGGTTCAATTTTGCTAGTTTATAGTTTTCCAGGAATGCATCCGTTTCATCTAGGTTGCTAAGTTTATTAGATATAACTGTTGACAATAACTTCTGATGATTGTTTCTACTTCTTTGGTGTTCGTTGTGATCTCTCCCTTTTCATTCATAATATTATGTATTTGAGCTTTCTCTGTTTTCTTTTGGATTAGTGTCGCCAATGGTTTATCGATCTTATTGATTCTTTCAAAAAACCAGCTTCTAGTTTCATTGATACGTTCTACTGTATCTATGGTTTCTACCTCATCGATCTCAGCTCTAAACTTGATTATTTCCTTCTTATGTGTGGAGTTGGTTTGATTTGTTGTTGATTCTCCAGTTCTTTAAGGTGTAGTGAGAGCTGCTGTGTTTTGGATTTTTTCAGTTTTTTTGAGGGAGGTTGGATGGCTATGTATTTCCCCTTCAGACCACCTTTGCTCTATCCCATAGGTTTTGGATGGTAGTATCTTCATTGTCATTGGTTTCCATGAATTGTTTTAGTTCTTCCTTGATCTCCTGGTTGATCCAAGCATTCTTAAGCATGGTAGTCTCTAGCATCCAGGTGTCTGAGTTCCTTTGGAACTTTTACTTGTGATTGAGCTCCAGTTTCAAAGCATTGTGATCTGAGAATGTGCAGGGAATCATCTCAGTCTTTTGGTATCGGTTGAGTCCTGATTTGTGACCCAGTATGTGGTCTATTCTTGAGAAGGTTCCGTGTGCACTTGAGAAGAATGAGTACTCTGTTGTTTTAGGGTGGAATGTTCTGTATATATCTATGAGGTCCATGTGGTCCAATGTGTCATTCAATGCCCTTGTTTCTTTATTGATTTTCTGCTTGGATGATCTGTCTATTTCTGAGAGAGGCGGTTTAAGATCTCCAACGATTAGTGTATTCATATCAATATGAGTCTTTATCTTGATTAACAGTTTTCTTATGTAATTGGCTGCTCCCATATTGGGGGCATAGATATTTACAATTCTTACATCATCTTGGTGGATAGTCTATTTCAGAATGATGTAGTGTCCTTCTGAATCTCTGACTACAGTCTTTAGTTTTTAAAATCTAATTTGTCTTATATGAGAATTGCTAGCCCAGCCTTTTTTTGAAGCACATTGGCATGAAAGTTGCTTCTCCATCCCTTCACTTTCAGTCTAGGTGTATCTTTAGGTTCAAAATGGGTCTCTTGTAGACAACATATGGATGGGTTCTGTCATTTTATCCAGTCTGCAACTCCGTTCCATTTTATGGGCGCATTTAGGCCATTCACATTGAGGGTGATTATTGATAGATACGTTTTTATTGACATCATGTTACCTTTGAAGTCTTTCGTTCCGTAGATTGTCTCTATATTTCTGTTCAATGCTATTCTTGGGCTTTTTCCTCCTTTAAAGAAGCCCCCTTAATATTTCCTGCAGTATCGGCTTGGTGGTTGCGTAGTCTTTTAAGCGTTGCCGATCCTGGAAACTCTTTATCTCTCCATCCATTTTGAATGTCAGTCTTGCTGGATAAAGTATTTTTGGATGCATGTTCTTCTCATTTAGTGCCCTGAATATATCTTGCCAGCCCTTTCTGGCTTGCCAGGTCTCTGTGGACAGGTCTCACGTTATTCTGATGGGTTTTCCTCTGTACGTAAGGATCTTCTTTGTCCTAGCTGCTTTCAAGAGGTTCTGCCTACAATTCTAATTCTTCATTCTTACATTTAGGTGTCTCGACAACTTTCAAGAATCTGTAATCTTGGGGGGAAACCTTTCGGTCTCTAGTACATAAACTCTGGTTCCATTCATGAGATTTGGAAAATTTTCATGAAGAACTTGTTCCACTATATCTTCTAGACTTCTTTCTTTCTCCTCCCCTTCAGGGATTCCAATGATTCTGACGTTGGAATGTTTCATGGCATCATTTATTTCCCTGATTCTGTTTTCGTGGCTTCTAAGCTGTGTGTTCCAGGCTTCCTCCTTATCCTTTCTCTCTATCTGTTTGTCCTCAAGATCATTAATTCTATCTTCTGTCTCAGTTACTCTAGCATTGAGAGAATTTAGATTACATTGGAACTCATTGAGAGCATTGTGAAGCTCATCTTTGGTAGCTTTCAGCTCTTCCCTAATATTGAAATCATGGTCTCTGGTCGTTTTCCATTCAGCCCTAATCAATTCCGTTTGGTCACCCATGGCTTTCTCCAACCTAGCTATTGCTTGGATAATTGTAAGCCTGAATTCTCTTTCCGACATATTGTCTATTTTGATAGCCTTTAGCTCTGTTGCAGAAGGTCCATCCTCTCTATTTTTCTTCTGTTGGGCATTCCTCCTCCTAGTCATTTTGGTGAGAGATGGCTGAATGGGTGTAGCTGGGTGTATCGTCTGTGGTGCAGTCAAGGTGCACCCTGGAATGCTTCTGAGCAATCAGGGTTCCCCACCCAAATGAAAGGAAAAAGAAAAGGAAAAGAAAAAAAGAGAGAAGGAGAGAGACAGGAAGGAAAAGTGAGATAAAAGAGAAGGTTTAGCCCAAATGGGTCCTAGGTAAGATTTATGAAGTATACAAACAGACACAGACAATCAAAAAGACTGATAAAACTGTATGACAGGAGAAAGAAATAATATATATATTATTTAGTTTTTAAAATCTAATTTGTCTGATATGAGAATTGCTAGCCCAGCCTTTTTTTGAAGCACATTGGCATGAAAATTGCTTCTCCATCCTTTCATATATATATATATATATATATATATATATATATATATATATGCAAATAAAGGAAGAACCTCATCAAAAAGAACCCCACATATAAGATTTATATACTATCAGGATAAACACAAAATTACAAAAACACTGGTAAAAGAAAAAGATGGGAGAGTAGTATATTTTCAGTGTGGGTGAGGAAGGTTGTTTTGATTCTTCCTCGATATATCTTGATATCTTTGTTAAAGGACTCAACTTTCCTAAGATAAGAGAAGATTAGGAATTGGTTTACCTATAGGGGTGGCACTGATTGGGGAAAGGGGATTACCTTGAAGTTTAACTCTATATGAATATTAGAAAATAAAAATTAAAAAAAGGAATAAACTAAACTAAACTAAAATTAAAAAAAAGAAATTTAAAAAATAGAAATGCAAAAGGAAAACAGAGTTGAATGTATCAAAAATTTCAGGTTAGAATGTTATTATGGAACTTGATGTACTGCACATCTCACTGTGAGAGTAAATAGGTTAAAAATATTCTATATAATAATAAAAAAATTAACTATATAAAAAATTAGCCAGAATAGTGGGAACGAATTAATAATAAAAATTGTCCTATGAAGTAGTGGTGGTTGTTCTCTTGTCATCTATTTTTTTTTCCCTTTATGGGTTGGTTTTCTGGGGAAAGGCCTGCCACGTGGGTTTTCAGTCCCTGAAGTTCTCTCAGCTAAGTCCTCCCGCCCCCCTCAAGGAAACTGTTTTTTTCAGGCTTTTGTTCTCTGGAGGTTTTTATATTTGTTCACTTTTGTTTTTCTCTCTTGCCTTGACCGCTTTTGATGGTTTTTGTAGGTTTAGAGGAAAGCAAACTGCATCCTGACCTCCATCTCAGAGAGAAGCCTCAGTCTGGCTGCAGAGCCCATATGAATCCCCCTTTGGCTGCTGGCAGAGCAGGTTCCCAGTCGCGGTCCCTGGGGACTTAGGATTTTTCGCTGTCTGGGCAGCTCCAGAGTGCCAGAGAAGTTCCAAGCAGTGACCACACACAGATTTTCCTGCTGGCCCGGTCGTGGGAGTGCCTGGACTTTCCGGTCCTAGAGCACCTGGCTGGAGTTTGTGTGCACCTCTCTCAGGGGAGGGTGTGGGGCATGACTCGGACTCTGATGGCACAGGAGGGCACTTGCGTGGGTACTGCAAAAAGACTGTGCTTCTGTTGGCTGGTGAGCCTCCCAGCCCTTCACAGGAGCCCAGCACACTCTCAGGCGCACTGGTGGTTCAGGGAACTGAGACCTGGTTTCTCTGCTGCACTCTCTCTGGCTCTGTGCCAGGGGTAACTGTCCTGGGTCTGGGGACTTAAGCCCCTACCCTGACAACCCAAGCCCAGCAATTACCCGCCCCCTGACCCCACCCCACACCCGTGGTCCTTTGTTCTTTTTGAGTGCTTTCTACCAGACTCCCGAGTTAATGATGGTCCCCAGGTGCAAGGCACTCTCATATTGGGATATTACTTCCCAATGGGTCGCTTCTGGTGGCTCCATTTGTTTATCTTCTGATATCAGTCTTACTTTCCCACTCAGCTTTACCTGCCCACTGGCTTCTTCTATTCCAGTAGAGATCCAGACGTGTATAATTCTTATCTCAGGCTGTTTTTGTGGGTGATTGGAGATCTTTGAAAGGTAATCAGCTCACATTAGGGTGCAGGTTGAAAGGGCGCCTTCTCCTACTTCCCCACCATCTTGTCTCCCCCCTGGAAGTCTATGTTAATACCACATATGCAGTATCATTTTCATTCATACCATACCGGTTATTCCTATGAGATTCGCTTTGCAGTTTTTTTTTCCCTTTTGCAGTTTTATTAAAAAAGCTTTTCAATTTCCAAATATATGGGGAAATCCTAGTTATCCTTTCTTGATTAATCCAGCACATTTGCAATTATGATCAAAGAACAACTCTTGTGTGTTTCATCTTCTGAAATATATTGAGACTTCCTTTATTTCCAATGTATAATTATAGTTGAATTCAATTCCTTCTTTGATATAGACTAATATCCAGGCAATCCTGGACTCCAGACTGGGGCCCATTCCCCTTTGGAGGGCCAGGATATAAGGAAAGGTAGAGCAAGACCTTCATTTATACTCACACCCCCTCTTACTAACTAGAGGGGATCAGGAGAGATGGTGGACCCAAGGATCTTCCAACACATGAAGAGTAGGAGTCTGGAGCCAAGATGGATCTTGGGAAACCTTGGAGAGCAGAAAAGGAGGAAGGGACATAGAAAGTGGGAGCAGGGGAGGTAGGGTTGGATGATAGTGAGCCTAGGACTGGATACAAAGATAAGGACTGGACGTGAGTTGAGGGTGAGCATATAACCAAGAAGTACCCTTATGGACAAAATGGAAGTCAAAGAAGAAGCTTCAAGAGATAGGATGTTTGAATTCATTAACAGTACCACTGATAATGATACTACAATGTATGTCTCCTTCCAGCCTGAGCATTCCACTTTGTGTGACAAGTTGAATAATCTCACTATTATCTAGGTCACTCTACTGCCTTGCATGCGTAGATTTTCAGTTCTCCTACACAAGGGAAAAATGTAAGTTGGTTCTCATGACTGAGCTTTGAGATCTCCCAAGAATGTGTGTGTTTTAAAAGGTAGATCCTCTCCTGGGGCACAGAGAGACAACACCCACCATTGTTGGCAGCACCAGGAGTTATGAGGGGTTGGGTGCCTCAGAAAGTGACTCTAAGACAAGGATGTGAGTATAAGTAGTTTCTCTGGAAGGATCTTTGGTGGGAAGAAATGATGGGAGCTAGGATGTGAAGAAGGAGGGCAGCCAACACAGAAGACAGGGTGTTAGTTTAGAGGTCACTGCTTGGGCAATCTGTCTCCATCCACTGGTAACATTTTAAATACATGCAGAACAGCCCTGAGTCATCCCATCCAAGTGCAAAAAGACCTGCACGGGATGAGTGTTGCTCTTATGGACATTGGTTACCTGGCTCCCGAGCTCACTGCCATGGCCAAAGAAGCCAAGGAAGCCAATGGACACCCTCGGGTAAAGAGCTGCAGGCAACTGTGAAGGCAGCCACTGTGTGTACAAGACAGGGCTTGCCAGTGAAGACACCAGAGGGCACCAACCCTCTCCTCTCCTCTCCTCCTCCCTATCATGACCCATGGGATCTGAAATATTGAGAAATTAGTGTAGTGCTGCCCATCATACACCAAATGACTGCCAGGATGCCTTACTTTCCTGATCACTTACAGTCCCAAGACTGATACTTCTTAAATAACAAGTAATTTCTGTCCCATGACTACTCCAACCCCACTCTTTCACTCCAGAAGTTTCAGTTCAAGCAACTCTTCTTTTTTTTTTTAAGATTTTATTTATTTATTTGACAGAGAGAGATCACAAGTAGGCAGAGAGGCAGGCAGAGAGAGAGAGAGGAGGAAGCAGGCTCCCCGCCGAGCAGAGAGCCCGATGCGGGACTCGATCCCAGGACCCTGAGATCATGGCCTGAGCTGAAGGCAGCGGCTCAACCCACTGGGCCACCCAGGCGCCCCTCAAGCAACTCTTCTTGCAAGCACTCTTCAAATCTTGCCAGGAACAAAAAAAAATGCACCTTTAACAAGGGATGGAGGACTATCTACAGCGTATACCTTGTGCCAGGAATAATGAACACTTTTGTCCTCCAGGAAAAAATTCCTATTCCTTGCAGTCTTGGAAGTCATAGGATCTGAGGCTTAAGAGTGTTCACTATCCTTGAAATCAATATTAGTAAGTGCAGCTTTACAAGCTGAACAACAATTGACAGTAGATTGCAGTAGTGACAAAATTAAAAATCTAATTATGTTCCCTTCCTATAAACATTAACAATTAACTCTGTATCTTGAAATCAACCATTTATACATACATACATGCATATACTTATACATATTTTTTTGAGAACGAGAGAAAAAAGACTGAATTGGTGGGGTGGGCTAGAAGGAGATGGAGAATTTTTTTTTAACAAGATTTTATTTATTTATTTGACAGACAAAGAGAGCACAAATAGACAGAGAGGCAGGTAGAGAGAAGAGAGAAGCATGCTCCCCACTAAGCAGAGAACATGATGTGGGGCTCGATACCAGGACCCTGAGATCAAGACCTGAACTGAAGGCAGAGGATTAACCCACCGAGCCACCCAGACACCCGAGAGGGAGAATCTAAACAGACTCCATGCTCAATGTGGCGCCTGATTTGGGATTAGTCTCATGACCCTGGTATAATGACCTGAGGCAAAAATCAAGACTCTGATGCTTAATCAATTGAGCCACCAAGGTGGTCCCCCCATATCAACTCTATTTTATCCCCTCCAGTAACCTCTAAATAGCCTTTGTTGGTATTAATCATTCTAGTATTACAACCATGATTTTTCCCTCCATGAGTAATTAGCCCCTGGAATGGCAGGCACCAACTTCATAGAGCGCCATGTAAGGACACACCCATTCTAGATTAGAAAACTACATTATGATAGAATACAAAATGTCATATATGTTTTACCTTAACATAAAACATCTGTAATTGCTCTTTCTGTGATTTCTATATTGCGTATTACTCAATTTTGGTAACATAAATGCTATAATTTAAATAAAACAACAGGGGTGCCTGGGTGGCTCAGTGGGTTAAATCTTTGCCTTTGGCTCGGTCATGATCTTGGTGTCCTTGGATGGAGACCCGCATCGGACTCTCTGCTCAGCGGGGTCCTTCTTCCCCCCCTCCCCCCGCTTATCTACCTACTTGTGATCTCTCTCTCTGTGTCTAATAAATAAATAAAATGTTTAAATAGTATAAATGAATAGATAAATAAATAAATAAAACAATAGAAGAGAATAGGTGGCAATTACTAGTAAGTAATGGTAGGAATAATTATGCTACATTATGCATTTAAAAATAAAATAAAAGATTACTAATAAACTTTTCACTTTGTAATAGGTTTAGACTTACCAACAAAACCAAATAGAAAAGACAGGACTAAACATTTCCATACACCTAACACAGTTTGCCCACTATTTTCCTTTTTTGTAATTCTTTAATTCCAATATGGTTCACATATATTAGTTCCTGGAATACAACAGATGGATTCAACACATTCATGCATTCTCTAGGGCTCATCAGGACAAGCAGCTCCTTCGTCCCTATCACCTACTTCACCCATGCTGCCAACCATCACTTTGTTGTCTGTCGTGAAAAAGTCTGAGTCTGGATAAAAGAGCTCAGACTGAGGCAGGAATCCACCAAAATCCTAGAGGAGAACACAGGCAGCAACCTCTTTGACCTCAGCCACAGTAACTCCTTCCTAGATGCACCTCCAAAGGCAAGGGAAACAAAAGTGAAAATGAACTTTTGGGATTTCATCAAGATCAAAAGCTTCTGTGCCACAAACGAAAACCGTCAACAAAACAAAAAGGCAACCCACAAAATGAGAGAACTTATTTGCAAATGACACTACAAAGGGCTGATATCCAAGAACTATAAAGAACTTCTCAAACTCAACACCCAAAAAACAAATAATTGAGTCAATAAATGGGCAGAAGATGGGACCAGACACTTCTGCAAAGAAGACATACAAATGGCTAACAGATGCATGAAAAACTGTTCATCGTCATTATCCATCAAGGAGATTCAAATCAAAACCACACAGATACCATCTTCCAGCAGGTAGAACCGCAAAAACTGACAAGGCAAGAAACAACCAGTGTTGGAGAAGTTGGGAGAAAGGAGAACCCTCTCATACTGCTGGTGGGAATGGAAGTTTGTACAGCCACTTTGGAAAATGGTGTAGAGGTTCCTCAAAACATGAAAAATGAAGGATATGATATTTTACACCAGGGCTGAACCTGTTAAAAAAATTACATGTGGCCAAGTGATTCATGTTGGCTGGCTCAATTATTCTCATGATACCTCATTTTTCTCTTCCTCCCCTTCATCCTCTTCAGCAGTAATTGGATAATCAAATATTTCATTTTATAAAGACATTCCAAGACTGGAAGGATGTAGAGTGAGTTCAATGAGTTTCAGGCTGATGGAAAAAGATGTGACAGTAACATAGAACCCCCATATCCTGGGGGACTGACAGGTTTGCAAGAGGGGTGGCCCATCACAGTATTAATCCTTCCAATACTGGGGATATTGAAGTGAGTACACATGAGCCTAAGTAATGCCTTTATGCAGCCTGGATGGGGTGCGGGGTCTCTGCCTCAGGGATTTAGAAGGCCAACAGTTGTTCAGGGTCTTTTAGAACTGAAGGATTAATCTGGATTGCTTGATTGACTCACTGACTTTATTTATGATAAGAAAATGTTGGTCACAGTTTCACGACATACAGAATTGAGGCAGGCAGTCAATACCTTAACATCTGCTCTGCAGGGTTATGTTTTTAAAAGACTAGATGTGTAGAAAGCAAATCTGACTTAGGCACCAGCCACAGGTCTTTAGCTCAGGGGTTGCAGCCTGCCAATACACAGGGGCCATCTCTGGCTCACTATCACAGAACAGAAACAGAATCTGTTCTCAATGAAGATGTAATATTTCATCATGAAGGTTTTTTTTTTTTTTTTCAAAACAAAGGTCACAAATTACTCAAACTCATAATTTATTCTGTTGTGGTTTGTAGCAAATAAAAAAAAATACTTTAAAATGAAAGAATATTTTGGGAGTTATTTAGATGTTAAGTTTTGTGCAATAAACATTTTACATCTTAGGGGATCACAAGAAAATATTGAAAGCCCAATCTCTGGAAAGATTCTGAATTTAGAGTATTATAGATTATTATAGTGTTTATATGCCTAATCATATAGTGATAGTAAGATGTAGTCTTATATGTATAACAAAATTCAAAAATAATTTGTAATGCTACTACAACATTAGACCTGAAACACTATTGAGAATATTCAAAGTAAATGCTATCCCCTGGTTATTGACGGGAAAACAGGTAAAGCCCATCAGTGAGGAAAAGCTTCAATTATAAGAGATGTCATATTAAGAATGTGGTAAGGGGGGCGCCTGGGTGGCTCAGTTGTTATGCATCTGCCTTTGGCTCAGGTCCTGATCCCAGAGTCCTGAGATCAAGCCCCGCATCGGGCTCCTTGCTCTATGGGAAGCCTGCTTCTCCCTCTCCCACTCCCTCTGCTTGTGCCCTCTCTCTCTGTAAAACTAAGAAATAAAATTAAAAAAAAATAATGTCATAAGGGGAGCACCTGGGTGGCTCAGTGGTTTAGAGCCTCTGCCTTAGGCTCAGGTCATGATCCCAGGGGTCTGGGATCGAGCCCTGAATCGAGCTTTCTGCGGTGCAGGGAGCCTGCTTCCTCCTTTCTCTCTACCTGCTTCTCTGCTTACTTGTGATCTCTGTCTGTCCAACTAATAAATGGAATCTTAAAAAAAAAACTGTCATAAGGGTGTGCCTGGGTGGTTCAGAGGTTTAAGCACCTGCCTTCTGCTCTGGTCATTTCTCAAGGTCCTGGGATCTAGCCATGCAGCAGGCTCCCTGCTCAGCAGAGTCGGCTTCTCCCTCTGCCTAACCCCCTCCATACATGCTCTCTCGTTCTCTGTCTCTCAGATTAATAAATAAAATCCTAAAAATAAAGAATTGGGTCATAAAGATAGATGATACATTGGTTGATTTTCTTAGCTTGGAGAAGAAATAAGGATATGTTAATTTATGGAATCAAAAAATGGTTAAAAAAAGGATACCGTCAAAATATTGCTTATATCCATACACTGCATGTTAACTAAGTAGAACTTAAATAAAAATTTGAAAAGAAAAAATAATTGCCCATATCCAGACATAAGATAATGGAGCACCTGCAGCATGTTTGGAAAAGAATGGAAGACATTTTTTCTTCCCTCACAATGATTACGTCCACTTGCACCTTGCTCAGAAACTAACCTTAAGAGGGACATCATCTCCATTTAGGAGATGCAAACATGCATCTTTCATATTCCATATTTCAATATGCAAACTTTCAAAATTTCATACTTAGGATATATGATTTTTCCAAATTTAATGGACTTGGGAGATATTCTCAGGCCTTAGTCATAAACAGAAAATCTCCAATAAATACACTATAATTAAATGAAATCATATGGATGCATATAGATTACACTTCTTTTGTAATATGTCAAGGTGGCATGATAGTTTTAAATGGGTGCAAAAAGTTAATAGAGATGTAAACAACAAATTCTGAAGGGACACAAAGTTGCACGCTCACCAGAAGGTCTGTTTTCTTTACAAGTCACAAAGGAACCTAAAGGTACGTGTGAGGCATGGAAAACTCAGGAAGAGCTATGCATATGATATCTGAATTAGAAATAAGCAACAAAGGAAAAGAAAAAAGTGGGAAGTGCATGAATCGGTAGATCTAAGCATCTATTTTAATATCTTCAACAAATAGCAGCAGCTTTTTCAAATGCTGATTCACAGATTTTGCTTAGTACAATCTTTTGCATATTGAGAAGTGGTCTTGACACTTTGAACAGAAGAAATCTCAGTGGAATCCTGCGAAAGAGCTCTTCCTGAACTCTTTAACCAATTTAAAACTGCTGAAGATTGTTCCCGGCTCATGAGAAAATTAGAAAACATGGCAAATCTCAGTTGAAAATAAAGAGATAAGCAGGGGCACCTGGGTGGATCAGGTCTTGATGTCAGGATCCTGGGATCGAGTCCCACGTTGGAGTCCCCACTCAGTGTTGTCACCTTCTCCCTCTGCCTCTGCCTCCCCCTCCTCACCACTGTACTTGCATAAAATCATTAAAAAAGAAAACAGAGAAAAGGAGATGAGGTAAAAGGCACGTTTTGAAGATATTATTGATGAGTTTCCTTCCAATGATCACGAGAAAGGATAAATAAAACAATTCCTGTTTTCCTTGTAAATTTAACCTTTAAAAAAATGAAAGGTTTATGGAATCAGGGACCTGTCAAGTTTGCACTTGTTTTCCAAGTACTGTAACATTGTTGGAAAAAAATAAACACTGAAAAGTAATAAAAGCATCAGTGCAGGACAGTCTGTGCTTTTACCTGGGGTACTGGGTCTAGCAGAATTCAGAGAGCGGGATCCCAGCTCCTCCTCCTAGAAGGTCCTGAAGGTCAATGGTTCTTGCATTCCTGGCCCAACCCAATGTAGCTCCAGTTTCTCTGAAGCTGAGTCACGATTTCTCCCCAGAAAGAAGTCGGCATTGGTAAAAAACCAACCACAGTATTTCTGTTGCAGTGTCCCGTGACTTCTCAATCCAGAGACCCCTGAGTATAATAGGGTCTTCAAATGTCCTCAGGGACAATGAGGACCAAACCCTGGGAAGAGCCCCAATATGTCATCGCCTACTGTACTTTCTCACCTACCAGCATGTTCTGGGGGAAGCTCCCAGAGCCCCCTACTCAACACTCAGCCAACAAGGCAGCTTCTCTGTCACACCTCAGGAGGCAGGAAGTTACTGCAAAGGCCCAGGGTCTCCCCAGGGCATCGGGTGAACCGGCTGGAAATACAGCTCTGGCTCTCTATCCTGCGGCAGTGAGAATGGAGCTGGACCCCATGACCTGGGAAGAAGGAGGGCTTTGCAGGATCCAGCAGCTCTGCTGCAGAAGGGAATGGGAAAAAAGGGCCTAAAAGGGGACAGAAGCATACACACCCAAATCCTCCTGCTGCTGAAGAAGGGATGGGTCTCCTGTCTGGGAGCTCTGCCCTGCCCATCCCTCAACAGGGAAACTGTGGGAGGACTGTGGGGCATCATGGGTCTTACCACAAACACTGCCACTATCAGCTCCACTCAAGGCCCCCCTGTGGTTGGAGGGCAGCTGGTGAGGTGAAAACCTTGCACAAAACCTGGTTTAATGCAGGGCCTCCTCACCAGGCTCTCAGGGCTCACAAGACACTTCATTCTCTGCTCACTGTCTGTCCCGCTGATCACTACCTCCCTAAACAAGCAGGTGCCATGTGCTCAAGAGGATCGGTCACCAGAGTTAATACAAACACCAGCAGATCTAAATTCAACCTGGGACCCCTCCCCAGAAAGGTTCCTGGGGTCCCTTGCAGTAGGAGTACCATGAAGGGTAATCTTGCTCTATCCTCCATCCCCCCACTGCTGTCAGGGTGTTATCTGTCTGAAGGCTTCACCCTGTGCCCTCGAAGGAGAGGGACTGTAGGTCCCACTGAAGGGAGATGCTGACACAGAGACAGAACCATGAACAGTTTATTGAGGAGATACCAGGAGAGACAAAGCACAGGGTACAGGATGGGCAGGGAAAGCATTCAGACCACCAGGAAGAAACATTCATATAAACTCATTGGAGCCTGGTTGTTGGAGGTCAAGGAAGTCTTCAGATTACAAAATGATTACCCTGTAAGGCAAGAGGATTTGGGTTAGTACAATGGGATCTTATGTTTTCCTAAATGCTCTCTGCCTTCCATACTGTATCTGAGGCCTTGGATGAACACTTGCGTGTGTGGCCACATCTGTGAGTCTGTATGTAATAGACAATAACTGTCTTCACATCTCACATAGAAGTATCTGATTGTACCTGTTCTCTTAACTATATTTTACTTCATTGTGGCTAGGACCTGACATTTAATAGAAAAAAGGGGGCTCTTTGCCTTGTCTTTGAAATGAGAATTGCCACTACCGGGGCTGAGGTATTACACTCTTAGTGTATTTTATGGACTTAAACAAACATTTTTTGATGCTCATTGGCATGGAGCTATTTTCATTTAAACAGTGAGAATGGTGAATGGTCAGAGCCCAGATTCTTTTCCAATTATTATTATTATTATTTCTTTTTGAGACAGAGACAGAGAAAGCACAAACTTGTGAGCGAAGAGGGATGGGGGAGAAGGTGAGGCAGAGAGAGAATCCCAGATAGGCTCCACACTCAGCACCGAGCCCAACTTGGGCCTCAATCTCTAAAGCTCGAGATCATGACCTGAGCAGGAATCAAGATTCTGCTGCTTAACCCACTGAGTCGCCCAGGAGCCCAGCAGGTTCTTTATGTACTTCAACTCCTATTGTTCTAGTGACCTCAGAATCCAATATGTTCTCTCTATGGCAGATTAAAATAAAAGCTGAGGCTCTGAGAAGGCCCCACTGAGAGCTGGTATTTGGACTGAGAAATCTGGAATACAGGCAAATCTGGACACTGGGACTGAAGTCCCAGGGAAATGCACAGCTATAGACAGGGTGGTGATGCCGATGCGGAGGCCTGGTGACAGGGCTCCAGCTAGCGCTGCTCCTGGCCAACCCTGACTCTCCCACTAACAGTCTGACTTGGGCTGAGGCCAGGGCGGCCACCCTTCACTGGTTCTCCGTCTTGTCTTCATGTTTTCTCACTGCGGGACTTAAAGTCAGCCAGACAAGAATCCCCAAAGACCAACTTAAATTTCCCAAATCTCCACGACACTCTTTCACATGGTTCAGAATTTTCAGAAATTCAGGGAAACAACGCTCTTCACAGACTATGAGTGAATGGCCTCATGGCAAAAATGAATTTCTGAGACAAATAAAGGCGTGATCCACACTGTGTGAGTGAACACATGCTGCAGTCGGTGTGGACGGCATGGTGTCTTCACACTCACTCTCAAGCTGCTGGCCTGCCAGGAACGGCCTCACCCTCCCTGAGAGAAGCACAGCCTCTCCCTGAGCACCTCGGGCCTTCTGGGCATCCACAACCTCCTTTTTCTGTGTGACTCAGGGCTCCCTCCCTTCTTTCTGGATACATCTCTAGTTCTTCCCTTATACAGAACACACGGTCTATGTCCTGTCATCAGTGTGTCCCTCCCTTCTCTCAGACACACACCTTCAATTCCTCACATTAAGGCCTCATCCCTCCTGGAGCACAGAGCATCGTCTCCATATCATATGTGTGTGAAACCTGCTGTGCCCAGCATTCGGAGAAGGGCAGGTCTCTGCCACCACAAGGAGCCTACAACCCTCTCAGTATGACTGGAAGACAAGGTCCATCAATTCTAAATACAGAACAACCAGAAGAAAGTTACCATGTCTTTAGCAGTCTTCACTCCCTCATGCCACGAGAGGCCTGTGGTCAGCACCGCTGGTCCTTGTGAAGGACGCACAAGCATCTATATCTGACCCACACCATGGAAAAGACAGAAGCTTCTCCACCTGGAAGTGACTGGGCAACATTCCAACAAACCCTCTACACCTGCCTCCGGCATCTGCCACTTTTTCTTTCATTCTCACCTCCCAGATCAGACAAGAGCATTACCTAAAAGTTTCTAAACTGCAGAGGACAAGGGCAGACCCCTACGCTAATGAACAATGAAGGGACCACAGACCTGTGTCAGGCGTTTATACAACTAAGGAAATGACAGCTTAAACCCTACACACTGCAGATGAAATGAGAGGTGTTTCTCCCTCCCAGAACAACGTATGCAGATGCTGGATGTGCACAACGGTAAGAGACAGATGTCTGCCATTGTGCAACGGAGACACTTCCTTCCCAACAATGGCACCTGCCCACTGCTTAGTGTGTGCAAATAGCCAGGCACAAGCACGTGTGTCCTGAAGAACTTCAGAATCATACAGCGTCCCCAGCCTGGTTTCCCCTTGAATGTCAAGCCCTGAACACAAACTCTGCCTTTGCTCCACTGACACAACCAGAAGGTGATGATCTGGAAATAGACGCCTGTAAGCTCTGCATGAAGACTTGCCACTTTGAACGGGAAACGACACCACACACAGACCCCAGGGTATACCCAACACACACAGGTCAGGACACTGTGCTGCCCAGAGAGAAACAGGTCTCCAGAAATGGGTACAACTGAAAACACCCCAGCATTTACTTGGTTCTTCTCTGGGACCTTCTCGGGCATGGTGCTGCTATTGTCCCCTTGGGCTCCACAGGCTTCTGATTGGGACCGAAGGCCGAGAAGGGAGAGAGGTGGTTTCAGACTGGCGACGACCACACAGGATTCAAGCCAACCCTCTACCCCTGCCCCAGCCTATTCCCCTTTCTCCTTCTGGAGGGTCCACTGTGTTTCTCACAGTACTCCCCTGACCCCTGTGGACGAAGGCGGGAACTGTCCATCACCCTCGCAGATACGACCACTCTGCCTGGGACATATGTTTCCAGAACTAATCTATAATGCTGGACAACTGGGGGTCTCCACATGTGAGACTGATGTGAAGGTTGTGCTTCATCCAGCCCAGAGCCCAGAACATCGTGTCTGTGTAGTGCACCTGGGCAATGCTTCTATGTCTGTCCTCTGTGGAATGTCACTTTTCTGCTCCATAGTAGACGCCTGCTGCCCAGTTCTTTATGGTGAACCAGACAGTCCATGATATGGACGTCAGACAAAGTGGAGGAATGTTACCATGTCCTCACTTGGGCTTATTGCTGCATTGCAAAACCTTGTGGTACCACCTCTCCATCCTCTCCACCTACAGAAGGGGTTCAACTATGAATAAGCTCTATGACCCATGTCAATTCAGATCATCTCACCTTGTGGTGGAGGAACGAGGTGTGGCCGAGGCCCCCATGTCGACCACTGTGGAGGTGGATGAGGAGGAGGGAAGTCTGGTACATTCCACCCCATGTGGTAGGGCATACGGAGGAGCCCTGGGCAATGAGGGAACTCTCTCACACCTCTACCGACCTGCAGAACAGACAAGAAAATATTTTAGCAAAACAGACAAAAGTTGCAACACCAAGAAAAGAAACCAAAACAAAGAGCTCTCAGCATCCGGCTCCTTCTCCAATACCACCTTCCAGGAGAGCTGCATCATGCTAGAAAACTTACATGCCCCTCCCAGCTGGGGCCAGTACAATGAGCGGGGAGAGGGCAATGGCTGTTATAGGAATAGCCTGTCACCACACATCACTGCCCATGTCGGCCCACATTCTCCAGCAATAAGTAGTGTCTTCAAGATGAAAAAGGATCATTGCAAACTAAAGCAGCACATTCCAGACACGGAGGCATCGAAATCCTGGACAATACTTCCTCTATCCTCCTCAGCCACCAGAGAAGATTTTGCTTTGAGCAGAATAGAGAGAATGTGATGAAACTGAATGTCCTTTCTCCACAAAGTTTCCGAGCCACTTGAGGGGAATCGTTGGCCTATAAGTCCCTGACTCTACCCATGCTGCCTCGCTCCTGACAAAGGGGTCCTCTACTCTCTACAGTTTCTGTCCATGGCTACAAAGACACTTGAGGAATTAGGGCCTTGTGGTCTGACAGGGGCACTGGAACAGTGTCGTCCAAGGGACATGATATCAAAAACCTTTATTTACACTGAGCAGCTGTGCTTGTCTTTTTTTTTTTTAAAGATTTTATTTATTTGACAGACAGAGATCAGAAGCAGGCAGAGAGGCAGAGAGAGAGAGAGGAAGGGAAGCAGGCTCTCTGCTGAGCAGAGAGTCTGATGTGGGGCTTGATCCTAGGATATAGGATCATGACCTGAGCCTAAGGCAAAGGCTTTAACACATTGAGCCACACAGGCGTCCCCTGTGTTTGTCTGAAAACACAGCCATTTGGAAATTTCAACCTACTGAGTTCCAGAGTAATTTTGTACAATGGGAAATGAAGATGGGAAGGCTATATAAGAGAATTCACAAAAGGGTATGTGCTTCCCAGTGGAAAACTCCACATGTGTGATGAGAAAAGAAATCAACTCTCACAGTAACTTAGGACCAAATGACCTGCTCCTGGAAACCCAGCTGAAGGGCTGGGAGGCAGTGATCATGCACGTAATCACTGATGTCCCCCTTCAGAACGTGTGACCCAGTGTGCGATTACGACAGTGCACATAAGAGCTTTGACACTTCAAAATACTTGTAGAAAGGGTCTTAAGTGGGCTGGTTCTGCAAGGCACATTTTCCATCAGAAGTAAAATGGAGATGACTTGTGAAACATGCCCTGAGAACACTGCAGACTGCAAAGGAGACAGTATAAAATGCAGAGAGAGTTTTCCCCAGTTTCCGTTTGTGAGGATTCCCAGACCCATCTATCCCCAGCATGAGCACAACACCAGTGCACCTGAACGTAACCTAAAGGGAGTCGCGCTGCCAGAAGACTTCACTGTGGAGGGAGGGGCCCTCCTCCCCCAGTTAATTCCCCGGAGTGCACTGTGGGCAGGCAGGGGTACACATCCGCACACACATCTTCCCCACCACCATGTTCCAATACTATAGCATCTGTGCCAGAACAGCTATCCGCCCCCTGTGTCTCACCTAGCACCTGGGGTGAAGAGATTCCATGGGGAAAACTACTGTCACCACATGTTAATATAGATCTGCACACCTCGACAGAGACAAGAGTGTGACACCAAGGATAATCAACTAAGGAAAAAACTCCATTCATGACAGGCCAGAATCTACAGCTGGGACCACACCTCCCCCATCACAGCAAACAGAGCAGCTCCTTCTATACATTGAGAACAAACACAATGATAGGCCGTGGAAAGCCTGTTGTCCACACGTGGAAGTGCAGGTGCTTATGGGTCAACCGGAAGCCCACCAGCATCCCCCCTGAACAGCTCTGCTTCCCTCCCTGACAATGGGATCTCCTACGCTCCACAAGGGCTGTCCATGGCCACAGACACCGCTGACGAGATAGGAGTGTCCGGAGTCCTGCAGAGGACCTGGAAGAGTGCTTTCTGAGAGTAACAGGACCCCTTTGAGTGAGCGAGACCAGCTCTGTGGATCTACGTCCCCGACATTTGGACAGTCCTTAGCTCAGGCACAGAGCAAATGCCTAGTCTTTGGTACTGAGACCCACTGATGGGCCGATTCGATACCCCCAAATGGGAGCCAGTGTGTCTGGAGAGCACAGGCAATGCTCCCAAGATGGGTCGGGAGAGACCCTATGAGTTGGCACAGCCATCAGACCCCATCAGAACCCGCTCATGGAAGCACAAGTAAAACACGTGTGAGGTGTGGGCCTTGCAGAGAGTCACTGGGATTCCCTCTTCAGGGCTGCTGCTCCAGGGGGTGTTTTCTATGACACACCTGGCACCTGCCAGAGTTCATCATCATCTCACCCAGGGGCCAACTGGAGGGATTCCAGCTGTCGTCTTCATCCACTCAGATGGGACGCACGGGAGGTCACAGCTCACCTTCTCCACAAACACTCAAGCTGCCCAAAGCATGTGGGGCAAGTGTGACGCGGTCTTGGCTTTTCCCATTTTCCATCTGAGGACCTCTGCAGATACCCTCCCAGGTTAGTCTCCTGACCCGAATAGTAAAAATGCTCCAGCTCCCACAGGAAAGCAAACGGCAAGGAGTCAGCTGGAGTAGCTGACTTCACTGTGGGGTGAGATGTCACCCTCCTTCAGTTATGTACACACACACATACACGCACGTCCACACACACACACATACACACACAGATGCATGAGGTGAGCATCCTACCATCACGTGTCTCAAAGCATCTACAGCTTTGGGAGGAAGCACAAAATTGAAGATCTCTAACGGAGCAGGCAGAGGCTCCTGGGTGAACAGTGTGCACTCTGAAAGGGATGATCGCAGGACACACACCAAGGCCACAGGCTAGGACAGGGACCTGTCCACACTGCAATCCATTTCAGAAACGGACACAACTAAAAATGCCCAAGCACTTACCGTATGCATCTCTGGGTTGCTTTGAGGGCTAGTGCTGCTGTTCATCCTGGGAACCACTCTAGATGCTAGATCAGACAAAGGTCAGAGTTTTATATTGGTTTCGTGCCCTCCATGCCTTCCTCTCCCCATCTTGCACTCTTTCCCACACTTGGGTCCCTTATCAGAAGGTTTCACCCGTGACTCAAGTGAGTCCTTTGCAATGAGAGACACCAGTCTCCTCTTGCCTGAGACACTCCAGGGCCCTGGTTCCAGTGTTTCTGTAAGTAACCCATCACGTGTAAACAGGTCGGGGTACAACTGGCTATCAACACTAAAATTGGGGTGCTCAACACACATCAGAAAAAAATCACTGTATCTTCATAGATTAAACACCTAAGTGAGAATAGCCTTGCGTGGGGACATCCACAAACCCTCAACATGAACAGCCCATGTTCTCTTCTCAGGCCACAGGTGAATGGTTCATTTGTCCATCCTGCATTTGGGACCTAGAATGCGTGACTGGCCAACAAATAAACATTTCAGGGAAGAAACAGATTTTGACATTTGTATAGTCACGAAAAAAGAAATGATAGACAGATTGAGCAATAAAGCTATGGCATTGCACCGAAAACATGAGAGGAGTAAAATATATTTCATTGCTCAATATGGTCCTATAGATGACAAATAAAACAAAAATATAGAAACCTCCATAATGAGTAAATAAATGCCCTTTTTCACAAATAGTCTTTTTTTTTTGTCAAGGTTTGACCACTGAGTCAAAGTGGAAAGGGCGCTCGTCTCGCACCTTCTCAGGCTCAGCTCTTCCAAAGGGGGTAGCAGGGGGAAGGTGTGGAGTGGCGTGAGCTCCACCTGTCACGGGGGCAAGTGTCCTGCTGCCTGGGGACATATAGGAAAAGCACCCTCCAGTCACCCCTTCAGACAACCTGCAGGCTGGAGGTGGACACACAGCAATCACCCACAGGAACAGGAAGGACACCGTGTGGTTTCACAGCAGAAATCAGGCTGCTGCATTTCACATCGTGCTCCCTACCTTGCCACACAGGCTTCTGCGACTCAGGCCTTCCCGGCATCAGTTCCCGCCTCACGGATCCCACAGGTAGCATCTCCCTTTGCATCATGCGCAGTCTTGAACACAGAAAAAGAATGGACATCTCTAAGAATTACAACACCATGTCCTCTCCTACGCAGTAAACAGCATAGCCGTTACCTCTCCAAACACCCGTAAAAACGCACATTAAACTCTCACACCTGTATTTCAGGTAGGCGTTCTCCCTGCTCTGCTGCATCATCCTTGTTTCCCAATACCGAGCCTTCATCTGCGGCAGAAAAACACACCCACCTTCAGTTGTGTCCAACTGTGCCGCAAACGAAGATGAGGAAAAGGAAAATACTTACCCAGTTAGCCAGAGCGTTCCTCTCTTGAACTGCGATCTGAAAAAGTCAACACACCAGAAACCCATGTTCAGGGCTCTAAGGGCCACGACCATCACCTGCAGGGGGCGCCAAGGGGTCAGTGTGTTGGACACAAGTCCCATTACCTTGTGGTTGAAGGTGAGGTTAGACTCCTGCAGCTCTTCCCGCATTTTTTCCACTTCTTGTCTGTGAGGGGGATAATTGTTTTCATCAGACAAAACACAACACTGGGTGTGATTTTCAATCATCTGCCAATGTGGCCATCCTCCTCTTATCTGTCCCCTCATACAATTGATCCTGACACAGGAAACACTTTCACCTGACTATAATTGGACTGTGGGATCAAAGCTGTTCTTACAGCCTTTTCTTCATCATTTTTCTTTGCCTGCGGGATCAAAACCGACAAAACTTCCTTACCCGTTTTCAATCTTTCCCTCAGTTATCACATGAAAAATGTCTTTTGTCATGAAGCTCTATTCTCCTTTAACTTCTATCCTCACTATGGTTCCCAGGTTTGCAAAGACCAGCACCATCAGATGCCACTACTGGGCTTATGGGAAGGACTCATCCTAGGACAAACTGTTTTCCTCCAAACACCACCTCAAGGACGCTGGTATGGAGCTAGTTTCCACAGTCAGGCCAAACTGGGGATCCGGATATGTTTAGTAACGTAATTGTTTTGTGCCTTATCTTTCTGTGTCAATTAATTCGCTCTGGATACATCCTCTAAATTTTAGTGTATATTACTTAATTGAGTCCTCAAAATGTACAAAGATTAACAATCCAAAGGGAGGGAGGAGTCAAGATGGTCGAGAAACAGCAGGCTGAGATGACATCAGGTAGCAGGAGACGAGCTAAATAGCTTATCAAAACATTCCAAACACCTACAAATTCAACAGGAGATCCAAGAGAAAAAGAGCATCAATTTGAGAAACAGAAAATCGACTACTTTCTGAAAGGTAGGACCCACGGAGAAGTGAATCCAAAGCGACGGGAAGAGAGACCCTGGGGGGAGGGTCCAGCTTCTGACAAGCAACAGAGCACAAAACCAGGAATTTTAAAAGTGATGCGCACTGAGGGATATCGCTCCAGAGGCTAAACCGGGCTGAAGCCCGTGCAGGGACAGCGTGCACCCAGGTCCTGCAGGGTCACAGAAGGCCCGGGGGTGTCTGAGTGTCATAGAACATGCATGTATTAGAGCAGGGAAGCCGGGAACAGAAAGAGAGCCAAGGAGTGACCTCTCAACTCAGCGTTACCTTGAACCGTATTCCATGGCACAGGATCTGGGGAAATCCCCCCAAAAGAGCTCAGCGATCTAAGGGTTTCAGAGACTCCAGGTGGAGCTGTGTGCCAGAGACAGAGACACTTGGTCACAGCGTGGGTGAGGTCTGAGCACAGCCGGAGGCCAGGGAGAGGGAAATGATGAGTGCTTTTCTCTGAGGGCGCACTGAGGAATGGGTCCCTGAGCTCTCAGCTCCTCCAGGCCAGAGATTGGGAGGCCACCACTTTCATTACTGATCTCTGGAACTCTACGGAAACTGTTCAGGAAACAAAATCTCCTGAAAGTGACCCCAGAGACCCCAGCGGATTTCTTAGCCTGGCCTCTGGAAAGGGTGGTGCAATTCCGCCTGGGGCAAAGAGACCTGCGGATCACTACAACAGGCCCCTCCTGAGAAGACCAACAAGAAATCCAGTCAAGACCAAGTTCACTTACCAAGGAGAACAGCGGAATACCAGAGGAGGCGAAAGCAAACTATGAATTCACGGCTTTCTCCTCATGATACTTTAGTCTTGCAAAGTTAATTTTTTTAACTTTACTTTTTTTATCTTCAGCTATTTTTTTTTAACTTTTACCATTTCTTCTTTTAACGTTTTTTAAACTAGTTTATCTTAACAATACTTTTCATTAAAAAAATCTTTTTCGAACCTTCATTATTATTGTTGTATGTTATCCTTCATTGTATCTAACTTCAGTTTCTGTATACACGTAGGGTTTTTTTCTTCTAAAAAATTTGGTGTACAACTTCTTCTAATAGATGAAACTACACCCTAAATCTACCACCGGGCTTGTTCTACTCTCCAGCCTGAGCAATTCTTCTCCACTTTCTTTTTCTTTATTCTCCCAACCAACTTACATATCAACTGTTTCTTTAGAAATTAAAAAAAAAAATATTTTCATCTTTATAGTCATATTCTGTCCTTTCATTGTGTTTACTCTTATATATGTTTTCCATTCTTTAAAATTTTGGGAGGTAATCTCTTGTAAGAGACAAAAATACACCCCAAATTAAGTGAATGACCGTGTTCTAGTCACCAGTCTAATATGTATATATATTTTTCTTTTTAATATTATTTCATTATTTGTATTCTTTTAAAATTTTTTTCCCTGAACTTCCTTTTACCCCCTTTCTCTCCCACCATGATTTGGGGTCTCTTCTGATTTGGCTCAAGCACACTTTCCTAGGGTCTTTGCCACCCTTTTAGTATTTTATTAGCTCCTTCAAATATTCTTATCTGGACAAAGTGACAAGGTGGAAAAACTCACCCCAAAAAAAAGAACAAGAGGCAGTACCGAAGGCTAGGGACATAATCAATATGGACATTGGTAATATGTCAGATCTAGAGTTCAAAATGACGATTCCCAAGGTTCTAGCCACGCTCTAAAAAGGCATGGAAGATATTAAAGAAACCCTATCTGGAGATATAAAAGCCCTTTCTGGATAAATAAAAGAACCACAGTTTAACCATGTTGAAATCAAAAAAGCTATTAAAGAGGTGCAATCAAAGATGGAGGCTCTTACTGCTAGGATAAATGAGGCAGAAAAAAGAATTAGTGATATAGAAGACCAAATAACAGAGAATAAAGAAGCTGAGCAAAAGAGAGACAAACAACTACAGGACCACTTGGGGAGTATTCCTGAGATAAGTGATACCATAAGACAAAAGAACATTAGAATAACTGGGATTCCAGAAGGAGAAGAAGAGAGAGCAGAGCAGAAGGTCTATTGCAGAGAATTATTGGAGAGAATTTCCCTAATATGGAAAAGGGAGCAAGCATCAAAATCCAGGAGGTGTAGAGAACCCCCCTCGAAATCAATAAGAATAGGTCCACAACCCGTCATCTAATAGTAAAATTTACAAGTCTTAGCAACAAAGAGAAAATCCTGACAGCACCCCGGGACAAGAAGTCTGTAACATACAATGGTAAAAATATTAGATTGGCAGCAAACTTATCCAATGTGACCTGGCAGACCAGCAAGGACTGGCAAGATATATTCAGAGCAATAAACGAGAACAATATGCAGCCAAGAATACTATATCCAGCTAGACTATCATCGAAAATAGAAGGAGAGGTAAAAACATTCCAGGACAAACAAAAACTGAAAGAATTTGCAAACACCAAACCAGCTCTACAAAAAATATTGAAAGTAGTCCTCTAAGCAAAGAGAGAGCCTAAACGTTGTAGATCAGAAAGGAACAGAGACAACATACAGTAACAGTCATCTTACAGGCAATACAAGGGCACTAAATTTATATCTCTCAATAGTTCCCCTGAATGTAAATGGGTTAAATGCCCCAATCAAAAGACACAGGGTATCAGAATGGATAAAAAAACAATACCCAACCATATGCTGCCTACAAGAAACTCATTTTAGACCCTAATACACATCCAGATTTAAAGTGAGGGTGTGGAAAACAATTTACCATGCTAATGAAAATCAGAAGAAAACTGGAGTGGCAATCCTTCTATCAGATCAATTAGATTTTATGCCAAATACTATAATAAAAGAGATGAGGAAGGACACTATATTATACTCAAAGGGTCTCTCCAACAAGAAGATCTAACAATTTTAAATATCTACGCCCCTGACATGGGAGTAGCCAACTATATAAACCAATTAATAACAAAATCAAAGAAACACATCAACAATAATACAAGAAGAGTAGGGGACTTTAACACTCTCCTCACTGAAATGGACAGATCATGCAAGCGAAAGATGAACAAGGAAATAAAGGCCTTAAATGACACACTGGACCATCACAGATGTATTCAGAACATTCCATCCCAAAGCAACAATATGTATTCTTCTCTAATGCACATGGAACATTCTCCAAAATAGATCACATTCTGGGTCACAAATCAGGTCTCAACCGGTATCAAAAGATTGGGATCATCCCCTGCATATTTTCAGACCACAAAGCTCTGAAGCTGGAACTCAATCACAAGAGGAAAGTTGGAAGGAACTCAAATGACAGAGAAAGGAAGCTAAAGACCATCCTATTAAAGAATGGATAGGTCAACCAGGAAAATAAAGAAGAACTGAAAAAAATATTCATGGAAACAAATGACAATGAAAACACAATGGTTCAAAATCTGTGGGACACAGCAAAGGCAGTGCTGAGAGGAAAATATATAGCGATACAAGCCTTTCTCAAGAAATAAGAAAGGTCTCAAATACACAACCTAACCCTACACCTAAAGGAGCTGGAGAAAGAACACCAAAGAAAACCTAAACTCAGCAGGAGAAGAGAAATCATAAAGATCAGAGCAGAAATCAATGAAAGAGAAACAAACAGGGGCGCCTGGGTGGCTCAGTGGGTTGTTCTTCTGCCTTCGACTCAGGTCATGATCCCAGGGTCCCGGGATCGAGCCCCGCATCGGGCTCTCTGCTCAGCGGGAAGCCTGCTTCCTCCTCCCTCTCTCTGCCTGCCTCTCTGCCTACTGCCTACTTGTGATCTCTCTCTCTGTCAAATAAATACTTAAAATCTTTCAAAACAAACAAACAAACAAATAAACAAAACAATAGAACAAATCAATGAAACTAGGAGCTGGTTCTCTGAAAGAATTAATAAGATTGAAAAACCCATGGCCACACCTATCAAAGGAAAAGAAAAAGGACCCAAATTAATAAAATCACAAATGAAAGAGGAGAGATCAAACCAACACCAAAGAAATACAAACAATTATAAGAACATATTATGAGCAACTCTTCGCCAACAAATTTGACAATCTGGAAGAAGTGGGTGTACTAGTAGAGACAATATTATCTACCACAAGTGAGCCAGGAAGAAATAGAAAACCTTAACAGACCCTTAACCAGTAGGGAGACTGAAATAGTCATCAAAAATATCCAAACAAATAAAAGCCCAGGGCCAGATTGCTTCCCAGGGGAATTCTATCAAACATTTAAAGACGAATTAATTCCTATTGTCCCGAAACTGTTCCAAAAAACTGAAATGGTAGGAAGACTTCCAAACTCGTTTTATGAGGCCTGCATCACCTTGATCCCCAAACCAGACAAGGATCCCATCCAAAAAGAGAATTACAGATCAAGATCCTTGATGAACACAGATGCAAGAATTCTCACCAAAATACTAGCCAATAGGATCCAAGAGTACATTAAAACGATTATTCTCCACCACCAAGTGGGATTTATTCCAGGGCTGCAAGGTTGGTTCAACATCCGCAAATCAATTAATGTGATACAATACATTAAGAAAAGAACAAGAACCACATGATACTCTCAATAGATGCTAAAAAAGCATTTGACAAAATACAGCATTCCTTCCTGATCAGAACACTTCAAAGTGTAGGGATAGAGGGCACATATCTCAATATTATCAAAGCCATCTATGGAAAACCCACTGCAAATATCATTCTCAATGGAGAAAAACTGAGAGCTTTTCCGCTAAGGTCAGGAACACGGCAGGGATGTCCATTATCACCACTGCTATTCAACATAGTACTAGAAGTCCACGCCTCAGCAATCAGACAACAAAAAGATATCAAAACATCCAAATCGGCAAAAAAAAAAAAAAAAGTCAAACCCTCACTCTTTGCAGATGATATGATACTATATGTGGAAACCCCAAAAGACATCACTCCAAATCTGCTAGAACTTGTACAGGAATTCAGTAAAGTGTCAGGATATAAAACTGATGCACAGAAATCAGTTGCATTGCTTTACACAACAGCAAGATAAAAGGACCAAAATTAAGGAGTCAACCCCTTTTACAACTGCAACAAAAACCACAAGATAATTAGGAATACAACTAAGCAAAGAGGCAAAGTATCTATACTAAGAAAACTCTAAAGTACTTATGAAAGAAATTGAGGAAGACACAAAGAAATGGAAAAAGGTTCCATGCACCTGGATTGGAAAAACAAATATTATGAAAATGTCTTCGCTACCTAAAGAAATTCACACATTTAATGCAATCCCTATCAAAATCCCATCCATTTTTTTCCAAAGAAATGGAACAAATAATCCTAAAATTTATATGGAACCAGAAAAAACCTCGAAGAGCCAAAGCAATATTGAAAAAGAAAGCCAAAGTTGGTGGCATCACAAATCTGGAATTCAAGCTCTGCTACAAAGCTGTCATCCTCAAGACAGAATGGTACTGGAACAAAAACTGACACATAGATCAATGGACCAGAAGAGAGAACCCAAAAATACACCCTCAACTCTATGGTCAACTAATCTTCAACAAAGCAGGAAAGAACGTCCAATGTCCAAATGACAGTCTCTTCAACAAATGGTGTTGGGAAAATTGGACAGCCACATGCATTAAAATGAACTGGACCATTTCCTTACACTACACAGGAAAATAGTCTCAAAATGGATGAAGGACGTCAATGTGAGAAAGGAATCCATCAAAATCCTTGAGGAGAATACAGGCAACAACATCTTCAACCTCAACCACAGCAACTTCTTCCTAGAATCATCATCAAAAGGGAGGAAATCGAAGGCAAAAACAAACTATTGGAACTTCATCAAGACCAAAAGCTTCTGCACAGCAAAGGAGACAGTTAACAAAACCAAAAGACAACTGACAGAATGGGAGAAGATATTTGCAAACAACATATCAGATAAAGGGGTAGGGTCCAAAATCTATAAAGAGCTTCAGAAACTCAACACCCAAAGAACAAATAATCCAATCAAGAAATGGCAGAGGACATGAACAGACATTTCTGCAAAGACATCCAGATGGCCAACAGACACATGAAAAATTGCTCCACATCACTCGGCTTCAGGGAAATTCAAATCAAAACCACAATGAGATACCACCTCACATTAGTCAGAATGGCTAAGATTAACAAGTCAGGAAATGACAGATGCTGGCGAGGATGCATAGAAAAAGGAACACTCTTACACTTTTGGTGGAAATGTAAGCTGGTGCAACCAACTCTGGAAAACAGCATGGTGGTTTGTCAAAAAGCTGAAAATAGAGCTACCCTATGACCCAGCAATTGCACTACTGGCTATTTACCCTAATGATACAAACGTAGTGATCTGAAGGGCCACGTGTACCTGAATGTTTATAGCAGCAATGTCCACAATAGCCAAACTACGGAAAGGACCTAGATGTCCATCAACAAATGAGTGGATAAAGAAGATGTGGTATATATATATATATACAGTGGAATACTATGAAGCCATCAAAAGAAATATCTTGCCATTTGCGACGACGTGCATGGAACTAGAGGGAATTATCCTTATCGAAAGACGTCGACCGGATAAAGACAACTATCATAGGGTCTCCCTGATATGAGGAAGTGGAGATGCAACGTGGGGGGTTGTGGGGTAGGAAAAGAATAAATGAAACAAGATGTCACAAAATAAACTGAGGGATGCTGGGGGGAAGGTTGTAGGGAGAGGATGGTGGGGTTATGGACACTGGGGAGGGTATGAGCTATGGTGAGTGCTGTGAAGTGTGTAAGCCTGGTGAATAACAGACCTGTACCCCTGGGGCTAAGAATACATCATAGGTTTATAAGAAAATTAAAAAATTAAAAAAAAATCCAAAGGGAACTTTTCAGGAGCCAATAGTATGTAGTGTCTGAACTTACCTGTACTTCTCCATTTCTTCTTCAGTTACTTTCAGATATTTATTGGCGGCTAACAGCTCATTCTTAGTTGCATTCAATTCATACAGTTTCTCTTCTAGCTTCCTAAGATGGGAGAGATATATACATTGTCCAGTAGCCATGGTAATGAATTTTTGCCATTTATTCTTCTAGCACACCTGATGGCCTATGTTGGAATGTCCCCGCTAAAAGCACAGACTGACAACACAACAGGGAAATGAATGAAGGCCCCATTTAGGGTTGAAGAAACATCGAACTTTTGCTGCTGGCCAAGCTCCCTGCAATCGGGTCTGTCTTTTTACTTGTCTACTTTAATTCATTCACCATGTCACCAAATAATATTGCACTCTGTGCCCTCTTGGAATGCATCTTTGGTTTGAGATGGTGAAGGCTCATTTCAATTCAAAGTGAAAAGCCAAGCCTGACGAGCTACACTCATTAGGATGAATAGGGGCCCATCATTAGTCTCTGTGGGGAGCCCTGATCCTCAGACCAAGGCTGTGCCCCCACATTCAGCCCAAGAAACTTCCAGAATATGGCTTCATTGGTATGGAAACTCACTCCCACACATCTCTAGGCTTTAGAAGTACAACCGCTGGCCCCTCGTGAAAGATCCTGGTATAGGAAAAGGCCAATCTTAGTGCCGAAAATATGTCCTCAAATAATCCATGTGAACTGTCACATACTCAGGGTGTTATCTCAGTGGAACATAGTTCAGATGTAAATCTGTCAACTCCAGTTACTCTAACTTTATTTAAAAAAAAAAAAGATTTTATTTATTTATTTGAGAGAGAGAGATCTGAAGTATGCAGAGAGGTAGGCAGAGTGTGTGTGGGGGGGGAAGCAGGCTGTCCACTGAGCAGAGAACCCAATGCTGGGCTCCATCCCAGGGGGACCATGAACTAGGCCGAAAGCAGAGGCTCTAACCTACTGAACCACCCAGGCGCCCCAAGTCAACCTTCTTGACCAAAACCAGCTTCATGGATGGTGAAGGCAGCAAACGGTGATGCTTAGAAAGTTTGGTCTGCTGGGCTGCCCTCAACTCTTTTGTTCATGGTGTTCATTCACAAGGTTTCAACAGGACACTTGTCAAGAATCTCATGCAGAAAGACTTAGGGACAGACAAAAGCTCTAGAAAGAGAAGGACAGGAGCATCTGCTTCTGGTCTCTCAACCGTCCTTCAGCAAATGTCTTCTGGAGCGGCAGTCAGTGTGTGGCTCAGGGATATGGTGTTGAAGAGACAAAGGTGGTCAGGACATTGGGCCTGCCCCAAGAAGGTCCTGAAGTATGTAAATTAAAAGTAAGACTCCTTTCTTTTCCTGAATTGTGTTCTAACAGCAGAAATAAAAGTAATGAAATATTATTATTATTAAAATTAATATTATTTCAAAGATTGATTTGAGAGAAGGAAAGAGTGAGGGGAGTGGGTCTTTACCAATGAACAGAACCCAAGTGCCTGTGAGAGAGAGTGGCCCCCACACCCGATGTGGGAAGGAATAACACAAAGCTGAGTCTCCAGGGTAGACAGGGAACAGTTTTGCTTTTCCACATGAATGAGGGACTCCAACATCCTTATCTCTCCTGAGAAATAAAAGGACACACTGGACAAGAGAGCAAACTTGTGAGTGAATGCACCCAATTTCTAAAGGGCACATGAAGAAACATGACAATCAGATGGAGAAGAAGGAAGCCTAGGAGAAAGCCAGCCTGGCAGTGGGAGCCAGTTTCCGGAGGACACATCAGTGAATTCTAGAACAGGCAAGTGAATACAAAGTAAATGAACAAGCAACCTTTTGGGGACAGGTTGGAATGCAACAAGTGAAGCTCTCATCCGCCAGCAAAGGTGAGACTTAGTGAAACTGCAGGCTTTGGTTGGGATCCAAGAGACATACACCTAGAAAATCGTGTGGAGGGGCACCAGGATGGCTCAGTAATTATCTGCTTAAAAGTATTTGGTACAGGTCATGATCCCAGGGTGTGCAATAGAGCCCCACACTGGACTGCCTGTTCGGCGGGAAGCCTGCTTCTCCCTCTCACACTCCCCCTGCTTGAGTTCTCTCGCGGTGTCTCTTTCTGTCAAATAGATAAATAAAATCTCTTAGAAAGAAAGAAAGAAAGAAAGAAAGAGAGAAAGAAAGAGATACAAAAAAAAAAAAAAAAGAAAATCAGGTGGACAGAAAATACCCTGGCCTTCTAAGGTATTGGGCTTCAGCGAATGATCTCAGTTGTACACCAGATAAAGGGACCCAGTATGGCTGGAGCCCCAGCACACTTTCCACAAAGAAACTTTCCCTGTTTCTGCAGGAAGAGAATTCCATTTTTCTCTCCATGTTCTGGACCCAAGTCTCATACTGAACAAGAATGAGAGTGGGAGTGGTCAGAGCATGTGATGAGAGTTAAAATGAAAGGGAAATGTAGACTGATCCAGAGGGGATCCACGTATCAAAGTGATTAATGCTGGTACCTTCCCCCTTCTTCCCCAATGAATCACACAATAACATGTGGCAAGTCATTAGAACAGAAAGGAAAATTCAGGTTACACAAATCAAGACAGGAATGGCAGCCCAATTCTACAGAATGCATTTGGCAAAAGTACACAAAGATCCAATTCCAGAAGATCCAAATAGTTGCCGTCACGAAAATTCATAAACAATATCTATGACAACACAGCAATAGCTTACTCTTCTGCAGTCAGTTTTCGGTTTTCAGAGAACTCCACCACCATATCCAATTTTTTCTTTAGCAGTTTCAATTCTGCTTCTTTATAACTCAGGGCATTACACTGGTCTTCCAGGAATGTTTTCCTTTCTGTAAAGGATGAGTTTAATTTTCTATGTTTGTGCCATGACCTGAGAACTTGGTTTCAATGGGGAAAGGAGAAGGGCAACGCTGTGAAGGCAGAAAGGTATTCTCTCCCTACCCGATGCAAACTCATTGCCACCATATGGAGATTTCATCCCCCAAAACAAGGTACCTTTCAGTTCTTGGTTTTTTGATGTCAAGGCTCTCAACTCTTGATCCGCCAGTGCATCTTGGGCCTTTAAGACAGATTTGAGAAAAGACATATGTGGGCACCTAACAGGACAGGATCATGGAGGGCAACAAAGAAAGCCCTTGAGGCATAAATGGAATAAGGGGCAAGTAAAGAAACTAGTTCATGTCAAAAAACGCACAAATGGCTTTCTTAGAGGAACTGATATAAAATAATATTCTACTACACATATTGGGCTTGCTATCATCCTTCACTGCTCATGTATTTTGTGGGATTTTCTATGTAACTTGGAGGGCAGCACTGAATGATGTGATGATTACCCAGCTGTGAAATAAACCATACTTCCTAGGCCTTGAAATTGCAAATCTCATCGGGGTGGTCCTAAGTGAAATCACAGTTCACGGTTCAGTAGAGGTTTCTGTTCCCAGATGCCCACGCTCTACTGCGCAAACAGCACAGGAGTACACTGCACTCACCTCACCCAAATAAACCAAAAGCCTCCCAAGCCACATTATAGTACAACTAACACCTAACTTTTACCACATCCACATTCTTAATATTCTTTTCTCTCTGAGCTTGTAAGAGAGCCTGTTTACAATGAAGGGAGTCCTTCAAATTTTCATTAATCTCTTCCACCTTTTTGATGTTCTCCTTCAAGAAAACATATTGAATGAGTAACAGTGATTCATTCCTTGGGGCACCTGGGTTGCACCTGGGTGGCCCAGTCTGTGGAGTGTCTGACTCCTGCTTTCGTTTGCCTCAAGTCCTGATCTCAGGGTCATGGGATTGATCCCCGCATCAGGCGAAACACTGGGCACGGTGTCAGCTTGGCATTCTCTCTCTGTCTCCTTCAGACCCCCTCGCCTCACTCTTTCCTTCTCTCAAATCAATCTTTGAAATAATAATAATTTTAATAATAATAATAATATTTTATTACTTTTATTTCTGCTGTTAGAACACAATTCAGGCAAAGAAAAGAGTCTTACTTTTAATTTACGTACTCCAGCAAGGGAATGCTTATGTTCTCTCTTTGTTTCCGCTTGCTTCTTTGCTTCCCTGGCCTACAAAAAATATGAAAAAGAATCAGAAGTCCAAAATAGCATGTTAAAGAAACCTATATCTGTGCCTCTCCTTTTGTGACAAAGAAAGAGGCAGTACTCTACATTTGTGAAGCTTCTCTTACTCAAGGACCATTTCTGGGTTGCATGATATAGATCGATAGAATGAACTACCAGAGGGTAAGTAACCAATATGAAATCACAAAAAAATATTTGAAAGGGTACACATACCTTCTCCTCACAACTCGCTATGTTTTTTTCAAGATCCCTGTTTTCGTTTTTAAGGTTATTAATCTTCATCTTGATTTGGTCTAAAGTAACTGAAAGGAGAAAAAAGAATTTTAAGATAATTAGCAAAAACAGCGACATTGAATAATCCCAATATATTAGCACCAGAGTACATTCTCTGACACTTGGGTGTCACTAACTTGCTAGCATTCCCATTGTGCCTGAAGGAAGCATGTTGTAGCAGCATTTGAAACCTAAGACATTCTATATCAGTGAGATTCCTACTTAAAATGTTTTTCAAACATAAAAAAAGAAACAATCGAAAGCTTTCTCATTTTTCTCCCACCTGTAAGCACCATTCTTGGAAAATTCAAACCTTGCATATGCTAATGTCATCGCCAGAGATGTGACCGAAATATCAAGCATCCTAGCAACTAACATCTCTCTCCTCCAGTGATTCAGATACAAAAGCAGGTCCCTGCAAACAACACATAATGAGCAAAACTATACATTGTTTCTGCTCAGGGGCTATACATTGTTTCTGCTCAGTGGATCGTCTACTTCCAGGTCCTACTTGGAATTCCACACAAGGAAAGCTCAAGATATTAGGTGAGTGACAACTCACAGGCCTTCAGAAACTTTCTGCTGCTCCCAGATCGCCTTTCATGGACCCCAGGCTGGGGGCTCCGGAGGACCAGTTCTCTGCTATAAACACATTTGGGTACAATCTCCACGTTACAGAGAGTCTTTGGAGGCCCTGGATAATGCACAAGCCTGAGAAGACAAGCTTTTTTCATCACAACAGGAGAATGTTACCCTGCACCCTTAAAGGGAAACAACACTCATGAGGAGACTGATGGCAGCTGCATAACACTTGTAAGGTCTAGAACACAGACTCCTCTAAGAGCCACTTAATTTTCTCATCGTGGGGCACCTGGGTGGCTCAGTTGGTTAAGGGTCTGCCTTCTGCTGGGATCAGGATCCTGGGTCCTGGGATCACATCCCACATCCAACTCTCTGCTCAGCAAGGACTTGCTTCTCCCTCTCTGTCTGCCTCCCACTCTGCCAGCTTGTGCTCTCTCTATATATATCTAGTGAATAAACAGAATCTCTTAAAAAATAATTCTCTCATCTTGCCTCAAAGTGAAAACTTTTCTCCTGACCCACTGTGAGTGCTCTCCTGCTCTGAGACCTCTCTTCTCACCAGGACCACTTCCACACTCACAACAACGAACAACGACATTCAATGGTTTCCTAAGTGCCAGGTGGCCACCCAGGCCGTCAACAGCCAGCACCATGGAATCACCACAATCCATGATCCCCACACACTATCCATTATCCCCGCTGGCACAGGCTTTATTCCATTCATTCTCCCCTGGCAGGCAACGACCCGTCCACTTCAGACTTAAAACCACAGTTTACTTCTCTCCTGTAACACACGCTCTGCATGGCAATATCTGCCTTCTTCCCTATGTGTAGCCATTTTGCTAGACTCAGAGAGTTTTCTCCTTTTGACATTTCACCAAGAGCCAGCTCATGGTGAAGTACTCACTCCAGACCTCACGCTGTCATCATCACTTGCCTCCTAAACATGTCTCTGCAAAATTACACCTTGTATTCTCCCTAGTCCCACGAAGAGTTCCTTCTCCTGGTCTCTTAGAGATGGCAACTCCCTCCACACTGTCACTTAGACTCCACATGGGGAAGAGAAGCATTTTCAAGACTTAAGTCAGTGAGACATCAGAAGTCACCATATTTATCCCTCATCAAATTAAACACACATCAAATACGGGTACTGAGAATTTTTGGCAAAGAAAACTGAAGCCCCACATCTTACCTTCGTATTGTCGAGGCTTTATCTAAGAGAGGAAGAAACAAAGATAAGCTCGATGACAAAACATATTATGAGTAATAATCTATAGTACAGATATTACCACAATTATAATCCAAAGATATTACAACAATCACTTTGCTTAGCAGCATGAATTCACAGGATTAAAAAGGAAGATAAAATTAGAATTTTTTATGAAGTCATCATTGTTTACAATCAATTTATGATAAAGAGCACAAGTTGTGTTTAACTTATTTTTGCCCCCAAATTCTATTCACATAGTAGTCAATGAATGTTCAACCTCTTCAATTTTGACAAGGGATCATGCAGACATTGAAAAGATATCCTTTAATTTATTATTTCCCTAGCTATTTTTTATGTTAGTCACCACACAGTCTGTCATTAGTTTTTGTTTTCTTGTTTTTTTTAAATTTATTTTTTATTTATTTTCAGCCTAACAGTATTCTTTGTTTTTGTACCACACCCAGTGCTCCATGCAATCCATGCCCTCTCTAATACCCACCACCTGGTTTCCCCAACTTCCCAACCCCAAGACTTAAAACCCCTGAGATTGTTTTTCAGAGTCCATAATCTCTCATAGTTCACCTCCCCTTCCAATTTCTCCCAACTCCCTTCTCATAACTCCCCATGTCCACCATGCTCCACCAATAAGTGAAACCATATGATAACTGACTCTGTTTGTTGCCTTATTTCACTCAGCATAATCTCCTCCAGTCCCATCCATGTTGCTAAAAAAGCTGGGTATTCGGGGGTGCCTGGGTGGCTCAGTGGTTTAAGCCGCTGCCTTCGGCTCAGGTCATGATCTCAGGGTCCTGGGATCAAGTCCCGCATAGGGCTCTCTGCTCGGCAGGGAGCCTGCTTCCTCCTCTTTCTCTCTGCCTGCCTCTCTGCCTATTTGTGATCTCTCTCTGTCAAAAAAATAAATAATAAAAATCTTTTAAAAAATAAAAAAAAAAGCTGGGTATTCGTCCGTTCTGATGGAGGCATAATACTCCATAGTGTATATGGACCACATCTTCCTTATCCATTCGTCCGTTGAAGGGCATCTTGGTTCTTTCCACAGTTTGGCAACTGTGGCCATTGCTGCTATAAACACTGGGGGTACAGATGGCCCTTCTTATCACTACATCTGTATGTTTGGGGTAAATATCCAGTAGTGCAATGGCAGGTCATAGAGAAGCTCTATTTTTAATTTCTTAAGGAATGTCCACACTGTTCTCTAATGAGGCTTCACCAACTTGAATTCCCACCAACAATGGAAGAGGGTTCCCCTTTCTCCACATCCCCTCCAACACATATTGTTTCCCGTTTGGTTAATTTTGGCCATATCTCAACGCAGTTTGAATTTGAATCTCCCTGAGGGCTAGTGAGGATGAACATTTTTTCATGTGTCTGATAGCCATTTGTATGACTTCATTGGAGAAGTGTATGTTCATACCTTCTGCCCATTTTTTGATGTGAATATCTATTTGGTGTGTGTTGAGTTTGAGGTGTTCTTTGTAGATCCTGGATATCAACCTTTTGTCTGTACTGTCATTTGCAAATATCTTCTCCCATTCCGTGTGTTGTCTCTGTGTTTTATTGACTGCTTCCTTTGCTCTGCAGCAGCTTTTGATTTTGCTGAAGTCCCAAGTTTATTTTGGCTTTTGTTTCCTTTGCCTTTGTGGACATATCTTGAAAGGAGTTGCTGTGGCTGATATCGAAGAGATTACTGCCTATGTTCTCTTCTAGGATTCGGATGGACTCCTGTCTCACGTTGAGGTCATTTATCCATTTTGAGTTTATATTTGTGTATGGTATAAGAGAATGGTCGAGTTTCATTCTTCTACATATAGCTGCCCAGTTTTCCCAGCACCATTTATTGAAGAGACTGTCTTTTTTCCACCGTATATTTTTTCTTCCTTTGTCAAAGATTATTAGCACATAGAGTTGAGGGTCAATATCGCCGCTCTCTACTCTGTTCCACTGGTCTATGTGTCTGTTTGTATGCCAGTACCATGCTGTCTTGGTGATCACAGCTTTGTAGTAAAGCTTGAAATCAGGTAACGTGATGCCCCGCATTTTATTTTTGTTTTTCAACATTTCCTTAGCGATTCAGAGTCTCTTCTGATTCCATATAAATTTTTGGATAATTTGCTCCAGGTATTTGAAGAATACTGGTGAAATTTTGATTGGAATGGCATTAAAAGTATAGGTTGCTCTAGGCAGTATAGACATTTTAACAATGTTTATTCTTCTGATCCTAGAGCATGGCATGGTCTTCCATCTTTGTGTGTCTTCTTCAATTTCTTTCTTGAGTGTTCTGTAGTTCTCGAGTACAGATCCTTTACCTCTTTGATTAGGTTTATTCCCAGGTATCTTATGGTTCTTGGTGATATTGTAGATAGAATCAGTTCTCTAATTTCCCTTTCTGTATTTTCATTGTTAGTGTATAAGAAATCCACTGATTTCTGTACATTGACTTTGTATCCTGCCACATTACTGAATGGCTGTATGATTTCTAGTAGTTTGGGTGTGGGGTCCTTTGTGTTTTCCATATAAAGAATCATGTCATCCACAAAGAGAGAGAGAATTTTACTTCTTCATTGCCAAATTGGATACCTTTTATTTTTCTTTGTTGTCCGATTACTGTTGCTAGGACTTCTAATACTATGTTGAACAAGAGTGGTGAGAGTGGGCAACCTTGTCGTGTTCCTGATCTCAACGGGAAGGCTGCAAGCTTTTTCCCATTGAGGATGATATTTGCTGTGGGTCTTTAATAGATAGATTTGATGAAGTTCAGGAATGTTCCCTCTATCCCTATACTTTGAAGCGTTTTAATGCATCGGATGCCAGATTTTGTCAAATGCTTTTTCTGCATCGATTGAGAGGACCATGTGGTTCTTCTCTCTTCTCATACTAATTTGTTCTATCACATTGATTGATTTGCAAATGTTGAATCATCCTTGTAGCTAAGCGATGAATCCCACCTGGTCATAGTGGATAATCTTTTTAATAAGCTGTTGGATCCTGTTTGCTAAGATTTGCTGAGAATCTTAGCATCCATATTCCTCAGTGATATTGATCTGAAATTCTCCTTTTTGGTAGCGTCTTTGCCTGGTTTGGGAATCAGGGTAATGCTGGCTTCATGGAAAGAATCTGGAAATTTTCCTTCTGCTTCAATTGTTTGAAACAGTTTCAGGAGAATAGGTGTTATTTCCTCATTGAAAGTTTGGTAGAATTCCCCTGGGAATCCGTCAGGACCTGTACTCTTGTTTTTGGGAGATTTTGGATCACTGCTCCAATCTCATTACTAGACATTGGTCTTTTCCGGTTGTTGAATTCTTCCTGGTTCAATTTTGGGAGTTTATAGTTTTCCAGGAATGCATCCATTTCATCTAGGTTGCTAAGCTTATTGGCATATAAACTGTTGATAATAACTTCTGATGATTGTTTCTACTGCCTTGGTGTTTATTTTGATCTCTCCCTTTTCATTCATAATTTTATGAATTTCGGCTTTCTCTCTTTTCTTTTGGGTTAGTGTGACCAATGGTTTATCGATCTTATTGATTCCTCCAAAAACGAGCTTCTAGTTTCATTGATACATTCTACTGTATCTCTGGTTTCTAACTCGTTGATCTCAGCTCTAATCTTGATGACTTCCATTCTTATGTGTGGAGTTGGTTTGATTTGCTGTTGATTCTTCAGTTCTTCAAGGTGTAGAGACAGCTGCTGTGTTCTGGAATTTTCAATTTTTTTGATGGAGACTTGGGTGGCTATGTATTTCCCCCTTAGGGCCACCTTTGCTGTATCCCATAGGTTTTGGACCGAAGTGTCTTCATTCTCATTCGTTTCCATGAATTGTTTCAGTTCTTCTTTGATCTCCTGGTTGATCCAAGCATTCTTAAGCAGGGTGGTCTTTAGCTTCCAGTTATTTGAGTTCCTTCGGAACTATTCCTTGTGATTGAGCTCCAGTTTCAAAGCATTGTGATCTGAGAATATGCAGGGAATCATCTAAGTCTTTTGGTATCAGTTGAGTCCTGATTTGTGACCCAGTATGTGTTTTATTCTTGAGAAGGTTCCACGTGCACTTGAGGAAAATGAGTATTCTGCTGTTTTAGGGTGGAATGTTCTGAATACATCTATGAGGTCCATCTGGTCTAATGTGTCATACAATGCTCTTGTTTCTTTATTGATTTTCTGTTTCGATGATCTGTCTATTTCTGAGAGAGGCAGGCTAAGATCTCCTACTATTAATGTATTCATATCAAAATGACTCTTTATCTTGATTAACAGTTTTCTTGTGTAATTGGCTGCTCCCATATTGGGGGCATAGATATTTACAATTGTTAGATCATCTTGGTGGTTAGTTCCTTTAAGGATTATGTAGTGTCCTTATGTATCTCTGACTACAGTCTTTAGTTTAAAATCTCATTTATCTGATATGAGAATTGCTACCCATCCTTCTTTTGAGGCCCATTGGCATGAAAGATGCTTCTCCATCCCTTCACTTTCAGACTGGGTGCATCTTTAGGTTCAAAATGGGTCTCTGGTAGACAACATATGGATGGGTCCTATCGTTTTATCTAATCTGCAACCCTTTGCCATTTTATGGGAGCATTTAGGCCATTTTCATTGAGAGTGATAATGATAGATATGTTTTTATTGACATCGTGCTACCTTTTAAGGCTTTCTTCCTGTAGATTGTCTCTATATTTCTGTTCAATACTATTCTTAGGAATTTTCCTCTTTTATAGAACTCCCCCCTTAAGATTTCCTGCAGCGTTGGCTTGGCGGTTGCATAATCTTTTAAGCCTTGCCGGTTTTGAAATCTCTTTATCTCTCCATCCATTTTGAATGTCAGTGTTGCTGGATAAAGTATTCTTGGCTGCATATTATTCTCATTTAGTGCCCTGAATATCTAGTCAGCCCTTTATGGCTTGCCAGGTCTCTGTGGACAGGTCTAATACTATTCTCATGGGCTTTCCTCTGTAAGTAAGGAGCCTCTTAGTGCTAGCGGCATTCAAGAGATTATACCTACAATTATGATTCCTCAATTTGACTATCAGGTGTCTTGATGTTTTTCTGGAATCTATAATCTTGGGTAGAGAACATTTGGCCTCTAGTACATGAATGCTGGTTCCATTCACTAGATTGGGAAATTTTGATGAAGGACTTGTTCCACTCTATCCTCTAGATTTCTTCCTTGCTCCTCCCCTTCAGGAATTCCAATAATTCTGACGTTGGAACGTTTCATGGCATCATTTATTTCCCTGATTCTGTTTTTGTGGTTTCTAATCTGTTTGTTCCAGGCTTCCTCTTGATCTTTCTATCTGTTTGTTTTCCAGATCACTAATTCTATCTTCTTTCTCAGTTACCCTAGGTTTTAGAAAATTTAGATTAGATTGGAACTCACTGAGAGCATTGTGAACATCAGCCCTGGTAACTTTTAACTCTGCCCTAACATTGTGACCATCCGGTCTGGTTCCTTTCAGGCCATAATCAATTCCGTTTGGTCATCCATGGCTTTCTCCAACCTATCTATTGCCTGGATAAATGTTAACCTGAATTCTCTTTTCGACATATTGTCTATGTTGATAGCCCTTAGCTCTGTTGTGGAAGGTCCATCCTCTGTATTTTTCTCTGTTGGGATTCCTCCTCCTAGTAATTTTGGTGAGAGATGACTGAACAGATGTAGCTGGATATATCGACCGTGGTGCAGTCAGGGTGCACTCTGTAACACTTGTGAGCAATCAGGATTCCCCACCAAAATGAGAGAAAAAAGACAAGAAAGAGAAAAAAATAGGAGATAGAGAGAGACAGGAAAGAAAGGGAAGATGAAAGAGAAGGTTCAGCCCAAATGCGCCCCAAGGAACGATTTATGAGGTATACAAACAAAAGACAAAAAAAAAGAATGATAAAAGTATATAACAAGAAAAAAATATGTAAATATATGCAACAAGGAATAACCTTGTTGAAAAGAACCCCAAGTGTAAGATCTATATACTATCAGGACAAACACAAAAACACAGAAACACTGGTGGAAGAAAAAGATGGGAGAGTGGTTATAAATTCTCTGTGTGGGCAAGGAAGTTTGTTTTGATCCTTGCTATATGTAATTGATATCTTTGTTAAAGGACTCAACTTTCCTAGGATAAAGGGATTAAAAATGGTTTACCTCTAGGGGTAGTATTGATTGGGGAATGGGTATTTCTTTGAAGATTAACTCTATATGAATATTAGAAAATAACAATAAAAAAGGAATAAACTCAGCTAAACTAAAAATTTTAAAAATTCAAAAAATAGAACTGCAAAAGAAAAACACAGGTGTATGCAACAAAAAGTTTAGGTTGGAAATTTATCATGGAATTTCATGTGCTGGACAGCTCTCTGTGATGGTAAATCGGTTAAACAATTATCTATATACAAAAAATGAGGCAGAATAGTGGGAACAAATTAAAAATAAAAGTTGTCCTACGAAGTAGTGGTGGTGGTTCTCTTGTAGTCTTTTTTTTTTTTTTCTTTCCTGGTTGGTTTTCTTGGGGAGGTGCCTGCCACGTTGGTTTTCAGTCAGTAATATTCCCTGAGTTAAGTCCTCCAGTCCCCGTCTAGGGGGTGGGCTCTGAGGAAACCGGTTTTTTCAGGCTTTTGTTCTCTGGAGCTTTTTATGTTTCTTCACCTTTTACCCCCCTCTCGTCTTAACCTCTTTTGATGGTTTTTGTAGGTTTAGAGGAATGCAAACTGTACCCTGACCTCCCTCTCAGAGAGAAGCCTCAGTCTGTTCTGTGGGTGTTTCAGAGCCCATATAAACTTCTCCTTGGCTGCTGGCAGAGTAGGTTCTGAGTCACGGTTCCTGGGGACGCAGGATCTTCTGCTTGTACCCAAAAGCATGGCAGCGGCGTCTGTCTGGGATCTCCAGACCGCCAGAGAGGTCCTAAGCAGCAATCGCACACTGAGATTTTCCCGCTGGCCCAGGCTGGGAGTGCCTAGTCTTTCTGGGTCTAAGAGCTCCCGGCTTGCATGCACCTCTTTCAGGGGAGGCGCGTGCATGTCTCAGGCTCTGAGAACAAGTGCAGGTCTGAAAGCACCAGGCTGAGTCTTCGCTGCACCTCTCTTGTGGGATATTTTGGGGTGCGTTTGTTAGGCTCTGAAACAATGGCGCATATCAAAGAGCGCTGACAGGGCCTTTGTACCTCTCTCAGGGGAGGATGAGGGACATGCACATTAGAGGCTCTGTAGCAGGGCTCACACATTCTGCCATCCTGTGTGGCTCCTATCCCCTCACAGGAGCCAGAACCCACGCAATCTAGGGTTTGCTGGCGGCTCTGGGACCAAGATCTGGTTTCTTTGTCACACTCTCTCTGGCTCAGAGGCAGGGGAGGCAGTCCTGGGACTGAGGACTTAAGCCCCTGTCCCTAGCTGCCCCAATTCCAACAATTTACCCCCCACGTTCCTTTGCTCTTTTGGAGTGCTTTCAACCAGTCTCCAAGTTAATGCTGGTCCCCAGACACTGGGCACGCTCGCTTGTATTAGGGTATTACTTTCCAACTGGTCAGCTCTGGTGGCTCCCTACCCCTTTTGTGTATCTTGCAATATCAGTCCGCCTTTCCCACTCCGCTTTACCTGCCCATTGGCGTTCTGCTCCTGTTGAGATCCAGATGTGTAAAATTCTGATCTCATGCTGATTTCATAGGTGACCAGAGTTCTTTGGTAGGTAATCAGCTCGCTTTAGAGTACAGGTTGAAAAGGTGCCTCTTCCTACTTACCCGCGCCATCTTGTCCCTTCTGTCATTAGTTTTTGATGTAGTGTTCCAGGATACACTGTTTGTGTATAACACCCAGTGCTCCATGAAATAGGTAACCTCCTTATTACCCATCACCAGGCTCCTCATACCCCTCTCCTCTAAAACCCTCAGTTTGCTTCCCAGAGTCCATAGTCTCTCATGGTTCATCTCCCCCTCTGATTCTTCCCCCCCCCCCGATTCATTTTTCCCTTTTTTCTCCAAATATTCCCTATGCTGTTCCTTATGTTCCACAAATAAGTGAAACCAAAGGATAATTGACTTTCTCCACTGGGCTTATTTCACTTAGTATATTTCCCTCACATTTTTGCAACCTAGTATCTGCACTGAAGTACAGAATTTGGCACTATTTTAAAATACTGAAAGAAAGAAAATGGAAGGAAGGAGGAAAGAATGCAGGCAGGCAGGCAAGGGAGCAAAGGCTGTGTCAAGGATATGCCACCTCTTTCCTTCTCTACAAAGCTATCTTGAAACCTTACAAAGTGTTGGCTGTTTGCTGAATTCACACACAGTTATGACATATCAGGTGCTATGCAGTTTCCCAGACTGTTTAAATGCAGTGTCATCAAAAAGAAGTAAAAGCCATCAGATGAGATAAAGAGTGGCCCATTATGAGATGAAGCATAAGCCATGACAGAAATGACAGCTGATGGTTCCAAAAAGGGAAGTGAGGCAATTCAGATTTGAGTCACCCTCATGTTATTATAGCTCAACAACATCTAGGCAAGACCTCACTTTGACACCATTAACATATTTCCTGTTTTAAAAGGTTTACAGGATGATGAGAGGCTGGGGCCAACCTGCAAATCTTGCAAGGATATTGGAATATCACCATGCTATCAATAAACCAGTCATAGTATGTTGTTGGGGAGAGTGCATCAGGGGAGGGAAATCAGAAAGCCATGGTTATTCCTTTGATTTCACATGTTGATAAGGAACCTCTGAGCTCCTGTGGCCTATATCACCAGCCTCATGGGCAGGGGAAGTGGAAAGGTCGATGGCTACACGAAATATATAATATTTTTCTTTTCTCTTTGAAGGGAAGTTTTCTCCATTGTGAGGGAGAGGGGGAATAGTCCCACGGAGAAAGAAACTCAAAAGAGTTCTTTCTTCTTACAAAGGTCTGCCCTCAAATGAAACTATGTCTCCAGAGTCTAAATGGGGGTTTCCCAAAGACTCAGCCACAGAGGTGAGGGAAATCCTCAACTCCAGTGCTATCTTCTCCCTGTCTCACCGGTGAGGACCTCAGTCTAACTCCGAGCCAGAGAAGCAGAAAACCTCACCCTAACTCCCACTTACCTCCCTTCCTTCAGCAGGACGCAGTATCTAGCTTTCAACACAACCCTACAAGGCATGCTGCAGGTAAAACCATGACAGCAAGCACGAGAATCACACTTCCTGTGGCAGAAGTGATGGGGAGATCAGGCTGGACTTTCAAGTCTCTTTGATGTAAGATACTGGGTCTAAGGGAAAAGTGCGCAAGAGGAAGAAGAGATGGTAAATGTGGGCAGAGATAGGAAACTCTAAGATTGTAACATGTTGTCTAGAAAGACAACAACACCATTATAAAAATCAAGAGTGCTTGTGCTGGCTTCATGAAGAGACTCAAAATAAACCAGAGGAAAGAATCATTGACAGGAAAGAAACTTTCAAAAGAGAAACACAAAGACAAAAATTACACATACAACACAGAAAACTCAAGATTGATAGGTCATTACAAAATGTGTAACACACACATAACAGGAATACCTATTCCTATAGGAGAGTGGACGGAGAGCTATTTGAAGGAATAATGACAGAGGATTGTCTGAAATTAATGGAGTTACCTAATCAAGATCCAGGAAAATCAAAACATTGAAAGAAGGATAAATACCAAAACACACACACACACAAACAATGAACCAAAACCACCAATGTTTCCTAATCTAGAATATTCAGCTACAGATCATTAAAGAAAAAAAAATGTTTTGGAAATCTGGAGCAGGGATTGGGAGTGGGTGTTGGAAGGGAAGAGGTGAGCAGTAACACCTTACTCCAGAGAAAAGGATAAGAATGACATCACACTTCTTTTCAGAAACCATGCCATCAAGAAGGATGAAGTGTTTATACTGTTTAAAGGAACATCGAGCTAGAAATCTGTTGCCAGTGAAATGGTCCATCAACACACACCACACAGTAAGGAAACCCGTCAGGAATAATGGCGGGCATTATTTCAAAGATGAAGGGGTCAATTCTCCAAAAAGACACAACAATTTCTAATGCGTATGCATCAACAACAGAGTGTCAGAGCACATGAAACAGAAACTGAAAATACTGCTGGTGGGAACAGATGAATCCATTCCTACAGCTGGATAATTCAAAGTCCTCTTATCCCTCATGGACAGACCCAGAGATGCAGAATATCCATGAGAACACAGGTGAACGGACCAGCATCACCCTTCCACCCCATCCACTACACATTGGCAGAATACTTCATTCAACAATGAGGTATAGACATTCTGCTCGGGGTGACATGAAACAGTCACTAAGAGAGCCAAAATTCGGGGCCATACAACACATGTGAACCACCAAAGGAATCGAAATCACCGGAACTATGCTCTCAGACCCCAGTTGACTTAAACTAGAGATCGAGAACAGAAAGATAGCTGGAGAAATGACCAGAGAGAGAGAGATTCAACAGCCCACTTCTAAAGAAGACATGGGTGGAAGGGCAGGTGGGTGGAGGGATGGGTGAAGGAGGTGAAGGGAAAGAAGAGTGCACTTCTTCTGCTGAGCACTGAGAAATGTACAGAATTGCGGAGTCATGTTGTACACCTGAAACTCACATTACACTGTTTGCCAATTATGCTTGAACTTAAAAAAAAAGAACATATGGATCAAGAAGGCACTTCAATAGAAATTTAAAACTACATCAATCTAGGTGATAATCAAAATTGACATATTAGAGGGAAATTTGTAGTACTGAATAGACATAAAAATGTCCAGGGGCTCTAACAATTTTGCTTATTTATGAATGAAAGTACAGAAGGTACATTAATATACTTACAGCGAGGATGGTTCTCCAGAGGTATATGAGAAAGGCACAAGTTCCCAAGAAGGCAGTTAAAATGAGAAGCTTCCACAGAACTTCAGTCCCATGAGGGCCAAGACAGAAATGATCACGCAAGGGAAGGACAAGCTGAAATACGATTTGAGACAATGAGGAATCTCAAAGACTTTTACTGTGTATCTGTCACAAAAAATCAACTTTACAAACCCTCAGTCAGCCTCCAGGAGGTGAGCATACCTCTTAACTAGCTCCTCCTGGAGTTGAAGGAGCACAGAAGCATTTCCAAGGAGCTTGGGCAAACTTTTGGCAGTGATGAGTGTGTTTACCAACCTACCATGATGATGGCTTCCTTGTTGCTTCCCTATGTCTAATATCAACAAAAAGTATTCTTTGAAAAGATGTTGTGATCATATATACATTATGACACACTAAAGCTGCAGGCAAAATCTAAAAGACAAATCTTAATAGATTTTATTTTATCTACAAGCACATTGCAACTGTTTTTTCTATAGCTAACAGAACTTGAGAATTTATAAGCCAACATAAAATAAACAAGGTAAGTCAATGTAAACTTAGAATAGGTAAGGAGTCAGTGACTTCTACTGTATATCCATGGAGGACCTGGAAAAACTCCTTTGGACCATTTCCAAAACTACACCCAA